>NC_090025.1:103326505-104809938 GCF_037176765.1 Anolis sagrei | reverse complement strand
TGACTGGATGGCCCATGAGGTCTCTTCCAACTCTTTGATTCTATGATTCTGTGATTCTATATGCAGATCAGGCATGTAGCCGGGGGGGGGGGGGGCTTGGGGGGCTTCAGCCCCCCCCCCCCCCGAAATTCTCATGGTGGTTTGCGAAAAGGCCTTACTGGTGCATTATTTAAACTGTTATGTTTATTATTATGATCTGATCACCATGCTCAATATATCCCATATGCATGGGGGTATTGGGGTAATGATACAAAAGGTTTGCTAGGGTAGACCCTCTTTCACTCGGACTCAGCCCCCCCCCCCCCCCCCGAATCAAAATCTTGGCTACGGGCCTGATGCAGATGATACCACTTTGATGGCCGAAAGCGAAGAGGAGCCGAGGAGCCTTCTAATCAAGGTGAAAGAAGAAAGCGCAAAAGCTGGGTTGCAGTTAAACATAAAAAAAACCCCAAGATTATGGCAACAAGAATGATTAATAATTGGGAAATAGAGGGAGAAAAGGTGGAGGCAGTGACAGACTTTGTTTTTCTAGGTGTAAAGATTTCTGCAGATGCAGACCAGCCAGGAAATCAGAAGATGCTTACTTCTTGGGAGGAGAGCAATGACCAATCTCAATAAAATAGGGAAGAGTAGAGACATCACACTGGCAACAAAGATCCGCATAGTAAAAGCAATGGTATTCCCCGTAGTAACCTACGGATGTGAGAGCTGGATCACAGGGAAGGCTGAGCGAAGGAAGATAGATGCTTTTATATTGTGGTGTTGGAGGAAAGGTACGGGCACAGATGGCGCATAAGTTTAAATTGTGCAAATGCTCCCTGGTCACTGCTGAGACCTGGGGTTCCAGGCTCAGCGATTAATCCAAGATCACACCCAAGCTGCGAACCTGCGTCTACAGGGGGAGTGTAACCCCATCCAACACAGGCTGTAACCCAATGCCCTGTTTGGCCTTAATACTGACCAGGAGTACCTCTGTTTTGTCTGGATTCAATTTCAATTTGTTTGCCCTCACCCAGACCGTCACAGCGGCCAAGCACCAGTTCAGGACCTGAACAGCCACCTTAGTAGCAGGTGGGAAGGAGTGACAGAGTTGGACATCATGTGCGTACAGATGACACCGCACCCTGAAACTCCGGGTGATCTCCCCCAGCGTACCGTACATGGTAAATGTACAGTACATAGGGCCTATGAAAGAACTAGGCAAGATCATCAAGTGTAAAAATATACCACTGAATATTATAGTTAGGTTGTCCATGTCATCATATTTCCACTTTCTGTGTATGGTTGTGAAAACTGGACAATGACAAAGGCTGATAGAAACAAAATCAAGTCATTTGAAATGCCGTGCTGGAGAAGAGTTCTGCAGATATCGTGAACTTCCAGAAACACAAAGACATGGTCACAAGAACAAACCAAGCCTAGAAATCAAGATGACTAAATAGAAACTGCTGTATTTTGGACGTGTCATGGGGAAACATGACTCACTGCAATAGGCAGTAATGCTTGGTATGGTAAAAGGAAGTAGAAAAAAGAAGACCACATTTCAGATGAATGGGATCAAGAGTTGGAAGAGACCACAAGGGGAAGGGCCATCCATTCCAACCACCTGCCATGTAGGAAAATGCATTCAAAGCATTCCCAATAGCTGGCTATCAAGTCTCTAATGAAAAACTTCCAAAGAAGGCCCCCTTCACACTCCAAGGCAGCATATTTCACTATGAAACAACTCTTACTACCAGGAAGTTCTTCCTCTTTTCCTGCAGTTTAAATCCATTGGTCCTACTCTCTATAAGAGCAGAAAACAAGCCTGTTCATTTTCAAGATGGGATCCTTTCAGATAGTGAAATATGGCTATAATGTCCCTTCTTAAACTCTCTTCTCCAGGCTAAATATACTCAGCTCCTCATAGAGCATGGCTTCCAGAACCTTTACCATTTTGGTCGCCCTTCTCGGAATACATCCAATGACTTGGATAATAGAATAGAAGGCAAGTCAATCAAATTTGATAATATCTCAGAGGATAGGATCAGGTTCTAAAATGGCCTTAACAGATTACAGAGCTGGGACAAAGCTAAGAAATGAATTTAAACAGGGAGAAATGTAAGATACTACAAAAAACTGAGATGCTTTACTTATTTAGGGGATCCTCATAGCTTGAGGATGATGGTCTTCCCGAAGTGGTGTCTTGGTGGTGGGTCCGTAGGTTGCTGTGGAGTCCTATTCTTGATCCGCATGTTCTCCCGCAGTGAGGACATCATTTTCCAGAAGGAAGGTGATCCCGGTCAGGGTTGGCTTGGCACACCTTCCTCTTGGCACATTTCTCCCTTTCGACCTCCATTTGTGCCTCTTCAAATTATGCAGCACTGTTGGTCACAGCTGAACTCCAGCTAGAGCGCTCAAAGACCAGGGCTTCCCAGTTCTCAGTGTCTATGCCACAGTTCTTAAGGTTGGCTTTGAGCCCATCTTTAAATCTCTTTTCCTGCCCACCAACATTCCATTTCCCATTCTTGTATTCGGAGTAGAGCAACTGCTTTGGGAGACAGTGATCGGGCATTCGGATAACGTGGCCAGAGTTCAGGTGGTATTGTACTTCAATGTCAATGTTGACTTTTGTGGAGAGGTGGCTGTCAAGGTAGCGGAAATGGTCAACATTTTCTATCTTGGGGGACAAAAGTTACTAATGGGATGCCTTCATGGCTGTGCCAGCTGTAGCTAGGGAAAGGGGTGGCTGTTGCTAGGTGCAGTGGCCCTCTAGGATGTAATTGGACTAGCTGTGGCTAAATGAAGTTGGCTGCTGCTAGGTGTAGTGGCCCCTTGTGGTGTCACTGGATTGGCTGTGCCTAGACAAAGGAATAGCTGTGGCTTTGTGAAGTGGCCCTCTATGATGTCACTGGATTGGCTGTAGCTAAGTGAAGGATTTGTGGCTGCTAGGTGAAGCGGCCCTCTATGGATTTGTGGCTGCTAGGTGAAGCGGCCCACTGGATCAGCTGTAGCTAGGTGAAAATTTAGCTGTGGCTAGGTGAAGTGGCCCTCTGTGGTGCCATTAGCTGTGCCTAGCTAAAGAATTGTCTGTGACTAGGTGAAGTGGCCCTCTGTGGTGTCATTGGATCAGCTGTAGCTAGGTGAAAATTTAGCTGTGGCTGGCTAGGTGAAGTGGCCTTCTGTAGTGTCATTGGAATGGCTGCGCCTAGCTAAAGGATTGTCTGTGGCTAGGTGAAGTGGCCCTCTGTGGTGTCACTGGATTGGCTATGGCTTGGTGAGGGATTAGCTGTGGCTAGGTGAACTGGCTCTCTGGGGTGTCAATGGATTGGCTGTGGTTAGGCCAAGGATTGGCTGTTGCTAGGTGAAGTGGCCCTCTATGGTGTCACTGGATTGTCTGTGGCTAGACTGGCAGTTGCTAGGTGAAGCAGCCCTCTAGGATATCATTAGACTGGCGGCATCTAAGTAAAAGATTGGCTGTTGCTAGGTGGAGCGGCTATATGTGTTGTTATTGGATTGGCTGTGGCTAGGTGGAGTGGCCCTCTATGGTGTCACTGGATTGTCTGGTAATTGAAGGACTGGCATTTACTAGGTGAAGTGGCCCTCTAGGACAGGGGTCCACAAACCTTTTAAACAGAGGGCCAGGTCACTGTTGGAGGGCTGGATAATAATTTGAAAAAAGCATAAATGGATTCCTATGCACAGTGCACATATCCTATTTGTAGTGCAAAAAAAAAAACACTTTAAAACAATACAATAATTAAAATGAAGAACAATTTTAACAAATATAATCTTATTAGTATTTCAATGGGAAGTGTGGGCCTGCTTTTGGCTGATGAGATAGGGTTGTTGTTGTTGTGTGCTTTCAAGTCGTTTCAGACTTAGGTTGACCCTGAGCGAGGGCCAGTTAAATGACCTTGGAGGGCCGCATCCGGTCCCTGGGCCTTAGTTTGAGGACCCCTGCTCTAAGATATCATTAGATTGGCTGTGTCTAAGTGAAAGATTGGCTGTTGCTAGGTGGAGTGGCTATATGTGTCGTTACTGAATTGGCTGTGGCTAGGTGGAGTGGCCCTCTGTGATGTCACTGAGAAAGAAAGGTGATGTGTATGTGCTGGTACAGCTGTACCAGGAGCTCCAATTTTGTTTGCTTTGCATTTAATGTTTGTTATAGTCCTAAGTTTCAGGGACTCTGCAGATAGGTGGCTTCTTTTGGCTGCAATCATAGGGCAAGCCACCTGTCAATTATAGTTAGGTTCCCTGGTCCCGCCCCCTTTTTGGGTTTTGGAGGGAATAGGAGCCAGTTTGGGTTCAGTCCACACAGAGAAGCTTTTCATGCAGGACATAATACCAAGAGCTCCTGTAGAAAGCTTCATCTTCTACGGCTTGGCCGGGGAGATATACAGCCCACAGCTTGGCCAAGGATCATACAGCCTTACAGCTCCTTCGCTGAGGGACTTCAGTCAGCCATCACTGAAACCTGAACTCCTTTTTCCCTGGAAGTCTACAAAGCTCTGCTTGGTAAGGGTCACTTGTGGAAGCCAGAAGCAGTTGGGGCTCCACGCCATCAGAGGCAAAGACAGACTATCCAGATTAGCAGTTAAGGATTTCCCCATTAGTTACAGTTATGAAGATAGTGCCTGATCCCTGTGGACAAGATTGAGAGAGAGCCAATAGACCAGTGGTTCTCAACCTGAGGGTCGGGACCCCTGAAGGAGTCGCGAGGGGGTGTCAGAGGGGTCACCAAAGACCATCACAGACAGTATTTTCTGTTGGTCATGGGAGTTCTGTGTGGGAAGTTTGGCCTAATTCTATTGTTGGTGGGCTTCAGAATGCTCTTTGGTAGTAGGTGAACTATAAATCCCAGCAACTACAACTCCCAAATGTCAAGGTCTATTTTCCTCGAACTTCACCAGTGTTCACATTTGGGCATATTGAGTATTCGTGCCAAGTTTGATCCAGATCCATCATTGTTTGAATCCACAGTGCTCTCTGGATGTAGGCGAACTACAACTCTAAAACCCAAGGTCGATGCCCACCAAACCCTTCTAGTATTTTCTGTTGGTCATGGTAGTTTTGTGTGCCAAGTTTGGTTCAAGTCCATTGTTGGTGTAGTTCAGAATGCTCTTTGAATGTAGGTGAACTATAAATCCCAGCAACTACAACTCCCAAATGACAAAATCAATCCTCCCATCCCATCCCCACCAGTATTCAAATTTGGGCATATTGGGTATTTGTGCCAAATTTGGTCCAGTGAATGAGAATACATCCTGCATATCAAATATTTACATAACGATTCATAACAGTAGCAAAATTACAATTATGAAGTAGCAACTAAAATAATTTAATGGCTGGGGGTCACCACAACATGAGGAACTGTATTAAGGGGTCACGGCATTAGGAACGTTGAGAACCACTGCAATAGACTGTTAAGAAAGCCTTAAAGTACCTGTTTTGTTTTCATTAATAAAGAACTTTGTTGAACCTTTAAGCAATCTAAAGACTCTGTTTTAAGGAAATCCAAAGGCCTTTAATCTGAGGCAGCCCTGGCATCCCCGTTGGGCACACAGAATTTATGTCCTGTCTACAGTCTTATACACAGGCCCAGCGTGTGACAGCATAGTGTATATCAGGGGAGGGAAGGAAGGAAGGAAAGCATCACAAAGAGAGCCCTATTGCCAAGGAGAGGTTGTGAGGTAAGCCCTCTCAGAGCTGGAGAAGGGAGAAGGGGGAGAGAAAGGGAGGAAAGAAAGGGAAAAAGAAGGGACAGGAAAAGGAAGGAAAGAGAATAGGAAGAAAGAAAAAGGAGGAAAGAAAATAGGAAAAGAAAAGGGGGCTGGAAAGAGAAACATGGGACGAAAAGTGGGGGGGGGGGAGGCAAAGTGTGAGAAAAGTAAGTGCAGTAAGTCGACAGCGTTCCTGGTGAGGCGGCTATGGATGTTAATCCGCGTTCAAGCCTTGAGTCTCAGGGAGTCTGTGCGCTTCTCTGGCGCCCCCTGCCGGGCGATTGGGAGGGACCGGTGCCAGTCGGTGAGGCAGCCCAGAGGCGAAGTTGGCTCTCCAAGCCAGGTCCAGGAATGCCGCGCAGGAGCCCCTTCACCGCAGGTGAGTTGGGGGGCGCCAACAAGATCCTCTCGGGAAGAGGCAGGAGCAAAGCAACCGGGCACACTCTTGTGGGAGAACTTCCTGACAGGAAGAACTGTCCCGCAGTTGCCCTCCATCGTGGTAGAGTCCCTTTCTTGGAAGGTTTTTAAGCACAGGCTGAATGGCCATCTCTTGGGAGTGTTTGATAGTATTTTCCTGAATTGGATGAGATGGCCCATTGGTCTCTTCCAGCTCTATGATTCTATGTTATACCTCCCAGAGTTTGGAATATTGTGTCCAATTTTTTTTTGTCGTGTCAGGAGCGACTTCAGAAACTGCAAGTCGCTTCTGGTGTGAGACTATAAATCCCTCTCCTCTTCTCACACCAGAAGAGAGATATTGACAAGCTGGAATGTGTCCAGAGGAGGGCGACTAAAATGATTAAAGGTCTGGAGAACAAGCCCTATGAGGAGTGGCTTAAAGAGCTTAGCGTGTTTACCCTGAAGAAGAGAACGCTGAGAGGAGACATGATGGCCATATATAAATATGTGAGAGGAAGTCATAGGGAGCAAACTTGTTTTCTGCTGCCCTGGAGACTAGGATGTGGAAAAAGGGCTTCAAAGTTCAAGAAAGGAGATTCCATCTGAACATTTGGAAGGACTTCCTGACTGTGAGAGCCGTTCAGCAGTGGAACTCTCTGCCCTGGAGCATGGTGGAGACTCCTTCTTTGGAAGCTTTTAAACAGGCTGGATGGCCATCTGTCAGGGGTGCTTTGAATACAATATTCCTGCTTCTTGGCAGGGGGTTGGACTGGATGGCCCATGAGGTCTCTTCCAACTATGATTCTATATAAACACTGTTGTTATGTCCCTTCAAGTCCTTTCTAATGCCTGTTGATTGTGAAACAAACCTATCATAGGCTTTTCTTGGCAGGATTTGTTCAGAGGAGGTTGTCATGGCCTTCCTCTGAGGCTGAGAGGTTGTGACTTGCAAGATCACTGAGTGTTTTCCATGGAGATTCAAACTGTGGCCTCCAAGTCCTAGTTCAACACCAAAACTCCTATACCATCCTGGCGCCCTGATATCAACACTGGCACTTCTTTAAAATGACTGTTCCTGCGACACATTCTGAATGTGAACATTATTTATTTACTTACTTACTTACTGTATTTATATACTGCCTTTCTCAGCCAATCGGCGACTCAAGGCAGTTTCCAACAAATCAATATACATAAAACATAATATAGATTTTAAAACATTAGATGGTACAAAACATCACAAAAGCAGTAAAAACAACATCATTAGCGTCTCATTATCAACCATTGTCCAGTTCCATCGTCAAGTCATTCGATTTCCTATATATTAGCTACTCTGCATTTGTAAACGCGTGCTCGAACAGCCACGTTTTAACTTTACTTCAAAACGTTAAGAGGGAGGGAGCAGATCTAATCTCCCTAGGGAGGGCGTTGCAAAGCCGAGGGGCCACCACTGAGAAGGTCCTGTCTCTTGTTCCCACCAAACATACTTGTGATGAAGACAGGACCGAAAGCAGGGCCTCCCCAGATGATCTTAAAGTCCTCAATGATTCGTAAGGGGAGATACGTTCGGACAGGTAAGTTGGGCCAGAACTGTTTAGGGCTTTATAGGCCAAAGCCAGCACTTTGAATTGGGCCCGGTAGCAAACTGGCAGCCAGTGGAGGTGGCGCAACAAGAGGGTTGTATGCTCCCTGAACGCCACTCTTGTTAACAACCTGGCTGCCGTTTGTTGGACTAATTGAAGCTTCCGGACCGTCTTCAAAAGCAACCCCACATAGAGAGCGTTGCAGTAGTCTATATGGGATGTAACCAGAGCTTGGACTACCGTGGCCAAGTTGGACTTCCCAAGGTACGAGCACAGTGTAGCAGTCCAAAAAAAAAACTCTGTGACATTAGATCAGCATTTCTCAGTCTGGGGGTCGGGACCCCAGTGGGAGTTGTAAGGGGGTGTCAGAGGGGTCGCCAAAGACCATCAGAAAACACAGTATTTTCTGTTGGTCCTGGGGATTCTATGTGGGAAGTTTGGCTCAATTCTATTGCTGGCAGGGTTCAGAATGCTCTTTGATTATAGGTGAACTATAAATCCCAGCAGCTACAACTCCCAAACATCAAGGTCTATTTTCCCCAAACTCCACCAGTGTTCACATTTGGGCATATTGAATATCCGTGCCAAGTTTGGTCCAGATCCATCATTGTTTGAATCCACAGTGCTCTCTGGATGTAGGTGAACTACAGCTCCAAAACTCAAGGTCAATGCCTATCAAACCCTTCCAGTATTTTCTGTTGGTCATGGGAGTTCGGTGTGCCAAGTTTGGTTCAATTCCATCATTGGTAGAGTTCAGAATGCTCTTTGATTATAGGTGAACTATAAATCCCAGCAATTACAACTCCCAAACGTCAAGGTCTATTTTCCCCCAAACTCCACTAGTGTTCACATTTGGGCATATTATGTATTTGTGCCAAGTTTTGTCCAGATCCATCATTGTTTGAGTCCACAGTGCTCTCTGGATGTAGGTGAACTACAACTCCAAAACTCAAGGTCAATGCCCACCAAACCCTTCCAGTATTTTCTGTTGGTCATGGGATTTATGTGTGCCAAGTTTGGTTCTATTCCATCGTTGGTGGAGTTCAGAATGCACTTTGATTGCAGGTGAACTATAAATCCCAGCAACTACAATTCCCAAATGAGAAAACCAATCCCCCCCTCAACCCCACCAGTATTCAAATTTAGGCGTATCAGGTGTTTGTGCCAAATTTGGTCCAGTGAATAAAAATACACCCTGCACATCAGATATCCACATTATGATTCATAACAGTAGCAAAAGTACAGCTATGAAGTAGCAATGAAAATAATGTTGTGGTTGGGGGTCACCACAACATCAGGAACTGTATTAAGGGGCTGCAGCATTAGAAAGGTTGAGAAACACTGAGTTAGATGAAAGCATGATGTTGATCAGCTGGGACAGAATAAGATGTGGCAGTTGCTCTACAGGTAGTGGATTTGTCATCTTCTGTTTGCAGTCTAGATATCCTATCTATTTTTAGAGGTTAAGTATATGCTAAGCTTCTTGGCCGTGAAGAACACTTTGCTTCTCTTGAAACCTGCTGCGAGTGGAGTTCAGAAAAGAAGCAAAAATATTATACTGGAACTCCTTTTAGGCTTTAAACCTATTTCCAATCCAACTAGAATCAGGCCAGGATTTTTAGTATGTCTGACTTAACATTCATCAGTTGTTTTAATAGGTCTACATTAGAAAGATGATTTAGGACATATTTAAAAGGAAGTGCTTTTCTTATACTTTTAACTTTAGTATTCAATAGACAATATGTCTTAATATTGATCTGATGAAATTTTCTTGAAAGTCCTGGTAGTGCTTGCTGTGACAAATAGGAATGAAGAGCGAAAACGCTTCTATGTTTGACTAGTGCAGGATTTGGGGAGGAGACAGAGATGCACTGGACTTTCTCCTGGCCCTGAACAGATTTTAGGCTTGCATTGTAAATCCAGTTTCAGTGGGAGAGTGAAGAGCATTTTAAAATCTGCTCCACTGGAATAAATGAAATTACAAGAGGGTCAACTTTAGCTAAGCATGTTCCTTATATTGGTGAGCAAACAGTAAACACGAATGTTTATGTTTCCTTTAGCATTTTAAAAGGCAAACTGCTGGATAACTGGCAAAATGTGCATTTGAATGTACATCTTTTACGCTATGTCCAAGAAGAGTCGCACAAAGGGAGAGAAGACTGACATGGAGATTGAAGCTATCCAGGCCGCTTATGAAGAATTGAAAATTAAACTGAGCAACACCCAGATTGAATATCAGCAGGAGAAACGCAAGGTATGTAAGGCAAAACAGAGGGGTATTGTATGTCGGCCTGTTCAGCCTGTGATTGTGTCTGATGCTCATGATGATGTTTATGTTGGGAATAATGTTCATGTTGATGTGCATACAAAGGCGGCCCTAAGTAATTTTCAATGGTAAGCAAACAGTATTTTGCCACCCCCCCCCCTCCCCCAACCAATCACTGATATATATTTTCTATTTGTCATGGGAGTTCTGTGTGCCATATTTGATTCAATTCCATCATTGGTGGAGTTCATAATGCTCTTTGATTGTAGGTGAACTATACATCCCAGTAACTACAACTCGCATATGTCAAGGTCTATTTTCCCCCAAGAGCGCCTCAAGAGCGCCCCTGGGCAAAATCAACTATACTGCAAATGCTTACTTCGCGTAATGGGTTGAGCCGCCTCTGTGTACATAACGGGAATGGGAATGATGTTTCTGATGATGGGCTTTAGGATGCGGGTTTGCCCCAGGCTGGAGTTAAGTTCAGAAGAGAGATCTGAGCAAAGTCACATTCCTGGGAAAGACCTTTCACTGCTTTTCTCAGAGCAGCAGCCTGAAAATGATGATGAGATAGCTTTGTCAGGTGGAGAAGGAGATGATAGTGAAGTTTTAGTAAACAGGGGAAGAACTTTCTGAATCTAGTTGTTGCCAAGTCAAACTTTTTGCCTGAGAGGTCCTGCTGTTTTGTTCCATGTTTTCAAGTGCCTTGCTTCATGGATTTCTATGTACTAATGGACCTGGTTTCCTTTTAAAGTTTATGGATTATTTTGGATTTTTACTGTTTTCCTGTTATTTACTGCTTTGGCTACATATATTCTACAATAAACTGCTTGCTGATTTTACCAAGCTGGTGTGGTGTTTCAAGTCAGAGGAGTACGACAAGGGAGCTGAGTGGAAAGATGACTTAATAGCAATATGATTGAGCTTCAGTAGAAACTTTCAAATATGTATACGGTACTTCAATTCCATAGCCAATTGTCATTCTAGACTACAAAAACGAATTTTGCCATATCTTTGGCTATGTTTTCTGTAAAGAAAATAAAGAACTGGTGTTTATAAAATTAAACTGACCTTAAATTTACATGAATGGAGAGATAATATAAAATTGCTTGTGTGCACATTCAGATATCTGCACCAATGTATATGAGATTCAGTGTATCTCAGAGTAAAAGTAAACTTCCCCTGGATGTTCCCCATCCATCGTTTGGATCTCCAAAATACAAAAGAAGGTGTCAGGATGCCAGGGGAGAATTTATTGGGACCGACAGCTCTGTGTTTGGACTCGCTGTCAGGTCCCACAATTCTTTGCGGGCCCTACTTTCGCCTCTTCCTCTATCACAGGCAAGACTTGTGGGAGCGAGGGAGAAAGCCTTCTCCGCTGTGGCTCCCCGACTTTGGAACTCACTACCCGGTGACATTAGGCAAGCCCCCATCTTAGTTGATTTCAAGAAAAACCTGAAAACTTGGCTGTTCCGATGTGCCTTCGGAGAGTAACCATTTATCCTATTTCTGTCTGCTCCATCTAAAATGTTGCCTCTATGATGCACTTTTCCCCATCCTAAACTGAAAGCCTACCTCACTGTTTATCCTATTTGGGCTCCCCTCAATTACATATTTTCTTGTCCTATTTCATCCAGGGTTTTATCATTTTACCTCGTCCATTCGGCTCATCCATTCTGTTCGATTTTATAGTGTGTTAACTTGCTTTATTTTATTTTGCTGCTGTACGTATTTTATTTTGATGTAATTTTGTTTTCTGCATCTTGTATTTTATTTTGCTGTATTGTACTTTTGGGCTTGGCCTTTCGTTAGCTGCCCCAAGTCCCCTTCGGGGAGATGGTGGCGGGGTATAAATAAAGATTATTATTATTATTATTATTATTATTATTATTATTATTTGCTTCACTTATGTCTCCTGGATTATGATGCTGTCTGAAAGTGCCCTTAGATTCGGGTCCAACTCTCAGTGAGGAATATACTTTGTTTAGAGCTAGTGGGCTTTGCCTCGGCAGATGTAGGCATCGGCTACAAAATACTTTCCATGGGATCCTGACTTCAAAGAGCTCTTCAAGCAAAGTACCCAGAAAAAGCTGTAACAGTTTTGGATATTTTTATTAATCCATTTTGTCCTTGTGTTCCAGTTGAGTAAACTGAGAGAGAAGTTGCAGGAAGTAAAACAAGAGCGAGAACAAGATCAGCACAAACACAAAGCCTACATATCTGAACTGAAGGCGAAACTCCATGAAGAGAAGGTGAAAGAACTCCAAGCTCTCAGGGAAGTACTAATTAGGCAGCACGAACAAGAGATGGCTCGCATGGTGAAAATAAAAGACAGTGAAATACAACGATTGCAGTCCACCGTGAATATGTTGCGAGATGGAGCAGCTGACAAAGTAAAAACTGCCTTGTTAAATGAAGCCAGGGAAGAAGCCCGGAAACTGTTTGATAACGAATGTATAAAGATGCAGCAAGAGATACTAGAACTCAAATCAGGTAAAAAACAGGTGGAGGAAGCCTTGAGTAATATCATGCAGGCAGATAAAATGAAGGCGGCTGACCTGCGCATGGCCTACCAATCACATCAAGATGAGATTAATAGGATAAAGCGGGAATGTGAAAGGGACATCCGCAAGCTGGTAGGTTTATTGCCTAATAGACTTTTTGTAGCTGTAGCATATGATGGCCCATTTTTTAAACTGATTTTAATACTGTCATGTAAAAGTATCTCTTCCAGACAGTGCCAAAATCCACGTTTTAGAACTGAGTCAAAAAATCCTGGGATCTGCAGGTCCGCACACAGACTTGTCGGTCCCGAGAAATGCCCCCCACCATCCTCATAGCCTTCTTTTGATGTGGATCAAGATGGAGGGCGAATGGTATGCACTGGGCCATATTTGCACACATTCAAATATCTTAATATAAACACAAGCAGATTTGCATGTGTACATATGAGGTCCAGTGTATAACAGAAGGAATTTAAAAAAAAGACTTCAGTCAGGACTCTCTTCTTCAAATTGTTAATTCAACCTTAATTTAAGGTTATTTAGTTTCAGAGAATTCTAAGGCATGACCTTGTTAGAAGTCATAACCTTTTGAAAGATGGTGCCATTACCTTTTTGGAAAATGGCATTCATGCAAGGCAATTAGGTTTCTCAGCTGTTAAACTGATGTACCTAGATATGTCTTTGAACTGTTAGGGACAAAGATATGCCAATGCATTAATCGTGTGTGTGTGTGTGTGTGTATATATATATATATATATATATATATATATATATATAGCGCAGAGTTTCAGAAGTGTTATTTTTCAGTTGCCCAAAGAACATATACTGTCACTTAAAATACATTTGCCTTTAAGTCATACTCTCAGGAGACAAAATAAGTAGTCTTCTTTAAAAGTTGGTTTACTCACAAACTTCATATATTCAGCATACAGGTATTTTGCATATCAATCCAGTTACAAATAGATTTGAATTAATTTCTCTGTGAGGGTAACACAGAGCATCTTTCTTATAATCAACAGTCCATAATCTAAAGCAGGGGTCCTCAAATTTTTTAAACAGAGGGCCAGGTCACAGTCCCTCAACTGTTGGAGGGCCGGATTATAATTTGAAAAAACATGAATAAATTCTTATGTACACTGCACATATCATGTTTGTAGTGCAAAAAACACTTAAAAACAATACAATAATTAAAATGAAGAACAATTTTAACAAATATAAACTTATTAGTATTTCAATGGGAAGTGTGGATCTGCTTTTGGCTGATGAGATAGGATTGTTGTTGTGTGCGTTCAAGTCACTGACCCTGAGTGAGGGCTGGGTAAATGACTTTGGAGGGCTGTATCCGGCCCCTGGGCCTTAGTTTGAGGACCCCTGATCTAAAGCATCTCTCTGTTCTGAGAGCCTAATAGAGTCTCTGTGTAGTCTGAAAGTCCAATGGAGTGTGAGATCTAAAATGGAGTCTGAGCCTCGAACAAGCCCTGAACAAGCCCAGATCTGATTGTGGGCGGAGCCTGCAGCCCCGCCCACAACAAAGGGTTAAGGGAAACTGCAAACCAATATGCACATATACAATACAGTAAGTAATCTGAATTATATACATAACAAATAACTAGTGGAGGCTTGAAGAAGGTTGCTATTTCCAACAGTTATTTACAGAATACTGAATTACCTTGGTCTGGAATATTCAAAATAGTCAAATTAAATTTTGAATAAGTAATCTGAAAATCCTGTATCAGTTGTTTAGCTACTTACCTTCTGGCAGAATTATTGCCTAATCAACAGATTGCCATCTCTAAATAATTTAATATCAGGAAATTTCAGAACTACAGATGTTTTGAAAATGAATGCTGATCAGATTATGAAGTGCTTTTCATAGCATCAAAATATGTATCTTCTGAGGCTGTGTGTATCTGTTTACAGTGGATCTGTATTGTCCATTTACAACTTTATGGGAAGGAATTAAGAGTTCTCAAAGATATCCATTTCAATATCAAAGAAAGTTAAGGGGATAATCTAAACCAAAACTATAACTTGAATTGTGTTCTACTAGGGGGAGGAAGGAAGAAATAAGGCCTCATTTTGTTTGAAGAGTTTGAGTGAGTTAATGTTTTGTATGTTGCTGTTGGTTTTCTAACTTTTTTAAAGATGGATGAAATAAAGAGCAAAGACAGAGTGATTCTGGCTTTGGAAAAGGATCTGGGTGCCCAAGCAGGCCATACGAGAAAGCTGCTGCTCCAAAAAGAAGCGCTGGATGAGCAGCTTCTTCAAGCCAAAGAAGCAGAACGATACCATAGCAGCCCAAAGAAAGAACTTCCTCCTGGAGCAGGAGACATCAATGAACTGGTAGGAGGTCCAGTAAAAGAACCATTTCTTTAAAACATATATGTAGTTCTTTAGTTCACAGGTGAGGAATCTCTACCGCAGACCAACTTCCACGCTAGATTAGCTCATCTGATCCACAATGTCTTGGAACATGGCCATCTTCCCTTTCCAAGGCTTCACAAGAGAACACATTATCTGTAGCCTTGAGAACATTGTTCTTATTGCTCTTGACACAAGAAATTATCTTAGAACTCAATCAGCATCTAGAAACTCTGTGGGTAAATCGAAGAAGAATTGAAGCCATCCCAATAGAGTCATCAATGGGAGAAGCTCCAGCCACCTTTCAGTCTGATGTTGTTGAAAAATACTGTTGTTGCTTTGTAGCTTCAATTCGTTTCCAAGCTATGGAGGCCGTAAGGCTTGGGCTGGGTGGCCCTTACGGTGTCTCCCAACTCTGATTCTATGATTCATGGGATTTTGTGGCAAGATTTATTTGGGGGAGGTCTGCCTTTGCCTTTTTCTGAGACTGAGAGAATGTGACTTCCCGAAGTTCCGCCAGTGGTCTCCATGGTCTAATGCTCAAAACACCACAGCGGACTGGATCTCTGAACAGCAACCCTTTAAATGTGGGGTGACTCTAGGGAGGAGCGGAGTATATACTGTAGTTATCAAAAAAATTTCCCCTCCCATTCTTATTTTATTTAGTGACTATTTTAGCAAATGATAACTAATTACCTCTTTAGGGCTGGGACCAGGTATACATACATTAAAAGTGGAGCTTTGCATTGATCCTTAAGGATATTCTTTCCTAGTAACATTACCTTTTCTGAGGTTTTTATAGATACTTTCACTAGGGATGGACTATAGCATGCCCTATGAGGAGCTGCTTAAAGAGATGTTTACCCTGCAGAAGAGAAGGATGAGAGGAGGCATGATTGCCATGTTTAACTGTTTGAAATGATGTCATAAGGAAGAGGGAGCAGGCTTGTTTTCTGTTTGCCCTACAGACTTGGAGGAATGGATTCAAATGACAGGGAAGGAGATTCCACCTGAACATTAGGAAGAACTCCCTGACTGTCAGATCTGTTCAACAGTGGAACTTTCTGCCTCAGAGTCTGGTGGAAGCTCCTTCCTCTGAGGCTTTTAATTAGAGGCTGAATGGCCATCTGTCACAACTGCTTTGACTGTGCTTTTTCTACATGGCAGGAGTTAGACTAGATGGCCCATATGGTCTCTTCCACCTCTGATTCTGTGATTCTTATTGGCTTCTCACTCTTCCATCTTAAGTAAATTATATTATTTCTTTTTTTAAAAAAGTCAGAATCGACGATTTTTGTTAGTTCTTATAAAAAGTAACCTTGATGTAGGATTGAGGCTTGAGAGTTCAGGATCACCTTGACGTTTCTGTGTCAAAACACAAGAACCCTGGTGAAGTTATTACACGTGGTGCACTAAGTGCCAACCACAATTACTCACAGTGTATCATTTACATGCATGTGCACACACACAGGACCTAAATGAAATGGGGGATTATTTCTTCTTATCTAGTTATGGAGATAAGGAATAAGGAATGCTCAATTTGGCCTACTTACAAGGGAAGGAGGGAGGAAGCTAGCTAACTAAGGGCCCTTCCACACAGCCCTATATTCCAGAATATCAGGCAAAAAATCCCACAATATCTGCTTTGAACTGGGCTATCTGAGTCCACACTCAAATAATGTGGGATTTTCTGCCTTGATATCCTGGGATATAGGGCTGTGTGGAAGGACTCTAAGGTCCCTTTTACAATGCCACATAAAATATGCTTTTAATTTAATTTAATTTATTTACAGTATTTATATTCTGCCCTTTTCACCCCACAGGGGACTCAGGGTGGATTACAATGTACATATACATGGCAAACATTCAATGCCATAGACACACAACATATATAGACAGACACTCAGAGGCTATTTAACATTCCAGCTTCTGGCCACCAGGGGAGCTGTCACTTCACTGTCTGTTTGTGACACTGATGAAGTACTTTCCTCATTCTTTGCATACTTCCTGGATATTTTTATGGCCTCGTAAATCAATTAAATTAGCTTTCCAACGTAAGTGGTACCTAAATGTCCTACTTGACAGATGCAACTGTCTTTCAGTCTGCAAAGGTCAACAACAAGCTACACAATTTTGGTCGGGAGCTCACTTCGACCTGGGCTGGCTTTGAACTTACGACCTGTTGGTCAGTAGTGATCTTAATGCAGCTGACTCCCAGCCAGCTGTTCCACAGTCCCGGTGCGGACTCATGTTCTAATCTAGTTCAAAGAGGATAATGTCTGTTTTGATGATCTGGCGTATATGGAGGGCTTAATCCATACAGGCACTATATCCCGCCTTGAAGCTGGCTCAAGGTATGAACTGGGTTATCTGAGTCCACACTGCCATATATTCCCGTTCAAAACAAAAAATGTGGGATTTTATTCAGCTGCCTGGAAGGGGCCTACATTATATGGCAGTGTAGAAGGGGCATAAATGAAGCACCCACAAAATGTGGTTGAGCACATAGGGATTTCAACACTGATACAAATTGCAAGCATATATAGTTGTAATATGTTTTCCAGACTTGATGTAGATTATATTGCATCTATTTCACATATTGGCCAATTTTATCTACATTGATTCATTCTATGTGATGAATGCTTACAGTTTTATGTTTTAATATACATTTTATATTTTAAAGGAACAGCATGTAGATGAGAGAGACCTACGAAGATTTCAACTAAAAATTGCAGAACTGAATGCTGTAATACAGAAACTAGAAGACCGAAATACACTTTTAGTGGATGAAAGGAACAAATTGGTAAAGTAACTAACAACACTGTGCTAAAAGACACAGGGAAAACACACAAACAAACACATGAACCTTTATCAGCCTGCTCCATTTTCCATAAATAATGAGGTGCTGGAGAAAATGCAGATAAATCTACCTCTGCAGGAGGTAAACCTGAATATTTATATGAAGAATCCCCTTTAACTAGAAAGGTTCAGATCCCTTATCATATGAGTAAGACTAAGCACATGAGTTGTCGAATGCTTTCATGGCTGGAATCACTGGGTTGCTGTGAGTTTTCCTTGGTTTTTTTTTTTTTGTTGTGTCAGGAGCGACCTGAGAAACTGCAAGTCGCTTCTGGTGTGAGAGAATTGGCCGTCTGCAAGGACGTTGCCCAGGGGATGCCTGGATGATTTATGATGTTTTATCATCCTTGTGGGAGGCTACTCTCATGTCCCCGCATGAGGAGGTGGAGCTGATAGAGGGAGCTCATCTGCTTCTCCTTGCATTTGAACTTGCGACCTGTTAGTCTTCAGTCCTGCCGGCACAGGGGTTTAACTCACTGCGCCACCGGTGGCTCCGTTTTCCTTGCTGTATGGCCGTGTTCCAGAAGCATTCTCTCCTGACATTTCACCCACATCTGTGGCATGCATCCTCGGAGGTTTTGTGTGGTCTGTTGGAAGCTAGGCAAGTGAGGTTTATATATCTGTGGAATGTCCAGGGTCTGCTTGAGGCAAGTGTGAATGTTGTAGTTGACCACTTTTATTAGTATTGAATGGCCTTGCAGCTTCAAAGCCTGGCTGATTACTGCCCGGGGAATCCTTTTTTGGGACGTGTAAGATGGCCCTGATTGTTTCTTCTCTGGTGTTCCCCTGTTTTTTGAGTGTTGCTCTTTATTTACTGTCCTGATTTTAGAGTTTTTTAAAATACGGGTAGCCAAATTTTGTTTATTTTCATGTTCTCTCCTTTCTGTTGAAATTGTTCACATTCTTGTGGATTTGAATGGCTTCACTGTGTAGTCTGACAAGATGGTTGTTCACCTTGGCTTTCACAGATTCTTTTTGCACAGTCTGCCATGGCTTTAATTGTGCTATTACTACTACTACTACACCACAAATGCTCTGAGGTTTTTTTCAAGTGCTTGAGGAATAGATTGTTGCAATAAGAAGAGGCGCTATGTTGGCATTCTCTAGCTCAAACTGACAAACTTGCAAAGTTTGTACTTTATAGAAGTTTATTCAAATAATATAAACAAAATTATTCTTTTTAGGAAAAGCATAACATTAGTATCTGAGGAATAGAGCATATAAGAAACTGTTAACGTGTTATGGTGAAGACCGAATAGATTCGTTAGTGTTTTCTCCCATCTCTTAAGAATGGAGGTAACCAGGTTTAGGATTACGAATGTAAAAAAACAACACAGGATTAGAATATGCTAAATTAAGGAAATGGAAAAAGTGCTTAACTGGTAGCAATAATATCAGTTTACAACGATATAATGAAGGATTAACTTATATTCACACTAGTTAATTTTCTACTTTATCTTCAGTTGAAACAATGTCGGGAAGCAGAAATACAGTTTAAGCCTCTTGTCGAAAAAAACAAAAGGGTAAATAAAAAGAATGAACACATGCTGCAAAATATACAAAGAATGGAAGAAAAAATTATCAAGCTATCCAGAGAAAATATGGAAATAGTAAGTCGACATTCTCTTTTCATTATGAATTGTAATCAGTGTGCTTGTTTCTTTGGCTAATTATAATACATTTTTAAATCACATTTGACTGAAAACATTGGAAATCTCCATCTCTGTAATGCGTTAATTAATTTAGCAGACCCGTGTTCTTATCGCTCCTAATTATCATTGCTTTACCACATTACAGACCTGTGTACCAAGAGTTCATTGTATGTACTTCAAGCAACAATCTCAACAAAAGCAATAAAGAGGATTTGCACAATTACACCAGGCACTCGCACAGCCTCTAGTTGCCATATTACAATCTTAGGCTCCTTCTCCACTGCCATATAAAATCCAGACTGCTTTAAACTTCTTTATCTGGCAGTGTAGACTCATATACCATAATCCAGTTCAAAGCAGACAATGTGGATCATCTGCTTCGATAGCAGTATAGAAGAGGTCTCTGTCTCCAGAGAGGTAAAAAAACAAGCTTGTCCCCTCCTCAATGTGACATCATTCCAAACATGGCTGTCATGTTCACATATGCAACATAGTTTTGTAGAACCAAAATTTGAGGTATTTTTGAACCTGAAAAGAAAGCCATCAAGCAAAGTCAGCATGTGTTGCATGTTGTTGCTAACAGATTCATGTAAATATATAAAACAGACACTAGGTGGCATTCAGAAACCTTGTATTGTTGCCAAATATTTCAGGAGACTCTCCACAATCTTATCTCAGATATGCAATAGCCACCTCTTCCCCTCAGGTTAGGGCTTTCTTGCAGGCAGGGCAGCTCACCAAGGAGGAGGAGGAGGAGGAGGCTGCACAGGAGAGAGAGGCACCATTTGTATGCGCATATTCATTGACACGCAGTTAGCACCTTTTTCATGCCCTTGGTGCTAACCCTAATTTTGTGGTTTATGATATCAATCCAATTTCCTCAGAAATTTAGCTGTGGCTGACAACATTTAGCCGATGGGATCCCATGGCTCTCTTTAGGGTGATGTCCCTAAAAGGACATTTTTGGAAAATCAGTAACAGAGAGACATAGGCCCCTTCTGCACTGCCATATAATTCAGATCATTAAAGCAGATAATCCACATTATTTGCTTTGAACTGGATTACATGAGTCTACGGGAGCATCCAGGCAGCCTATTTATTGTGGTAACTCCCTCAATAAAGAAGGGGATGTCTAGATGACATCCTGGACAATACCGAATTCGCTACAAACCAGGAAAAGCCTGGTTTGTAGCTAATTAATTAGATAGTGGATTTATTCCATGCCAGACACCATTCCCACAGTTTGACGGACTAAATTAGTACGGAAAACTGTGGGAATACCCACCGCCCGCCCCCAAAGCCCCCAAATCCCTTTGAAAAGTGAAGAAAACTTACCCAGACTCCGGTACACTGTTGCAGCCACTCTCCCAGTGTGTAGAAATGACGCACCAGGAGAGTGGGTGGGGAGAGAAGTGATTCCACCCCCATCCCCCCACTCTCCTGGTGCATTATTTCTATGCGCCAGGAGAATAGCTGCAACAGTGTACTGGAGGCCAGGTAAGTTTTCTTTACTTTTCAAATGAGTTTGGGGGCTTTGGGGGAGGGTCCCCAGATGTTCTGCTGGGCTAGTCCCAGAAAGCGTGCACTTTCTGGAGTGGGTGCAGACAGCCCCCCAGAAACATCCGCGTTTTTAAAACATGAATTATCCTGGGATAAAGGGCCGTCTGGAACCGCCCTATACTGCCATATAATCCAGTTCAAAGTAGATAATCTGGATTTTATATAGAAGTGTAGGAGGGGCTTTATTTATTTATTATTTATTTATTTATTACTTGCACTTATTAACCGCCGCTCTCAGCCCTAGGGCGACTCGTGGCGGTGTACAACAACATAGAGAAGACAGTTACAATGAATCAAGACAGTAAACAACATTCTACTACTACATAACATCTACTTATACTAAAAATCCGCTTCGTCATATCATGGGGGCATAATCAGTCTCATAGTCGCAGTCCATTCCGGTCGTCATTTCCAATAACATAGCACTCAGTTGAAGGCCATCTCGAAAAGCCATGTTTTCAGGCCCTTGCGAAAGGCCATAAGGGAAGACGCCTGTCTAACTTCAGCAGGGAGGGAGTTCCAAAGCCGGGGGGCCACCACCGAGAAGGCCCGCTCTCTCGTCCCCGCCAGACGTGCCTGTGAGGCAGGCGGGACCAAGAGAAGGGCCTCCCCAGATGATCTCAAGGTCCTCGTGGGCTCGTAGGCCGAGATGCGGTCTGCAAGGTATTTTGGGCCGGAACCGTTTAGGGCTTTGTAGGATAACACCAGCACCTTAAATTGGGCCCAGTAGCAATTGGGCCCGGTAGTATTTGAAAGGAATGTATGCATGAGGTAAGAGCAACATCACCAGGAATCATTAACAATAATTTCCTAATTTTACTTCATTGAGATCAAAGTGGTATAGATCAGGCTTTCTTCGACTTGTGAACCCTTTTGGTCCAAGATATGACCCCAGGTGTATAAATAAGTAAAATAAGTATACAAATCACTTTTTGTATTATCGAATGGTTAAATCCATGGATATGAAGGACCCATTGTGCTACAGCAATAAGAATTAGGACATGCCTAATTTCCAAGTGGAGCAGAACAAACAACTCGGCATCTATATACTTGCCCTCAATGCCCTGCCTTATGCACAGAGGATGAATTTTTTAAAGCTATAGACAATGCAGTCACTATTGCCCATTTTTGGTCAAAAATATTTACTTGCTTGTGTCTCCTCTATTTTATCAGTTTTATATTTATTTATTTATGCAGTGCTTTTGACATGAAATAAATAAATAAAAATAAAACTTCCGAGTACATACAAATCAAAATCTGAAGTAAAGTACAGTGGCCCTCAGTATCTGCTGGGATTTAGTTCCTGGACCTAAAGCAGATCCCACATTCTATGGATTCTCAAATCCTATGATATACAAGGAGGTAGTAAAATTATGTTCCTTATATAAAATTGCAAAGCCAAGGTTTGATATAGATATGCGAGTTGCAGATGATTGAATTTGTGGATGCAGAAGGACCATCCTATTGCAAGCCAAACTCTGTAGGAAGAATAAGATGGAAAGACTTCCTTCAAGCAAGGAGGTACAGTTGGGGGAAAGGAAGGACAGAAAATGCCTGGAGAGGCTAACAGGGTTGTTGTTGTTGTTGTTGTTTTGTAATTCATTTTACAATTTAGAGAAAGTCATGCTGTTTGTATCAATATTCCTATTGTCTGACACAGTCTTTTTATAAGTGTAATGTCTGACTATTCTAATTAAATATATTATTTATAGAAAGAAAAGCTGTCTGTTCAGCCAACTTTGAGGAGACATACTTCATTGAATGACCTCAGCAGAAGACGTGAAGAAAAGGAGATTGAATATCTTAAACTGCAAATCATCCAACAGCAGCATCGTGTTGATGATCTCACAGCGGTAATAAACACCAGTATTTATCAAACTCAGCCTTCACCTTAATGTCTTACTCCTTTAATAGATATTTGTAAAGGAATATTACCATTTGATCTGAATGTAAAACAACTTGCATTCTGTGGCCCTTTCTAGACTGCCATATAAAATCCAGATTATCTGCTTTGAACGGGGTTATGTGGCAGTGTAGTCTCATATAATCCAGTTCAAAGTAGATAATGTGGATTATCTGATTTGATAATCTGGATTTCTTTGACAATATAGAAGGGACCTTAGATGTAGTGTGTTCCCTCCTCCCACATATACAGAAAGCCATTTTCCAATAGTAATAAGGAAAGGTTTCCTTAGTCTGCCTACAGAGTGCATTGGGCTTTAGGTGTACACAATGATGATTTTGTGGATTCTTTGTTATTTATTTTATCTTGTAGAATCCCTCTGTGAATGTAAGCAGATTCACTCTTGGGCAAAATAATTTGTGTATACACACACACATATCACTATAGGTTAATATAACATTAGTATTATTATTATTATTATTGCTATAGGACCAGGAAGAATTGCTACATTCTAAGAAACAGAGAAGAAAAGATCTGAAATCCACAAAGGCAAGTAACTTTTATCTCTATTTTGATAGATTCCCCCCAAACTTTCTATACTAAAAGTTGCCATTTATTCAATACTAGTCTGACATAGGCAGGAACCATAAATATGTTATTAGGAAATAATAAAAGATTTCCTGCCCCCAGATTGTGGGAAAGGAAGTAAGCCCTTTCTCTAACGCCCCTGTCCGCATAGCTGAATAAAATCCCATGTTATCTCATTTGAACTGGAATATATGGCAGTGTGGACTCAGATAATCCAGTTGAAAGCAGATATTGTGGGTTTTTCTGCCTTGATATTCTGGGTTATAGGGCTGTGTGGAGAGGCCCTGAGGCTGGATCTACACTACCATATAATCCAGATTATCAAAGCAGATTATCCAGATTATCTGCTTTGAACTGAGTCTACATATAATCCAGTTCAAAGCAGATAATCTTGATTTTATATGAAAGTGTAGAAGGGGCCTCTGGCTCATTCCTTGTTCAAATTCCTTTAGCGAAGAGTTTAGTTTGGGACTTCTCCTGCTATCCCTGTTTAGTTAATGAAGTGCAGATAATTATTTTAGATCCTAACTCAATAAGAACCTTTCTTAAAGATATAAAGGGATGGTTTCCGAAGAACATATCTTCCATTATTTGGTGCCTTTTGAACATAATTGTGGACTCTTTCTGAATATATTAATTATAGATTGCAAATGCTTATAAAAGAGTTGCTGCTGCTTGGATGGCAAATATAAACTAGGGCATATTAATTATTGATATTATTCCTTTTTCACGAAATAAGAAAAGGACAAAGGATGACACAGAAAAATACCAAAGATACAGTATTAACAGTTCATAGGTGCAAGGTATTCTATTCCGTTTCTGACCTACAGCCTTGTGGATGAGATGTAATTCTCAATAACAGAAAAAAGGAAGGAAGGGAAGGGAAGCAAAGGGAAAAAAGAGATGGGCCTTATCCATTGCTTTTTATTTATTTGGCAACTGTTAAAAGATCGATAGGGATAGTTTAGTTAGTCTCGTACAGCAAAAACAGCAGTATCTTATTTTTTAAAGGTTAGCCGATTTTATTTTGGCATATGCTTACATAGGCCAAAGAATTCTTCGAATGAAAGCATAAATGAGGAGACAATACTTTACTAGCATGGATAGCATGATTTTAATATGGAATGTAATGTTTTTAAATGTTTAATATGTATTAATTTTTATTTATTTATTATTATTTATTTACAGCATTTGTAGCCTGCCTTTCTCAGCTTTACGGTGACTCAAGGCAGGTTACAGAAATTGGCAGAATTCAATGCCATACATTCATAAAGTACAGTTAAAAACATTTAACCTAATATTATAAAAACCATAAAACCCATTAAAACATATCATCGCCAGTATCGTCTTGTTAAAAACATTGTCCAACAGCATTGTCTAGTCATTCCGTATTCATTTTTCGTATTTCATAATTATTTATTCCGCTGCATTTCCAAACACTTGTTCACTCTCTTTCTGAGGGTCAGAAGGGAGGGAGCCAATCTAATAATTCTTTATTGCATATGCGTAGACTCCAGTAGTCACACGAGTTGACTCCAATCTGCAACCGGTTTCGACTCACAAGAGCCTTCATCAGCTGGTTGGGTTCATTTATCGAAAAAGGCTCAAAAAAAGCTCAACTTTTGAGGTAAGTAATTCACAAACAATGTTCTTGAGAGGTGGATCTTGTGAGTCGAAACCGGTTGCAGGTTGGAGTCAACTCGTGTGACTACTGGAGTCTACTCATATGCAATAAAGAATAGGACATTTATTATCATTCAAAGACTATTACTCACACAAAGGTTTTGTTTCATACTTCAAGAGAAGAACCAGTTGTTTCTGCTTAATGTGAATGTGGCAGCTCTGTGTTTTGTTGATATGTGTATTTGTAATGTATATATTGAGTTAATTTTGATACTTTCACGTTACCACAATGAGTGGATTTTGGTCTCCACAGTTTTAGGGGAACCCATTTTTCTTTTCAGTATTACTCATGGTCATTAAAGGGTCATTACCCCCTAATTCCTCAATTAAGGGAAAGCAGTTGAGGTGCACAGAGGAATATGGAGGTGTAGGTGTATGCATGTATATGGAAGGGGCTCTTCGGGATCTTTATGTAACAATGACTTTTGCTGTTGTTGCAGAATCATGTTGCAGAGACATATTTTGGATTTGAAGAAGAATCAGCTGATTCCGAAACATCATCAGTGACTTCCTTTAGCACAGATAAAACGGACAGGACTCATACTACAGCAAAAGACTTGGAACATGTAGGTATTTGTGCACGTAGTATGGCATAAAGTGTTTTTCATTAACTTGCCTTTAACACTTCCTACTGGGTTGTTGTGTGTTTTCTGGGCTGTATGGCCATGATCCAGAAGCATTATCTCCCGAAGTTTTGCCTGCATCTATGGCAGGTAGCCTCAGAGGTTGGGAGGTCTGTGGGAAACGTCAGGAGAGAATGCTTCTGGAACATGGCTGTACAGCTCGAAAAACCTACAACAACTTCGACAATATATTAATACTTCCTACTCTTTACAAACATATTTCCCACTTAAGGCACTTTATATTTCAAATATTTACTCCCAAATAGTAATAACTAAGTGGAATGCCTGGCATTAAGATAAGGTTTACTGGCATGACATGCATGGCCACTACTGCCACCACCAACACCCTTTTGTGTCTTGTGCAGAACTACCCTCTATTCCCTGCCAGAATTGAAGCATTTGACATCAATGTAATTGTCATGGCTCAATGCTGTGGAATTATGGGAAATGTAATTTTACAAGGCCTTTAGCTGCATTTGCTAGAGTGTTGGGGGTCTCACTAAATTGCAACAGCCATGATTCCATAACACTGAGCCATTGTAGGTAAAATGGTGTCAAACTGCATTCATTCTTCAGTGTACATACATCCTAAGAAGACATACGTCCAAATCCCCTTGAAGTCAGCTGGGTTTCCTTGAGCCAATCAGTATTTTGAAAGGCTGATGTGAACAGAGAGGAAGAACTGTATATGTTCTTGTTGCGCTGAAGTCAGCTAGGGCTAGTTCAACCCCAGTGCACTCTTGCAAATAGGAAACACACTGGAAAGTGAGCTCCTTTGAAGAAGTGTGGGATTTAAGTGCAATAAACTTAATAATACCTATTTATTCACAGCAAAACCATAGCCCCTATAACAATGAGTTTTCTAAAAAAAAAAATAACAGGCTTCATAGCTGTAGCTATCATCCAAAATATTCATTTTTCTTTTCTCTAATGTGTAATATTGCACTTTAAAAGTTCGAAAACATGCAAAAGTGAGTAGATCAATAAGATAATAGCTCTCCTTGCAGTCATGCTGGCCACATGACCTTGGAGGTGTCTACGGACAACGGCTCAGAAATGGAGATGAGTACCAACCCCCAGAGTCAGACACAACTGGACTTAATGTCAAGGGAAAACCTTTACCTTAATACTTTAAAAAATATCTATTACTGCACTTGCAAGCTGCTTCTGGTGTGGGAGAATTGGCCATCTGCAGAGCCGTTGCCCGGGGGGGATGCCCAGATGTGTTGCTATCCTGTGGAAGGCTTCTCTCATGTCCCCACATGGGAAGCTGTGGCTGACAGATGGGAGCTCACCCTGCCTCATGGATTCGAACCGCAAACCTTCAGATCAGCAGTTCAGCTGGCACAAGGATTTAACCTATTGTGCCACCATGGCTCCTTGCAGTTTATCAAGTCGCTTCTGACATGATAAATTAAATTGAAACAGTTGCTAATTTTAGTTTATCAGCAATCATAAATACTTTTAAATGCCTTGCCACGCAAGGACTTTATATAGAAAAAGCACTCTGTTCACTAAATACTGATTATTAAGGAGAATTCCCTGCACTGTTAGATTTTGTTTTATAATTGCTTTTTTACATAAGTCTTATGTAAATGGAAATTAGTAGTAATAATAATCATCTATGGACAATGTTTGCACCATTAGAAAAAAACATTTTTTAAAACGATTTATTTAAAGAATACACCTGAAGAAGCTGACTTGCGGTTCTGTCAACTAACAAGAGAATATCAAGCTTTGCAAAGAGCGCATGCATTGCTCCAGGAGCAGGTTGGGGGAACCCTGGATGCAGAAAGAGACACTAGGGTAATTTTCTTTTATGTGGCTTTGCAAAGAGTACAGCTTCTATAGCTTAATTCGGCATATATTGAATTGTGAGATATCCCAGTGATGGGGCCATACAAGTGTTCACCTATCTAACCACTAGCCTGCTTGAGTCCTTGCTACCTGATTTTAACTTCCTTTATTTTTCTTCTTTAACGTCCCTTTTGTATATTAGTGGGGTTTGTATATCACTATTTTGATGGAATTCCACTTCCATGCATGGAATCTCGTAGCATGGCCACTCTGGGTTTTGAAACAGATTCCAGAACGTACCTCTGGAATATTGCAGATGAAGTAATTGTAATTCTAGAAATGTAGCATTTGTATATGGTGCTTATTGTTGCTTTTCAGCTGAAGTGAAAATACTCAAAGCAGCAAGCAGCAAATATGTTTTTTAAAAATATCAAATTTGAACATATCTTTAAAATTATTTCAATGCAAGGAAAATACTCCTCTTAATCTTCCCGTGGTTCTTGTAAGTCTGTATACTTACACTATGTAACAAAATTTGAAAAAAAATGTTCCTGCTTTGAAAGTGTTATTTCCTGTTTAATTCTGTGATGCTTACTTTGAAAGTAGTTATTATACTGCAGAAATTTCGGTTTTCTGGCTGCCACAAGCTATGTTGAACTGGATTGTTGTAGGTTTTTTGGGCTGTATGGCCATGTTCTAGAAGCATGCTGAAATATTTACTCCCAGATAGTAATAACTAAATAACCCAATGATTCTGGCCAGGAAAGCCTTTGACAATATATGTTCCTGCTTCTTGGCAGGGGCTTGGACTGGATGGCCCATGAGGTCTCTTCCAATTCTGATTCTTTGATTCTATGTTGAATTGGTTGAGACTTTATCAGATATTCATTGAAAAATATGGCAAAATGTGCTGCAGGATGTCCCGCAAAAACAAAGTTTTGCCAAATCCACTCTATTTAATAGATGGCATGAGGGTTGAATGAAATGTAATGCCTCCACCTTCGTAACTCCTCAACAGATGGCAGTACTGGTATGCAGCAGGTACTGGTTTGTTCAGTAGTCCCTCCTCTACAGTTCCATTTTGGCAGGAAGCCATAGCATTGAACAGTTGTGTTGTTAAAGTGCAAGGTATGGAACCCTGCACAGATGGTCGATCAATGTGACTTAAGCAATGTGCAGTCATTGAATTCTTGACAGCAAAAGATGTCCCCCAAAGGAGATTCATCAGAGAATGCAAGCTGTTATGGTGATTGTGTTGATGTGACTACTGTGCGTCCTTGGATGAGTAAGTTTAAAGATGTTGAGGTGACACCTGCTGTTGAGGTGACACCTTCTGCTGTCAAGAATTCAATAACTGAACGTTGCATTGACCAACCATCTGCGCAGAGTTCCATAATCCACACTTTAACAACACAACCGTTGAATGCTAAGGCTTCCCGCCAAAATGGAACTGTAGAGGAGAGTCTACTGAACAAGCCAGTACCTGCCGCATATCAGTACTGCCATCTGTTGAGGAGTTACCACGATGGAGGCATTACTTTTTATTCAACTCTCGTAGGTTTCTTTTTACCCTTTCCACATTTGTGGTAACCGTTAGCTAGCTAAACTGGAGTATTGAGTAGAGGATTTTTGCATTTTCCGACAGTGACTTAAGCACAAAAAAGAACATCTATAGCTAAATTTTAAATTACCATTTTAACAGTATTTTTTTCAACTACAAAATTTTGATTGTCATGATAATGATAAAAAAGTAGTCATATAAAACTCTAATAGTTTTTTTAAAAAACTCTCCATTTAGACGCATGAAATCCTGGAAGGAGATCTTCTCAAATGTCAAGCAAAAATTGAAGACTTGGAGAAGGTTCTTACTGAGAAAGGACAAGTAAAATGGTTTCTTCATGGTTTCTGCCAGTTCGTTCTTTCTTCTGCCTGCACAGCTGCCCTCATCATCATCATTGCTGCCTGGTACCTTTCTGTGACTGATGGCGTGCACTAGCTGCTCTTCTACTACTGGAAAATGCTTGTTTGAAACCAGTTAAGAAAAAAAATACATCAAGGGCTGGTCCTGGTCTAACGTACTGGATGCTGGGCCCACATGGAGTCTGCACAGGAATTTTCTCAGCTGTTTCAGAGGTGGGAGGGAAGAAGTGCCCTTAGGGACTGCCAACATGGACAAAAAAATTGTATCCACTTATTATTGGCCGTTATTGTGACACATGACATATGTGATAATTCACATCGCAAGCTGTTCTTTAGCCCACAGCCCACTTTAAAAAGAATTGCCCTTTGTCCCTCACTTTGGCTAAAGACCTGAATGAGTTTTGGGAGTTTTTTGTTTTGTTATTTTGGTGTGGTCATTATAGATGGTTGCTTATTAAAACTGGGGGAGGAGTGGCCTGATCAGGCTGTTAAGATGTGACACGGTCCAGCAGGATGCGCGATTGTTCCTGCCATTGCAAATAAGGTGCAGACTCCTAGACTGCAATCCTGAGAATGTACCTATTTCTATTTAATTTTATTTATTTATTTATTCTGTCAGGAGCAAACCAAACAGTTGTATTCCATTTTTAAACAAACAACCAAACAAAACACAAAGTTTGCAAGCTTGGTAGTTGATTAAATGTCCTTTGACCAGTAGCTGGCCACTAGGAGTGCCTCTGGTGTTGCTGCAAGAAGGTCCTCCATTGTGCATGTGGCAGGGCTCAGGTTGCATTGCAGCAGGTGGTCTGTAGTTTGCTCTTCTCCACACTCGCATATCGCGGATTCCACTTTGTAGCCCCATTAAGGAATAGTTAAGAAAAGGTTGGCTCTGCATCTCGTGGTGCCAGAGCGCAGTCTGTTCAGCACCTTCCAAGTCGCCCAGTTTTTTGTGTGCCCAGGAGGGAGTGTCTCATTTGGTATCAGCCATTGATTGAGGTTCTGGGTTTGATCCTGCCACTTTTGGACTCTTGCTTGCTGAGGTGTTCCAACGAGTGTCTCCGTAGATCTTAGAAAACTATTTCTTGATTTAAGTCGTTGATGTGCTGGCTGATACCCAAACAGAGGGTGAGCTGGAGATGTCACTGCCTTGGTCCATTCACTATTGGCTGCTACTTCCTGGCGGATGTCAGGTGGTGCAATACAGATGAAACAGTGTAATTTCTCCAGTGGTGTAGGGCGCAGACACCCTGTGATAATGCGCAATGTCTCATTAAGAGCCATGTTTACTGTTTTAGCATGGTGAGATGTGTTCCACACTGGGCATGCATATGCAGCAGCAGAGTAGCATAGCGCAAGGGCAGATGTCTTCACTGTGTCTGGTTGTGATCCCAGGTTGTGCCAGTCAGCTTTTGTATGATATTGTTTCTAATGCCCACTTTTTGCTTGATATTCAGGCGGTGTTTCTTGTAGGTCAGAGCACGGTCCAGGTATTTGGGTGTGCTGCAATGCTCCAGGGGAATTCCAGTGGGATTCCAGTGGGATTCTATTTAACTGATTTCTATTTATTTCCCAAGTTTGTTTGTTTGTTGTGTTTTTTGGTGATACTTGAGTATTTTGTTTCTTGGCAAAAGGTTACGTCTTTCTGTTAAAAAAATTGTTAAGTATCTAGAGATCTAGTTCAGCCAGACACTATGGACAAATTATACTTTTGAGAAATATTAATGGTGGCTACTTTATTTTTCACACTCACACATACACTAACACAAAAGCGCTACACACCGCTTAAGTGCAGTTTTGGTTCTGGTTGACCCAGTTAAGACATAGGTTATCATTTTTGTGGAATTCCTTTGTAATGTGATTCTGCTAATTGTTTACACATTCAAATCTTAGGCTGAAAATGAATATCCATGTACCTTTTATAAAATCTAAATGTAATATGAAAGAATGCAAAATATCTCAATTGAAACTTAGTATTGTAGCATTGTGTACATTGAAGATATAGTCCTCTGTCCATTTTAAACACTACCAGATGTTCCATGTTGTGTACTGTTTTATTCTGTATTACCTTCGTTACTTGGGTTTGGATGGGAATATTTTAATAAATCAAATGCAGAAATAATCCTTAGAATGTGCTCTTTAGCTACCACTATTCACTTTTCCACATAATCACCAGACATTTGGATACATTTCTGCCAACGATGAACAAGTTGTCTGAAGCCGTCACAGAAGAAGTCGACACTCTGTTTCTGCAACCTATTGTGCACAGATCTTCCGATAACCAAGCAAAGCAATAATGTGACCTCTTTAATCCACATCATGACTCAGTTTAAATGGCTGCGTAGAACCACCCCGTGACAGGCTACATGAGCTGATGATTTGACATTGCATAAAGCAACTTAGTATCGTGATGTTACAAAGATCTAATACATGTTGAGTATCCCTATTCCAAATGTTTGGGGCTAAAACTGTTTTGTAATTCATATTTTTGAGGATTTTTTAGTACAAGTACTGTACTGGAAACAGAGAGGCATGGAAGGGGCAGATTTGCATCAAACACATTGTTTGGATTACTGCCATTTCACAGATCCTCAGGCACCTTCTACACTGCCATGTAGAATCCAGATTATCTGCTTTGACCTGGATTATATGACAGTGTAAGGTAAAGGTTTCCCTTTGACATTAAATCCTACCTTATACCCTGGATCCCCTTCCTGATATCCTACACTGCCCTATCTCCCAGTGTTTTTAAAATTTTTAATCCTTGAATCTGGCCCTGCCCACTGTGATCATTGTTAGTGTTGAATGTTTTGATTTTATACTGTTGTGTTGCTTATTTACATTGGTTCTGCATTTTATGTTATTTTATTTCTTGATTTTTGTTGTGTTTTTGTGTTATATTGTGTTTACTGTATTGATGGGTGTGGCCTCAAGTAAGCCGCTCTGAGTCCCCTTGGGGAGATGGTGGCGGGGTACAAATAAAGTTTATTATTTTACTAGCCGTCCCCTGCAACACGTTGTTGTGGCCCACATGTGGGTTCTGTGTGGGAGGTCTGGCCCAATTCTATCGTTGGTGGGGTTCAAAATGCTTTGTGACTGTAGGTGGACTATAAATCCCAGCAACTACAACTCCCAGATGTCAAGATTCGATTTCCTCCAAACTCCACCAGTGTTCACATTTGGGCATATTAAGTATTCTTGTAGAGTTTGGCCCAGATCCATCGTTGTTTGAGTCCACAGTGATCTCTGGATGTAGGTGAACTACAACTCCAAAACCAAAAGACACTGCCCACCAAACCCTTCCAGTATTTTCTGTTGGTCATGGGAGAACTGTGTGTCAAGTTTAGTTCAGTTCCATTGTTAGTGGGGTTCAGAATGTTCTTTGATTATAGGCGAACTATAAATCCCAGCAACTACAACTCCCAAATGACAAAAATTATTTTTTTCGAGTGAAGGACATACATTGGGTTGTAAGGTGTCTTGTGTCCAAATTTAGTGTCAATTCATCCAGTGGTTTTTGAGTTCTGTTAATCCCACAAATGAACATTACATTTTTATTTATATAGATTATTAAGTCTAGTTGTGTACAACTCTGGGGTGGTGCTCATCTCCATTTCTAAGGTGAGGAGCTGGCATTGTTCTGCATGGTGCGCCTTTACCTTCCTGCTGGAGCGATACCTACTGATTTATTCACATTTGCATGTTTTGGAACTGCTAGGTTGGCAGAAACTGGAGCTAACAGCAGGAGCTCACCCCCCACTCCCCAGATTTGAACTACCAACCTTTCAGTCAGCAAGTTCAGCAGCTCAGTGATATAACCTGCTGTGCCACTGGGGGCTCCATATGGCAGTGTTGACTCACACAGGATATGGCATTGTAGACTCATATAATCCAGCTCAAAGCAGATAATGTGGATGGTCTGATTTAATAATCTGGATTATATACCCGTGTAGATAGGGCCTGAGTCTCTCCCTAGCTTTGTCTTTGGTTAATTCGCTACTTGTGTTGTATATGAGATTTGATGGAGAGACTAAGGATCTGAGAGATGAACAAATAGGGGTGCTGCTGCTGTCACCTCAAAAGCAGAAATGGGTATCCATGGCAAGAAAGAGAGGGACTGAGTATCTGATCAATGAATGAGCTTCTGCCTCCAAAGTGGAAGCAGAAGGCTGGCAACAAAACGTTTGAGGATCTGAGATCTCTTTTGTTCTTGTGTTTATTTATATAAATCACTCTCATTCTTCTCGGGGTCTTTTGACTTCTTTGTGGGCCCTTCCACCCAGAATATCAAGGCAGAATATCCCACAATATCTGCTTTGAACTGGGTTATCTGAGTCCACACTGCCATCTATTCCAGAATGTGAGATTTTATTCAGCTGTGTGGAAAGGGCCCTAGCTGCAGCCTCTCTTGCCTGGTGCTGAATGGACAGCTCCTTTCCTTACAAAATTAAAAGGGAATCAGCAAGAGAAGCTGGTCTTTTCCACCAAGGTCCCTTCCATTCTGCATTATAAAATCCATATTATCTACTTTGAACTGGATTATATAGCAGTGTAGTCATATAATCCAGATCAAAGCAGATAGTGTGGGTTGCATATGGCAGTGTAGATAGAAATAACCAGACAAACAGTGGTTCCCAACCTTGTTTGTTTAGGTTTTTTTTTTTTGGCCTACCGGAATTCTGGGAGTTGCAGTCCAAAACACTGGTGGTGCAGCGGGTTAAACCGCTGAGCTGCTAAACTTGCTTATCAAAAGGTTGGTAGTTTGGTGGTTCAAACTACAACGAAGGAGATTCCATCTGAACATTAGGAAGAACTTCCTGACTGTGAGAGCTGTTCAGCAGTGGAACTCTCTGCCCCGGAGTGTGGTGGAGGATCCTTCTTTGGAAGCTTTTAAACAGAGGCCAGATGGCCATCTGTTGGGGGTGCTTTGAATGCAATTTTCCTGCTTTTTGGCAGGGGGTTGGACTGGATGGCCCATGAGGTCTCTTCCAACTCTATTCTGCTCTGGTTAGACCACACCTGGAATATTGTGTCCAATTCTGGGCACCACAATTCAAGAGAGATATTGACAAGCTGGAATGTGTCCAGAGGAGGGCGACTAAAATGATCAAGGGTCTGGAGAACAAGCCCTATGAGGAGCGGCTTAAGGAGCTGGGCATGTTTAGCCTGAAGAAGAGAAGGCTGAGAGGAGATATGATAGCCATGTATAAATATGTGAGAGGAAGACACAGGGAGGTGGGAGCAAGCTTGTTTTCTGCTTCCCTGGAAACTAGGACGCAGTGAAACAAAGGCTTCAAACTACAAGAAAGGAGATTCCATCTGAACATGAGGAAGAACTTCCTGACTGTGAGAGCCGTTCAGCAGTGGAACTCTCTGCCCCGGAGTATGGTGGAGGCTCCTTCTTTGGAAGCTTTTAAACAGAGGCTGGATGGCCATCTGTCAGGGGTGCTTTGAATGCAATATTCCTGCTTCTTGGCAGGGGGTTGGACTGGATGGCCCATGAGGTCTCTTCCAACTCTTTGATTCTATGATTCTATGAGAGGCGGATGAGCTCCCTCTATCAGCTCCAGCTCCTCATGCGGGGACATGAGAGAAGCCTCCCTCAAGGATGATAAAAACATCAAAATCATCCAGGCGTTCCCTGGGCAACGTCCTTGCAGACGGCCAATTCTCTCACAACAGAAGCGACTTGCTCCTGACACGACAAAAAAAAAAACAACAAAAACCTATGCCCGGCTCCCCAGCCAGAGAGAGAAGGCGGGGCTCTGTGACCCGCCAAGAAAATCCAACAAATGCTACGTTCAGCAGACCTCATTACCTCTGAGGATGCTTGCCATAGATGCAGGCGAAACGTCAGGAGAGAATGCCTCTAGACCATGGCCATATAGCCCGAAAAAACCTACAACAACCCAGTGATTCCGGCCATGAAAGCCTTCGAAATTCTCATGGTGGTTTGCGAAAAGGCCTTACTGGTGCATTATTTAAACTGTTATGTTTATTCATATCATGATCTGATCACCATACTCAATATATCCCATATGCATGGGGGTATTGGGGTAATGATGCAAAAGGTTTGCTGGGGTAGACCCTCTTTCACTCAACCCCCCCCCCCCCGAAACGAAATCCTGGCTACAGGCCCGTAGCCAGGATTTCGTTTCGGGGGGGGGGGGCTGATTTTTTTTCAGGGGGGTTTCTGGGGGGGCTGAGTTTCGGGGGGGGGCTGAGTCTGAGTGAAAGAGGGTCTAGCCTAGCAAATCTTTTGTATCATTACCCCAACACCCCCATGCATATGGGATATATTGAGTATGGTGATCAGATCATGATATGAATAAACATAACAGTTTAAATTATGCAACAGTAAGGCCTTTTCGCGAACCACCATGAGAATTTCGGGGGGGGGGGGCTGAAGCCTCCCAAGCCCCCCCCCCCCCTCCCGCTACATGCCTGCCTGGCTACGCTCCTGAGATCAATAGCTACTACTTTTGCGGGAAGGTAACAGCACTCTATGCAGTCATGCTGGCCACATGACCTTGGAGGTGTCTATAGACAACGCCGGCTCTTCGGTTTAGAAATGGAGATGAGCACCAACTCCCAGAGTTGGACAGTACTGGGCTTTTACCTATGCCCGGCTCCCCAGCCAGAGAGAGGAGAAGGAGGGGCTCTGTGACCCCGCCCCTTCCTTCCTGCCTGCCTGCTCCTCTTTCCCACCTGCCTGGCTGGGGAGCCGCCCTTCGAGGCCGGCCGCCCACCCCGCCTGCTGGGGGCGCTGCAGGAGCCCCGCCCCCCTCCGCCGCCTTCCCATTGGCCCGCCTCTGTCCTGATCACGCCCCCTCATCCGCCGCGTCCCTTTGTACTTTCTCTCACGTGACTCGCGAGCGGCGCGAGGCAGGCAAGGCGGGAGGCGCGCGCCCCCTCAAGCCCGGCCGCGGCCCCGTCTGTCGCGCGCCAGGCGGAGCCAGTCAGCCAGCCAGGCAGCATGGCCGAGCGGAAGCGGGCTTGGAACACGGAGGCCGACCTGCCGGTGTACCTGGCCCGCCCGGGCACGACGGCGCAGACGCCGCGGCAGAAGTACGGCGGGATGTTCGCGGCGGTGGAGGGCGCCTACGAGAACAAGACCATCGACTTCGAGGCCTACAGCGTGGGCCAGAAGGGCTCGCGCACCCCGCGCAGCGGCAGCCGGCACGACCTGCTGGACGGCGCCGGCGGGGACAACGGCAGCGAGGCGCCCAGCGACGCCAGCGAGGTCTCCGGCTCCGTCGTCAGCTCGCCCGGCGCCGAGCGCGACCACCGGGGGACGCCCGGCGTGGCCATCCGCTGCCCGCCCGGCGCGGACAATGGCAAGGTACGCGGCGCGAGGAGGAGGGGGCGGGGCCGGCAGGGGGGGAGGAATGCGCAGCGCCAGGCCCCTACGGTGGCCCAGCAGGGTCCCTGGAAGGCGCCCCCACTTCGCCTGCCAGGGCTGCTCCAGAGGGGAGGGAAGCCTACCCAGGGATAAGGGCCTGGCCTTCCTGCAGCATCCCTTCCCAGCAAGGGTTGGAAACCACTTCGGGGGGAACCAACTGCTTGGTTTGAGGCCCAGTCTTTGGATGGTTTCTAAAGCAGGCTGGACAGCTCCTCTGGGGAGATTCTAGTTCCAGCCCTCCATGTCATTTTATGTGACCTCCAGAGGCTTGGTGGGTTAAACCCCTGTGCAGGGGCGGCTCGTCCATTACGCAAAGTAAGCGGTCGCAGAACACTTTTTTTTGCCAGGGGCGCAGATGCGCCTCTGTAAATGCCCCTTGACCACCACTTGAGGAGCGCCCCCTCAGCTCACAACACCCCTAGCAGTCCGGGGGGAGCCTCGGCTTTCTTGCCTCGCTGCTGGGCGATCCTCTTCCCAAAGGGGCCGGGCCCTTGAGCCTCGCCTAGCCCCTCTCGTTCCTGCTCCACCCGGCCACCGGGTGCGCGAGCAGAGCTGGCGCTCAATCGTTCTCCACGTTCGATCCCTTCCCCATGACCAGCTCCCTTTCCCGATCCCCTGGCGCTCCACTCACCTCCTCTCCTCTCCCCAATCCGCGGGTGGTCCAGGGGGCGGAGCTGCCGCGCCTGGCCCACTTCGGGTCCAGAGGCGTGTCTGAAGACCCCAGCATGCGCACCAAAAGTCACCTCTTCTCCTGACTTTCTCTTCAGCCATTGGGACCAAGAGAGAGAGAGAGAGAGAGAGAGACCCTCCGGCTGGAGGTATCTCCCACCTCCGCTCCCTCCTTTGTTTTTGTGCCTACCTTCAGGAAAGGTGAGCATCTCCACCTCTCTCTCTCTCGCTCTCTCTTGGTCCCAATGGCTGAGGAGAAAGTCAGGAGAAGAGGTGAATTTAGGTGCACACGCCGGGGGCTTCAGGCATGCCTCCGGACCCAAAGCGGGCCAGGCAAGGGAGCAAGTGCGGCAAGTGTAGTTACTGGGATGTATAGTTCACCTACAATCAAAGAGCATTCTGAACCCCACCAATGATGGAATTGAACCAAATATGGCACACAGAACTCCCACAACGAACAGAAAATATATATCAATGATTGGTTGGGGGGGGGGGGCGGCAAAATACTGTTTGCTTACCGTTGAAAATTAGCTAGGGCCGCCTCTGCCCCTGTGCCAGCAGGACTGAAGACCATCAGGTCGCAGGTTCAAATCTGGTGTAAGCATGGATGAGCTCCCTCTATCAGCTCCACCTCCCCATTGTGGGGACATGAGAGAAGCCTCCCACAAGGATTGTAACACATCAAAAGATCCGGGCGTCCCCTGGGCAACGTCCTTGCAGACGGCCATTTGTCTCACACCAGAAGCGACTTGCATTTTCTCAAGTCACTCCTGACACGACCAAAACAAACCAACAAAAAAAACGGGTTGCTGTGAGTTTTCCGGGGTGACTGGCTGTGTTCCAGAAGCATTCTATTCTGAAGGGAGAGATAAACTTCTTAAATAAATAAATAAATAAATAAATTTGACACTTGATTTGGACACAGTACACCTATCAGGCCAACGAATGGCTGGATGGCTCTCTGTCAGGTGTACTTTGATTGTGCTTTACCGTCATGCTGTTGGGTGCAATCCAGCCCTTCATGTGATTTTTGTGTCCTCCAGAGGCTAGACTATATCTCCTGTATCCCTCATAGAATCATAGAATAATAAAGTTGTGTTGTTGAAGTATTTCATGGCTGGAATCTCTGGGTTGCTGTGAGTTTTCCGGGCTGTATGGCCATGTTCCAGACACATTCTCTCCTGACATTTAACCCATATCTATGGCTGGTATCCTCAGAGGTTGAGGGGTCTGTTGGAAAGTAGGCAAGTGGGGTTTATATTTCTGTGGAATAATGTCCAGAGTGGGAGAAAGAACTCTTGTCTGCTTGAGGCTTCCTTGATTAGCACTTGATTAGCAGAGCCATGTATTCTGTTGGGCTGCAGTTCCCAGTATCCCCATACTGCGTGATGGATAATCAAAAGTGATGGGAGTTGCCATTCAGTAGCATCTAGAGACTGTTCTTTGGATGTTTTCAGAAGGGGACTGGACAGCTACCACCCTGGGGAGGCTCTAGCTCAGGCATGGGTAAGCTTCGGCCTTCCGGGTGTTTTGGACTTCAACTCCCATAATTCATAACAGCCTACCAACTGTTAGGAATTATGGGAGTTGAAGTCCAAAACACCTGAAGGGCCAAAGTTTGCCCATGCCCGCTCAAACTCATAAGTGTCAACCTCAAGGCCAGTGGGCCAAATCCCTCCCACCATGTACTTTTATGTGGACTACACCTCCTGTCTTCATCATTCGACATCATGACAACTGTGATGGGAATTGTGATGCAGTAATACCTGCTCTATTCAGTCAGGAGAGTGGGTTTTGCATTCAGATACAAGGCTTGTGTGTATGATGTCTGAGTTTAAAATATCCTTTCACCTTTCCCCAAACCAGAGCCACAAGTCCTGTTGGGTTACAATTCCCATTATCCCCAAAAGCGATGGGAGTTGTTGTTCAATAACATCTGGGATCCAAACTAGGTAAAAACTAAAAAGCACTGACCACTATGTAAAAACATTGTAGTCTGTACCCAAGGAGTCTCCTGAGAATGGCCCTTTGAAGGCAACCATGAGGATGATGTGGCCCTCCATGAAAAGTGATTTGCATCATTTGAACTACCAGTGAGGCCCTTTAGCTATGATTAATAATAATTATAATAAACTTTATTTATATTCTGTCCTGTCTCCCCAGGGGAACTCAGGGCAGATTCTGAGGTTCTTTTCCTTTTTTTTCAAATTAATTTTTATTCAAGGGAAAAACAAAACATACAAGTGTATTGTTTAGGTATATAAAACTAGAAAATCACGCAATTACATACATACAGCAGATGAAACAATAGATCACATCCTCAGCTGCTGCAAAACGATCGTGCAGACAGACTACAAGCAGAGTCATAACACCGTTCCTCAGATGATTCATTGGAACTTGTACCACAAATACCATCTGCCTGCAACAAAGAACTGGTGGAATCACAAGCCAGAAAGAGTTACAGAGAGTGAACATGCCAAACTCCTCTGGGACTTCCGGATTCAGACAGACAGAGTTTTGGAGCATAATACTCCTGACCTCACAATCGTATTAAAAAACAAAGTATGGATTGTCGATGTCGCAATCCCAGGTGACAGTAGGATTGCGAAGCTGACATGATATGAGGATTTAAAGATCGAACTGCAAAGACTCTGGCACAATCCAGTAAAGGTGGTCCCAGTGGTGATCGGCACTTAAACACAATCGGCACTGATAAAATTACCATCTGCCAGCTGCAAAAGGCCACCTTACTGGGATCTGCACGCATTATTTACCGATACATCACACAGTCCTAGACACTTGGTAAGTGTCCGACGTGTGATCCAATTCAACAGCCAGCAGAGTGTCTGCTGTGGACTCATCTTGTGTTTCAAATAATAATAATAATAATAATAATAATAATAATAATAATATCATCTACCTCTATAGAGCTACAACTAAGTGACTATTAAGAATGACAGGACAAAAAAAACAAACAGAGCAAACTCAGCAAAACAATACCCAATACCCGGAGAACAATTTTCCCAAGTCAGAGATATCACTGGACTGGCATATTGCACTGGTGGTGGCTTTCCCTTCAGGAGCTTAATGAGGTGTCAGCCAATACAATGCCATTGACCAGAAGTCTGAGATTCCGTGTCTCTAAAAGGGCTGGTTTGTGGGAAGAAGCAGCCCTTCTCCACAAGTACCGACCTCAGTGATAGGCCTATTGGAGAAATCAGCAAGCATAGCAATAGGCTGAGAGAGTGACCACAGGGGCTGTCCATCCAGAAGATTAGGAGCCTTGTGAAGCCAAGTCATCCTCTGTGGAAGACCTGATGTGTCACAGCTTGGCTGAGGTCATCAGGAATAAGCAATGGCGTCTCCCCCTTAACAAATTTCCCAGATTTTCTGAAAGAACATATCCTAAGCAGACCAAAATCAGATAAGTTTGTGAGACACATCTAAGTTGCTAAGTAGGAAACCTTTTGTAGAACAGACCATCTGGCTTGTAGGTATACTAGCATGTATGACTGAGATTCTCAGACTTGCACCACTGGAGAGAATTACTCACTTTTTTTGGTGTCTGGAGCACCTTGATAAACTGCAGGTTGCTTCTGGTGTGAGATAATTGGCCTTCTGCAGGGACGTTGCCCAGGGCACGCCTGGATGTTTGATGTTTTACCATCCTTGTGGGAGACTTCTCTCATGTCCCCACATGGCAGAGGGACCTCAACCTGCAGAGCTGACAGAGGGAGCTCAACCCACTCTTCCCGGATTTGAACCACTGACCTATGGGTCAGCAGTCCTGCTAGCACAAAGGTTTAACCCATTGCGCCACCAGGGGTATTTTGATAATTTAGATAATAATAATAATAATAATAATAATAGTAATAATAATAGTAGTATCTTGCCTTCTCTCTCCATATGGAGACTCAAAGTGGCCCACAATTAAAAGTATTACAATACAACTTAAAATATACAGTATACAAATATTAAAACAGTATTAAATATCATTAATATTAAAAACAATTAAAGTTAAAAGCATAAAAGCATAAAAACCACAGCACTCCCTGACTTAAACATCCTTTTCTTTAAATGCCTGTCTGAATAAAAAGGTTTTAGTTTGCCTCTGAAAGGACAATAGGGAAGGAGTCATTCTGGCATCCCTGGGCAGGGAGTTCCAGAGTTAAGGGGCAGCCACTGAGAAGACCTGTTCTCTCATTCCCAGTTGACATTGTTAACTGCTAGCAGGTCAATTTTGACATATGGTGACCCCATGGATGAGATATGTCAATGGCTTTCTTGACTGAGTTTCAGTTTAGTCATTTTGCCTTCTAATGGAAGACCAGTCTTAATTTGTTCCAGGGCCTATTTATTAGTGATTTTAACAGTCCATGGTATCAGTGGAATTCTTCTCCAGCATCACATCTCAAATTATTTGCTTTCTATCAGCATGGTTTACTGCCCAGCATTCACAATGATATATAAAAATTGAAATATGATGGCATTCACAACCCTAACTTTCATCTTCAGTGATAGATGTTTACACTCCAGGGTCTTCAGCTCATTCATAGCTTCCCTTCTGATGTGTTGATAGCAGTCTCCATTCAGATGAATGGCTGATATGGAAAATCTTGAATGATTTCAATGGTCTTCATTGCCTACTTTAAAGTTATATAAATTATTTGTGATTAGAACACATTTTGGCACCTCATATGTCAGACCTGTTTCTGGATATATTTGACCTGCTGATTCCAAAAACTGCACAATTTCCCCCTATCTGTCCTAGTTTTTGTGACACAGAACATATGACACATCCCATTCTTCACTCCCATAAAAATCAGGATAATTTAATGTAGTTTTAAAATTAATATCTTTTAAGCATGAAGGATACAATTAAAAATTAAAAGAAAAGTGTAGTACATGAAAATTTACTTATTTTATAACAAAAGGACAGATGTATGATACAAATTTTCCAGCCATTTGACCCACATATTTAGAGCCGATATGGTATATTCAACATATTTTTCTGAATCAGCACTCCAAATAACTCCAGGAACAAGCCTAAAAAACCAACACAGTAGGATTTCTTTGTTGGATTGTGTTATTTTTATTTTCTTAGTATTCATCTGTAAACCTGCCTTTGCATTTTTTCCCCTTGACTTTCTTCAGTAATCATTCTAAATATTTGCTGTTTTCTGTTAGTATGTTATTATATGTAATCTTAAATTGTTGATGTTCTGTCCTCCAGTTTTCATACCTCTTTTGTCTGACTCTAATTTTGCTTTATATATGATACATTGTGGATAGAAGGTAAACAGATAGAATGATAAAATGCAATCTTGCCTAACCTCTTGCCAATTGAAAGCCACTTTGTTTCTCCATGTTCAGGTGATGTATCTGTACAATTAAATGTTTTGGTGTACTCTTTTCTTTAAGAATTATCCAGTTTTTCGTGATTTATACAATCAAAGATTTGTTATACTGTGTAGAGCTCAGGGTTATGAAATTTTTTGGTTTCTTGATTATTGAACATGTGCTCATATTGATTCTTAGAACATTTCAGTTTCCCGATGCCTTCTTGGACATTGGGAATCTTCACTCCATATATAGTAAATGTCCCTTTTGTTGAATTTTGAGCCTCTCTTTGTTTGCATGAGAAATTGATACAATGGTCCTGTGGTTACTGCCATGCCTGACATCTCCTTTTGGGAAAGTGGATGGGGGGGGGGGGGATTGGAATTTGCATTGAATGTTTCCAATTTGTGGACCTTCTTTGGTTTTCCACATTTGTCAACAAATTTCAGTTAGAACCCCAGTAGATTCTATAACTTGAAGCAGATCTTTTGGTGTGCCATCTGCTCCTGGTGAGTTATTTCTCCCAGGTTCCCCGAGTGCACCTTCAACTTTGTTTTCTAAAGTTGTTGGTTCATCTTATTTGAATGTATCTATCATCTTTCATCTCTGTTCCGTCATTCCTCAGTGTATTGTTTTCATTGGCTCTATTTCTTCTTCAGACTCCATCACACGGGCAGATTATCTGTTGTATGACACTTTCACTACAGTTCAGGGACAGAGCTTGCCGGATCTCATCAAATGACAGAGCTACTTCCAGTGGGGCTCTGTCCCTGAACTGTGATGAAAGCATTGTATGAGGGAGCAACGAGAACATGGGACATTTCCCATGTTCTCATTGCCTACAATGGGGTGAGTGTAGGGGGAAGCTGGGCAGCAGTGCTTTCCCCCACGTGATGGGAAAGGTGGTGATAGAGGGCATGGGGCAATGGATTCCCCCACTGCCTGTTGAATTTGCCACGCTACCTGGCGTATCCTCCCTCTGTCACCCGCATTGGGCAACTTAATGTGATAAGGTCCTAAGTCATGTAATATGCTCTCCTACTGGTCATAGAACATCTCAATATTTTGGTTTACATTTTCACTTGATTTCTTTGATTTTTCTGCATTGATTATTATAGTAGTTCTCCTTCTCTCTGTGTAGATCAGAGTTCTGATGCTATTTCTGCTACATTTTACTTTTGCTTGTTGTCTGTCCTTAACTGCTTGAGGAATCTCACATCTATTGAGGCTTCTCTTCCTTTTTTAGTCTTTTTGGCTGCCAATGCTCCTGGTTTCAGCCCAGAGTTCTTCTGACTCCCAGTAACTTAAGCTCCGTTGTGCAAATCTGGTTGTGCATTGTTTTAAAATTCTACAGAGATGCTGCTCAGATTGTATTTTGGCACAATGGTTGGTTTGGTGTTCTTTTTTAGTTTAGCTCTAATGTTTTATATTAGCAGGTAATTATGTTGCTGTGTTCGCTGAGAGGATGGAGATTTCTTCTACCTCTGCTTCTGATTATGTAGTCTACTGGCTTTCTATGTTGGCCTTGAGATGATGGCCATGTATACAGTTGTCTTTTTGTCTGCTTGAAAAATCTGTTTGCAATAAATAAAATGTTGGCCTCATGAAATTCAATCAGTTACTCATCTGCTTCATTTTTTGATCCTAGGCCAAATTTTCATAGAGCCTTTGATTCTGCTCTGTTTCTCTGAGTGGTCAGTTACCTCCAGGATTGAAGCACGGAAGCTTGTTCTGTTTTCCAGGCAGAAATTTGGATTATGGTTAAAGTCTGCCCTTCATCTCCACTGATTATGCATCCATGGTATTCAACCACCCACACTTCAAAAATATATTTGGGGTGGGGGGATTCAAAAGGAAACTTAGATTTTATCATTCTGATGATGACATACCATGCTGCCATTTCACAGATTCTCAGGCTCTTTCTGGAACTCGAGTTATTTGTCATTTTATATAAGGGAACCTAAATATCCATTGATTTTTTTGTATCTGTGAGAGGTCCTAGAACCAAGCACCATTGCATATTGAGGGCTTTTACCTGACTTTTCTTGGTATTATTTAGTAAGACTTTGCTTTATACGCTTTAAGTGCTTTTGCTAAAAAATTATCAATGCGAAAAGTGATTCCAATAAGCATAAAGAAAGACCAAGCGTGATCCCATGGTCAGAAATATTAAAAGAGAAAGGAGCTGATGATGGATGAGTTCCAATGAGGAGGAAAAACAGGAGATGTCTAAAGAAACCAGAATGGATGTCTAAGGAACTTTCAATTGAGCTATGATTTAAAAAGGATGTACAAGAAATTGAAAAGGGGAGAAGTCACCGAATAAGAATTCAAATGAATACCCAGTATATATAGGGAGAGGGTTAGAAAAGCCAATGCACAGAATGAGCTCAGACATGTTACAGAAGTTAAAGACAATAAAAGGGAACTTATTGTTTATACCTGTAGCAAAAGGAAAAAACAAGGAAATGTTAGGACCTCTGTGTATAGGTGATGGTGAAATTCTAACAAGGAACACAACACCTTCTTTGGCTTAGTCTTCTCCCAAAAGATTAAATTGCTTAATTTTGGGATTATGGAGCAGAGGATGCAATAGGGGAAATGCAGCACAGAATAAGTAAAGAGAGAACAGGAATATCTTGCTATTTCAAATGAATTTAAGATTCCAGGGCCAGATTAATCCCATCCAAGGATATTCAAAGAACTGACAGAAGTAATTTCAAAACCACTGTTACTGATCTTGGAGAATTCTTGGAGAACAGGAGAAGTTCCATAAGACTGGAGGAAGGCAAATGTCCCATCTTCAAAAAGGGGAGCCAAAGAGCTACAGTCCAATCTGCCTTACATCAATACCAAGAAAGTATCTAGAGCAGACCACTCTGTAAGCTCTTAGAAAGGAATGTCTTCATGGATTTCTCAAAAACAAGTCATGTCATGCTAATCTTATCACTTTTTTGATAGAGTTACAAGCTTGGTAGATTAAGAGAACACTGTGAATATAGTATATTTTGATTTCAATAAGGCCTTTGACAAAGTCCCCTGTGAGATTATCATAAAGAGGCTAGTTAAATGTGGAATAGGCAATGCTACTGTTAGGTGGATTGGGAATTGTTTCACTGGCTGAACACAAAAGGTGCTTACCAGTGGAGAAGGGATCAGTGGTTTCCCAATGCTTGAGCCAGAAGGTGTTCAGAGAAGGGTGGCCAAAATGATCAAATTTTTGGAAGCTAAGCCATATGAGCAACATCTTAGGTAACTGGGTATGTTAAACTTGGAGAAAGGAGATGGAGAAAAAACATGATAGCCATGCTTAAACATTTTAAAGGGTGACATATTGAGGAGAGGACAAGCCTTTTTTCTCCTGTTCTATACACTGGGACATGGAGCAATGGAAATGGCAGGAATTTCAGAAAAAAGAAAGATTCCACCTAAACATTAAGAAGAACTTCCTGATAGGAAGAGCTGTTTGACAATACGATACCTTGCTTTGGAGTGTAATGGATTCTATTTCCCCATAGATTTTTAAACAGAGGCTAGATTGCTATCTGTTGGTAGTGGTTTGATTGTGTGTTCTTGCATGGCAGAGGGTTGGACTGGATGGCCTTCACAATCTTTTTCAGTTCTATGATTCCATGATGTGTTGTTAATCCATATCCAATGAATAACATTGTAGTCACATAGTAGACCTCTGTCTGGATTAGAAAAAACTAACTCTAAACCCCTGACTAGCAAATTGTGCTATGAGGAAATTACAATATTTACCATTCATAACTTAGGACCCTTTCAGACAGGACCTATATCCCAGGATCTGATCCCAGGTTTTCTGCTTTAACCTACATTATATGAGTCCCCACTGCTAGATCTGAGATAAACAGAAAACCTGGGATCAGATCCTGGGATACAGGGCCTGTCTGGAAGGGCCCCAAATCTAATGTAGCATTTTGTGTCTGCAATAGCCAATCAGATGCCTATGGGAAGTAGTAGGGCATTCCACTTCCGGGGATGATGGGGCATGTATATGTGTGTGCATTTTTAAGAGAGATGCCATTGCTTAGTTCTGATGAGCTCAGTAAAGGTGGAACTGAACACACCAGGCCTTCAGCAGAGAACAGCTTGGTTTCAAAGGTCTCCTAATTTCTTGGATAGACAGTATTAACAAGCAACCCCTTTAGCCATGTATCCTCTCTATTCCTCCCACCCCCACCCCTTGATATCTCCACTGTACTGAGTACTTGAGAAAAGCTATTTTGTCTTACCAAACTCACAGAGCTAATTAGAATAAATAATTAGATTCAATAATGTATGTGTGTATTGCCCCCTAGGAGGCATGTGCATGTGTATATATAATATATACGTAATATGTAATATATATGTAATATGCACACACACACACACACACACACTAAAATCTATTTAAAATAAGGTATCTTAAGGTATTTGATCATAAATCTTCTACTAACCTAAATGACAATGCACGATTTTGGAGCAGAAGGATTTGGTAATACTTTTTGGCTTTCTGTGTGGCTTCAATCACATATTAAAATGATAAAGGAAGAAAAGAAGACAGCAAATTTTTACTGACTAAAATTACCATTGGAGAGGCATTCTGCATTGTAGAATTTCAAATTCTGAGGAAGGATCTTCTCATATCTCCAAGCTTATAAGAGAGGAAAGATGGACACACAGTATTCCAAGATCAGCCCGTGCTTTGACTTAGCTATTACTGCACTTCACAGTTCAACCCAATGTACTCCTGATCCTTGGAGTCTGTAGTCATAATTGCAACTGCTGTTCACATATAGAACAAACTACGATGATCCAAAAAGATTGAAGCAGGTCAGGGCTGCTTTGCGTATCATGACCATCATGGGGAGGCTACTTGAAGTTGCCCCCATGTTTGACTAATTAATTTTGCAAGCTGTGCTCTAAGTACCAATTCATCACCAGACTTGGCTTCCACGGTGTGTTTTCTCTCTCCATCACTGACGAAATTGCTAGTGAAGCTTGCAGACAAAACATGCAAATGAATGTAGTAAATAAATAACTACATGAGCCAACCAGAATGTGGAAGCAGTTTAAGATTGCATCTTCTTTGTGGTCTTGGTGCTATTAAAATGAGAGAACAGGAAAATATTTGTACTAAACTACAGATTTGCAATCTTCTTTGACTTTATTAGTCATAATTTTTAATATCTGCCATTAAAAATGACACATATTTGGCATGAAAGCGAGCCCTCCTTCTTCCCTTGGTCACTATATAAATATCTGTAAACACTGAGGCCACTATTGCTGCGAGTGTTATATAGCAGCAGTTCTCAACCAGTCTTTTGCTTTAACCACACAATGGCTGCAAATATGTTCACAAATCAATTGTTATTTTAAATGTTATGCTTCGCCATAGTTATCACAGTGTAAAATGCATATTGAAAGGCTGCTTCCTAAATGTTTTCCTGGTCCCACTAAAGCTATTTTGTTGCTTCTCTCATCTTGGTATGTTATGTCTTTTCTTTCTGGTTGATTCCACCTCTGAATTCTCTGCCATGCTATAAAATGCAATATTCAGGGAACCTAATTGTGGGGCTTGTTTCCAAAAGGTGCCAAATCCATCTGAATGTTACAGGATTAAAAAAAAAACGCGCTGTGGATATACATTCTTTTGCTATAAAATGCCATTTTCGAAGCCCTGCAAGAAAGTAATTTGATACATTATGATAGTTTTGAACTTTGTGTAATATTCTACTCCTAGTCAACAATGGGCTGCCACCTATCACTCATTTTTTACTTTTGGGAGGGGGGATTGGAAACACACACCACAATTGGCTCTTCAGGACTAGTCTTTTGTTGACTGTGTTCAAGGGCTTTGATGGTGCCAGGCAAAATCTCAAATGGAGTTTAAAGTAAGCCTTGCTGCAGAGATGATGGAATTCTGTTGGAGGTTGTAGAAGCTTTACTACAGTTTCTGAACTAAAATATATTCTGCAGTATAATAATGTGTCACTCAGATTTGTGTAACAGGTAACAGTAACTTTACTTCAGTTCAGAAGATCAAACAGAGCAACAATATATACAGCAGTCTCTCTGAATTCTTACAGAGAACAGAGGGAATAAACAGCTCTTTGAAACTGTCTTTAAAATATGCTTCATGCCTTAGAACTGATCAGGCTTCAGAGAGTTCGCAGCCATTTTCTTCCTGGCTGTTTCCAGTCAGCGCTCTCTTCACTCTCCGAGGTGAAAGTGGCAATTAAGACCATTTGTCTCAGCAGCAAGCCAGAGACAGTAGCCAATCAGAATCCTGGCTGCTGGCATGCTCAGCCAATCAGCTGCTGACACATGCCTTTCCAGTGTTTCTTACAAGTCCACACAAATTCCAGTATCAGAGCTCAGCTAAATGCCTCCTATCATGCCACTGCCATTTGCATGAAGAGATCAAATTCAAACAGAAAACAAAGTGATCTTTACATTTAGCAACACAACTCTTTCCAATAGGATTGTCCTCTCTATGCCAAAACTCAGAAGATGAGGCTACTACAAGCAGAGTGTGAGTGGTTGTGGAATTTGTCTGTAGGGTGCCTAGTTGTTGATCTGCTCATTCCAAGTGACATTTCCACATAGAAAGATGATAGTTGCCTACAGTGTAAAGCCAGAGTGTCTAGCCCATTTCATTGAGGGCCACCTTAGCTTTATGATTGCCTCCAAAGGGCCTTTTTTTACTCTTTCACAGAGGAGACAGAATCTGTGGATACAGATGGCCAATTATATATATTTAACACAATGGTTGGTGCTCTTTAGTTTTACCCAGTTTGGGTCCCCAGGTGTTATTAAATGACAATTCCCATCCCTTTTGATTACACTATGTAAAAACGTTTGAACAATTATCTTTTCCTGGTTTAAAAGTGTTACTTCCTGTTTAATTGTGCAGTCCTTACTTTGAAAATAGATGTTATACTCCAGAAACCATTTTTTGCAGCCACAAACTATGTTGAATTGGTTAAGATTCTGAGATATTAATTGAAAATCTATTGCACAATGTTCTGCAAGATGCCCTGCAAAAACACATGTGTCAAACTCAAGGCATGGAGTGCCGTTACCTTAAATCCTTGTGCTGGCAGTACTGCTGACGAAAGGTTGGTTGTTCAAATCCGGGGAGCAGGGTGAGCTCCTGCCTGTTAACTCCAGCTTCTAATGTGGGGGCATGAGAGAAACCTCCCACAGGATGGTAAAACATCTGGGCATCCCCTGGGCAATGTCTTTGTACGTAAAGGTAAAGGTGTCTACTGACATTAAGTCCAGTCGTGTCCGACTCTGGGGGTTGGCACTCATTTCCATTTCTAAGCTGAAGAGCCGGCATTGTCTGTAGACACCTCCAAGGTCATGTGGTTGGTGTTCATCTCCATTTCTAAGCCAAAGAGCCGGCGTTGTCTGTAGACACCTCCAACATCATGTAACTGGCAAGACTGCATGGAGTGCCGTTACCTTCCCTCCGGAGCGGTACCTATTGATCTACTCACATTTGCATGCTTTTTTTACACAAATGACCAGCCACTGCCAGAAGGGACAGAGAGTTTCATCTATGCTGACGATCGTGCCATTACTGCTCAAGCAGGGAGCTTTGAGATGGTAGAACAGAAGCTCTCCGAAGCTCTAGGTGCTCTCACTGCCTATTACAGGGAAAACCATCTGATCCCTAATCCATCTAAAACACAGACATGCGCCTTCCACCTTAAGAACAGACAAGCATCCCGAGCTCTGAGGATTACCTGGGAAGGAATCCCACTGGAGCATTGCAGCGCACCCAAATACCTGGGAGTCACTTTGGACCGTGCTCTGACCTACAAGAAGCACTGCCTGAACATCAAACAAAAAGTGGGCGCTAGAAACAACATCATACGAAAGCTGACTGGCACAACATGGGGATCACAACAAGACACAGTGAAGACATCTGCCCTTGCGCTATGCTACTCTGCTGCTGAGTATGCATGCCCAGTGTGGAACACATCTCATCACACTAAAACAGTGGATGTGGCTCTTAATGAGACATGCCGCATTATCACGGGGTGTCTGCGACCCACACCACTGGAGAAATTACACTGCTTAGCCGGTATTGCACCACCTGACATCCGCCGGGAAGTAGCAGCCAATAGTGAAAGGACCAAGGCAGAGACATCTCCAGCTCATCCCCTGTTTGGGTATCAGCCAGCACGTCAACGACTTAAATCAAGACATAGTTTTCTTAGAACTACAGAGACACTCGCTGGAACACCCCAGCAAGCGAGAGTCCAAAAGTGGCAGGCCCAAACCCAGCACCTCAATTCATGGGTGATACCAGATGAGAGACTCCCCCCTGGGCACTCAGAAGACTGGGCGACTTGGAAGGCGCTGAACAGATTGCGCTCTGGCACCACGAGATGCAGAGCCAATCTTAAGAAATGGGGCTACAGGGTGGAATCCTCGGCATGCGAGTGCGGAGAAGAACAAACTACTGACCACCTGCTGCAATGCACCCTGAGCCCTGCCACATGCACGATGGAGGACCTTCTTGCGGCAACCCCAGAGGCACTCCAAGTGGCCAGATACTGGTCAAAGGACATTTAACCAAATACCAAATTTACAAAATCTGTGTGCCTTTTTTTTTCTTTTTCTTTTTAATCTCTGTGTTTGTTTTGCTCTGTTAGAATTGTAAAACAATGGTTGCTGATGACACGATAAATAAATAAATAAATATGCATGCTTTTTAACTGCTAGGTTGGCAGAAGCTGGGGTTGACAGCGGAAGCTCACACCACTCCACGGATTCGAACCTGTGACCTTTTGGTCAACAAGGTCAGCGGTTTAATCCCCAAATGCCCTTGTAGAAGGTGAATTTTCTCACACTAGAACACACACACACAATATCAGCTCTAGTCATGGTGTCCAGATAGACAGGAGTTGTAGTGCAGCATGTGGACTGCATAAAATGACACCAGACAGGCATATAGCCGGGGGGGGGGGGGGGGGGCTTGAGGGGCTTCATGGTGGTTCGTGAAAAGGCCTTACTGGTGCATTATTTAAACTTATGTTTATTCATATCATGATCTGATTTATTTATTTATTTATTTATTTATCGTGTCATCAGCAACCATTGTATTACAATTCTAACAGAGCAAAACAAACACACAGATTAAAAAGAAAAAGGGAAAAAAAACAGATTTTGCAAATTTGGTATTTGGTTAAATGTCCTTTGACCGGTATCTGGCCACTTGGAGTGCCTCTGGGGTTGCTGCAAGAAGGTCCTCCATTGTGCATGTGGCAGGGCTCAGGGTGCATTGCAGCAGGGGGTCAGTGGTTTGTTGTTCTCCGCACTCGCATGCCAAGGATTCCACCCTGTAGCCCCATTTCTTAAGATTGGCTCTGCATCTCATGGTGCCAGAGCGCAGTCTGTTCAGCGCCTTCCAAGTCGCCCAGTCTTCTGTGTCCCCAGGGGGAGTCTCTCATCTGGTATCACCCATGAATTGAGGTGCTGGGTTTGGGCCTGCCACTTTTGGACTCTCGCTTGCTGGGGTGTTCCAGCGAGTGTCTCTGTAGATCTAAGAAAACTATGATCTGATCACCATACTCAATATATCCCATATGCATGGGGGTATTGGGGTAACCATACAAAAGGTTTGCTAAGCTAGACCCTCTTTCACTCAGACTTCCCCCCCCCCCCGAAACTCAGCCCCACCAACCCCCACCTGAAAAAAAATTCAGCCCTCCCTCCCCCGAAACGAAATCCTGGCTATGGGCTTGACACCAGACCTTGAGTTTTGACAGGCATGGTGTTGGCACTCAGTTCTTCCTTTTGCCCTCAGACAGGCATGGAGAGAGCATTGCAGAGTGCAGAGCTGCGAGGACACACTGGGAAAAAGGATGCACTTCCTTTCCATCTTTGTCAAAGTGTGCTTTTGTGGGAAATTAGTCTTTCCCTCTTCTGGTGCTTCCTTGGCTCTCTGCTTCCTCCTCCTCATCGCAGGGGCTTGGGCAGGTGGGGGGCCAGGGGGAGGAGGAGCAGTAGCTGGGAGGGGGGGGGCGTGTTCCGGCCGCGCCTGCCTTGGCGGAGAGGGCGAGCGAGGGGGGCGCCTCGGAAGCGCTTCCTCCTCGTCCCCCCTCCCTCCCTCCCTCCCTCCCCAAAGTCGCGCCAAAGCCTAAAGGATCCCTTTCCCCTCCCCTCCTTGGTGAAGAGGGCCAACCCGCATTAAGAGGCAACCTGCCGCCCCGCCCAGCAGCCTCGCCGCTTTGTTGCCGCCGCGGCTGCCAGCATGTCGGGCCACCAAGGCAAAAAGAGCATCCCCCACCTTACGGTGAGCCTCCAGGGAAGGAAGGAAGGAAAGAGGGAGGGAGGGGAAGCCACGCGAAAGGAGCCTCATCTGGGGAGGGAGAGAGAGAGAGAGAGGGAATGAGAAAGGGAAGGGCATGGCAAGCTCTGGATCCAAGAGAAGAACAAAAGAGAAAGGGAGGCGGGCGGCGCCTTGGCCATCCTTCCGCAGGAACCAGAAGCACCTGCAATGAAGTCCCTGAGATTTGAGGATGGATTTTGAGGATGGCAGGCATCCGAAGACAGGGAGAGCCCTTCCCAGGAAGGATGGAGAGGCTCAAATGGAAGGAGGCATGTGGCTGCCTTAGCCCACCCTCTTAAGAGGCCGCTGGGCCATTTCCTCCTATGAGCAGCTCCTCCTGAACCCATTCAGGTGAAGAGGAGCCAGGGCAGGGACCCAACCAGGCCTCCATTATAGAGTTCACCCACTCTCATGATTCAACCCTTAAGCTTCCTTTGAAAGGGCACTGAGGGAGATGAAGGGTTGCTGTCACGCATGCCAGGGATGTCACATTCATTTTCATCCAGGACCACAATCAACCTTATGGTTGCCATCAAAGGAATGTTGAATCCATGGAGCAAGGATCCATGGATATTATAGGAAGGCTAGGAGCCCCCAGTGGCGCAATGGGTTAAACCCTTGTGCTGGCAGGACTGCTGACCGAAAGGTCGGTAGTTTGAATCCAGGGAGTGGGGTGAGCCCCCATCTGTCAGCTCCAGCTTCACATGCAGGGGCATCAGAAAGCCTCCCACAGGATGGTAAAACATCTGGGTGTCCCCTAAGCAACTGTCATGAATGACTTTTCAATGACTTTAAAGCAGGGGTCCTCAAACTAAGGCCCGAGGGCCGGACATGGCCCTCCAAGGTCATTTACCCGGCCCTCACTCAAAGTCTGAAATGAACTGAAAGCACACAACCACAACAACAATCCTATCTCATCAGCCAAAAAGCAGGCCCACACTTCCCATTGAAATACGAATAAGTTTATATTTGTTTAAATTGTTCTTCATTTTAATTATTGTATTGTTTTAAAATGTTTTTTGCACTACAAATAAGATATGTGCAGTGTGCATAGGAATTCATTCATGTTTATTCCCAAATTATAATCTGGCCTTCCAACAGTTTGAGGGACTGTGACCTGGCCCTCGGTTTAAAAAGTTTGAGGACCCCTGCTTTAAAGCATAGGTTCTTTTTATTGCAATTTGCAGTGTGAGAGGGTATATCAGATTACAGAAAAACATTTAGACATAGAGATTCTATGCAACTACATTGGATTCACAAACAACTTGCAGACAAACAAAGGGGTATTGCATTTTCACTCAACATTTACACACATGTACATGCATTCATCCTCATGCACCCAAATATTCCCATATCATTTCCTCCCTCCTTGGAGAAACACCTGTTAGGCCAGATCCCGCTTTCCTGCAGCCTGCCAATGCATAGTTCCATAACGCCAAAACTTCAAAACACCGAAATGCCAAAACTTCTTTCCCTAAGAACAATGCCAAGGACCAGATCTCTGTTTTCCATACAGCAAAACCTGGCTCCCTGCACAAAATCTAAGACTCCAGAAGTGCACTTTTTTCTCTTCCCTTGAGAAAGAAGGTCAAAGTGACCAGACTGCTCCCATGCAAATCTGCCATTCCCCATAGGTACACTATCTCTCTCCTTCCCATGGAGCAGAGCATAGTGGATGAACAGCATCTCTCTCTTGTCACACTTTGAGCATTATTAGATTGAGTATTTTGTTGGAATATTCTGTTGATGTAGGCCCAAAGTTGTAAATTAATAATAGACATCTTCCATCCTGGCTCCATCTCCGTCTCCTGGCCAGATGTTGATCTTCTTGATTGGTGTTGGCAAACACAAGGCTTGTGTTGACTTCCTTCTTAACATAAGGAATGTTGCAAACATTTTTGTTATCACTGGCCCAGTTTTTATCACAGCTTACTATTAATTACAGTCCAGCAGGCAGGTCTTAATACTATACTGGTGCCTCCAAAATTCCATCCATACATCCTTCCATTCTTCCATTCATTCCCACACATCATATTAAATCCACATTTATCAAATCTGCAATGATATTTTTTTGTGACACAACATCCTTGCAGATGACCAATTCTCTCACACCAGAAGCAACTTGCAGTTTCTCAAGTTGCTCTTGACAGAAAAAACAAAACAAAACAGGAAGGCTGCCTATAATATTTTTTACATACTGTGAAACGCTCTTTAGTTTTTACCCAGTTTGGGTCCCCAAATGGTACTGAACAACACTCCCATCCCTCTGATTATTATCCACCAAGTGGACTGGGGCAAATGGGGATTGTAACCCAACACCACTTGTGGGAAAAGGGAAAAGGTTAAAGGAGATTTTAAAGTCGGACATCATTCCCACAAGCCTTGTGTGTAAATCTTGAATCCCACTCTCCTGACTGAACAGAACAAACAGAAAACTTCCCAGTGTTGTTCTGTCACAGCTCCCATTCACTCCAGTTATGGTGTTGAATGATGAGGAATACAGGAATTGTAGTCCAGCATCTGGAGGGCTGCATAAAATGCTTTGAGTTTGACACATGTGATGTAGGTCATTTTCTGGCCTTTACAGAGACAGGAAAGCTGCTCTGTTCTTTAGGATGCGAAGCAGTGAACAATCTGTATTTTATAGTGGTTTACTAGAGATGCAGGGATCTGCCATATAGCAGGCAGGAGAGGAATGCTACAGGAGTCAACAGGAAGGGAAACTCCCCTCTTGGTTGCTTCCTGTTGTCACTGCAGGTCTTTAAAGTTTCTTCACTCACTTTCAAACCAACCACCAAGGCAGGTATTAAAGAAAGTATTTTTATTGTGCAGATGATGACTTTGGGTCCTTCCAGACAGGCTCTATATCTCAGGATCTGATCCTAAATTTTCTGCTTTAAACTGGATTATATGAGTCCACATTGCCAGATAATCAAGGGCCCTTTCCATACAGCTGTATAAAATCCCACATTATCTGCTTTGAACTGGAATATATCGCAGTGTGGACTCAGATAACCCAGTTCAAAGCAGGCATTATGGATTATCTGCCTTGATATTCTGGATTGTATGGCTGTATGGAAGGGCTCTGGGATAAACAGAAAGCCTGGGATCATATGCTGGGATATAGAGTCTGTCTGGAAGGGCTCTTAGGAACTCTTGGAACCACTTTGAAGCTCAGGTGGTGATGACACAAACCACAGAGCACTAATGTTTTTATTTATTTTTATTTATTTCGGGTATTTATACCCTGCCCTTCTAAACCCCCTAGGGGGGACTCAGGGTGGCTTTAAGGATGTGCATTAAGGACTTTATTTAGCACACTTTTCTAGCTTCAAACTGCATTAAAGGGCCAGTGTAGATCAGGCCTCAGTTTTCCCTTCCAGCTGAAAGGCCATTCGATGCTAATCAAGTTGGCCAATTGCAACATTCATAATTGCCTCAAGCAGACAAGATTTTTTTCTCACCCTGGATGTTCCACAGATATATAAACCTGAGTTGCCTAGTTTCCAACAGACCTCACAACCTCTTAGAATGCCTACCGTAGGTGTGGGTGAAATGTCAGGAGAGAATGCTTCTGGAACATGGCCGTGCAGCCTGGAAAACTCACAGTAACCCAGTAATTCTGGCCATGAAAACATTCAACCACACAACTAGAAAAATACTGGGTTGTCATACATCTTTATTTCTTTCTATAGAAATATCTCTAATGATTCTAATGATTCTCAAAACCAAAACTATTGCTTTGAAACATATGTATTAGAGGCAACCACTAAGAATATATCAAAACAAAATAAAAGATTTTTTAAAAGCACTGAAAACCAGCAAGATTTGAAACTGCAATGAAAAAGACCTTCTGGACAGGAGAGGGCAGTCTCATGATAGGAAAGGACAAAGTGGGTGTGTTGAATAAACCTCTGTCATGGCTCAGAAGCATTTCTATCCTGATTTCATTTTTAAATTGAATTGATGCTGGTCCTTGTTAAAAAGGATTAGGACCCTGTGGTTCCTTATTTAAGAAAATCATACAGTATTCCAGATGTGGCATTGCCACTCGCAGTATTCCTCACTGCACAATAAGCTGTGTAGTGTACATTTGGAAGCCTGCATAATTCATCCCTGTTTAAGATGAATGAGCATAATAACGTGACGAAGCCACTCATGCTTGGGCAATGTGAAGCTCTGGGACCCAAGCTGTGCTTCCACATTTCTTTGGATTGTAATTCCCTTCACTTTGATCATTGTCAGGGCTGGTTGAAACTCATGGGAATCCTTTGGCTATCTAATGAACTGAGTCTTTTGCTGTTGGGGATTAATTATTTATAGTTGCATTGTTGAATGACCTAATTCTTTTAATTTCACACTTTTTGTTTCTCCCTCCCTTCAGAATGAACGCCTGCTCATTAAAGGTGGACGAATTATCAATGATGACCACTCCTTCTATGCAGATGTCTACCTGGAAGATGGGCTTATAAAGTTAGTTTCAGAATACTGTATTTTTTTCCCTTGGCATGTCGAATGATGCAAAAAGTATTCTGCACTGGTTTCAATGTTTAACGTCTCTTAAGCAGTTGTGTCTAGCAATAATTACAAGTTGTCTGTTGAGTTTTTAGTGAGTTTGTTAGAAGTACTGATAACATGGGCTAAAGTTTCAGCCTGAAGAGCTAAGGTTTATCTCTACTGAAGTGAATTCAAGAGCACAAAAAAGCTTGTGAGAATATTGGAGAATATTCACTCACAATGATGGAAATATAGAGGTCAGTTCCATTGGTTTTTTTAAAAAATCCACGATGTACCTCTGATGATTTAAATAAAGCCCTGGAATGGTGATAAAGAAAGTGACAGTAAGATCCCTGAGCATGTATAGAGTGTGTCTGATATAAACAAGATCTTCTACAGATAGTAGTCGCTATCTGTAGAAAAAATGTTGGCCCATATAAGCGTGCATACCTACAAAAATATGTAGTTAAAGATTAGTGACAAATTTCAGCTAGAGAGCATTAATCCACTGAAAGTGATAACAACAACAACAACAACACTCCTGACCTCACGATCATGTTAAAAACAAAGTATGGATTGTCAATGTTGCAATCCCAGGAGACAGCAGGATTGAAGAGAAACAACTGGAAAAGATGACACGATATGAGGATTTAAAGATCAAACTGCAAAGACTGGCACAAGCCAGTCAAGGTGGTTCCAGTGGTGATTGGCACACTGGGTGCAGTGCCTAAAGACCTTGGCCTGCACTTAAATACAATCGGCGCTGACAAGATTACCATCTGCCAGCTGCAAAAGGCCACCTTACTGGAATCTGCACGCATTATTCGCCGACACATCACACAGTCCTAGACACTTGGGAAATGTCCGATGTGTGATCCAATACAACAGCCAGCAGAGTGTTTGCTGTGGACTCATCTTGTGGTGTTTCAAGTAATAATAATAATAATAATAATAATAATAATAACTACTACTACTTTATTCTTATACCCCACCACTATCTCCCCAAGGGGACTCAGAGTTGCTTACATATGGTACAAAGTGCCCACAAGACATAAAAACAAAACAATCCAATTAAGTAAAACACAATTAAAATGAGAGCATAGTAAAATATGCTCAACAAAAACCAATAACCAGTAATACTATAATGGGCATGAAAAGGCTAAAAAAAAGGGGGGGGGGCAGGCAAGGGATAGTGCAAAGCAAAGTATAACAATAATTTATTTATTTAGCAGTTTTGTATACCGGTCTTCTCACCTCTATTCGAGGGACTCAGGCCGGTTTCCAAAATCCTCCCTTATGTCATTCCGCAAGAGCCTAAAGACATGGTTATTTGAGAAGGTGTTTGACTAAGTGCCACAACAATTGGCAATGACAACTGGAACGGAATATGGATTACGAGTTTGGTTTATGATTCCAAGATGAGACGGCGCGGATGATTTAGTGTAATTTGTATTATTGTTGTTGTTGATATTTGTTGTGTTATTGCCTTATTGTAAACTGTTTTTATATGTTGTACACCGCCGTGAGTCGCCCTAGGGCTGAGAACGGCGGTCAACAAATGCAGTAAATAAATAAATAAATAAACAAACAAACAAACAAATAAATAAATAAATATTACAGACAGTCATTAAAACATCATATTCTAAATCACACTAAAACATTAAAATAGAAAATTACAATCATATATAAGCATAATAATAATGTATTTATTTGACCAATCATATGACCATTTCAAAAGAGAACACAAGTAAAAAGCAAGGCAACAAGGTGAGAACAGCAGCTGACTTTCTATTTACAGTCAGTCTTTTTTTCCTGGTTCTTCTTTCAGGAAATCTGCTCTTTTCTTGATAGCTTTCAGAATAAAAAGGCTTACTCTGATTATGATCGATCTTTCCTGTTCTTGCAAGAAGGGTTGTCAGAAGATCGTTTCTGTTGGGGGACCTGCAGTTGGATAATATTGGATGTAAATATCTGTCTCGCAATTCAGTGTATGCTGGATAGTCAATCAAGAAATGTTTTATATCTTCCACTGTTTGTTCTCCCCAATTGAACACTCATTGATGAACAACAATCAGCAGTTAAATACAAAGATCAGCTGTTAAACTAGAGTCAGGAATTCTGAGCCAAAATTCATTTTAGTGCCTCTGAGCATATGTAGAACATTGTTTTGCATAACTGATTCATTACATACTGTTCACCTCCTCCTCAAGAAGTTTTCTTTACAAAGATCAGTGATAGATAATATGTTTCTCATACAGCTCAATGGAACACCTAACTAAAGTCATGTCCGCCCATTGCTACCAATGACTTTATTTTTAAAAATGTACTTCAAAGTGTCTAGAATGATGTTCATAGTAGAAGATATGGTAGAAGATATGTTCATAGTAGAAGACATGGGTGGCCAGTTCACCCTGCTGATATTACATTGGATTGTCACCTCATGTTCCATGTCCCAGGCAGCCAGAGCTCCATGCAAAGTCCTGGTCATCGCATTCTCCCCATTCTAATATCTAATATTCTAATATTCTAATATCAAACAGAGGCAAGTGTGCAACCAGAAAGAAGGAAGGGGCCAACCTTTGCTCTTTCCTTGTTGCGCAGACACCTCTGTTGATGCCAAAACAGGGTGCCCGCAACACCCAGGAGCTTGCACAGGGCTCTAGCCAGCTGGGAGCAGTGACAGCAACGACACAGGCACAACCCATTCCTTTTTTCCTGAGAGAGAAATGTGGAATTGAGGGAGGGAAATTGTCTTTGAACTTTCAGCATTGTGTGAACAATAATAAAGAAACTAATGGATTACGAACATCTTTAAATATAGGGTTTAATTGAAAAGCTTGGAAATGATTTGAAGGGAGATGGCAAAGAACATCAGGTGGGCTATAGACTTAGCCATTGGAATCTTTGAGGTCCAAAGTAATATGTGTAACTTTGTCTGTAAAGAAGTATTAACGCCACTGAATGCCACCAAAAATTGTAAGGTAGTTCCGAGAATGCTAATTTAAACCTGCCACCAAATGTATAGAGACGCTGGTATTATAGTCTCTGTTTAGGTTGTGAGGTAACTTTGGTAGAGTGGGTGCACCAAACGTAAAATCAATGGAGATGAGGCAGTTTTAAAATAACAAAGAGAACAAGTTTATTGTTAAACAAAGCGTATTGTTGCAATATGAAGATGTTGAGCTTGGCATATGCTTGATGGTTACAATATGGCTTGGTTGAGATACAATTCAGGCTTTTGATGTTGCAACTTATAAACTCTTCCTATAGTGAAGCGCTTTATTATTTCAGTGTTCCCTGTTGTGAATATTCTCACTGTTTGACCTATACTGGATCAAACCACTGATCTCCAGTCTTCCACTACTGGCGATCCTAAAAACGCCTCTGTTAGATTCTTTTTACTCAAAGTAATCTAACGAGGTTTTCCCTTCAGCTTCCTAGCTGAAGAAATATTCACGAACACTAAAAACCTAACTGACTTTACACTGCTTCACTTCTCAGAGTCCCTATCTGACTCTGCTACTCTCCTCAGGGTCTCTTCCTCCTGACTGAAACTTAACTGTCTCTTTCAAACCTTTTTCTCTCTAAGCTCCTCCCACCTCCTCTTCTGCCTTGTCTCCATGGCAACCTATCTCTCACAGCTAGGCCATAGGCAACCAATGTAAAACACAAATACAGATATTAACACATTATAATAAACACTTTATAATAAACACTTCTGTACATTGTCAAACTCCCAAAACCTTAAATTTTTGAATCAAGAAGTGGGTGTAAAGCAGAGTCTCAGGATACAGACAGGCCCTTATCCCAGAAGTATCCACATTAAAATAATGCGGATGTTTCTGGGAGCCTGTCCATACCCACCCCAGAAAGCATGCACTTTCTGGGGTGGGTTGTCCCTGAGAGAACATCTGGAGGCCCCACCCTCTCCCTGAAACCCCCAGACCCCTTAGAAAACTAATAAAAACATACGTGCCCTCCATTAGAAGCCTTGGCCATCTCTCCCGGCCCATAGAAATTATGCACCAGTAGAATGAAGGGGGGGAAAGCGAATTTCCTCCCCCCTCTCCCCCCGTTCTCCTGGCGCGTTATTTCCATGCACCGAGAGAGCTGGCCAAGGCTTCTAATCGAGGGCATGTAAGTTCTTATTAGTTTTCTAAGGGGTCTGGAGGCTTGTGGGGGAGGGGGTGGGTATTCCCACAGTTTATCAGGATTATTTAGCCTGGTAAACTGTGGGAATAATGCCTGGTATTTTGCAGTCCAGATCCAGAAATAGTGGATTTATCCTGTTCCTTCCAAGAAGGTGCAGAAGGTCCTCTATCAAATTAATTTGCTACAAACCAGGATTTTCCTGGATTTTCCTGGTTTGTGGCAAATTAATTCTGGACTGTCCAGAACATTGTCTAGACAGCTTTATTGTGGGGGTTCTTGTAATAAAGTTGCTGTCTGGATGGACCCTCAGGTAAGGAAGAGAGGAGAAAATGAAGTAAAGTGCCTGATATTATGTGAGAGCCATAATTATTTTGTGGATTAGATAAACAAGTCATGTTCCCTTTGCTATTTCATTTCATATCAGCACTTTTTTCCCCTTTCAATTCTTTGTTAATTACTTCCCAATCCTATATCTTCCATTTCTTCCCAGCTGTGCTTCAGCTGAGATTTCAGAATTTTCTTTGACAGTAATAAGGTAGTAAGCAAATTACCTTGCCTACTGACAGAACCCAAGGGCTTAAAGCAGGCATGGGCAAACATCAGCCCTCCAGGTGTTTTGGGCTTCAACTCCCAGAAATCCCAGTGAGTATACTGGCTGTTAGGAATAGTGGGAGTTGGAGTCCAAAACACCCGGAGAGCTGAAGTTTGCCAATGCCTGGTCTAAAGGCACCAGATCCCATGTGATCTTGGAAACTAAGCAAAATCAGTCCTAGTACACATACATGCACACAGATGGATCCATGTGGTGCATTTCCAATCCAATCCTAAACTTTCTCCTTAGATCCCTCTGTTTTACTGACTCTGCTCCCAATTAATTAGCTCATAGAAGCATGAGATTAACATCTGTGTTACACGGGAAAGCTATTGAAAAGTCAAAACTCTGGGGAACATCTAGAAAATTAATAACTTAATTAATGTGTCATCTCCAAAAGTTTCTACAATTGAAATGGAAACTGAGGATCTCTGATGAAAAGAGGAAAGGTGGATTGTGGTAGTTTTGTTGCTCATGTGGGATAGTGTGCCCCTTTATAATACTCCGACTCTGCCTTCAGGTTCCTGGGAAGAGGAGAGGAGGGGGGAAAAGGCATTTACTCACCCTGTCCTTAATTAATCAGCCTTCCAGCACAGTGTAGTGGTTGACATTATTTGTGTGACAACTTGCTGCTCAGTAGAAGTTGTAAAGTATCCAACCAAAGCAGGGAAGAGACAGGATATGTACCATTTACAGGCTGAACTACTGCTAACAGAGTATTGGTTACTAGAAAAACACTGGCTACTCTGAGAATGATATGCTGTTAGAATGGATAGCCTTTCTTTTAAAAAAAAGGTTTCAAAAATATGTACACATTTCAGGATTCCCCCGAGCATAGTGAGGCTTCCTTTTGCTTCTCAGTGATACATTTTTTGGTATTCATGATTTAATATATTTTATAAATAGGATTAACATTATTTCTAAATGTATAATTTCAGCATATTTTCCTTATATCAGTTTCATCATTTGTACAGTATTACAAATCCTTATTTTGAAAAGGATGAGAACTTTCTTTTTCCAATATCAAATTGTTTATTCTCTAGTCCTAAAACTGCTTTTCCGTATCAGTCTTTTTTCTAATTTATGTTAGATTTCCTGTACCTTCAGACCATAAATCGGACAGATTATGAATACTTCATTTTGTGAACATTGGATTTCCCCTTGAAACATTTTATTGCATAAATATTACATTCATTCACATTTTTAAAAGGAAAAGTTGTAATCTCAGCTCTAACTATTATCATGTATTTTTGTTCCCATGGCATGTATTTCTTGGGAGGCTTATAAACAGAGGCTGGACTGTGCATTTCTAGCATGGCAGGGGGTTGGACTACATGGCCCGTATGGTCTTTTCCAATTCTGTGATTCTGATTCTATATATTTATTTAATCAATTTTCTATTTTGCAAGTTTTTCCCCATCCTTTCAGTGTTGAACATTTGTGTTGCAAGGATGCATTAACTCATAGACGAAGATCTTTCAGTAAGGTGCTTTCAATAACTTTAGACACATTTCTAATTATGTACTAACTACTATATGTTCGTTAACCTTAGGGATAACCACTGGTATTCAAAATGTGTGTATAGAGTTCCATGTTGGACAATCTTTCATGTAAATGTAATGTTTTAATGCAATGGAATGTTGGTTTCCAAGCAGTTGTTGGGATGGATCAATAAATCGTGCTTTTGATAAACAACTCTCAAGTGCAGCAGTGTTTACATTTTTGAAGGGTTTGGTGTAGGGCAGGAAAGCATCTTCTGCCCGTGTCTACTCGGGCCAGTTAAATTTTCCATTGCCCATCTTCAAGCCCTTGTTCTCTGAAGGAAGGAGGTTTTTCTAAACATTGTTTAAAGGAATTCCTTCTGTTGGTTTCGGTCCAGAGATGAGCCAGTTGCCAAAGGTGGATGGGTATTGAAATAAAGCATCCAAGTCCTTTTGTTCAGTGTTTAGCCCACAAGTTTACAGTCCTTTCACATGCAAATCTGTTTCTGATCTTTTTGCGATCTGTTTTAGAGACATGGGGCTCATTTTGTATAACTTTTAGAAGACATAACTTTATGTAATACTGTGTTAAGACTAAAGCTGTTGTTTATATTTGTAATTTGCAAAATTGCTATTAGGTTTTTTTTTGTGCAGAATGATATATAATTCATTTCCTTTCATATTAGACAAATAGGAGAGAATTTAATTGTTCCTGGTGGAGTAAAAACGATTGAAACCAATGGTCTAATGGTTATCCCTGGAGGTATCGATGTGAATACATATCTGCAGAAGCCCTCTCAAGGCATGACAGCTCTTGATGATTTCTACCTAGGCACAAAAGCAGCTTTAGCAGGAGGCACTACTATGATCAGTAAGTATTTGAAGGAATATTTCATTTATAATGTGGAAAATGGGAATAAATCAATTTGTAGTAGCATTATGGAAGCGTTTGTTCTCCTTTTCTGTGCAAGAAACTGGATCTAACAATATATGCAAAGATATTGTCTAGAGTAGGAATAGCCACCTTTGGCAAGTTTCCAAATGCCTTTCTCCAGTGCCTTTCAAAGAAATGTTTGTTATTTTATGGACAATGTTTCTTGGACACCTGCAGTTAAGATCATTTTTTGAAGAAATGTCTTCATCTTCTTTGCAGTTGATCATGTCCTTCCTGAACCTAGTTCCAGTTTACTAACTTCTTTTGAAAAGTGGCACGAGGCAGCAGACACCAAATCCTGTTGCGATTACTCTCTCCATGTGGACATCACCAACTGGTATGATGGGATCAGAGAAGAGCTAGATATATTGGTGCAAGATAAAGGTTAGTTAAAAAATAGAAAATGTGTTTAGTGCTGGTAAAGGATTGAACTAATTTAATTAATATTTTATCATGAAGACAGACCCATGTTTAATAGACTAGAATTTTTATTTATCTTTCCTCCTAAATCTGAATTTGGATGTCCAAAGCATCTAAAAGGTATTGGATTACAGAGGCATCCTTCCTTACATAATTGACTGAAGTCTGTTTGGCATATGTAATGTTGAATGAAAATGTTTGTGTATTTTTTTGAAGGTATGGATGTTCAGTTATTTTTAAAATGAAGCTGAAAGTATGTTGTTTATTTGCATTATTTCTGTCCCGCTCATATCAGCCCTAAGGTGACTCAGAGCGGCGTACACAATCGGCACAATTCGATGCCATAAAAATACATACATTAATAAACAAAACAAAAAAACACTTATAGTGCAATTAGACATAAGACAGTGCATAATAACAATATTAAAACTAAAAACTATATATTTTCATTCAAGTTCTTATCCGTTCCATTGTCTTGGGCCGTTCCTGGGTCATTTTCCAATTAAGTTTGTGTATTTATTCGAAGGTTCCAAATGCTTGCTCGAAGAGCCAAGTTTTTACTCTTTTCCGAAAGGTCAGGAGGGAGGGGGCTAATCTAATATCCCTAGGCAGGGAGTTCCACAGCCGAGGGACCATCACAGAGAAGGCCCTGTCTCTCGTCCCCGCCAGACATGCTTGCGAAGCAGGCGGGATCGAGAGGAGGGCCTCATCAGACAATCTCAAATTCCTGTTAGCTTATATGAATTATCTCTTTTTTATATAACAGGTGTTAATTCTTTCCAAGTTTACATGGGCTACAAAGATCTCTACCAAATGACTGACGGCCAGGTAATCCCCTTCATAACTTTTTCTAAGAACCTTTCTGCATTACAGTAGCTCTTTTAATCCTGATACACGCTTTTATATTCATCTTAAACAGGAGGAAAGTGAAGAGAATAATGCATGTACCATTCCTATTTCTGAAAGCAGAAAATGTCATTGATATCAGTCAGTTGTTAGATTTTCCGTCATAAGGTTTGACTGGGTATAAATTGTATTTTGAGTTGAAATTTTTGATTAATGTATTATTTATAATATGTTAAGGATATATAATTAACCCGTGATTTATTGAGAGGTAAATGATTTTACAAATGTGTTAGTTAAACCAAAGTTAGCACTATCATATGGTGGCTCAAACCTAAACAACAAAACTTCAAACCAGAAATTAACATATGTGCTCTATAGTTGAGAATGTTGTCATACAGTGGCTACATCTATATCAGGCAAAATATTCTGGAGTATGCTACTTCAGAGCTGTGAGTCCAAAGAGAACATTTGTTGTTGCTGATTCTTTCTCTTTTTTATTGTATGTAGCTTTACGAAGCCTTTACTTTTCTGAAAAGTCTTGGGTGTGTTGTCATGGTTCATGCTGAAAATGGAGATTTGATAGCTCAGGTAAGAGACATATTCTTGTTTTATGTTCCTGTTGACATCAGTAGATCAGTTGTTCAGTACACCTTCTGGAGTGGCAACATGGCGAATGTCTGTCCACTCAATTCATGGGTTTGCCATGCTGCAGGTGACTACTGCAGTCGCATAAAGGTTTACATCTAGTATTAGTCATTTGAATCAATTGTAAAAAAATTGATTGTTATACATTTTTTAACAATCTAAATAGTGGGGCAAATAACACAGAACCTTCATTGGTGTTTTGAACATTAAGAATAAATATGTAATTCATTATTTGGGACAGAGTATCTTGGGGCCCTTCCACACAGCCTTATATCCCAGTATATCAGGGCAAGAAATCCCACAATATCTGCTTTGAACTAGGGTTATCTGAGTCCACACTCAGATAATGTGGGATTTTCTGCCTTGATATTCTAGGATATAGGGCTGTGTGGAAGGGCCCTTAGTCACAAAATCTTTCCTGAAATAATTATGTTCTTAACTGTGCTTTTGAAAGGCACCTTCTTTTTGTGAATTTTATTTGAATTGAGCCATATATTCAGGTCACTATTTTATATGACAATTCCAAAAAAAAAAAAAAAGGATTGAAAAAGTGCGGAATTTGTGATAGGGCACAACATTTGGTTTTGGGTGTAGAATTCACCCTACAATTCTTCTAAAATAGCAGCTTTCTTTAAATGAAACAATTCTAATGCCTGGAATTGATACTCAACAGAATGGATCTATTGATACATTTGACCTTAGATTTAATGCTTTTTTACCCTTTTTGGATCTTTGTTCATGAGGGGCTAATAATAATAATAATAATAATAATAATAATTTTTATTGTGCTTTAATACTCTCAAGAAACCCAAAGCAGCTACCTTGTATATGTGCTTCAAGCTGCCTGTCAATTTATGGTGATCCCATTAAATTAATGAAATTTTCTTTGTCTATTTATTTATTTAAAACATTTATATCCCGATCTTCTCTACCTCCGTAGAGGGGCTCAGGCCGGCAACAGCAAGGATTCAATGCCAACAATACAATGTAAAACATCGTACATCAACAATAGATTAAAATAAATATAGACTAAAATACATAAAAGCCAGTTCGTCAAGATAAAATCATGTCCCACTCAGTCCGCATATGTGGTCGATAACTTTAGTCAATTGACAGTCTCTGCCATCATTCTGGGAATGCCTCGTTCCATAGCCAGGATTTCACTAGCTTCCTGAAGGTCAAGGAATACTCAGAGGTGTTTTTGCCAGTTCCTTCCTTTAAAATAATGCCCATTGCCAGTGAACAGCATCTGGTAGTTATTGACACTATCCCTTCCAGGTATTAATCTTGCTTAGCTTCCAAGATTTGATGCCATTAGTCCTAAATTAACGTTTTAATCTCAGACATTGCAGATCTTTCTGTTGTCATGGAGGGAGTCTGTGGGGTTTTTCATTCAGGCAATCCCACCACTCTCTGGTAATCCCACCATTGTGGCCAAATGTGTGGCTTCTGCTCCTTAACCTACTAATTATATATGCTAAGGCTTGGAGACTGAAAGAAATACCCCACAGGGAAGATTGACAAAATAAAATACTGAAAATAATGAATATGGAGGAACTAACTTACTGGCTGTCACCAAACAATGGAATTCCAAAAAAACACACAAACTGGGATTTGGTAAAAAGCTACTTTAAACAACGAAAAATAGAGATAATTACTTGAAAGACGTAAACTGAAAATAAAGAAGTACCAAAATAGGGAAGCAACTTCCCTAACAATAGAGCCGAAAAAAGTCAACATAAGATCTTCAAAGACTAGATGGAAATCCTTCTTCTTCTTCTTCTTCTTCTTCTTCTTCTTCTGCTTCTGCTTCTGCTTCTTCTTCTTCCTCCTCCTCCTTCTCCTCTTTTTTCCCCTTTCTCCCTTTTTGGAGGGGGGTCTTTGCACCCTATGGACAAGTTTTTTTATGCTTCTTGTTTTTTGTTTTTTGTTTCCCCACCCCTTTTTTTAACCTCTCTCTACCCCAGCTTATTTCCTACTTTTCTATCTTCTTTACAATATTCCCCCACTTTCCATGTAACTGTATACTCTTTCAATAAAAAGTTAATTGCAAATAACCTACTAAATGTAAAGACTGTCACAGTGTTTACTGCAGTCACAAAAAGTGAGTCTTTTCCACTTCTATCACAATGTAAGGACTTCATCCTGTTTCCTTTGAATGATGTTAACTGTGAGAACATTTATTTGCCCTCAACATTCCTTTGAGGTCTTATGCAACCTCTGTCCCCAGTGGACATCACCCTTCTGTACTCACTGCTTCCATCACAGACAGCTTGTTTGAATCCAACCTTTCATGTTCTCAAAGGCAGTACAGATGACATACAGCTACGATAAGCATGCCTTCTATTCAGTTTTCCCCATTTTTAAAAATGGGGGCAATGTTTGCCTTCCTCCAGTCTATTGGAAATTCTCCTGTTCTCCAGGAATTCTCAAAGTTGATTGGCATTTGTTCTGATATTACTTCTGTCAATGTTTTCATACCCTTCAATGTAATTGGTTTGGCTCTGGAGATTTAATAATAATAATAATAATAATAATAATAATAATAATAATTTATTTATACTCCGCCACCATCTCCCCAAAGGGACTCAGGGCAGCTTACAGAGAATTTACAAGATTTAGAAATACAGCTGCACTGAAGGTAGTAGCTGGAAACCAAAAGTTACAGCCAGAATTAAGTACTGTGCAGTGGATAGGCAAGCAGGAATATTTTGGAAGAAGCAGTGAGATTGGTTGAGATTTGCTGCTACCAATTAAATCTAGAAAAACAACACAAACGTATACATGTAGTTTGAACAGACACACTTCAGCAATCACATACCGAGTATAAACTGAGGAACCTAATTTTGCAACAAAAAACTGGGAAAAACGCCTGGACTCTAGTATAAGCTGAGGTTGGGAAATACAGAAGTTACTGGTAATTGTCAAAATAAAATAGATACCAATAAAATTACATTAATTACATTAATTGAAGCATCAGTAAGTTAAATATTTACATAAAACAGTAAGAATATTTACATAAAGCTGTAATTTACAAGGTACTGTTGTGGATGAATTGCCTGGCTTTTTTTGGGGGGGGGGGGGGGGGAGGTTGTTCCTGTGTCAGTCCCAATTGGGACTGATTGAAATGATTTGCTCCAGTTCTGAATTGGGCTGAGCTGTCCTTCTTTGCTTTGTGCTTGAATTATCCAATTCACTTTTGTATTTATCTAACATAATTGCAACACCTACTTGCCCTTTCCAATATAGATTACTCTAAACCTGTAGGGAATAGTGATGTATTTTGTTTTCTTTTCAGGAACAAAAACGCATGTTGGAAATGGGAATTACTGGACCTGAAGGACATGCCTTAAGCAGACCTGAAGAGGTGAGTGTTCCAGCCTGTTCAAGTATTATAGCAGCTGTGTGGTGAAATGAACATCCCCACTCCCTGTGCATTTTTTAAAAAAAAGACAACACCTCAAGAGACAGAAATTGAAATCAGTCAGCACTTCACAGGTTTTGTTTCTGTTAAAATGTGGCCTTATATAGAATGTCTTGCTAAAATTTAAGCTGAAGCCTTAAACCTGTTGGTTTTTGTGAGAATGTGTAAATACGTCGCTGTACCATGTGCTTTGTGATGTACCAAGCTCATAAACTTGCTTCAAAAGCTCTATGCACTCTAAACAAATAAGATATTTTCCTGCTTTTGCAATTGTTTGACAGACATTTAATATGGTGAGAAATGTTTTCTGCTCAGGGGTCACATCCCCTTCCAGAGATTCTTGTGGGATAGAGGAGAGTTTGGGGCCAAAGCTAAATTGTGGTTTTGACACCTTCTATACTTGAAATTTACTTATTAAACTGTTAATTGGCAAGCTGTTTCTAGCTATTTCACCAACATTTCTAGATCCAACATCAAACTTTGAAATAGACTTCAGTGAATTACAAGTCAGAATTCTCTCTCACTCACACACACACACACACACTCAGTAAAACTTAAAGGGATGTTGCCTCAGGAGAAGATAAAATGGAATTAAAGGAAATGCATCACACAGTGAGCTATTCATTCATTCAACTATTTAATGCATGTGATTGAATCTAGGTTCTTTCCTCTGCATAACAAATTCTGGAAAAACCTAAGGAATGTGAAAAAAAAAGATAATTGTGGAGAGCTGCATCAGAGCGTTTACCGCAGCTGGATTTCAGCCAATCAGTGCTCATAGTCCTGCCACATAAGTTAATCATGCCACATGATTAGGTTGACCCTGGTAGCTAGCCTATAAGAAGAGTAGGAGGGCAGAGCTAGGCCAAGACATTTTACTGTCTATGGCCACGGATGACATGGCACCTTCTCTTCATTCTGTGTGCAAAATCTGGCTCCTCTGGCAGTTTGATCTTACTTCAACTCTGGAAATGGGAGAGTGCTTTCCCAACACACTGAAGGCATTAGGGCTTGTTGAGGTAGCTCATGACAGATAATAAAGGAACAAATGGAGTACAAAAGGAAAATCCAGAAGACTTTCACACTGCTCCTCAGTATCTGTTTCTTCAGATATAGCACCCTATTGTGCCCAGTGGTCTAGCCAGACATTTCAGGAGAGAAAACTATTTGAATCTTGGAAATATGTAAGTGAAGATTCTGTAACGTAATAAGAAAGTTGTTGTTTTTATTTAAATATATTTTTGCTGTTGTTTCAGCTTGAGGCAGAAGCTGTTTTCCGTGCCATCACCATAGCGGGTCGGATTAACTGTCCACTTTATATCACGAAGGTCATGAGTAAGAGTGCAGCTGAGGTTATATCACTGGCCAGAAAGAAAGGTACGGAAATGTATAATTGTGAAAACAGGATCTGAATCGCCACCAAACCTCTAAATATATTAGGCTGTCTGTAAAATATAGAATCTATGTTCTTTGGACAATAGAGTAATCCAGGATCTAGCTCTATTGTTGACTGCTTCAGTTACCATTCCAAATGAGAGGCTGTTTCTTTATCAGCACAGACCAAATAACCTTTATTGGCTGTTTCATGTAGTCTATTTTAAATGTTTATCAAATTTATTTATTTATTTGTTAACAATATTTCTGTCCCACCTTTCTCAGCCCGAAGGTGACTCAAGGCAGTTTACAAGTTGGCAGCAATTTGATGCCATAACAATCCACAATATACAGTTAAAACATTTAAAACAACATTATAAAATCCATACAAGAATTATGAAAACACACACACACACACACACATATATATATATATATAACCAATGTCTTCCTGTTAATCTCATTTTCCAGTAGCATCGTCAAAGCTGTTCCATGTTTCAATCTTACATAATTCAATGTTTATCTATTGCACTGCATTTCCAAAGGCTTGTTTTAAAGAGCCAGGTTTTTACTTTTTTCCAAAAAGTCAGGAGGGAGGGGGCTGATCTAATCTCTCTAGGGAGGGAGTTCCACAGCTGAGGGGCAAACACTGAGAAGGCCCTGCCTCTGGTCCCCGCCAGATGTGCCTGAGAAGAAGGCGGGATCGAGACCAGGGCCTCCCCAGATGATCTTAGATTCCTAAATGGTTCATAGGGAGAGATACGTTCGGACAGGTAACCTCAACTTAGGTACTGTAGATGACAAATTCCACTCTGATATCTTCAGCGAAGCAGAGAGGTGTGTTTTACAAAAGCATATACATAGTTTTCTCACAAGTGAAATGACTTAATTGAATCAAAGTTCTCTATTTGATGGGAGTTTTTATTACTGTTGTTAATTGCCATCAACTTGGCTTTCACATCTGGTGACCCTGTGAATGACACCTCCAAGACAGGTCACAAGATCCCTGCTCTGATCTTGCAGAGCTCAGTAGTAATGGAAAGAGGAGACCATATGAAAATTCTGAGTGTGATGAGCGATAGTTCAGTGTGAGAACCAAACCAGCTATTAGGTGATTGATATAGGCTCTATAGCGTTTAATGCAGTGGGGCACAGACTTCTTAATGTTCTGCCATATCAGAGAAAGTTAAAGGGCTTCAGACTAGAAGTGCATTAATTGGAAAACCTTTTCTTCTGTAGCTGTTTATCTGTTCCTGCAGCTTATGACAAAAACCTGTGGCTTATTTTCAGGGCTTTTTGCATGCGTTAGAATCCATGCAGAGCTTTGAAACCTTACATTTTTGGACTACATCTCCTACAACCCAATTAACCAGTATCTGAGCCTTCTGACTCAAGCCTTGAGTCTGTATTGCCACATGTGTTATGTGCTGTCTTCAGTTAGAATACATTAAAGTGGGCTGCAGCCCACTGTTACTCAGTTTGTTACTCTCCATAAGGGTTTTGGTTTTTGCCATGACAAACTAATATGGTACCCTTCTGGAAGTTCTATTTGTAAAACAGAGCAACTACAGTAACATCACATTTTTGCAGCCTGTTTTCATTATCAGTTAACTTGTAATACTTATGTGGCTTTATATGAATCATTATGCTTAAGAAATACTTATGTGGCTTTATATGAATCATTATGCTTAAGTCAATCATTATGCTTAAGAAAGAAGGGGGAAAGATAGATATAATCAGCTGTTGTGTTTCCTTCTTCTCAGGTGCTCTTGTTTTGGGGGAACCAATCGCGGCCAGCGTCGGGACAGACGGTACACATTACTGGAGCAAAAATTGGGCAAAGGCTGCAGCATTTGTGACCTCACCGCCTCTGAGTTTGGATCCTACAACACCTGACCATTTGACCTCACTTTTAGCATGGTAATTTTTGTACTAATTCACATTATATAAGCAAAAAGAAACAAAATTCAGTAATCGTTGTTGTGTGCCATCAAATTGTTTCCAAGTTATTGTGACCTTAACATGAATATGTGTTTCTATGTCTTTATAACTATGTTCTGACGTTATTTATTCGATTGTCTATGATTTGATGTGTTCTCTTATGTTTTTCCTGAACTTAATGTTTGCCAATTTTTGTTGTAAATCATCCCGAGTTCCTTCGGGGAGATAGGTTGAGATAGAAATAAAGTTTATTATTATTATCTATATAAATAAAAATGTAATGTGGGATTAACAGAACTCAAAAATCACTGGACGAATTGACACCAAATTTGGACAGCATACACCTAACATCCCAATGTATGTCCTTCACCCAAAAAAATGATTTTGTCATTTGGGAGTTGTAGTTGCTGAGATTTATAGTACACCTACAATCAAAGAGCACTCTGAACTCCACCAATGATGGAATTGAACCAAATGTGGCACACAGGATTCCCATGACCAACAGAAAACACAAGGGTTTGGTGGGCATTGACCTTGAGTTTTTAGAGTTGTAGTTCACCTACAGAGAGCACTGTGGACTCAAACAGTGAAGGATCTGGACCAAACTTGGCATAAATATTCCATATGCCCAAATATGAACACAGATTGAGTTTGGGGGAAATAGACCTTGACATTTGGGAGTTGTAGTAACTGGGATTTATAGTTCACCTACAATCAAAGAGTATTCTGAACCCCACGAACAAGAGAATTGAGGCAAACTTCCTACACAGAAGCCCAATGACCGACAGAAAATACTTAAGGACATTGAGTTAAACTCCCTTCACCAGGGCAAGAATACATAACCAAAGCCCTTCTGACAAAGAGCCATCCAGCCAAAGATATAAATAGATATATATGATTCACACACACAGAGAGATATAGTATCATAGATTTGAAAGGGACCTCTAAAGAAGGACAATGATATGTTGCATGTTCCAGAGTAGGCAAACCAGACACTCTCCATATCAACACTAATAAACAAACAACAAGAAATACTGTTTACCAACAAGCAGAAAGAAATTACATATATTAGAAATCAACACTTTCTAATTACTTTATTTTCCAGATCACCAGACTGGGCCGCAGCAATGCGTGGCAGGGGACGGCTAGTTGTTGTTGTTGTTATTATTATTATTATTATTATTATTATTATTAATAGGGATTTGAACCCTACTCTCCATATTTGTAGTCCAAGGCTCAAACCACTACACACTCAAGAATGATTCATGATGCTCTGGTGGTAAGGAGCTGATCCTCTCCTGGCAGTGAAACACAGCACAGCAAGCTTTGGTGATGAGACTCACACGGTTATTGCCATTGTTTGTTGCTACATGCCTCACTAGGAGGGCAGGGCATGGCAGGGCCCCACTTTCATAGTGACATCTGAGAAGGCCGTTTGGCTTTAAAAATAGATTTGGGAGCACTCTTAGTCTTTGCAATGATGCGAGAATCATAAATGTGAATTCCAGTAATTACACTTTTAATTTTTTTTTATCTTATAACATCATAAATACTGGACAGGTTGCCAGCAATTATTTACTTTATAGTCAGATTAAACATCATGTTGAACATCTTAATGCAGTTTATTCCGTTGTCAGTGATATGGTAAATCCAGCATGTCTTTTATACTAGTAGTTATCCAAGGTGCTGAACTCTGTCCCCAAAAGGGGCCTGGCACATTGGATAGCCCTTTTAGTATTGGTATTGAAGTCCAAACAACTGGAGGACCAAAGGTTAGCAACCACTGCTGTAGAAGGATTGGAGGGAGGGATTACCTCTTACTCTTTTTCTACCTAAAATCACCCACAGCTGTTTCTCACCAATGGTACTAAAGGCAGGAGGTGTCTGGAACTTTCCCTTCTTGATCGGGAATTTAGCTTTTAAGAGAGAGAGAGAGAAGGATACCATGGATACTTGCTTTCTGTTTAATGTACAGATTTTCCCTTTGTGGGGTTAAATTGTAGAATCAAATCTTAAAATAGCAATATGTGTAGACACTTATTGCTTTGGTTTTATTATACTTTCATTCAAATCAAAACGAGCCGCAGGGAGAGGCAGGTGAGAAATAAAAGTATTATTATTATTATTAGAAATAAAATCACTTACAAATATTTCAAGAAACAATAATTTGAAGAGTACCTTCATGTGAGTATGGAAGCAGAATGGTGAAACCCCAGAGTATGTGTTTTTGAGCAAATGCTGTAAAGTATCATGTCTCCTCCATCATCTTAAAATAGTTAGTTTAAATATTTCATGTGTTCATTCTTTCAGTGGTGATTTGCAGGCGACTGGGAGTGCCCATTGTACTTATAGCACAGCCCAGAAGGCTGTTGGAAAGGACAATTTCACTCTGATTCCAGAGGGAGTTAATGGGATTGAAGAAAGAATGACTGTTGTCTGGGACAAGTGCATAGTAAGTAAAAAAATAAAACAAACATTACAGTTTAATCACTGTATTAATTTATTACATACATTTCTATCCCACCCTTCTCCCCACAAGGGGACTTAGATAAGTCTAAACGAAAGCCACAAGCCATTAAAATCAATGTACAGGAGCACTGATTTTCATTTCCAAATTATTCTATAGATTGAAACCAGTTAACAGTGGTATAATAACTTAGTGTATAAGGGCCTCAGGCAGAATGGCCATTTTCGAAATGGTTCCAGCGGCCTAGTGGCAGTGGGTTTAAATTGAAATTGAAGGCTTTTAACTGGCATCCATTTGGAATTGAATATCGTGGCATTTCCACTTTTCCTTGTATGTTACTCTTTGAGATTTTGGCAAAAAAATATTTTGCAATCATTCCTGTTGGATATGGAAGGAGTGTGGAGAACCCTGAAGTCATCTTGCATGAATCTATTTTACTAAGGCTATGGGCATGTTGGGGAGGCAGCAGAAACAGGAAGCGGTGCTTTAAAAAAAATGAATTTGATTGAGAACAATACTGATTTAATCATATGAGGAACCATTGGCAAGAAAGCTATTTGTTTATGTAGTGTTTCCATACACAAATATTTCTAAGATTCAAAATGGACAAAGACTATATGACTTTGAATTGAACAAATCATAAACATTCTTCATGCGATTATGGCTTTCCTTAGGTGCACAACCTTTTTTTTGCCAAAAATTCAATGGCAACTCTTTCTTTTAGTTTCATATTCATAGTTCTAATCAGTCAATTGAAAAAGAAAGGACTATATCATTAGTAGATTAAAGTTACCTCTTATCATATCATACATATAGTCCAGTAGCTGTGAAAGAAATAAAAGTTCGAGTGATGGAGGCATTACTTTTTGACCCACCCTTGTATAACACAGCCCAACCAAAGTAAAACTGTCTTGTTTTTTGGCATATTGTTGTTGTTGTTGTTGTTGTTATATGTTTATGTATACCTTGCTTTCTCTTTATGCAAGAGAGGCTAAAAGTAGCTCACAATAAAACCAAATGAAATGCAATTTAAAACCTAAAAATATACAAATGTTAAAATAGAATTAAATATTAATGGTATTAAAAAGTAAACATTCAAAATTCTTACAGGCTGATTAAAAACGTATTCAAGGCTAAAACCACAGCACTCCCTTGATTTTTAAAGCCTTCATTTAAAGCCTGCCTGAATTTTTTTTAAAAAAGGTCCTGAGGCTTTTTGGGGCACTGATTCAGAAAATTGCATTGGATAGGCTGCATCAGCTCTAGTTTCTTAGTTGTGGTTATCATGGTTTTTTTTGGGTGATCAGATGGCAATTGGTAGATGACATTTGTTCCCTATCTAAAAACTAGAGCTGATTGGGGGGGGGGGGGGGTTCCATTTTTAAAAGATCAACTATACCCAAAATCAGGATTACTATTAGAGGCATTCAAATATGAGCTGGCTGATGTATAATTCAGAGCCAATAGAACTAAAGAGAGCCAGCGTTTCCACCCATTGCCTATAAATCCTTGTCTCTCTCATATGTACATATTATTACATGTTCGTTTTTATTGTATTCATGGAAAATTTGTTGTAGTCTACAGGAAAAATGGATGAAAACCAGTTTGTTGCTGTTACTAGTACCAATGCAGCCAAAATCTTTAATCTGTACCCACGAAAAGGCAGGATTGCTGTGGGTTCCGATGCTGATATTGTCATTTGGGATCCAGAAAAGGATAAGACAATCTCAGCAAAAAGTCACAAATCGGTAAGAGCTCGTTGTTGCTCTTGAGATTGCTTTGAGTTATTGTTATTAGTGGTACAAACTGCTGAAATGTCTTCACTCATGGCAACACAACAGCTATGTATATGTTCCTTACTGGATATGTCCAGATATGGATGTCATGCTGCTGTCAGGGATACACCGAATCTCTCTGCTACTGGTGGCCTGTAGTCTCATCCCACAGTGGCAGGATTACTTAAATTCCATGCATCCTGTTTGGATCATAGCCAGCTGAAGCCCTGCACATAGCTGGGTTTTAAAGGTTTCTCAATTATTTTACATGGTTAGGTATTTTAAAATGATAAACATTAGAAAAAGTCATTGTTTGGTTTTGGATTTTATGAATGCAGTTATTAGAAAATGCATAAAGATATGGGTTAACTACAACTTCCATCATCATCTGTTATTGCCCCCAAACTGCACCAGTAGTTAAAATTGGTCATTATGGATATGTGTGCTGCATTTGTCCAGATCCATTGACAATTGGGTTCACAGTACACTTCGCCTATAGTGAATAATAACTTCCATCATCCTGTAATTCCCACCAAACCCAGCCTGTACTTAAAGTTGGTCATGGTGGGTATGGGTGTCAAATCTGGTCCAGATCCATCATCAGTGGGGTTCACAGTGCACTTTGCATATGAGTGAACTATAAATCCTATCATCCTCTGTCATTGTCCCGCAAGGGAGCCCCCGGTGCCATAGTGGGTTAAACCCCTGTGCCAGCAGGACTGAAGACCATCAGGTCGCAGGTTCGAATCCAGGGAGAGCTCGGATGAGCTCCCTCTATCAGCTCCAGCTCCTCATGCGGGGACATGAGAGAAGTCTCCCACAGGGATGATAAAACATCAAAACATCCGGGCATCCCATAGGTAACGTCCTTGCAGACAGCCAATTCTCTCACACGAGAAGCAACTTATTTCTCAAGTTGCTCCTGACACGACAAAAAAAATTGCCCCACAAACCCAGCCAGTTCTTAAAGTTGGTCATGATGGTTATGTGTGCCAAGTTTGGTCCTAATCTATCATTGGTGGGTTCACAGTACACTTTGTATGTTGTTGAGATATGACTCTCATTGTCCTCTGTCATTCCACCCCCCTTCCCAAACACTGCGAATCTTCAAAATTGGTCATGTTAGGTATGCGTGCCAAGTTTAGTCCAGATCCATTGTAGGTGGGGTTTACAGTGTTCTTTGATTGCGGGTGAATGTCATTGGAGAGAGGGCCATAGGTGTCTCCTGAGCAGTGGGAGCTATAGCGGTTGTGAAGGCAGGAGCTTTTGCTCTTGAGATTGCTTTGAGGTTATATTGTTCCCAGCCACACACACATACATATCTTCACTTGTATTATGTGTATAGATAAGATATATAGAAATGTATATAGATATAGAAATAGATAAAATAGGTAGATCTTATATTTTATTTAAATAATGTATTTATTTCAAATATTTATATCCCAACCGGAGGGGGGGGGGGCTCAGGGCAGCTTACAACCGGCAACCATTTGATGCCAATAACAAAACAAACAAGATAAATGTAATTTATACATTTGTAATGTATACATTTTGTAATGAATATTTTGTAAATAAAGGTACATTCAGCTACAATTTCCCATTTTCCCCTTGTATGGCCGCTTTTGAGATACCGTGTATTAAAAAAATTACTACTGAACATTAACTGGAATTGAACCCCAAATGTCCTGGATTGACTCCCTTTTTAAATTAAAGAAACATGCTTATTATTTCCTGATTGAAGATAGAATTAATGAAATAATGTCTGGAAATTAGAATAAATCACATGTTTTTATTATTGTGCAGGCTGTTGAATACAATATTTTTGAAGGCATGGAATGTCATGGGGCTCCCCTCATAGTCATTAGCCAAGGAAAGATTGTGTTTGAGGATGGAAATCTCCATGTAAGTAAAGGAATGGGACGTTTTATTCCCCGGAAGCCTTTCCCTGAATACCTTTATCAACGGATCAAAATTAGGAATAAGGTAAGTTTGTATGCATCTTGAAAATCAAAGATACTTACTTTGTTTGTGGTGTCAGTAGTATTTTTTATTGCTGCTTTAATAACAAAATAACAATGGCTTCAGTAACCATCTACAGTACCATCCTTGTATCCATAGGCCCAATATCAGGAGTGTCATTCATTCATATCTGACAAAATTGTTTGCCCTCCTATTCCTCCTCTTCCTCGTTCTTAACACTTATTTGTACTCTGCTTTTCTATAAGGATTGGAAGCTGAAATGGCTCACAGCCTTAATAACTATACAATTTTAAAACCTACAAAATACAACTATTAAGATAGAATTAAATATTACAATTATTTAAACAAGTAAATATTGTTAAAACAATTCCTATCTCTGGGTTGCTGTGAGTTTTCCGGGTTGTCTGGCCATGTTCCAGAAGCATTCTCTTCTGACATTTCACCCACCTCTATGGCAGGCATCCTCGGAGGTTGATAGCCTCAAAAACAGCTTCATTGCTGCCCACATTACTGTGGAGTAGACCTTCAAACAATTCTTGCTGCTTGCTGAGGTGATAGGAAAATCCCCAAAATGGAATTCCATATCAATCAGGAATCTTAACTGGATCTATCAGCCTCCATGAGCAGAACATCCTAATTGGTCCCTCGCCTCTACAGAGGTTGTGTGTTCCAGTGAGTCTAAACTTGGTCTGGTAACAATCGGTCCACGACAACAGAATTGTGAGGAGTTTTTCCACATCACATATACCTGCCCAGAAAATAAAGTCCAGAGTGTGCCCATAGCATGAGTAGAGTAAGACATCACTTGGAACAGACCCATGGTTGCCTTTGAGACCATGAAGTCCTGAGCCAATCCCGACATAGCAATTTCAGCATGGATGTTGAAGTAGTTGATGTTCATATGCGTACGCTGGTCATTCTATGGAATACACATACGATGTACAAAGTTGACAAGCAAATTCCTAAATATCCTCTTTATTTCTTGGATCAATGAAACATCTCATCACTAATGATGGCAATGTATGAAACTCAAGATAAATTATCATAGGAGGAATACATCTTACATTTTATTTTGTGGTGACAAGCATTGCATTCCCACAGTGATGCCAGCACAGGTTGTCTGGGTGGTTGCTGGCCCTCTCCAATAAAACTAGCAAATTGGAGTTTAGAGAGTGCTTTATTCACACTCACTTGCAATTCAATGTCTAGTTCTAGGTATAGACAAGCATCCAAAATTACCAACTATCTGGAAATCATGTCCTATGAGGAACAATTTAGGGAGTAGTGCACTTTTAACTTGGCAAAGAGAAGATTGAGAAGTGACATCTTTAAACAGAAGATGGAGCAAACTTTTTTCTACTGCTTCAGAACTAGGTCACGAACCAATGAATTCAAGTTACAAGAAAAAATAACCTACCAAAAGATTAGGAAGAATTTTTGACAGTAAGAGTAGTTCAGCAATTGAATAGACTGCCTCAGAAGGTGATAGATTGTTCATCTTTGGATATCTTTAAGCAGAGATTGGATTATCATCTCTCAGAAGTGCTTCAGTTGCATCTTCTTTCATAATACGGGGTTGAATTTGATAGCCCTTGTTGACCCTTTGAACTCTGTAATCCTAAACCTTGGTATCTGTTCTGACTTGATGAGTGATGATAAAAGCAATTTGATTCCAAAAGTGGCACCACTTTCTCCCATCAGCTCTAGTTTTTGTGATACAGAACATATGCCATATACCACTTATCAGCTCTCTGAAAACATTATACAGCGAATTGGGGGACTCTAGTGAATGGAGTGGGAGGGAAGAGAGGTGAGTCCCTGAAAACTGAGTGGAGACTTCATTCTCAATCCCACTGATTAGTTCCACCTAGAGTAGACCTACTGAATCAGTTGTTCTCTGGTTATCCAACATATAGGAAAACCCCACTGATTCAGATCTAGAGGCAACCAACAACATATCCAGGCCACTTTCCACAAACAGAGACTCTTTATCTACGGAAGACAGATCTTGGATCCAATGTTCTGAGTGTAGGAATGTGGCGGTAAAATGTCAAGCTGCTGTAACTATTTTTTCCTTCATGATATTTAGGTAACAGAATTACAAGGTGTTTGCAGAGGAATGTATGATGGACCAGTATATGAAGTCCCCGCAACACCAAAATATGCAACTCCTGCACCTTCAACTAAATCATCTCCTGCCAAAAACCAGCCCCCACCAATCAGGAATCTACACCAGTCTAATTTTAGTTTATCAGGTAAAGAAGCATGGTAAATTGTCAGAAAAAAGTATTTTAAAGTATTCCTTGCTACAAATAATGGAATTGAGCTAAGCCAGCTCTTCCAAATTTGTTATATAATAGACTGCTGCAATATAGATCAGCTATTTTGGACAGGGAAGTTTCCAGCATAAAGATCCTGCTGTGAGGGGAATCTTGTGATGTAATATGCATGGCTCTGGGTATTTGGAGTGACTGCTGTATGTGTATAACTCTACTGCATAGTCTCAAATATGCAAACCCTGCCCCAATCACTTCAAGTGTCTAATAGAAAATAACTGTACAGAGAAGCTATGCTGTTTTTAGGAGAAGGTCCACAATTCAATTCATAGTAGTTGCCTTATGACCAAATTGTTTCTAACCTTTGGCAGCCCCCTGCCGTGGGATTTAATCAGAAAAGTTTTGCCATTGCCTTTTTCTGTGTCTGAAAGTGTAAGACTTGCCAAGTGGTGATTTGAAACCAGAGCCCTAATTTAACAGTGAGACCCCAATACCACACTGGCTAAGATCCAATACCGTTGTATGAAAGTAGAACACATCCATTTCACATTCATGAAAAGTTACAGCACAGGCTCAGTAGCCAGTATTTAATGAGAGTGATGAACAGGACAAGGAATGTCTTGTAGCTCTTTTCTCTGAGAGTGATATAAAACGAACATTTTTAGAAAGTTAGGCTACTCCGGGTCACCATCACAAGTAACTACGCTTAAGCCACTGAGTTCAGGGAGCTGCACGAGCAAGCCATGATGAAACTGGTTTGAAGTCACTCACTCATCAACAAAACCTTGCTGCCCTAACTTACCTTAGCAGTGTCCACTGGTCAAAAAAATGGAGGCAGACATTTCTTGGCACATGAAATGATGATATCCAGTATGCTACTGAAAAGGGGAATAGGGGAGAACAGAAATCCCTTTCCCCTGATCTCTTTGGCACGCTAGATAGTGTCTGCCTTCATTTTGACGCCTGGTGGTGTCCTAAGATAAGTGAAAGGGGGTCCCAGGGAAAGCGGGAATGACCCAGTTGATTAGACAGTTCCAAGGTTGTTGTAGGTTTTTTCGGGCTATATGGCCATGTTCTAGAGGCATTTTCTCCTGAAGTTTCGCCTGCATCTATGGCAAGCATCCTCAGTGGTAGTGAGGTCTGTTGGAACTAGGAAAATGAGTTTATATATCTGTGGAATGACCAGGGTGGGACAAAGAACTCTTTTCTGTTGAAGCTAGGCGTGAATGTTTCAACTGACCACCTTGATTAGCATTTGATGGCCTGGCGGTGCCTGTGGTTCTCTTTTGATCAGAGGTGATTAGATTAGATAGGTGATTACTCCACCTCAGACATCAGAAGAGCTGCAAGATTGAGAACAAGCCACAAGAGTAAAGACAAACATCCAAGCAGAGGAAAAGTGTTCTTGCCATACATCAAGGGAACTACTGACCGCATAGGAAAGCTGATGAGGAAACACAACATACAAACTACCTACAGACCCACCAAGAAAATCCAACAAATGCTACGTTTAGCAAAGGACAAGAGGGATCCTCTCACCTCTGCAGGAGTCTACCGTATACCATGCAGCTGTGGACAAGCCTACATAGGGACCACCAAATGCAGCACCCAAGCACAAATCAAGGAACATGAAAGGCACTGCAGACTACGTCAACCAGAGAAGTCAGCCATAGCAGAGCACCTGATGAACCAACCTGGACACAGCATATTATTTGAGAACACAGAAATGCTGAACCACTCTCACAACCACCATGTCAGACTACACAGAGAAGCCATTGAAATCCACAAGCATGTGGACAATTTCAACAGAAAAGGAGGAAATCATGAAAATGAACAAAATCTGGCTACCAGTAATAAAAAACTCTAAAATTACAACAGCAAAACAACAGAGAGGAAAGAATCAGGGACATCTAATCACCTCTCATAAAAGATTGCCCCAGGCACTGCCAGGCCATAAAATGCTAATCAAGGTGGTTAGTTGAAACATTCACACCTAGCTCCAGCAGACAAGAGTTCTTTGTCCCACCCTGGTCATTCCACAGATATATAAACTCATTTTCCTAGTTCCAACAGACCTCACTACCTCTGAGGATGTTGCCATCGATGCAGGCGAAACGTCAGGAGAAAATGCCTCTAGAACATGGCCATATAGCCCGAAAAAACCTACAATAACCCAGTGATTCCGGCCATGAAAGCCTTCGACAATACATTCAGACAGTTCCAAGTCGCTAAATAATCCGAAAATTTGGGAAAGCTCTAGGTTATCCCACAACTTCAGGTAATGTTGGTCAATTTTACCCTGCATTAACTTCCTGGGTCATATAATGACCACAGAGCTGGTCTGGCTCCTCTACAAGTTAGATGGCATGTCAAGATACACCTTTGATCAAAATGGATTTTCCAAAATTACGGAAAGATGCATGAGCTTAGCTTTTCTAAATACTGCTGCATCTGAACATTAATAATATTAAAATCTAGTGCTTCACTTTGATTTCACATTTGGCTTCCTGTTGTGCAGGTGCTCAGGTAGATGATAACAACCCTCGGCGTACTGGACATCGCATTGTTGCACCTCCTGGTGGCCGCTCCAATATCACCAGTCTTGGATGAGCTGAAGTGGAAGTCTAGAAGCCAAGGATGAAGGAAGGGTCACAGAAAGAAGCTTAGTTCCCTTTTATGTCTGTGTTGTTGGCCTCACTGTTTTCTTTGGTCCTAAGAAGTGGGGAAATTACTTCTTTCCTTTAAAAAAAAGGTTTTGCATAGAAAGAGGCCATCATGGTGTAGTGTTTGCTTGGATTAATTGCCCCACAATTGTGCTTTCATATCTGTGTCACCTTAAAGCATGGTGCTTCCATTGTCCTGTTAGTAACTGTTTTAGCTATGTCTCGTGGTTCCTAATGGTTCTTTTCACCCTCTCCTCCCGACCCCCTAACTGTGCTTGACTAGTGGATGCATGATACTAATGCAAGTTGCAGTTTGTGAGCGAGTCTACTTTAGACTGATTGCCAACCATAAACTAGGCTTGATGCCAAGATACACAATTTCACTAAAGAAGGGAAACCATAGACTTTTAAAAAATGCGATAGAATAGGTCAGACTGCTTTCTGTTAATGTAATTCTTAAATTTATTACTGACACAAATAAAAAGCAGTGTTAAAAGCTTCACCAGAAGAAGGCCTAGTGTCCGTGATACACTTTAGTACATTCCAAGTTTGCGTATTTATTTGTTTTTAGGAAGAATGATAATTTAAAAAACTCGGAGTGGATTTTCACATTTGGGCAGTAGTGTTCACTTTTGCATGAATTTTTGGTACTTCCAAACAATTCCAATTGTTGGATTTTTAAAGTTTTTGTACAAAGTTTTATTTCTCCTTTAAAAATCACGTTCTACTTATAATGTATCAAACTACTAGTTGTGGTTCTTTTTTTATTTTGAGGCGTGTGAAATAAAAGAAAATGAAACAACTATTTTCCTTCTTTTCTTCACAATCAAGATTGTTATTTGATGTCTTTCATATACATATTACTAAAAGGTATGGGGTTTTTAGGAAAGGTAAAAATAGAGCTGGACCTTAGGGAAGGCTGAGCGAAGGAAGATCGATGCTTTTGAGCTGTGGTGTTGGAGGAAAGTGTTGAGAGTGCCTTGGACTGCGAGAAGATCCAACCAGTCCATCCTCCAGGAAATAAAGCCCGGCTGCTCACTGGAGGGAAAGATACTAGAGACAAAGTTGAAGTACTTTGGCCACATCATGAGGAGACAGGAAAGCCTAGAGAAGACAATTATGCTGGGGAAAGTGGAAGGCAAAAGGAAGAGGGGCCGACCAAGGGCAAGATGGATGGATGGCATCCTTGAAGTGACTGGACTGACCTTGAGGGAGCTGAGGGTGGTAACAGCCGACAGGGAGCTCTGGCGTGGGCTGGTCCATGAGGTCACGAAGAGTCGGAGACGACTAAACGAATGAACAACAAAAATACAGCAAAACTTACAGAAATATGTATTCACAAGCTAACTGAGAGTTATGTAGACAATTGTCAGAAAATGTAGGAAGGAATTTCTTCAGCCAAGTAGGGTTACCTGAAGATGAAAACCTGAGGACACACCTAGTTAGCTGGCAACCTACTGAAAGAACAATGAGTAAAATCAAGTATATAATTGAATTACCTTAATGTTAAACACTGTTGCTTCAATGCATTAGTATAGAATATATGTTCCCATTTAATCTATATAAATAAATATGTAATGTTTGTTTGTGGGATTAACAGAACTCAAAAACCACTGGACGAATTGACACCAAATTTGGACACAAGACACCTAGCAATCCAATGTATGTCCTTCACTCAAAAAAATTGATTTTGTCATTTGAGAGTTGTAGTTGCTGGGATTTATAGTTCATCTACAATCAAAGAGCATTCTGAACCCCACCAACAATGGAATTGAACCAAACTTGGCACACAGTTCTCCCATGACCAACAGAAAATACCGGAAGGGTTTGGTGGGCAGTGTCCATTGGTTTTGGAGTTGTAGTTCACCTACATCCAGAGATCACTGTGGACACAAACAATGATGGATCTGGACCAAACTCTACACGAATACTCAATATGCCCAAATGTGAACACTGGTGGAGTTTGGGGAAAATAGAATCTTGACATTTGGGAGTTATTGTTGCTAGGATGTATAGTTCACCTACAATCACAGAGCATTCTGAACCCCACCAACGATAGAATTGGGCCAAACCACCCACACAGAACCCCCATGTGGGCCACAGCAACGCGTGGCGGGGACGGCTAGTGCAGCATAAATCCATATACAAATACAAGGGTCTCAAGTGAAAGATAGATAATATCAAACACATACAAGCATGCTGTATGAAGTGAAGGTAACTAAGGTAAATGATTATCTGGGCAGAAGTGGTAACCCTTTGGAGCACCTTCCTAACTGCCACTGTGCAGCTACCAAATCATGCGCAGATGCAGTAGGTTAGGACACTCTATAGCACAGTGTTAGAAAGTCATCAGTAGTTTTTCATTTGGTTGGTGGTTCCTTAGGAGTCTTGAGTAGTACAGTGTGCTGGGCCCTCTTATCAAGGCTGCCAAAGAAAAAGTGGAGAGGAGACATGACTGCTATGTTGAAATATGTGAAAGGCTGTCATAAGGAAGTGGGCACAGACTCAATGGAGCAATGGGTTCAAATGAAAGGAAAGAAGATTCCACATGAAGAACATTCGGAAGAATTTTCTCATTGTAAGCGCTGCTCAACAGTGAAACGTACTGCTTCGGAGTGTGGTGGAAGTTCTTTCCTTGGTGACTTTTAAGCAGAGGCTGCCTGATCATTTGTCAGGGGTGCTTTGATTGTGTTTTTCCTGCATGATAGGGAGTTGGACCGGACAGTCTGTGACTGTCATAAGGAAGAAGGAGCAGGCTTGTTTTCTGTAGCCCTAGAGACTAGTCCTATATCCCAGGATCTGATCCCAGGTTTTGTTTATCCCAGATTATCTGGCATTTATCTGGGATACACAAAATTTCAGTGTTTTGTTGACATCTCATGCCAGATCAGGAGACACCGGCCTGAAAAGTCATCTTTGGGGGGTGGGATTCAATACTTCCCAAGAAAAAAATCTGGTGATGCGCCTGCTTGTACAGGTGGGATTCAGCCCTCATGGCTGAGTGATTGCAACAGATTCAACCCTAATGTGGCTGGTCAGGAGAGGAAACCTCTTCTGTTCCATTGTTTCTTTGGCAGGGCTTGGATTAGATCAGTGGTTCCCAACTTTTTTTTTTAACCAGGGACCACTCTCCAAAATTAGTACCAAAAGGGTTACAAATTGGTTTTTGAGCAACTTTAGATTTGTTTTGGTTATTTGGGGTGCTAATTCAGAAAATGGCATTGGATAGACCACATCAGCTCTAGTTTCTGATACAGAACATAGGCCATCCTATTGCCATCTGCTTGCCCACAGAAAACGATATTTAATAATTTAGAGCTGATATGGTAGTCAGGTCTTTCGTGGGTAGTCAGCCTCTCTGGTTGTTTCGGTGTTATGAGAGGGTTTTGCAAGGTCAGTCACTCTCGTTGCCACATGATTTTGAGGCAATGGTATAGAAAAGGTGAAACAGCAGACTGTATTTTTGTTCTTGTGGACCACTGGTGGTCCACGGACCACAGGTTGGGAACCCCTGGATTAGATAGACCAGTGGAAGACAGCTCAGTTTCTACCTGAAATCCAGGTTAGTTCCCCCTCCCCCCCTTACACACACATACACGAGCGCCTTAGGCTTTGCCTGCCAGCTGCCACCAACTTAGTCACTTCCACTATGGGCAAAAGTATGATAGCTGGGACCTAATGCTGAGACAGCGCAGCGAGTGAGAGATGCAGAGTCGTGGCAAGATAGTTCACCAGAAAGGGATTTGGGGGGGGGGGGGGGGGACAAACAGCCAAGCATAGTGCTTAAGGCTATCCGGAAATCATAAGCAAACACGTTCAAATACTTAATGTCTTCGCTTCTCTAATTCTGACCCACGTCACGCAACCAGCATTGGGTCCTAGCTATCATACTTATATCACATTATGCTACCTATTGCTGCTATTGCAATGCAACTTGGTAGAAAGGTAGGTAATGACAGTGCAAATAATGAAAATAATGAAAATTTGCTTGAGACAGTGCTTGCAGTTCTGGAGGGGCTCTAATTTTTGCTTCTCATAGACTTGGCCTGAGGGTCATAGAATCATAGAGTTGCATTCAAAGTACCCCTGACAGATGGCCATCCAGCCTCTGTTTACAAGCTTCCCAAGAAGGATCCTCCACCACACTCCGGGGCAGAGAGTTCCACTGCTGAACGGCTCTCACAGTCAGGAAGTTTTTCTTAATGTTCAGGTGGGATCTCCTTTCTTGTAGTTTGAAGCCATTGAAAGTGATGGTTTCTAATATATGTCATTTCTTTATGCTTGTGGGTTAAAAATATTTGGTGTTGTTTCTTTGTCAGTGTTGATGAGGAGATTGTCAGGTTTGCCTACTCTGGAACATACAACATAGAATTGTCCTTCTTTAGAGGTCCCTCTCAAATCTATGATGATATATCTGTGTGTATGTGAATCAGGGCCATAGCCAGAAAAAATTTTTGGGGAGGGTTGAAAATTTCGGGGGGGGGGGGGGTTGAAAATTTGGGGGGGGGAATTGAAACCTGCCTCCTAGCTCACGCTGAAGCAAAGAACACAGCAGGGGGCAGAGCAGCCTTCAATAGCCTGCAGCTCTGCCCCTGTCAACCACTTCCACCTAGTCTGGCCTCCTTAATGAGAGCATTCAAACCCCCCCCCCCCCGAACTTTGTTGCTTCGCTACATCAGCTATTGCTGCAAGTAATGACAGTGTGAATAAATTGTCAATATTTGCTTGAGATAGTGCTTGCAGTTCTGGAGGGACTCTTATTTTTTTGCGTCTCATAGACTTAGCATGGGGATTTGGTTAACCAGTTAAAATTCATAAGTAAACCAGGTTTTTTTTTTAACCTGAAAAATTTCGGGGGTGGGGTTGAACCCCTAACTCCCCCTCCCGGCTACAGGCCTGATGTGAATCATATATCTATCTATCTATCTATCTATCTATCTATCTACCTATGGCTGGGTGGCTCTTTGTAAGGAGGGCTTTGATTATGTTTTCTTGCCCTTGTGAAGGGAGTTGGACTGGATGGCCTTAAGTATTTTCTGTTGGTCATGGGGGTTCTGTGTGGGAAGTTTGACACAATTATGTCGTTGGGGTTCAGAATGCTCTTTGATTGTATAAATCCCAGTAACTACAACTCCCAAATGTCAAGGTCTATTTCCCCCAAAACTCCACCTGTATTCATATTTGGGCATATAGAGTATTTGCTGAATGGCTCTCACAATCAGGAAATTCTTCCTAATGTTCAGATGGAATCTCCTTTCTTGTAGTTTGAAGTCTCCAGGGCAGCAGAACACAAGCTTGCTCCCTCCTCCCTATGAGGAGATCCCACCTGAACATGAGGAAGAACTTCCTGACTGTGAGAGCCGTTCAGCTGTGGAACTCTCTGCCCTGGAGTGTGGTGGAGGCTCCTTCTTTGGAAGCTTTTAAACAGAGGCTGGATGGCCATCTGTCAGGGGTGATTTGAATGCAATATTCCTGCTTCTTGGCAGGGGGTTGGACTGGATGGCCCATGAGGTCTCTTCCAACTCTTTGATTCTATGATTCTATTCTATGACTTCCTCTCGCGTTTATACATGGTCATCATGTCTCCTGCCAGAAGGGACAGAGTGTTTCATCTATGCTGATGATCATGCCATTACTGCTCAAGCAGAGAGCTTTGAGATGGTAGAACAGAAGCTTTCCGAAGCTCTAGGTGCTCTTACTGCCTACTACAGGGAAAACCAGCTGATCCCCAACCCATCCAAAACACAGACATCCCGAGCTCTGAAGATCGCCTGGGAAGGAATCCCACTGGAGCATTGCAGCACACCCAAATACCTGGAAGTCACTCTGGGCCGTGCTCTTACCAACAAGAAGCACTGCCTGAACATCAAGCAAAAAGTGGGTGCTAGAAACAATATCATACGAAAGCTGACTGGCACAACCTGGGGATCACAACCAGATACAGTGAAGACATCTGCCCTTGCGCTGTGCTACTCTGCTGCTGAGTATGCATTGCCAGTGTGGAACACATCTCACCACACTAAAACAGTGGATGTGGCTCTTAATGAAACATGCCGCATTATCACAGGGTGTCTGCGCCCTACACCACTGGAGAAATTACACTGCTTAGCTGGTATTGCACCACCTGACATCTGCCGGGAAGTAGCAGCCAATAGTGAAAGGACCAAGGCAGAGACATCTCCAGCTCACCCCTGTTTGGGTATCAGCCAGCACGTCAATGACTTAAATCAAGAAATAGTTTTCTAAGATCTACAGAGACACTCGCTGGAACACCTCAGCAAGCAAGAGTCCAAAACTGGCAGGCTCAAACCCAGCACCTCAATCAATGGCTGATACCAAATGAGAGATTCCCCCCAGGGCACACAGAGGACTGAGCAACTTGGAAGGCGCTGAACAGACTGCGCTCTAGCACCACAAGATGCAGAGCCAACCTTCAGAAATGGGGCTACAAAGTGGAATCCTCGACATGCGAGTGTGGAGAGGAGCAAACCACTGATCACCTGCTGCAATGCACCCTGAGCCCTGCCACATGCACAAGGGAGGACCTTCTTGCAGCAACACCAGAAGCACTCCAAGTGGGCAGATACTAGTCAAAGGACATTTAATCAACTACCAAGCTTGCAAACTTTGTGTTTTGTCTGTTTGTTTTGTTCTGTTAGAAATGTAATACAATGGTATGGTTGCTGATGACACGATAAATAAATAAAAATAGGGCAGCAGAACACAAGCTTGCTCCCTCCTCCCTATGATAACCTCTCACGTATTTATACATGGTCATCATGTCTCCTCTCAGCCTTCTCTTCTTCAGGCTAAACATGCCCAGCTCTTTAAGCCGCTCCTCATAGGGTTTGTTCTCCAGATTTGGTTAACCAGTTAAAATTCATTCGAAGCCCTAATCCGCCCCCCTGACTACAGGCTTGCATACCAGGCCCTTGTTCCTGAGGCCACGCCCCCACCAGGCTCTCATGGTGCTTCAACAGTGTTGTCCTCCTGGCGCGGGCCCCCACGTGGCCAAGAGACAGGCATGGGCTGACTTAAACAGCGCGGGAATCCACGCAAAGAGCGCTGCTTTTGGGCCTGCTTCACTGGAGGAGACGAGGGAGCGAGCGCGAAGCGGGCTGGCCTTCCCCTCCTCTCTTCTGGAACCTTCTCGCTGGCTGACTGACTGACTCGGAGGAGGTCCGTCTGCCGGCGGCGGCGCTGTGGAGGTTGAGGGGGCGGGACTTCCGGCGCCCAGCGGCGGAAACGGGCCCGCTTCGTCGACTGCGGAGGGGCCGCGCGCCAGGCAGGCAGGCAGGCAGGCAAGTAGTCAGGCTCGGCGCTGAGGAGCGAGTAGCCAGGCCTCGCCTCTGGACCCTCTGCCTCGAGGAAGAAGGGAAGACAGACGGAGGGAGGGAGACCCGAAGGGACTGCGTTGCCGCCATCATGACCGCCGAGGAAGGCAAGGCCGAGGAGATGAGCGCCGCGCCGGAGGGAGAGGCGGGCACCGACATCACCCCCAAGAGCGACGGGGGCGTCCTCAAGGTAAAGAAGGCCTCAAGGAGGCTCTTCAAGGGGGCAGGAGGGCGGGGGGGATCCATTCCACGCGCCCTTTCTCAGCAGAGGAAGAGGAGCCATGCAAACGACTCCTAGCTAAGAAAGGGGGTGGGACAGCAGGAAGTGAGAGAAATCTCTCTCTAGGAAGGGAAATCCAATCCAGGGGAAAAGGTGCCTCCACTGAACCTTCACCGCCAATTCTTGTTTTCCATAACAATCCCATTCGCACAGTGAGGTGAAATCTTCTGAACAGGGGCGCAGGCAGCAAAACAACAGAGGTATTAACCCTTTCCTGGGCATAATCTATCTATCTATCTATCTATATAATCAAGGCATAATCTATCTATATATATAAATGCTTTGTGCATAATGAGTACCTTAAAAACAAAAGGACAGATGAACGAAATCACACCAAATTTGGCAACAAGACGTCTCACATCACAAGGAGTGAACATAGAATCATAGAATCAAGAGTTGGAAGAGATCTCATGGGCCATCCAGTCCAACCCCCTGCCAAGAAGCAGGAAAATTGCATTCAAATCGCCCCCGACAGATGGCCATCCAGCCTCTGTTTAAAAGCTTCCAAAGAAGGAGCCTCCACCACACTCTGGGGCAGAGAGTTCCACTGCTGAACGGCTCTCACAGTCAGGGAGTTCTTCCTCGTGTTCAGATGGAATCTCCTTTCCTGTAGTTTGAAGCCATTGTTCCGCGTCCTAGTCTCCAAGGAAGCAGAAAACAAGCTTGCTCCCTCCTCCCTGTGGCTTCCTCTCACATATTTATACATGGCTATCTTATCTCCTCTCAGCCTTCTCTTCAAAACATCACTCAAAACATTATGATTTTGTCATTTGGGAGTTGTCGTTATGCCATTTTGTCATAATGATTTGTCATTTGGGAGCTTTCTGAACTCCACCAATGCTGGAATTGAACCAAACGTAGCACACAGGATCCCATGACCAACATAGGCATTGATGAGCATTGACCTTGAGTTTGGGAGTTGTAGTTCACCTACATCCAGAGAGCATTGTTGAGTCAAATAATGATGGATCAGGACCAAACTTGGCACAAATACTCAATATGCTGAAATATAAACACAGATGGAAATTGGGGAAAATAGACCTTGACATTTGGGGGTTGTAGTCACTGGGATGCACAGTTCACCTACTATCAAAGAGCATTCTGAACCCCACAAACGGTAGAATCAGGACAAACTTCCCACACTGAACCCGCATGACAAACAGATATAGTATCATAGATTTGAAAGCGACCCTTAAAGAAGGACAATGATATCTTGCATGTTCCAGGGTGGGCAAACCAGACACTCTCCACATCAACACTGACAAAGAAACAGCAAGAAATACCATTTACCCACAAGCATAAAGAAATCACATATATTGGAAACCAACACTTTCTCGTTACTTTATTTTCTAGATCAATAGACTGGGCCACAGCAATGCGTGGCACGGGATAGCTAGTCTATCTATATATAAATGCTCTGTGCATAATGAGTACCTTAAAAACAAAAGAATAGATGAACGAAGTCACACCAAATTTGGCAACAAGACGTCTCACATCACAAAGAGTGAACATCACTCAAAACATAATGATTTTGTCATTTGGGAATTGTAGTTGCTGGGATGTATGGATCACTACAATCAAAGAGCATTCTGAACTCCACCAATGATGGAATTGAACCAAACGTAGCACACAGGATCCCATGACCAACATGGGCATTGATGGGCATTGACCTTGAGTTTGGGAGTTGTAGTTCACCTACATCCAGAGAGCATTGTGGAGTCAAATAATGATGGACCAGGACCAAACTTGGCACAAATACTCAATATGCCCAAATATAAACACAGATGGAAATTGGGGGAAATAGACCTTGACATTTGAGAGTTGGAATTTATAGTTCATCTACAACCAGGGAGCAGGGGAACTATAAATCCCATTAATCTACAACCAGGGAGCAGAAGCCCCTGGTGGCGCAGTGGGTTAAACCCCTGTGCCGCAGGGCTGAAGACCAACAGGTCGCAGGTTCGAATCTGGGGAGAGGCGGATGAGCTCCCTCTTTCAACTCCAGCTCCTCATGCGGGGACATGAGAGAAGCCTCCCACAAGGATGATAAAAACATCAAATCATCCGGGCGTCCCCTGGGAAACATCCTTGCAGACGGCCAATTCTCTCCAGAAGCGACTTGCAGTTTCTCAAGTCGCTCCTGACATGACAAGTAAATAAATAAATCAGGGAGCATTCTGAACCCCACTGACGACAGAACTGGGGCAAACTTCCCACACAGCCCCTATGACCAACAGAAAATACTGGGTTTTCTAGGTCTTTGGTGACTCTTCTGACACCACCCTGGTGACCTCCCCCTCCTCCCGGGGTCTTGACTTCCCAGCTTGTGAAATGCTGCCTTAAGGCCATCCAGTCCAACTCCCTTCACCAGGGCAAGAAAACATAATCAAAGTCCTTCTGATAAAGGGCCATCCAGCCATTCACACACACATATATGTATATGACAGATGCAGTATCATCGATTTGAAAGGGACCCCTACAGAAGGACAATTATATGTTGCATGTTCCAGAGTAGGTAAACCAGACCATCTCCGCATCAACATTGGCATGAAACAGCAAGAAGTGCTGTTTACTCACAATCATAAAAACATTACATATATTAGAAACCAACACTTTCTCATTACTTTATTTTCCAGATCACCAGAATGGGCCACAGCAATGCTTGGCAGGGGACCTCTAGTCTATCTATAATTTTGCATATTTGTAAACTGTCCTTTTCACACACACACACCCTGAAGGGGGACTCTGAACGGCTTCACAACAGGCATTCATTCAATGCCAAATGATAAAAGCAATTAAAACAGAAAAATTACTAAAACATTCATGCAGGTTTGAAATCGTAGTCCAGGTCAGCTTTTATCAGGCAACTGGTAAAATGAAAAAATGAAATGCAAACATACAGAATGGGGGACGCGTGGCTTGAGAGCAGTATGTGTGAAAAAGATCTTGGGGTCCTCGTGGACAACAAGTTAAACATGAGCCAAGAATGTGATGCGGCGGCAAAAAAAGCCAATGGGATTTTGGCCTGCATCAATAGGAGCATAGTGTCTAGGTCTAGGGAAGTCATGCTACTCCTCTATTCTGCCTTGGTTAGACCACACCTGAAATATTGTGTCCAAGTCTGGGCACCACAGTTGAAGGGAGATATTGACAAGTTGGAATGTGTCCAGAGGGGGGCAACTAAAATGATCAAGGGTCTGGAAAACAAGCCCTATGAGGAGCAGCTTAAGCCTGAAGAAGAGAAGGCTGAGAGGAGACATGATAGCCATGTATAAACATGTGAGGGGAAGTCACAGGGAGGAGGGAGCAAGCTTGTTTTCTGCTGCCCTGGAGACTAGGACGTGGAACAATGGCTTCAAACTACAAGAAAGGAGATTCCATCTGAACATTAGGAAGAACTTCCTGACTGAGAGCCGTTCAGCAATGGAACTCTCTGCCCCAGAGTGTGGTGGAGGCGCGTTCTTTGAAGCTTTTAAAAAGATGCTGGATGGCCATCTGTTGGGGGTGCTTTGAATGCAATTTTCCTGCTTCTTGGCAGGGGGTTGGACTGGATGGCCCATGAGGTCTCTTCCAACTCTATGATTCTAACTGGATATCAGTTTTTGCTTATATTCAGGTGTGCTGAATATAAATATATGAATATATGACATCTATGGCTGGAGTTACACTTTAAAATGCACCTGTTTCAACTTACATTACAAATTCAACTGAAGAACAAACCCACAGAAGCTATCTTGTTCATAACTTGGGGACCGACCGTAATTAAAAGCATGGAAAGATGTTGTAAAAATGCCATATTAAAATATGTTTAAATTTGAGTGCAAAGCAGATACAATTAAAGCCAAACAATTATATGAATTAAATGTAAATTAAAGCCACTCAGCCATATTACTGGTGAGGAAGAAATGTTATTCGTTATGGAAATCTCTCAAGGCATGGTACAACAAATTCAAAAACATATAAACATAAAATATATACAATCAACTACATAGATAAAACACAATAATATAATAAAACTTGGACCAGACACAGAATTGACATATAGTAGCAATAGAATGTAAATCAAAACTCATGGTTGAATGCTGACTGAGTAGGCCTGCCAGGTAAAGCGAGGTAATAATAATAATAATAATAATTATTATTATTATTATTATTATTTCAGTTTAGCCAAGGGGCCTCCAGGAGAGTGGGGGAATAGTTTGGTTTCTGACTCAAGTGGATCCCACCCTTGAATAGATTCTTTTTAAAGTGCCTTATGCAGCGGGAAAGGGGGCTCCCGTCACAATATATCCAAAACAAAGAGGCTTTTTCAAGGGCAGCATGCCCACCTGGATTTCCTGAGGCCTGGTACTTGGGTGAGTATAAAGGTGGCAATGACTCAGGCAAGTACCTACTTAGCAAAGACATTACAAAGGTGTTAAATCAATCTCCTTTGCCTTAAAAGTGACATGATCTTATCAGTGTTGTCCATGCCTACTCCGGCCGGGAGGGGCGGGGGCAGCTGAAACCCAGTGATTCCTTGTTAGGGACAGGGTGTCAGGGGCAAATGCCTTGTATGGGTGGAATGTAGCCCTCATGGCTGAGTGGTTGCAACTGATTCAACCCTAATGTGCTGGGCAGGAGAGGAAACACTTCTCAGTTGGGACCTGAAGTTTCAAACTCCAAATCAATGTTGGCAACAAGTTTTGCCCCTAATGTCAATTGGCAGCATCTCAACATTGCTTGTTCTTCTGTGGACACATTACATCATTATCCATCTTCAGTTGTCATACCCAGAATAGGATACAGTAATCCAGGTGAGGTCTGACCAAAACAGAATAAAATGGGACTAGACACTTTTAGACACTTTACTCCTATTGATGCAATTTAGAGCTACACTGGCTTTTTAAGCTGTTACTATACCTCCCAGTTTGTGTCATTTGCAAATTTGATAAGGATGCCCACTATTCCATCAGCCAAGTAATTGATAATAATAGTGAAGGACACTAGACCTAGGACAGAACCCTGCAGCACCCCACTGGTCACTTCCCTGCAGGATGAAGAGGAGCCAATAGCAAGCACTCTTGGGGTTTGGCCAGTTAACCAATTCTCAGTCTACCTGACGTTATCAGTGTCTAGCTCACATTTTATTAATGTTGTGAGAATATCATGGGCAACCTTGTCGATGGTTTTACTGAAATCAAGCTATCTATAGCATTCTCTTCATCTACTGACCTTGTAACTAAAAAAAAGAAGATAAAATTAGTCTGGCATGAGTTGTTTTGAGAATCCCAGGTTGAAATTCCTTTCATAGTGTTTACAGTTTTTTATGTTTAATGATGTGCCCTAGAATCTTTTCAAGTATTGATGTCAGGCGGACTTGTAATAATTGTTTGAGTCTTCTTTTTTTCCTTTTGAATATGACAACAACATTTGCCTTCCTCTCGTCTGCTGGGAGTAATTCTGCTCTCCAGGAATTCTCAAAAATGATTGCTAGTGGCTCTGGAATTACGTCTGCCAGTTTTTATACCATTGGATATAATTTATTTTGCCCTGGAGACTGGAATTCATTTAAAGTAACCCAATATTCTTGTACTGCCTCCTTACCTATTCTGTACTGCATTTCATAAAATATTTACTTCATCACTGAACACCTTTCCTTTTGGGAGATGACTGAATCAAAGAAAGTGATGAGCAGTCCAGCCTTCTCTCTGTCCTTTTAACAGTACACTGTCTTTCCCCATTGCATCATCTGTTCCATAACCCCAAATTTGAGCACTCATTTCCTTATGAGAGAAGACCAAGGCAAAGAGGTATTCAGTAGTTCTTTCTCTTTTCTGGCCAGGTAACATTTTGCCATCACCTGTACGTAGTGACCCTACCATTTCCTTATTCTTTCTTTGAATCTGGATGTAACCAGAAAAGCACCTTTCATTGTTTTTAATCTCTCTAGCGAGCCTGAGCTCATTCTGCACTTTGGAGGTAGCAGCTAAAGTTTAGTGTGGGGGCTGGGTAAAGTACTTTGGCGGGCTGGGCCATAACTGAGCTGTAGAAGAATATAATCACTCCCACCTAAGGAATCCGCCATTTTCACTCCATTAACCAGGTAATCAGTATTGGCTAAGACCAGATCTAAAATACAGCACTCCTTGTAACTATCTGGACTATGGAATTTTCTGCAAGGCAAATGAGGAATGTATTGGACTGGATATTCTTAGTTTGTCTTCAATAAATATCAGGCTAATTGAAATATTCCATTATTACTACATCTCTCCTTTCTCAATGTGTGGGTGATCTGTTGTAGGAAGACATCATCCAAGTCCTCGATCTGATGTGGGAATCTGTGTTGGACCATGACAATGATGCCCTGTTGTTTCTTCTTTCTTTATATTTACCCAGATTCTTTCTACCTGGCTTCCAGGATTTTAGTTACAGATCTCTTGGCAGGTGTAAACATCCTCCCTGTCTTGTTTGGTCTGTTTTTCTAAAACCAATTATACCCCTGTATAACTTATTTTAGAGAAACAGACCAAATATATACCCCTTTATTACTACATTCCAGTTATGGGGCTCACCCCATTAGGTTTGAATGATGCCTATTTATCACACTTGCTTTGCTGTAATAAGAATTCAAGGTTAAATTAATATATTAATATTAAATTCTTCTATCTTTCTTTTTTTCAAATTATGAGCTGGCCATTTTCTGATTTATTCCCAATTTGAAATGTTCCTGTTTTCCATATCTCCTAGTGTTTTTTCCCCAATCCCAGCTATATCAATCATTGGAAGTTGTTTTTGAAAACTATCTAAACGCATTAATTAATTTCTGAATCATCTGTAAGTTTTCTTTGTCTCTTTATTTCAGAGTTTTATTGAATTAAAAACCCTCATAACGACTTTGCTAGCATCCCAGACCATCCTAATGTGGTTTATTTATGTTATCTTCAAAAATAGTTTTAGCTGCAGCTTTGTTTTCAAAGTCATTTTCTCATGTAATTATGATTTGTTAAGTCTCCAATTAAATGTCCCCTTTCTGTTGAACAACACCAGAGCAACAGAATTAAATGCAGAATGTTATTTTGATATTCACAAACATAAATCCTTCAATATGATGTACATATTTTTAAAAGAAAGTTTATTCATTTGCTTGGGCATATTTATATTTCCAGGCATCTTGAATTGTAAAATTGTTCATTAATTCAAAAAGAGGATTTTGGTGATTTGCCTTGACCTCCCTTGATCTTTTTCTCTGATGGTCTGTCCAGTTTGAGAGATATCAGTCCATTCCAGTCTCCCATCATTATCACATTTTATAGGAGAATTCATTAATTTCTGTTAGCAGTTTTTGATAAAAGCCCAACTTTGCTCCTGTAGGGGTATAGATGGCAACCATCAGAGGTTTTATCTCCATCCCTCATTGCCAATTATTGTCATGGAATATATATTTTAGGCACATTTCTTATTAACATAATTTACAAAAGTATAGGGGATGTGTCCCCTCAAGGGTGAGAATGTAAAACTAGTCTATAGCAGCAAAGGTTGGGTGTATTAATGTTAGTGTTTTACCAGTTGCTTGTCTATCCTCTGGGAGGGAGAAGAATATGCATATTATATTTGTGTTCACACATTATCTTTATTGATGGTTGACTTAGATCAGGACAAGATTCAGTGGTCCGAAATATGGAAACTTCTTTGTCTTTATCTCTTTGGCTGTTTTAGGAACTGACTGTTGGGGGGTTTGCCAGAAAGTCTTTGTTTTTTACAATTCCTGACAACCAGGAGCCGTAGTGGCGCAATGGGTTAAACCCTTATTCCAGCTGAACTACTGACCTGAAAGTCAGTGGTTAAAATCCACGAGACGGGGTGAGGTTCTGCCTGGCAGCTCCAGCTTCCCATGCAGGGACATGAGAGAAGCCTACCACGGGATGGTAACACATCCGAGTGTCCCCTGGGCAACATCTCTGCAGACGGCCAATTCTGTAACACCAGAAGCGACTTGCAGTTTCTCAAGTTGCTTCTGACATGATAAAAAAAAATCTTGCCAATCCAAGGACCAACCTAACATACAGGGTTAGCCCTTTAGCCCTTCTGCTGGAAATGAATTGATTACATGTAAGACCACTGTTCCTTTCTGTGTATACTACAGAAATAATAAAATCGGCCACTTCAATATTTCCTGGATCATTTGTTTCCTTGGCTGTTATACAGACTTACATCTCTAGGTTTGCTTCTCCTGATGGGGATACTGTAAAGCCTTCCTTTTCCTACCTGTAAAAGTGAGTGGGAAGAGCAATCCAACCAGAGTATGATCTTTCTTTTTTATTTTGGAAAAGAATGTATCACATGTAAAATGGATGCTGGTACTTAAAACGACATGGAAAGCAGCCAAAGCAGGAACACTGAGTAAACCGATTTCTGGCGTTTGTCATGACTCTTGCCAGCATAGCAGGCATTATGTTGGCAATTTCTTCCTGGATGTTGGTCTTCAAATCTTGTAGGGTCCTTGGACAGTTCACATAAACACGGGATTTCAAAATACCCCACAGAAAAAATCACAAGGGGCCAAATATGGAGAGTGGGCCAGCCACTCCAAATCCGCTTGAAAAGTAGGCCTCAACGGCAAAAGCGCACTCCTCACTGTTCCAACATATGATGGCGACTGAACTGTGTGAGGACAAAACTTTGTACTCCCGCCTCCTGAACGAGATCACTAGCGCTCTGCTACGTCTTCAACAGACTGAATGGCGCACATTTTTAAAAAGGAAGTTATGCTGCCTCACCCTGTAGTTTAAAAGGCACAATACAATTAAAAAAACAATTCAATAATACAGTGCAGATTAAGGTAAAAAACATTAAAATATAATAAATACACTTAAAATAGCCTTGAAAACTCACAATCTCTCTTCCCCCCCCCCCCCCCCCATCTCACTCATACTTTCATAGCAGCATGCCCCTTATCCTTCCCAAATGCCTGTTGGCAGAAGAAGGTATTGGCCTGCCTACAGAAGGGATGGGGCCATCCTGGTCTTTCTTGAGAAGGAGTTTCACTGTCTGGGAGGAGCCATCAAAAAGGCCACCAAACACACTTGAGCAGATGGTGGGACAGAGAGAAGGCCCTCTCCAGTAGATTGCAGGTGTTTACCAAGTTGTAGAAAGTGATACGGTACTTCAGATAACTTGGACCAAAGCTGTATAGGGCTTTTTAGGTCAATACAAGGTTACTATAGTTGTCTAGTTAAATTCTAATTGATGTTTTGTTTCCCTCTTCCCACAGGTTATCAAGAAAGAGGGTACAGGAACAGAAACTCCCATGATAGGTGACAAAGTGACTGTCCACTATACAGGATGGCTTTTAGATGGCACAAAGTTTGATTCAAGTCGTGACAGAAAAGACAAGTTCTCATTTGACTTTGGCAAAGGTAGTATATTTTGTGCTTTTGTATGTAAGAACATGATCTCTTAATACTTTGTTAAAAAATAATAATAGTGACACTCTTCATTTGTAATGTCTCTTCTCAACTTGCTGTGTTAGTCTTCCTTGTGCTACTGTTTTCATCTTGGAAATAAGATTTAATTATTGTCATGGGTTCCACAAATAATATAAAACAGATGCAAAACCATCTTTTAGAAGTGTAATTGCACAATTGTGGTTTGTTAAGAGGGCTTGGTACAGACTATTTTCTCACTTATTGCTTGGTTTGGCAGAAACAGACAAAGCCAATTCAGTATGAATTGTTAGGGCAAGCTCCATGTTGCATATAAATGCATTTATTGTACTGACACTACAATGCTCTTTAACATATTTCATTATGTTTCTTTGAAAGAGAAGAGGCAATAAACAACATTTTACCAATATTTAAGTTATAAACAGAATCCAATACCAAAATTAGAAAAGATAATCACAAATGTGTTTGATTTTTTTATTTCCTCTTTTTTGTTTCCCTTTCCCTATCCTCCTTTAACTTTTCCAAATCAGTGCAACAGTCTTACATGATTTTTTTTTACTGAATCTGCATATACAGTGGAAGGAAACCAACGAATATCTCTTTGGGTTGGAATCTTATCTTAAGCTATCAGGCCATTCCATAATAGGCAATAGAATCTTGCCTTTTCATTAGCTGCTGTAATCAGTTTAGCAGTTTGTATGTTTTATTGCAGTTGAAAGATACACTCCCACTAGACGATAAAAAACCTTTTTAGGATCAAAGGATGTTGTGCTTAATAGCATGTTAATTCTCAGGCTGGCAGGAGGAGCAATCCAGCACACATGGGGTCCTCTTGCATGTCACCTCGAACAGCAGGAGTCCAAGTTCTTATTTAGTACTGTTAAGGCCCCTCTTTCTCTGGAAAAAATTTTTTAGCTCCTGCTTAATAGTCTGAACATATTTTGACCCTCTGGTATCTGAGTTTTAATTTTAAGGCTGTGGAGTGAAATATATTGGATGTTGTGTAATTGACTGAAAGATTGAATTATCATGTGCGTATTCAGAAGACCTACAAGCCACTCTAAAACACCTTTGCAGAAGCATACGAGAATTTTGGCCTTTCACTAAACTTTGAAAAAAACAATCACCAGCCAATCCCCTGCAATGCCAAAAATACAGCTTAATGGTGTAACATTAGAAAATGTTGACCATTTCCGCTACCTTGGCAGCCACCTCTCCACAAAAGTCAACATTGACACTGAAATACAACACCTGAGCTCTGTGAGTGCAGCATTTTTCTGAATGAAGTAGATAGTGTTTGAGGATCAGGACATCTGTAGGGATACTGAGGTGCTTGTTTATAATGCTATTATCCTCCCAATCCTGGTATACGCCTGTGAAATGTGGACTTTCTACAGGTGTCACCCAATTCAACTCTTGAAATGATTCCATCAGCATTACCTCTGAAAAATCCTGCATATTTCTTGGGAAGACAGGCAGACAAATGTCAGCATGCTGGAAGAAGCAAAGGCCACCAGCATTGAAGCAATGCTCCTTCGCCATCAACTCTGCTGGGCTGGCCACATTGTCCAAATGCCCAAACACCGTCTCTCAAAGCAGTTGCTATATTTCCAACTCAAGAACGAAAAACATAATGTTGGCAGACATGAAAAGAGATTTAAAGATGCCCTAATCTTGGTCAAATAAAAGTTGAGAGAGGAGTGCCATTAGAGTTCAGTGATGTTGGGAAGGCTAACTGGGCTTAGGCAAATGCCAATGATCCAGTGGAAGCAAAGGGGAGAGTTGATAGAGTAAGCTTTGCTATGTCACAAGAGACAAGCAAGTGCCAGTCAAATATAGAGGGCATGGTTCAAACAATAAAGGGCTAAACAGTAGAAGCCTCATTTGCTTTGAGTGTAGCAATGGAGTTCAGAAATGGAAAAAGAAAGTTCATTGGAAAGACTTAGAGAATGCACAAGGAAGATAAAATATTTAGAGGCTTCTGAGGTGGAAAAATACAGTGATGAAGACATGGAAAAAGAATATTCAGAAGGACAATATGGTTATTTGGAGGAGGAACAAAACTCAGCTGAATTCAGATAGATTGCGTCATTTAGGTAGTTTAAAACATACACTAAGACAGGTGTGATGTACATTACTTTTAGAAGACATAACTCAGAAATAAGGATTATAAATAATAAAGTGGCATCTCTTTTGAAGAAACAATGTGTGTATAGGAATGAGGTGTTTGCTGGTTATGTTGAAAGAAGTAATTTCCAATAAATAGTCTGCTTCGTTGAATTCTCAAAATTTAAAAGTTATATGCATTTGGATCTTAAGGAGATGGACTTGCTGAATGTCTTGCTTGTTGGTGTTTCTGTAGCTGTAGCTGCGCTTATTTCTGGTGAAATAGGGTGGGACGCAGCATTGAAAGTGTTGGATGAGTGGAGGGTGGATACCACTCTCAAAAAGGCACATGACACCTCAACTATGGCGATAAGGTCTTCAGCGATGTCATCTATGTTCTCAAGGGCAGCAGTGCTTTGGATGCAGGAAGCTTTGGAGTCACAGGATATTTGTTGGCAACATTTGAATAAAGCATTAGGAAGGATTATGAAAGTTTTGGATTTTACTGCAGATGCTGCATGGGATTCTTCGCATTTGCAGCACTATCTATTAATGCAAGTCACTGTAGGATTGAGGTCTCTGTGGTCGAGACGTTGGGATGCAGATAGTAAAGCACATAAAATGTTGACATTTGGAAAAGAAGCATTAGAAAAGATTTTGGTGGAGAATAAAGATAAAAGATGTGTGATGTCAACAGTACAAAGGAAATGGGTTAATACGAAGTTTTTTTTAGAGGGTTTTAATTTCTGAAGAGGATTCAGTAGATAAATGGATGCAAAGTTTTCAAGACAGGGATTCAAACAGTGACAGCAATTTGGCAGACAGGCATCTTTTGCTAGGGAGTAAGCAGGTACAGAAATAAATGTTTCCAGAAGATGTAGGCCTAATTAAGTATTCAGAACTGATGAGGGGAGGACTACTGTTTCTTGGGAAAAGATTGTCAGAAATTGCAATGGACCAATGGGGATGTTTCAAGTGGTAGCAAAGTATAGCGAATACTATTCCATAACATGCCAAAAAGCAGATTTTTATTCTCATCGGGAAGATCAGACAAGAGATTACTAGCAAAACAAGAAATAAAAATCTGTTAGACAAATGCATAGAATTGGAAGAGATCACAAGGCAGCCTGAGTTCCTTAAGCCACTCCTTGTGGGCCTTGACTTCCAAACCTTTTTTCTGGACACTTTTCACCTTGTCAATATCCTTCTTGAATTCTGGTGCCCAGAACTGGACATAGTATTCCAGTTGAAGTCTGACCAAAGCAGAATTGCTTCCCTTGATACAGATACTATGTTCCTATTGATGTAGCCTAGAATTGCATTGGGTGTTTTAGCTGCCACGTCACACTATGGACATATTCAGTTTGTAGTCTACTGAGATCTCTTTTGCATGTCTCTTTTGCATATATTGTTATAAGCCAGGTGTTAACCATCCTATATCTGTGCATTTCATTTGTTGAAATTCATTTTGTTAGTTTTCTAATTTGTTAAGGCCCTTTTGGATTCCGATCTTGCCCTCTGAGCTATTAGGTATCTTTAACAATTTGGTGTCATCTGCAAATTTGATAAGCATGCCTACTATTCCAACATATGCGGAATCAACATTGTACCATGAGAACTGAGGTTCTCAGGAATTTACTTGCTGTTCTTCACCATGCCAAAGGGCAATGGTTTGAAATATTGGGTATCTGAATGAGTTTGTAAGATATCTGAGATTCAAAAGAGAGGCTTTGCAGACTATAAAGGACAATTTACTGAGAGTTGACTTTATGGCACCCATAGAATCATATGTCAAAGGCATCAGAGCACAGAAGGCAAGGAGGCCTAGGATTAGTTCTTATGATAACGAAATACAGAGCTAAAGCTAACATATCTACAGTATATTTAAATGGAGCACTCAATATACAAACAGATTACTTCAGTCTGAATGTTATTCATCTGGAGAAATGGTAATTGAATGAGCAGTTTTCAAAAACTTGAACACCTTGTTAGGTCCATTCCAAATTGATTTATTCATGACAGACAGGAACTGCAGATTAAGCAGTTTTATTCAGTAGATGGAAGTGCAAGTGGGAGAAGCACAATGTCTTGACTATGAAATGGCCAAAAGGTATTCAATATGCATTCCCACCAGTAAAGATGCAGAAAGTGTTGCACAAGATACAGCTAGTGAAAGCTTGTGTTGTTTTAATAATTCCTTACTAGCCAAGGAGGCCATGATTTCCAGAAATGTTGTAAGTGGCATTGTAGACGCCAGTACCATTACCAATCCGAGCAGTTTTCTCCACGTCAACATCAGGATCCTGAATAGTTGAAACAGAATGCATGGCTATTGAAAGTATGACTTTGAAAATGTTCCTCATCGTTATCAACTAATCTTTGATGTGATGGGGAACCAATAATAGCCTATTCTCACACTTTCTACATTTCCACTAACCATAGATTTCAACATCACATCTGAATTGGATGTTGACTCTGTCAACAATTTTGCTTTTTGAACCTTTCCAATCAATGCCACTGAGGGATCTTTCTTATAAGGTGGCATTTTAATAGTGAGAACATGTGAGAGAAGAATTTCAGAATTAACAGCATTATTGGTAAACAAAACTTACGTAAATTCAACAGTGATTGGTTAGTACTAACTGGATCTGACCTTCATACTAAAATGTGTTCTAGGGAAGAATTGCAATGGCTTTATTATTCTCCTGAGTTTTTGTTTAAATCTGACAGGCTTTGAAGTCTAAGTGGCATAAAGCTAATGTTCGAAGGTTGGACAAATTTATCAGAAAAGGACCATAAAATTCATAAAATATTATCTCATTCAGTCCTAGATCTTTGAGATGGAAGATGATAAGTTATATTTTGACATGGTGGATCAAAGCTTGCATCTTTTTATGTTATGATATACATAAAACGTTTAGTCAATGTGTGGCCTCATTCAATGTGGTGTATTGCAACATCAATGTCGTTTGCAACAACTTCTTCATTAAGGGATGTCTGTGAGGCAGCAGGGTGGCGCATTCGTGAAGCATTATAAGTATAGATCATTGAAAGCAGCATTTGGAAGATGTGACCCACCCAAGATTGACGGCTTGGGAATTTCTCATTTGTGGTGGATTGCTCTCCGTGCCACCCTGAGAGTGAGAGATTGGATTTACCATGAAGATTCATTCTGGGAGGGCAGGAGAAACAATCCACACCCACCTGTGGGAATATGAAAAAGAGACATGAGAAGGTTTTTAGTTGCTGTTTAGTTGTTATGATTGAAATCTATGCTTAATTGTGTTGCTTTGAGTTTAGGTTGGTTTGTACTATTTGAAATTAAGGTTAGGCTAAGGACAGTAAATTCCTGGAAAAAGATGGGGCCCAAATGGAAGTTAACTGAAAAAGAACTTGGGCTCTTGCCATTCGAGATGGCATGCAGGAGAAACCCATGTGTGGTGGATTGTTCTTCCTGACATCTCAGAATGAATCTTCACAGGAAATCCAATCTTTTTATTTTATGCTAGGTGACAGTGGTTGCCTACTTAATCTTAATCAATATGCAGCTCTCAGGAACAGATACATATTGGTCAACCATCACATAACTTTCTTTTATTTAAATTGCTCCATATTATAGTTTAATGAGGATCTTAACAACTTTTTAAAGAAAAATATAATAATAATAGTAATAATAATAATAGTAGTAGTAGTAGTAGTAGTAAAAATAAGAACCCCTGGCTTGTATCATACTCAGGTGTTGGAGCCCAGATCACTCAGCCTACTCACCATGTACCTGGGATTTAAGTATTTAGTTAGTGATGGTGGTGTGGCTGAAGCTAGCTAGCCCTTTGCTTCTTCAAATTTGTGGCTAACCTGTATGCGTTTTCAGTGCCTGACGAGGACTAAAAACATTTTTATAACTTGAACACTAGACCTGACCTTGCAGTTTTTGAAATTCTGTATTTGTAATAAAGATGGTATTTTAAATGTTTCATTGTTTCAAATAATAAACATGAGTCTTTTAGATGTTTTTAAATGCTTTGAAAAGTAAAGGGGACAAATGGTATTCTTCATCAGAATTTCTAGTAAGTGTAAACCCCAGCAAATTTTGAAGGATATCTTGTCTCTTAGTTCACTTGGTGTTTATGATACATTTTGGGACTTGAATGCTCAGCACCTTTGCCTTTTGTGTTTGCAAAAAGCATGTGAATAAATGAGTATTGAAATTGGTGGCAAAGATTCTTTTTCATGATTAATTTTTAGTAATTTGTCCAAATTATATTTGCTTGGTTTGGCCATTTTTAGGTGAAGTTATCAAAGCTTGGGATATTGCTGTAGGAACGATGAAAATTGGAGAACTTTGTCAAATTACCTGCAAACCAGAATATGCCTATGGCTCTGCTGGCAGCCCTCCTAAGATTCCTCCCAACGCAACACTGATTTTTGAGGTAAGTTCAAAATGGTAGTATTCCGTCCACAACAGAGCAGCCCTATTCATTTGCAGTATTAAACAGTTTGTACCTGGAAATAGATGTGTCCCTCACTCATCTGGCTGTACACCTCAGAATGGGAGCCTGTGATTATGGCACCTAACTTATTCAGCAGGACAAGATTTAAGGAATATAAGGCGAAATAATGGAGCTCAGTGAAATGAGTAATGACTAGAAGTAGATATCTGCAATAATGTTGTCAGCCTCCATAACTCGTTTGCCTTGGACTAAGCTATAATGCGTGATTTCTACTATTTTTTGCATTACTGAGTTTGCATAATTGTCATAATTAAAAAGAAACGGTTGGGAAGACTCTTGGTCACATTTACTTCAAAGACCCACCAGACAATTCTTACATACTTTCAGCATATCTTTGTAACCATTTGTAAACAATGAAAACTTAATATCTGTCTCCTTATTTTTTCATCATATGCGCAGACTGCGCACATAGCTCTAGTTGCAAAACAATAGCAGGAAACATTTTGTGACATATTCCTAGATGTCATGTCATATTGTGAAGGCTGGTGTGCTAACTAGTAAAACTAATGAGTAAATCAGAACCATACCAGTGGTTATTAACTGTGATGTCTTCATTTTGTGAATGAGCCTCACAGCTTGTCTATGACCATATGAAAGTCATGTGATTGGCATAAAGTCAACATGCGGCCAATTTGATTGACATGAGGTATTTCTGTGCCTACTTTTCATATGCACAAGTTTGCACAATGGGAAAGCAGCTTTTACAGAGCAACGTATGTGTGTTGTGTCAGGGGTCCTCAAACTTTTTAAACAGAGGGCCAGGTCACAGTCCTTCAAACTGTTGGAGGGCTGGATTATAATTTGAAAAAACATGAATGAATTCCTATGCACACTGCACATATCTTATTTGTGGTGCAAAATAACACCTAAAACAATACAATAATTAAAATGAACAATTTTAACAAATATAAACTTACTAGTATTTCAGTGGGAAGTGTGAGCCTGCTTTTGGCTGATGAGATGGGATTGTTGTTGTTGTTGTTGTGTGTTTTCAAGTCGTTTCAGACTTAAGGTGACCCTGAGCAAGGGCCAGGTAAATGACCTTGGAGGATTAGTTTGAGGACCCCTGTGTTGCATCTTGGCACACACTGCAACCTCTAAAAACCAGAATAACTTCGGAGATTAGTTGGCCACCTCATAATGACTTTTGAAAAAGTATATGATTATGTCTATGGACAGTTTTGGACTTGATAAGACTTTTTAGTGAAAAGATTGTTTTAAAGTGTATTGATCTCAACAATGGTTGAAAAGCAGATCTGGGGATGAGACTTGACATGACGTTCTGTTTTTCTCTTGCTTTTCTCATTTTGGTGCATTGTGTGATTTCCACCAGAATGGCCTTGGCAAAGATGGTTTACTATATTTGGCCAATCACTTGAGTCTAAACAAATCCCATTATTACAGCTGTGAGGTTGCTTCTCTTGTTTATCTTCTCCCCTGTCCTCTTGTTGGAGTTTTATGGCAATAACATGAGTTGCCTTTGATTGTCATAATCCTGAAGACATCATTACCTGTATCAAATTGATTGTAGCAGAGGTGCTTAGCTGACTAATGTTGTAGGAGATGAGATAAAGCCACAATGGCTTCTTTGGAATTCATGTTTAGTTTGCTCTTTGCACTTTTTTTCATAATACACATCAACCTGTTGGATCCAGGATTCAATGGTCTAGCAGGAAATAAAAGTAATTTAAGCATGAATCCACTTTGATGTTAAAAACAGGTTTTATTACGATCACATTTCAGAAATAGGCACTGTTTCATTATCTGGGTTTAGGCCACAAGGGGGCAATAGGGAGAGAAGGATAGTCCATTTTAGAGGGGTAGGGGGTGTGTTGAAGTAGTAAAACAATTTCCCCAAATTTTCCTGTTATCCCCCCACCCATGCCCCAGTCGAGGTTTATGACATGGGAAATGGGGAGGGGGAATAACCAGCAAAACAGAGAAAATACTTTTCCTCCTTCAACTCACACTTTGTATAATGGACCATTCTGCTCTCTCTAGCGCTCCCTTGTGGCCTCTGCCCGAATAATGGAACAGTCATCAGAAATGTAACATACAACTAAAACTATTAGGTACTTATGTCAACCTGCAGCATCAGCTTAATTTCTTTACTGGGCTGTTGATAAGACAAAGGAGGAAACATAAAAGCAAAATAAAATGGTTAAGTAAGCTAAATGGGTGAAAAAGCTGATCTTGTAATAGATGAAAAAACAAACAGAAATCTAGAAATAAGATTAAAATGCTTAGCTGAAATACTGAAATTTGTAGTGAATACTAGAAGGGATCCAAGGGAGATTGTTCTACCATGTTTTTACTTCAGGTGTTAAAATTCCTTGGACCTACTCCGTATTGTAAACTTCAACCAGAAATTCTGGTGGTGAGCATTACGTATTCTTGGTTGCATTCAAGTACTGACTAGTCTACTGAGCCTTTCTCTAATCAAAAGTAATAATGCAGTCTCATTCTACTGCAGTAGCCTAATGATGAGGTATCTTGCTGTAAGCAGAACTTGAACTGCATATGAAGTATTAAATTTCTGAAGATATACTAATGTCTTAGCACAACACATTTGTGAACCATATAAAACTCAGAGTGTTTCAAGTATTCGCAAAGCATCTTTCTGTATCAATGTCAGCATTTGGTTCTTCGTGTGCCTTAGGAAATCCTGCAGCTTTGTCATTTTAGGTTGCTTTTATGGTTGGCTGCACCAATAACTCATTTCATTCCAGAGGCTATTTGAAGGTTGCATATGTTATATGCATGTAGAAAGACTGAACCTGGAAAGATTGTTTAAGTGAGAAAAAAAAATCCAGGTTAACAAAATGCTGGTAATTTAAAACTGGAAAGACTTCCAATCAGTGAGTAACACTGAAGAGAGCTTTTGGGCTGCACTACAGTAATGGGAAACATCAATCCGACCTTCCTTTATCACATCTCAGGGAAATGATGATATGTTCCCAAACAATGGCCCAGTATTGTTAGGCCAAGATTCCCTTTCATGTTAAGAATTCTTGTATGATAAATACATTCTGTAATAACTGATATGTGCTAATTAGGTGCAGCGGGTAACTGCAAAGACAGCAAAACTAACATTGCGGGTTGTTAACCCTTCCTTATGCTATCCAAAAACAAATGTAGCTGTTCTGACTTACATACAAATTTAATTTAACAATAAACTTGCAGATTTGTTCTAATCCCAGGAACTGCTGGCAGTAGCCTAAGTGGTCATGTATGTATATATATCTTGTAAGCCACTCTGAGTCTCTTTCGGGGTGAGAAGGGCAGCATATAAATGTCATAAATAAATAAGTAGCAAAGGTATTGAGCTCCAAAGGAACATGATGGGATCTAAGGGTAAGATCCTGACATCTTCACACTGAATGTTTCCTTTTTACCTAAAGTTGTGCTTTCATTTCACATCAATCAAGAGATTGTGCTATCTCAAGACTGGGCAAAGATGGTGCACTGCAGAGCTCTCTCTTCATAAGCTCCTGGGGGAGAACTCAGTACTTGTGGATTATCACCACTTGGTCTGGTAGTGGCATCCTTCCAGTCAAGGAAGGAGTGGTTTTTGTTGGGTTTTTTTTGTGAAGATCCAGGTTCTGCTTTTGATAGCTTGCCAAGGCATTTGTTTTTACCTCTTGGGCCAGAGGACAAATGAGTCAGGAGAAAATGTCCATCACAGCATGACAGCTATGTTAAACCCACAGCAGAAAATAACACCTTACCTGCCATTTTTAAGAAAGAAAGAAGATTTTACTTTGTGGGACTCATTTCTGGCTATTGGAGAATTACTCCCATTGACAATAACTTCTATGGTTGGAAGATATGTGCGATTCTAAATTTATTATCTGGAAATGGAATGCAACTAACTCTCCCACAGTGCTGATGGACTTTAAGTAAGACTGTTAAGAAATGCCAAGTCTAATAAATATTGCTGGCTAGTTTGATTGTAACAGCTAGTAGTATACATACCTGTCAAAAGCTTAAAGTATTGCCTATCTTTGAAGCCAAGAAAAAAAATGAATGAATGAATGAATGAAAGAAAGAAAGAAGGAAAGTGTAATCTTTGCCACCTGGTTGTTTTGCTGTAATAACTTTATTCAAAATGAGAACAATCAGCCTGATCAGAATTGAATAAATACTGTACTTGTTTAATGTAAGCTTATTGATACATGGTAATAGAAATGTGAAGAAAGTATACTTCAGTCTTTACCACACATAGTAATATGATCTACAAAATAATTTTATCACAGCAGTAATAGGGACAAGACTTTAAGGATAGGATTGGCAGTAGCTTGATCTGCATTTGTAATTCATTTCCTTTTTGTTTTAATGTGTTTGGCATTACTTTCAATTTTGTGTGTGTAAAACCGTTGATCTGGAGAGGGATTTTTAAATTTTAAAGGAAAGCTATTGTCTTGGGCAGTGCTATCCTTCTGTTAAATTTTGGTAAGGTAACCTCTGAGAATTTTATAAAACCTTGAGTTTCCATTATCCTTTTCTCTAGATAGAGTTGTTTGAGTTCAAGGGAAAGGACCTTACAGACGATGAAGATGGTGGAATAATTCGACGAATCCGTAAAAAAGGAGAAGGCTACTCCAAACCCAATGAAGGAGCCTTAGTAGAGAGTAAGTGTCTGAAAAAGTGCAAATATGTTTAAATGGGATGCTTATGAGTCCAGGGCCCAGTAAGCTAGAGCAGGTGTAATTCTAGAATGCATATTCTCTAATCACTATCATTCCTAGAAGCACATAAGAATCCTGCTAAAGTAGTTCAAAGTGACATCTAGACTAACATCCTGTGTCCAGAAGTGACCAACCAGATGTGTGTGGGAAGCCTAAAAGCATAGCCTAAATCCTTTCTTGCTGTTGTTTCCCAGCAATTGGCATTTGAGGTCACAGTGCCTGTTCTTCTAGAGATAGCATACTATGAGTAACAGCAGTTGATAGCCTTATCCTCCACAAATTGGCCAAGCTGTTGTTTGAATCCATCTATTTTGGTGGATCCCATCTTGTAGCAGTTGTGATAGATTAACTATGTATTGCATGATGAATTATTTCCCAGGTTTCTCAGGGGTCTCTCACCAATCAGCTTCAATAGATGATCTTCCAGTATTATGCAAGACAGAGAACAGATTTTTCAAATCCTTTTTCAGTGTTGTGTATAAACTTATACTCTTTCATCATGTTTTCCATTGAACTTATGTTTTTTCCTCTAAATTAAAAAGTCCCAAATATTGTAACATTTCCACATGGAGCAATTGCTACAGACTGCTCAAAGTTATGTTAAGTCCATATGGACTGCCACCCCTAGCAAAACCCCAGCAAAGACTAATGAATAATGGCTATGTTTCAATGTTGTTTCAATGTTTTATGTTGTAATAATGTTAAACAGTGGGTGTAAGGAATGGCAGCAGGTGTTTAGAAAATGAATTGCCATGCTTTTGGTTACATTCACTCCTTTGATTGTTACCAGAGATTAGGTAGTCTAGGGAATCTCGGAGGCCAGAAAAGCAGCCTGTGGTCCTAGTGCTGTACTGTGCCCAGCCACACCTAGAACCTTAATACAGGGAACTCACAGTTAACTGGAACTCAAAAACCAGAACACTCAAGCAACAAGCCAATCAAAGAAATCATACTTTACTTTTATAATACAGTTAAACAGTAAAGCTGTGTTACATTTAGTCGTTATTTGTGTTTAAATTACTGTATTTCGATATCAATATTGTTAATACAGAGCTTATGTATGATAAATTGTATTAGACCTATTTTAATAACTTTCAGGCAATGAGAAACTGTCTGCCAAGTCCCCTTAGGTGCCAGTTAACTGAGAGTCTGCTAGTTTCTGGAATTCCACCCTCCTTGTTTTTCATAACCCAGCTGGGAAAATGTGCTGTGTCCACTCTACACTGATTATACTAGTTTTGTGTAATACTTTTTTTGGGACTGATAAAACAGAACCTTTATAATCCCATCTTTTTTGTACCAGTTGAGGTCGAAGGTTGGCATGGAGACAGAGTTTTTGACAAGCGTGAGCTGCGGTATGAAGTAGGAGAGGGAGAAAATTATGACCTTCCTCCTGGGCTGGACAAAGCACTGCAAAAAATGGAGAAGTTGGAGGAGTGTGTAATATATCTCAAACCCAGGTATACTTCTTGAACTGGTTCTGCCACACTTTTTACTTAAATGAATGAGGCATAGCTATTCTTGCAATGAGCCTAAATTTGAGTATAGGGTTATTTGTTTTAAAAACAATTTAAAGTTAATGTGTCACGGTTTTTGAATAGTATTCTAAGTTCAGTTTCTCTACTGTGGGATAGTGCACTATTGGTTGGAGATATTTTGAGGAAGAATGGATTGATTCAGCTCTTAGAATATTCTATATTTCTTCACAGCTATGGTTTTGGCAGTGCTGGGAAACAAAAGTTTCAGATCCCTCCAGATGCAGAGCTGCAATATGAAATCAAACTCAAAAGTTTTGAAAAGGTATGTACAGGAGAGTTTTCTAGTGATTGATCCTGTCTAGTTCCATCCCATGCTCAAAAGAGTCTTAAATATCTATACATATCTAAAGCCTTACATAGTGTACAGAGTTTAAGAAACAAAATGGACTTGAAGTCCTAGTGCAGGAAGGTAACAATGATTTTATAGTTTTAATGCAGGCTTGGTGGAATTACTCCCATGATCGGAATAATTGAGATATAATCTGTTCAAAAAGAACTGATGGGCAGAAAAGCTAAAATCACAAGAAAAATTAAAGTTGACCAGTAGAGCATTTGAGTGAAAATAATCAAGAGAAGTAAATAATTGCAACATTGCAGTGAGTGTTTACTACAGGCCATCAAACCAGGATAACGCGGTGGACGATGCTTTTCTCAAAACACATTTCAGAACTCTCCAAGATTCGGAATTAAGTGGTCATGAGGAAATTCACCTACCCTGAAAGCATGCAGGGAACACTATAATGACATCTCTGATTAAAATCGATTCTTATATTTATTGCACACTTGCAATAGTGATCTCTTTATGAAGTGGTTGTTAGTTTGATTCCACTTATATTTTATCATACCAAAAGTAGGCATATATCCCAAATTTCAGACCATCTTCAAATAGTGGTGATATTTGTTCCTCAAAGTTAACAAGTTTTTCACCCATGTCAAACAACAAGCATGATTATATATTATCAATTTAGGAGACTCTTTCCTTTTCCTATCTTGTCATATAAGATACCTTATATCTAACCCTGGGTCTTTTTTCTTGCCAAATTAAGGTTGGTGAGTCTTTTTGCCATTGTTTGAATGGAGTGGCCAACACACATTTTGGTGCCTCATATATAGCCCTGTTTCTGGGTATATTTGACCTGCTAATTCCAAAAATGCTACTAGTTTCCCTCTATCAGCTCTGTTTTTTTAATACAAAAGATGTACCATCTACCAGTCACCATCCTGCTTGGCCACAAAAAATCAAGATATCCATATCTAGGAAACTAGAACTGATGCAACCTAGTCAATGAATCAATGCCCCCCAAATAACCCCAGAAACAGACCTAAAAACCAAAACACAAAGAAAATAAAAAATCGGCTGTGTTGTGGTTAGGAAAGGTGTGGCAAAGTGCTGGGAAGGGTTAGAGCTGAGGGAAGCATGAAACTGCTCTTTTAGGATAAGCCACCTCACCACATGTATAAATGAATGAAATGCAGGCGACAGGTCACAAGCCAGGAGAGGGCTCTGCATGTCCCATCTGGCATGAGCACCATAGGTTTGCCATCACTGCTTTATGATTCTTTTAAGTCTTCCAGGGTAACTCTGTGGTAACTTCCAGCAGAAGTTAAATAAAAGTTTTGTATAACTTTTCATGGTTTAGGTGTTCACTATTCATAGTTTCCAGTTTCCAAAATAGGTTCGGGACCAGTAAGGTAATGCGTAGCCAGTTGCCAGGTCTCCCACATAAAGGTTTGTGGCATTTGCCCTTATATTCATTCATCCTCCTTTTTCTTTTTGCTCCAAAGGCGAAGGAGTCATGGGAGATGAATACTGACGAGAAGTTGGAACAAGGTTCCATTGCAAAAGAAAAGGGTACCCAATATTTCAAAGTAGGTATATAAGGTTGGGTTTTTTCCTTCCTTGGCAGATTTCTTTTAGTAGAACATAATTATATTTGGGTATATTCCATACTTCTGTTAATTCTGCTGAAACTGCAATGTGAGTGATTCTTGATTTTCTTCAGGATTAGAGCATTGCCTCCAAAAATTATATGGGCAGAAAAAAACTAATTACTGCGTTCTCACATCAAAATAGATCTATTAAACAGTGAGAGATGGCTTCTAGGAAATTTAAGAGAACCTGGTTTTGATTTTATTAGCAAATATGTTAAAAGAATACATATGTCAGAATGCTTGCCCTTTTTTAAGGAACTTTGCCTCGCAGCAAAAGGAATCAGTGTTAAAATGTTTTAACAAGACAAAACAAAACAGTCTTTTAACAAGACAAGGAGTGGTCCCTTTAATAGCACCTTTTATTGAGTATTCATTTTGAGAAAAATGTTCAGTTTTACTAGACACTTGTAAATGTTGTGTCTTCTAGTGCATGTGTGGGCATGGCATAGGATTCTGCCAAGCAACAAGAAACGTCTGAAGAGCTTTTTAAAAAACCTTCGCATGAAGGTTGAGTTATGAGGGTCATGCATGTACATAGTCATTATAAAGAATATATGACAGGCCCTTACACTCAAGGATATTCAATCTAGAATAGATATAGTGAATCATTCATAAATTGAATTGATGATGAAATTAACTTTACCAGTTGTGGCTGTGAGCTCTAGACATAATTTGGCCTTTTAATACACACAATAATATAATCCATTGCCTTCCAGGAGGGGAAGTACAAACGAGCAACATTACAATATAAGAAGATTGTATCGTGGCTGGAGCATGAAACTGGACTCTCCGATGAGGAAGAGTTGAAAGCCAAGAGCCTCAGGCTGGCAGCACATCTTAACTTGGCCATGTGCCATCTGAAGTTAAAGGAATATACCCATGTCTTAGAAAACTGCAACAAGGTAAATTGCACTTTAGACATCAAAGGCATATATGAACTTCAACCAATAATGGTAATTCTGGGTGCTGCGTAACTCTTACAAAACATGATTAAACTGTAACTAAAAACATACTACAGGCAGTCCCCAAGTTACAAACATCCAACTAACAAACAAACGACTCATAGTTAAGAATAGAGGTGAGACAACAGGAAGTGAGAGAAATCTACCCCTAGGAAGGGAAATTTACTCCTGAAAAAGTTATTATCATGGAGAAAAGGTGTCTGCAATAAAGCTTCATCACCAATCCTTGCTTCTGCAACAAGCCACGTTTTTCAAAATCCAATTTTCTCAAAGACAGAAACTGGGCGAAATCTTCTGAGCAGGGGCACACATAGCAAAACATACACCGCTGGGGTGTTAACACTTCCCTATGTTATCCAAAGCTTTTATATATGTATGTATATTTGTTTGGCTGGAGTTCCATTTAAAAATGTACCTGTTCAGACTTACATACAAATTCAACTTAAGAACGAACCTACAGATCCTATTTTGTTTGTAACTTGAGGACTGCCTGTATTACATTTTTTATAAATAATATCAATAGTATTTAAATTACATAGCTTAATTTTTAAAAATGCATTTAAAGCATAATTAAAAAATAAAAACAGACATTTGCCTATTTTGAACTTTACTCTGCTATATGATTAAAATCTAGTTTGAAAGGTCTTAACTTGCTAATGGAAAGAAAGCACGCTAATAAACATGCTTGAGGACCAGCTACTGTCTTCAAAAACTTGAACCTGTGAATATGATGGGACTCAAAAGATTTTCTTGAAATCTGAGGCTTGAGGGAGTCTGTATGGGTTGATAAGAGTCTTTTACATAGTCTGGATCAAAACCATGTAGGACTTGAAAAACATTAAGATTTGGACAAGGAAAAAGACTGGTACACAATGAGACTTTTTCAATAGAGGAATTATGTAATCCCTGCAACCAGCTTGGTTGCAACATCTTGAACCTACTAGAGTTTACAAAGACAGAACCGTGTAAAGTGTGTTACTCTAACCTGAAATGCTATAACCAAGTTGCATATCATGATGACAGAGCCAACATCTCAAGGAATACATGCAGCAGATGGACTAGTTTTAACTGCAAATTCACTTCTGGCTTTGCGGAAACCTGGGCAGGCAGTCTGAGATCTGAGTCTAGGGGTATTCCTGGACTGTAAACCTGAGCTTCAGAAAAAGTGCAACTGCAGTTAGTTCAAGCTGAATTTGTATTCCCTCACTAGCCTTGCAGCTTCTTTCCCATCTGGATTAAATTTCAGTGTGTTCATCACCTACTTCTTTACTGATAGCAGACCAAAGATTTAATGCAGGAAAAGCTTTGTCGAATTTAGCTGGAAAAGCAAGATAAGAGGTGGGTGTCATCAGCATACTAGTGATTTCAAATCACAGAACTCTGGATGACATCATTCATTGGTTTCATATATATTTAAAACAGATGAAGGAGCCTATTAAACCATAAAGCACCCACAGAACAGTGACCAGGAATTAAACAGGCATGCCTCAACATTACCCCCCAAAAAAGCACTAGAACCGCTGTAGAATAGTATCACCTTCTTCTTTCTGTCCTAGAGATGATGCCATTGCCGATGGAATTGAAAACCACTGAGGTCCAACAGGGAAACACTCCTCTTGTTTAGTTCTTGCATAAGCCATCCACAGCAGCGATCAAACCTTTCTCAGACCCATAACAAGATCTAAAGTCGGACTGAAATAGATCTACACAATTTATTTAACCAGGAACTCCCCTGGAGCTGGAAAGCCATGAGAGGCTATAGGTTACCTTGCCCAAGAAGAGAATATTGGAGGCTGAGTGATGACTGGCCTATATGGTGAAATTCAGGGAATTTTTTTTGTGCTGCCCCTCAAGTCTTGACAAAGTGTATGGTTGTAGTGGCTGCTTGACTTCGGTCACAGGGTCTCATCCTCCTCCTGTACATAGTTAACTCGCATCTCATTGCCCACTCCTGGAATCAATTGTTCCACAACATCAAGCCATATTGAATCTCCTGTGCAGCTTCAGACTTGTTGATATCAAGGCCTGTTTTGCCCCCATGCAGCTGATTGACATGAGCAATTCAATTCAGCAAGCGTTCTTTCTTCCCAAAAAGTTTGAGGAGTGACTTTTTGCTTCATGTATTGCAGAAGGATGAGAGCTCAACAAATCCAAGCTCTACCAGGGCACATAAAGTCTACTATGTCCATGATTCAATTCACAATGGTTATCATGATTCGTCCAAGTGTTCCGTGATTCCCATCGCAATTTTTGGTGGCATCAATATCCATGCTTCAGTTTCTACAGTGGTGGACAACCAGGGCCCAGGTCTGTGTAGGCGTTTTGTTTCATCTACCACAGACTTCAATGTTGGTCACCGCAGACATATCTCTGCATGGCAATGGTCAACAAAGGACAATTCCACCACTGTCTTCAACAATGTGGTACTCAGTGCTGCAGGCTCCTGAATCTCACCATGAAGATCTAAAATTGATGCATAAACAATCATATATCCAGATTCTTGTAAGTTTGTGTGATCTGTGTGGTCATGTTCCAGAAGCATTTCTCCTGATGTTTCACCCACATCTATGGCAGGCATCCTCAGAGGTTGTGAGGTCCTCAGAGGCTATGACCTCACAATCTCTGAGGATGCCTGCCATAGATGCAGGCAAAATGTCAAGAGATAATGATTCTTGAACATGACCATACAGCCCAAAAAACTTACAGCAATCCAGTGATTCCGGCCATGAAAACTTTTGACAGTCATATATCCCTTGTCACAATTTGTCTTCCGGAGGAGGAGAGCAGAGAGGATGCTCTGAGATGGATGTCCCACTCTTGGCACCCACACCTGAGCTTTTTCCACCCACTCTTTCATCTGTGGGGCATGCCCACTATATACTTGTCTTTCCACCAAACACACAATGCAGTCTCTGGTGCCAGAAATTAACAGTGTGATATTGACAAATCTCTGCGAGATGCATTTATTTTTGGTTGGCTGGGTCTCGTGCCTTTTTCCCCATTCCATCAATTATGAGAATTCTGGCAAAAATCATTCAAGACAATGCAAAGTGCATACTGAACACCTCATGGTGGCCAAAGCAGCCATAATTTGCCACTCCTGTGTTCCAGGAGGAGATACCACAAATTTCAATCCTGACCAGATCTTATAATCATTTACAAGAGTCAAGAAACCATCCATCAAACACTTCAGAATCCCACATTTGATCTTGAAAATAGGCTTCACTCCCTTGACCTGGCGAAGGCCTTCATTTTTTATGTACACCAAACTTTTGTTCATAGGAAATTGACCTACTAGATAAGACAGTCAATGAAGAATAAGATCAACTCACAGAAGAGAGCTGGTGCCATCTGTGAAATAAAAATTCAAACTATACCTTTCAATACAATATTGGACACAAAGTTCATAGCCAAACAGTCAACCTTCCACTTCTCGGAGACTAGGGGCATAAGACCCAGTGCTTCTGTTGTGTGTTCCATCAATAAATCCTCTAAGCCAAGCGATTTGTTTTTTTCCACCCTTCACCGGGGAAACCAAAAACCAAAGGCAATAGGTTTGGCTTAGAGGATTTATTTTTGCAAGGCTACCGGCTTCAAAAACATTTCAGGGCATCCCCTGAGAAACAGCATGACCCAGGGTTTTCTTCAATACTACTAGCTAGGACCTGGAAGACATCGGTAAACTTGGGCACCTGTCTGCAAAGCAGCCAGTGGAGCTGCGGTGGCAGTGACTCACTTATCAAGGTGGGGAGAGGCAGACAAGAGTGGGGAGCTCAGCTCTGCTGCTGCCCTACATTGTTAAGGGGTTTTTACAAGCCTCCACGCATGGTAACAGTCTTACCAAGCTAGCAATCCCTTTGTAGGGGGGCAGCAGAGGTGGCACCACATAATCCGTAGATAAGCAAATTCACAAAAATAAAACTCGTAAAACTTGAGGGATGGTTGTTTTAGCTTTCAGAAAACATTAGAATTCTCCACACTGGTGAATCCTAGATTTATGTCTCATGTAGCAGAGTTTAGTGTCATATTGTTATGTCCCGTTGTTTTTGTGCGTTTTCAAGTCGTTTCTGACTTACGGCGATCTTGGGGTTTGTTGGCAGAATTCATTCCTAGGGTTTGTCCTTGCCTTCCTCTAAGGCTGAGAGGGTATGACTTGCCAATATTCACCTAGTGACTAGGAAGTTGAACCTTGGTCTCTGATGTCCTCATCCAACACTTAAACCATTGCACCACACTGGTTCTCTTTCTGTCTTACACATTTCCTAATCAGAATCCTAAATGTTTCTTTTCACCTTATTTCACCTAATAGGCTCTCGAGCTGGACAACAGCAATGAGAAAGGCCTTTTCCGGCGTGGTGAAGCCCATCTGGCTGTTAATGACTTTGAGTTGGCGAGAGAAGATTTCCAGAAGGTGCTACAGCTCTACCCAAGTAACAAAGCGGCCAAAGCACAGCTAATGATCTGTCATCAAAAGATCCGTGAACAGCATGAGAGAGAGAAAAAGATGTATGCCAATATGTTCCAGAGGTTGGCAGACAAGGAGACAAAGGTAATTCCATATCTATTTTGTCTGGGGGGTGGGGGGAGGATTTTGCTTACCCCATTTGGTGGACACCATAAGACAAGGAATTAACTATTTCATACTGGGGTTCATAATGCAAACATTTTTGAGCTGCCCTTAGAAGATTGCTGTGCCCACAGCTCAGAAACTACTTTAAAATGCTGATAAGAATCAAGGGTTCTGCTGATCTGGTTTTTATCGTAATGCTTTTTCCACAGCTGGAAGCTGATACAGTCCGCAAAGAAGAGACAGAAATGAAAGACGACAAACAGAATGGGGTTGAAGAAAAAACAGAAGTTGATGTAGAAGCTTGAAGCTGTCATGCTGATCTGTTTTGTAAAATTGAAGAATTTCCAGTGAACTAGACCTTTATTTTTCTATCTGATTGAAATAAGGGACAGAGGCTGGGGTTATGGTGCTGCTTTGTGTCTGTCTATGTAGGAAACATTGGTGGCTGAACAGACCTGAGTAATCTTAGGGACTTTATTTATTCAATCATGAGTTCTGACTCTGTTATTGATCTTGGGAGTTCCATCAAGATTCCTTTTTAATTCCTTTTTTTTTCTCTGACTGGCATCCCTCTCGGGTTCCTGCACAATCTAGTCCCAATTTCCATTCTGTTTACTCTTGAATAAAAGTCAAAGAATCAGCTTAGCTAAAAAAAAGTCACTGTATGAAAGACTTAACTAGTGTGTCCTTTCTCCTATTACAGCCTGGTCATGTCTTCTTTCCTCTGTCAATGCAGGCATGCTCCTTCCATGGAGATATTGTTGTCATCTTTCTTGTAATGCCTCTTCTTTTGCATATTACTGAAGATGAAGACTGCAGTCCAAAGCTTGAGCAATAAAGCACCAAAAAAAATCGAGTCTGTGCCATGTTTAGCAAATGAGTATTTCCTTGTCAGCATCTTACCACTTGCTAGCTCACAAAGAGAACTTCGTATAGCACTTGCCACTGTGAATCCATAAGTACTTGTCCGAACGGATTATACAGGCTTAAGACAGAGACACAGCTGTCCTATGATTCCACCTTATGCTGTGTAAGAAAGGTGCAATTTGCTGGGAATTTTACTCATTTTGAAAGGGACATAAAATCACTTGGAAGCAGAAATAGTTTAGCACAGAAGCAGGAAATCCATTAGCATCTATAAAAATAGTGTATATATCAATCAAAGAAAATTGTACTGACAACGCCTTGTATTGCCCTTAAAGAAGCCAGGGTGTATTCTGCTACAACAGACCGCATCCGTGAAGTTACTCTTTCTCAGGCAATCTAGACATAACCAGCATGCGGGCATGTTGCAGTGCTACCATGACCTCGCCAGTTCAAATTAGTGTGATATGCATAAGAATAGGATAGTAGCCGACATGCTTCAGAGCCCTGGGAGAGGTTGACTGCAAGCATGTCTGCCAAGCAAATGAGCTACTCATTGATACAAAATACACAGAAATGCAGGTAAATAGTCACACATGCCAACTAAAACCTTCACCCAGCTCCATAGGTTCCTTGCATACATGCACAGAGAACCCACATGCTTCCAAAAGTCGAGGTCAAGGATCTGCAGAAATTTCTTTCCTCTCAGCAGGTATGTGGAATGGTGACATGGAAAAGCAAAAACAAAAAATTAGATTGCATGTTGACAAGAGCATTTACTACAATGCAGGGAACAGAAGATTAACTTCCATATGTATTTAGGGACATACGATGTACCTATCATATGTCTTACTTGCAACAAGCATGCCAAAGTCCAAACAAGAAATTGGGAGCAGGCAGCACACTTCTTCCAAGGAACATTTGCCTCTCTTCCTCCAACAGATCTACCCATAACTGCCACATTAAATAATTAAGAAAAGTGCTACTATCTGGGGGCTATCCGTTGATTGTGTTCCTGATGCCTGCAATTTGAGGTTTACTTACCAGGAGGGGATAATTGTTGAAATATAAACCATTCGATCTGCACTCTGTAGACAATGGGAAAAGATTTGGAAAACGGAAAGGGTAAATTGCATGGGATTGCTGGAAGCTGCAGAATAAAGTGAGTTTGTGCTCTCTGGGTTAAGACTGGTTGTTTGATCTCTTTGCAAGCTTGCGTGTTTTTAATATTTTAGAGCTATGTGCTCTTTTTGTTAAGTAATTTTTATCCTAGAAAAAAAAAACAAGTAATTTGTTGGACATTAAAACTGCCAAAACTATATACTACTCACTACTACTGAACTACAGCTAAATGACTATTAAATATAACAAAATGGAACAAAACACACACAAAGACCAACAGACAAAAGATCTACAAATGTCCCACTTAATATCTGATGGTTATTATTCCTTGTTAGTCTACTCTGTTTCATCACACACTAAAGTAAAGGTAAAGGTTTCCCCTTGACATTAGTCATGTCCAACCCTGAGGGGTGGTGCTCATCCCCCATTTCTAAACCAAAGAGCCGGTGTTATCCATAGATGCCTCCAAGGTCATGTGGTTGGCATGCCTGCATGGAGCACCGTTACTTTCCTGCCGGAGCGGTACTACTTTAACTACATTTTAAAGTAGTTAATCTCACATTTGCATGTTTTCGAGCTGCTAGGTTGGCAGAAGCTGGAGCTAACAGCGGGAACTCACCCTGCTCCCCGGATTTGAACAGCCAACCTTTCAGTCAGCAAGTTCAGCAGCTCTGTGGTTTAACCCGCTGCGCCACCAGAGGCTCCTCCACACTACTAATCCACAAATCTCACAACAGTTAAATAAGCCCATGGTGGCTGTGAAAAGGCAGTGAACAAATCCCCTTCTTTCTTAGTCAAAGATTTTTCCTGAATTAGTCAATTTGCCCATCAGCTAATTTACTGGAATAACTGATTCCTTCCATTTCTGAGCATATACGATTCCTGTTGCTGCTACTGAATAATATAGCATTCTTCCAAATAAAGCTGTCATGTTCCAGGGTTCTGCTGGGTAATGCGGGTAGAGTTTAACCAAAACAACATCCTGTTTGGACCACCAAATGTAGCGCCCAAACACGACTCATGGAACATGAAAAACACTGCAAACTGATTTAACTAGAGAAGTCAGCCATAACAGAGCACCTGAAGAACCAACCTGGGTACAGAATAAAACACAGAAATGCTGGACCACTCTTAACAATTACCATGTCAGACTACACAGAGAAGCCATTGAAATCCACAAGCACGTGGACAATTTCAACAGAAAGAAACCATGAAAATGAACAAAATCTGGCTACTAGTATTAAAAAATTCTAAAATCAGAACAGTAAATAAAGAGCAAGACTCAAAGAGCAGGGGAATTCCAGACAAGAATCAATCAGAGCCAGCTAACACCTCCCAACAAAGGATTCCCTCAGGCAGCAACCAGCCAGGGTTTGAAACTACAAGGCCATTTAATGCTAATCAACTTGGCTAATTGCAACATTCACATGTATCTCTAGCAAACAAGCATAATTTCCCCACCCTGGACATTCCATAGTTATATAAACGTCACTTACTTAGTTTCCAACAGACCCCTCAGCCTCTGAGGATGCCTGCCATAGATGTGGATGAAACGTCAGGAGATAATGCTTCTGGATCATGGCCATTTGGCCCGGAAAACTCACAGCGACCCAAAATCAAGTTTGTGTCAAAAAGCATTTTATGTAAAGCAGTAACTTAAACACTTAGTCTCTTCAATGTCCGACTACAAAACAAAAATAGCCCACAGCTGAAATTATAAAACAAAGTCCCAAGGTCCATGACACAAGCAAAGTTCCCAAAATAATATTAAGTAATTCAGATAAACCAATGTCTATTATCCAGTAGCTTAACTGTATTTCATGCCAAGAAATCAGTTCACATTCGAACACAGGGTTTCAGGTTAACAAGCACACAACCACATCCAGGGTTCATAAAGGCACAAAACATGATACCAGGAACCCGCTCTTGGCATCAGAAACCACACCGGTAGGTCGGGAAGAGGAAGATAGCCAAAATTCACATTTGATATGACTTCTGAAGAGCAGTCTCTTGCAAAGCTCTTTTATGAAGCAGGTCACAGCTGCATCCTATGTCAGCAGGCCTCCCAAATGATCACTGCAGGTCAATCCGACCTCTTGCAAACAGGAGGGAGATTAACCCCTTTCAAACATTCCACAACAGCTATACTACAACCATTCAACTGCTGGTCATGACAAAAACTCTGGTCCTATCTTAAATTTAACTTGAACAATTATCTACCAGTATCAAATGTTTTTGAGTCCAATATTTCTGGGGTTTCTGCAGTACCACCACATATGATATAATGCCCCAACATTATGTTCACATTCCCAACATTTGTTAGAGCTGCTCTTATGTGTCTTAGGAAGTCTCTAATGTCAGATACAGATATCATTTGTACATTACGTTCTACTATTGTTCCTATTGGATTTGTGTACCTTTATTTAAAAAAATAACAAACACTCTCTTCCAACAACCTAAAAGACGGCTTTACACATGGACTTCACCAGATGGTCAGCACCGAAATCAGATTGACTACATCCTTTGCAGCCAAAGGTGGCGGACATCCATCCAGTCGGTGAAAACAAGACCTGGGGCTGACTGTAGCTCAGATCACGAACTTCTTATTGCTCAATCTATGTATATAATAAAAGTCAAAACTTGTATGCGGAGGACAAAAGTGTGGCGGGAGGAGTATGTGCCAGCGTTCTGATTGGCTGCCGCTGTGGTGCTATTTGCATATGGTCTCTGATTGGCCAGCTTCAATAGGAGCCCCTGGTGGAGAAAAGAGTTCATGACAGAAACGGGGGCATGAGAAGGAAATTTGCATATGGTCTCTGATTGGCCAGCCTCAATTCCAAGATTCCGAGATGACAAAGAGAGGAAAGGAAAAGGCCAGGAGCTGAGTCAGACAATTAACAATACAGACCAGACTTGGCACACAGAGCCCCCATGATGCACTCGACATCCTACTGCAGTTTGGAGGAGGATGAACCATGGATGATGGGACTTGCAGTACCATCACTCACATTCTGAGACCACTGTTAACCTCATCCAATGACCAATCAGGAACAAACTTGGCACATAGACCTCTCATGACCCACTTTATGTCCTGGTGTGGTTTGGCCGGGGATGGACCATGGATTATGGGACTTGCAGTACCTTTGCTCAATTCTTGAGACCACTGCAACCCTCATCAATTATCGATAAAGACCAAACTTGGCACACTGAGTCTTCATGACGCACTCTACATCCTGGTGCAAGTTGGAGGAGGATGCACCATGGACGATGGGACTTGCAATACCTGAACTCCCTTCCTAAGACCATTACAACTGCCAACAATGATGCATCAGGACCACAATTCACACAGAGAGCCCGCATGACCCACTCTACATCCTGGTGCAGTTTGGAAGAATTTGACAATGGATGATGGGACTTGCAGTCACTTCACTCACTTCCTGAGACCACTGAGATCCTCGCCAATGACTGATCAAGACCAAACTTGGCACACATAGTCCCTATTGCCCACTCTACATCCTGGTGCACTTTCAAGGACAGACCATGGATGATGGGACTTCAAGTACCTCCACTCCCTTCCCAAGACTGCTGCAACCCTCATCTAATGTCCGATCAAAACCAAACTTGTCACACAGAGCACCCATGACCCACTCTACATCCCAATGCTGTTTGAAGGAGGACGGACGATGGATGATGGGACTCCAAGTACCTTCACTCACTCCCTGAAACCACAGCGACACTTATACGAATACCAATAAAGACCAAACTTGGCACAGAGAGCCCCCTTGGCCAACTCAACATTCAAATGAGGTTTGGGGGAGAACAGACTATGGAGGATGGGACTTGCAGTACTTAAACTCACTTTCTGAGACCACTGTGACCCTCATCCAATGACTGAGCATGAACAAAACTTGGCACACAGGGCCCTCACGACCCACTCTCCATTCTGGTGCAGTTTGGAGGAGGATGGACCACAGATGATGGAACTCGCAGTACCTTCACTAACTTCCTAAGACCACTGTAAGCCATATAAATAACTGATAAAGACCAACCTTGAGACCCAATTCCTTTCTCAAATAACCCGGGCAGCGCCGGGTCCCCAAGCTAGTTTAAAATAAAACTAAAGAGCTCAGGGAAAACACACAGACCAGTTAGATATGATCTCACTAACATTCCGAGCGAATATACAGTGGAAGTGAAGAACAGATTTGAAGGACTAGATTTAGTAAACAGAGTTCCAGAAGAACTATGGACAGAAGTCCGCAACATTGTTCAGGAGACGGCAACAAAATACGTCCCAAAGAAAAAGAAAACCAAGAAGGCAAAGTGGTTGTCTGCTGAGACACTGGAAGTAGCCCAAGAAAGGAGGAAAGCAAAAGGAAACAGTGATAGTAAGGGGAGATATGCCCAGTTAAATGCGCAATTCCAGAGGTTAGCCAGAAGAGATAAGGAACTATTTTTAAATAAGCAATGCATGGAAGTGGAAGAAGACAACAGAATAGGAAGGACAAGAGACCTCTTCCAGAAAATTAGAAACATTGGAGGTAAATTTCAGGCAAAAATTGGTATGATAAGAAACAAAGATGGCAGGGACCTAACAGAAGCTGAAGAGATCAAGAGAAGGTGGCGAGACTATACAGAAGATCTGTATAGGAAGGATAATAATATTGAGGATAGTTATGACGGTGTGGTGAATGAATTAGAACCAGACATCCTGAGGAGTGAGGTTGAATGGGCCTTAAGAAGCATTGCTAACAACAAGGCAGCAGGAGACGACGGGATCCCAGCTGAACTGTTTAAAATCTTAAAAGATGATGCTGTCAAGGTGATGCATGCCATTTGCCAGCAAATATGGAAAACACAAGAATGGCCATCAGGCTGGAAAAAAACAACTTATATCCCCATACCAAAAAAGGGAAATGCGAAAGACTGCTCCAACTTCCGTACAGTGGCCCTTATTTCTCATGCCAGTAAGGTAATGCTCAAGATCCTGCAAGGAAGACTCCAGCAATACAGAGTTGCCAGATGTTCAAGCTGGGTTTAGAAAAGGCAGAGGAACGAGAGACCAGATTGCCAATATCCGCTGGATAATGGAGAAAGGCAGGGAGTTTCAGAAAAACATCTACTTCTGCTTCATTGACTATTCTAAAGCCTTTGACTGTGTGGATCATAATAAATTGTGGCAAGTTCTTAGTGGGATGGGCATCCCAAGCCACCTTGTCTCTCTCCTGAGGAATCTGTACAAGGACCAAGTAGCAACAGTCAGAACTGACCACGGAACAACAGACTGGTTCAAGATTGGGAAAGGCGTACGGCAAGGCTGCATCCTCTCACCCAACCTTTTTAACTTGTATGCAGAACACATCATGCGATGTGCGGGGCTGGATGAATGCAAAGCTGGGGTGAAAATTGCTGGAAGAAACATTAACAACCTCAGATATGCAGATGACACCACCCTGATAGCCGAAAGCGAGGAGGAGCTGAGGAGCCTTCTAATCAAGGTGAAAGAAGAAAGCGCAAAAGCCGGGTTGCAGCTAAACGTCAAAAAAACCAAGATTATGGCAACAAGAATGATTGACAACTGGAAAATAGAGGGAGAAACTGTGGAGGCCGTGACAGACTTTGTATTTCTAGGTGCAAAGATTACTGCAGATGCAGATTGTGGCCAGGAAATCAGAAGACGCTTACTTCTTGGGAGGAGAGCAATGTCCAGTCTCGATAAAATAGTGAAGAGTAGAGACATCAGACTTGCAACAAAGATCCGCCTAGTCAAGGCCATGGTATTCCCTGTAGTAACCTACGGATGTGAGAGCTGGACCTTAGGGAAGGCTGAGCAAAGGAAGATCGATGCTTTTGAGCTGTGGTGTTGGAGGAAAGTGCTGAGAGTGCCTTGGACTGCGAGAAGATCCAACCAGTCCATCCTCCAGGAAATAAAGCCCGACTGCTCACTGGAGGGAAAGATACTAGAGACAAAGTTGAAGTACTTTGGCCACATCATGAGGAGACAGGAAAGCCTAGAGAAGACAATTATGCTGGGGAAAGTGGAAGGCAAAAGGAAGAGGGGCCGACCAAGGGCAAGATGGATGGATGGCATCCTTGAAGTGACTGGACTGACCTTGAGGGAGCTGGGGGTGGTAACGGCCGACAGGGAGCTCTGGCGTGTGCTGGTCCATGAGGTCACGAGGAGTCGGAGACGACTGAACGAATGAACAACAACAACAATTTAAAAAAATACTGAACCCATTTGTTCAGCTCACATTTCAAATTTTAATGGCAATTAATGTTTTTGTAATCATATGGTCATCAGCTTAACACAGAATCAGTGGACAAAAATGACCAAATCTGGGGCCACTTGGAAGAATATGACACATTCTTAGGGGATATTAGCATCTTCTATACTACCACCCTATGCTTCTGCCAAATTCATGATTAAAAGTGACTGGGTTGGCCTGCTGGAAGAGAGAGATCTTCAGATGTGTTTCAATTCCAACAGCTCATTTAGCTATCAGATCTCTTCTGACAGGTCATTCCAGTCATGGAACAGCCGATGAAAAGGTCCTCTGGGTGATGGTCGCCAGTCGGGTTCTGGAAGGCTGCAGTAGATGCCCCACAGAGGACCTACGTGTTTGGGCCTGATTGAATGTAAGCGGAACAAATGGGTTCAGTATTTTTTTAAATAAAGGTACAACTCATAGTTACAAATGGGGGCGAAGTAACAGGAAATGAAAGAAAACGACCCCTTCGAAAGGGAAATTCACTCCTGAATAAGCTATTATTATGGGGGAAAGGGGTTTCCAGTTAAGCTTTCCCGCCAATCCTTGTTTCCACAACAAGAGAATTTTTCAAAATCCAATTATCATCACTTGTTCTCTGCTGGTTCTCCTGGACCTCTCAATGGCTTTCAATACCATCGACCATGGTATCCTTCTGGGCCGTCTCTCTGGGATGGGGCTTGGAGGCACTGCTCTGCAGTGGCTCTGGTCCTTCCTGGAGGGACGGACACTGCGGTCATTGGAGGAGGCCCTCCTCTCAGTCCCACCCCCATCCCAAGCACAGTTGGTGGGAACGAGAGAAAGGGCCTTCTCCGTGGCTGCCCCCCACCTCTGGAACTCCCTTCCTAAGGAGTTAAAGATCCCCCCCCCCCTGCTTTCAAGAAACAGCTGAAGACATATATTTGCTCACTGGCTTACAAGGAGGAGGAATATTAGTTGGTAATACTATCATTATACCTCTGATTAATAGTTGCCATCTGTATCCATGCCCTGCTCACCCCACCAGATCAATAGATATCTTGAGCAAAGTTTAATCAATTTGCCCCAAATAAATGGGAAATTATTGTTTCCATTCAATGTTTGATGTTTTATCTTATGTCTGTTATAACAGGCTGTGTTTTTTTATTTAATTTCAGTTGTTAAGTCATAATTTGTGTTTATATGTTGGGTTGTTTAAATTTTGTTCCTGTCCTCTGACATTTCGTTTTCTGTTCTTGAGTTCGGAGTAGAGCAACTGCTTTGGGAGACTGTGGTTGGGCATCCGGACAACATGGCCAGTCCAGTGGAGTTGATGGCGGAGGACCATCGCTTCAGTGCTGGTGGTCTTTCCTTCTTCCAGCATGCTGACATTTGTCCGCTTGTCTTCCCAAGAGATTTGCAGGATTTTTCGGAGGCAGCACTGATGGAATCGATCTAGGAGTTGAATGTGATGTCTGTAGACTGTCCACATCTCACAAGCGTATAGCAGGGTTGGGAGGACAATAGCTTTATAAACAAGCACCTTGGTACCAACAAATGCAACGTTCAGCAAAGGACAAGAGGGATCCTCTTGCTTCTGCAGGAGTCTACCGTATACCATGCAGCTGTGGACAAGTCTACATAGGGACCACCAAATGCAGTTGTAAAGAAGCATCGCTAATCTCACTAGATGCCACCAAAAATTATGTGAGGAAGTATTAATCTTCTTTAATGTTACCAATATTCTGTGAGGAACCTTCTTTAATGTTAATTAAGCTGCCACCAATATGTTTAGAGACGCTGGTTTATGTCTCTGTTTATCCTTAGTTGTGTTGTGAGGTGATTTTGGTAGTGTGGAATGCACCAAGCATAAAAGCAATGGAGGAGGCAGGTTTGAAACACAAAGAGAACAAGATTTATTGTTAACAGAACGTAATTGTTGCAGTTTTGAGAGTTTGAACTTGGCACAAGGCTTGATGTTACAAAATGGCTGGTTTGAGATACATTCAGCCTTCTGAATGTTACAAATCTACAAACTCCTTCTTTAGTGAAGTGCTTATACTATTTCAGAGTTCCCTATTGTGAATGTCCACACTGTTTGCCCTATACTCGGAACAAACCACTGATCACCAGTCTTTCCTTACTGGCGATCCTTAAAACCCCCTCTGTTAGATTCTTTAACCTAAGTAATCTAACAAGGTAACACCTTCAGCTCTCTTGCTGAAGAAATATTCACAAATTCTAAGAACTGCTGAATTCTCACAGCTTCACAACCACAGAGCCCTAACTGACTCTCCTCTTCCCCGGGTCTCGTCCACCGGACTGGAGCTTAACTGCCACTTTCAAACCTTTTCCTCCTTAAGCTCCGCCCACCTCCTCTGAGGCTTTGTCTTGTCACCATGGCAACCTATCCCTCACAGCTAGGCCATGGCAATAAATGTAATACATAAATGCAGTTTAAATACAGTATAATAAACACTCTATAATAAACATTTCTCTACACCTTCCCCCCCAGAAAAATATTTTTGCACATTTCTTAATCCTAGAATAGCAAAAATAATCCTACATAACATTTAACAATAAATATACATATATCAATTCTGAAAGGGAAACATATTAGGGTTAAATACATTTCAATTACACATATATACAAACCTTTAACCTATGGAATCCTAAATAAGGCGTCCGCAACTAAATTTCGTTTACTTGAAACATTTGAAATTAAACATGTTTCAAATATAAAATCCTATAAACACAAACTCCATTCCAACAATTTGTTATCCATACCTTTCACATTATCTATCCATTTTCATTTGTTGACATATTACATTTATCAGAATGCCAATTTTTACTTAAAACTTCCACAACCTCTCTACGCTGTGGTTGGGACAATTCTCTGTTCATATTTACCCGATCTAAATTCCTGTACTGTTCACGATCACCCTCCCAAAAAGAAAAGGGACCGGATTCCTCTTTTGAAACAACAAAACATACATTTGCAGATCTTACAACATAAGGCTTCAACATATTTACATGGACTCTTCTCTCTACATTGGATTGTTCATCAAAAATATCATAGTTTATGTGGTTGTGTCTTCTGATGACCTTCCATGGTCCAGACCAATCCAATTGAAGCTTGTTGACCTTGGTGGGAGATAAAAATAAAACTTCATCTCCGATGTCGAAGACCTTTGGCTTAGCAGTAGAGTCATAATAGTCTTTCTGTTTCTGCTGAGCCGCAAGCAAATGTTCTTGAGCAATGTCTCTAGCCAGCTGCATTGTTGCTTGAAGATCTCTTAAATACTCTGTCACTGGAACAGGATCCTTCGCCGGACTTTCTTCCCAATATTCTCTTAACAGATCTAACGGACCACGAGCTTTCCTTCCATACAGCAATTCAAATGGACTGTAGCCGGTGCTGTCATGAGGGACGGTCCTATAGGCGAACAGCAGTTGTTGTAACTTGACGTCCCAGTCATAAGGCCTTTCCTGACTGTAAGACTTTATCATTTTGACTAAAGTCTTGTTCATATTCTCAACCAGTCCATTTGTTTGCGGATGATATGCTGTGGAAGTCAGGTGTCTAATTCCACATAACTCCAGCAACTTCGACATAAGCTTGGAAGTAAACTGTGTTCCCAAATCCGAGACCAGTTCTCTGGGATATCCAGTTCTTCCCCAAATGGACAGCAGGGCATTTGCAATTGTAGTTGTTTCGATGTTAGTCAGAGCTACAGCCTCTGGATATCTTGTGGCGTAGTCAATCATGGTTAAAATGTAACGGTAACCACGTCTGCTTGGTTTACAGAGAGGACCTACAATGTCAATGCCTACTCTGTAAAATGGTTCTCCAATTATTGGCATAGGGATCATAGGAGCTTTAACTTTATCCCTTCCAGTGCTCAATCTCTGGCAGATGTCACAAGACTGGCAAAACTCTTTGATCCTCTGGAACATGCCAGGCCAATAAAAGTTTTTAGTGATCCTTTTCGTGGTTTTTCTTATGCCCAAATGTCCACCTTGAGGGTTTTCGTGTGCCACCCTCATCAGCTGTTCTCTAAAACCTTGAGGCACTACAATTTGACTACATGTCACTGATCTTTCTGTCGAGTTTACACTTTTGGATTCTCTATATAGGACACCATTCTTCAGTATAAACTCGGAGGGCTGTTCTTCTGGCAATACTGTGGGGTTTTGAGCTAAAGCAAATAGAGGCTTCAGAGATCCATCGGCTCTCTGTTCCTGCCGAATCTCCTCAACTCCTCCCGTCTTCTTAACAAGCTCAGCCACTGTAGCGCTGGTTTCTGGACTCTCGTCCCCATCTTGTTGTATGGCAAAACACAGGGCTTTCTGTTCAGGGCTTTCATTGTTACATTCTTTCTCCCCACACACCATCTTACAGAATTTAATCTCCTCAGCCAAATCATTTCCAATTAAACATTGATATGGTATGTCAGGACTGACTGCAAAATCCCACATACCCTTCCATCCTTTATATTCTATTGGCAAGGTCACCACGGGTGTCGGGATCGCGGGACCTAAACCTTTTAATTTTATTTCAGAGGTTGGCTGTTGAAATTTCTGAGGTATTATTTCAGGGTGCGCGATGCATACTTCGGAACCTGTATCTCTGAGTCCTTTCCTGTCTTTGTGATCAATAGAAATGGTTTCTAAGTAGTCCTTAGATGGGCTGCCTGACAGGATGAACAGACATTGTTTCTCTTGAGGCTCTGAGCTTGAACTCTCCTTTGAAACAGTATCTGCTTCTGCCCTTGGTGTTTCTTTCATTTTATTCACAAAGAGGGTTGTTTTCTCCTTCTTTAACAAGGGACATTGATATTTTAAATGATTCCATTCTCCACATCGATAGCACCGTCGTTTTACCTCAGGAGCAGTTGGTCTTATTACACTCTGCCTCCTACAGATGGTGTCTTCTAAGTCAGCACCCTTTTCTTGCTGTGGGCGCTTTTGTTGTGAATAAAATGGCTGCCTGTTTGTTCTTTTGTCCCCTGGCAGATCTTCCCTTTTAAATCCTTCTTTCAAGGTTGTTATTTGATCTGCCATACCCGCTGCCTCTACAATCGTGGATGGCTTGCGATCTTGAATCACCCAACGAATTTCATAAGGAACTAATTGGAAAAATTGTTCCAATTTCAAAAGTTCCCTCAGCTGTTGATAATCTTCTACCTCAGACGTCTTTATCCAACTATCGAACAGTTGAGACAATCTAGAGGCCACCTGAGCAAAACTTTGAGTTTTATCTTTCTTTAAGGATCTGAACTTAAATCTATAATATTCCAAAGTCAATCTAAACTCTTGTTGAATCTGTTTCTTAAACAGATCATAGTCTCTATAAGATTCTTCAGGCAACTGTCCATAAATCTGCAAAAGTTTCCCACTTATCTGTGGCCTAAGGTATGTCATCCATTTTTCCTTAGCCACTCCAAAATCACGACAACATCTTTCAAAAGATATTAGGAATTTCTCTGGACAATCCTCCTTGGTATATTTTGGGAATTTCTTCATCAAATCTGGGGTATCCCCTCCAGATCTCCCTTCCTGAACATCACTGGATGTTTGAGACAAAGTCAATCTTTGTTTCTCTAGCTCAAACTCCATTCTCTTCAATTCTAACTCCCGTTCAAATTCTCTCACTCTTTGTCTTTCTTCAAACTCTCTTTGTTTAGCCTCTCTCTCCATCTCCAATTGTTTTTCCTCCATCTCCAATCGTCTCATCTCTAATCGTTTTTCCTCCATCTCCAGTTTGTATTTATAAGCCATTTCTGACATAGGCACTAACTCTGTCTCTGCCTCAGAGCCCGAACTTTCCTCTTGGTCTCCCTCTCTTTCTTCAGCCAGCTTTCTCTGTCGCCTGGTAGCCATTTTTCAGCAACTTTTACCTCACAACTTATTTTAAAATTAAACTTAAGGCACTCGATCAGTTGTTACTCGAATCCCGTCGTCTGCACCAAAAATGTAACGAAGCGTTAATCCCACCGCTTGTCAACCAAAAATGTAAAGAAGCATCGCTAATCTCACTAGATGCCACCAAAAATTATGTGAGGAAGTATTAATCTTCTTTAATGTTACCAATATTCTGTGAGGAACCTTCTTTAATGTTAATTAAGCTGCCACCAATATGTTTAGAGACGCTGGTTTATGTCTCTGTTTATCCTTAGTTGTGTTGTGAGGTGATTTTGGTAGTGTGGAATGCACCAAGCATAAAAGCAATGGAGGAGGCAGGTTTGAAACACAAAGAGAACAAGATTTATTGTTAACAGAACGTAATTGTTGCAGTTTTGAGAGTTTGAACTTGGCACAAGGCTTGATGTTACAAAATGGCTGGTTTGAGATACATTCAGCCTTCTGAATGTTACAAATCTACAAACTCCTTCTTTAGTGAAGTGCTTATACTATTTCAGAGTTCCCTATTGTGAATGTCCACACTGTTTGCCCTATACTCGGAACAAACCACTGATCACCAGTCTTTCCTTACTGGCGATCCTTAAAACCCCCTCTGTTAGATTCTTTAACCTAAGTAATCTAACAAGGTAACACCTTCAGCTCTCTTGCTGAAGAAATATTCACAAATTCTAAGAACTGCTGAATTCTCACAGCTTCACAACCACAGAGCCCTAACTGACTCTCCTCTTCCCCGGGTCTCGTCCACCGGACTGGAGCTTAACTGCCACTTTCAAACCTTTTCCTCCTTAAGCTCCGCCCACCTCCTCTGAGGCTTTGTCTTGTCACCATGGCAACCTATCCCTCACAGCTAGGCCATGGCAATAAATGTAATACATAAATGCAGTTTAAATACAGTATAATAAACACTCTATAATAAACATTTCTCTACACAGTGCGCAAACACGAATCAAGGAACATGAAAGGCACTGCAGACTACTTCAACCAGAGAAGTCAGCCATAGCAGAGCACCTGACGAACCAGCCTGGACACAGCATATTATTTGAGAACACAGAAATGCTGGATCACTCCAACAACCACCATGTCAGACTACACAGAGAAGCCATTGAAATCCACAAGCATGTGGATAATTTCAACAGAAAGGAGGAAACCATGAAAATGAACAAAATCTGGCTACCAGTATTTAAAAACTCTAAAATTAGAACAGCACAACAACAGAGAGGAAACAAACAAGGACATCTAATCACCTCTCAACAAAAAATTGCTCCAGGCACTGCCAGGCAATCAAATGCTAATCAAGGTGGTCAGTTGAAACATTCACACCTAGCTCCAACAGACAAGAGTCCTTTGTCCCACCCTGGTCATTCCACAAATATATGAACCCCTTTTTCCTAGTTCCAACAGACCTCATTACCTCTGAGGGTGCTTGCCATAGATGCAGGCGAAACGTCAGGAGAAAATGCCTCTAGAACATGGCCATATAGCCCGAAAAAACCTACAACAACCCACCTTGGTATCCCTACGGATGTCCCATTCCTCAAACACTCTCTGCTTCATTCGGAAAAATGCTGCACTCGCAGAGCTCAGGCGGTGTTGAATTTCAGTGTCAATGTTGACTTTTGTGGAGAGGTGGCTGCCAAGGTAGCGGAAATGGTCAACATTTTCTAATATTACACCAGATAGAGCGGAATATAAATAAAGTTTTATTATTATCTATCTATATAAAAATGCTCTGTGCATAATGAGTTCCTTAAAAACAAAAGAACAAATGAATGAAATCACACCAAATTTGGCAACAAAATGTTTCACAACACAAGGAGTGACCATCACTCAAAAATTTATGATTTTGTAATTTGAGAGTTGTAGTTGCTGGGACTTATAGTTCACCTACAATCAATGAGCATTCTGAACTCCACCAATGATGGAATTGAACCAAACTTGGCACACAGAACTCCCATGACCAACAGAAAACACTGGAAGGGTTTGGTGAGCATTGATCTTGAGTTTTGGAGTTGTAGTTCACCTACATCCAGAGAGCACTGTGGACTCAAACAATGATGGATCCGGACCAAACTTGGCACAAGCACTCAATACGCCCAAATATGAACACAGATGGGGAAATAGACCTTGACATTTGGGAGATGTAGGCACTGGGATTCACAGTTCACATACAATCAAAGAGCATTCTGAACCCCACAAATGACAGAATCGGGGCAAACTTCCCACACAGAACCCCTATGACCAACAGGAAATACTTAAGGCCATCCAATCCAACTTCCTTCATCAGGGCAAGAAAAGTAATCAAAGTCCTCCTGACAAAGAGCCATAGATGGATATAGATAGATATGATTCACACACAGATATAGTATAGATTTGAAAGGGACCCTTAAAGAAGGGCAATGATATGTTGCATGTTCCGGGGTGGGCAAACCAGAAACTCTCCACATCAACACTGACAAAGAAACTGCAAGAAAGACTGTTTACCCACAAGCAGAAAGACATTACATAGATTAGAAACAAACACTTTCTCATTCCTTTATTTTCCAGATTCCTTTATTTTCCAGACTGGGCCACAGCAACGCGTGGCAGGGGACAGCTAGTTTTATTATATTGTGGGATTTCTGCCTTGATATTCTGGGATATCAGGCTGTGTGGAAGAGCTACTGTATCTATATATTGGCTGAAGATACACTTTTAAATGTACTTGTCACCATAAAGAAAAAATAAAATAAAACAAAACTCACAACAACGCAAACCCATTTTGGACCAGGGAAACCCAACCTGTCTAGGCCTCACCTCTTCTGTAGAGAAACTACAGGGCCTTTGGTCTCCCAGACACAACTCACACCCACAGCAGGGCCATAGGGTACTTTCTCTTTCCAAACCAAGCCTCTCCCACAAGGTATGTAGAGCTGAGCACAGGCGGGCTCTTAGGCCCAAAACAGGGCGGGCCTGAGGCCTGCGAGGCCCTCCCTCCGCCTCCCTCAGCAACACGCGCGAAGGGGCGTCAAGGAAGGGGCCGGGCCTCCCTCCCTCCCTCGCGCCACTCCGCGAGGAGGCACCCGTGGGGCTGAGGGCGGCAGGGAAGGAAGGAAGGAAAGAGGCCCCTGATGGTGGGCGGCGGAGGAGGCATGCGCTCCGTCAGCTACGTGCAGCGGGTGGCGTTGGACTTCGGCGGGAGCCTCTTCCCGCACGCCGTCTGCCTCGGAGACGCCGACAACGACACGGTAGGCCCGGCCTTGTCTGCCTCCCTCGCTCCCTCATTGCTTTGTGTTGGAAGAGGTCACGAGGGCCATTCAGTCCAATCCCATTCTCTTCCTGCAGTTCGTATACACCAGGCATGGGCAAACTTAGGCCCTTCAAGTGTTTTGGACTCCAACTCCCACAATTCCTCACAGCCTCAGGCCTCTTCTTTTTTCCCCCTCAGCTGCGTTGCCAATGAGTTTTTACTTTGTGATGTTTGTGTGTGTGGTAACTGAAAGAACACGTAATGTGAACATAACACATTTGCTAGCAATATAATTCCCTTTTCTCCTCCAGCTAAATGAGCTCGTGGTGGGAGACACCAGTGGAAAACTATTTATATACAAGAATGATGAAAGCAAGCCTTGGAGTGTGCGCTCATGTCAAGGAATGGTCAGTAGAAACTGAAGTTTATCATCTTGATTTTACAGTATTTTGTACTTGTTGTGTACAAATTACAGCTGCCTCAGTATCTGTGTCCCTAATTCTGGGGAAATTGTTGTTGTGGTTGTTGTTCATTCGTTCAGTCGTCTCCGACTCTTCGTGACCTCATGGACCAGCCCACGCCAGAGCTCCCTGTCGGCCGTCACCACCCCCAGCTCCTTCAAGGTCAGTCCAGTCACTTCAAGGATCCCATCCATCCATCTTGTCCTTGGTCGGCCCCTCTTCCTTTTGCCTTCCACTTTCCCCAGCATAATTGTCTTCTCAAGGCTTTGCTGTCTCCCCATGATGCGCCCGAAGTACTTCAACTTTGTCTCCAGTATCCTTCCCTCCAATGAGCAGTCGGGCTTTATTTCCTGGAGGATGGACTGGTTGAATCTTCTCGCAGTCCAAGGCACTCTCAGCACTTTCCTCCAACACCACAGCTCAAAAGCATCAATCTTCCTTCGCTCAGCCTTCCCTAAGGTCCAGCTCTCACATCCGTAGGTTACTACAGGGAATACCATGGCTTTGACTAGGCGGATCTTTGTTGCCAGTGTGATGTCTCTAGTCTTTACTATTTTATCGAGATTGGACATTGCTCTCCTTCCAAGAAGTAAGCGTCTTCTGATTTCCTGGCCAGTCTGCATCTGCAGTAATCTTTGCACCTAGAAATACAAAGTCTGTCATGGCCTCCACATTTTTTCCCTCTATTTTCCAGTTGTTAATCACTCTTGTTGCCATAATCTTGGTTTTTTTTGACATTGGGGAAATTAATAGTTCTTATTATCTGCTTTAGCGCACAGACCTCAGTTGTGATACCAGATTATTACAGTACCCCTAGAGTTCAAAATATCCAGTTTATGGACTGGAGGATATAGTTTTTGATCCTTGTCTGCTCCTTACATTTTAACACTGCCTACTCCTTGTCCTCCATTTCTGAGAACAGGCATGTGATGTCATGAGTTTGCATTAAAATGTTTGACATAACATATGAAGCACCATAAGTAATTGTTGTGAGAGGGGATGGACATGTCTTTAAATGGATGCTAATGGAGGAATGATTGGGGGGGATTTGTATGGGACAGTTGGTGAGTGGCAGTTAAACTTGGGGCTTGGAGAACACAGCTGAAAATACGTAAAGGACTTGGAGTAAGGCTATGGTTGGAGTGAGAGAAAGCAGTTCGAGTTATATGATTTATAAGGGTCTGATTTAACCAGAGATGAGAAAGTGTGTTTCAAATGTTATATATAAATAACCTATTGTTCTATGTTTAATTCCTGTAATTTTTGTTTTCTTTTGTTTTTATATATTTTTGGCCTCTGAAATCACTATCTTCCTGAGAGCTTGGTTTCAGACAAAGTATTTGTGGTGGCAGCATTGAAGTTGGGAGAGCCCCACGCAGCTGTGTGTGCCTGAAAGGTGCTCCTCTTCATGAGAGAACACAGTTGCCCACCAGGTCCTCCAGCCAAGAGGAGACTTGACGTGTGGCTGTGTGAGGTTCTTGGGAAATCCCTGCACAGCCATGTGTACCTGCAGGACGTTCCTCTTTGCGAGAGGACACAACAGCCTGCTATGTCCTCCCACAAAGAAGAGGGCTCACATGCATCTGGGTGAGGCTCTTTAGGAGGGCTCCACAGAGCTGCGTGTGCTTCAGGATGCTCCTCTTCACGAGAGAACATGGCGGCCCACCATGTCCTCCTGCAAAGAGGATGGTTTGACATGTGGCTTCGCAGAACTCTCAGGGGAGCTCTGCATAGCCACATGTGATTGGGAGGGCTGGGGCTGTGGCCAGAGCTATATCACATGGCTGGGCCCAGGCCACGGCTGGAAGCAAGAGACCAAAGGGATGCATCTGGCCCACGGGCCTGGATTTGCACATGCATGATTTAGACTGATACTACAAGCGGTGTCACACAAGAGAGGCAGGAAGATACAGAGTTGCAGAACAAGGAAACCATCATTTTGAGTACTTTCAGTGAACACTATGGAGGTCTTCCTAGTTGATAAGTAAAGCATTTGGCCACAGTGGTGTCATTTTCCTGAGCTGATATCAACACATTTGTTGTATACCGTGTTGGATAAAGGGTTGGAGTTCCACATTTTTAGAAATGAAAGATTTCTCTGGGTTGCTCACAATACAAATTGGGGGTAATTTCTTGTCTCATAATATTTACTGTGGGCTATTTGTTTATCTTCTGATAACGGCCAAACAAGAAGCTTGGCCTTCTTATCACATTGTTATAGGCACTTTGAGGATTGCAGAATTTGCACATATTACACTCCTGGTCAAGGCCTTAACCCTCGTGGCCACTTTTGTTTTGTTATAAGTCTTGAAGAGATATTGTATTTTGGGAAGGGTCTCCTATGCACTGTGATATGTTTCTTGGTAAACACATCAGTACCAGGAGACAGAATATTTGAATGTCAATCAATATTTTCCTTACTCATTAGCTGTTCATATGGTCCAGCCTATGTGGTTTATGGTTCTGAAGACAATGAATTTATTTAAGATAAAACCTGTTGTTGTATTTTATTTATCTATTTGCATTAGCATTGATGTACTTCCATATTTAGACTTAAAGTATTCTCCTTAATCAAATGAATTCTTTTCTCCTCCAGCTTACCTGTGTTGGTGTTGGAGATGTGTGCAATAAAGGAAAGGTAAATGTTTAAAAAAGAAATCTTCAACTTGCATTTATGTTCTCTGTCTTTGCTTTGCTGTCCATTCGTTCAGTCGTTTCTAACTCTTCTTGACCTCATGGACCAGCCCACGCCAGACCTCCCTGTCGGCCGTCACTACCCCCAGCTCCTTCAGGGTCAATCTAGTCACTTCAAGGATGCCATCCATCCATCTTGCCCTTGGTCGGCCCCTCTTCCTTTTTCCTTCCATTTTCCCCAGCATAATTGTCTTCTCTAAGCTTTCCTATCTTCTCATGATGTGGCCAAAGTACTTCATCTTGTCTTTCTTTGCTACTATTGCATAATATAACCTCCAACTATTCAGTTTTACATCTCATGAAATAATGTTCACTTCCATGCTATGGCATGTAATGTATGCATTATGAATTGCTCTAACATTCAATTCATGCTGTTTCTGCTCCATATTTGCTGAGTCACTGATTCTTACATATATTGGTAGACTTGTTTTTCCATTTATTTATGAAATCTGGTCTTTTTTTGTACACATGGAGAAAATCCACATGTGGACATATGTATTGACTCATCCTCTCCAGTCATCCAAAAATTATGTTTCTTTTGCACCCTCAGCAATTTTTAGATCTTTAATTCATCTTGTCTCAACTATTTCCAGATTTTTCAAAGCCATGGGAGGGAGGGGATACTTTTGTTTGTTTTTATAATATTTTATGTGGTTCCCATTGTTTACATTATTATGATTTTTTTTCTATTTTTTTAAATGGACATTTTTATAGGTACCATTCTGGGAAAAGGTCAGCATACAAATTTAATGCATAAATTAAATAGTTGACATTATTATTATTATTATTATTATTAACTTTATTTATACCCTGCAAAATCTCCCGCAGGACTCGATGCGGCTTACAAAGGCCGCATCGAGTATAACCAAAGAGTTGGAAGAGACCACAAGGGCCATTCAGGCTAGTCCTTTCCTATGCAGGAACACACAATCCAAGCACCCCGACAGATAGCCATCTAGCCCCTGTTTAAAAGCCTCCTAATACAGCCATTTCCCACATGGAAGGAAAAGCAAAAGAAATCTCTGGAAAGTTCTGCCCAGGTGTCTAAGGCATGGATGTCAAACCCATTTTCATTGAGGGCCACATCAGCCTTATGGTTGTTTTCAAGGGACACTTGAATTTCTAGCTCTAGTCATGATGTTTAATTATAAGAAATACAGGAGCTTTATTCCAGCATTTGGAAGGTCACATAAATTGAAATGATGGGCTGGATTTGGACTGCAGACTAGGTAGAACTAAGGACTGCTAAAGGTTTTCCTTTTACTATCATGGAGATACTAAAGAAATGGCCCTCATTTTCCCACCAGAGGGTCATATTTATGCACCTTGGATATTAAGTTTCCACTTTGAAAATGAGACTACCTAAAATACAAGTTGCAACAAACCCATCCTTTTAGCTCAGTAGTTCTCATCCTGTGGGTCTCCAGATGTTTTGGCCTACAACTCCCAGAAATCCCAGCCAGTTTATCAGCTGTTGGGATTTCTGGAAGTTGAAGGCCAAAACATCTGGGGACCCACAGGTTGAGAACCACTATTTTAACTGATAAATTCTACAACAACGTGCATATATGCTACCAAATGGATAGTAGTTCAAGACTCCTCAGAAGGAGAGGTGTAGCTCAGCTTCATATTCCTCTGAGTTGGAAGTTTAGAGAGTTGCTCAGGGTTTTTACAGTACATATGCCTTGCCATTTTCCAGGGTAGTACGCATATTCTCCATGTTATACCTGCCATGTCTGTTGTACTGATCATGGTTCCTTTTTATCAGAACTTAGTTGTTGCAGTGAGTGCTGAAGGCTGGTTCCATCTCTTTGACCTGACTCCACACTCAAAGCACCTGGATGCCTTGAGTTACCATGAGCTCCCAGCAGCTGATGACCCAAAACTGGGATTCAAACAGCACATTCCTGCCAACACCAAGGTTATGCTCATCAGTGACATTGGTGAGTAGAAGCACACATGGAGTGGAAGATGCTTCACATAAGAGAAAATTTGGTGTCAGTGTGTGGGCATGAAGAAGAAGATGAATGCAGTTCATTTTCTTCCTCAGATCTTAAGTTTTCGGAGCTAGAAAAGGACAAGAAATGTAAGGTCAAACTTTTGGCCATCCCAAGCAATTATGCAAATTGAAATTATATGGTAGCATGTTTAGTTTTTAATTGATGAATCACAAGTATTCTGTTTGCTTAATTGTCATATAAATGTTAATGTTTTAAATTACATGTGCTGTTGGCTTCCATTTTATGTCTCAAAATAAGAGGAAATCTCTCCTGATGCTTTGATTAAAAACAATATTTTAAGCATTAAAATAATGCTGCTGTAGATCACCTTGTATGCTCTTTCAGTCAGTTCTTTTTGTATCTTCTATGAAAGGCGTAACACACACATTTGCAATGTTGTTTGTTGCTGTTGTCCACCTTCAAGTCATTTTTGATTTATGGGGAACTGTAAGGCAGCAAAAATATGATCAGAAACAAGTGCTATTTTGCTCAATAACTGAACTCAACATATGCTGGACCATTTTCCAACTCAGTAGGAAAAACTATCACATGGTTCCTAAGAATAGATTGAAAACTGTTTATTGTACGATGACAATGCTTTCATTGGCATTTTTTACCATTTTAGTTCCTTAATTTCAGTAGATGTTGTATTCAAATCTGAAGTGTGACTAATTGTACAGCTTTTGTATATTAGGAATGATCTCCTTTTGATTCCCTTTCAATTGTCATATCAAATGGAATTATGGCTCTTCTCTGTGGTCTCTGTGACTCAAACACACAAGTGGGTTATCGTCACAAAGTACCTTTTAAAATATATATTTTTAAAATTCTGTGTTATATTATCGCACCAGAACCAGCCTAGCCTGAATATAAACAATCGTATCACTATGTAGATCTGTTAGCTAAAATAAGCCAACCATAGAAGTGCGTTGTAATCAGTCTGAGAGAACAAGTTGAATTCATTTTTCATTTTCCACTACGTGCCTTCTCTTTTCTCTGAAGACAAATGTTTTGTTTTCTCAACAGACGGAGATGGAAAAAGCGAATTGGTGGTAGGTTATACAGACCGTGTGGTGCGGGCCTTTCGCTGGGAGGAGTCGTCTGAAAGTTCAGAGCATATATGTGGACAGCTGGTGCTACTCAAAAAGTGGCTGCTGGAGGGACAGGTAGGAAATGGCTTTATAGACACTGGTGTAAAAGAACACACCTCAGGAACAAGGAGTTTAAGGGGGATGAGAGAAGGCGAGAGTGATGTATATAGTTTCTGCCCCATAATTTCTGCTCCCTATACATCAAATTTTGGCAGATTTTAAATGAATCATGCTGATCTTCTATGCAGCTGAGCCTTATTCATGTACTGTACTTATTACCCTACCACAAGAAAATTTATTGATAATACTAGCCATCCCCTGCCACACGTTGCTGTGGCCCAGTCTGTGTATATGTGTTTTGTGTGTGTATATATGGGTGTATATGTGTTCATATATTTGTGTATATGTGGTTTTATGCATGCATTATAATGTATTTTTAATTTGTTTGGCTTTTTAAGTCTCTTCCACTGTGTTTTTCAGTGTTTTTATGAGTGATGGTCACTCCTTGGCCTGATAGGTGTATTATGTCCAAATTTTGTGTCAATTCGCTCAGTGGTTTTTGAGTTATGTTAATCCCACAAACGAACATTACATTTTTATTTATATAGATAATAAGTGCAACTAAGTAATTATGCCAGTTATCAGTATGCCTCCCATCACATCCCTTAATTTTCAGCAACAATTATATACAAATTAGATTATTCACTTTCCCCTGAATTATTCTTCTCACGTCAACACTACCTGTGGAGTCCAGAAACTAGATAGCAGGAATTTGAAAATGAAGAAGAGAAAGTCAAGACAAGTAAAACACTTCTGGACTTGAGAGGTGAAGGGCAAGGGGGCCTCACATGAGCATCAGAGGATGCTTACAGCATAAATATAATAAAAATTACAATTTACAATTAAATCATTTTAGAACAGTATACTATATCATCCATAAAATTTAAAAATAAATTAATAGATTAACGTGCCAGTAAAACTAAGCCAAGCTGGGAGAATCCGTATCACAAAATCCAAATTTACTTTTCCTATTGCTGCTGGCCTCGTAATCGAATGGCTGGCCCCAGAGGCAGGTCTTCAGTTGTCTTCTAAAGGACAGGAGGGAGGTGGCCAACCTGATATCCTTAGGGAGAGAGTTCCACAGATGGGGGGCCACTGCCGAGAAGGTCCTGTCTCTTGTCCCCATCAACCGTGTTTGCGAGAGTGGTGGGATAGAGAGCAGGGCCTCTCCTGATGATCGTAAGCTTCGGGGTGGTTCATAGCAGGAGATCTGTTCGGACATGTAATCTGGGCCAGAACCAGATGAATCCAGGTGGCACACAGGTGCAATTAGTTGAGAATAACAATCCATTTAATTAACTGATTGGTTTCATTCCCTTTTTTTCTCATGGGTAAATCTCACCTCTCTCAGGTGGATAGCCTCTCTGTAAATCCAGGCTCCGATTGTGCTCCTGAGATGATGGTGTCACAGCCTGGATGTGGTTATGCAATACTCCTCTGTACTTGGAAAGGACAGAAGCAGCCTCCAATAGAAAGGACAGACAGTTCTGCAACTAGCAGGTGAAATTTCCAGGACCAAGTGGGGCATATTGATATAGTCTAATAATGGACACCACTCATATTTATTTATCTGTGGCTCAACCTTCTATTAATGTTTTGGGTGGAGACTGAACATGGTGAAGCATGTAATTCCAGATTCCCCCCCCCCCCCCCCCAAAAAAAAACAAACCCAATCAAGAGTAATTGTTCAACATGTTTCTGACTAATCTGGCAGCTTCAAAGCATTGATGGCTGAATGTGAGCTTGTGGGCCTCCAGCTTTGGTTTATAACTCCCATCATCCTTAGCCAGAATAATTAGTAGCTGTGAAATTATGGGACTTACTATTCAACATCTGGAAACCTATAAATCGCTCCCACATGCATAGGATGAGCTCATCTACACAGTCAAAGAGATTAAATCAAGTCAGAGCATTGCTGCTTCAGACTGGCCCTGGATTCTGGGGAGCTGTTTACATTCCCCTCCTGCAATCTGCAGCCGAGTCCAGATCATCTAGTTGAGCTAGCCTGGTTCAGTCCCACTGGATGGTCACCCTTTCCTGGAGTGTTATTCCTGCCACTATGGCAGTTGGAGCAGCATGCCTTTGCTAACATCAGGAGAGTTCCCAGCAATGGCCAGGAGCTCCCCAGAGGCCTTGGCTGACTGCCACAGTGACATGGATAATGCAGGTCTGTGCCATTGAGTTTGGGAAAAGGTAATAGCAGCACCTGGCCATGTCCATCCACCTTATCCTGGAGTGTGGGGCTACTCCAGTGCATTCCCTAACGTCTTCTAATGTGGGGTCATGTTGAGCAGTTTTAACATGCATTGCCAACTAGGAGTCCTTGGACATAGCCTGGATGTCTAGCAGCATAGTCTGGTTGAAAATGGAATATGGTCCCATAATTGTACCCAAAGATATTTAAAGACCTCACCTCTGAGGATGCTTGCCATAGATGCAGGCGAAACGTCAGGAGAAATGCCTCTAGAACATGGCCATATAGCCCGAAAAAACCCACAAGAACTGAGTGATTCCAGCCATGAAAGCCTTCGACAATACATTGATATTTAAAGAATTTATTGATACATGTTAAAGAAAATTATTATAAATTGGTTTGGAAATGGTACTTAACACCAGTAAAGATTGCAAATATTAATAGGAATGCCACAAAAAATTGTTGGGAGAGGTTGCCAGGAGGTGGGTACATATATACGTATACAAAATTCATATAAATGAATTTTGGGGGAAGGTATTTGGAGAAATGGAAGCTATAATGGATATGAAGGTAGAAAAAAAATGCAAGCATTGCATTGTTGTCACTATTTAACGTTAAGAAATGGAAAAAAACAGAGAAAGATGCAATAGATAACAAGTTAACTGCAGCAAGATTACTGATAGCGAAGAATTGGAAAGGTAAAATAAATATACCAACTGAAGAATAGTATAAAGAACTATGGAAAATAGCAATAAATGATAAATTGACATGTAGGTTAAGAGTCAGGAAAGGGGTATGGAAGGAAAACGACTTTGATGAAGTTTGGAGAAAATTTATTGAGAAAGGCTTAAAAGAAGTAGATGGGAAATTATCTCCGCAAGAAGAAATGGTATTTTGGAAAGAGAATGTAAATTGAAGTGGCTCAGAAGGGGGGGGGGGGGGGGGCACAGAGATGAAAAAAAAGTATACGAGATATATATACACTTATAGTTGATGTAATGATGTAATGATTTGAGGACGGAATATAAGAGTATTGAAGGTATTGATGTATTGATGTATTCTAAGAAAACCAATAAAAATATAAAAAGAAAATGGAATATGGGACCAGTTGCAACAAACCCTGAGATTAAAGAAGTAGAATCTCCATTCTGGGTTGTTGTGGGTTTTTTTCGGGCTATATGGCCATGTTCTAGAAGCATTTTCTCCTTACATTTCACCTACATTTATAGCAAGCATCCTCAACAAGGCCTCTTCCTCTTTAGCACTTTAAGACCTAGCAATTTAAAATCTACTACTACTTGAACCTAATATCCTACCTCAACCCTGTATCAACTCTGTTCCCCAATGTCAGCATTCCTCCCTTGGGGTCTGCTTATTGTGTTACTGGTGGACTGGGAGGACAATAGAGGGTGGAACGGGTGGGGGGATCCTGGAATTAACACACCAGGAATAGGAAAGAATTGGACTGAGACTGAGTGGCAAAAGTATATAATCTGGTACAAGTCATGGGTTGAAACTACGAATTCTAAGTGCAATATGGTAGAAGAAGGGTATTCCACTGGCCGGGGGGCCCCCATAGAGCCCGTGACGGGGAGGGGGAGATACGGGAAAGGGAGACCACCAATTCGGCTAATTCGACCTAGAAATAGTAAAAATTTTACAGCCCAAATTCGGCCTAGGGAAAGAAGGAAAAAAAACTTAATTACTTGTAATCGGTCTCCTGACTTGGTAAGTGGGTGTACCCAGGTTGGCAGTCCCTCTGGGTTGAAGATGGTGCTGCTGAACGCCAGATCTGTCAATGGCAAAACATCTTTCATCCAAGATCTAATCTTGGAGGAACGGGCAGATCTGGCGTGCATTACAGAGACCTGGCTGGATGAAGCTGGAGGAGTTAATTTGACCCAGCTTTGTCCGCCAGGATTCTCTGTACAGCACCAGTCGAGACCTGGAGGGCGGGGAGGCGGAGTTGCGGTGGTCTATAAAAATTCTATCCCTCTGACCAGAGGCCCCATTCCACAGTCAACCAATTTCGAGTGTGTCCACCTGAGGGTGGGCGACCGGGACAGAATAGGGATTCTGTTAGCGTACCGCCCACCTCGCTGCACTACGGTCTCCCTACCTGAGCTAGCGGGGGTGGTCTCGAGCCTGGCATTGGAGTCTCAACGGCTTCTTGTGCTGGGGGACTTCAATGTACATGCCGAGACTTCCCTAGGAGGAGCGGCTCAGGACTTCATGTCATCCATGGCAACCATGGGGCTGTCCCAACAAGTATCTGGCCCCACCCACTGTGCGGGACACACATTAGATTTGGTTTTCTGTCAGGGATGGGAGCAAGGTGGCGGTGTTGAGGAGTTATCCACCTCTCCGTTGCCATGGACCGACCACTATCTGGTCAGATTTAGACTCACCACACCTTCCAACCTCTGCAGAGGTGGGGGACCCATTAAGATGGTCCGCCCCAGGAGGCTTATGGATCCGAACGGATTCCTGACGGCTCTTGGGGATTTTCCTGCCACCTCGGTTGGTGATTCTGTTGAAGCCCTGGTGTCTCTCTGGAATGGGGAGATGACTAGGGCCATAAACACGATTGCTCCGGAACGTCCCCTCTCAAGTAGCCGAGCTAAACCAGCACCTTGGTTCAACGAGGAGCTGGCAGCGATGAAGCGAAGGAAGAGGAGACTAGAGCGCGTGTGGCGTTCGGACCCGAGCGAGTTAAATCGAACACGGTTTGTTGCCCTATTAAGGGCATATGCCGTGGCAATAAAGGCGGCAAAGAAAGCTTTCTTTGCGGCCAATATTGCGTCCGCAAAGAACCGTCCGGCGGAGTTGTTTCGAGTTGTCAGAGGGCTATTGAACCCCACCACTCTGGATGGGAACCCTGACAACTCGACGGCCCGCTGTGAAGCATTTGCTCGGTTCTTTGCGGACAAAGTCGCTTTGATCCGCTCTGGCCTGGATACCACGTTAACGGCAGTCTCTGAGGATGTAACACGAGCATCTGCTTGTCCGATTTTGATGGATTCATTTCAATTGGTGAAACCCGAGGATGTGGACAAGATACTTGGAGGAATGAGAGCTACCACATGCATCCTAGACCCCTGCCCATCCTGGCTTCTAAAGGAGGCCAGAGGGGGATTGGCCGAGTGGGTGGAGGTGGTGGTTAATGCCTCCCTTCGGGAAGGCAATATTCCAGCCAGCTTAAAACAAGCTGTAATAAAACCGCTGTTGAAAAAACCATCACTAGACCCCACTCAATTCGTCAACTATCGGCCTGTTTCCAATCTTCCCTTTTTGAGCAAAGTCCTGGAACGTGTGGTGGCCTCACAACTCCAGGTATTCTTGGTAGACACTGATTATCTGGATCCGGCACAGTCTGGCTTTAGGCCGGGACATGGTACCGAGACAGCCCTGGTCGCCTTAGTGGATGATCTCCGCAGAGAGCTCGACAGGGGGAGTGTGTCCCTGTTGGTCCTGCTGGATCTCTCAGCGGCCTTCGATACCGTCGACCACGGTATCCTTCTGGGACGCCTCGCGGGAATGGGCCTTGGTGGCACTGTTTTACAGTGGCTCGGGTCCTTCCTAGAGGGTCGTACCCAGAAGGTGTTGATGGGGGACAGCTGCTCGTCCTCACAACCTTTGTCTTGTGGGGTCCCGCAGGGTTCAATACTGTCCCCCATGTTGTTTAACATCTACATGAAGCCGTTGGGAGAGATCATCCGGAGTTTCGGGGTGCGGTGTTATCTGTACGCAGATGATGTCCAACTCTGTCACTCCTTTCCACCTACTTCTAAGGAGGCTGTTCAGGTCCTGAACCGGTGCTTGGCTGCTGTGTCGGACTGGATGAGGGTGAACAAATTGAAGTTGAATCCAGACAAGACAGAGGCACTCCTGGTCAGTCGAAAGGCCGAACGGGGCATAGGGTTACAGCCTGTGTTGGACGGGGTTACACTCCCCCTGAAGACGCAGGTTCGCAGCTTGGGTGTGACCCTGGATTCATCGCTGAGCCTGGAGCCTCAGGTCTCAGCGGTGGCCAGGGGAGCATTTGCACAGCTTCGGCTCGTGCGCCAGCTGCGCCCGTACCTCGGGAAGTCGGACTTGGCCACGGTAGTCCACGCTCTGGTCACATCCCGCATAGATTACTGCAACGCGCTCTACGTGGGGCTGCCCTTGAAGACTGCCCGGAAGCTCCAGATGGTCCAGCGCTCGGCAGCCAGGTTGCTAACAGGAGCAGCTCTCAGGGAGCATACCACTCCTCTGTTGAGCCAGCTCCACTGGCTGCCAATTCCCTACCGGGCACAATTCAAGGTGCTGGCATTAGCCTACAAAGCCCTAAACGGTTCCGGCCCCACCTACCTCTCCGAACGCATCTCCTCCTATGAACCGACACGGACATTAAGATCGTCCGGGGAGGCCCTGCTCTCGGTTCCGCCTGCGTCACAGGCACGGTTGGCGGGAACGAGAGACAGGGCCTTCTCGGTGGTGGCCCCTCGGTTATGGAATGCCCTACCAAGCGACATCAGACAGGCCCCTTCGTTGCTGGCATTTAGGAAGAAGCTCAAAACCTGGCTTTTTGAGCAAGCGTTTGGCTAATCAGCGCAATTGTACACAGAATGACGGTAAACTGAACATAGGAACGGTATAAGAATATGAGACTGGATCTTGGTTGCGATCGAGGCACTGTATGAATGGTTGTGTGTTTGTTATTGGGTATGCTGTGTTTTAATTGTTATTGTTGTGGTAATTAATATTGTGTAAACCGCATTGAGTCACCTATTATAGGTTGAGAAACGCGGTATAGAAATAAAGCAAATAAATAAAATAATAAAAATAAATAAGTGTTATCCTATGAAGGGAGAGGAGGCAGGAAAGAAGCCCTAGCCTCTTGACCTTGCTCTCATGTCCTGCATGGGGAGAAATGAAGCCAAACATTTAATTTGGAATTCAAATATTTCTGTGTCTTGACATTTGGACTCCATTTGAAGTGCTGGAAGAGCACACTTTATTCTCGCCTGGGCTGCAGAAGTGAGGGAATAACACTAGCTGAACAAGTTCCAGCTAATACTTTGCCAATGTCCTGTTGACATCCAGCCCACAGAGGAACTTAGGGGATGGGTAGAGGAAGGAATTCATGCTCTGGCCTGGTTAGATAGAACGGAACTTTACGCCCACCAGCTCCTAATCCTTTTTAAATACTTTTTAATGCTTTTCCACTCTTCCCTCATTTTACAGTTATGCTGCAGACCCAGGGCCGTTCCACACAGCCATATAACCCAGAATATCAAGGCAGAAAATCAAACAATATCTGCTTTGAACTGGGTTATCTGAGTTCACACTGCCATAGATTCAGGTTCAAAGCAGATAATGTGGGATTTTATTCAGCTGTGTGAAAGGGGTCCCACATTGTTACTTCAGCCAGTTGCCACCCTCAGGAGAATTTGAAATGCAAAGACATTGCTCTTGTTGTGACTAGATTCCTTCCACTTCTTCAGGCTGTGCTTTCTTCTAGGGACTCTCCAGTCCGCGATGTCATCCTCCACCAGACATCAGGTCGAATTCACAACAAGAATGTTTCCACCCACCTCGTTGGCAATATTGGCAGAGGTGAGTGCTGGGATTTCTGAACTTGGCAAATGGGAGGAAATAAAAAGAGAAGAGGAATACCTTGGGGAGAGCCAAACAGATAATACTACTACTACTAATAATAATAATAATACTTCATTTATACCCCGCCTCCATCTCCCCAAGGGACTCGGATGGCTTACATGAGGCCAAGCCCAACAACACATCAATAAACAAGAAAGCAATAAACAAAAAGTAACAACAGTACAATTAAATAAATCACATATAAACATTAACATGCAAGGATTTAAAAACCTATGGCAGGGCCAGATATAATAGTTAAAAATTAAAAAATAAACGCTGGGCATAAACAAGGTAGAATATATCTAATAGGAGGGTTTTAAAGAAGTGAGGGGAGCGTAATCCAAGCAGATAGTTAAAGTGCATTTGAAGACATTTTGCTGGGAATTATTTCTTTATTCCGGGAAGGCACACTGGAACAGCCACGTTTTTAGGCTCCTCCTAAAGACTGCCAATGTTGAGGCATGCCTGATATCCCTGGGAAGTGAGTTCCAGAGTCGGGGCCGCCACCGAGAAGGCCCTCTTCCTTGCCCCACCAATCGTGCCTGCGAGCGAGGCGGGAGCGAGAGCAGGGCCTCTCCAAATGAACGAAGAGACCGTGTGGGTTTGTACACGGAAAAGCCTTGGAAATTATTATGCAGTTTGGTTCCTGTTTCCAAACTTGCTTTCATCCAAATCTAATTTCACTTTGCTCTGTTTGCTTTCTACCCAGTACACAATTGCAGTCCCACTTCTTCTGTGTTCAATCTGCCATTTGGTCTGTGGCCACTCTCCCAGGTTCAGCTTCAGAAAATGACCAATTTTTATGGGAGAGATAGAAAACTTTCTTTCTGTTCAACTGGCAATCCCAGAAACATTTTATCATATGCTTTCTCCCAGAACGAGTGGTTTCAGCCCCCTGAATGATTGGTTCCCTCTTGATACAACTTTTCCAAGGTGTACAGCTTACTTTTTGCACTGTGATGATTAACTGGCTTATTTCCTACATTTATGCCCTGTGTTGACCACTCTTTAGTCACAGTCTGATAGAACACAAAGGAAGCAGTATGGGTGGAATTAATCAGAATGATTTCCAGCCTCCATGGATTTGTATGCAACAGGCTCTGAACATCCTTCCAATTTCCGAAAAGCCTAATTACATATTTTGAGACTCAGATATTCTCTGGCTTCTCCACACAACCTGTGCCTCTCCCCATATTAACAAAAAGCATCTTCAGTTTTTCATGTTGGGGGAATATTAGCTATCAGAAATTTGAGAAGTATAGGTGTACTTATCCTATACAATTGGACTGCTTCTAATGTATATATTTATCTTTTTGCCCATGTAATTGAGGGAAGTATTTCTTTTATTTTAAAAAAAACCTTACAATTTCCTAACCTGATTATTGGGAGTCCCAGAAATTTATTAATTCGCATGTATTGAATAAAATTCACAAAACAAAACAAAACACATGAAGCCTTGAGTTCAGTTTCAAAATAAAAATCCATGGGAAAATGGAAATTAATTGAACTGTGGAAAAAGAGCCCTTTTTCAAGATTGATGAATTGCCCAATAAGAGTTTTCTGACAAATAATATGTGGGATTTAGTAAATGTAAAGATAAAAGATCTTTCAGAGGTCATAATTGAATGTTGTACTGAATTTCAGTTTTGATCCTGCTGCTATCCAACTTCTGTCTTCTTGTATTCTAGGATATTCCAAAGAGAACAGTGGTGCCGGTTTATTTGCACTCTGCACTTTGGATGGTAAGCCATACTGATTTCCTAAAGAAAATGGAATGGGAAGAATACTCTAGGTTAAGAGAAGAAAGCAGGATATTAGTAAACAAAATCCTCACTCTCATTATCATCTGGGTCAACTTCTGGCAGAAGATGACCATAAAATCAAACTGGAAGGCTTAGCAATGACCTATCTAGAGAAGTGTTCTCTTGGGTAATAAATACAGTGTTCACAATTCTTATAAATACGTTTTCTGCTTTCATAGCAATCCTGCTCCCCTACAGACATGAAAATGGGGGTCTGACTATATATGGAAATAGGTAACTGTCTTGCTATTTAATGTTCTCTTTCTCCTGCAGGGACACTGAAACTCATGGAAGGGGCAGACAAGCTGCTGTGGTCAGTGCAGGTTGACCACCAACTTTTTGCTCTAGAAAAACTGGATGTCACGGTGAGTTCTGTTGAGTTACATCGTTTGGAATAGGTATTTGTATTCAGCAGTGGACTCTGCCTCAGAGTGTGGTGGAAGCTTCTTGTTTGACTTTTAAACAGAGGCTAGATGGCCATCTGTCGCGGGTACTTTGTGCCTTTCCTGCATGGCAAGGGGTTGGACTAGATGGCCCATGCATACTCTTCCAACTCTGTAATTCAATGAACCTGGAAAGTTTTTGAAAGAATGGACCTTATAGATAAATTAAGCTTTCTCTTCTTGTGATGACACTGTTTTAATACATTATGAACTAAATGTAGTAGTAACAGGAGATTTTGGCTCTCCTGATGTTTGTTGGAAGAAAAGCTCTGTCAAGGTCCAACAAATTCCGCTCTTGCCTTCTGGAATAATTAATGGTCCAGAAGCTAGAATAAATAACAAGAGGATCCGCTGGTTTACATCTGATTCTAATCAACAGTGACGACTTGGTTAATGGGGTGGAAGAAGCAGGTTCCTTAGGTTCTTTTCGAGTTTGTTATACAGCAGAAAAGTGAGGCCTAGCCTTGTCAGACACACATTTTAGATTTCAAGAAGACTGATTTCAGAAGACTTAGGGAAAAACCGAGTGTGATTCTATGCTCAGTAATACTAAAAAATAAAGGAGTTAATGAAGGATAGGAGTTTCCAAAAAGTGAGATATTGGAGCTGTTTGATAGTGGAGTTGGATGTCTTCTCTATCTCTGGAGATTTTTTAGGAGAGACTTGATGGCCATCTGTTAGGAGTTGAAGCGCTGCCACCACTTGATATGAAGCAGACAACCCAGAAATATTTATTTATTTCATATATTTATTTATTTCATATTCTTGTACCCCACCTTTCTCACCCCTGAGGGGGGACTCAGGACAGCCTCACAGCAAACACCATTCGGTGTCAGCATAATGATAAGAACAATCAACAAATTCATTAAAACAAAACATTAAATAAACAGTTGTTAAAACACGCCAATTAAAATCCAGGTCCATTCATTGTCAGTTTGAAATTGCTTATGTCATCTTCATACAATCCACTGTTCAATGGTCAAATGCAAGGTCCCACAGCCAAGTCTTGAGTTTCCTTCTAAAGGACAGGAGGGAGGTAGCCAGTCTGATGTCTTTGGGGAGGGAATTCCACAGACAGGGAGCCACTGTTGAGAAGGCCCTGTCTCTCGTCTCCACCAATCACGTTTGCTACGGCAGTGGGATCAAGAGCAAGGCCTCTCCAGATCATCTTAAACTTCATGATGATTCGTAGTAGGAGATATGTTCGGACATGTAGTCTGGGCCAGAACCGTTTAGAGCTTAAAACTAGCACTTTGAATTGTGCTCGGAAGCAGATCGGCAACCAGTGGAGCTGGCGTAACAGAGGAGTTGTATGCTCCCTGTACACCGCTCCGGTGAGCAACCTGGCTGCTGACCGTTGGACTAATTGAAGCTTCCAGGCAGTCTTCAAAGGCAGCCCCATGTAGAGTGCATTGTAGTAGTCTAATCAGGATGTAACAAGAGTGTGGACCACCGTGGCCAAGTCATACTTCCCAAGGTATGGACGCAGCTAGTGCAAAAGTTTTAATTGTGCAAAAGCTCTCCCGGCCACCGCTGAGACCTGGGTTTACCGGCAGAAATCTTCAGGCTGCCGCCAATTAATATGAAGCTGCCACCAATTGAAACTATATATGTAGAACAACCAGGGCTGTCACGGGAGGGTTTTAAAATGTAGCTGTAAGTAACTTGACCATGGCTGAGCAATCTCTTTATTAAAGTTTGTGTGCTTGAGAGACGTTTGTATTTACTGGTGTGAGGCTTGTCGTTATTTATATTTTACCTGATGCACTTAACATAAGTATTCCATTACCATAGCTTAGTTCTTTTCTTCGGAATCTTCAGCCGCTTTCCTTGAGGTAAATTTGCTCCTCAATAATTAGACACACAAATCTTTATTAATAGTGAACTGAACAAGAAAATGTTTATTTCAAGAGCTCTTAGGCAGTATAATTCTTTCTGGTTACTTCATATACTTATCGAGGTTACAATTAAGTATTATATCATGAAATATTGTAAGAATTTCTATATAAGGTCCTGGTTGGCTTATTTTCCTGTCAAGCAGTCTTTAATAACTTGCTGATATCTTTAAAATGTTACTCTTGTCTCAGTCTTTCAACTGGGTAAATACAATCCTGTGGCTTCTTTACCTAAGTGATAGGTTAAGTGTAAATTTTGACTCCTAAAATACACTTTACCCTCAGCTTCCACAACGCAGGCACTGTTTTGCCCTTCATATAATTCGGTTCTCTCACTTAAAGTATAGACTATCTCTGGGAATTCCTTTCCCCTAACTCACAAGTTATTTTCTAATTCTAAATAGGTCCACTCGACCCTTTAAACCAGGGGTCCTCAGATGTTTTGAACAGAGGGTCAGGTCACAGTCCCTCAACTTGTTGGAGGGCCGGATTATAATTTGAAAAAAAGTGAATGCGTTTCTATGAATACTGCACATATCTTATTTGTAGTGCAAAAAACACTTAAAAACAATACAATAATTAAAATGAAGAACAATGTTAGGAAACATAAACTTGTTAGTATTTCAATGGGAAGTGTGGGCCTGCTTTTGGCTGGTGAGATAAGGTTGTTGTTGTTGTGCTTTCAAGTCATTTCAGACTTAGGCTGACCCTGAGCGAGGGCCAGGTAAATGACCTTAGTTTGAGGACCCCTGCTTTAAACTAAGCAGGCTGAAGGCTAAACACACTTGGCTCGGCTTTCCACTCACCAGATCCACCTTTTCCCTTTGACTCCCGGTCAAAGACTGAATTTTTAAAATGTTCCCTCTCCACCAGTGGCAGTTAGCTCCGCCCATTTTGCTTCTGCCTTGAGGCCTATGTCGCTATGGCAACGTAGCCAACCAACAGCTACATTTCAAACTGGCCTGCTTATACTATATATCACTCAATAATACATTTATTAAAGCTCTTATAAAACTAAGTAATTTGTTACAGGAGTGCTCTGATTATGCATTCCTATATGACAGGGGGATTGGTCTGGATGGTCCTTGTGGTCTCTTTCAACTCTATGATTCTTCTGATTTATTCCACTGTATTTTCACAACAACCCAGAAAGATTTTTACGCAGTCACTGATCAAATTGCAACCCATTTAACACTTTTAAGAGATAGTATATTCCTGAATAATGATTTCAGGAAGCAAAAGAGCTGCAGATATGGCCCTATAGTTGACACATTTTTTTTAATTATAAGTTTTGAACTCTTCCAGGCAAATGGACATGAGGAGGTTATTGCGTGTGCTTGGGATGGACAAACTTATATCATAGACCACAACAGGACCGTGGCTAGGTTTCAGGTTGATGAAAATGTGAGCGCCTTCTGTGCAGGTGAGCTGTTTCGTTCTTATTCCATCAAAGGAAACTGAATATTTGAGAATTCAAAATCATTGATAAGTAAACAGTAAATGTAACTCATTGTCCTATGTGATGGAAAAAAGCTTATTTTGTTCATTGGCAGAATATATGTGCTATTAATTCAATAGACTCCTAGTTCATTTTGTAGTATTTCTAATTCAAGAAACTTTGATAGTAAGGCTCAGCAAAACCATGCCTAAGACCCTCTAAAGCAGTGGTTCTAAACCTGTGGGTCCCCAGGTGCTTTGGCCTACAACTCCCAGAAATCCCAGCTGTTAGGATTTCTGGGAGTGAAGGCAAAAACATCTGGGGACCCATAGTTTGGGAACCACTGATCTAAAGTAATTGTTGGGTCACATTTCTTGTCTGTTTCTTGGCACAATTCAAAATGCTGATTGTGTTCTATTAAACCCCACAAAACTTGGGTCTGTGTTATTGGAAAGATTCTTAGTGATTGCAGCTTGGAACTTCTTGCCAAGTGAAACTAGGCTGCTCCAATTTTTCTTGTCTTCCCAGTAGACAAAGGCATTTTAATTGACATTTTCTAGGCTTGGGCTGTTGACTAACTTCTGGTGATGGGGCTTGTTACTGAGCTGGGTGCTGTATATTTCCTAGGGCATGTTATCAACTTAAATTTTAATTGTTTCGAACTGAGCATTTGACTTAATTCTCTTTTACTAATTAATTAGTTTCATGTTATTTTATTTAATATTACAGTTACTTGAGTTGCATGTTTGAAATAAAGAACAGGTGTCAACACCTAATAAATAAATTAATGACACTAAATTCAAAGTTGCACTGATTCAACCCTCTCTACTGACATTTTATATTAACAGAGCCTAACACTAAAATAAGAAATATCATCTGAAAATTTGCAAAACTTTGCTCTCAGACTAAGAACATCTCAACTTTTATTTATTTATTTATTTATGGCATTTGTATGCCGCCCTTCTCACCCAGAAGTAATATGTAAATACAATATATTATATTATTAGCATAATAATAATAAATAATAATAAACTTTATTTATACCCCGCCACCATCTCCCCAAAGGGGACTCAGGGCACTTACATGAGGCCACACCCATCAATAGAGAAACACAGTATAACACAAAAACACAACGGAAAATCAGAAAATAACATAGCATACAAAAATACCAAATGCAAATATACAGCACAACAATATACAATCAAAACATTAAACTATTAAAACTGAACACAATGGGCATGGCCAGTTCAAAGATTAAAATTTTAAAACACTGGGAGATAGGGCAGTGTAAAATATCAGGAAGGGGATAGCACAATATTAGTAGTATATATTACTATATTGTACTGTACTATTATACTGTAATATTATTAGTAATATTACATGTAATATAAAATAAATAAATTATAATTATATTAGTAGTAGTAGTATTATATTGTATTACATTATAGTATTATAGTACAATATATTACATTACATTACATTACATTATATTATTAACACAGCACAAGAGACAAGGTGGAACTATTTTCCTGGCCCCTCTCTTCACTCTGGCCCCTCTGGTCCCAGAGCAGCAGTTGGTGCTGGGGGAGGGGCTCCCAACTTGATGACACAGGAGACAAGATGGAACTGTCTTCCTGGCCCCTCTCTTCACGCTCGTCTCATTCCTCACAGAAGTTCAATGAAATCACCACTTCCTGTTGAATTACCCCATTGTAATTCAGATTAGTTTTTTCTCCAGAAAGGCCTACATGCAGAGCATCCTTTGATCAAAGTTATTCTTAGGCGAAATCTTACCAACATTTCATATCTTAAACTAGTAATGAGATGCCACTCTCATCCTGATCACCCAAAATTGATGGAAAGGGCTTTCACAGGACAGACTCCTCAAAGGACCAGCACTTTCTTGGTGCCTCTCACTATGTTTCCCAACAGACTATAGTATGGGAGGGGAAAGACTTGGATTTACCTTCGGCTGAATGCTTTCTCCCCCAGTCTTTTTATGGAATTCAATTATACCTCAGGCCTCTAACACTGACTGCTTCATTTTTCTAGGCCTCTATGCCTGCAAAGGAGAGCGCAATAGTCCTTGTCTAGTATATGTCAGTTTCAACCAAAAGATCTACATCTATTGGGATGTACAGTTGGAGAGAATGGAATCCACCAATTTGCTGAAAGTGCTAGAGTGCAACTCTGAATACCGAGATCTACTACTACAGCTGAACGTTGGTATGTTGCAAGTCGTTACAAGCCTCGTATAACCTCAAAATGGTGCTTTTGATTATAAATGAGAAAGAAAAGTAAATTCCATGCCTTTTAAAATGTGCTACTGAGAACTTTTATCAGTCCAATGGGAGATTCCCTTGCTGGCAAGACTGAACAATGTCCATCTATAGCAGTGGTTCTCAACCTTTGGTCCTTCAGTTGTTTTGGACTTCCAACTCCCAGAAATCCCAGCTATTTTACCAGCTGTTAGGAATTATGGGTGTTGAAGTCCAAAACACCTGGAGGACCAAAGGTTGGGAACCACCAATCTATAGTCTTCACAAAAAATGCTAGAAATATATGAGGTATCTTTTCATTCAAGAAAAAGTAGTCAAGTGCATAATTTTGTAAAAAAAGGTTTACTAATTTCAAAACATTTCACATTATTTCACATAACACTATATTTCACAGTATTCTTGATTGTGCACTAGCTCTGGTAGTGCTGATTTTACGTTAAGTAAAGGATATTTCAGATTATCAACACAGCAGTTACTCTTTTTTCAAGCAGTAGAGATTTTAATGGTGGCGAATCTTTAACAAAAGGGGCAGTCTTGTAATTCTATAAGGAACGACACCATTACTTCTCATATTCTTATGTTGATTGGGAATAGCAGAGAAAATATATAGATTCTGAAGTATTGCAAAGCAATGATACTTCAGTACTGATTTGCATATCTTTTATTTCTCATAGTTGATGGTGATGTTCCTGCTATCAAAGATCTGATTCACAAGACCTTATACTTTCCAGAGGAGCAGCTAAAAAGCCCTCCTCAAGATCCACTCCCTGCTACAACACCCAGCTTGGCTGGGATTCAGGAAACCTTATGAGAAGATGATAAAAAAGCAGACCACCCACAACACTGCTTCCCATGTCTTCTGAGTCCTTGCTTGGCATCCAAAGCAGTGTTACAAAGAGACTTCAGCAAAGAAGTGGAAAAGCAAAGTCCGAAAATGATAACAAAATTTTGACCAAAGGCAAAAACATCATTTCCCTCTTTTTTTCCTCATAATTCTAATTGTTTGTGTTGGTCATTTTCTCTTCTGACACAAAACATCAACACAGAAGTTGCGAAATACAAAGATGAAAGCAGAAAAATGATTGCAGAAAGACATTTGTTTTTGGTTGTACTTTTTTGTAGTTGTTTGTTTTATTTTAATCTATTTATCACATGTTTGTCTCCTCCTTAAAACGTCAATAAATGTTGTTATTCATAATGTAGACAGGATCAGCATTATTAAATGAATATTTTGAGCTAAATCCCAAATGGATAAACTCTTTTCATATACCATTGTATTTTCTTAAAATTATACAAACAGATTATGTTTTCTTAAGTTATTTATTTATTTATTTACAGCATTTTTACACTACCCATCTCACCCCCCCCCCCCCAGCGGACGACGACTCAGAGCAGCTAACAAAGGCAGCAATTTGATGCCACAATCAATAACACAGTTTAAAAACATAAATACATACAGAGTTAAAACAATAGCAATTAATTATAACCATCATAACAGTCATTTAAAAAATACTCAGTCCACAAACCCACCGATAGAACCATACAACCGTATCCTCATACATATCGTCTTGCCAATCCATTTCCAGTCAAAGTGCTGCTTTATGTTTATTGTCCGACAGCCTGGTCCCAAAACCAAGATTTTAATTTCTTCCTGAACGCCAGGAGGGATGGGTCGATTGTATTTCATTTGGAAGCGCGTTCCACAGGCGGGGGGCTACAGCCAAGAAGGCCCTGTCTCTCGTCCCCACCAGCCGCATTTGCGATGTTGGCGGGAGAGCAGGGCCTCCCCAGATGATCTTAAGTTACAAGGTGGGACGTGGAGGTAGATGCGTTCGGACAAGTAAGCTGGGCCAGAACCGTATATTTATTTACAAATGTTGCTACAAAAGAGTCCAGTTAATGCACTGTTCTTTTTAATGTGTCGTGCACAACCATCTGGTGACACACCCTTTCCCACTTTCCAGGTTTCACACATTCACAAACATACATTAATATGATGCAGCTATGTGCATGGAATGTTACTACTTCCTGATAATAGGTTCTTCCAGACAACAGCTTGGGGCCTTACCAGTCATCCAAATTGCAATAGAATTTGCAGAACATTTAATATACGATTTGGCAGAGCAGAACAAGATCTAGCCAGGCTCCAACAGACTATTTTTCTTTCTTAGACTTCAGGAGAGATGGTGGTGACTCACATCACTGCTCTGCTCCCTGCTGTTTCAAGGAGTGGCACAGCTACAATATGAGTCTCCAGCCCCCCTCCCCCCTGAAGTCTGCTCCTTAGTAGACTTTTGGTGGGGAGGGATTAGCCACTCAGATCATTGCTTCTCCAGTTCCTGAAGCCTCGGGGAGCAGTTTAGCAGTGATTACAGACTCCATCCATCCCCCTGATGTTGGTTTGTAGACTTTACTTGGGGGGGGGGGGGGTTGACTAAAATTGCTGCTATGCAGCTTTGGGACATAGCAGCACCTTTCTCCACCTCTCAACATCCACCCCCCCCCCTTTTCCTAAAGTCCGATGGTGCTTAGACTTCGGTGGAGGAAGGTTGGTGACTGAAATCATTGCTGTTCTATGTATTGTCGAAGGTTTCCATGGCTGGAATACTGGGTTGTTTTTTGGGCTATATGGCCATGTTCTAGAAGTATTCTCTCCTGAAGTTTTGCCTGCATCTATGGCAGATCTCACAACCTCTGAGGATGCCTGGTATAGATGCAGGCAAAACGTCAGGAGAGGATGCTTCTAGAATACGGCCATATAACCCAAAAAACCAACAACAACCCATTGCTGTTCTGGTGTAAGACTGTAGGATCTATATAGCAATATTAAATGACCACTCACAAGCCAGTTTTGCTTTGAAATTGATATATTGCTTGTATCTCTGCAGCAAAGAAAGACTGACTTTTTCCCACCACCACTTCCTTTTATACACCTTTTCTGCCCATCTCCCCCATCTTCTCAGTTTCCTTATTAGAGCTTGTTGCTTCACAAGTTCCAATACAAGGTTTCCAGCACCCTCTGCTGGCTTCAAAATGTCACAGAGAGAATTGAGGCAGCCAGGATGATTCAGTCAGGATGTCACGGAGGGAATTTGTGATGTCTTCATGCCGTCAGAAATTGACTCCTGACATCTGGTCCCTGAAGCCACAGCAGCAATTTCAGTGACTATCCAGCCCCCATGAGATGCAACATCTCAGCTCTTACCTTGCCTTGGAATTGGACTGGCTACAGTCAGGATCCTATTAGGATGCAGATGCATGTGTGCCGTTCCCCCCGCCCGCCCGCAAGAGTTTGTTTCCCATTTTTTATGCCTCTGTATTTGGTATCTCCTTATGTAAGCAATTTGTGGCACTGGCTCCGCTAACATGCCAGTGTCTAAACAAAGGTTGCCCTTTCACAATTGCTAATATATTTATTGGCTGACATGATGCAGCAAGAAACTTCCACTCAAAAATGCTGGCCACGTTTCCCCCTTTTAATGCCCTACAATCATACATAAGTATACAGGTGGAACTTTCCATTCTGCTGGACGATTTTGACCACAAAGTTTAATGTAATATAATGCCAATAAGGATTGAGATGAGATTGAATCTTATGTTTTATACACATTTAATTAACTTCCATCAAAGAATCCTGGGAACTGCAGTTCTCATTATAAAACTACAGTCTAGCTCAGTGGTTCTCAACCTGTGGGTCCCCAGATGTTTTGGCCTACAACTCCCAGAAATCCCAGCCAGTTTAGGATTTCTGGGAGTCGAAGGGCAAAACATCTGAGGACCCACAGGTTGAGAACCACTGGACTAGGCAATCCTTTGCCATGGCTGTCAAATCACATGGTGCAGATTGTTCTTTGGACATATTCCGTGTTCTGGTTGTAATATTAACATCACTTATTTTTATTTAGAAATGCTTAATAAAAAAATAATTTTAAAAAACAATATATCTCTTTTAAATACATTAATAGTCTTACTGAAACACATATGAACTTCTAACATGTCCAGAAGTGCAGTGACTTTCAGGCTTCGTTCCTATCCATTTATTTAGTTGACAGGTGTACAAGGCCTTATTTTGCTGCCAGACAGGGCAAGTTCCTGGTATTTTTCTATCACTTCCTGGTAGACTGGACAATTGTTCTTCAGGGCAAACCTGACTGCTGCTCTCTGGTAATGAGGATCGGGACTTGGGCAAAGAAAATGCCTGTAGTCTCTAGGAGGAGGGGTGACTGGACGTAGCTGAACATGCAGTGATGCCAGGCTCTTCTCTGGAAGCAGGTGTTTATATCTGTTAGAAAGTAAGACAACATAAATAACTCCTACTGTTTACTGTCCCTCCGAACCCAAATTATATCCCTATATTGCAGATAAGGATGGAAACATTTGAATATAGAATTAGAAGAGACCACAAGGCTTATTGAGTCCAACCCCTGCCATGTAGGAACATACCATCAAAGTACTCCTGACAGATGGACATACATACTCTGCTTAAACTTTTTAAACAGAGGGTCAGGTCACAGTCCCTCAAACTGTTGGAGGGTCGGATTATAATTATAATGAAAAAGTTTTTTTCTCTCTCTCAAGTAACTCCTGACATGACAAAAAAAGAAAAAAAATTAATTCCTATGAACACTGCACATATCTTATTTGTAGTGCAAAGACACTTTAAAACAATACAATGATTAAAATAAAGAACAATTTTAATAAATATAAGCTTATTAGTATTTCAGTGGGAAATGTGGGCCTGTTAATAAAGTTAATAAAGGATGGGTCAATTATTACTCCAATTGTAATGGAAAAGAAGTTTCCAAAAAATCTTTAAAAAGTAATGGGTAAAAAGTTAAGGGGGAAAAAATCTAGACAAGATAGGGGACTGGACAAAGGTTGGAATGAAGAAGGAAAAGATTATGGAAGAGTTTAGAGAAATAAAATTGACATGGTTCCATTGTATACAATTAGAACAATGGCTTAAAAATTGGGAAAAAAACAATAAAAATGGAAGTAAACTTAATCAATTTGAACAAATAATACAGAAGGGAAGGGATGTAGAAGAGCATGAAAACTTGAAAGGAATAATTAGTAAAATATACAAGATAATAATTGAAATAAAGGAAGGAAATACAAAAAACAATACCCTTAAAGAGGTTTGGGAAGAAGACTTAGGGATAAAAATAAATGAATTAGAGTGGCAACAATTATGGAGACAAAGACATCTAAAAAATTTATCAATACGGGTTAAAGAAAATTATTACAAGTTAATATGGAAGTGGTATCTAACACCAGTAAGATTAGCATATATAAATAAAAATAATTCAAAAAATTGTTGGGAGAGGGTGTCACGAACCAGGAACATATATACATATGTGGCGGCAATATAAATATGTAAATAATTTTTGGGGAAAGTATTTAGAGAAATAGAAGATATAATGAATATGAAAATTGAGAAAAGCCCTAGTACAGCTTTATTATCATTATATAACAATATACAATTGAAAAAGGAGGATAAAGAAGCGATAACAAACTTATTAACAATAGCAAGACTGCTCATAGCAAGGAACTGGAAAAAAAGAAATAAATATACAAATAGAGGAGTGGTACAAGGAAGCATGGAAACTGGCAATAAATGATAAGCTGACATGTATATTAAAAGTTTAAAAAGGTACATGGAAACAAAGTGATTTTGATGTTGTATGGGGAAAATTTGTTGTAAATGGTTTAAAAAACAAAGAAGGAAAGTTACCGCCACAAGAAGAATTGAGATTTTGGACAGACGATATGTAAAAGTTGTGGCTTGATATGGGGGGAGGGGAGCACAGTGGTGGGAAAAAATGCTTAAGCAGAATAATAAGATTATATGTTAAAGAGTGTGTTGAACAATATGTAACTGCTATAACCAAATGCATAACAAATGTAATAACTATGATAAAACAATAAGAATTAAAAAAAAAAAAGGAAACGTGGGCCTGCTTTTGGCTGATGAGATAGGATTGTTGTTGTTGTGTGCTTTCAAGTCATTTCAGACTTAGGTTGACCCTGAGCGAGCGCTGGGTAAATGACCTTGGAGGGCCGTAGTCGGCCCTCGGGTCATAGTTTGAGGACCCCTGAGTTATACCTACACATTATAGCAGAAGAAAGTGCTACGGAGAGACTTATATCTTACCGTTTGAGCTGTTTGGGTGGCATTATATTTCCCTGCTGGTCTAGAGGAGGAGCTCGACATTGACTCCTTATTTTGAGTTGCTCACACTTCCTCATTTCTTCCTTTACTCGGGAGAGAACTCTTTGTTTATGTCTCTTATTCACAAACAATGCATCTCCTTCTATGAATTTCATATAGGTGTTGCCATCCATCCAGGAAGGAGGGGGCACTGGTGGCTTGGCCATTGAATCTTTTCTGGGAGCTGTAATCCATCGCCACGTGTTGCTGTCAAAAGGCTTGTCAGGTCTTGGGCGATAGATGGCTGGCAACCTTCCCACGTCCAGCCACGTATGATATCCCCACACATGCACTGGATCACCTCCTTCAAGTCGGTAGTGCACGTTCCGGCAAACCTTGATTTTGGCGTCTGTGTAAGGTGGTCTTGCAATAGCCAGTTTATGATAGGCTCTTGGGGAAAATCCTGGACATGGCACATATTTGTCCGTACATAGAAAGTGTCTTTCTTTCCATGTGGCCATCTTGAAAGAGAAATCTGATAAATCCTAGATGAGGAGAAAGAACAAGGTCCAAAAACATCGCCAGTTCTAATATTGATTGAACAACAACAACAACATGGGCCCCTGGTGGTGCAGTGGGTTAAAGCATTGAGCTTGCGAGCTTGTTGACTGAAAAGTCACAGGTTGGATTCTGGGGAGCCCTAGCTTCTGCCAACCTAGCAGTTTGAAAACATGCAAATGTAAGTAAATCAATAGGTACTGCTCCAGCGGGAAGGTAACAGCGCTCCATGCAGTCATGCCGGCCACATGACCTTGGAGGTGTCTATGAACGCCGGCTCTTTGGCTTAGAAATGGAGATGAGCACCACACCCCAGAGTTAGACATGACTGGACTTAATGTCAGGGGACAACCAAAAAATAATAACACTTTATTTATATTCTGCCCTTCTCACCCCAAAGAGGACTCAGAGGAGATCACCGTTCATATGCTCGGCAAACATTCAATGCTGCTTTGTATAGACAATACACAGACAGTCAGAATAGGAGGTGGTTTGTTTCAGCTGTTTTTGGTGCCATGGAAGGTTGGGCTCAAGTCCAGGGGGTGCTGTTGCTCTATCCTCTATGACAAAGGGCTGTCAGAACTTCCTCCTTCCTTTTGGTCGCCCAGCATTTTCTAATCTTCTTTCTTTATGGCGTTGTAAAACACCTCCCCCGCTTTTTAGTGGTACCTAATTTCTCTAATTACAGCTAAAGCTGTTTTCAAATTGCTTAGGTAAACAATGAGCTAGGGTGACGGTTAGCAGCCTACACCCACCCAAGGTTTCGAACTTGCAACCTTTTGGTTGATAGATCTTATAATTTCTGATTATTTACCAGCTGGACTAAACCTCCAGCCTATATTGAGTTCCAGTATGGTTGCCACCCAATTTCAATTTAGTAGGATCTAAGCATGAATTTGAGCAGAATTGAAAATCTCTCATGGATTGCAGGGTCATTCATGATCCCATATCTTTGGATTAATGTGCCAGCTCTTTAAGCCCCTAACAAGTATTTACTCCTGGATCATTTGCTATCAATTGTAGGAAAAGTGGAAAGAAACAGACCCATATTAATTAAAGATAAGATGGAGGATTACTCAATACAATGGCTTGGCATAGATACATTACTGACATATTTTACATTTGATAAAACATGTTCAGATTTGGAGCAGTTAAACAAGAATTTGAAAACTAACTATGCTAAGGCGATAACTGCAAAAATGTATACATTGCTGTAAAAATACAAAACACGTGAGAGTATATGATTAAATGGCTCAAAATATAGGTAGAAATCCAGATAGAACCACAGGAAAAGGTGTTGATAGAGTTTTATGCTTACTTTGAGTAATCATATGAAATAAAAAATGATATTTTGACATCAGAGAGACTTTAAAAGATATAGAAGGGCATCCCTAACAAATATTGGAGCACAATGTTGAGACGTTTTGTCATACATGGTGGATTTGTACAAAGGCCCAGAAATATGAAACCCAAATACATTTGATGCTGGAAAATATTATTACGGTAAGTTTAAATTCAAGATGGCATCGAAGTTTTATTTGTTGGAAATGCTGGATAGCAATGTTGAAAGAAAATTTGGAACACTGTCATGATATATGATTGCAGCAAAAATAATTTCTGCTCAAGAAAGGTTGAAGATCTGTGAATGAGCTGAAATGGACACACTGACTGTCAATAAAAGAGAAATATCTGATCAATTTCAGTCAAGATTGGGACTTGTTTATTAGTTTTTCACTTAGTTGTAGTTTTGTAGTAGTAGATAGTATGTAGCTGTACCGTTTTTATTTTTACATATTTAAAAATTGCTTGTATGTTGTATTTTATTTACACAGGATAGAACTTTTGCACATGTAACATTCAACAAATACAATTGATGTAGGCTGGTCTGTACACTGTATACTGATTACAAATAAGAAATGCTCACGCTAGCTAGTCATTACAGCTACAGTTAGCATAAATATGTATATATTGCTAATGCACACACATATACACACATTTTTTCACATATAACATATCTTATATACTCTGCACCCAGCTTGCAGGTTGGTTAATCACAGGTACATGTGTTCACACAGAGAATCCTGGTTTTACATTGGTGTTCCGGTATTCAAGCTTCTTGAGTAACAAACAATAGAAATACGAAACTTACTCATTTACAAGATTTTGGAGCGACCTCATGTAAAAGTCAGTATTTCTTAATGCTGAATTTTACGTGAATGAGGCCAAGCCACAAGGAACTATGTATTGTCGAAGGCTTTCATGGCCGGAATCACTGGGTTGTTGTAGGTTTTCTCGGGCTATATGGCCATGGTCTAGAGGCATTTCTCCTGACGTTTTGCCTGCATCTATGGCAAGAGGATAGATGCAGGCGAAACGTCAGGAGAGAATGCCTCTAGACCATGGCCATATAGCCCGAAAAGACCTACAACAACCCACAAGGAACGATGTTTCCAAATTCCAAAAGAAAAACGGATCCGTTTTTAGCCGTTCTCTTCGGCCAATCCGGCTCCTTTGGTTTGATCCGGTATCTGTAATGGCAAGGACCCAGCCATAACAGATTCCCATCCAAAAAGGGACCACATGGCAGCCAATCACGGCTCCTTCCCTATTCAGCATCACAGTTGAATCTTTTTAATTTTCCTTTATTTCCTTGATTCTTTTTATTTATTTAGTGGAATTGACTAGGAGTTGAGGAGGGACCTGAGGGACGGTGGGTGGGGTGTGCACACTTGCGCTTGTAGGCTTGGAGACCGAGAGTCACCCTTTTAGCTTGTTTTACTCCTACCCTTCCTCTCCTTTAGAAAATACTACTAAAAATAATAATTAAAGATAATAATAGGGATCCCAGCAATTCTTCTCAGAAGAGCTACAAGACTGAGAACAAGCCACGAGACTAAAGACAAAGATCCACCCAGAGGAAAAGTGTTCTTGCCATAACATCAAGTGAATTACTGAACACATAGGGAAGCTGATGAGGAAACACAACATACAAACTATCTACAGACCTACTAAGAAAATCCAACAAATGCTACATTCAGCTAAGGACAAGAGGGATCCTCTCACCACTGCAGGAGTCTCCCGTATACCATTCAGCTGTGGACAAGTCTGTTACAGTAAGTTGTAGCCTACAAGCGCAAGTGTGTGTGTGTGTGTCTTGAAGAAAAACCTTATGATGGTAATTATTATGTGCAGCTGGTAATGTAGGTCAACCAGCAATCTTGGACCACACCCAATAGGGTATAACTGTATGGGTTTTTAAGATACAGTCCTGGAGATTTTTTTCTCTGAGGAGATCTATGCTCAAAGGCTCTGCTCTGAAGAGAAGGTTGGAGAAAAGCCATTATGCTACTCTAAAGGAGGCTATGGCGGAATAGCTGTTTGCTCAAGGTGTATGTTTTGCTTTCTCATTTGACTTAAGATGAAGATGCCTTATTTTGTGTTACTTACAAAGACTGTGAAGTTTCTTGCACTGTTTGTTTTTTGTATGCAACATTGCAAATTTGTATTTCATCTCTGCTATTAAGAGTAAAGATTTTTCTGTTCATTTCTACTATTTTCTGTGTGTCATGTGCATGGGACGTGGCACAAGACACACAGGGACCATCAAGCACAGCATTGCCCAAACACAAATCAAGGGTCATGAAAGGCATTGCAAACTAACTAAACCAGTCAGCCATAGCAGAGCACCTGATGAACCACCTTCGGCACAGCATATTATTTGAGAACACACAAATGCTGGACCATTCTCACAACCACAATGTCAGACTACACAGAGAAGCCATTGAAATCCACAAGCATGTGGACAATTTCAACAGAAAGGAAGAAACCATAAAATTGAACAAAATCTGGCTACCAGTACTAAAAAACTCTAAAATTATAACAGTAAATAAAAAACAAAACTCAAACACAGGGGGACTCCAGCCAGGAAACAATCAGGAACACCTGGTCATCTCTCAACAAGGAAATTTCCCAGGCAGAAACAATCCACACCTCAAAATTGTTTTGTATATATTGTTTATTGTATATGTTGTTTATTTTATTGTAATTTGCATTTTATTTTATTGTAATTTGTTGTTTGGGCTTGGCCATATGTAAGCCGCCCCGAGTCCCCGTTGGGAGAGATGGTGGCGGGGTATAAATAAAATTATTATTATTATTATTATTATTATTATTATTATTGCTTATCAAGGTGGCCAATTGAAATGTTCAATAGCTCCAACAGACAAGAGTTCTTTCTCCCAACCTGGACAGATATATAAACCCAATTTCCAGTTTCCAACAAACCTACAACGTCTGAGGATGCTTGGCACAGATGCAGGCGAAACGTCAGGAGAGAATGCTTCTAGAACATGGCCATACAGCCAAAAACCTACAACAACCCAGTGTCCATACAGTACTTACAAAAAGACAAATCCCAGAATTTCAAGGTAGCTTGCAGACAATTATGCACATTTGAAATTACTAGCTCTATACAGGGATGTAACTACCGAAAATTTCCCAGAGCTTCTAATAATAATAATAATAAAACTTTATTTATACCCCGCCACCATCTCCCCAAGGGACTTGGAGCAGCTTACATGAGGCCAAGCCCAGCAACACATCAAAAACATTAAGCAATAATAAAACAAACAAGCAATAAACAAAAATAAACAATAAACAAGGGTGAGGCAGCATAACTTCCTTTTTTAAAATGCGCGCCATTCTAAACCTAAATTACTAGCTCTATACAGGGGTGTAATTACCGAAAATTTCCTGCAGCTTCTAAACCTCTAACATGGCAGATCTTATACCTAAGTCCAGAGATTCTCACAAAGATTTGGAACAGGACTAAAGAGTGTAAATCCCTGTCCAGTGTAACAAGTGAACACCCAATATCGTTTTAAAGAAATGCTCCAAAAGCACAGTTATCCTTGGGAAGATATTTCTGACCAATAAAAATTAGGCAATCAAGAATATTTTTAAGAGCCTAAACAATGCAAATGAAAAATTAGATTGCCTCAGGGGAAAATTACAAAGGAAATAGCTTGCCTTTATTCCATAAGTTTCATTGCTCCTTGCCTTCTTTCTTCCCTTTGTTCTTTTCCTTATGAACTTAAGTTTTCCAAGCTGGCTTCCCCATTATCATATGCCTGTTAAATTACCACAGCAACGAGTCGTGATGTCATGTCTGGGGACTATGACTTCAACCTAGACTTAAAGAAAGAAGTCTTCAGTCAAGGGGAAAGAGCTTAGGAGCTATTTTCACAATGAAAAGAATAAAGCAATATAGCAAAATTAGTCATGTGCGGCCTGCTCCTCTTTCTGCTGCTGAGTGCCAAGGAAGGACAAGGAAAGGGGTTCTTCGGACGAAGGCAAGAGTGTTAATTTTGGCGATGGTTGGTATGGGGGATGGCAGGGCACAGCAGCATGTGGATTCCTCCAAAGATGAGGTCCCAGTGCAGTGGTAGTTGCACTGTGTCTTATTTTGTCCAGAAAACTGATGGCAGTAGGCCTTTCTCCATGTCTGCTTTCCAAACACAATCCTCTTTTCCCCAACCTGGCTTCACCATCGCCACTCACCTACTCTTTGCTGCTTCCCTACATCATTTTAATAGGGACTTACAAGCCTTGCCACTTGTTCACAGCCTCTGTCTTGTGAGGCTTGCAGTCCTTATCAAAAATGGTGTAGGACAGCAGGAAATACCACATTTAACTGTACTGTTTCGGTATCAGAGAGTTTCATCTATGCTGATGATCATGCCATTACTGCTGTAGGTGCTCTTACTGCCTATTACAGGGAAAACCAGCTGATCCCCAACCCATCTAAAACACAGACATGTGCTTTTCACCTCAAGAACAGACAAGCATCCCAAGCTCGGAGGATGACCTGGGAAGGAATCCCACTGGAGCATTGCAGCACACCCAAATACCTGGGAGTCACTCTGGACCAATGCTCTTACCTACAAGCACTGCCTGAACATCAAGCAAAATGTGGGTGCTAGAAACAATATCATACGAAAGCTGACTGGCACAACCTGGGGATCACAACCAGACACAGTGAAGACATCTGCCCTTGCGCTATCCTACTCTGCTGCTGAGTACACATGCCCAGTGTGGAACACATCTCACCACACTAAAACAGTAGATGTGGCTCTTAATGAGACATGCCGCATTATCACGGGGTGTCTGCGCCCTACACCACTGGAGAAATTACACTGCTTAGCCGGTATTGCACCACCTGACATCTGCTGGGAAATAGCAGCCAATAGTGAAAGGACCAAGGCAGAGACATCTCCAGCTCATCCCCTGTTTGGGTATCACCCCGTTTGGGTGCCCAGGAGGGAGTCTCTCATTTGGTATCAGTGAAAGGACCAAGGCAGTGACATCTCCAGCTCATCCTGTTTGGATATCAGCCAGCACATCAATGACTTAAAGCAAGAAATAGTTTTCTAAGATCTACAGAGACACTCGCTGGAACACCTCAGCAAGCGAGAGTCCAAAAGTGGCAGGCTCAAACCCAGAACCTCAACCAATGTCTGATACCAAATGAGAGACTCCCCCCTGGGCACACAGAGGACTGGGCGACTTGGAAGGCGCTGAACAGACTGCGCTCTGGCACCACCAGAGCCAATCTAAAGAAATGGGGCTGCAAAATGGAATCCACGACATGCGAGTGTGGAGAAAAGCAAATCACTGACCACCTGCTGCAATGCACCCTGAGCCCTGCTACATGCACAATGGAGGACCTTCTTGCAGCAATACCAGAAGCACTTCAAGTGGCCAGCTACTGGTCAAAGGACATTTAATCAACTACCAAACTCGCAAATTTTGTATTTTGTCTGTTTGTTTTGTTCTGTCAGAAATGTAATACAATTGACTGGTTGCCCTGACACAACAAATAAATAACTGTATTGTTGTCAGAAAATGGGGCTCAACTATTATGTGAAGAAAAGCATTGTGCATGAAATATAAACCAGAGACGACTGGGGCTATACCTCTTTCGTTCAAAGAGGAAGGAGCACCATCTGCCTCCATTTTTTGTTTTTAGAGAAGACCCTGGTTGCCTCAGTCTTCTCTCACCAGTGTCCTCTCCCTCCTTCCTTCCCGGTCCACACACATAAAGAACCCCTGCCCCAAAATGGGCCAGGGGAGCATCACCAAGATGCCTTCATACCCTGACTGATGGAGTACTGGCTGGGCTTCCCTCACTCTTTTGCCTCTGAGCAAGGTGGGTGTGTGACTATTAAGCTAATTCAACTAATTTACAATGACATAAAAATCTCTAGCAAGCCTGCAATGAACGAGGAAGTACTTCATCAGTGTCACAAATGGACGGTGAAGCAACTGCTCCCCTGGTGGCCAGAATACTCTCATGAAAAGTTGGAATGTTAAATTGCCTCTGTGTCTGAATATAAATACTGTAAATGGGAGCCCCCGGTGGCGGAGTGGGTTAAACCCCTGTGCCGGCAAGACTGAAGACCGACAGGTCGCAGGTTCAAATCTGGGGAGAGGTGGATGAGCTCCCTCTGTCAGCTCCAGCTTCCCAAGCGGGGACATGAGAGAAGCCTCCCACAAGGATGATAAAAACATCAAATCATCCGGGCGTCCCCTGGGCAACGTCCTTGCAGACAGTCAATTCTCTCACACCAGAAGTGACTTGCAGTTTCTCAAGTTGCTCCTGACACGGGAAAAAAATTACTGTAAATAAATAAATAAACAAACGGTGGTGACTATTACGTGGTGAAATATGGTAATCAAATTCATGAAAGTGAAGCCAGTAAATGTGCAGGACTGACTACAGGAGATGAGACAATGGGCAGCCTTGCCTTATTCCTTTTTGGTTTCATTGACCACATGGTTTCATTAACTCACCCATGACCAATCTTCACAATTTCTATGCATTGTAAAAAGCTTTTACCCGTCTGATAAAATAACTCATCTAAAATTCCAAAGAAAACCCAGCTCAAATTGCAAAAAGCCCATTCTGCATACAAAAACAAAACAAACAATTCTCCATGCTTCTCAATGTCATTCAATATATTCCAAAATAGCTAAAATACATATTTGACTACAACTGATTTTAGTAAAAATCCACACCGATTTCTGAATAAAATCCTGCCGAATTATTTTTAGTCGTTCAACCAGATTTTTGAATCTTGACTTTCACCATTTGACTCTTGCAGCAAAGACAACGTGTTCCCCTGCCACATTATTAATCGTAAGCAAGTGTGGAGTTATGGAAATTTATCCTCTGGTGGGATTAATCAAATCATTTTGATTAATCCCACCAGAGTAGAGTCTTGGCTACTGCAAGATGTAATGTGTTGCCATTAGCTTTTTTGGATGGGAGATACAAAAATATAGAATGTCCTAAAAGGGTGTGTTGTTGTGAGTTGGTTTCTGCAGAAACAATTGACCATTCTTTGTTTGTATGCTCCAAATATAAGATACCGATGAAATACAGGAATTCCATTTTCTGCAGTGTTTTCAATGGCAAGTGTTATACAACTCCATACCGCCTGAACAACTCTGATGCATTATTTTGTGTGACTGTTGCAAGTTTTACTCTTGGGATTAGTAATTTTAATCATGTTTTTATTTTTTTTAAATCTGTGACCTCTTTTTGTCTGTGCTGTAATCTTGTTTGTGTAGGCGTTGTTGTACAGTCTTTCAGTCACCATCCTTGTGAGGATTGTGTAGTTACTACTCAACAATGAAATTGGCCTCTAGTTCTTTTGTCACCATGAAGTCCTGACCTCTTTTGATATCAATGCAATAGTCATCTCTTTCCATGTCTTAGGAATCATCCTGTTCTGAAGTACTGAATTCAATGTCTGGTATAAAGTTAGTAAGAGAACATGTATGAAGCATTAATAATAGAGAGCTGATAGACCATCCAGTACAGGTACTTTTCCCGTCTTAGTCTTCTTAATTGCATCAAAAATCTCATTTTCTGTTATAATAGCATTCAACGTGTTTCTGTGAGTCTGTAAGCTGTGGAATTGTTTTTAACCAAGGTATTGTCTTTTACAGAGAAAGGAATATCTATAAAAAGCCTTTTGAATATTTACATTACTTATTATTTCATTTCTCTCTTGTATCCAATATTACCTCCCCTCCTTTTCTTTTCTCATCTTATATGTCAATCATCTCCCCAACCTGTTTGCATAGTCAAAATTATTTTGCTCTACATAACTTATATTTTTCTGTCTCACTCACTACTAACAAATAACTGTTAGATCTGCAAGCACTTAATTTGGCTAAAATCAAATATTTTTGATTGAAATCGCTTTACCTATTCTTCTGTTTTTCTCAGTCTGCTGCATTTCTCTCATCTTATACTGTATAAAATACAGTTTTTGTTTCTCAGTAGGGTGGGGAAGAGGATATTAATCCTAGCAGAGTAATCAAAACTGTTAAGAACCATCCATAGGAAAAGAAAAGGACATAAAAACAAGACCTGGAAGGAAGTATGGAACCTAAAGGTACAGAATATAATGATTTATTTTAAATTGTTAGAAGCTACCGAAGGTGTCAGAGTTCCTGTACTGATTATTTGTGTAATAGAAGGAACTCTTCTTCCTCTTTTAGTTTCAGGATGAACCTGTTAAAATATCCTCTGCTATTCTTGAAAATACAAAAGCTTAGTCCCCTGCATGTGTACATACTTTTTATCATTATAAAATTTCATTTAGCATATACACATAATGACGGAAATCTACAAGATGCTATTCAGATAGTGCCAGGCCCTTATACAGAAACCAGACCTTTCCTTACAGTGTTTCATAAAGAACTGATTTTTGTTTCCTTGATTGTTCATATCAGTGTGTTGGCTTCAGTATACGCACTAGCAATATTCACTGGAATGTCAGGCAACATCTGGCCCAATTTATCAGTAGCTTTATAAAAATATATACACAATATAGGGTTCCGTTAACAAAAGACTGACTGTGCATAGTTTTTAAGTTTTGAGCCAGCATTGGTCACTTCAGCTCAGAAATTAGATGTGACCAATTGAGTTCAGTACCAAGGCTGTCATCCTCCAGGCCAGGAAAACTGACATCAAGTAGGATTTTGCTCAGACTATCGTTCATAGTGTCCAGGACTAGGCCTTCCAAGAGTGAATGGTTTTCTGAAACAACAGAGGTTTGAAGCTCTGGGGATGACGTTTTGCTGGGTGCAGGAGAGCTTGTCAAGGGCCCAGAGACCATAGCGCTGGCTTCTGCATTGAGAAGGGGCAGATGTGGAGAATCACAGAGGAACTGTCTTGAGGGTGTGCTGCTCAACCCCAAAAGCTCTGCGTTCTCCTGGAGGGACAGCAAAGGTGCTGGAAGGGTTTTCACAGGACATGAATCCAGATCACCAGTTTCTTTGGCAAAGGGTGCTGGTCTCCAGGGGTCAGTAAGTGCTAGGAATGGTGGAGTGCCTACAGAAGTTTTACTAGGGGTGGAGGAAGCTGGTAGTTTGTTGAGCATCTCTTTTATTGGAGTTTTACAAGGTCCATCATCCCCTTGAAAGCAACCAAGCTGGGACACGTTTCCCTGCCCAAGTGGAAGGTCATGTGTGAATGAATCTGAACCGTCACTGGATGGCAAAAGAATCCCTGGCTCCTCTGAGCAAGGCGGGGATAAATGCTGCTTTCTCCTGGATTTGCTCGTTTTATGCCTCTCCCGCCTTTTTACTGGCATCGTGTCCAACATGTTCTGGGGTGGCAACTTCAGAGCTGTGAACTGTCTCTCCTCTTCTTCAGGTGATACTGGAAGGCATACATTTGGCTTTTCAGCAGGTTGTGTTGATTCGTCTTTTATGGATAGGGCTGGTAGGAAGACCCATTCCTGGGAACAAAATGTGTCATTCTCTTCTTTAATAGCCATGGGCTTAAGGGAACCCTCTTTCGTGGGATGATCGGAGGCAAATGGAGGCAAGACCTCACATGGGAAAATCTCCTCTTTTATTAAGTTTGCAGATGAGAATGGGGTCAGCTCTTCCATGGATGGTGACACCTGCAGTAGGAACACAGAAAGGATAAAGTGCCAGTAGGGTTCAGAACAAAGGTATTATAGGAAATACCACAGAAAGATTGAAATATTATATTCAGTTGATTAAAATATTATTTAAGTATTTAAAACAATATTAGTAACCAGACTTTCACAGTAGTGTTTGCTAGTTGAAGAGAAAAAAAATATTTTTAAAAACTTATATTTAAGGAAGAGGTCTACTCAATCCTCTATGAATTTATTTATAGTATTTATATACCCCCTTTCTCACCCCTGGGGGAGACTCAAAGCGGTTGAGTCATCCCCCCCCCCCCCCCCCCCCGAATAAAGAATAATCTCTGTTACTTTCCTGGGGAAAAGAACAAAAAAAAAAAAAGGAAAAGGAAAAGATGGTTGAAGATAATCTTGTTTTTGGATTTTCAGGGGTATCTCTAAAATTGTTCCTTTCACTCAGGGAACTTAGCGAAAAAGGACATGTAATGGGTCTAGCAATACCCAAGAAAGAGTATGAGAAGGCATTTGGGCCTACCATTGTGTGTGCCAAGTGAAGATTTGAAGAAGTGATAATAATTACTGTGATGTGTGTGTATGTATCACGGAGACAGGGGAGAAAATTCATTTATTGCAGTAATGGCGAACCTTTTAGAGACCCAGTGCCCAAACCGCAATCCAAAACCAGCTGTAAGATGAGCAGATGGGGGGGGGGGGGGGAGGCAGGAAAGTTAGCGGGGGAAGGGAGCAACAGTGTGCGTGTCAAAAGACAGAGAATGCTACTTGCCCCTTCTTGCACATGTGCCATCGGTTCACCACCATTGACTTAGTGCTAGGTTGTTATTCTTTCCATGTCAGGAGTGACATGAGATACTGCAAATAGTTTCTCGTGTGAGATAATTGGCTGTCTGCAAGGACATTGCCCAGGGGACACCCATATGTTTTACCATCCTGTGCGAGGATTCTCTCATGACTTGAATTCATCTAGAGTAGCCATGTATTCCTAGAATACTTATTTATGTATTTTGGGTTGCATTTTTGCATTTACCCTATTACTTTGTCCACTCCCTATTGCTCAGGCTGAAAACTGATTTCTTTTTGTGAGAAGTTGGGGGGGGGGGGTCGTCTTATAGCCCCAATAGTTTAATACCCCGAAATATATGGTACCCTTTGGGTTTGACCAGTTAATCAGTTCCAAATCTTAGGGAAAGAGAGACCAGGTTCCTATTATAAGTTTAGGGCAGGGAAAAACCTCTCAGCTATTGACTGAAGACAAGAGCTTTCTCCTATCTAGGTTATGGAAAGTGCCCAGCAAATATTATTTTGTCCTCTCAGTCTTTTCCTAGTACTTATGACTTGCTATATCCCAGTTTTAAGGCTATAGACCTATACACACTAATGTGGTAAAGCCTTAGGTATAAAGTCTTAAAGCATTTCAGTGGTGATAATAATAATCCAGAATATGTTTATGAGTCTGATAAAAGGACTGACCTTTGGAACAATGCGCACCTGCTTATTATTCTTCACAGTCTCAGAGGCACTATGAGCCGTGGGCACCTTTGAAGAAGGTGAAAATATGAGGGACTGGCTCACTGGAAACTGGATTGGAACCAAGTAGGAATTGACACGTGGCAACAAGGGCTTCATTTTCCGGCCTAGAAAGAGAAACAACACATTAGTCCAGGGGTCCTCAAACTTTTTAAACAGAGGGCCAGGTCATAGTCCTTCAAACTGTTGGAGAGCCAGATTATAATTTGAAAACAAACATGAATTCCTATGCACACTGCACATATCTTATTTGTAGTGCAAAAAACACTTTAAAACAATACAATAATTAAAACAAAGAACAATTTTAACAAATATAAGCTTATAAGTATTTCAATGGGAAGTGTGGGCCTGGTTTTGGCTGATCAGATAGGATTGTTGTTGTTGTGTGCTTTCAAGTCGTTTCAGACTTAGGTTGAGCCTGGGCAAGGGCCAGGTAAATGACCTTGGAGGGCCGTGTCTGTACCTATTGATCTACTCACATTTGCATGTTTTCAAACTGCTAGGTTGGCAGAAGCTAGGGCTGACAGCGGAAGCTCACACAGCTCCCCGGAATTGAACCTGCGACCTTTCGGTCAACAAGTTCAACAGCTCAGTGCTTTAACCCATTGTGCTACCGGATAGTGGTGTCTATTTGAGGGATGAAAAGACTGGCCTTTTCTCTGGGTTTCACAGAGACATAGTACACACTCACGTGCAGTCTGTGGTTCAATTTTGCAGCTACTAGAGCTTCCTACATTCTTCTGCAGATCCACAGTGTGCCGTTTTTGCTGCTGTATTGATTTGAAGTTGAGAAAGACAAGAAAACATGTGTTAGAGGAAAACCTACCACTGCCCACTTGCATTGTGTTATTCCAGAGGGCAATCTGAAACTAATGTGATATATATGTTGGCTACTGCTGTAGGCAGACAGTCACCCTAAAGTCCACAGAGCTGGGAGAGTGTCAGCTCTTCAGCAGCTGGGAGGTCTTCTATGGGAGAAAGGTAGAGGTTGGGGGCAAGAAAGCATTGAGTATAGGCTCTCAAACTAAGGGAATAAGAAATGTAGAAGATTAATTATGCAGTGTTCCAACCCAGCCAAGACGCTCATGCTTGTGTGCAGAAGCCGAAGTATAGAAAGATTTTAAAAAAGAGCTCCTTCTTGAAGGGGTATCAGCTTTCACCCTATCCCTTTTTATGCTTGAAAAAACTATTTTAAAAGGCATTATTGCTTAGGATTACTTGAAATATCAATATTGTCCTTTAATCTAATTATTAAAATCAGAATCAGAGCCATTAAACATTATGTATGTAAAAAATCATGTTCTATCCCATTGTTTTATTGGTCCCTAAGGCAGTACAACAGGAATAACCATAAGTATCAATCTCTTGCTCCACATATTAAACTGTTGATGGTTGAGCCTGCTCTGCCCCATTTCCCCAATATGCTGTACACGTGAGGAAGAGAAGGAAAGCAGTAGCTTCCCAATGCATCCAGTCCAGGTAGGCAGCCACCAAAATGGGAAAAAAGAAGCCCAAGACCCCAGCCAGGAAGGAAGGTCTTACTGATTCCAAGAGCTCGGGTGATGCTGGTGACCCCGCATCCAACGGCTGGTGGTGGCCATGCATACAAAAGGAACGAGAAGGAAATTACAAGTGGAACAGGAGAATAAACAAATGCTCAGGCAGAAAAGACAGTGGCAAAAAACAACCAATCAACTCTCAGCATTAGAGTATGTTGGAAACTGTTCACAAGCATTTTCAGAGCCTCCTGTGATCAGAAGATAGTTCTTGTCTGAATCTAAACTGGTCAGCACAATAAGAGCACAACAATTCAACGACTTAAATCAAGAAATAGTTTTCTTAGATCTACAGAGACACTTGCTGGAACACCTCAGCAAGCAAGAGTTCAAAAGTGGCAGGCTCAAACCCAGAACCTCAATCCGTGGGTGATACCAGATGAGAGACTCCCCCCTGGGCACCCAGAAAACTGGGCGACTTGGAAGGCACTGAACAGACTGTGCTCTGGCACTACGAGATGCAGAGCCAATCTTAAGAAATGGGGCTACAAAGCTGAATCCACGACATGCGAGTGTGGAGAAGAGCAAACCACTGACCACCTGCTGCAATGCAACCTGAGCCCTGCCACATGCACGATGGAGGACCTTCTTACGGCAACACCAGTGGCACTCCAAGTGGCCAGATACTGGTCAAAGGAAATTTAATCAACTACCAAGTTTGCAAAATTTGTTGTTTTGTTTTGTTTTTTATCTGTTTGTTTGTTTTGTTCTGTTAGAAATGTAACACAATGGTCTAGTTGCTGATGACACGATAAATAAATAAGCACAATAAGAACCATTTAAAAGAAATCCTTGACAATAACAATAGGTAAAGGTAAAGGTTTTCCCCTGACATGAAGTCCAGTCGTGTCCGACTCTAGGGTGTAGTGCTCATCTCCATTTCTAAGCTGAAGAGCCGGCGTTGTCCCTAGACACCTTCAAGTCAGGCCTGTAGCCAGGGGTGTGTGTGTGTTAGGGGTTTAACCCCCCCCCCTGAAATTTTTTAGGTTAACAAAAATACTGGTTTATTCATGAATTTTAACTGGTTAACCAGATTCCCATGCTAAGTATATGAGACACAAAAAATTAAGAATCCCTCCAGAACTGCAAGCACTATCTCAAGCAAATATTGACAATTTATTCACACTGTCATTACTTGCAGCAATAGCCGATGTAGCGTAACAACCAAGTTGGGGTGGGGGTGATGTTGCCTTCAGAAAAAATTAGTTTGACACCCCTACTCTAGGTTTAAATGTGCCAACGTTTACGTTTAAATATGCTAACCCAGTTCTCAACATCCAGACACTATGAAACTAATCCACTCCTCCTGAATTTGTAGAGAATGACAAACCAAATTGTTTGTCATTAGTCAGGTGACGAAACTGTTTTCCAGACTGCAAGGAAAATGCATAGGAAGAATCTTGTTGCACCACACAGTATGAAGCTTGTCTTTTGAGCAGCAGTCTGCCAATACACTACTTAGGCCTCAGCCTATTAGGTACAGGGAAAACCACTGCCCACCCCCCTTTCTAACATGGCAGCTCCAGAAAAATAAGGAGAGTGACATTTTTCCTCCATCTCTAAATACTGGTAATCTGTCAAGGTATGATGTGTTTGAAACTCTGAAAACCCTTTTTCTAACCACAGAATTGCTTTTGAAACATTACAACCTCACAATAATAACTCCTACCCTTGGTTCTACAAAATATTAGCTTCATACTAACATGTCTTCCTCTCATTCCTTGGAACGCAAACAAAATTGTTGGCTAGATGAGAAATTGGGGAGCCAAGCTCCTTTTCTGCAAGGATACTCACCTTGAACACCTGGTCTAGTGTTAAATAGCGATTAGCTTCAGGGTGAATAGTCCAGAAAGAGATTTTGCCATTGGCAGATGTCTCCCGAACAAACATGTCATGAAGGGAAAGGTTGTGTCGGATGGAGTTCTGGATGGGAGAGGAGAAACATTTGTTGTTTCAGTTACAGAACATTTATGGATTCTTCAGCCCAAATGAAACTGAAAATCTACAAAGATATTGACTGCCACTATAGTCTGTTTTAGGAGATAGGATTATGTGGCCTCCAGAGTTGTTCCATTCTCCCTTATCATTGGCTACGCTGGCTGGGGCTGACAGGAGCTGAAATCCAGGACTATCTGGAGGGCCCTGCTTTCCTAGTTCATATCGTCAGCAGGTGGTGGCATTCTTTTTTTTTTTCAACCCATTAGGTGCCCTCCCTTCCTTACCAGTTAATCTTTCTAGACCTAATGGGAAGAAGTTACTCAAATACTGAAACATAACCAAATCTGGCCCGACCTATCTGTCCGAACGCATCTCCTCCTATGAACCAGTTAGGACGTTAAGATCGTCTGGGGAGGCCCTGCTCTTGGTCCCACCGGCCTCACAAGCACACCTGACGGGGACGAGAGACAGGGCCTTCTCAGTAGTGGCCCCTCAGCTGTAGAACGCCCTTCCTACAGACATCAGATCGGCCCCCTCCTACCTGGCATTCCGGAAGAGAGTGAAGACCTGGCTCTTCGAACAGGCTTTCAACTAAGCAGTGCAATTGATTGACTATTGGAATATGGATTAATGGACAATGAGAGTGGATGCTGATTCTATTGATGAGACGTGATGGATTGTTATTTTGTTGAATTGTTCTATTGATGTTTTGATGCTAATTAATTGATATTGTTGTTTTAATTGACTAATGATCTGTTTTTGTCCTGTTGAATTGGTTGTTAACCGCTCTAAGTCGCCTGAGGGCTGAGAAGAGCGGTATACAAGTGAAGTAAATAAATAAATAAATAAATCAAAATAATGTAATGGTGGGTGTGGATTGTTTCGGATCCCATCCCAGAATGAACATTCGCCCTAAATCCAATACCTCATTCTCAGGATGGCGCAAGGGGCAATTCACCACAATTGGGAAACGAATCAAACTTCCAAACCTGGACAGGTAACTACAGCACTGTTTTCCAAAATGCAGCCCCTGCTGATTTATACTTCTCTAATTTGTTTTATAAAATTATTTGAGCCAGACCACTTGTTGTCTCCCAAAAAAAAAAAAAAAACAACAACAAAAAGGAGGCAGTCCTAATGAATTAAGCTGAAAAAGAATGTGGACTCCTGTCAGTTGGGTTAGAATACAGAAGGAACCCTATCACGGTGGATTACTCCTACGCAATCCTGAGAATGGAGAATTGTTTGCATAACACGTTTTCAAATCTTAGACTGAAAAGATTCACTACCTTCCAGCCTGGTTTGGCTACATGCTTGAAATAAGGGAAATGGTCCTCAATCCAGGTATAGATGTCCTTCAGCATCATGCGTTTCTTCTCAGTGCTGTTGATGGCAAACTGGATCATGGCCATATAGGAGTAGGGGGGCCGTTCAGTGAAGGACTCCTGCCCTGAGGAGGTTGAGGAAGGAGCCGCAGAACTTTTCTCAACCTTGCAATTAGAAAAGAATAGGCAATACCATGATTAATGGGAGACCTACAAAACATTATACCAAGGAGTACTAAATCTTGGGATTCAGGGAAACTCTACTTATAAGATTAGCCACTTACTTGATTAAGTGTGTAAAACTGAGATGGGCAACTGCCGTGGGTACAATGATTAGTTTTTTAACCTTAGGAACATCTGAGGGCTGCAATGACAGTCAAAAATGAAAACCAAACTAAACCAAAAATAAAACCAAAATCCCAAATAAAAAACAAATTATTTCCCACAAAATCTGCAACTAATTTAGAAGGTGGATTGCTTCTCCTAGGGATTTCCTGGAGGCAATTTGGGAACTTTGAAGAGACTAAAGGCCAGTGAAATGCTTGTGGGTGACCACATGCAGTCTCAAGATCACCTTTGTTTGTTTCAGATTTTTAAAGCCTGAATTTATCTAAAGGATTCCTCTAGGCTAGAAGCAGCTAGACTTTGAAGCTGCAAGGCTATTCAATGCTAATCAAGCTAGCCAGTTGCAACATTTAGGCTGAAAAAGCCCCCCCCCCCCCAGCTGATAATCGAGCCAAGGTTATTTATTATTTTACTCTATTTGTTATTATTATTATTATTATTATTACTGCACTTTTAATTTAACTTTATCATTATTGTTATTACATTTATTGTTTTACTCTATTTATTACTGTGATTATTATATTTATTATTTAACTCTATTATTACAGTTATTGTTAATTTCCATTATTTTACTGTATTGATATTCTAATTATATTTATTATTTTTATTTTCTTTCTTATTATTGAAAGGCTATGTAAGCAAATTTACATCGAAGAAGGTTAGAATGATGGTTTAATCAGAGTTGTACAGTCTTATCTTAAATTACACTTTTATGTAAATATTCATAAACATTTAACCTACTGATGCCTCAGTTAATGTAACCTTATTGGTATTGATTTTTATTTTGAAATTTACCAGTAGCTGCTGCATTTCCCACCCTTGGCTTGTAATCGAGTCAATACGTTTTCCCAGTTTTTTTGTGGTAACATTAGATGTCTTGACTTCTATTCGGGTCGGCTTATACCCGAGTATATACGGTATTTCCTCCCTTACTCCCTTTGACTCTTTAATTGTACAATTTTCACTTTAGAGGTTTGGTTTCTATCATATACTCATTATTATTTCCGAATAGTAACACTAAGATGCATGGCTTAAAACTTCAGTGGCATGTGATAGCTGATGTTGATTGGAATAGAGTTTGGCAATGAGAACCTCCTAAGTCAATATCATCCTAAGGAGACAACATAAAACCCTCTTTATAGATAGTACTTAACACCAATGAAAATTTCATAAATTATGAAAAATACATATCTGCAGTACTGGAGGAGTGTGATTTATGGAAAATTACATGCACATGTGGTGGGGCTGTGTTGTTGTATTAATATTCTGAAGGATACCTTTAATGAAATATGTAACATTACCAGGTAACAAGTTCAGTTTGTTCCAGACTTAAAGCAGTCGAACATTTTCTCGGATTCTAATGCTCATAATTATCATAAGAACTTAATAATAGTTTTACTTTCAGCTGCTAGACAGTTATTAACATGACAGTGGAAATCTGGAAATGCATTTTGTACAAAAATGTGACTGAGCTGTTTCAGAAAAGTCAACACAAAAAGAGTCAAGGAACCGTTCCTTCTTAGCAACCCAGTCAAGGAACTGAATGATGATATGGACACAAATAACTTTACAGAAACTTGGTCCACTTTTATTTGCTACGTCAAACAATCAACAGTCCCAAGAAGACAAGCCTCAAGCATTCAAGTTTGCATATGGAATGATGCAGTTGGTTGAATTAGATATTGACTCTGAAGACCAGATTATATACTGTACATTGTAATAATACTTTGCAATGTTGTTAGCTTATTTGTAGACTTTGTTATAGAGATTGTCTTTTATCTTCATCTTTTTTTTTAAGTTTTCAACCCCCTCCCCCCTTCCAGCACCAACCGCTGCTCTGAGATCAGAGTGAAGAGAGGGGCCAGGAAGGCAGTTCCATCTTGCCTCCTGCACTGTGCTTATAATATAATATAATATAATATAATATAATATAATATAATATAATATAATATAATATAATATATTGTATATATATATAGATAATATTATAATGTAATACAATATACTACTACTACTAATAATAATAATATGATATTATAATTATATATTTTATATTAAATGTAATATTACTAATAATATTACAGTATAATGTTATAGTAGAATGTAATATATAATATGAATATTGTGCTATGATAATAATATAATATATTGTATTTACTTTTTACTTGCAAGCCGCTCTGAGTCCCTTTTGGGGTGAGAAGGGCAGCATATAAATGTCGTAAATAAATAATAATAAATAAATAGATGTCTCTGTATTATAATGCAAGGGAAATAAAGAGTTGCTTCTACTTGATGTATTTTCATAGAGGTCCCAGGTGGAATGAAACCTCAAGCAATGAAGGTCACTGTTTAAACAAAGGCATTTTATGGAATATACCACAGGCAACAGTTTGTCAAGTCTGTTCCTAATATGTGTTCTTGGCCACACATGGTTGCCAAGGGGGAACTCAGAGATGTGTAGCCAATAACACATATTAGGAACACATTATACTTCTTCGGTTTCCAGGAATAATTCAACAGACACTTATCCTACTAATGTTTCTATTTTTCTTCTGTTCACACCCAGATATCTCCTTATTACAGATAGAAGACAAGAGCATATGAAAACATATGGAAGGGGAAAAGTGGAGAAGTATCCTCTGGGGCATCAACAAAGTAAAAGTGACAAGTGATACCCTGTATGAGTGACAGGACCCTCCACTGTTCTTGGGCCCCGCGGGCTTACCTTGACTGTTTTGTGTGCTGGGGTCTGGTTCTCCTTCTCCATCCCTTTTTTCATGCTGCAAGGGCTCAGTTCACTGGAGCTCATCTTGCCCAGCCACTGGATGTTAGTTAGGCTGTTGTTTAGGCTGCAGCTTGTTGTCTGCCTGCTGCCTATAAGGAGACAAATCCATAGTCCCTCATTCTGCCTCCTGAGACCCCCAAGAAGAAGTTCTCACTTTTTCTTTGAACAGAGTCAACATCTTAGAGATAAGAAGGCTTACAGTAGAGTCTGGTCAGTACCACCTGAAGTACCTGAATAGACTTAAGTTGAAGCAAAGCTTCATGTATACACTAGCTACTCATTCCTATTTATCATCAGCATTTTACTGGATGTGCTTCAGTACTACAAAGAAAGAATATATCATAAGACCTCACTATGGTTCTCTCTGAATGAAGCCTACCACATGAGAGAGCTTCCCAGAGAGAAATGGCTAACATATAGCCAATTATTAAAATTCGATACACAAGGGGCAACACTTAAATCTCAAGAAGAATTAAAACAAATTGACCCATCTATTTCTTGGTTCCAATACCAGCAGATTAAAGAAAAAATCAAAATAGACAACAAAACAGGATTTGGGACAAGAGACACAGTTTGGGACAAGATAGTCAAAACAGATATAAAATTAATTTAAAAAATATACCAGCAACTATTAATTTGGTCTACAGAAACTGAACAAGTGAAAAATATATATGACAAAATGGTCGACATAGGTAGATCTATGGGAAGAAATCTGGCTTAGAAAACTAAAATATATATACGTAACAGAGCTCAAAGAGAACTGGTATAAAATATTCTATAGGTGGTATTTAACATCAGAAACACTATTGAAGATTAGCAAGGGTAAAACAAAAGATGAATGTTGGAAATGCGGAAAGCATAAAGGTAACTTTATCCACATGTGGTGGAAATGTAGGAGAGTAAAGAGTTTCCAGCATGAAATATATAAGAAGATTAAACTAATCCTGAATATTAAATTTTAACCACCCTTTCCCCGCCCGCCCCCCCGCCCCCGTGGTTTTTTCCCTCTTTCCCTCTTGCCTTTCCTCACATTTATTTCTTTTTCCCTACTTTACTATAACTCATTGTTCCCACTCTTTTAATGTAAATATGATGAAAATACAGTAACTCTACTTTCCTTTCATTGCTCCTACCCTCGAGGAGCAAATTTATTCTAAATAAAAACAACTTTTAAAAAAGTCTGCAAAGGATAAAAATGGCAAGTAAAGTTTTTTCTGTTGTTCATTATAGGAAACCATCTGTTTAATTTATGCATGCCAAAATTGCCTTCACTAAACGAGTACCCTTTACAGACATAAATAGAATGAAGTCCTTAGATATACTGTAAAACAATACATAAGATTAGACTTGCCCCACTCTATTTATTAACACAACCTCACTTTAATTTTTGGCATCTTTGAGAGAATATCACTGGTGATCCCGAAACAACAAAAGTTTGTAAAGTTTAAAAAAACATTCATTTCACAGGAGACACCATCCCATTACCAATTCCTTCTCTCTCTCTCTCTCCTATTCCAGCAAAATTAAGTCATTTGACCAGTGGTTCCCAGATGTTTTGGCCTACAACTACCAGCTGCTGGTTTAGCAGCTATGTTGAAGGCCAAAACCTCTGGGGACCAAGGATTGAAAACCACTGTATTACAGACAGAGAGACGGGGGTTGCTTTGCCATTAGCCCATCTACCTAAGATAGGTACCCACACATTTCTTTACCAGAGAAGGTAGGTCTGTGTTATCCCATTGTTGAGTCATTTCAGCTTCACTAAAACCACAGGTTTGGGGTCCCTACGCATATAGCTTCCCAAAAGGCCAAATCAGACATAGATGGATAAAAGGCAAAAGCAAAGGTTTATTCTCAATGGCCACGGAGGATATCAGTGGAGAAAACCCTCCAAAGTACTGACATGCCACCCAGTCTCCACAAACCAGTGTTTCCTTCATGGGTTTATAGAGACCAAAACACACACCTATGAAGGATGGGCTATAGTCTTTAATTATTTCTTGTGACACATCAGAAGTATTCTCAAGGTCTGCTAGCACTTCCTTATTCAGTTTAAGCATAACTATCAACCATTAGATTCTTATCAGAACATTTCAGTGCACTACAGAAAATCCTCTGTTTTCAACCTCTGAGGTTTTCTGCTCCAAAGGATACTCCAAATAAATACTTATCATTGTTCTTGGGGACAACACTTACATTTTTCACCAAAAAAGGTTGACATACCATTTCCATCCTGTTCTTGTTCATCCACTAGTGACTCTTCCGTTGTTCCAGAACTTTGCCCACTGCACTTGTGCTCTTTCTGTGCCCCTCTTGCAGCAATGATAGGCGGATCTTCAGGTTGAAATGTTCCTGAGTCTGTCTGGGCATTGCGACTCTCACCACCAATGAGAATAAACTTGTTAGGCCCATTATCACCAGATTCTTTTCCCCTGGTCATCAGAGCCTCAAGGATACTTTGGATATCTGCACTGGCAGGAACAGACACTACCTGTGTATTTGACAAGGTAGGATGATCAATGATCTTAATTCCTGTAAGGACACTCTGAGGCACAGGTTCGGGTCTGTTTGTATCACACTCATTGCTTCTGGCTTGTTCCTGCTGGGGGGATTCTTTACTTGGTTCACCTTTTACTTGTGTGCTAGATGAATCAGGGGGTGAGAGAGACAATTTCCGTCTCTTGAGAATCAGAGGCCGGTGTGGGCTGCTCTTCATCCTCGACGAGCGCAGTCAATCTCCATCAATTACAAAAGAACAGGTCCTACAAACACAAAGAAGTGCATTACAATACAAATACAAATGTCATATTGCAATAGACTCGTTGGGAAATAAACAGTTTCTTTTCCACACTCGAATTTTAGTGCAGGAACTATATTCTATAGCAGGGGTCCTCAAACTAAGGCCCGGGGGCCGGATACGGCCCTCCAAGGTCATCTACCGGGGCCTCACTCAGGGTCAACCTAAGTCTGAAATGACTTGAAAGCACACAACAACAACAACAACAACAACAATCCTATCTCATCATCCAAAAGCAGGCCCACACTTCCCAGTGGAATACTAATAACTTTGTTTGTTAAAATTGTTCTTCATTTTAATTATTGTACTGTTTTAAAGTGGGTTTTTTTGCACTACAAATAAGATATGTGCAGTGTGCATAGGAATTAATTCATGTTGTTTTCAAATCATAATCCTGCCCTCCAACAGTTTGCGGGATTGTGACCTGGCCCTCTGTTTAAAAAGTTTGAGGACCCCTGATCTATAGCATGTCCTGGCAGCATTTCTCTCAAAGTACCCTGGGTGGCTCACAACATAAGTCAAAACAAAGTACAGCCAAAACAATGAGTACAAGAGTTTGAAATAAATACCCACATTAAAACAGTTTAAACGGTAGTTTTACACAATGATGATGATAAAAATACATCACTTCCCAATGAAAAGACCTTCTGAAAGGGCAATCAGAAGTGTTTACCTGCTGGTTGAAAGAGAATAGAGAGGGCACTAACATAGGCAGTCTGGGAGCAGCCACCACACCCCATTGTGTGTCACACCGAATATGCTTGTGATGGCAAGGGGACTGAAGTCCCTCCACCCCAAGGATTTTAAGAATTGTACAGTCTCATCTGGAAGATATATGCCCTGGGTCCAGAGAGTCTGGATGCAAGTCATATAGTTATATATGCAAGTCATATAATATATAGTCATATATGCAAGTCATACAATATAATAATAATATTACAATATAATAATTTTATATTACATGTAATATTACTAATAATATTACAATATTGTGGTATAGTACAATATATAGTAATATATAATACTAATATTGTATTATGCTAATAATATAATATAATAAATTGTACATATAACTTGTAAGCCGTCCTTCAGGTGAGAAAGGCAACATAATCTTGTTGGTTTACTTAATGGTAATTGTCTGTACTGCGATTGTTTGTTTGTTGGTATCTAATGACTGCCAGTTGTAAGCCATCCTGAGTCCCCCTCGGGGGTTGAGAAGGACGGGATGTAAATGTTCTAAATAAATAAATAAATAAATAAATTTTCTTTTCTGTATTTTATTCTCCATCCACCATGTAGTCTTAAATTACACTATGTAACATAATTTTTGTTCCTGGATTATAAAAGTCATTTCCTAGTTGTTTCTATCGTTACAACATAGAATAAGTTTATTAAACTGCAAAAACTTTGTTTTTGTGGAACATTCTGCAGCACATTTTGCTATAGTGCTGCAGGATAGTTTGTGGCAGCCACAAACTATGTTGAATGAGTAACAACTACTCTGAAAGTAAGGATCACACAATTATACAAGAAATAACACTTTCAAACTAGAAACAGAAGGTTTTTTTTCAAATTTTGTTACATAGTGTTATCAATAAAATTGGAAAATCTCTGATAGATTTCCTTGATACTGTTTTATGTTTGACTTTCTTTATCTGACTTGGACTTTGGTCCAAGAAGCCAAATTGTTCCTTGCGGCACTATCTACAAAGCCAGTTACCATTTCTATTATCCTTCTATTATCCTTCTCTCCCTTCCTGGACCATGTCTTTGAACTTGCCTTGGCTGTTGCTGCATAAACAATTTATGTTCCTGCCTTCAACCTTGTGTTTATTGGATTGATACTTTAGCACTCAAAGCGGACTTGAGATTTTGGATAACACAGATGACCCAGGACTACAGACACCAGAATAACAGAACTCTTACAAGCTTCCAAACAGGACTCCACTCAGCTCAAACAATCAGCCTTATCGTAGATACAAGTTCACTAGAACACAATAGAATGAGAAGACCCTGACCAACACAGCCTGAAGTTAATTTCATACAATCATAAAATTGGAAAAGACCAAATGGACCATCAGGCCATTCCATGCAGGAAAAGCACAATCAAAGCACCCCCAACAAATGGCCATCCTGCCTCTTTAAAAGCTTCCAAAGAAGGAGCTTCCACCACACCCTAAGGCAGCATATTCCACTGTTGAACAGCTCGTATGGTCAGGAAGTTCTTTGCTAATGTTCAAGTGGAATCTCCTGTCTTGGAATTTGAACCCACTATTCCGAGTCCTAATTTCAGGGCAGCAGAAAACAAGCCTGCTCCTTCTTCCATATGGCATTCTTTCAAATATTTAAACATGTCTCCTCACAACCTTCTCTTCTGCAGCTAAGCATCCCCAGCTCTTTAAGCCACTCCTCATAGGGCATGTCTTCAGGCCTTTCGTTCTTTTAGTCACCCTCTTCTGGACATTTTCCAGCTTGTCAATATCTCTTTTAAATTGTGATGCCCAGAATTGGACACAGTATTCCAGGTGAAGTCTAACCAAAGCAGAATACAGAAGCACCATAACATACCTCGATCTAGACCAGTGTTTCTCAAACACCGCTCCAGGTGTTTTAGACTTCAGTTCCCACAATTCCTAACAGCTGGTAAGCTAGCTGGGATTTCTGGGAGCTGAAGTCCAAAACACTTTGAGGAGTAGAGTTTGAGAAACAGTGATCTAGAAACTATACTCATTTTGGTGCAGCCCAAAATCCCATTGGTTTTTTTAGTTGCCACATTATAATGTTGGCTCATGTTCAACTTGTTGTCCACTAAGACTCTTTCGCATATGGAGTATTGACTAGCCAAGTGTCACCCATCTTGTATCTGTGCATTTCATTTTTTTCCTGCCTAGGTATAGTATTCTATATTTGTGCTTGCTGAAATTCATTTTGTTAGTTTTGGCCCAACTCTCTAATCAATTAGGGTCATTTTGAATTCTGATACTGTCTTCTGTAATATTAGCTATCCCTTCCAATTTGGTGTAATCTACAAACTCGATAAGCATGCCCTCTAAACCTTCATTCAAGTCATTAGTAAAACTATTGAACAGCACTGGGCCTAGGACCGAATCCTGCAGCACTCCACTAGTCACTTCTTTCCAGGGTGAAGATGAACATCCTTTGGGTTCAGTGACTTAACCAATTACAAATCTACCTAACAGTAGTACTGTCCAGCCCACATTTTACTACTTCGTTTCCAAGAAGATTGTGGAGGACTTGGTCGAAGGCCTTACTGAAATCAAGATATGCCACCCAGTATACATTTTATTAGTTTGTTAAAGCATAATAAAACAATGAGAAAAAACTAGGATTACAAAATATCTCCCAAAGGGTTTATAAAATAGAGAAAAGAAAAAGTACTTCTGATCTGCATATCAATGTTTTCAAAACCTCTTTAGTTTCACCCATTACTACTATTTTCAATTAGTACTAATCTACTAATAGTTAATCAAACCAAGCAATTACATTATCTTTACTTTTCCTCAAAACTCCACAAGGATTTCCACTCTTCAAGGAATCTTTCTACAGATCCACCTTGAATTAAAATAGTCAGTTTATCCTTCTCAGCTAATTTCATGTTTATTGTCTAATCATCTATGTTTAATATCACCAAATATTTCAATATCAGTCTCACTACTTTGATCATATACTGCAGTAATCTTTCATAATCTTTCTCTAAGTATTAGTCCATACTAATAAAAAATAGGGGGGAAAGAGCAAAAAGAGAAACCAAGTTTTCTTTGAAAATTTCCTTACAATGTATGTATTTGTATCCAAAATGTTTTAGCATTCTCACAAGGCATAGTAAGAAATGCCTTTCTGATTTCCACACATCTATCCTGGATTAGCAACATCTCTATACACCTTAAACAATTTCTTAGGAGTGATATAAACAAATCTATTTAGTTTTTCCAGGTTATGAAGAGGACAAAACAAAGTAGCATCCTGTTAAAAACAGGAGAAACAATTAACAGTAGCAAAACAATGGTTATTTTGTTTCTACTAGTCTTGCACAGTGTGAAACAGACGTAAACCACACATTCTCATAAAAAGAGCCAAAAAAGGAAACCAACACCACAGAATGCATTGTTATGAGATGCTGTAAATAATCTTGCACAAAAGTTTATTTGCTCCATAGCTTTTAGATATAATGCAGGAAGATATAATATTTGAGCCCCTTGTCTCAAGAACTATTCTTCATCAAAAGAGAATACTCCACAACACATTAACCTAAAACCCACCAGTTTTGTTTGGGAAGAAGCTCATCCTTTTCGAGCCACCATCCTACCCACAGGTTTTCACATCTCTAAAAATGCCCTCCTACAGCTGACTTAAAACATTCAAAAAATTCAAAATCATACCTGATTTGACATTTGTTTTAACTGTTAGAATATTTAGGTATGTTTTATATTTTATATTAAATATTATGATACAACAAGGTATATCTATATATATGAACACTAAAAAAGTAAGATTTAGGGGGCTAGAGGAGGCCCAGAACACTGTGACACTACTTACTTGTGATGGAGATAAATGGATGGTGAGTGATGTGCTATCGTCATCCACAACATCTGTGCCATGTTTATTTTCCTCTTGGAAGATACAGGAAGCAGTATTTGAAGAAAGTACAAGCTGATTGCCCTGCTGAAGGAGAAACCAAGGCAACTTGAGGCCTGCCTAGCAACGTTTCAGGGAAGAGGAAAAGTTTTGAGGGGAGCACAGGGGACACTGAAAGGAGGAGGGATGCTGCAGGCTACAAGCAGAATAGTTCCTGTTGATGGAAAAGGTAGCTTGCCTGTTCCTAGAGGACAACAACTAAGTGTTTGAGCACTTTGTATCAGACATCGTCATTCAGAGGTTGATGGAATGTAATTTCCCTAACCATTTGCTAAGCTAGTGAAGGTTGATGCAACTGGTAGATCAAAACCATGTAGAAAGTGTGTTGGATACTGAGTGACCATGACAAATACCCGTATTTCATCACATAACTATCGTACTCCCATTGTTGGCTTGTGTAATAGTTGCACCCTTGATTTACCAGTCCATCTGCTCGTCACCACTCATTCAAAGACCTACCTGTCTGCTTCACTCAACCACTGGCTCATCCGTCAGTAAATCCACAAGCACGCCCTCCAACCCACTCACGTAAGTTGTCACACATCAATTTGCTGACCACCCCCTTCCAGAAACGCTGCTTGAAGATGCATTATTGGAAAAGGGTGGTCAGAAAATGGATAGGCAACTGAGTGAGTGCATGAGAGTGTGTGTGGGCAGATGGATGGAAGAATGAGTGAGAGAGTATGTGCGCGAGTGAATGACTGGGAGGGAGGGCCTTTGGGCATTTTCCCCTCATATAATAGTCACAACCCCCAAAAGGCGTGTGTGTGATTATTATGCAATGAAATACAGTAGGTAGACATAGCATAATAGAGAAATAACAATGTAGGGTTTCATAGTACACAACCATATAAAAATAGCCAAGAAGTACTGTATACCTTAAAGGCATCAGATCATGTCTGATTTTGGAAACAAAGCCAGGTGAGCCCTGCATAGTACTTGGATGGGAGATTAATGATGAAGGCCACGTGTGAGACAGTAAAAGAAAACACCATTGTGTCCTAAGCACAGGTATGCGCCTGTAATCCAGCTGCGCGGAGGCTGAGAGCAGCGGATGGCGTGAGGTAAGGAGTTCTGGGCCGCGGCGGGCTATGCTGATCAGGTGTCTGCGCTATGTTCGGTGTCAATAGCACAAATGTTGCCAAGAGGAAACCTTGTCACTATAAGTTAAAAATGACTTTAAGGCACACAACAAAAATGCTATATTTCAGTGAAAGCTCCTGGCAAAACCATCTTTAAGTATTCATCCCTATGAAATTCTTAAGTTGACCCGCAACATGAAGGCACATACACATGCAAGCAAAAAGCTACTTCTGGTTTTACCTTCTAAGACTTTTGGTGCAAGTTTGAGTTGTGAGGTATAGAAGATGGCAAAATATGTTTTAGGTTGCTTTATTGCCTGAAAATATAAAATTGTGTGTTGATGGGATTTAGGAGTCCATTAAAAGTGCTGGGAGGCATACTTTGTCCCATCCCTACTGTATGGTTTACTGAGATACTGTATTTGAATCACACTGAATACTATAGATGCATCTGCAGTAATGAGCCCCACCGAGTTCAAAGGGACTTAATTCCAAGGAAGTTTCTATCATATTTTGTCCAAAGTGCTAGAGACTCTGAAATTAAGCAACAAAAGGAAAGCTACAAGACTGGCATCCATCTACTATTAGTAAGTGGTTCATAAGAAATGTCTCTGACATTTTGTATGAAGTCTTTTAAAAGCAAATGAAATGATCACAATATTGTTTTCCCTGAAAGTTTAGAACACAATATTGGATTTTGGGACTGGTACTAGCAGCAGAGTTCTCTTGAGTCTTGTGGGCTGTGCTTGAAGTCTGGCTTTGCATTGTCCTGTTGCCTATAAAATTGTGAAGAGGGATTCACATTGTAGAAAACACTTGAGTCTCTTGCAACTTCTTGAAAGACACAGACACCAAATTCTTCCTTGCAGAGTCAAGCAAAGAGGGATGGTTTTTCACAGGCGCAATGAGTAACACACTGCCCACTTCAGACAAGCCTACATAATGGAATATCCCATTCTTCTAAATACTGGGACCAGAAATGTTTGGGATTTGGGGTTTTTGAACACAAGTGTTTGCATATATCAGTAAATGCTTAAGGAGATATCTTGGCATGAAATTCACTTACATTTCATACTAAAGTATATACCCAATATTGCCCAGGTGTTGGAGGGCCCATTGCTTTCACTCCTTCTCTTTCTGTCTTTTCTTCCCTCTCTTCATACCTTTCCTCTTTTCCTTTCTTCCCTCGCCCCCTCCCCTCCTTTCCTTCTCCATTCCTCCCTTCTGCAGCTCTGAAAGGGCCTGTCTTACAATGTCTCCATGGAAATGCTTGGTGGCTCTTTCCTCCCTCTCTCCAACACAGGTCTCCTTTCTTTCCCAGCGAATCACAAAGGGCTACTTCACCTAGCAACAGCTTAAACCCTTGTACCATATGTCAGCGGTTCGAATCTCAAGAGAGCGGGTTGAGCTCCCTATTTCAGCTCCAGCTCCTCATGTGTGGACATAAGAGAAGCCTCCCACAAAGATGGTAAAACATCAAAACATCCAAGCATTCCCTGGGCAACGTCCTTGCAGGTGGACAATTCTCTCACACCAGAAGCGACTTGCAGTTTCTCAAGTTGCTCCTGGCACACACACGCACACACACACACACACACACACACACAAACAAACCCTAGCAACAGCCTTTGTGGTACAGACAGACTGACTTGTGTATAGATATACATAGTAGTAGTAGTAATTTTATTGATCAGCCCTCAGGCCATATCACAATAAGAAACAGAACAACAAGGCCTGGCAAGACCTGATCACACTCCACATAGTAAGTTAAAATAAGACACTTATAACAATACAGTAAATAAATATGATAAGACGGGATAAAACTGATATACTGATCAAGCTTATCAGTGGCTTGTTCTCGGTCTTGCAGCTATTCTGATGTCTGAGGTGGAGTATCCATTGGCCTGTAGAGCACAGTTTAGGTGGTTCAGTTCACCTTGGAGGAGGTGGGGTTCACAGATTCTTTTTGCACGGTCTGCAAGACCAAGAACAAGCCACGAGAGTCAAGACAAAGATTCACCCAGATATAAAGTGTTCTTCCCATACATCAAGGGAACCACTGACCACATAGGGAAGCTGATGAGGAAACACACTATAGAAACCATCTACAGAAAATCCAACAAATGCTACGTTCAGCAAAGGACAAGAAGGATCCTCTCACTTCTGCAGGAGTCTACCGTATATCATGCAGCTGTGGACAAGTCTACACAAGGACCACCAAACGCATCATTGCCCAAACACGAATCAAGGAACATGAAAGGCAAGGCAGGTTACTTCAACCAGAGAAGTCAGCCATAGCAGAGCACCTGATGAACCAATCTGGACACAGCATTTTATTTGAGAACACAGAAATGCTGGACCACTCTCACAACCACCATGTTAGACTACACAGAGAAGCCACTGAAATCCACAAGCATGTGGACAATTTCAACAGAAAGGAAGAAACCATGGAAATGAACAAAGTCAGTTAGAGCAGGAGTAGAGTCCGTATGCTGCAGTGAGATGTCAGTTAATATATGAGTCTGTTTGCAGCAGATGTATAGTACAGTGAGTTGAAGTATAGTACAGTGTAGTACAGTTTTAAGTTTAATTCAGTTGACATCTGTTTCAATAAGCAATGTACCTTCTTGCTAAATACACAAAGCTTGTAAGTATATCAACGATGTTAACTTTTAACGAAGACTACTTATTTTTTTGGTCTCTTAAGAACATGATTTTAAAACAATATATTTTATGGGAGAGTAGATTATATATTTTTGTGCAACAGAAATAACACTTCTGAAGATCTGCTACATATTTTATGCATTGGCATTTCTTTGTTCCTAGCGGTTCAAAGAGATAGCCAAGTATATCAGTCTAACAGCTGAGAAGCCTAAACTGCCTTGTATAAATACTAGTAATTTACCACTAAGGTAGTGGTTCTCAACCTGTGGGTCCCCAGGTGTTTTGGCCTGCCAGAAATCCCAGCCAGTTTACCCAACTGTTAGGATTTCTGGGAATTGAAGGCTGAAACATCTGAGGACCCACAGGTTGAGAACCACTGCACTAAGGAGAAGATTGACTCAGGTGAGTTTGTAACTCTTCTTGGGAAGATCATACTTTACAAAATGGTTACGATCTCTATCAAGGTCATGCCTTTCCAAAAGGTTATGATTATTCCAAATAGTCTGGCTACCAGTATTGAAAAAACTCTACAATTACAACAGCAAAACAACAGAGAGGAAACAATATGGGACATGTAATCACCTCTCAACAAAAGATTGCCCCAGGCACTGCCAGGCAATCAAATGCTAATCAAGGTGGTCAGTTGAAACATTCACACCTAGCTCCAGGAAACAAGAGTCCTTTGTCCCACCCTGGTCATTCCACAGATATAAATCCTTTTCCCTAATTCCAACAGACCTCACTACCTCTGAAGATGCTTGCCATAGATGCAGGCGAAACGTCAGGAGAGAATGCCTCTAGAACATGGCCATATAGCCTGAAAAAACCTACAACAACCCAACAAAATTAGTGTTGCATAGTGTAATCTGTGTATCCCGCCCTCCCTCCACACTAAGCTCTCTCCCACCAAACCTAAAGGACTGGTCCCTTCCCCGGCCTCTTGACCCCATCCTCGCCTCTCTCACCTGTTCTTGGGGCTGGAGCGGCGGGGACTGGCTGCAAGCCCCGTTCTCCCCCGCCTTGAAGGGAGAACGTGGCGAGCCAGCCGCCAGTCCCTCAGGCGGTCGGTACCGCCGTCTTCCGCCTCTTGGGTTGTTTGAATTTGGCGCCCAACAAGGACGTTCGACGCCACGTGACGGCGCCGGGCCAATTAGAGCGCAGGGGGCGGAGCCTGTGAGGAAGGAGAGCGAACGGTAGGAGCAGCGGCCCAGGCGCATCTCTTTCGGAGGCAGACTTGCTGTGTATGTGTACACATGCGTCAGGATAGGTGTTTTGAGTTTGTATATGGGTGCCCTCACCTGCCACAGTCATTCCCCAGCTCTGGCTCTCCACGGTTTGGAAGGGACTCCAACTCCCAGAAGCCTCAGCTGCTCTGACCCAGGATAAGGGATTCTGGGAGTTGAAGTCCCAAAGGGTTTTCATCCTCCAATGTGGTTTTGCCAGTTTCTTCCTCTGAAATGCTGCCTGCAACAGCTGGCATTTGTCAGCGGCGTCCCATTCAAGAGCTGGCCCTGCTGACTTTGCAGGATCAGACGCCATCTGGGGCGTTTAGGATTTATGTTGACAGTTAACTGTCCTGCAGTTCCAGAAATAAACGGAATCACCAAAACAGAGATATTAATAATGTTGTAAAATAATATTTATACTTAATAATACAATATTTTATAATAATATAATATTTATACTTATGATATAATACAATATAATATGATCTATATAAATCAAAATATAATGTTCGTTTGTGGGATTAACTGAACTCAAAAAGCACTGGGGGAATTGACACCAAATTTGGATGCAAGACACCTAACAACCTAATGTATGTCCTTCACTCAAATTTTTTTGATTTTGTCATTTGCGAGTTGTAGTTGCTGGGATTTATAGTTCACCTACAATCAAAGAGCATTCTGAACTCCACCAACGATGGAATGGAACCAAACTTGGCACACAGAATTCCTATGACCAACAAAAAATACTGGAAGGGTTTGGTGGGCATTGTCCTTGAGTTTGGGAGTTCTAGTTCACCTACATCCAGAGAGCATTGTGGACTCAAACAATAATGGATCTGGACCAAACTCTACACGGATACTCAGTATGCCCAAATGTGAACACGGGTGGAGTTTGGAGAAAATAGAATCTTGACATTTGGGAGGTGTAGTTGCTGGGATTTATAGTTCACCTACAATCACAGAGTATTCTGAACCCCACCAACGATAGAATTGGGCCAAACCTCCCACACAGAACCCCCATGTGGGCCACAGCAACGTGTGGCAGGGGACGGCTAGTCTATATAAATAAAAAGTAATGTTCGTTTGTGGGGTTAACAGAATTCAAAAATCACTGGGGGAATTGACACCAAATTTGGACATGATACACCTAACAACCCAATGTATGTCCTTCACTCATAAAAAAACAGCAGAAGGGACTTAAAAAGCTAAATGACGAAAAGCTAAATGACAATACAGAAAAAAAGGAAGAAAGAGGAGGGAAGGGGAGAAAAGAAAGAAAGAAAGAAAGGGAGGGAAGAAGGAAAGGGAGAAGGAAGCATATAAGCAAAGAGAAAAGGAAGGAAAGAGGTAGAGAAGGAAGAAAGGGAGGAAAAGAAAAAGGGGAAAGGAAGGAAAGTTAGAGAAGAAAGGAAGGAGAGAAGGAAAGAAAGAAGGAAGGAAAGAGGGAGCGAAGGAAGGGGGGAAGATGTAGAGAAAGAGGGAGGGAAGGAAAGAGAGGAGGAAGAAAAGAGCAGAAGAGAAAGAAAAAGGGGGAAGGAAGGAAATAGATAGAGAAGGAAGGAAGAAGAGAAGGAAAGACAGGAAAGAAGGAAAGAGGGAGTGAAGGAAGGAGGGAAAAAGGGAAGGTTGGCCACAGCAATGCGTGGCAGGTACCACTAGTAATATAATATTATTTATTTACAACATTTATATGACGCCCTTCTCACCACGAAGGGAAATCAGAGCGGCTTACAAGATAGATATACATACATACATACAAACACACACATACACACACACGCTGTGCCACTAGGGGCCCCCAGTAGTATAGTACAGTATAATAATATATTTATTTATTTATTTACTAGATTTATATACCACCCCTCTCAGCCCACAGGCAACTCAGGGCGGTTTACAGTCAGTACCAATACCAAAAAGTACAATTAAAACATTAATATAAATATAAAAGAAGTAAAAACAATCAATATCAATTAAAAACATATATAATTAGAGTCTCCTTGTTCAAACAGTGTCCAGTCACGTCGTCCAGTCTTTCCATTTTTCATCTGTAGTAGTAGTAATTTTATTGATTAACCCTTAGGCCATATCACAATAAGAAACAGAACAACAAGGTCTGATAAGACCCGATCACACTCCACGTAGTAAGTTAAAATAAGACACTTATAACGATACAGTAAATAAATATGATAAGACATGATAAAACTGATAAACTGATCAAGCTGAGTATATACATCATATTTCATTATCACCCCTACAACTTACCCCAATCAGCCCTAAATATGTGGTTCTCAGACGTATTGTTTTGCTTAAGTACAGAGCTGTTTTGTATGTTATTTTTGGGTCTTGACCACACATAAAATATGTTGTTCTGATGTGAGATTCCCAATACATTGTCCATTTGACAATCTAACCATTGTCTCGAGCTGATCAAATCTGACTCGAGTGAATACCTCCCTGAGATTTTTCATCTGTAAACGCTTACTCGGCCCCTCTTCCTTTTTCCCTCCATTTCCCCCAGCATCATTTTCTTCTCTAAGCTTTCCTTTCTTCTCATGATGTGGCCAAAGTACTTAATATTTGCCTCTAATATCCTTCCCTCCAGTGAGCAGTTGGACTTTATTTCCTGGAGGATGGACTGGTTGGATCTTTTTGCAGTCCAAGGCACTCTCAGAATTTTTGCAACACTATTTTTGTTGGGTTGTTGGTTTTTTCGGGATATATGGCCATGTTCTAGAGGCATTCTCTCCTGACGTTTCACCTGCATCTATGACAAGCATCCTCAGAGGTAGTGAGGTCTGTTGGAACTAGGAAAATGGGTTTATATATCTGTGGAATGACCAGGGTGGGACAAAGAACTCTTGTCTGCTGGAACTAGGTGTGAATGTTTCAACTGACCAACTTGATTAGCATTTGATGGCTAATAAAGGTGGTCAGTTGGAATTTCAAGCATAATTGGCATTTCGGAAGATCTGTGCACGATGGGTACCCAGGATGCTGACGCTGGTTGCGGAAACAGTGTCGACTTGTTCTGTGAAGGCTTCAGAAAACTTGTTCATCGTTGGCAGAAACGTATCCAATTGTCTGGTGATTATGTGGCAAAGTGAATAGTGGTAGTTTAAGAGCACATTGTAAGGATTATTTCTGCGTTTGATTTATTAAAATATTCCCATCCAAACCCAAGTAACGAAGGTGGAGGCATTACTTTTCAATCAACCCTGGTAGAGAAAGATGTTGAAGAGCCCTGGGCCCAGGTCTGAGGAGAAGGCCGACGTCACGCTCTTTGCAAGTTGATGCGTGGCTTTGTTTTCTCCCTCACCCCGCTCTGGCTGCGCCCAATGAGGAGCAGGCGTTGTGCGCACGCGCCGCCCAGTGCCTCGCGGAGGCTCCAGGGGCGGGAAGGCGGAGGAGGGGGGCGGTCCCAACCCGGCGAGGGGGCCGCCCCCTCCCCTGGTTGCCATAGCAATGGCAGGATGGCCAGCCGGAGCGGAGTGACTTTGGCTACCATGGGAGCCAGGTGAGGCCAGGGCCCGAGGGTCCTCTTGGCGGGGCGCCCCCTTTTGGGCGAGGGGGGTGCTGGGGCCGCAGCAGAGGCTGGAGGGAAGCCCAGGAGGGCGACGCCCGGCCCGCGAGCTTGCAGGGATCCCCGCCAATCAGCAAGCGCGCGGAGGCCTCCCTGTCTCGAGCTCTGCGGCCGGAGAGAAGGCTTTTGCAGTGTATCATAGAGGCGCTGCTTCCTCTCACCCGGAAAGAAGGGAAGGGGGCGCCATGGCGGCTGCTCCTTCCCCCATCTCCTTGGTCCTTTTCATCAGTCAAGCCTATTTTTATCAGTGGAAGGGAGGCGCCTAAAGGCGAAGAGCAGGGAGGAGGGCACCCAGATCTCTGGAAGTTTTGAAGCAGAAGCTGGATGGCCATCTGTCGGGGCTGCTTTGATTGTTCTTTTCCTGCATGGCGTGGGGTGGGCTAGATGTGGTGACTTCCAGCTCTGATTCTTCCATCTCCTTCCCCCTAGCAACAATATAGTACTATAGAACACTTTTTTTTTGTTCTGTCAGGAGCGACTTGAGAAACCGCAAGTCGCTTCTGGTGTGAGAGAATTGGCCGCCTGCAAGGATGATTTGATGTTTTATCATCCTTGTGGGAGGCTTCTCTCATGTCCCCGTATGAGGAGCTGGAGCTGATAGAGGGAGCTCATCCGCCTCTCCCTGGATTCGAACCTGCGACCTGTCCGTCTTCAGTCCTGCCGGCACAGGGGTTTAACCCAATGCACCACCGGGGGCTCCTATATAACACTAATATTGTGCTATGCTAATCTATATAAATAAAAATGTAATGTTCGTTTGTGGGATTAACATAACTCAAAAGCCACTGGGGAAACTGACACCAGATTTGGACACAAGACACCTCTCAGGCCAACAAGTGACCATCACTCATAAAAACACTGAAAAACACAGCAGAAGGGACTTTAAAAAGCCAAAAAATACATTACAATGCATACGCAAAACCACATATATATACACAAACACACATATATACACACATATATGCATACACACAGAAAGAAGGCAGGAAGGAAAGAAAGAAGGAGGGAGAGAAGGAAGTAAAGAAGGGTAGAGAAGAAAGGAAGGAGGGAGAGACGAAGGAGGGAAGGAAAGAAAGAAAGGCAGAGAGGAAGGAGGGAGAGAAAGAGGGAGAGAAGGAGGGGAGAGAAGGAAGGAAAAAAGAAGAATAGAGAAGGAAGGAAAGAGAGAAGGAGGGAGAGAAAGGGAAGGAGAGAAGGAAGGAAGGAAGGAAGGAGAGAAGGAGGGAGAGAATGAAATAAAAAAGTGAAAGAGGGAAGGAAGGAGACAAGGAAGGGTGGAACCAAAGAGCTAAGGAAGCGAGAAAAGAAACAGAAGGAACAAAGAAGAAGGGAAAGAAAAAGAGGAAAGGAAGGAAAGAGGGAAGGAAGGAAGGAGAGAAAGAAAGAAGGAGAGAAAGAGGGAGGGAAGATTGGCCACAGCAACACGTGTCGGGTACAGCTAGTAATATATATTGTATATACATATAATATTGATAATAATAATATAATAATAATGATAATACAATATAATAATATTAATTCTATATTATATATTACATGTAATATTACAGTATACCAATATAGGACAATATAGTAATATATAATGATAATTTTGTGCTATGCTAATAATCTATATAAATAAAAATGTAATGTTCGTTTGTGGGATTAACATAACTCAAAAACCACTGGGCGAATTGACACCAAATTTGGACACAAGACACCTATCAGGCCAACGAATGACCATCACTCATAAAAACCCTGAAAAACACAACAGAAGGGACTATCTATATATATAAATCTGTTAGGTTGGTTCAACCGGACAGCAAAACTCCACAACCCCCCAACGAAACTGTACCAAAATTGCCATGCCCATAACACAACCCACAAGGTACAAACATATCTACTCAAAATGAAAAACAACACAACAACACACTCACAAAACGGCAAAACAACAAAACTCAAAAAACCCCAACGAAACTTAACCAAAATTGCCATGCCCATAACACAACCCACAAGGTACAAACATATCTACTCAAAATGAAAAACAACACAACAACACACTCACAAAACGGCAAAACAACAAAACTAAAAAAAACCCAATGAAACTTAACCAAAATTCCCATGCCCATAACACAACCCACAAGGTACAAACATATCTACTCAAAATGAAAAACAACACAACAACACACTCATAAAACGGCAAAACAACAAAACTCAAAAAACCCAACAAAACTTAATCAAAATTGTCATGCCCATAACACAACCCACAAGGTACAAACATATCTACTCAAAATGAAAAACAACACAACAACACACTCACAAAACGGCAAATCAACAACACTCACAAACCCCCCAACGAAACTTAACCAAAATTCCCATGCCCATAACACAACCCATAAGGTACAAACATATCTACTCAAAATGAAAAACAACACAACAACACACTCACAAAACGGCAAAACAACTGAGCATGCGCATTGGTGCCCAGCCGCAAGTTCCCTGGCGCGCGCACACAGTTCCCTCTGAGGAAGCCATGCCCACTCCAAGCCCCGCCGCGCCGCTTCCCGCACACACACCCCCTGCCGCACGCACACACACAACCCCACGCTCTATCACTCCCCCCGCCGCACACACACACGCAACCCCACGCTCCATCACTCCCCCCACCGCCACAGACACACACGCAACCCCACTCCCCCCCGCTGCCGCACACACACACGCAACCCCACGCTCCATCACTCCCCCCACCGACACACACACACGCGCAACCCCACTCCCCCCCGCTGCCGCACACACACACGCAACCCCACGCTCCATCACTCCCCCCGCTGCCGCACACACACACACAACCTCACGCTCCATCACTCGCCTGCCCCAATCTTACCTCCTTTTACTTCACGCCACCTCCAAACCCCACCCCGCCCCTTCCTGCCCTGTCAAAATCCAGGAAAGACAGGAAGGAAGGAAAGAAGGAAGAAAGAGAAAGGAAGATAAAGAAAAGGGGGAAGGAAGGAAAGTTAGAGAAAGAAGGAAGAAGAAAAGGAAAGAAAAGGAAAGATGGAAGGAAAGAAAAGAGAGACAGCAGAAGAGAAAGAAAAAGGGGGAAGGAAGGAAAGAGGTAGAGAAGGAAGAAATGAGAGACAGAGGGAGGGAAAGAAAAAGGGGGAAGGAAGGAAGGAGAGAAGGAAAGAAAAAAGGGAATGAAGGAAGGAAAGAGGGAGTGAAGGAAGGGGGAAGATGTAGAGAAAGAGGGAGGGAAGGAAAGAAGGAAAGAGAGAAGGAAGAAAAGAGACCAGAAGAGAAAGAAAAAGGGGGAAGGAAGGAAAGAGATAGAGAAGGAAGAGGAGAAGGAAAGATGGGAGGGAAGGAAGGAAGGAGGGAAAGAAGGAGAGAAAGAGGGAAGGTTGGCCACAGCAACGCGTGGCGGGTAAAGGTTGTTATTTCTATGATTATTATGATGCTATTATTCCTATGAGACCCTTTTAGGGGGAATGGGAGAGGTCCCAGGTCCCAGAGGCAATGCATTGCATTATTGTTATTGTTCTGATGATAGTGAAATAAAAGGAAATAAAAAGAGAAAGAAGGAAGCAAACAGGGAGGGAAGAAAGGCAAAGGAAGAAAGAAAGGGGGAGGGAATGAAGGAAAGAGAGAAGGATGAAACTAAGTAGTGAAAGAAGGAAAGAAAGAAAGAGGTAGAGAAGGAAGAAAGGAGAGAAAGGGGGAGGAAAAGGGGGAAGGAATAGGTAGGTACCTCTCTTTCATAATAGTTCAGATATCTACCTCAACTTTGATAAGTTTTACTATAGGCCACAGCAACGCGTGGCAGGGCACAGCTAGTCACTCATAAAAACACAACGGAAGAGACTTAAAAAGCCAAAAAAATAAAGATACATTACAATGCATGCACAAAACCACATATATACACATATTTATTTATTTAAAACATTTATATTCTGCCCTTCTCACCCCGAAGGGACTCAGGCCGGAGCACAGCATATATACGGTAAACATTCAATGTCGAGACACAAATTCTTATATACATACTTAAACATTAAAAACATTTATCAAAATATTAAAATACACCATTTAAAACCGCCCTAGTCATCCGCGTCAAATCTAATTGGCCTTATAATCTTTCCTATTGCTGCTTTATTGCCCTGTCCTGAAAGCTTGGTCCCGCAGCCAAGTTTTTACCATCCTTCTAAAGGACGGGAGAGAGGGGACCGACCTGATCTCACCAGGAAGGGAGTTCCATAGCAAGGGAGCAATCACCGAGAAGGCCCTGTCTCTCGTCCCCACCAATCATGCCTGTGACAATGGTGGGATGGAAAGCAGGTCTCCCTGGAGGATTTTAATCTCCGTGGTGGTTCATAGGGAGAGATGCATTCAGACAGGTAATTTGGGCCCAGGGCCGTTTAGGGCTTTATAGGCCAAAGCCAGCACTTTGAATTGTGCCCGGGAGCAAACCGGCAGCCAGTGGAGCTGGGGTAACATTGGAGTTGTATGCTCCCTGTATGCCGCCCCAGTTATTAACCTGGCTGCCTCTCGTTGGACTAGTTGAAGCTTCCGAGTAGTCTTCAAAGGCAACCCCACGTAGAGTGTGTTGCAGTAGTCTATCCTAGATGTAACGAGAGTGTGGACCACAGTGGCCAAGTCAGACTTCCCAAGGTACGGGCGCAGCTGGCGCACAAGTTTTAATTGTGCGAAAGCTCCCCTGGCCACCGGTGCAACCTGGGATTCCAGGCTCAGTGATGAATCCAGGAGGACACTTACACACAAAACACATGACAAGACTGGGCCACAGCAACGCATGTCAGGGGACAGCTAGTATAATATATTGTATATACATATAATGTTATAATTTAATACAATATAATAATAATACAATCTAATATTAATTATATATTACATGTAATATTACAGTATACTGATATAGTACAATGTAGTGATATATAATGCTAATTTTGTGCTATGCTAATAATATATTGCATGTACATATAACTTGTAAGCTGTTCAGAGTCCGCTTTGGGGTGAGAGGGAGCAGGGTATAAATGTAGTAAATAAATAAATAAATACATATTGTTGTCCAGATTATACTATGACATCCACCACTTACACTATGTAACACGATTTTTTGTTCCTGGAAATTAAAAATATAATTTCCTAATGGGTTCTGTCATAAAAAGGAAAGCGTATTAAACTGCCAAAACTTTGTGGTTGCGGTCGGCACATTGAAAGGTTAAAAATGGCATATTTTCATTAAGGAAAATTACCAGATGAAAGGAAATAATAGTACCACCCTCAGCCACAAAAATGAAGTTTCTGGAGTCTAACAACTACTTTCAAAGTCAGTGCCACACAGTTAAACAGGGAATAACACTTTCAAACCAGGAACAGATTTTTTTTTCAAATTTTGTTACATAGTGTTATCCAAGCCTTACTCAAGGTATAAAAATGAATAATAATAACGACAAAACTTTATTTATATTCCACTCTTATCTCCCCAAAGGGACTCAGGGTGGATTCCAAACATAAAAGGCAAACATTCAATGGGAAAATGAGCACTGTATGCCTACAGCTCTTCTAAGTGATAGTCTTTGTTTTCCTTTGCTTTCTGTGAATGTTCTGGAATTGATAGGGGGGGGGGGGGATGAAATCTGGGATGTTGAATGGTTTTCCAGCTGTTGAATGGTTTTCCAGCTGTATGGCTGTGTTCTAGCACCATTTTCTCCTGACATTTCGCCTCTGAAGGTACCAGCTGATGCAGCCAAAAGGTCAGAAGAAAATGCTTCTAGGACATGGCTATAAAGCCTGGGAACAACACAACACCCCAGTGATTCCAGACATGAAAGCCTTTGACAATAATATGAAATCTGTTAGTTCTCTTCCCCCCCCCCCCCTTCCTTTTGCTTACCCTTTTGGGCACCATAGATCTGGAGAATAAGCCCTATGAGGAGCGGCTTAAAGAGCTTGGCATGTTTAGCCCGAAGAAGAGAAGGCTGAAAGGAGACATGATAGCCATGTATAAGTATGTGAGAGGTAGTCATAGGGAGGAGGGAGCGAACTTGTTTTCTTCTGCCCTGGAGGCTAGGATGCAGAACAATTGCTTCAAACTACAAGAAAGGAGATTCCATCTGAACATTAGGAAGAACTTCCTGACTGTAAGAGCTATTCAGCAGTGGAACTTTCTGCCCGTAGTGTGGTGGAGGCTCCTTCTTTGGAGGCTTTTAAATAGAGGCTGGATGGCCATCTGTTGGGGGTGCTTTGAAGTCAATTTTCCTGCTTCTTGGCAGCGGATTGGACTGGATGGCCAGTGAGGTCTCTTCTAACTCTATGATTCTATAGGAGATTGGATTGTGCCTGCACACTGCGGGGCTGTCTACTAGCTTCTGCTCGCTGTTACTTTGTTCCCAGAAAGTGCAACTTTTGTGGTTGATCCTAGAAGAAACAACCTCCTCAGTTTTGTTGCTTTCTCGTGTAAATTCTCTTTGAGCAGCACAGTACACTGAGTTTTGTCCAGTGAAACACATCTTTCCTGCTATGCTGAGCATCGGGATGCAGAAGAGGAGCAGCTGCTTTTTTGTCTTGCTAGAGGTAGCAGTTGGATGTGTGTGCATCCTCAAGTCACTTTAAGGTGGATACATGTATTTCATACGGTTTCATTAGGCAACAGTTACTCAGAGTAACTATATTATGTAGTTTTCTAAGATGTGCCTTCCTTTAAAACATAGCCTACTTACTCAAGTACTAACTAGGCCTTTAGGATATTTAGGGAGAGCTGTTCACTCTTCTTTATCATCTAGCCCAGTGGTTTTCAACCTGGGCCTTACAACTCCCAGAAATCCCAGCCAGTTTACCAGCTGTTAGGATTTCTGGGAGTTGAAGGCCAAAAACATCTCGGGACCCCAGGTTGAGAACCACTGAGTTAATGAGTTGTTACAATAAAGGGGTTGTGTGCTCCCTATAACTAATCCCAGTTTAATAGTTTTGCTACAAATTTTAGGTGAATTTATATTTTTCAATGCTCATTGAAGGCAGCCTTGATGTACCGTACCACTGCAGTAATTCAAACAGGATTAACCGAGACATTTCTAGGAGTGTGTGCAACTGCTGAACTAGTTTTAAATTTGCAAGTATGCTCCTGGAAAGCTTTGAAATCTGTGCCCCCAAACTCAGGATGGAAACTAGGAATATGTGCATGTTATGAACCTGTATTTAATTTTATTTTGGTAGTGTACTCAATTTTATTGATGAATTTGATGCTTGTTAATTTTTGTTGTTCAGATTATACATTGTTAATACATTGGCAAACTTCAGCCATTTTACCGGATGTTAGGAATTGTGGGAGTTGAAGCCCAAAACACCTGGAGGGCCAAAGTTGCTAATGCCTGGTCTAGAGCAAGTACGGAAATCAGGAAATCTATATGTTCTTAGACTGCAACTAGCCGCACTTTGCACCTTTCATTGGCTGTGCAGACTAGTGGTAATTGGGATAGAAATCTAATCAGCTAACAAAATAATGGTTAATAGGCAACTAATTAATTTAAGTAAAAATACAAATTAGATAAAATAATAGTTAAATAGTAACAGATATCCAATATTGTCACAAATACTTTTCTTAGCAGTTAGAAGTTGGCACTAGACCTCTGCCATTTTACATTGTTACAATCATATCTTATCATGGGTGTTTTTTAAAAAAACTTGAATAGCTAACACGTCATTTCTTTTTCAGTAGCTTTGAGGATGAAACTTTGAAACTACGTCAACTGAAGCTAGAGAACCAGGTGAGACAAACAGGTGTGTTTGCATGGATGTAGTGAGGGACAGCACAAAGTGACCTTGTGTCTCTTGGGGCAAACCTCTCCAGTCCTAGAGTGTCATTAGAGAGTGGTTGTTGGGAGAATTTGTTGAACTAATGGAGAAGTTCAACAAACTTGGTAAATCCCCACAACCTCAGCTTCAACTATTCAAATGGTATTTGCTGTAGAGTGAATTAATCTAAAGCAGGGTTGTCAACAGTAGCCCATCTCGTAATCTAACTACTGCGTTCAGTGGCATGGGCTTTCAAGTGTCACTAAGAATCCTTACCTTGAATAAGTAAATTATTTTATTCTTTGGCAGAGAACGCTTCTGGAGAAGAAGCAGAGGAAAAAGCGTCTTGAACACTTGATGGTTCAGCCAAACCCAGAAGCAAAGTTATGCAAATTGAAGTCCAAAGTGGGTGAAGAACAGACTCCCTTAGTTGCATGCACTCGCTCTGTCCCCCGTGGTAAGAAAAATCTTTGATTTGATGAAACACTTTCTTACTTTGAATAATCCTTCAAAGATTATCTGTATTGTCTGCTATATGTATTGTATTGTCATCATTTTCACAACAATTTACATTCCAGTCGGCCTTTGGTCCTGAAACTGCTTTAAAAAGAATTGCCTTTTGCCCCACATTCTGGCCAAAGATCAGAATGAGTTCCAAAGTCTTTTTAGCAATAGACACGATTGCTCCGGAATGTCCCCTCCTGCACAGCTGAGCTAAATCAACTCCTTGGTTCAGTGATGAGCTGGCAGCGATGAAGCGTGTAAAGAGAGAACTAGAGTGCGTGTGGTGTTCAACTCGCAGCGAGTCAGACTCTACACGGGTATGTGACTACATAAGGGCGTATACCACAGCAGTGAAGGCTGCAAGAAAACTCATTGTGGCCAACATTGCGTCTGTTAAGAACCGTCCATCTGAGTTGTTTCAAACAGTCAGAGGGCTGTTAAATCCCATCTCGCAAGATGGGATCCCTGACCATTTGGCAGCTCGCTGTGAAGCATTGCTCGGTTACTTGCAGACAAAGTCACCCTGATTCATTCCGACTTGGATTCCATGTTAACGGCAGTCTCTGAAGATGTAACACAAGCACCTACTTACCCAGTTTTAATGGATTCATTTCAATTAGTTCAGCTTGTGAATGTGTTCAAGATCCTTGGAGAAGCGAGGGCAACCATATGCATCCTGGACCTCTGCCTATCCTGGCTGTTTTACAGTGGCTCCAGTCCTTCCTGGAGGGCTGTTCTCAGAAGGTGTTGTTTGTTTGGGGACACCTGCTCAACCCTGCAACCTTATCCTGTGGGTTCCCCCAGGGCTCAGTATTGTCCCCTATGTTGTTTAACATCTACATGAAGCCACTGGGAGAGATCGTCCGGAGTTTTGGAGTTTGATGCCATCTGTACTCCTTTCCACCTGCAACTAAGGAGGCTGTTCAGGTCCTGAACCAGTGCTTGGTGGTTGTGATGATCTGGATGAGGGTTTACAAATGGAAATTGAGTCCAGACAAGACAGAGGTACTCCTAGTCAGTTACAAGGCTGAACAGAGGTATAGGCGTTACAGCTTGTGCTTGACGGGCTTATACTCCCCCTGAAGTCTCAAGTTTGCACTTTGGGAGTCCTCCTGGGTTCATTGTTGAGCCTGGAGCTGCAAGTCTCAGCAGTGGCCACGGGAGCATTTGCACAATTAAAACTTGTGCATCAGTTGTACCCGTACCTTGGCAAATCAAATTTGGCCACAGTGGTCCACGCTCTTGTCACATCCTGAATAGACTACTGCAATGCGCTCTATGTGGGGTTGCCTTTGAAGACTTCAGAAGTTTAAAGAAGTCCAACGGGTGGCAACCAGATTCCTCACTGGAGTGATGTATAGGGAGCACACAATTCCCCTGTTATGTCAGCTCCACTGACTGTCAGTTTGCTACCGAGCTCAATTCAAAGTTCTGGCTTTATAAAGACCTAAACGGTTCTGGCCCAGCTTACCTTCCTCTATGAACCATCATGGAGGTTAAGATCTTCTGGAGAGGCCCTGCTCTCGGTCCCACCTTCTCTGCAGGCGTGGTTGGTAGGGACGAGGAGCAGGGCCTTCTCAGTGGTGGACCCTCGGCTGCGAAACTCCCTCCCCAGTGATATTATTTGAGCTCCCTCCCACGTAAAAACATGGCTATGGGACAAAGCCTTCGGATAGCAATTGCAGTGCAATAAATGGATACAGAATATTTGCAATGACAACTGGAATGGCTCCGAACTATGGACTGTGGTTTTAAGAATTGGTGTAATGTTTAGATGTTTTAATTCTTTAGTTTTAATGTAAATGTTTATTTTAACTGTATGTTGTTTCAATGGCATTGAATTGTTGCCTATGTGTAAAGCTGCTCTGAGTTCCCTTCAGGATGAGAAGGGCGGGGTATAAATATGGTAAATAAATAAATACTTTGGCTGTGCCCAATAGCTTATTTATTTATTTATTTATTTATTGTATCAGAAGCAAACCAAGGGTACAGTTGTAATCTTTTTTAAAAACAAACAAACACAAAGTTAAAAAAGTCGGCATTATATTAAATGTCCTTTAATATAAGAAGAGGAAGTCCAATAGCTGGGGGAGGACTTAGGGATGGCCCAAATTGGTTGGTGGGAGGTGACAAGGACCAGTAGGTCATATGATTCTTCCACCGGAAATTAAGTTCAATCACAGTTGAATTTTAAATTTTCATTTTGTTGCTGATTATTTTTTAAAAGAAAGTATATGCAGCTATTTGAAGATCAATATAGTAATATATCAGTATTAGTGCACCTCCACATAATAGGATTACTAAAGACATTTTAGGCGGATGTACAAAAAGCAGTACAAAAGGAAAGCAACCAGTGCCATATGGCTGGCCATGTGTGAACGTTTAAGATGAACACATCACAATATGCAATCTGCATGTGGATCTAATGGGGCAAATGCAAAGTCTGTGCAGATTAGGAAAATACAAGTGAAATAAAGATTTTCCAGGTATAGACTGGCCCTTTTTATTTGAAAATCTATTTATTATTAGAACTTGTCCAATGCATTTCCTTCCTCAGGGCAATCAACAAATAAACATAAAATATATAGATGCAATTGGCCAAGAAATATGTAAACATACTATTTGTTATTATTATGTATTATTAACCCATAGATATTGAAGGCAGCTAACAACCCCATGAATACATAAATTAAATTGATTAAAATACAGGGAGAAAAACTAATAGACTCCAACCATGAAGAACAAAAGATCTCAGTAGTAACAACAGTAACAACAATAATTTTATTTCTTATTCACCTCTCCTTTTGGCTCGAGGCAGGTTACAACATACAACAATGGTTATAATACTTTCAGTTAACTGGTACTCATGGAGATTGGTAAGGTAAAGGTAAAGGTTGTCCCCTGACGTTAAGTCCAGTCATGTCTGACTCTGGGGTGTGGTGCTCATCTCAATTTCTAAGCCGAAGAGCCAGTGTTGTCCATAGACACCTCCAAGGTCATGTAGCCAGCATGACCGCATGGAGCGCCGTTACCTTCCCGCCGGAGTGGTACCTATTAATCTACTCACATTTGCATGTTTTCGAACTGCTAGGTTGGCGATTGGTAGATACCAGAATAATGTAATTTCTGATTGCTTGAGAGTTATTATTAAAAATAGGTCTAACTAATACTATACCCCAGGTATCCTCAAACTGCAATCCTCCAGCTATTTGGGCCTCCAACTCCCAGAATTCCTGACCACTGAACACGCTGGCTAGGGCTTCTGGGAGTTGGAGGCCAAACAGCTTGAGGATGCCTGCTATGCCCCATAATATACTATATCATAAACTCTGTATTCACTTAATATTAATATTGAAATACAAGAATTGAAATCAAAGAAAAAAATAACTTAATGTAACATTTGTGGTACATGGAGAACAAACTGGAGAACAAAAGGAAGCATGAGTCAGTATGTCTAGAAATAGTACCTTTGAAGTTGGATGTTCCTGAAGATATTACACGACTCCGACGTGGTTTGTATAATGTCAAGCTGTAAAGTGGGATCAAATGGGAGTTCCTTTTGAAGCATTTTATCTGACAGGTTAGTCTGCAAAATCTTATTTTCTGTTGGTTCTTCTGATTCCCCGTCATGTTTTTCTTGCTGAAGTTCTTTTTAAAAAGATTTCAAAAGCCAAGAATACATCTGTTCACTGTCACTGTCAGTATCTGGTGTAATATGCTAGACTTGGTAAAACAACTGCTTCTTGAGTCACAAACTTTTTCACAATTTTGATGCAAGTTCTAATTCACAGATTGTCTCCTCACATTGAGGGTCTAGTTTAGTTTTTATCTTTATTATTTCCATATATAAGGCTCAGACTAATTTGGAGGCTGCCTAGGTTGACTTTGAACCATGGTTGTGAAATGAAAAGCTGGATGAGAGCCCTTAATATTAATGTAGAAGAGTGAATTTAAGTAGGTGTGCCTTGTTAGGAATGTGCTACCTGCTGAAATGACCTTTTCTGCACAACTATTAAAGGCATAGGACCCCTGACCTATATTTCTGCCACCCTGCTTTGGACCCAAATTTGAAGGGTAGTTTTAAAAATTGAAGGTACGTGTCCTATACATTAACTAATATAGGAAACTAGCTGTCCCCCTGCCACACGTTCCTGTGGCCCAGTCTGGTAACCTGGAAAATAAAGTAATGAGAAAGTACTGGTTTCTACTATATGTAATTTCTTTAGGCTTGTGGGTAAACAGTATTTCTTGTTGTTTCTTTGACAGTGTTGATGTAGAGATTGTCTGGTTTGCCAACCAGACAATCTTTACATCAGCTAGAACGTTAAAATCGTTTGGGGAGGCTCTGCTCTTGGTCCCGCCTGCATCACACGTATGGTTGGTAGGGACGAGAGACAGGGCCTTCTCAGTGGTGGCCCCTTGGCTGTGGAACGCCCTTCCCCCAGAAATTAGATCAGCCCCTTCCCTGTTCACATTTCAGAGGAAAGTGAAGACCTGATTGTTTGAGCAGGCATTTGAATAGGCAGTGTAACTAATATAGAAATATGGAAAATTTTGATGATGAGACTGGATCTTGATTTTAACTATGAGATGAGATGAGATGTTATGATGTTTATTGATTGTTATAATGTTATTCTTTTAACTTATTTTTAACTGTTTTTATCATGTTTAAGTATTGTATTTGCTTTGTTAACCGCTCTGAGTTGCCCTGAGGGCTGAGAAGAGCGGTATACAAATATAGTAAATAAATAAATAAACTCTGGAACATGCAGCATTTCTTTAGGGGTCCCTTTCAAATCTATAGTACTATATCGGTGTGTGTGTGAATCATATATATCTGTCTATCTGTCTATCTATCTATCTATCTATCTATCTATATTTATGGCTGGATCGCTCTTTGTCAGGAGGGCTTTGATTATGTTTTCTTGCCCTGGTGAAGGGAGTTTGACTGTATGGCCTTGAGTATTATCTGTTGGTCATGGGGATTCTGCGTGGTAAGTTTGCCCCAATTTTATCGTTCATGGGGTTCAGAATGCTCTTTGATTGTAGGTGAACTGTAAATCCCAGTAACTACAACTCCCAAATGTCAAGGTCTATTTCCCCCAAACTCCATTTGAGTTCATATTTGGGCATATGGAGTATCCGTGCCAAGTTTGGTCCAGATCCATCATTGTTTGAGTCCACAATGCTCTCTGGATGTAGGTGAACTACTACTCCAAAACTCAAGGTCAATGCCCACCAAACCCTTCTAGTGTTTTCTGTTGGTCATGGAAGTCCTGTATGCTATGTTTGGTTCAATTCCATCATTGGAGGAGTTCAGAATGCTCTTTGATTGTAGATGAGCTATAAATCCCAGAAACTACAATTCCTGATGACAAAATCATTACCTTTGTTTTATATAAGCATAATGTTAGTTTTGAACAAGAGGTTTGATGAAATTTGTTGAACTGCTTTTCTTTTTTTGTAGTGCAGGAATCTCTTCCTATTCCATTAATGTGATTTCTGTCTTTATGACCAAATTTTCTATTAAAGAAGGCATGCTCATAAACTCATCTACTTCGTTAACTGAGCTATGCCAGTAAACAAATGGATGGTCATCTTGTTTTTGTGTGGAGTGCTCTAAGTACAGTCAGCTCTCCACATTCATTGGAGATATTAACAGAAGACCCCCCACAAAAGTGAGGAAATTACAAGTAAACATCTTTTTTACCCAAGAGAACTCCTCTCTAGGTCTTCCAGCACAAATTTGTGGGCAGTTTTTGGCAGATATTCACCATATTGTGCTGGAAGAGCCATATTAATAAAATTCATAACTAATGAAATCTGAAAAAGTGAAACCCATAAATATGAAACCTGCCAATGTGTGGCACCTACTGTATATGTAGTCTGTTTTCTACATAAATATTGTATATTTTAATTATTGTATGCACTATGTTTTAGCAATCTATTTCACTCTGGTCAGCAGGTATTGATGCCCCAGCTGCCTCTCTAAATCAAGTAGCACAAGACAAAATTTCTGTTGGATCATCTATAACAGAGAATTACACTGAACCAGAAAAGAACGAGGAAATTCAATCGGATGTAGTTTCCAAGATGGATCTGCAGGACCTCTTACAGAAACGAGGTGAGAACTACGGGATTTCTTCAATTCTAGGATGCACTTCCCTCCCCCATATAAACATCTCTAAAAGTGAGGTGCATCTTAGAATTGCAGATATATATTTTTCTACATATACAATGTATATGTGTGTGTATGTATGTATGTGTGTGTATGTGTGTGTGTGTGTATATATATATATATATAGTGTGTGTGTTTGTGTATGTGTGCGTATATATGTGTGTGTATGGCTTTATTTCTGTAGGTGGTACTGAAAGTAGTGTGTGTCTTACAATTCATGACATCTTAGAATCAAAGAAACATGGTAATTATGTAATGTAATTCAAAAAGGATTTGGAGTCATTCAGTTTGCGTCATATTTTTGTTACTTATTTCACTGAATCTGGGGCGCCATCGATTTCAAGATGTACCCCTTTCCCCATTTTTGAGCTTCAATTTTGGGAAAAGGAAATTTTCAATTCCAAGATGCACCCCCTGTTTTTGGAGCAGCAATTTTAGAATTTTTTATTTTATTTTAAAGAAACTATAGACTTTGGAATCTTATCTGCATGACAGATTGGGGGGGAGGGGGGCAGGTGAGAGATCACTGGGGCTCCCCACTTGCTCTAGGGGCGGCTGTGTGAGAATGTGTGTGCAGCAGCCTCAGACTTTGAGTGGGCAAAGCACCATTCCTCTCTTGTTACCAACCACCTCCAAAAACTGGGAGTTGAGGAAGAAGTTTTCCACACAGATTACAGGTGAGGCAGAGCAGCTGCTATCTTTCCTGAAAACTGTATCTTGCTGCTATGAGTTTGGGAGGTGATTTCCCAGGAATCTTGTGACTTCACCGAAACTGGGGCGGGGGGGGGGGGCATCTGCAAGGACGTTGCCCATGGGATGCCCGGATGAATCAATGTTTTTATCATCCTTGTGGGAGGCTTCTCTCATGTCCCCGCATGAGGAGCTGGAGTTGATAGAGGGAGCTCATCCACCTCTCCCCGGATTCGAACCTGCGACCTGTCGGTCTTCAGTCCTGCAGGCACAGGGGTTTAACCCACTGCGCCACTGGGGGCTCCGGGGGGGGGGGGGGGGTCGAAAGGCAGGCAGAGCAGTCATGGTCTCCATTGGAAACCACTTTCTGCACCTTGCTGTTATGAGTTTGGGAGACATTTTTCCAGGGAGATCATGACACCCCCCCCCCCACCCCCACTTAAAAGACACAGGGCAGGGAAGAGCCATCCGTTGGCTACATCTACACTCTCGAAATAATGCAGTTTTACACCACTTTTAACTGCCATGGCTCAGTCCTATGGAACCAGGAGTTTTACAAGGTCTTGATGCCTCAGCGAACTACAACTCCCATGATTCCATAGCATTGAGCCATGCCAGTTAAAGCAATGTCAAACTGCATTATTTCTACAATATGGATGGACCCACCGTGTCTCCTGCAAACCGATTCCTTAGCCTCTCTGGTATGCCATGGAGCTTGTCGCTGTTCTGACTTCTCCAAAATCATGTATGCTTCCCTAACTTTGGTGCTCCAATGATTTGGGAGGTGATTTCTTTGCCCCCATTGTTTTTCCACTTTTGTGGCAGTTCCTGTTCACCGAACCCCCGCAAATGTTTAGGGCCAACTATATTTCTTTATCCCTTTGCTTCTCCTATTAACCCAAAGAGACTTTATAGGTTACAGCTCTTCAGGTGATCATAAGTATTTCACTTGCAAGAGCCTGATAATAATAATAATAATAATAATAATAATAATAATAATAATACTTTACTTATACCCTGTCTTCATCTCCCAAGGGACTCGGAGCTGCTTACATGAGGTCAAGCCCGACAACACATCAATAAACAAGAAAGCAATAAACAAAAAATAACAACAATACAGTTAAATAAATCACATATAAACATTAACATGCAAAGATTTAAAAACCTATGGCCGGGCCAGATGTAATAGTTAAAAATTAAAAAATAAACGCTGGGCATGAACAAGCTATCTAATAGGAGGGTTTTTAAGAAGTGAGGGGAGTGCTATCCAAACAGATAGTTAAAGTGCATTTGAGGACATTTTGCTGGGAATTATTATTACTTATTCTGGGAAGGCACACTGGAACAGCCATGTTTTCAGGCTCCTCCTAAAGACTGCCCATGTTGGGGCATGCCTGATATCCCTGGGAAGTTACAGAGTCAGGGGGCCACCACAGAGAAGGCCCTTAGGAAGTTTTTATGAGTTGTTTCTTTGTGAAGTACCCTTCTGCACTTGTTTATTCCCTCTTTTTAAATATATATATTTTAAATTTAAGCTTCAACCTAAGTGAAATTCTGGTTGTTTTAAGAGAGAAGATCTCACCCAGTCTGCTTAGTTACTTTGGTACAAACATTCTCTGTCTGGATTGAAAGAAAAACAGGAGGAAATTAGGCTGCTTGCCCATGATAATATGATCACAAGCCTGCAGATGTCTCACTCATTGTCTGGGGAACTCTTTGCATTGGGTAAAAGAGAAAAATATGATGGTGATAGTCATTGAAGAGGGTGGAAACATTTTGCAAGGGAGATCATGACACCCCCCACCCCCACTTAAAAGACACAGGGCATTACTCTCCTCACTCTGTGGAAATTGAGATATTTCAGCTGACTTGACGGTCTCATAGGGAATCAGTTCCTGGGAAATTCCCAAATAATGAGACCTGGACCTGGAAAATCCCCAGAGAACATTTGCTCAAATTATGTAACTGCAGTATTTTATGTCAAGCCACTAGGTGGTTCCAGTAACTTCTATAGAATTTTTGCATGTTGAGACAGGCTTTAACAGTACCCCCTAACCCCAGCTATTTTCTCAGAGACCTTTTCTGAAGTGTCTCTATTTGCTTTTTGGGCATTTGTACACTCCACGTACTTTTGGAGTGACCCCTGTCAGAAAATATTGAAGAAGAGAAGGAAAAAATAAAAGCCAAGGAAGTCTTTAAGTCTGTTCAGCCACCTTGTATGATGATATCGTTCCTCTAGCAGTGATCCCTCTCATCTCTGCTGTTTTGAAGCTCTTTTTTGGACAAATACAGCCATGATTTTTAAAATAATCATTGTGATTATGTTGATTTTGGATGAAATAACAAGGAAAGCTTGACAGGAAAAGATCATGTGTCATGGTGTGGGGGCTGTGTGTGATGTTCCCACTGAATGTTGACAGTTCAGTTGTGTGATTTTCAAAAGCAATTATAATCCTCAGAGTGGGTGGAAGCACATTGTTGGCATTACGAGCCTCAAATTTCACAGCATGCAGTGGTCAGATTTGGGATTAGGTATATAGACCTCTGTGAAACCTATAGTATGCATGGGAAAGGTTTTGGCTGGAATATCATGCTCTGATAGAAAGAAGCAAAATATACATTTTCTTTCCTCTTTAAATTTTTAAACAGTTGCAATACCATCATCAAAATTGCACTCAGACAACAGCATGAAAAGCTAATTAGATAGCAAAGTAGCACCAGTATAGAGTCTTTAAAATCAGCCCGAGAGAGTAAAAATAAATATTTGAAAGGCTGTCATAAGGAAGAGGGAGCAGGCTTGTTTTTAAACCCTTGTGTGTTATTGTTTATATTTTGAGTTATATTAATTGTATTAATTTATTTGCTTATTGCTTGTTGTTTTTATTGATGTGTTGTTGGACTTGGCCTCATGTAAGCCGCTCTGAGTCTCCTTGAGGAGATGGTGGCGGGGTATAAATAAAGTATTATTATTATTATTATTATTATTATTATTATTATTATTTTCTGCTGCCCTGGAGACTAGGACACTGAGAAATTACAGGAAAGGAGATTCCACCTGAATATTAGGAAGAACTTCCTGACCATCAGAGCTGTTCAACAGTGGAACTCTCTGCCTTGGAGTGTGGTGGAGGCTCCTCCTTTGGAGGCTTTTAAACAGAAGCTGGATGGCCATCTGTCGGGGGTACTTTGATTGAGTTTTCCTGCACGGCAGGGGCTTGGGGTAGATGGCCCACGTGGTCTCTTCCAACTAGTGATTCCATGAAGGAATCCAGTAAATGTGTTGTAGGTTTTTCGGGCTATATGGCCATGTTCTAGAAGCATTCTCTCCTGACATTTCACCTGCATCTATGGCAGGCATCCTCAGAGCATCCTCACAACCTCTGAGGGTGCCTGCCATAGATGTAGGCAAAACATCAGGAGAGAATACTTCTAGAACATGGCCATATAGCCCGAAAAACCTACAACAGCCCATTTACTGGGTTGCTATGACAATGTTTATGCTTATATGTTGTTTTGTTAATCTTATGGTTATGTTGTTTTTTAACTTTGTATGTTTTGTGATGTTACCTGGGAACCGCTCTGAGTCCCCTATAAACATTAATAATAATAATAATAATAATAATAATAATAATAATAATAATAATAATTATTATTATTATTATTATAGAACATGGCCATATAGTCCGAAAAACCTACAACAACCCAGCTATGAAAGCCTTTGACAATACAAACCCAGTAAATGCCCCTTTTAAATATGACTCTAGAAGCACCTTTCAGAGGCATATTTAAAGGCAACCTATGCATGTTACTTGTTATGCCAACAACTAACTCGTTCTCCACTTGTTCTTTTGCTTTTGGGGTGTTTTTTTGTTAAGCTGTCATTAGGGGGAAAGGAAGAAAAGAAGGAGGTGTAACTTGTTATAGATAAATACATTGCTTACAATGCGTTACTTCTGAGCTCTGGATATCTGTTGATAAATGGTATAGTTATGGTTTCTTTTGTGTAAATGTAAGATTAGTAATCTAGTTGCTGTATCATTCTGGCAGGTATCTCCGGAAGCCTGAATTTTGATGAGGAGGACACTGAAGAAGAAGATGTGGAGAAGCAGTCAGGATCTCATTCACCTGAATTAGACTCTCAGAGATCAGATTCTGCAAACAGCCATAATTCTGCTAAAGTAAGCACAAACTCTTGGGACCAGTATGTCCATCGTAGACCATCTAGTGTTTTCATAGTATTAACCTTGTCACATTCATTTTATGTTCATTGTATGGAGACTGGCTGGCGTGCTTATCTGCCAATTCTAACAAAGAAGTATCCCTGGCAACTTCCTGCAGTTTTTCGACTTGAAGTGGCAGCATCATAATTGTTCTTATAAATGTTACATTTAACCTTGCTTTATTTACATTTTTAAATTGGTATGCAGTTTCCCCCTTAACTCTATGTTGTTAGAGGTTGTGGGAGGGACTACAGACCATGTGACTACTGTGCCTATGGCTTAACAGTTCACTAGATAACTGTCCCCTAACTGTAATTTACCAACATCTCTTGCACTTTAGCATTGCCCCTTGCCCTTTAGACCTCACATTCTAGTGCCAAATGATATTACCCTTCCATCCCTAACTTTTATCAGATTTTGCACTTCTCCATTAGCTCTGTCCTGAAACTATTGCACAAACTCTTAGCCCTTCGAGCTCAGTATTCATTACTGTTCAGGCTAGGGATTGTTTTTATGATGTTGTGTTGTGTTATCATGATGTATTGGTTTTATTTTTGTTTATTCTGATTTTATTTCAGATTTTATTTTATTGCGTTGTGTTTTAACCTATGTTTTTCCGGTCTTGTCCCTATGTAAGCCGCCCTGAGTTTCTTCAGGGAGATGGAGGCGGGGTATAAAAATAAAGTTGTTGTTGTTGTTGTTGTTCTTCTTCTTCTTCTTCTTCTTCTTATTATTATTGTTGTTATTATTGTTATTTCTATTTTCATCGAGTTCAGAGTAGTTCTTTTTCACCCAATCCCCCTTTTAGGGAATTGTGTGAAGTACGTAAAGCTCCAAGGTAGTGACTGAGCTTTATGGCTAGGTTGGAATCAAAGCCCATGTGTTCTTGATCAAATTCCCAGCTTCCTCCTTTTATTCTTCCTCTTTTTATTATAAACTAGCTGTCCCCTGCCACGCGTTGCTGTGGCCCACTCTGGTGGTCATGGGTTCTGTGTGGGAGGTTTGGCCCAATTCTATCATTGGTGTGGTTCAGATTGTGATTGTAGGTGAAGTACAAATCTCAGCAACTACAACTCCCAAATGTCAAGATTCTATTTTCCCCAAACTTCACCAGTGTTCACATTTGGGCATATTGAGTATTTGTGTAGAGTTTGATCCAGATCCATCATTGTTTGAGTCCACAATGCTCTCTGGATGGAGGTGAACTACAAGTTTGGTTCAGTTCCATCGTTGGTGGGGTTCAGAATGCTCTTTGGTTGTAGATGAACTATAAATCCCAGCAACTACAACTCCCAAATGTCAAGGTCTATTTTCCCCAAACTACACCAGTGTTCGTATTTGGGCATATTGAGTATTAGTGCCATGTTTGGTCCATATCTATCATTGTTTGAGTCCACAGTGCTCTCTGGATGTAGGTGAACTACAACTCCAAAACCAAAGGACACTGCCTACCAAACCCTTCCAGTATTTTCTGTTGGTCATGGGAGAACTGTGTGCCAAGTTTGGTTCAATTCCATCGTTGGTGGGGTTTGGAAAGTTCTTTGATTGTAGGTGAACTATAAATCCCAGCAACTACAACTCCGAAATGACAAAATCATTTTTTTGAGTGAAGGACATACATTGGGTTGTTAGGTGTCTTGTGTCCAAATTTGGTGTCAATTCGTCCAGTGGTTTTTGAGTTCTGTTAATCCCACAAACGAACATTACATTTTTATTTATATAGACTAGCCGCCCCCTGCCACGTGTTGCTGTGGCCCACTCTGGTGGTCATGGGGGTTCTGTGTGGGAGGTTTGGCCCAATTCTATCATTGGTGGGGTTCAGAATGCTCTGTGATTGCGGGTGAACTACAAATCTCAGCAACTACAACTCCCAAATGTCAAGATTCTATTTTCCCCAAACTTCACCAGTGTTCACATTTGGGCATATTGAGTATATTCTGTAGATGGAAATACTTTTGCCGGTGGATTTTAGAAGGGAGGGATTTTCCCTACCTCCTACGGTCCTTCCTGCACCTCAAAAATTCACTTTTGGACCAAGGAACCCTCCAGATCCAGCTTTTAGGATCAGCAGGGAGGAAAACAAAACTCTCCCATATCTTTGTTTACTGTTACAGTGTTGGAAATAGCAACCTTCTATAAGCCCCCTATACTAGTTATTTGTTACATATATAATTGAGATTGCTTACTATGTTAGAATTTTAGAAAAAAAAATTCTTTAAAGAAACTATAGATTTTGAAATCATATCTGCATGACAGATGTGGGGGGGGGGGGCTGAGTGATCACTGGGGTATGCAGTTTTCCCCATAACTCTATGTTGTTACAGGTTGAGGGATAGACTATAGAGTATAGACCATGTGACCCTGATCTGAGAATGTTCAGAGTGAGACTCCATTTTGGAATCCATTTGAACCAGAAGTCTGTTGGAGTCAGTTAGAGCAGGAGTAGAGTCAGTCAATATATGAGTCTGTTTGCAGCAGATGGATAGAAACCAATCAGCAATGTACCTTCTTGCTAAATACACGAAGCTTGTAAGTAAATTCACTATGTTAACTTTTAACGAAGGCTACTTATTTTTTTGGTCTATTGAGAACATGATTTTAAAACAATATATTTTATGGGAGTAGATTATATATTTTTGTGCAACAGAAATAACACTTCTGAAGATCTGCTACATACTTTATGCATTGGCATCTCTTTGTTCCTAGCAGTTCAAAGAGATAGCCAAGTATATCAGTCTAACAGCTGAGAAGCCTAAATTGCTTGTATAAATACTAGTGGATATTTACCACTAAGGCAGTGGTTCTCAACCTGTGGGTCCCCAGGTGTTTTGGCCTACAACTCCCAGAAATCCCAGCCAGTTTACCCAGCTGTTAGGATTTCTGGGAGTTGAAGGCTGAAACATCTGGGGACTCACAGGTTGAGAACCACTGAACTAAGGAGATTGACTCAGGTGAGTTTTTAACTCTTCTCGGGAAGATCATACTTTACGGCATGGTTACGATCTCTATCAAGGTCATGCCTTTCCAAAAGGTTATGATTATTCCAAATAGTCTGGCTACCAGTATTTAAAAAACTCTAAAATTACAACAGCAAAACAACAGAGAGGAAACAATATCAGACGTATAATCGCCTCTCAACAAAAGATTGCCCCAGGCATTGCCAGGCCATCAAATGCTAATCAAGGTGATCAGTTGAAATATTCACACCTAGCTCCAACAGACAAGAGTTCTTTGTCCCATCCGGGTCATTCCACAGATATATAAACCCTTTTTCCTAGGTCCAATAGACTTCATTACCTCTGAGGATGCTTGCCATAGGTTCAGGCAAAACGTCAGGAGAGAATGCCTCTAGAACATTGCCATATAGCAAAAAAAAACCTACAACAACCCAGTGATTCCAGCCATGAAAGCCTTCGACAATACATTCCAAATAGTGTCAGGGCCAATCGGTCTCCAAAATACCTCCAAAAGCCTGTGGAGATTCCTGGTTTTCCCAATATATACAATGCTCCAAAACTAAAGCTGGAAATAAGCAATTGCACAATTAAGCCAGAGTTTTAATTTCTTCTTGTTAATTAATAGTGTCCTCTGATAAATCATAAGCTCAGTATTGGAGGACCTAGAGATTCCTAAAGAGGTGTTTTCAGGGGAAAAGGGATAGCAATTTTCATTTGTATTTTTTTCACTTTTGGGGGTGTCTTCTTCCCCTCACCCCTATGAATGTGCATTCTGACTGCATAATGGAGCAGCTGGAGGTGGGGCGGTGGGAGAGAGAAATGCAATATATACAGTTTCTGCTGATACTTTTTTTTGGCAAATTGGAAACAGATTGATTCATTTTTAAATGATTCAAAGGCTGTCTGATTCAACTTGGTCCCAAATCAGAAATGTCATTCAGTTTGGCAAAGCCAAACCTTCATTCTCCATATTGGCAACATCAAGAAATTAGCAAATAGTCTGACTTTTTTTGTTTTTCGACAGAGTTCGATGACATCTGAAAATATGGTCAATCCTTTAGAGTGAATAAAATACAAGCATCAGACAAAAAGTGGATTTTGTGGAAGTAGCCTTTAATATGAAACTATATATCCACAAGTCTCTTTTAAAAGAGAAAAAGCAGAATAATAATAATAATAATAATAATAATAATAATAATAATAATTTCACCTTTTGGAATATCACACCTTTTAGCTTCTTTGGATAATCTCAAGTTCTAGCATTATGAAAATAAACAAATTGGCCTTTTTCAAAATAATCCACTTTTTTCATATTTATATACAGTACCCCTTTTGTGTGTATTTTTCTTTCATTGCCTTGATTCTAAGCCTTTCAAATATATTCTTTTATTGAGGGGAATTTATATACCTCTACTATTTATATTTTCCTTTACTTTTATTGTTTCTAACACCTCCCCCAACCATACTCTTTTTTTTAGGGGAATTCCACCTAAAATTTTATAATTTTGGTTGCTTGTACTAATTTTTCACTGTCTTTCTGATACCTAGTAACCAAGCATTTTATGCAGAATTCTAGTGAATTTGGTGTATCTCCCACTAGCTGAAAGCTATTTATTCTTCTTACACTGAATCAATTTGTAGCATCTTCCTGTTCTCATTCAGTTGATGAATCATCTGTTCAAAACTTTGACCAGTTGTGACTTGCATCTTCCTTCATTCAGGAATGTTCTCCTAGTGGCAGTCATGTCTGTTCAGGTTGTTAAACCTTGCTGCGATTGTCTTTGCATTTGGAAGCAGGCTGACATCTTTCGTCTCAATTAGATTCCAGTCTTCTCATTATTCCGCACATATCCTTAAGCAGGCCATGTAGTTTTCCCACAGTGACTGTACCAACATTATCTTCATTCTGCTGCCTTTAAAGAGAACACATTTTGTTTGAACCATATATATTTATCTCAAACTTAGAAAGGTACATTTCATGAAACATTTGTTAGGGTTATTTTGTATTTTAAATAACCAGTTCCCAGCACTCCATATAATGATGAAAGCTTACTACATTTTTACCCGTAACAACTTTGCTCATATTTGTTACATTGCTTAAATGTAACTGAGCTACATCTTTGTTATAGTAACCCACAATCGAACCATTTGCAACTAACATTCAACTGTCAGCCCTCAACATCCTGACATCCGCCGGGAAGTAGCAGCCAATAGTGAAAGGACCAAGGCAATGACATCTCGAGTTCATTCCTTGTTTGGGTATCAGCCAGCACATCAACGATTTAAATCAAGAAATAGTTCTAAGATCTACAAAGACACTCGCTGGAACACCCCAGCAAGCGAGAGTCCAAAAGTGGCAGGCTTAAACCCAGAACCTCAATCAATGGCTGATACCAAATGAGGGACTCCCCTCTGGGCACACAGAAAACTGGGCGACTTGGAAGGCGCTGAACAGACTGCACTCTGGCACCACGAGATGCAGAGCCAATCTTAAGAAATGGGGCCACAAAGTGGAATCCACGACATGCGAGTGTGGAGAAGAGCAAACTACTGACCACTGCTGCAATGTAACCTGAGCCCTGCTACATGCACAATGGAGGACCTTCTTATAGTAACACCAGAGGCCAGATACTGGTCAGAGGACATTTAATCAACTACCAAGCTTGCAAACTTTGTGTTTTGTCTGTTTGTTCATTTATTTTGTTAAAAATGTAATACAACTGTCTGGTTGCTCCCGACACGATAAACAAACAAACAAATAAGCCCTCAACATTCATTTTTTTCAGGTAACTTCCAAAATTGCTCTCTGCAAATTGTGTGTATTTCTGCTGTTGTTTTCAAGGGTTTCAGTGCCTAACTTGTTTAAAGGAACTACCGTACTTAGTTCACTTTCTTAGGCCCCTTCCACACAGCGGAATAAAATCCCACATTTTCTGCTTTGAACTGGAATATATGGCAGTGTGGACTCAGATAATCAGTTCAAAGCACATTTAGTGGGATTTTCTGCCTTGATATTCTGGGTTATATGGCTGTGTGGAAGGGCCCCTTGATAAGTGACTGTTTCATCGAAGGGGAGTGGGTAGGATTTATAAAGACTTTCCTGACCTGTTTGTCTTGACATCTTACTGACATCTCATTGCAACTAGTAGGCTACTTTTGAAGGCAAGGTGGGTTGCCATTCTGCCTAAAATAGACTTTGGTCACATGAATATCAACATGGTGGAGGACTACAGGCCAGTAGTTTGCTGGCCTATGGGAATTCTGAAGAGTCAGTTCTGTACCCCATTCTGTTCAACATATTTATTTATTTATTTCAGATATTTGTACCCCACCCTTCTCAACCCCGGGGTGGGATGGGCGGACTCAGGGCTCAACCTGTATTGATGTTTTTAATGCAACAGTTTGTTGTCGTCGGCAGATTTTTAGCTGTACCTTGTTTTAATTTATGTTGTAAGCTATTTGGGTCCTATGTTGGGATAAAAGTGAGCTATAAAATAAATACATACACATAGGATTCCAGAGTAATATCAAGCAGCAATGAAAATGTAACTGAGTTGTCCTTTGAGGCAATGTGCAAATCTGTTGAGACCAAGTGCTGGCTCCTATTGTTTCACTCTTGAAGGTTTGTGGGTGTTGCTCTGCATTGGCACAAGATCCCATATACTTACTTGTAAAAACAACCAGGAGCAGAATGTGATGTTTAGTTTTCTTTGCCAAACTTATCCTCATTTAGCATGAATTAATTTTAAAAAAAATCCTTACACAGGAAATAGATGCTTCTACTGTGGCACTACCTCAGACAGATGTACAGTTGGGAGAAATCGAAAACTTGGAGGAGTTTGTGCTACGCCCTGCACCCTGTGGCGTTACAGTGAAGTGTCGGATCACAAGAGATAAAAAGGGGATGGATCGAGGTCTGTTTCCTACATACTATATGCACCTGGAACGGGAAGATGACCGAAAGGTACGTAGAACAATGGCATGACATCTAGTCCTGAATTTATAGGTGTAAAATAGATGCTGTAAGGTACAAAACCCAACATACACTCCAAAAGAAGAATGAAAACCCAGAAAGAGCAACTGTATGTATTTTTGTTATTCCAAAATTATATATAGTGGTGGGCCATGTTAAAGGTTTCCTGCATGGTATTGAGAGAAATCAAGATCAACATAGACCAAACACTCATCAGTGCTTTTATATTGGCAAATTTAGAATAATCATGGGAGAGCTAACAAAAGAAAAAAATAGACTTGTTTACATTTAATTTTGTAACACAGGGAAACAGTATCATTACATTTGTATTAGGATTTTGAGAAAATATACGAGTAACTTTCTGTTACTAAAAGATGACCAAGAATTATATATCTGGATTGTTGTGAGTTTTCCAGGCTGTATGGCCATGTTCCAGAAGCATTCTTTCCTGACGTTTCGCCCAAATCTTAGGCATCCTCAGAGATTGTGAGGTCTGTTGGAAACTAAGCAACTGATGTTTGTATATCTGTGGCATGTCCAGGGTGGGAGAAGGCAAGTGTCTGTTTGAGGCAAGTGTAAATATTGCAATTTGCCAGCTTGATTAGCATTGAATGACCTTGTAGCTTCAAAGCCCTGACTGCTTCCTGCTTGGGGGAATCCTTTGTTGGGAGGTGTTAGCTGGCCCTGATTGTTTCTTGTCTGGAATTCCCCTGTTTTTTTAATTTACTTCCCTGATTTTAGAGTTTTTAAAAATACTGATAGCCAGATTTTGTTCATTTTTCATGGTTGGATCAAAATCAAGCTCTTTCTTCCACCCTGGACATTCCACAGATATATATAAATCCCACTTACCTAGTTTCCAACAGACTTCACAACCTCTGAGGAAGCCTGTCATAGATGTGGGTGAAATGTCAGGAGAGAATACTTCTGGAACATGGCCATACAGCCCAGAAAACTCACAGCAACTCAGTGATTCTGGTCATGAAAGCCTTCAACAACACAAATTAAATATAAATCTAATAATAATAATAATAATAATAATAATAATAATAATAATAATAATAATATAAATAATATATTTATACCCTGGCACCATCTCTCATAGGAATTTGGGGCAGCTTACAAAGCACACAATGGTGCCATACAACATATATTGAAACAGATATAGTAATTTCTTTGTAAGTTAATAACAACAAGAAACATTTAAACATTGCTGCTGCCAGATGTAGCAGACCTCTCTGCACTCGCTAAAATATCCTGCAAGAAAATGAAATCCTTCCTTCCTAAACTCATTTTGAATCTGTGAAACTTTGGAATCCAAGATATTAATTCCTGTAAAATTCAATTGAAACATTTGCTAGAGTTTAGATAGAATGTTAAAAATACAGGTACCAGGGCTGACTTGAAATATTTTATCTCAGTGCTCCAGTCATTTTTTGAAATGTTTTTAGGTATTCCTTCTTGCGGGAAGAAAGAGGAAAAAAAGCAAAACATCAAATTATCTCATTTCAATTGATCCAACGGATTTATCCAGGGAAGGAGGAAGTTTCATTGGAAAACTCAGGTGAGACTTACAAAATTAATAAATAAATGAAGCTACTTATGCTGTCCAGTCATTTACTTTTAGCAGCAGTACTGCTCCAAGATCTCCTGTTACTTTGATCTGAGGGTGTCAGAGAGTGAATTGGGAAGTTTCTGTAGTTAAAGTCACCAAATGTTCAGTGATATTCTTGCCTTCCTGAAGGGGGCGGAGGGAAGACCTTTCTGCCATGATGGATGGCATGTCTTCGTTCTGTACCATGCCAGATAAATCTGTCCCAATTTAGACTGAGTATGACTTGCTTTTCGTGCATACTTGTATGATCGTTCATATAATACTGCAAATCATAACCTTATGGTTAGTCAGTATGAACTAGACAGATCAGCCTTTGAAAGCCAAGGAGTTGAAGATCCAACAAAGAGGGTGAGGTGGATTTCCATACTTTCCCCACGGCATAAGAAGACTCATACAAACTTTGGGTAAAAGCGGTAATAAAATGAGTTTTATTCTAAGAGAAAGGAAATCTATGTGGTTTTTCCCCCTTAATCATAGATCAAATCTTATGGGGACTAAATTTACCGTCTACGATCATGGGGTTAGTCCAATCAAAGCACAAGGACTAGTGGAAAAAGCCCACACTCGACACGAGATGGCTGCTATTTGCTACGTAAGTGACTTCACAATATAATACTACTACTACTAATAGTATATTGTAATTATATATTTTATATTAAATGTAATATTACTAATGATATTACAATATAATGCTATAGTACAATGTAATATATAATATTAATATTGTGCTATGGTAATAACATAATATATTGTATTTACTTTTTACTTGTAAGCCTCTCTGAGTCCCCTTTGGGGTGAGAAGGGCGGCATATAAATGTCGTAAATAAATAAATAGATGGGGTAGAAGGAGGTGTAGACTTTTGTCCCATAGCAATTTATACTAGAGGGGATTATAAATTGGAGGAAAATCCTGTTTGGGCTGAAGGCTTAGGGCAGGATTTCCACCTAGAGCAGTGGTTCTCAACCTGTGGATCCCCAGATGTTTTGGCCAACACCTCCCAGAAATCCCAGCCACTTTACCAGCTGTTAAGATTCCTGGGAGTTGAAGGCCAAAACATCTGGGGACCCACAGGTTGAGAACCACTTACCTAGAGCCCGCTTAGCAGGTAGCTGACCAACTCTTTTGGAACACATCAAGAAAGGAAGATCCAACACCACACTAGGAAATTGGTCCATCATCAAGCTGCTTTTTCGGCCAAGATGTTCCTTCTAAAGTTCAATCAACATCTACCATCATACCATTATCTTTGTGACAAACCAGATTCAGCAGCATTCGGCTGTGCAACTGTCTCCCAACCACAATTTGGGATCATGGAGTGTAGCCTCCATCGAGCTCCCGAGCCAGTTTGGGGATGTGAAACATAATCTCATGTAATCATAGACCAGTGGCTCTCAACCTGTGGGTCCCTGGGTGTTTTGGACTACAACTCTCAGAAATCCCAGCCAGTTTACCAGCTGTTAGGATTTCTGGGAGTTGAAGGCCAAAACATCTGGAGACCCACAGCTTGAGAACCACTAACATAGACGATCACTTGTGGCCAAGATCTTCCAGAGGGAGAGTCTTGGTGGTGGATCCACAAATGACTGTGAAGTCCTATTCTTGATTCTCACACTGAAGACATAGATTTCCAGATAGGAGACAGTCAAGACAAGAATTTGTTTGATGTACCTTCCTCTTGGCACATTTCTTCCTTTTGCCCTCTGTTCATTCCTCTTCAAAATCCATAGTACCATTGTTCGCCAGTTACAGCACTAGAATGACCGGGCTTTTCGGTTCTTGGTGTTTATACCCCTTTTTTGTTCCAAAACAGTACTTTTTAAAATATAACAATGTTGAAAAAAACTTGAGAAGGTATCCATGAGTGTCCAGGAAACAAATTTACATAAACATTTTAACCTCCTTTTTTGGAAGACTCTGCAACACTGTCATTGTTGTCAGTATCTGATGTGCTGTCCTCAGCACTGCTCACAGCAGATAGATGTTTTTTCCTCCACATCAGTTTCCCACACTGCATCATCTTCGGATTCATTCAGTGCATTAGAAATGCCAGTTTTTTAAAAAGCTTTTGACAACAATGTCCTCCGTGATAAGGTCCAAACTCTTGACCTTATAATGACCCATGTGTACAGCGATTCTAAGGACGGGCCCTTTATATTTCCAACAGATGTCAATTGGTAGTCATCGCTCATCATCCACTCATTATACAAATGGTGCAAGTTGTCTTTAAAGGGCTTGTTTATTGATTCATCCAGTGGCTGCAAAATAGAAATTTAAGCACCAGGAATCACAACCTCTTGTGTCTTATTGTCACGGAGAAGTTGCTTCACTTGCTTGACTTCACAAACTGTCCAAACCTAGCAGAGCTGACTGTTTCTGTATTGCATCTGGCTTTTTGTTCCACACAATTTTAACCCAATCCACCATGAGTTCCAAATCCATCCAATCCGTACAAGAAATTGTACTCCCTTAGGCGTTGTTTTCCTTCTAAAAATAATGTAAGTTTCATTCCATCTGTTGTAATAGCAAGCATTATCGTGTGATCACTTGTGATAGCTGGTTCTCTTACATTTTATTATACGTTTAAAAAGAAAATAAAAAATTTTCACACAAAGAAAAAAGGCAAAAGAAGGAGAGGGTAAGGGTTGTGGAGCTCTGATTAGTAACTTAAGATGATATATGTCTACTATATCACAGAGAAAGAGAAAGGGGATTGAGGGGGAAGAGTACTTGTGTTTGTTATAATTATTACATCACTGGTTTTCCATTGATAATAGATCATGTTGGATTTAGGGGAGAATTATTTTCTATATTCTTAATTTTACTTTCTCTTATTTGATTTCTACTATCTTCCTTCAAAGGAAACCAATGTACTAGGATTTAAGGGACCCAGGAAAATGTCAGTCATAATTCCAGGAATGAATCTGAATCATGAGCGGATCCCTATCAGACCAAGAAATGTAAGTTTAAAATAAGTCTTGAGGCAAAGAGTGAGAGGTTTAAAAAGGAAGATGGGGAAGGGAAGAAGATGATATTCAACCAGGTTTGTGGATGGAGAGGAGGAAAAAGTGAGACAGGAGAAGCGGGAGGGGTAAAGGAAGGATATTGAGTCAGTAAAGGCTGGGCAGGAGGAGAGAAGTGAAGGGATATTACTATTATTATTATTATTATTATTATTATTATTATTATTGTGTCAGAAGCGACCTGAGAAAATACAAGTCTCTTCTGGTGTGAGAAAATTGGCCGTCTACAGAGATGTTGCCTAGGGGGCACCTGTGGGAGGCTTCTCTCATGTCCCTGCATGGGAAGCTGGAGCTGACAGATGGGAGCTCACCCATCTCACAGATTTAACCGCTGGCCTTCAGGTCAGCACTTCAGCCAGCACAAGGGTTTAACTCATTGCGCCACCGTGGCTCCTGGAAGGATAAAGAGAACAAGGAAAGAAGAATTTTGAAATGAAGGAAATTTTTAATGTAGAGCAGGAGCTGCAAAAGAGGGAAAAGAAGAAAGAGGATCAAAAATAGAGCTAAAGCAGTGAAACCAATAAGAAAAATAGGAAAGCTCCATTTTTCTCACTACTCAAAATTGTGGTCACATTATCTAATTATATATTAGATAAGGGTGATAACAAACATGTATTAAACCAAATGTGTTATATATTGGAATAAGAAATATGGGAATGTCCAGCCATTTTCTGTGTAAGCGGATGTGAGAGGCTTTTGCTCATAAAAAAGAAATGTGAATGTGAAGTTGAAGTATGCTTCTTAGTAATTTTGCAGACCAAACCTGAGTGAAGGGGATGAAAAACCTGTGTTAGCTTCCTCCCACCCTTTATTCTGTTGTATAGGAGCATGAGAGTTTGTTGGCAAAATGGCAAAATAAAGACATGGATAACCTGATCGAGTTGCACAACAAAGCCCCAATATGGAATGATGATACCCAGTCGTATGTCTTGAATTTCCATGGAAGAGTCACCCAGGCCTCTGTGAAGAATTTCCAGATTGTTCATGAAAATGACCGTAAGTGTTGAAGCAGGGGCCGAAGGGCCAAACTTCCCATTCAGTAGATGGCAGCATCGACGTAGAGAATACATTTACTGTTTTTCATTTCTGGATTAGATGGGGATAGGCCAAAAAGGGGAATTCCAAAAAAATAGCACAAGCAAACTCACCCTGAGTCTCCTTTGTGGGAAAAGTGGGGTATAAATAAATATAATAATAATAATAATAATAATAATAATAATAATAATAATAGGTAAAGGTAAAGGTTTTCCCCTGACATTAAGTCCAGTCGTGTCTGACTCTGGGGATTGGTGCTCATCTCCATTTCTAAGCCAAAGAGCCGGCATTGTCCGTAGACACCTCCATGGTCATGTGGCCAGCATGACTGCATGGAGCACTGTTACCTTCCCGCCAGAGCGGTACCTATTGATCTACTCACATTTGCATGTTTTCGAACTGCTAGTTTGGCAGAAGCTAAGGCTGACAGCGGAAGCTTACGCCGCTCCCCGGATTTAAACCTGCGACCTTTCGGTCAACAAGCTCAGTAGCTCAGTGCTTTAACCCACCGTGCCACCAGAGGCTCCCTTATTATTATTATTATTATTATTATTATTATTATTATTATTATTATATTTCTACACATGATTAAGCATTTTATATTATTATTATATTATATTATTTCTACACATGATTAAAAACAATTTAGCTGAGAGGGCTGTTGGTATGTTGTTGCTAGCTGTAAAATAAGCCTGCTTAGAGAACAAGCCAGCCACCACCCAGATGTTTTTTTCTGCAACTGGCAGGCAAATCCACAATGAAGTTCATACTGATGTGCTTCCAGGGTTAAAATGAAGTTGGAAGTGGATGAAGCAGCCGTGATAGTTTGTCCCCTATTTTTTTTAGCCCTACACAAAATGTGTAGTTGGAAACCCAATGCTTGACACATAGTTTGAACTCTTACCACCAGTATTATATCCTGAACAAGTACAAAGTTTTTAGAGACCCAAAATGTTATGTGGTCTTTTATATCATAATATTTCCTCATGAAGCGTTTCAAAGATATAGATCCAATCTCATTTTAGCTAGATATCATTTTGCAATGTGAGCTCCCCCTTGTGGTTCTTTTAACCATTCCTCTTGCTCTGTAGCAGTGGTTCCCGACCTGTGGTCCATGGACCACCAGTGGTCTGCAAGAACTGAAATATGGTCCACAACCTCACTGTTACTACACTGTTACAGCAAGAGCGACTGGTCTCGCAAACCTCTCTTATAGTGCCAAGGCTTATTAAATATGGTTTTCTGTGGGCGAGCAGATGGTGACTACTAGATGGCATATGTTCTGTATCTGAAACTAGACCTGATGTGGTCTATCCAATGCAGTTTTTTGAATCAGCAGCACAAATAACCAAACCGAATCTAAAATTGACCAAAAACCGATTTGTAACCCTTTTGGTACAAATGTTGGAGAGTGGTCCCTGGTCAGAGTTGTCCCCTGTCAAGTGGTCCCTGGTCAAAAAGGTTGGGAATCACTGCTCTGTAGCTTATCACTGTCTTTGGTGAATTTGATGAATAGATTTCAGGATTTTTGCTATTCTCCTGCTTTGTTTTGCTTGATTCCTTAAATCCCAGCTGTTCAGGAGATTTGATTCACCCAGAAAAGATATCACCCGGAAAAGAGTCTCAATTTCCGGGTGATAATACAGAAGGGAGGTGCCTTTCAGAATATTCCAAAACTTAATTAATGAACAGAGAACATTTGGATCTGGGGGTTCTAGCTTGTTTACATGATGTATTAATTTACTCCCATGATTATATGTCATATAATTCCATCTTGTCTCCTGCCTATATCATCAGTTGGGAGCCCCCACACCCCCAGCACCAACTGCAGCCCTGGCCAGAATGAAGAGAGAGGGAGCTACAGTTGAAGACAGTTCCATCTTGTCTCCTGTGCTTTACTAATAATATAATATTATATTATATAGTATAATATAATATACATTGTATATACATATAATATTTATGATATTATAATGTAATACAATATAATACTACTAATAATAATACAATATTATAATTATATATTTTATATTACATGTAATATTGCTAATAATATTACAATATAATGGTGTAGTACAATATAGTAATATATAATACTGATATTGTACCATGCTAATAAAGTAATATATTGTATGTATGTATATATATCTTGTAAGCTGCTCTGAGTCCCCTTCAGGGTGAGAAGGGTGGCATATAAATGTCGTAAATAAATAAATAAATATGTCACATGTTAATCTAGTTGGTAAAGTTCTGACAGATATAGGCCCTCTCCATAAGAAATGAGCTTATTTTGAGATAGTAAAGCTTTATTTAGGGAAAATAGGAACCAGATAATCTCCTGCTTAATGTCAGAACTGGCAGGCATCATAGGCATCACATATTTATAGGTTGTGCAGTTCAGATACTTCGTGCACTATTTGCACATTCGTCAAAACATGATATACATTACACTTTTCATGGTCTTTTCCTTCATTGGGCAGATGATCAAAACATTGCCCAATTCCCACTTTCTCAGTTTTCACACGAGACATTTCCCCCATATGCCGACATTCCTAACAAGGTTGTAAGCACTAAGAAGGTTGTAAGCACTGCCATTCTCTAAGAAGCAGTTTTCTCATATATTCCTATTACTTGTTACATGTATGAACATTAAAACATGCATAATGTATATCACTATAGCTGGATATGTATGGTAATACAATAAAATACCAATACATGTTGACCATGACAAAAGCACAGGACAGAACTGTAAAAAGCATGATGGTTACACAGAGCAAAAGCACATGGCCGATCCATATAGATCAAGGTTAGGCTTAAGGATAGGATCATGAAAAGCTGTTTCTTCTCGCAATGCTAGAATTGCTCTATGAAGAGCTTTTTCTATTAGGCCTCAAGTTAGTTCAATCGCTTACACGCACGTCTCCATAGAACACCCTGAATGCATAGACTGGAGAGATAGGCAGCCACTTGAAAAAGAATGTCAATTAACAAAGTATCTGCCACAGATAAATTGGATAGTTCCAACTCTACTATCTTTATGTGATATAACACAGTTATTATTCTCTTTTTCTTTCTGTCCTTCCCCAACTCCCTCCAGCTGACTATATCGTGATGCAGTTTGGTCGTGTGGCAGAGGACATATTCACCTTGGACTTCAATTACCCAATGTGTGCCCTTCAGGCCTTTGCCATTGGACTCTCCAGCTTTGATAGCAAACTGGCGTGTGAATGATAGATGTTGATACACTTTTGTTTTTATTTCTTCACTCATAATTTGTGAATAAAAATATACAATATATTCAGATTGTTTCCCCACATTTTGCATAATTTTGACTATCTGCGTATTTATTACTTTTGGGTTTTGCACGACTGAATCCAAAGCTGTCTGTGTTTATGTCTAGGCGAGGTCTCAAATGACTTTGCTAGAAAAACTAAAGCATGGCGTGTGTGTGTGTGTGTATATATATATATATATATATAATATAAATATATACATACACACACATATACACACACATATATACATATACATACACACATACATATATATCTATACATACAAGTTTGTATGTAAGTATAAATATACACACACACATACATATACATACATACACACACACGTATACATATTATAAAACCAACAGTTAGGATTAGAACATTTTAACACAGATGTTAATATGTATATGAGGCTTCTGTGTTGCTGGAAAAAAAATTAAAGTTCAAAATCCAGAATAACTGCCAAAATCAATACATGTCTGTTATGAGCATCATTTTGTAATAATAATTTTAAAATTTAAATTTACAGAAATAGCCACAGATTATTTTAGAACAATTTTGAAATTCCAAGTTTATATATATATATCAACATGTTTAATATTTAGAGGCTGCACTACAGAATATTTTTTTTATTTACAGTATTTATAGCCTGCCCTTTTCAACCCCGAAGAGGACTCAGAGCAGCCTTAGAAAGGCAACAATTTGATGCTATATACACAACAGGCATAAAATAAGAATATACATTAAAACATGAATTTAAAATCATATAAAGATTAAAATACATTATTAAAAGTATGCATTCAGAGATCATAGTCAAAAAGCCGTTCCAGATGTCATTGCACATTTTCTGTCACCACTTATTGCACAGCACTATTGGCCAAAGGTTTGGCCCCAAAGACATGTTTTTACACGCTTTCTGAAGGTCAGGCGGGAGGGAGCTGTATAGAGAATATACTAGATGTTACAGAGTTATGTAACCACTGCAGGGGTTAAACAGCTATTTCTGTGAAATACTGGCAGAATATAAAAAGTCAAAATGGAAAGCGTGGAATTAACACTAAACAACATGTTTATAAAAGATTTCCTAAAAGTAGGCCAGTATTTTCAATCTTATTATGAATAAAATGATCAGATAGACTGAATTCCTTGAACAAGGGTGGTAGAATATTTAGATTTTCCCATTCTGTGGCAAAATTACTTCTGATTTTACTAAATTCTCCCTTTGCTATAAGTTTGCAGCATGAAGGCCATGGTTTTGGAAGCTCGTTATATATAAATATCTGATATTTCCTCGACTGGGTAGCAGACTGGATCCTCATCATGGACCATGCCTGTAAACACCAGTGACTTAACAAACTGCATCCAGAGCTAAAAGATCTGGAAAACATAATTCCTTATGAGGAGCCTCATAGGGAGCTGGGCATAATTCGCTTGGAGAAGAGAAAGTAAAAACGTAATATGATAGCCATGTTTAAATATTTGAAAGGATATCATATAAAGGAGAGAGCAAGCTTGTTTTCTGCTGCTCCAGAAACGAGGACATGGAGCAACAGATTGCAATTGCAAGAAAAGGGATTCTACCTTAACATTAGAAAAAACTTCAGATGGCATTTTTTTTTCAATAGTACAGTATGCTGCTGCCTCAGAGAGAGGTGGAGTCGCCTCCTCTGGAGGTATTAAATAGACACTGGATGACCATTTTGTGGGAGGGCTTTCATTGTGTATTCCTGAATTGCAGAAGGAGGTTAAACTGAATGGCTAAGTTTACCCACATTTAAAGAGTGGGCCTTTTTCTCCTAAGTCAAGGTGATCCCTAGTTTTCAGATTTACAATAGTGAGTAAGGCAAAACAGATGTTGGACCCGACTGTCAAAAATCTATTATTTTCAACACACTGCTTGTACTGCTGGCCAACCTGTGAAATCCCATTCCCTCTCCTGTATGCCCTTATTATGCAGGAGAGCTGAAGAGTACTTCATTGCCATTGCTTTTTAGAGGCAGGCAGAACATGTCTGCATTTTCAGGAGATTTTTACTGGAATACTACAAAAAGAAGAAGAGGCTTAGGTATGAACTTGCACTGATGACTAGAAAAGACTAGCAATAATGTTTACTGTCTTCCATAAATAAGCAATGAAAAGTATGAATTAAGCATGGTTAGGTACCGTTGGAATCTTGGTAATTTGGAATAAATTCGGAAAAATTACCTTTTCGAAGTGATTTTGAAGTTTTTAAGAAAACTGGAAGTCCCTTTGCCTTTCTGAAGCTTTTTTCACCATTTTTGTTATGACTCATGAAGTGAGTCGGAAATTATTCAGCTTTTCCCTGCTTCTGGTCCCTGGCCTAGGCTCAAGCCAGAGAAGCCAGTTTTAAACCAGAGAAGGAAAGAATTTTCTCTGCTTGCTTTTCTCTGCTTCTGGTTCCTGGTCTTGGCTCAGGCCAGAGAATCGTTTTAAACCAGAACAAGGAAGGAATTTCCTGGCCTTGGCTTAAGCCAGAGGAGCCAGTTTTAAACCAGAGAAGGAAATAATTTTCTCCGCTTGCTTTTCCCCGCTTCTGGTTCCTGGTTTCGGCTCAAGCCAGAGAAGTGTTTTAAACCAGAACAAGGAAGGAATTTCCTGGCCTTGGCTTAAGCCAGAGGAGCCAGTTTTAAACCAGAGAAGGAAATAATTTTCTCCGCTTGCTTTTCCCCGCTTCTGGTTCCTGGTTTCGGCTCAAGCCAGAGAAGTGTTTTAAACCAGAACAAGGAAGGAATTTCCTGGCCTTGGCTTAAGCCAGAGGAGCCAGTTTTAAACCGGAGAAGGAAATAATTTTCTCCGCTTGCTTTCCCCCGCTTCTGGTTCCTGGTTTCGGCTCAAGCCAGAGAAGCCAGTTTTAAAGCCAGAGAAGGAAGGAATTTCCTTTGCTTGTTTTCCCCCGCTTCTGGAGTAAAACAATTACTTTCAAAGTAAAGACCACCCAATGAAACAGGAAATAACACTTTCAAACCATTAACGAAAGGATTCAGAAGTCTTGGAAGTCTCGAAAAGTTTTGAACATTTTTTTTCTGTGAGAATCGGAATTGACTTTAGAATCGAACTACCAGCGTCCCCTACATCCGAAATTAGTTTTGAACTTTTTTTATTAAACAAACCTAGTAAGAATCCTAATGTTTGAACTGCTGATCTCAGGCTTGATGGGAAAAATATATAAATGATGATTGACAATTAAACACAGGTGTCTCCACATAACACTTTCTCGGGAAAAAATTGAACATCTTAATTGGATTCCATTGAATTGTACTTGTAAAACTGTATAATCTGAAACATTGGTTACATTGCCCTCTCTTCTGTGTCCTCATCAAGCCATAGGAAAGGAACCTAAGAACCACTTTGTGTAGTAAAGGAAGGATTATTTAACCAGTACTGTGAAATGAAGACGTGTATGTTAACAACTAAAAAGGTTCACCTTTCCATACCTGAGCAAAAAAAATGTGCCATATCAACTGACAGACATGCAACAATGCTTGCAAATGAACAGAACATTAACGGCCTGCTCATAGGACACTCAATACAAAACAGGCACGTACAACATATTCCAGATACCGTAGACCCACAAAGCATTAAAAGATGTACCTTCCTCTCCCAAGTTGATCTTATGCTTAGTTTTCACAGAGTTCCATGACATTTTCTCAGGACACCAAAACAAGGTGCGTCCTTTCACACGTGATCTGCAAACTTCAGTTAAATCACTTGTATTGCCTGTAGATGTTCTTATGCCATAGGAAAGACAGCTGGACAATTATGTCTGTAATGTACAACTCTATCCCAGTTATATCCTACCTTGTCCATGCCCAGTATTATTATTTTTTAATTTTAAATTTTTACATTTGGCCCAGCCATAGGTTTTAAATGCTTGTTGTTATTGTTACTGATTATTGTTTACTTTTGTTTATGAGATTTATTTTAACTGTTGTATTGATTGTTTTCTTATTGCTTTTACTGTTGATGTACTTTGGGCTTGGCCTCATGTAAGCCACACCAAGTCCCTTGGGGAGATGGTAGCGGGGTATAAATAAAGTATTATTATTATTATTATTATTATTATTATTATTATTATTATTATTAAACTTGAGCCAACAATGTGATCCAGCAGCTTAAAAAGCCAATGGGATTTTGGCCTGCATGCATAGTATAGTGTTTAGATTCAGGAAAGTCATGCTACCCCTCTATTCTGCCTTGGTCAGACCACAACAGTTTCCAATTCTGGGCACCACAATTGAAGGGAGATGTTGACAAGCTGGAATGTGTCCAGAGGAGCGCAACCAAAATGATCAAGGGCCTTGAGAACAATCTGAAGGAGCGGCTTAAATTGCTGGGCATGTTTAGCCTGAAGAAGAGAAGGCTGAGAGGAGATATGATAGCTATGCATAAATATGTGAGGGAAAGTCATAGGGAGGAGGAAGCAAGCTTGTTTTCTGATACCCTGGAGACTAGGACGCGGAGCAATGGCTTCAAAGTACAGGAAAGGTGATTCTACCTGAACATGAGAAAAAACTTCCGAACTGTGAGAGCTGTTCAGCAGCGGAACTCTTTGCCCTGGAGTGTGGTGGAGGCTGCCAAGAAGCAGGAAAATCGCATTCTAAGCACCCCCGACAGATGGCCATCCAGCCTCTGTTTAAAAGCCTCCAAAGAAGGAGCCTCCACCACACTCTGGGGCAGAGAGTTCCACTGCTGAACAGCTCTCACAGTCACGAAGTTCTTACTAATGTTCAGACGGAATCTCCTTTCTTGTAGTGTGAAGCTATTGTTCTGTGTCCTAGTCTCCAGGGCAGCAGAAAACAAGTTCGCTCCCTTCTCCCCAGGGCCGTAACCAGAAAAAAAATTCGGGAGGGGTTGAAAATTTCGGGGGGGGGGGGGTTGAAACCTGCCTCCTAGCTCACGCTGAAGCAAATAGCACAGCAGGGGGCAGAGCAGCCTTCAATAGCCTGCAGTTCTTCCCCTGTCAACCACCACCACCAAGTCTGGACTCCTTAATGAGAGCATTCAATACCCGCCCCCGCCCCCAACTTGGTTGCTTCGCTACATCGGCTATTGCTGCAAGTAATGACAGTGTGAATAAATTGTCAATATTTGCTTGAGATAGTGCTTGCAGATCTGGAGGGACTCTTAATTTTTTGCATCTCATAGACTTAGCATGGGGATTTGGTTAACCAGTTAAAATTCATGAGTAAACCAGTTTTTTTTTTAACCTGAAAAATTTTTTTGGGGGGGGGTTTGAAATCCTGACCCCCCCCCCCCGCCACCGCCACTGCCCCTGGCTACAAGCCTACTCCTCCCTATGACTTCCTCTCACATATTTATGCATGGTTATCATGTCTCCTGTCAGACTTCTCTTCTTCAGGCTAAACATGCCCAGCAATTTAAGCCGCTCCTCATAGAACTTATTCTCCAGACTCTTTATCATTTTAGTTGCCCTTCTCTGGACACATTCCAGCTTGTCAACATCTCCCTTCAATTGTGGTGCCGAGAATTGGACACAGTGTGATTCCAGATGTGGTCTAGCCAAGGCAGAATAGAGGGGTAGCATAACTTCCCTGGATCTAGACACTATACTCCTATTGATGCAGGCCAAAATCCCGTTGACTTTTTTTTGCCGCATGACATTGTCGGCTCATGTTTAACTTGTTGTCCATGAGGACCCCAAGATCTTTTTCACACGTACTGCTCTCGAGCCAGGCATCCCCCATTCTGTATCTAAGCATTCCATTTTTTCTGCCTAAGTGGAGTATCTCGCATTTGTCTCAGAATGGAAGTAGTTTCCAACGTTGTATTGCTTTACAGCTCTAAGGAATATTTCTTCTCACTGGGTTTGAAAACAAAACAGAAATGAAGGAAGATATTCTTCAGTCTGCTGACCTGTCCCCTCTTGACTTCACAGAACTGGGTCATCCTTTATAGTTCTGTCCCCTGCGAGAATGGGAACGGATGTACAACAGATGTGAGAGGCTTTTTTCTGGTTGATAAGGATATACAAAATGGGACAATGCAAGTGATTTCCAAAATTGTGATTTCCAAGACTATTGTATGCAATTGAAATCATACATTACTTTTCTCAGGCAATGACATGCAAAGGGTAGAATTTGGAGACTCCCTTGATTGAATTATGCCTCCAATTTTTCTTTCTCATTATCCTTAGAGTTGGTAGCCTAAGATCATCAGTTCAGACGTTAAGGATATGTTGTCTCTCATTTGGTTTAAATGTCACGAATTCAGTAAGTCATGCTGGGCTATATGTTCTTATATAAGCTTCCTTTGCCGAGCAAAGCAATGATAGAGTTCCTCTCTCTGCAGAAGCCAGACTCCCAGAACTGGGTCACTCATTCTTTCTCTATAGCAAAGTGTTCTTTTTGTGGATAGGAATGAATGTACAATAGAGATGCGATTTAAGTCAAGGGAACTGCTCTTCCAGATTAAATTCCTTTACAAGGAGGAAATACAGCTTAATGGTGTACCGTTAGAAAATGTTGATCATTTCCGCTACCTTAGCAGCCACCTCTCCACAAAAGTCAACATTGACACTGAAATACAATACCACCTGAGCTCTGCGAGTGCAGCTTTTTCCCGAATGAAGCACAGAGTGTTTGAGGACCAGGACATCTGAAGGGATACCAAGGTGCTTGTTTATAAAGCTATTGTCCTCCCAACTCTGCTATACGCCTGCGAGACGTGGACTGTCTACAGACGTCATATGCAACTTGTGGAACGATTCCATCAGTGCTGCTTCTGGAAAATCCTGAAAATCTCTTGGGAAGACAAGCAGACAAATGTCAGTGCGCTGGAAAAAGCAAAGACCACCAGCATTGAAGCGATGGTCCTCCTCCATCAACTCCGCTGGACTGGCCACGTTGTCTGGATGCCCAACCAGCGTCTCCCAAAGCAGTTGCTCTACTCCGAACACAAGAACGGAAAATGGAATGTTGGTGGACAGGAAAAGAGATTTAAAAATGGGCTCAAAGCCAACCAAACCGCATTGAGTCGCCTTATCGGGCTGAAAAATGCGGTATAGAAATAAAGCAAATAAATAAACCTCAAAAACTCTGGCATAGACACTGAGAACTGGGAAGCCCTAGCCCTTAGCACTCCAGCTGGAGGTCAGATGTGACCAGCAGTGCTGTAGAATTTGAAGAGGCACAAATGGAGGGTGAAAAAGAGAAAGAAGAAACATGCCAAGAGGAAGGTGCGTCAAGTCAACCCCAACCGGGACCGCCTACCACCTGCCACCAATGCAAGAGGGAGGCATAGAATTTAAAGTGGGATGCCAACTCTTTAACAATGTTAAAGATGCCTGACTTGGCCATGGTAGTCAATGCCTTAGTCAAATCCCGTTTGGACTACTGCAATGCTCCCTATGTAGGGCTGCTTTTGAAGATAGTTCAGATGCTTAAAATGGTCCAGAGATCGGCTGCCAAGTTACTAACTGGAGGGCCATTCAAGGAGAGAACCACTCCCATTTTGCGTCAGCTCCAGTGGCTGCCAGTCTGCTTCTGAGCTAAATACAAAGTGCTGCTTCTTACCTTTAAAGCCCTAAACGGCTTAGGTCCGGACTATTTGACAACCCGCATCTCCCTCTTTAGACCAACTCGGACACTGCGGTCATCGGAGGAGGTCCTCCTCTCAGTTCCACCTGCGTCCCAAGCAAAGTTGGTGGGAACGAGAGAAAGGGCCTTCTCTGTGGCTGCCCCCCACCTCTGGAACTCCCTTCCTAAGGAGTTAAAGATGGCCCCCTCCCTCCCTACTTTCAAAAAACAGCTGAAGACATACCTTTGCTCACTGGCTTACCAGGAGGAAGAATAGTGGTTGGTAATACTACCATTATACCCCTGATTAATAGTTGCCATCTGTATCCATGCTCTGCTCACCTCACCAGCTCAATAGATATCTTGAGCAATGATTAATTGATTTGCCCCAAGGAACTGGGAAATTATTGTTTCCATTCAATGTTTGATGTTTTGTCTTATGTCTAACAGGCTGTGTTTTTTAAATTTAATTTTAGTTGTTAAGTCATAATTCATGTTTATATGTTGGGATGCTTAAATTGTGTTAGTATGCATGCATTGTTGTTGTATTTGGGCATTGAATGCTTGCCTTTTATGTTTGGAATCCGCCCTGAGTTCCTTTGGGGAGATAGAGCGGAATATAAATAAAGTTTTATTAATATTGCTAGCTGTCCCCTGCCACACATTGCTGTGGCCCAGTCTGTGTATATGTGCTTTTTGTGTGTATATGTGTGTGTGTGTATTTGTGTGTATACGTGTGTTTGCATATGTGCGTGTTTTTGTGCATGTGTTGTAATGTATTTTTTATTTTTTGGCTTTCAAAATCTCTTCTGCTGTGTTTTTCAGTGTTGCTATGAGTTACTAGCTATACCTGCCATGTGTTGCTGTGGCCAACCTTCCCTTCCTCTTTCTCTCCTTCTTTCTTTCTCTCCTTCCTTCCCTCTCTCTTTCCTTCCTTCCCTCTTTCTCTTTCCCTTCTTTTTTCTTCCTTCCCTACCTGTTTCTTTTCTTGCTTCCTTTGCTCTTTGGTTCCATCCTTCCTTGTCTCCTTCCTTGTCTCCTTCCTTCCTTCCTTCCTTCCTTCCTTCCTTCCTTCCTTCCTTCCTTCCTTCCTTCCCTCCCTCCCTCTCTCTTTCTCTCTTTCGTTCCTTCCCTCCTTCCTTCCTTCTTTCACTTTTAATTTCCTTCTCTCCTTCCTTCTCTACCTTTCTTTCCTTCTCTCCTTCCTTCCCTCTTTCTCTCCCCCTTCTCTCATTCCTTCCTTCTCTACCCTTCTTTCTTTCCTTCTTTCTCTCCTTCCCTCCTTCTTTCCCTTTTTCTCTCCCGCCTTCTCTCCTTTCTTCCTTCTCTACCCTTCTTTCTCTCTTTCCCTCATTCTTTCCCTTCTTCACTCCCTCCTTCTCTCCTTCCTTCTCTACCCTTCTTTTTTCCTCCTTTCTCTCTTTCCCTCATTCTTTCCCTTCTTTTCCTCTTTCTCTCCCTCCTTCTCTCCTTCCTTCGTTCTCCATCCTTCTTTGTTTCCTTCTTTCTCTCCTTCCCTCCTTCTTTCCCTTCTTCTTTCCCTCCCTCCCTCCTTCTCTCCCTCCTTCCTTCTCTACCCTTTTTTCTTTCCTTCATTCTCTCCTCCTTCTCTACCTCCTTCTCTCCTTCCTTCCTTCCTTCCTTCCTTCCTTCCTTCCTTCCTTCCTTCCTTCCTTCCTTCCTTCCTTCCTTTCCCCTTTCTGTGTATGTGTTTTGTGTGTATATGCATATATGTGTGCATATATGTGTGCGTTTGTGTGTGTATGTGTGTGTGTGTGTGTGTGTATATACATATATATATATATATATATATATATATATATATATATGGTTTTGCGCATGCATTGCAATGTATATTTTTTGTTTTTTGGCTTTTTAAGACCCTTCTGCTGTGTTTTTCAGTGTTTTATGAGTGATGGTCACTCTTTGGCCTGAGAGGTGTCTTGTGTCCAAATTTGTATTTTTTGTTGTTGTTGGCTTTTTAAGCCATTTTTGCTGTGTTTTTCAGTGTTTTTATGAGTGATGGTCACTTGTTGGCCTGCTAGGGGTATTGTGTCCAAATTTGGTGTCAATTCGTCCAGTGGTTTTTGAATTATGTTAATCCCACAAATGAACATTACATTTTTATTTCTATAGATGATGATGATGATGATGATGATGATGATGATGATGATGATGATGTAGTATGATAATAGGGCAAGTAGTCTAAGATGTTGGGTTACATGCTCCTGTGGATCCTCTGCTTAGGAATGGAAAATATTCCTTCATCTGCAGACATACCCCCTTTGACTTCCAGAATGCCTCCCTCCAGTATGCCAACAAGGCCTCTGTGAGGATGGAAATGGATGTACAATGCATCCTGAGACTCGGCATGTTCATAGCTAAGATCTTTTGTTGCAACATTCCATCAAAAACACTTGGACATCAATCTTTGCAAAGTGATGGTAATTACTCTTGAGCTTCCCTGTGGAGATTTTGCAGATAGTATTGCTTTGTCAGCAAGACAAAAGCAGCAGGTTGAAAGTCATCGACATTTGAAAGTCAGTTCCTGGCACACTTTCGTTGGCTGAGAAAATGATTTGTAAGTGTGAAAACTAAAGTTGGCTTGGGAGAGAAAGGGAACACTTGGCATATCTATTATGCAACAATACTTCTCTAATATTCCTCTCTAATCGTATCCTAAGGACAGACCTCATTATTTTCCAGTGTTGTATCCCTTTTCAAATATTGTTGCATGTATGATGTGGAACAATACTTTGCTCAGGGAAAGGGAAGGGAAATATCGTTGTAGAAATATGTCCTTCCCAGGACTGGTTAACTCATCATTTTCTTATGCCAATGGATACTGAATTCAACCGAAAGGTCACAGGTTCGAATCCAGGGAGCAGCGTGAACTGTTAGCCCCAGCTTCTGCCAACCTAGCAGTTCGAAAACATGCATATGTGAAATCAAGGTCCATCTAAGTCTGAAACGACTTGAAAGCATACAACAACAAAAACAATCCTATCTCATTAGCCAAAAGCAGGCCCACCCTTCCCATTGAAATACTAATAAGTTTATATTTGTTTAAATTGTTCATCATTTTAATTATTGTATTGTTTTTAAGTGTTATTTTGCACTACAAATAAGATATGTGCAGTGTGCATAGGAATTCATTCATGTTTATTTCAAATTATAATCTGGCCCTCCAACAGTTTGAGGGATTGTGACCTGGCCATCTGTTTAAAAAGTTTGAGGACCCCTAGACTAGATGGTCCATGTGGTCTCTTCCAATTCTGTGATTCTTTAGAAATGAGGAGGCAGTTGAAAACAGCTTTTTCAGGTTCAGAAATGTTAACATTTGGTTTGTGGCTTAAAATTATATATAGAAACTAGCAGTCCCCTGCCACGCGTTGCTGTGGCCCAGTCTGGTGATATGGAAAATAAAGTAATTAGAAAGTGCTGGTTTCTAATATATGTAATGTCTTTATGCTTGTGGGTAAACAGTATTTCTTGAGGTTTCTTTGACAGTGTTCACATAGAGATTGTCTGGTTTGCCTACTCTGGAACATGCAATATATAATTGTCCATCTTTAGGAGTCCCTTTCAAATCTATAATACTTTATCTGTGCGTGTGTGAATCATACATATCTATCTATATCTATGGTTGGATGGCTCTCTGTCAGGAGGGCTTTGATTAGGTTTTCTTGACCTGGTGAAGGGAATTGGACTGGATGGCCTTAAGCATTTTCTGCTGGTCATGGGGGTTCTGTGTGGGAAGTTTGCCCCAGTTCTGTCATTTGTGGGGTTCATTCAGAATGGTCTTTGATTGTAGGTGAACTATAAATCCCAGGAACTACAACTCCCAAATGCCAAGGTCTATTTTCCCCAAACTCCATCTGTGTTCATATTTGGCCATATGAAATATTCATGCCAAATTTGATCCAGATCCATCATTGTTTGAGTCTACAGTGCTCTCTGGATGTAGCTGAACTACAACTCCCAAACTCAAGGTCAATGCCCACCAAACACTGGTAGTATTTTCTGTTGGTCATGGGAGGCCTGTGTGCCAAGTTTGGTTCAATTCCATCATTGGTGGAGTTCAGAATGCTCTTTGATTGTAGGTGAACTATAAATCCCAGCAACTACAACTCCCAAATGACAAAATCATATTTTTTTGAGTGATGGTCACTCCTTGTGTTGTGAGATGTTTTGTTGCCAAATTTAGTGTGATTTCATTCATTGGTTCTTTTGTTTTTAAGGTACTCATTATGCACAGAGCATGTTTATATATATATAGATGTGTATGCTAAGGATGTATATGGGTAGAGACAACACTACATGTATTGCAAAGGCTAAGGTTTCGAGCAGACAGAAATAATCATTTAAATCACATGAGGTTTATAAGACAGGTTAGACTTTAATTAACCTTCATTACTACAGAGTATGCAAGCCGGAGGGTTTTCTTCATCCTCTGCAACAGACTGAAGCTAGTCAAGGATTAGCCTAGCAAGCCACAACGCATTTCTCCGTGATTTGTTTGCAGGATACAGGACGGAAAGGCAGATTGACAATGAGACTGCATTCAATTACTTTTTCAAAGGGGAAAATAATCCTCTTGTTACTTCACTGTTTGCCAGTGACCAGCATGTACAAGATGAGGCTCATGGGGGACGCAATCTTCACAGAGAAACTATCTTATGTGGTGATGAAAGAAAACAGATGGCCTCTCCCTTATACACTAATCTTTATGTATACTTGAGAAAACTACAGGGTCGAACCCGCCCGTTCTCTACAGCGGTGCTTGAAGAACATTGGTTAGTTATTTACTTAGACTTCCAGAACACACATGCACATCTTAGTCTTGTTTATTTCAGCCTCCCTCTACCTTTTCAGCATTCTCATTTTGCCCTGTAGGATCCCAATCAGATTGGATCTCTTAGTACCGTATTTTCCAGCGTAGTAGACGACTGGGGGTATAAGATAACCCCCAACTTTTCCATCTAAAATTGAGTGTTTAGGATGTACCAGGTACGTATAAGACCACTTTTTTAGGTACGTATAAGACCACTTTTTTGTAGTAGCTTGAGAGAGCTTTCTTCTCTCCTAGCTTGAGGGTCACCTTCTGCTGGGGGGTTATTGTGAGGGAAAGCCAGCATAGGCCTGCGGCGGGGACAACCCAGTGGTCTTCATGGCAATGCAGCTTGCCGCTCCTCCCCCCCGTACCCACCTACTTTCCTTCCTTCCTTCCTTCCTTCCTTCCTTCCTTCCTTCCTTCCTTCCTTCTCCTCCTCCTGCCCCAACTGAGGAGGAGGAGAGCTTTCTTCACTTCAGGCTTGAGGGTCCTCTTATGCTGGAGACTCATGGCGAGGCAGAGCCACTAGACTGGGGGCGGCGAGACAGTCCAGCGGTCCGCATGGCAATGCGGCTTGCCGCTCCTCCTCCCCACGTGCTCCCTCCCTCCTCCTTAGGCCACACCACACAGGACATCGAGGGTGGAGAAGGCGGGCAGCTGCCCTCCCGCTGGAGCAGGGCACTCGAAGCAGCTACTACTGCTGTGCCCCTCCGGCATCGCTTGGCTCCCTCTGTCGGGCTTCAGTCTCCCTGAGGGGCTCCTCCACTCCATGCTCGCCTCGGTGGAAGAGGAGGAGGCATGCAACATGAGAGAGCCACTGGGCAACGGAGAGGAGGAGGAGAAGCCACCAGTGTCATGTATTATGTTCTGTGATTGATGGTGGTGGTAGGCCTAGCAGTTACTTTTAGATTACTCAACCCTTTAGAACTAATACTTACATTAACCCTTCCATCACCAACCACCATCAATTGTAGAACATATTACATGACAGTTTGTTCCTGATTGGCTGGTTCCTAAAAAGAAGGTGATACTTGAGTAGAAGACAAAAACATTGTTTGTGTGCCAAAAACTTCATTAAATGTCTGGAGGGCAGACAGATTTCTGTCAGAAACCCGGGAACCAACAGGTCTATATGTGGACCTCTTCTGAAGTCCTACGATTTTTTGCCCCTGTTTAAAACCCGTGATTTAGTGCTGTCTGGAAGCGCTCTCAGATAACCCAGTTCAAAGCAGATATTGTGGATTAACTGCCTTGATATTCTGGGTTATATGGCTGTGTTGAAGGATCCTTATTCTCCACTTGGGTGGACTTCTGGTTGGTTGCAGTTGTGGTGGATTGGTAGGAGGTGAACCTCAGGATCCCCATGGCAGTTCACCTGTGTCATTGATCCAGGATTGGGTGACGAGTGTCTATCAAGCATTGATAGGCAATTTGGTCCCCTTTGGGAACTCGGAATGTGAGACATGAAACCAGTCTTGCTGAGCTGAGGTCAAATACTTTTCCTACACCCCCTGGTTGCTGAGTGCCCTTCCAGATAGCCTCTTAATCTGGGACAAAGAAGTGGGGCAAAATAAATCATGGCACCTTAAGGAAAGTCCAGACATGGAGCACACAGTCCCAGTAAATGTTCCCCCGCTGTCCTGAAAGGCTTGGTTATAGCAGACTTTTCAAATTGGATGCAGGATACCTGCCAGAAATTTTCCTTCATCTCCCAGAAGCTTTCTTATTTATACCCTGTGATGCGTTGGATCTCATAAGTGCTGATGGAGATATAAGAAAGTGCACACAAGCAAAATTTTGTGTTGTTATCTCTCCTCACCCTCCTGCTGCCTTTACATCTGCCCTCTTCAACCTGTTTTCCCTTTGGGGTCACTTGCTTGCCATGCTGGTGCCCACTGTGCAATTTTTAATTTAAAGCTGTTTAATTTCAGAAATATAAGAACAAAGGAATGATTGGAGAGAGTTCTCACGGGGACTGCTGTCCTCTCATGTTTCCACTTAGCCACCTGTGTGTCCATGGCTTCATTTGTTTACCTCTCTTATCAGCTGTTTCGGGATTATAAAATTAGGACTAGAGAAGCCCACATCAGCATATTGCAACCAAATCTTGAGGGTTTTTTTTACTGCAGGGATATACAGTCCTCCGTAGCAGTGTATTTTTCAACCAATCGTGAATTTAAAGAGGACCTTCTTAATATATGTTTTTAATCTGATCCACCGATCCAGCACGTGTGCCATCTAGTTCTTTTATCCCAGTTTCTTGCAGATTTTAAGGCCTGTGTACAACTCTTATCCATATTATGTATCTTTGTTGGGGTCAGGTACCATTTCCATACCATCTTATAGTAGTTTTCTTTTATCCTAATTGATAAATTCTTGAGGTGTCTTGCTCTCCATAATTTTTCCCAATTCCTTTCTCCTATTTTTATTCCCAGTTCTTCTTCCCATAGTTCCCTTATTTGTATCCCTTTTCTCTCCCCTTTAATCTTTATTAATATTTTGTATATAATACTTGTCCCTTTTTGATGCTCATTTTCTTCTTTAGCCAATTCTTTTAATATTATCTTTTCAAATTTCGTTGGTTCTCTTTCCCCTAAGTTCTTTCCTTTCCAATTTTTGAACCATTGGTCCAGTTGGACCCAATGGAGCCATGATATATTTAATTCACCTAGGAATTCCTTAATGGTGCTCTTCTCCTTTATTTGTTCCATCCAACTTCCAATTTTGTCTAATTTCTTCTTTTTCAACTCCTTATCCATCACATTTTTTTAGATTTTTAGGAAATTTCCCCTTCATTATAACTGGCATTATTTTTGAATTCCCTTTAATTAGGTTTTTCTTATATTTGTTCCATATTGTTAGTATATTTTCCAATGATACATTTCCCATTTGATTAATTTCCTTTTTTGAGTATTCCTTAAAAATATATTTTCTAATCTCATTTCTATACCTTTATTATTTGTTTCCATCCAGTCTGTATCAGCTTTGTTTAGCATCCCTTCCACCACATGTCTCAATTGGTTATCCTCATAATAACTTTTGATTTCGGGTAGAGGCCTGTGTAGAAGGGACCCGAGACACCATGTTGGGGTTCCACCAAGCTGAACCCTCTCATGCTAGCTCTAGGGATCTGGCTTCTATAGGCTCATTGTCAGAGATGGCCCTAGGTAATTTTCAATGGTAAGCAAACCATATTTTGGCGCCCCCCCAACCAATCACTGATATATATATTCTGTTAGTCATGGGAGTTCCTAGGTGAACTCCCATTAAGGAATTCCTAGGTGAATTAAATATATCATGGCTCCATTGGGTCCAACTGTGCCATATTTGGTTCAATTCCATCATTGGTGGAGTTCAGAATGCTCTTTGTTTGTAGGTGAACTATACATCCCAGTAACTCGCATATGTCAAGGTCTATTTTCCCCCAAGAGCGCCTCAAGAGCACCCCTGGGCAAAATCAACTATACTGAAAATGCTTACTTTGCGTAATGGGTTGAGCCGCCCCTGCTCATTGTTGTACAGTTTAGGTGGGTTGATGCCAAATAATGTGTCCCTTTAATCTCCACCTAAATATGTCTGGTCTGTAGTTTTCTCTTAACGCACAAAATTGTTTTGGAGAGTTGCAACGGCATATCTTTGACACAAACATCTTTTTTATTTAATTCTGAATTACTTTAAGATGAGTGAGGCCAGGCATAGCTAAATATGTGCATTCAGAATAAAAGTCAATTGTCCTTAATGGGGCATTGTTATTGTTAAAAGGATGAAAATCAGTTTAGCTCACTTTATTCTCAGACCCCTTCTACACTGCCATATAATCCAGTTTATGAAATCAGATAATCCACATTATCTGTTTTGAATTGGATTATGTGAGTCTAAACTGCCATATAATCTAATTCAAGAAGCCTATGTGGATTTTATATGGCAGTGTAGAAGGGGTGTCACTTGCTCTATGAGAAGGAAAGGAGAGAAGCGACAGCTCGCAGTCAGAGGTGTCAAAGTGAACACAAGAAAAACACAGATTCTCTGTTTCACGCATCCATCCTCTAATCCCACTTTTCATATGATATAATCTGTACACAAATGATAAAATGCAGCCTTGCGTGACCCCTTGCCAACGGGAAATCTGTTTAAAGTTATGCAAATCATCTGTTGCTATTATTTTGTGAATGTTTAGCTATGACACTCCAAGTCTGCTACTTTCTGCAAATAATATTGTGGCACTTGCAGATCTGAAATTGTTGAAGCCCCTTCCCTCTATTTTTCTGCCTCTGTCTCCAAAAGCTCTGAAGATGAATAATCTGCATTAAACTGTGAAATAAAATACTCCCTTGCCAGAAATCACTCTGTGTCTTAATATTCTGTCCTTGTAGACATCATGCATCAGGACAAAGAAATTACTGTAGCACTCCCCTTTCATTGGAACACAATCTACACAAAGACTTAAGTATAAATTAGTTGGTTTTGTGCTAGTGGGTTTTGCTTTTTTTTTTTTTTGGACTGTCAATTTTATCATTTTTGTTTTTCCTTGCTTTGTAAATCTGTATTTTTAAATTACTTTAAAAATTCAAGTAATTAGTAGAAGAGAACAGTTCAAATAGTATGGTGACGGAGAAGCTCGAAAATGGAATAGCCACAGTAGGAGCAGGAGATCCTGGCAGAAGATCCCTTTGAGGCAGTGGTAACGGTACTCCAGCTGATAATGGCACTGGGAAAACCTCCAAGATTACTATTGTCAAAAGTATTAATATCCTTCATTATGTGCTTCTCACATATGACAGTTGAAAGAGCCCTGTCATAGAGAGACTGAATTGCTCTTTACTCAATTGCATTTTACATTCCAGTGATGTTTTGATTGTCGATGCTTGGAAAATCCTGTAATTATTTAGTGCATGTTCCCAGTACCTCTAACAATAAAAACATTGTCACTGCTTTTCTTAGGAACGCTCCATGAGATATCAAATGAAGCCAATCTCTGCCATTGTATCTATTGCTTGAAAAAAAAGAACCATAAACAGAGCAAGCATGTAAAGGTCTCCATATCAGACTGACAGACCAACATGTGTTTTGTGGTCACACTGTCACAGGTAAACAACAAGAAGTAATAATAATAATAATAATAATAATAATAATAGCCAGAACTGAAAAGTTGACGACAGATCCCAAGTGTAGACTCTGCAAGCAAGCAAATGAAACAATAGATCACATCCTCAGCTGCTGAAAGAAGATCGCGCAGACAGACTACAAGCAGAGGCATAACACCGTTGCTCAGATGAGTCATTGGAACTTGTGCCACAAATACCATCTGCCTGTGACAAAGAACTGGTGGGATCACAAGCCAGAAAAAGTTACAGAAAATGAACACACCAAGCTACTCTGGGACTTCTGAATTGAGAACCACTGTATTAAGTACTCTTATCTATCTATCTATCTATCTATCTATCTATCTATCTATCTATCTATCCATCCCATTTTCTTTGCTCTTTCCAGTCCAGGGTAACCCTTGCTTGGGCAGCTTCTGTCATATATTTTACAATATCAGTCCATTCTTTATTACTACCTTTAACTTCTATTATCTGGGTAAAAAAGGTTTTTGTTCAAATCTACTTTTAGCCTTAAGATTTCTCCCATCTCACTTTTTATTTTATTCTAGAATTTTTGTATCCTATCACAATTCCACCACATATGCATAGAGGTACCTGTTTCACCACATTTGTGCCAACATAATTTTTATGTGTGCGCGCTAGTTGATTTGGGGTTCAGTACCATTTAGTTAATATTTTCTGTTGTGTTTCTTTAATCCTTATGTTTTAATATTTTTATTGTGTAGATCCAGCGTTCAATTTCCTTCTCATTACTATTAAGGTCCTCTTTCTAGATCTCGACTAGTATTTGTTTCAAATTATATTATTTTTCTACTTTTTTCCTATATATGAAACCCTCTGACTTGGTTTCTTCATATTTTTAATTTTTCTGCTTGCCATGTTAATACTTGCTTGGTAACTATACTCTGCCTCTTCTTCAGATGCCTACACTGTGTTTCTAAAACCTCAAGTACTGCAATGAAATGTTATGCTAAGGGTGAGGGGGAGATTATTATTTTGGGTTAACACTCTTATTTATCCACTGGGAAAGCGCTCTTGAATTGAGGGAAAGTTGAATCAGAATCTCAATTACAAAGAACACTGGCCAAGACACATTTTGGTGCCTCAGATGGTAGCCTTGAGTATATCTGACCTGCTGATTCCAAAAATGGCCGTAATTCCCCCCTATCAGCTCTATTTTGAGATACAGAACATATGCATATGCCAGTTTTCATCTGCTTGCCCATAAAAATTCATGATAATCATAACTAGGAAACTACAGCTGATGCCACCTATCCAGTGCAAAGGATTGTGGTTAGCACAGAGGGTTAAATCGCCAATCACAGAAAATCTTGCCAGTTGGCAGTTCAAGCAGCGGGTTGGGGTGAGCTCCCGCCATCTGCCCTATCTTCTTACCTAGCAGTTCTAAAACAAAGCAATATGAGTAGATAAGGGGGTACTGCTTTAGTGGGGAGCTAAAAAGTTGACTCTGAAGACATGCTAGTGCAGCGTTTCTCAACCTGGGGGTCGGGACCCCTGGAGGGGTCATGAGGGGGTGTCAGAGGGGTCGCCAAAGACCACCAGAAAACACTGTTTTCTGCTGGTCATGGGCAGGCATGTAGCCAGGGGGGGGGCTTCAGCTCCCCCCCCCCAATTCTCAGGGTGGTTCGCGAGAAGGCCTTACAGGTACATTATTTCAACTGTTACATTTATTCCTATCATGATCTGATCACCATACTCAATATATCCCATATGCATGGGGGTATTGGGGTAACGATACAAAAGGTTTGCTAGATCCTCTTTCACTCAGACTCAGCCTCCCCCTCCCGAATCAAACTCAGCCCCTCCCGAATCAAAATCCTGGCTACGGGCCTGTCTCCATGACAAGCAAAACTGGTGGCTATTGGGATAATGATACAAATGGTTTGCTAGGGTTGATCCTCAGCCCCCCCCCCTTCGAATCAAACTCACCCCCCCTCCCCCCGAATCAAACTCAGCAACCCCCGAATCAAAATCCTGGCTACGGGCCTGGTCATGGGGGTTCTGTGTGGGAAGTTTGTCCCAATTCTATCCCTGGTGGGGTTCAGTATGCTCTTTGATTGTTAGTGAACTATAAATCCCAGCAACGATGACTCCCAAATGTTAAAGTCTATTTTCTCCAAACCCCACCAGTGTTCACATTTGGCCATATTGAGCATTCATGCCAAGTATGGTCCAGATCCATCACTGCTGGAGTCCACAGTGCTCTCTGGCTGTATATGGACTACAATCCCCCCCCACACCCTTCCAGTATTTTATGTTGATCATGGGAGTTCTGTGTGTCACATTTGGTTCCAAACCATCATTGGTGGAGTTCAGAATGCGTTTAGATTATAGGTTAACTATAAGTCCCAGCAACTACAACTTGCAAATGACAAAATCAACACCCTCGCCCCACAACCACACCAGTACTCAAATTTGGGAGTATCAGGTATTTGTGCCAAATTTTGTCCAGTGAATGAAACTACATCCTGCATATCAGATATTTACATTATAATTCATAAGAGTAGCAAAATTACAGTTGTGAAGTAGCACTAAAAATAATTTTATGGTTGGGGGGGGGGGGTCACCACAACATAAGGAACTGTATTAAGGGGTCGCGGCATTAGGAAGGATGAGAAACACTGAGCTAGTGATTCGATCAGGAAGGCATCCATGCACAACAGGCTCCTTGATGTGGAGAAATGGAACAGCAGCACATCCCCATGGCCGAGTCGAGCACAGCTTCCAGATGCCGGAGATGAAAGAGATGGAAACCTTGCCTCTATCTATGTACAGTCTGCCTTTGTTGTTAATTGTATAATGGCATTGAATGTTTTCATATATGTATTATGTAATCAGCTCTGAGTCCCCTTGGGGAGATAAACAGAATATAAATAAAGATTATTATTATTATTATTAGTAGTATTATTATCTTCTGAATCATTGTCCAAAATAACCCCAGGAACATGCCTAAAAGCCAAGACACCAAGATTTCTTTTTTTGGCCAGGCTGTGTGATCTCTATATGTGCGTGAAAACATAATTGGTCTAATGGTACAAAGCACAGCAAAGTGCAAAGGAAGGTCGACGCTAGCTGGGAGGCAGATTGTGGGGGCATCTGCTTGCTCGGAACTGCTGCTCCTGAGGTGAGAGCACTAGGAATGCCATAGTGGAGGTTTTCCTCAGTGCCTTTTTGTTCACTGCCAGCTTGGCTTCACTTCAGCTTTTCAGATGCTGATGGTGACTGATGAGCAGAGAAGCAAGCAGCCAGAGCCTCTGCTACATTGGTTCAGATTGTAAGGGGTGTTGTAGAGGAGAGGATGTAATATGAAGAAATATATGTAACAAGATTAGTGAAGCAAAACAGTATTCTGACTGTTTTGCCCCCAGGCATGTAATTAATAGTGCTTTTATTTTCCTAGGCAAGATCCAATTTCTATAAACAGTTTTGTAACCTATTCTGCAACCTATTTCATCAAAAGAAATTGCATTAGATTCATTGACACAACTGGCAGTGAGCTATTAGAATCATAGAGTTGGAAGAGACCTTATGCTGGCACGGCAGTGCCAGGAGATTTGGATTCCTTTTCTTGCACTGCTAATTTGCATGAATCTATTTAAGCCGTGCATTTTGCAATAAGGTAGCTTCCCTCAGGTTGCAATCATAGGGCCAACAACTTGGCAATCATCGTTATAATCTTTAGAACTGCCCCTTTCCCCAGGATTTTGGAGGGAAAGAAGGACCTTTGTTCAGTCTCACTGTTTGAAGCCTAACAGCAGGACGTGTGGGATTCTCTTTCCCACCTGCACAAAACCTTCACTTCTCACAGCTCTGCTGGGGAAATACAGCCAGCTTTTGCTGGGGGTTAAAGAAATAGATCCACAGTTCTGCTGGGGAGTAAAGAAATAGTTCCTATAGCCTTCGTGGAAAACTAAAGGATACCTTTCAGCTTGACAGATCTACAGGAACCTTATCTGGTAAGGGACCACTCGGGCTATCCATAAAGCAGCTTGGAGCCAGGAGTAGGGGCCTCACGCCAGCAAAGTAAAGAGAGATTGCCCAGGGAGGGGTCAAAGGATTTCCCTAAGGAAGAAAGGAAGAGTTTACCACCAGTTGCCTGCCCCTTGATAGCAGATTGAGGAAGCTACCGGTTTTCCAAGATTATAAAGCATTTAATTCATTTGTTTGAAGATTTAAACCCAAATAAAGAACTTTGTTGAACTTATTTTGAGCCTCAATAGAACTTTGTGTTGGGAAATCTAAGGGGCCCTTCAGCTGAGGCACCCTGGCATCCCGTTGGGCATACAAAGAGCACGTCCTGTAAACAGACATTATTTCAGGCCCAGTGTGCGACAGCACAGACCTGATGGATCATCCAGTCCAACCCCCTGCCAAGAAGCAGGAAAATTGCAAAGCACCCCTGACAGATGGCTATCTACCCTCTATTTAAAAGCCTCCAAAGAAGGAGCCTCCACCACACTTCGAGGCAGAGAGTTCCACTGCTGAACAGCTCTCACACTCAGGAAGTTCTTCCTAATGTTCAGATGGAATCTCCTTTCCTGTAGTTTGAAACCATTGTTCTTTGTACTAGTCTTCAGGACAGCAGAAAACAAGCTTGCTAAATTAATATTCTATTAATTATTAATTATTAATGTTCTGAAAGCTGAAGTGAAGGCTGAGCGAAGGAAGATAGATGAACTGTGGTGCTGGAGGAAAGTTCTGAGAGTGCCTTGGACAGCGAGAAGATCCAACCAGTCCATATTTCAGGAAGTAAAGCCTGACTGCTCATTATTGGGAAGAATAGTAGAGGCAAAGTAGAAGTACTTCGGCCACATCATGAGAAGAAAGGAAAGCTTAGAGAAGACAATGATGGTGGGAAAAATGGAAGGAAAAAGGAAGAGGGGGCGACAAAGGGCAAGATGGATGGATGGGATCCTTGAAGTGACTGGGTTGACCTTGAAGGAGCTGGGGGTGGTGATGGCCAACAGGGAGCTCTGGTGTAGGCTGGTTCATGAGGTCACGAAGAGTCGGAAACAACTGAATGAATGAACAACAAATTAATGTTCTATTAATTATTAATAGTTTATATTCTATTAATTATTAATATAGAATGACATCAATAGAGCATGTCTGCACATTTTGGTGGACTCTCTTTGATTTTAGTGTTCATTAAATTCAGTGCTACTTCACCTGCATTTTTGTCAATAAATTCAAATTTTCTAAGAAGGTATATAAACCCAATGGCCTTCAAACCGATACAAAAGATTGTGTCTGTTTTCACCTCCCTGCTCAAGATGAGACAAAGATAATACTGTCAGTAATCTTCTCCACATCTGTCCTTTCTGTATTTTGTTCTATTGCAATGCTATGGTTTCTGCAAAAGGTCTTAATAAAAATACTATCCTTCTGACTCTCAGGAATGTTAATGTGGCTCTTGGTGTTTGGTAAAAGAAGGTAGCTCTTTTCTGTGCTCATGCTATACCACAATTTAATGTTTTCTTTATAAAAAATGGGCTGCAGAGATTCCAAATGATTGGGTTAACGAAAATTCATTCAAGTAATCATGCTTTTCCACTTCGTGGTAGGAAGGGGACTTCCAGCACTACTGGACCGGAAAGGATTTGATGCCTGTGCTTTCATGTAGCTTGTAACATGCTCTGCAGCTGTTTATCTCTCATCCCATCTGCTGGAGATTTTGCTCTGCTAGCTTTCAAAAAAGTGTGTTTTAATGAATGAACAGAGCTTAGGAAAGGGAATTGGTGGAACATATTGTGGGCATGTGATGGGCGAGCTTCCCCCATTATCCACGTGTATAACTTCATACGTAGGCAGGGCAGTAGGGAGGCAGGGAGAGAAAGAAAGAGATAGAGAGATAGACTGAATGCACACTAGAGTTTGGAACATTGTTTATAGGCAGACTCTTTCTCTTCTCCCATAATTAAAGTAGCAAGAAATGCTTCTTTAGAACTGGGTTGTTGTAGGTTTTTTCGGGCTATATGGCCATGTTCTAGAGGCATTCTCTCCTGAAGTTTTGCCTGCATCTATGGCAAGCATCCTCAGAGGTAGTGAGGTCTGTTGGAACTAGGAAAATGGGTTTATATATCTGTGGAATGACAAGGGTGGGACAAAGAACTCTTGTCTGCTGGAGCTAGGTGTGAATGTTTCAGCTGACCACCTAGATTAGCATTTGATGGCCTGGCAGTGCCTGGAGCAATCTTTTGTTGAGAGGTGATTAGATGTCCCAGATGGTTTCCTCTCTGTTGTTTTGCTGTTGTAATTTTAGAGTTTTTTAATACTGGTAGCCAGATTTTGTTCATTTTCATCGTTTCCTCCTTTCTGTTGAAATTGTCCTCATGCTTGTGGATTTCAATGGCTCCTCTGTGTAGTCTGACATGGTCCCGCATTTTTGTGTTCTCAAATAATATGCTGTGTCCAGGTTGGTTCATCAGGTGCTCTGCTATGGCTGACTTCTCTAGTTGAAGTAGTCTGCAGTGCCTTTCATGTTCCTTGATTCGTGTTTGGGCAATGCTGCATTTGGTAGTCCCTATGTAGATTTGTCCACAGCTGCATGGTATATGGTAGACTCCTGCAGAAGTCCTTTGCTGAACGTAGCATTTGTTGGATTTTCTTGGTGGGTCTGTAGGTAGTTTGTATGTTGTTTCCTCATCAGCTTCCCTATGCGGTCAGTGGTTCCCTTGATGTATGGCAAGAACACTTTTCCTCTGGGTGGATCTTTGTCTTGACTCTTGTGGCTTGTTCTCGGTCTTGCAGCTCTTCTGATGTCTGAGGTGGAGTATCCATTTCTGCAGGAGTCTACCGTGTACCATGCAGCTGTGGACAAGTCTACACAGGACCACAAAATGCAGCATTGCCCAAACACGAATGAAGGGACATGAAAGGCACTGCAGACTAATTAAACCAGAGAAGTCAGCCATAGCAGAGCACCTGATGAACCAACCTGGACACAGCATATTATTTGAGAAGACAGAAATGCTGGACCACTCTCATAACCACCATGTCAGACTACACAGAGAAGCCATTGAAATCCACAAGCATGTGGACAATTTCAACAGAAAGGAAGAAACCATGAAAATGAACAAAATCTGGCTACCAGCATTAAAAAAAACCTCTAAAATTACAACAGCAAAACAACAGAGAGGAAACAATCTGGGACATCTAATCACCTCTCAACAAAAGATTGCTCCAGGCACTGCCAGGCCATCAAATGCTAATCTAGGTGGTCAGCTGAAACATTCACACCTAGCTCCAGCAGACAAGAGTCCTTTGTCCTACCCTGGTCATTCCACAGATATATAAACCCTTTTTCCTGGTTCCAACAGACCTCACTACCTTTGAGGATGCTTGCTATAGATGCAGGCGAAATGTCAGGAGAGAATGCCTCTAAAACATGGCCATATAGCCCGAAAAAACCTACAACAACCCAGTCATTCTGGCCATGAAAGCCTTCAACAATACTTCTTTAGAACTTTTCTAGTGGTGCCCCTTTCTGGTTTTCGTAGAAAATAATGTCATGATAGGTTGGACTGTAGCTTTGGCTTCCAGTCATGTTATATCTATGCATCTTAAGATGTAATTTTTCATCACACAAAAAAGGGGACAACAATTCTGTATATATTAGAAACCAGAAATGGTTGGAAGAAGTTCTCTGATAGTAGGACAATCTGAAGACTATTAGAATCACTGGTGATCCAGTGGAAGGATCCTTAATCTCAAACTTGTGGAATAGCAGCTCCATAGCCCTAGCACCTCCACCCTCCTTTGGGCATTAAACAGCAGATGGTGGTGCCATCTGTTGCTGGAAAGCACCCTTCTGCAGAGGGAGCACTGCCCCCGCTGTGAATTTTGGGCGCAGTTCTCAGAAAAAAAAACCTGGTTAAAAACATAGAGATTGCAAATATATATATATTTCTCTTATAACACAGCAACATAAATAAACTTAAATAGCAAGAAACTACTGACCATTCCGCATGATGCCAGGAATGCCAGGAAAGGTTCTAGAACAGATAACAGTCTGTGAACACTTAGAAAGAATGCTGACTTCCATCGTCCAATCAATCACTGTAATCTCTGTCAGTTGAAATTTCATGACGTTCCTTAAAGAATCACATCTAAAATGGGACTACCTCAGCCCAATCTGTTCAGTGCTTTGCAAGTCAACACCCAGAGCTGATATGAAGTCAATGAAGTCCTGCCTTGGTGAAGGAAATATGTAACATCATCCTCCCAGCTGCTTTAATGTACTTTTGTGTAACAACTAAGTACAACATTCAATATATTGTTGAAGGCTTTCATGGCCGGAATCACTGACCTCACTACCTCTGAGGATGCTTGCCATAGATGCAGACGAAACGTCAGGAGAGAATGCCTTTAGACCATGGCCATATAGCCCGAAAAAACCTACAACAACCCAAGTACAACGTTCCCTCATCAAACAGTATTCTATTCCTGTGCTCTTAACCTGCTGGTCCATTTCAGCAACCCTGCATATTACACCTACATCTATACTACACCTATACTAAAATTACTCTACTGGCTGCCAATTAGTTTCTGGGAAAAACACTTCGATACTCTGCTGTTGAATACACATGTCCAGTGTGGAATGCATATCACCACATTAAAACAGTGGATGTGGCTCTTAATGAGACATGCCACATTATCACAGGATGTCTATGCCCTACACCACTGCCCTACACCACTGTTTAGCCGGTATTGCACCGCCTGGCATCCATCAGGAAGTAGCAGCCTGTAATGAAAGGACCAAGGCATTGACATTTGCAGCCCACCATTTGTTCAGATATCAGCCAGCAAGCCAATGCCTTAAATTAAGAAATAGCTTCCTAAGATCTACAGAGATACTTGCAGGAACAACTCAGCAAGCACGAATCCAAAAGTAGCAGGCTAAAACATGGAACCTCAATCAATGGCTGATACCAGATGAGAGACTCCCTCCTGGGCACAGAGAAGACTGGGTGACTTGGAAGGTGCAGAACATACTGTGCTCGGCACTACGAGATACTTAAGAAATGGGGCTACAAAGTAGAGTCTACAACATGTGAGTGCGGAGGAGAGCAAACCACAGACCACTGACTACAACGCAGCCTGTGCCCCGCCACATGCGCAATGGAGGACCTTCTTACAGTGACACCAGAGGCACTCCAAGTGGCCAACTTCTGGTCAAAGGACATTTAGTATAATGCCAAGTTTTTAACTTTGTTTGTGGTTTTTCTATGCATTATAAGTGTATTCTCAATTTGCTCCTGTCATGATAAATAAAAATAAGTTTCCAAGCAAAGTACAAAGTGTTAGTTTTGCCCTTTAAAGTCCTACATGATTTGGGTCCAGGTTACCTACAGGACTGCCTTCTCTCAAACAATCCGTTCCAAATACTGAAGTCCTCTGGGTGGCAGCTATGCCAATCATCCAGAACACGACTGGCCATCATCCCCCAGATGATCTTTTTATTGGCCACCCCAAGACTGTGGAATGACCTGCAGAAAGAGCTCAGACAGCTCAATGAGCTATTGGAATTTTAAAGCCACCTAAGTCCTAAAACAAGCCTACCAGCCAGTTTTAAGCATGAATTTTAAATTCGTGTCCTGTGTTTTAATTTCTGATATTTGTATTCAATATGTATTTTATAGAAATACAGTTCAATATGTAACTTTTATAGAACTACATTTTAATATGTGTGTTTATAGGATTTTTATGTTTGTGTGTTTTAACTGTGTTGTGACCCATCTTGAGCAACAAGGAGAGGTGGGAAAGAAATAAAATAAAAATTGTTGTTGTTATTATTATTATTATTATTATTATTATTGTTATTATTATTATTATTATTGCTGCTCTGGATGAATATCCCTCGTTTCATGAACACATGGATCCTTTTTCTAAGCTTGCACTACACCCATCGATTGCCCCTCAAAAGGACATCAACGAAGCAGTATGTAAGAGTTGACCTCATAATCATAAAAGCACTTGAAAGCTTATTCCAAATTGAATGCAGGGGTGGCTTATTATTTCACTTGGTTCCACTTTCCTAATGATTTCCTTTTTGATGCCCAAACTTTTAGTTCTATCTTTTTTAACATGTGAGGGAGGGCATTGGCGAGGGAAGCTAAGCTGCTTTCTCCCTTTGTTTTTACTATTCATGAATGTTCAGGAAGGGAGTCTGGAAACAGCTGCTGTTTACCTGGCCAGTTGTAGACACACAAACAAACGCACACACTTATAGTAAAAATAGCTAGAGTACAATCCCCTTATTTCTTAACTCAAGTTTTATTGCTTTGTGTTACTGATGCAACCTAGCGCCAAAAGCCATGTTTTTTCAATCTTTCTTACACTGTTGGTGCAAGTCTTTGCTAAACATTTTTGGCCACACAAAGACAGAAAAACGGGTAGGACAGTACCAAAGGATTGTTTACAAAAAGCAGATATTAACTGAGATATTCCTGTATCTGGGAGAAAGGGGAAATTGTGCATCCTGTATCCCCTCACAAGGCCACCTGTAAATATTTTATAAATATAATAAATAATAAAACTTTATTTATCTACCGCTCCATCTCCCCTAGGGGACTCAGGGTGGTTTCCATGTAGGCAAAATACACAAAAAACATACAGATTAAGCAAAACATAAGCATAATATTATCGAGACAACCCATATACATTTAAAAAAACAATCCCACACTGTTCTTTCATGCAAAATAAACTGTTAGGGCCAGAGTTTCGGAATGGACGTAGGCAATTTAAGAAGGCTGGGCTGAGGCTAGTGCAAGGCAAGACACGGGGGGCCAGGTGAATGGTTAAAGTGTAATAACTGGTCCCAACAATAATAATGGCGAGGCCTGGGGCTGCTCATTTCCAGAGTCTATTGGGGAACTGTCCGGGATTGTGGGTGGGGTGTAAGCCCACGTTCTAACCAGTGGCTGGGAGCTGGGGGTAGTACTAGTCGTTTTCAAAGGCCTGGTGAAACCACCAAGTCTTCAAGCTCTTACGAAAAGAGGAGAGTGATGGGTACTATCTTATTTTCCAGGGAAGGACGTTCCAGAGGCAGGGGACCATCACCGAGAAGGCCTCCTCTCTCGTCCCCACCAACCGTGCTTGTCATGGTGGTGGGAGCGAGAGAAGGACCTCCCCGGAGGATCTTAGAGTTTGTGCTGGTTCATAGAAGGAGATACGATTGCGAAGATAGGTGGGGCCCAATCTGTTTAGAGCTTTATAGGTCATAACCTGCACCTTGAATTTGGCACGGCAACTAATCGGAAACCAATGAAGCTGTTTTAATAGGAGTATTGTGCACTCTCTATAATTTGCTCAAGTTAGGAGTCTGGCTGACACCCGTTGTACCAACTGAAATTTCAGGACCGTCTTCAAGGGCAGCACCATGTAGAGTGCATTGCAGTAGTCCAGTCTGGATGTAACCAAGGTGTGGACTACCCTGATCAAGTCGGACTTCATGAGGTATGGTGGCAGATGGCACACAAGTTTAAGCTGTGTAAAGGCCCTCCCAGCCATCGCTGACACCTGGCGTCAAGCAACAGCATTGAATCCAGGAGGACCCCCAAGCTACGGACCTGCACCCTCAGGGGAAATGTAACCCCGTCAAGCAGAGGTTGCCACCCAATACCTGTTAGCCCTCATCCAGTCCATCACAGCTGCCAGACATGATCTGAAGTTCCTAGTGGAATCTTCAACTATTGGCCTTAACTTCAAATGACCCATATTTGAGATGTTCTACTGGCATCTTAAGCTTCCTAAAGCTGAGTTTTCAGTATAGGAGAAAAACTGTTGTCTTCCACTCCTAAAGCCCTCTAGATTATCCAACAGATATTTACTATATTGCTGGATTTCCTCTAATTTGATTCCCCAAAGAATTAAATACACAAGGTGCCCAACTTTCTATCTTATTTCAGGTTTCAACGAACACACAATTCTAAGGAAAGAAGCAATTTCTTTCAAGCATCTACAAGTAATGCCAGATAAGTCAAAGTCAATCAACTAGACAGTCTCTGGAAACAAACTTGCCTAAAATGCTAGTGAGAAGGATACACAGAAAAGTCAAAAGCCAGTTTTAAAGTCCAAGAATCAAACAGGGTTATCAGCCTATCCAAAGGTTGGTGTTGAAGGCATCTGAAGCAGAACTGTAGGAACACCATGTCAGAGTGAAGAGCAGATAGTTGCTTCCAACAGACAGAATGGGACAGGATCGTCTTTCAAGTTGGTTGCTTTTCTATTTTGCACGGTTTAGTCACATATCTATTAATAAAATCTGAGCATGTTGGTTATCATACATCTGTTTCATTCTTGAAATTTCATTCTGAATATTATCTTTTCCAAAACAGCCCACATGGAAGTCTTAAACACATTTCTTTTCAAAAATATAAAACCCGCTTGCTTTGGTCTCATACTGTTGCAAAATATCCACAACATATCTGGTGTTTTCACTTAGATACCTTTTACAGAAAACCTATTTGAGCCTCAGGTAGTAGATATTTTTTATTTTATAGTTGTTGTTCAACACAGATATTGGCCAATAGGGTTTATTAAATCATTTAGATTGCAGTCTTCTTTATAAATTAGTTACATTAGCCTGTCACCAAGAATCTGGCAGTGTATTCCTTAACAAGGTATTCATGGTTTGCTGTAAAGTCACAATTAATAGATCTTGTAGTATCTTATAATATTGTGCCATCGGTCTATGCCTTGTCTGTTTACTTCTCCAGTTCCTTGCTGACTTCTGCCATTGTAACTGAGTCATCAAGTCTCTTTCTTTGTTTTTTTATTGTTAAGAAATCTTATCTTTCGAGATGATTTTGAACTTGTTTTTCACAGACCAGGACTACAGAGAAGTAGTACCAGTATTTGTAAAAGGAAGTTCTTAATTTCCATCTCTAATATTTAGTATTAATATCTTCCAAAACCATTTCCTTAATTATGAGAAGTTCAAGATATCAAAATTGCTGTAGTATCCTACTCCACTTGACAATTTTTCTATCAAACTCAAAAGATAAGCTTTGAGAACATATTTTAACCATGGTACACAACAATCTATCAATTCAGATTTTCAGATTCAAAAATCAAAGGGCTGTTTACCTAGGAAAGCTTAAATTCCCAGAATCCAGGAAAGTTTTACAACTGTTTTCTTCATGCTTAGTCATGACTGAGGGAAGATATTCTCCAGGAGAGTGGGGGGGGGGGGGGGGAGGGAATCAATCTCCCTCACCGCTCTCCTGGTGCGTCATTTATACGTGCTGGGAGAGCTGGCCAAAGCCTGTAATGGAGGCCAGGTAAGTTTTACTTACCTGGCCTCCATTACTTTTCTAAGGGATCTGAGGGAGGAGGGTAGGGCCTCCAGATGTTCTCACGGGCCAGTTCCGTGAGAGCATCTAGACACCCACCCCAGAATGTGCGGACTTTCTGGGGTGGGTGTGGACAGGCCCCCAGAAAAATTCGCATTTTTAAAACACAGATTCTCCTAGGATAAAGGCCTGTGGATCCATCCTAAGAAGATTTACTGTAAAGTGGTAAAGGCATACGTAATTTTGCTCATTTTCCCCAGTATGAAATCCCTTTTCAATTGATTTTTGATGATACTCTGAGGCTCCATCTACCCAGATACTTGAAACTGTTTCGGGAGGAACTGGTTTCCCTGTACAGGTGATTAGAATGACAGGCCTGGAGCTGGTTTGAGGCCAATACAGTGATTACATGAACCATGGAACTTGGCCTCAAAGCACTCTGTATGTTTTCCCTTTTGGGGGAGATGCACATCAGCACCCCAGAGGTATAGGAGGTGGAAAAAAAGGAATGTAACAATTAGAAGTAGAAATAATCAATTACCCATATCAGGAGGTCAGTTAGCCCTCTGCTAGCCAGCCATGTTGGGGCATTTTTGGCTGCTCCATCATCCCTTTGTTACTAATTTTATGAAATGTTTCAGCAAAGGCAGACCTCTACAATTCTGCGATTCAGTGTCACTCTGGGATCTGGTCTACACTGGATCTGTTGCAGCACATTAAGGAGCTTAACTCACACTTTCCTGGTACTTTATTTAATGTAGTGGTTTCCAACCTTTGGTCTTCCAGTTGTTTTGGACCAAAGAAATCCCAGCCAGCTCACCAACTGTTAGGAATTGTGGAAGCTGATATCCATAACACCTTGAAGACCAAAGGTTGGAAACCACTGCTTTAATGTGTTGTATACCCTTGAGTCCAGGCTGAAGCATGCATTGATGGCATGCGTTTTGTAGCCACTGCAGTTTCGAGTTGGTTTGGAGGCACATTAAATGGTTAGCATAGATTTATACTGAATTAACCAAAAGGAAGAGCTGTTTGTTAATATAAGTAGATGATTTAAATATTGTATGCTCCTTTTCATTAAGTCATAGGCTTGGAAGAGCCCACAAGAGTAATCTAATCTCTGCCACAGACGAATAATGTTAGTCATGTTAGTCCAATAGGCATATTTATCATTACTTATTTGTTGAATAGCTTGTTTACTTTTACAAGCAGCTGAGTATCTAATGTTACCTGAAAATCTAAGTCTCTTTAGTTGTGAAACAAAACTTTCAAACATTCTTTGCCAGCATATCAAGTATCTTTTCTAGAACACGTTAGAACTGATTAGAAAAGAAAAAAAAAAACAATGTAGGAAAAATGTATGTCTTCATTACAACAATATGTGTCAATGAAGTTTTTAGCTTTGGCCATTCTTTTTAGTTTTAATTAAAATCATAGTTGATATTTGTTGATGTTTGCTAATTTGTCGAACCAGCTTTTTATTGTTTGGACTCAAGAAAGTGAAAACTAGACTGGCGCAGAATGAAACTGAGTATGTTCTTCAATGCTTGCAGTTCTGTAAGGGGATATTTAGGCGCATTTTGGATCTTTTGTAATTGATAGTAATTCCAGTTATGCATCTGTCCTATGTGTTTTAATTATCTTTCCAATGATTTTGGGAAAAAAGAATATTTTGGCTGCAAATAGGCTGAAAACTTGTTCCTAGTGTTTGATCTAGGTCCTTGTAATTCTTTCAGATGATCTAATGCAGGGGTTCTTAACCTTTTATGTCCCACAGGCATTATCTGGTCAGGTGAAAACCACAGATCTCTTCTCAGAATCTAATGGCAAAGTTTTATAATACTCAACATTGGCGTGCATTTAAATTTTAGTATTATTCAAAATTATCTTTTGCAATTTCCCCACCATTTCAATACCTGACAATTTAACACAGTGTAACATCTGTCACACATTAGTTTGTAAATAGCTAGTGATCTAGCATCGGGTCTAACAAGTACTATAATTTCAAAGTATGAATGAGCAGAAGTGATTTCTCAAGATATGCAATGAGTGTAACGTGATATGAAATGACTGCTACTGTAATTTATTGCATACATTCATAAATGAAGGAAATACTAACTTTCAGTTAGAGGCCAGAGAAAATAAACACAATAAGTTTATTTATTTTTCAATTCAAGTTTGAGGACTCCCTGAAATCTTTCCATGGACCTCTGGTTAAGAACCCTTTATCTTTCTGCTATGGCAAACAACAGAATTCTATCTTGAACCCTTTTCAGGTTGCATGATTTTAGAGACCGGGTGATTAGTGTGAAAGTAGGCTTTATATCCATTATAGATTTTTTTAAAGACAAGTATGCAAAAGTAATTAATTCTCTATTATCACTGAATTCTGCCTTGATTGGGCCTCACTTGGAATACTGTGTCCAGTTCAAGGAAGATATTGCCATCCTTCTCTGGAAAGTGTCCAGAGAAGGATGACTAAAAGAAAACTAGGCTGAGAGTAGACATGCTAGAGATGTTTAAAAAGCAATTAATTGAGGAGGGGGTAAACTTGTTTTCTGCTGCTCTTGAGATTAGGACATGGGGCAATGGATTCAAATAGCAGGAAAGCAGATTCCACTTAAACATTAGGAAGAACTTTCTAATGGTAAGAGGTGTGTGAGCGTCGGATCTGCTGCCTTGGAATGTTGTGGCCAGATACAGCCCTCCAAAGTCATATACCCAGCCCTCACTCAAGGTCAATCTAAGTCTGAAACGACTTGTAAGCACACAACAAAAACAACAGCAATCCTATCTCATCAGCCAAAAGGAGGTTCACATTTCCCATTGAAATATTAATAAGTTTATAGTTGTTGAAATTGTTCTTCATTTTAATTATTGTATTGTTTTTATGTTTTTAAGTGTTTTAGCACTACAAATAAGATATGTGCAGTGTGCATAGGAATTCGTGTTTTTTTTCCAAATTATAATCCGGCCCTCCAACACTTTGAGGGACTGTTACCTGGCCCTCTGTTTGAGGACTCCAGTTATGGAGTCTCCTTCTTTGGATGTTTTAAAGCAGAGGCTGGTTGGTCATCTGTTGGGGGTGCTTTTATTGTGTCTTCCCGCATGGCAGGAAGTTGGGCTGGATGGTCTTTGTGGTCTCCTCCACTTCTATGATTATCTGAATTTTAAATTATATTTTCTCCAAGAACCTAAAAGAATCTGACCACTCCACTCTGTCAAAAGCTTTAAAGGCATCATGAAGAAAGAATTTGTTAGCTCTTTATGCATCTGATCATAGTTATAGATGGTGTTAAGAACCCTCAATGAGAGTGTTTCAAAGCTGCCTATTTGGAATGAAACCCGTTTAGTCCAGATGTGTATATTTATCAATAAAAAAATTTAATGTGTTGGAAAATAAGAAGACAATAAAAGAAAATAAAAATTTTAAAGACCTGATGATTAAACAGTTACTGATATGTAAATAGAGACTTTACATGGATCACAATTTGGTTCAGGAATAGCTATGATTCAGTCTACCTGCCAACTTTTGGGGACTTCCCTTCATCATAGCAACATGAAAGACTTTGTTCAATTTAAGGATTAAGACTTCAGAATAAGATAAGAATTTATTCTAAAACTGGATGAAATTGCCCCATATTATTCAGCTCCAGAAATTTCTGCATAAAGCTATATGTATGCAATGTATTATGTAGAATATTGTAATTTATTTTTAGAGACTATGAGTAGTGAATGACATGACTGAACACTGCTTGAATACAACCAAATACAGCGAATTTCTTGAGGGTTGAGAATTTTGAGGTACATTACAAGATAATGATGATTTCATGAAAAAATTGTGTGCTATTTTAATCAAATCTGCTAAGATTTGATGATGTTATTTATAGAGACAGCCTCTAAGGCTAATACAGAAATAAAATAAGCATTGAAGTGGAAAACAGACCATGTAAGAAAGCAGGTTGAGGCAAAATTGGCAAACCTGGAAACAGAACTGATAAATGCTATGAAGATCTTTTAGGTTTTTACGTATAAAAAATCTTTAGAGATGAATATAATTAGAAACAGAACACCCCTGGTTATATACAAAAACAAAAAAAGGCTTTTCTTCTTCATATAAAATCAGAGAGGAGTAAGATTTAGATTGGGATTAGACAATGATTCACAGTAATGAATCACAGCTACTACACCAGAAGTGTAGCGAAAGTGCAAGACAACAGAAAGCAGACTCAACAACAGGAGAACAACATCAGGTCGGATTAGATCTATTTCCAGTTCTTCAAAAATATATTGAGACACTACTTGGGGATACAATACAATTACCATTAAATGACAGATACAGCTTTAAAATGCCATCTAGATTTATGCCACCCTCTCCCACAGATCCTTCCAGAACAGTTTTTAAAAGCTTAGTCTCACATGAGATAGAAAAAAAAAGTCCTTGGAATAATATGAGTAGGAGGCAAAGAAAAGCTGTTCAAGACCTTCCAGCAGATATAAGATCTATCAGTTTATAAAGGAGAAAGCAGACCACACTGCTTAGAAGGTATGTGAAAGTAATCCACTTGAATGTAATTCCAAAATTCTAAGCATTGCAGGTGAAGAAGGTACATCTCTGGGCTATATAAGAGACAAAGAAAAAAAATCCAATCAAAACAAATCCCAGGACTCAATTGTTCTATATCCTCCCTAAGGGTTTATCTATACCACGCATGGGCAAACTATGGACCTTTATGTGTTTTGGACTTCCACTCCTACCGGCTACTAGAAATTTGGGGTATTGATGTCCAAAACACCTGGAGAGCCAAAGATTGTCCATGCCTGATCTATACACACACCAAAAAAATCTGGGGTCAGTTCAGAGTAGTAATATTCTGGCCTGTCCATAGAAGTGACTATCCCTCAGCAGCAGCAGCAGAATGGAGTCAACCAGTGCAGTCAGGCAGAAAAAAGTTCAGTCCTGCTGGATTGTTATCTTCTCTTTTCTGTCGTGGTCACTTATATTTGAACAACAATAATACTTTTGGTAAATTATGGGATTGCCCATAGAGTTTTGGCACCAGAAATAGCAAAGCTTTTCAATGAAGATTTTGTACAAGGAATATCTTGTTCAAACAATTAATACAGTAAAAAACTCATTATTGCCAAGGCAATTCCATAACTTATTCAATATTTGGAGAGATGATGAAGAAGATCTAAGCAATTTCAGAATATAAGATGTTTCAAAAAGATGGACCTGATTTGGAATTGCTATGACTCTGCAAGCATGAACCACCTGTGAATGAAACTTTCCACTTGAAACTGTGGGGCATAGAGTTTCAAATGATTCCCACCAGATGCCTCTCTCAGTGCACAAATAGCCCCTAGCCTCACTCATTTGCCAGATGGTGACCCTGCTCTTGAGAAATTCTCCTTTTGCAGAATTCTTTTTTAGATTTGTTTCTGACTCAGAATGGTTAATAACATTTGATAAACTGATGACTTGGTAACTCATTACACCATTTGTCACTTTTAGAGCAGGGGTCCTCAAACTAAGGCCCAGGAACCGGATACGACCCTCTGAGGCAGGGGTCAGGAACCTTCGGCTCTCCAGGTGTGGTGGACTTCAACTCCCACAATTCCTTGAGGCTCGGCATTCGCCCCAAAGGCTTACCTTGGCCTCAAGGAATTGTGGGAGTTGAAGTCCACCACACCTGGAGAGCCGAAGGTTCCCCATGCCTGCTCTGAGGTCATTTAGCCGGCCCTTGTTCAGGGTCAACCTAAGTCTGAAATGACTTGAAAGCACACAACAACAACAATCCTATCACATCAGCCAAAAGCAGGCTCACACTTCTCATTGAAATACTAATAAGTTTATATTTGTTAAAATTGTTCTTCATTTTAATTATTGTGTTGTTTTAAGGGTTTTTTTGCACTATAAATAAGATATGTGCAGTCTACATAGCAATTCATTCATTTAAAAAAAAAATCGGCCCTCCAACAGTTTGAGGGACTGTGACCTGGCCCTCTGTTTAAAAGGTTCGGGGACCCCTGTTTTAGAGTAATATGGGTCTATCAATTTAGAACATCCTATGCAATTAACTCCATCTGAATGTGTATAAAATAAAACAGAAGTCTATTTTTTTGGATCTGAAAATTAGGAAAGGAGGAGTTAATATCATCACTTTTATGTATAATAAACCCTACAGATGTAAACATGTACCTTAGATTTGACAGCAGTCATCCTACAACCATGAAGTATAACCTCCTACGTGGCCAGTTTCTGAGAATAAAGCACAAATGTTCTCATAAAGAAAAAGTTAACTCAGAATCCATGATATTGTCGAACCATCTGAAGGCCAGAGGGTATCCATAACATACAATATTTAATGATTTAAGACAGTGTTTCTCAAACTGTACTCCTCCAGGTCTTTTGGACTTCAGCTACCAGAAATCCCAGCCAGCTTGCCAGCTTTTAGGAAGCTGAAGTCCAAAACATCAGGAGGAGCACAGTTTGAGAATCACTGGTTGAAGAAAAGCAGTGAAGAGTCTCAATTCAGAACTGTCAAAAAAAGCAACACAGAGTTCAAAGTAATCGCCTTCATGGGGCTCTTGAAGGCGATTACTTTGAACTCTGTGTTTTTGTTTTTTTGAAGTAATCACCTTCATGGGGCTCTTCTCCCAGTGGTGCAGTGGGTTAAATCCCTGTGCCGGCAGGATTGAAGACTGACAGGTTGCAGGTTCAAATCCGGGGAGAGTAGGATGAGCTCCCTCTATCAACTCCAGCTCCTCATGCGGGGACATGAGAGAAGCCTCCCACAAGGATGATAAAAACATCAAATAATCCGGGTGTCCCCTAGGCAATGTCCTTACAGGCGGCCAATTCTCTCATACCAGAAGCGACTTGCAGTTTCTCAAGTCGCTCCTGACACGACAAAAAATAAAAATAAAAATGGGGCTCTTGCATTTAATTATATTACAAAACACTTCCAGAGATTTATAAATAAATATTGGAAGTGGAAAACATCTTACAATGTAATGAGAAATATATTATATTCTACAAAGGAGTCCGGAATATCAAAGATATTGGGATGCATATAGAATTAAAGGCCAAAAAACTTAGCCACTTGATACTAATACTATAAGGGGTTTGCAGAAACCAGGGGAATATTATCCATGTGGATGCTGTTTGTATGATCCGTACACAAGAAAAATGATAACCAATGTATCATTAATGATATAGAGCAAAATAGATATAATGGGTTTTAGGATTAAAATCACCAGAGCCCATGGCTCTAAATGAATATTTCAATTTACTGTCTTTAATATAAACATTGTTGTGGAAGATGAAATAAGTAAACTGAGGTAACATTTAGGATAATTGCATTGGCTATTCTTGTGATGAATTTCTGAAAAAACAATTCCCCTCAAACCAACTTCTACAACAGGCCTTCTCCTCATCATTGTGTGGCTAAGATAAAAGCTATATTCTTTGGTTTAGAACAAGTTAGAAATTTGCATAGAACTCTTCATTCTCATCCTTTCTTTATCAATCACCATCAGAATACTGTCAGGAGAGCTGAAGTGTCCATTCTTGATTGATGAAATAAAAGGCTTCTATGCACCTGAATGGACTGGGTTGCATTAGGCCTACTTAAAAGGCCTAATGCAACTGTAGGGTTGCCATAGTCCGTTTCCTCAAATCTGGCCATATATTAAGTAATTTGTGCAAATTATTATTCTAAATAAGCATTCAGCATATCAATTATTGCACTTCTAAGTTAACAGTGTTTCAATCTTTTATACCCTTTTTATATGCACCATGGGCCTCACCCCATGAGTGAGGAACGAGGGGAAAGCGGAGGGAACCATCTTGCTCCATTCCCTCTCATCCAAGTTCATCTTCTGGGATGGCCAGCCAACCCACATCCTTTCCTCGTTGAGGTCCGTCTTTCCCTCACTTTCTGGATTCCGTTTCCATGTGCTGCGGAAATGGAGTCCCAACAGAAGTAATCTTACATTATATGATGGCCTCCATGGGACTCTGTTCCACAACGCATGGATACAGAGCCCAGAATCTGTGCAACGAGGTTCATATTTAGAGCCTTGGGCTTAGGAACAGGGAGATCCAAGTTCAAATCTCTGCTTGGTTATGGAATTTATCAATAAATAATGCATGTATATTCCAAATGCAATGCAAACAAAAGAAATATATTGACCTGCACAAGCACTCCCTATGATATTTTCATTAGACCATTACTTTTTGCCATCTGTTTTTCCACAATGTCAAAAACATCTCCATGCAGATACCACATGAGGCCCTGATAGTGATTTCTAATCTTATGTACTGGCCAAACAGCAGGGGAAAGTATGTAAGTGCATGCCCTTCCATCCTACCCAATATCTTGCCTAACTTTGTACCTACATTGTAGATCAGTGGTTCTCAACCTGTGGGTCCTCAGATGTTTTTGGCCTTCAACACCTGGAAATCCTAACAGCTGGTAAACTGGCTGGGATTTCTGGGAGTTGTAGGCCAAAAACATCTGGGGACCCAAGTTCGAGAAACACTGTTGTAGATCCTCCTTTTACTTCTTGCACAAGGGGAAGCTCACACTATCACAGTAACTTCTCTCATTTAAACTTCTTTCCCTTCACCTCATATTCTTACAATGCTTACATCCTTGCTCCTTGTAGCCTAACACACTCATTTCCCTCCTTCCTTCTTTCCTTCCTTCCTAATGCAGTGGTTCTCAATCTGTGGTTCCCCAGGTGTTTTGGCCTACAACTCTCAGAAATCCCAGCCAGTTTACTAGCTGTTAGGATTTCTGGGAGTTGAAGGCCAAAACATCTGGGGACCCACAGGTTGAGAACCACTGTCCTAATGCTTCATCACAGTGGTTGTTCCCACCTGTTTTCTCCATATTTGAGTCTTAAGAATTTCCGTAAATCAACAAACTAGGTAAGTCCAAAGCTTAATCCAACTTTATCATTCCTAAGACTTGAAATAATAGTGCCTAATGCAGTGGTTTCCAATCTTTGGTCCTCCAGCTCTCATGATTCCTAACAGTTGGTAAGCTGGCTGGGATTTCTGGGAGTTGAAGTCCAAAACACCTGGAGGACCAAAGGTTAAGAACCACTGGTTTATTGCATGTGTGGATTCTACATATGCAGTCTGACACTTTAATATAATTTGACACCACTTTAACTCTTATGACATGATAGGCTCCTCAATTCCGATTACTTTTCAGCTGAAATGCAACAGCCTACATGTATAAAGAAAATGGTTGAATCAGACAAACACTAACCTTTAGTGCTGATCTTCTTCTGTTGTGTCACGTCACTGTATATGACAACAGGCTGATGTAACAGGAATTCAGGAAAAGTAGGAGGAAACACATACAGAAGCAAAGAAGAGCGTGGTACTTTCCCGCAGTAGCAACAGCCTTACTGAGGATGGATCCTGATCCCATAATTTGGAGAATACCACTGCTGCTGTCATTCTCCTAGCCGTATACTGAGATCATTACGTTTGGTGAAAGTAGTTCTGCCATTATCATTCAAGAACATCTGTGCAGCAAACATCCATCATTTGGTTTCTTAGTAAAAGCCAGCAGTCCTTTTCCAGTTCTCCTCTAGAATAGGAGCCAAAAGAACTCTATTTAACTAGCTGCCTTAATTAGATTCTTTCAGAAGCATCCACCGATGAAGAATGATTGTAAAAACAGTAACATTTGTAAACAGGATGATGCAAGTTGGAGATGGGTGCATATTCAAAATGTTTCCATGTTCCAGAACACACATTTTTGCATGCATGGTGATTACTTACTACCTTTGATCTATTGTGCACTTGGATCTAATGTAAATAATAATAAACAATTATTTGTTTATTAAAAAAAATCCTTCAAATTTGCCACTTAAAAAGACTGACAATATAAAGTTCCCAAGATTTACCCTCCTGGGAAGAAGAACACATTATGGGATAGACAGAAATATGAAATAGCATTAAATGTATTTATTATGAAAAAAAGAGTTGGGTTTTTGCCAAGGTAACGAAAAACAGCTGTGAAAACAGTGTTTTTTCTGCTAGGTGGCTGACCACACCACACACACTTCATACAAGAGAAAACCAGTTTTGCACTTAAATGTGAGGAATGCTTTAACTAAATGTTCTTGGAGAGTCCATAAATTTGTACATCTCTAAAGTGCTCTTTTGCATTTATAAATATAATCACACATATATTGAAAATAGAATTATTCCAAATCAAAGTACAGTACCAACATAGAATCTATTTTCTTCCCATGGAAAAAGAGGTATGGAAAAGAGGATTGTAGATACAAATTGATTGTTTTTAAACCCACCTTTAAATAATAAATTATCTGTACGCAACAACACTCTGGTTTTTAAAGGCTCATAGACATTGGGAAGTGTCTAACTTAGTCTTAGCTGGATTTATAAATAGGCAACACTCTTAATGTCATGTAAAAGATAACATTGAAAACCAACAGACAAATAGAAACAACCCAGCAACAACATCAATTTGTATTTCCTGAAAGTTTTTTTTAAACAACTACTATATTCAAAAAATTTAAAAATAAATACTAACTGGCAGTCCTGTTTGCCCTTTGCAAATAGTTCCCCCAAGTTTACTCTATTTCCCTATCAATTTCCCTTGTTTTACAAGTCTGTTTCCCGGTTAGTATCCAGGCAGAGCGCATAGAGAGACCGCCTAAGATCTATGCTACTTTTAGCTTTGATATTGGCCTTCTCTACAGATCTCATCACATTGTTCATCCCCTCGGCATTCTCCAAGTGCACAACAGATTTGTCCAATGAGGTTTTACTGGCTTGTCTCTTCAAATCTGTAGCCGAGTTGCCTGGAGCACTTGACTCATCCTTGAGCATGGCTTGCTCCTCGTGGTCGGTTTCCCGGTGGTAAAAATAGTTGAAGTTGGACACAATAACGGGGACGGGAAGGGCAATGGTGAGCACGCCCGCGATGGCACACAAGGAGCCCACGATCTTGCCCCCCACAGTGACAGGCCTCATGTCTCCGTAACCCACCGTCGTCATGGTAACCACCGCCCACCAAAAGGCATCCGGAATGCTAGAGAAGTGCGACTCGGGGTCGTCGGCCTCGGCGAAATAGACGGCGCTGGAGAAGAGGATCACGCCGATGAAAAGGAAAAAAATGAGCAAACCCAGCTCCCTCATGCTGGCTTTCAAAGTCTGGCCCAAGATCTGCAGGCCTTTGGAGTGCCTGGAGAGTTTGAAGATGCGGAAGACCCTGACCAAGCGGATGACGCGGAGGATGGCTAAGGACATGGCTTGTTGTTGGCCTCCATTGCCAGTGCTGCCAGGCTGTTCCTCCTTCTGCTGCTCATGAGCCAGTTCCGTACCCAAAGTGATGAAATATGGGATGATGGCTACGATGTCGATGATGTTCATGATGTTCCGGGAGAATTCGGGCTTGCTTGGACAGGCAAAGAAGCGCACCAGCAGCTCAAAGGTGAACCAAATGACGCAGGTAGTCTCGATGATGAAAAAGGGGTCGCTGAGGGTGCTGGGGGGCTGTGGGCGGGGCAGGTCCCCCAGGGTGCCGTTGGGTGGGAGCGGGAGGGGCACATGCAGCTCCCGCTCGTCCCGGAACTCGGGCAGCGTCTCCAGGCAGAAGGTGATGATGGAGATCAGGATGACCAGCACTGAGACGATGGCAATGCCGCGGGCTGAGCTGGAGCTTTCCGGGTACTCGAAGATGAGCCAGACCTGCCGCTGGAACTCGTTGGCCGGGAGCGGGCGTTCTTCCTCCTTGATGAAGCCCTCGTCTTCACGGAAGCGCTCCATGGCCTCCTCGCCTAGTTGGTAGAAGCGGATCTCGTCGGCGAAGACGTCGATGGAGACGTTGACGGGCCGGCGCAGCTTGCCGCCCGACTGGTAGAAGTAGAGGATGCCGTCGAAGCTGGGCCGGTTGCGGTCGAAGAAGTACTCGTTGCGGAGGGGGTCGAAGTAGCGCATGCGCTTCTCGGGGTCGCCCAGGAGGGTGTCCGGGAACTGGCTGAGGGTGCCCAGGTGGGTCTCGAAGCGCAGGCCGGAGATGTTGATGAGCACGCGCTGCTGCCCCAAGAGGGCGCTCTCGCACTCCGCTTCGCCTAGCTCCTCCCCGCCACCGCAGGGCCCGCCTCCTTCCGCAGGGGCCGTCGAAGGGCAGGCCCTGTAGGCCGGGCAATCCCCGCCGCTGGCGATGGCCATGCCTTCCTCGGGCGGCGGCGCGGGGGGTAGGCGTCGCGGGCAGCGGCGGGGGCGGCGTCCTGGGCTGAGGGCCTCGCTGCTCTCCGCGCCGGGCCCGCTATCCGCCTCTCCTCCGACGGCCGTGGCGCCTCCGTTCTCCAGCGTCACCAAGGCGATCTCCATGGAGGGCGGCCTCAGCGGACATGCCGCCCGCCCGCGCCGGGCAGCTCCCGTCGGCGCGCGCCTTCTTCTTCTTCCCTCTTCCGAGCCGCCCGACGGTGCGACCCCGGGCTGACGTCAAAGGCTCCTCGCGCGCGGTCCAATAGGGGAAGGAGATTGGATAGAGAGATAGATAGATGGATGCAAGCGCGCGCGCCCAGTGCGCCAGCTGTTCCTCCTCCTCCTCCTCTTCCTCTTCTTCTTCCACCACCGCGAGTCCTCTCTGGCGCAAATAGGCGCGTGAAGCCCCTCGCCCGCCTTTGTGACGTCTCTTGCCACCCAGCCAATCCGGAGACAAGGCGCCCCGGTTCCCACGCAGGGCGCGCGCACTCAGGGAGGGAGGAATGGGGAGGGGGGTGTTGATTGGTTGTTTTGGGGGGAAATGCGCTTGCCTTTGCTTTTCCTTCCCTCAGAAAAACAGAGAGGGAGAGAGGGAGGGAGGGGAGGCGGCGCGCGACGGATAACACGCGGGATTATTGTTGTTCCCTCGCCTCAGCCCTCCTCACGTTGCGAGGGAGACGGCGGCGGCGGCGGCGGAGGGGGATGCGCCTTGACACGAAGCGGCTCCCGCTGGTGGCTTGGCAACAGGAGGCAGGCGCTGAGGCGGAGCGCCTTAGAGATGGAGAAGCGGCAGCCGAGCGCCTGGCGCCTTCACGGAGCGCGTTGCCACAGCCCTCCCGACCAGAGGTGGAGAATAGCCCCGTCTCCAGCCTGCCAGCGGGGCGGCCGACCAAAGAGACCAAAAGTACAGGGTAGAAACAAGCATAATAATAATGTTATTTATCGTGTCAGGCAACCGAACAGTTGTATTACATTTTTGACAGAACAAACAAACAAACATACAAAAGACAATGTATTGTCGAAGGCTTTCATGGCTGGAATCACTCAGTTCTTGTGGGTTTTTTCGGGCTATATGGCCATGTTCTAGAGGCATTTCTCCTGACGTTTCGCCTGCATCTATGGCAAGCATCCTCAGAGGTGAGGACCTCACCTCTGAGGATGCTTGCCATAGATGCAGGCGAAACGTCAGGAGAAATGCCTCTAGAACATGGCCATATAGCCCGAAAAAACCCACAAGAACTGAGATACAAAAGACACAGAATTTGTGAGTTTGGTAGTTGATTAAATATCCTTTGACCAGTATCTGGCCACTTGGAGTGCTTCTGGTGTTGCTGCAAGAAGGTCCTCCATTGTGCATGTAGCAGGGCTCAGGTTGCATTGCAGCAGGTGGTCTGTAGTTTGCTCTTCTCCACACTCGCATGTCATGGATTCCACTTTGTGGCCCCATTTCTTGAGGTTGGCTCTGCGTCTTGTGGTGCCAGAGCGCAGTCTGTTCAACGCCTTCCAAGTCGCCCAGTCTTCTGTGTGCCCAGGGGGGAGTCTCTCGTCTGGTATCACCCACGGATTGAGGTGCTGGGTTTGAGCCTGCCACTTTTGGACTCTCGCTTGCTGAGGTGTTCCAGCGAGTGTCTCTGTAGATCAGTGGTTCTCAACCTTCCTAATGCCGCGACCCCTTAATACAGTTCCTCATGTGTGGTGACCCCCAACCATAACCCTAACATTATGAATCACCATGTAAATAATGATCTGCAGGATGTATTTTCATTCACTGGAGCAAATTTGGCACAAATACCCGGTATACCCAAATTTGAATACTGGTGGGGTTGGCAGAGAGATTGATTTTGTCATTTGGGAGTTGTAGTTGCTGGGATTTACAGTTAACCTGCAAACAAAGAGCATTCTGAACCCCACCAACAATGGAATTGAACCAAACTTGGCACACAGAATTCCATGACCAACAGAAAATACTGGAAGGGTTTGGTGGGCATTGACCTTGAGTTTGGGAGTTGAAGTGTGCCTACATCCAGAGAGCACTGTGGGCTCAAACAATGATAGGTATAGACCAAACTTGGCACAGATACTCAATATGCCCAAATGTGAACACTGATGGGGTTTGGGGAAAATAGACTTTGGCATTTGGGAGTTGTACTTGCTGGGATTTATAGTTCATCTACAATCAAGGAGCGTTCTGAACCCCACCAATGATAGAATTGGTCCAAACTTCCCACACAGAACCCCCATGACCAACAGAAAATACTGTGTTTTCTGATGGTCTTTGGCGACCCCTCTGACACCCCTTCGCGACCCCCCCAAGGGTCCCAACCCCTAGGTTGAGAAACACTGCTGTAGATCTTAGAAAACTATTTGTTGATTTAAGTCGTTGACATGCTGGCTGATACCCAAACAAGGGATGGGCTGGAGATGTCACTGCCTTGGTCCTTTCACTATTGGCTGCTACTTCCCGGTGGATGTCAGGTGGTGCAATACCTGCTAAGCAGTGTAATTTCTCCAGTGGTGTAAGGCACAGACACCCCACAATGGGGTGACATGGGGGACATGAGAGAAGCCTCCTCGCAGGATTGCAAGACATCCGAGCGTCCCCTGGGCAATGTCTTCATAGATGGCTGATTCTCTCAATCCAGAAGCAACCAGAAGCGACTTGCAGCATAATAATAATAATAATAATAATAATAATAATAAATAATAATTTAACCACCAGACTAATGTTGAAAGCCTTGCAGGAAGGCCTGCTGGATGGGGAAAGAAAGGTGGAATTGCTGAGTTGTTGTGAGTTTTCCAGGCTGTATAGTCATGTTCCAAAAGCTTTCTCCTGACTTTTCCAACAGACCTCCCAACTGGGTTGTTGTAGGTTTTTTCGGGCTATATGGCCATGTTCAAGAGCTGGACAGGAGGAGTGTGACTCTGTTGGTTCTCTTGGACATCTCAGCGGCTTTCAATACCATCAATCATGGTATCCTTCTGGGTCGACTCTCTGGGATGGGTCTCGGGGGCACGGTTTTGTCGTGGCTCCGATCCTTCCTGAAGGGTCGATCCCAGATGGTGAAGCTGGGAGACGCCTGCTCGGACCCCTGGCCTTTGTCCTGTGGGGTCCCGCAAGGCTCCATTCTGTTTCCCATGTTTTTTAACATCTACATGAAACTGCTGGGAGAGGTCATCCGGAGTTTTGGAGTTAGGTGCCACCTCTATGCAGATGACACACAACTCTACTACTCTTTTCCACCTAATTCCAAGGAGGCCCCTCGGGTGCTGGACGAGTGCCTGGCTGCTGTGTCTATCTGGATGAGGAGGAACAAGCTGAAGATCAATCCCGACAAGACAGAGGTCCTCCTGGTCGATCGCAAACCGGATCGGGGTATAGGATGGCAACCTGTGTTGGACGGGGTTACACTCCCCCTGAAGCTACAGGTCCGCAGTTTGGGAGTCCTCTTGGATTCATTGCTTACGCTTGAGGCTCAGGCATCGGCGGTATCCGGAAGGGCTTTCGCACAATTGAGACTCGTGCGCCAACTGCGACCGTACCTCGCAAAGGCTGATCTGGCCGGGGTGGTCCATGCCTTGGTCACCTCTAGAATGGATTACTGTAATGCACTCTACGTGGGGCTGCCCTTGAAAACGGCTCGGTCCAACTGGTCCAACGGGCAGTGGCCAGGATGTTAACTGGTGCTCCTTACAGAGAGAGGTCAACCCTTCTGTTTAGGGAGCTCCACTGGCTGCCGTTTATCTTCCGAGCCCAATTTAAGGTGCAGGCGCTTACCTACAAAGCCCTAAACGGTTTGGGACCATCCTACCTGCGTGACCACATCTCCGTGTACGAACCCATGCGTTCACTTCGTTCATCCGGAGAGGCCCTGCTTGTGATTCCGCCTGTGTCGCAGGCGCGTTTGGTGGAGACATGAGATAGGGCCTTCTCTGTGGTGGCCCCCGACTCTGGAATACCCTCCCCAAAGATCTTAGACAGGGCCCTATGTTGGCAGTCTTTAGAAAGAACTTGAAGACCTGGCTGTTCCGATGTGCCTTTCTAGAATAGGAAAACTCCATTAACAAGTCCCAGAAGCACTTTATTAGAATTAAGATTGCCGCACACCGCACACTGCACTTACCCTATAAGCCTTACATATCACCTGTCACATCAGCACTTTTAATCCTGTACCCATTCCTCTGGCCCGGCCCAGTTTTATTGTGCCTTGGTGTATTGTTTATTGCTCGTTGTTTAATTTTGCTTTAACTGTTTTAATTTTTTTAAATTGTTTTAGGTTGTGTATTGTTATGTTGTTGTTTAAGGCCTTGGCCTTTGTAAGCCACATCGAGTCCTTCGGGAGATGCTAGCGAGGTACAAATAAAGTTAATTCCACTGGAGACACAGAAGTTCTGGGAGAACCGCTTCTCACCCCGGAGCAAGGGCAGACAGTCCTTTTCCCCACCATAAATGGCACTTGCTTGTGGATCACATTTAAGGGAATGTTTGTTGGAATGCAGAGCCACGCACACATTCCGATCCTGGAAGATGAATAGCCAACCAGTGTCCACTGAGTTTAGAGAAATTATACAAGGGGTTTTTCTATGTCAGGAGCCACTTGATAAACTGCAAATCACTTCTAGTATGAGAGAATTGGCCATCTGCAAGGACATTGTCCATGGGACACCTGGATATATTTATGTTTTACAATCCTTGTGGGAGGCTTCTCTCATGTCCACGCATAGGGAGATAGAGCTGAGACATGAGCTCACTCCCATTTCCCAGATTCGAACCACCAACCTGTCAGTCAGCAGTCCTGCTGGCACAAGGGTTTAACCCAGGGGTCCCCAAAGTAAGGCCCAGGGGCTGCATACGGCCCTCCAAGGTCATTTACCCGACCCTTGCTCAAGGTCAACCTAAGTCTGAAACAACTTGAAAGCCAAGGTAGAAAGGTCACTTCCCCTGTGCGGGGGAAGTGCGGCCACTGATAAAGGCTTCCTTGACATCCCCCTCAAATATCCCCAGTGCAGGATTTCCCATTGTGCTGAGGTGTGCTTAACCACTGGCCCCAGTTGGTGGGGTGGAGGGGGGGGGGGGCATCTTGTGGACAATTTTTTTTTTAGGATGGATTTTGCTTCTGTGGTGCAAAATCTGTGGTGTTCTGTTTTTGAGGTATTCCAGAAATAATTATGGAGTTGATAGTCTGTGGGAGTGTGTCACAAAGCAGGCAGTGTAGGCCGTACTGGGCCTACCTCCTTCAGGGCCCAAGAAAGGGGGCTCATAACTTAACTCACACAGAGCCTCATTTGTCCTCAATTCAGCACTGTCTGTGCACATTTCAGAGGAAGGAGCAGGCTGAGCCACCTCTGGAGAAACCTTGGCTAAGAAAAGCATACGAAGTATATGAGGCAGTCTTATGTACACAAGCCACACACAGCTGAGAAGGAATCTCTTGGGGGAGGGCTTCCCAGCAGAGTTTACATTGAGACAACACACCCTGCGCATACTCATAATCCTGTGTACAGTGTGCTCTCTTCTAGGGCTGCTTAAGCTTTTCCCACTCTCAACCCCTTTCCTGCCAGAGAAATGTGTAGGTATATAAAATGATTATAAAAACCCAAGCATTTGCTGATACTTAAGCAGCATTTGCAAGGCTGTTTAGCAAGCCCAAGGCTGTTTAGCAAGCTGATTTTGTGGAGTACAGCTGAAATATTTTCTGCAAGGTCCACTGTAAGCACGGCACACAGATTTGTGTAAATGGGTGGCACTCGGAAACCTCTTTACCATTGCATATTTCTTCATGACCCCACATTGAGTCAAGAGGACCCCATTTGGAGTCAGAGCTCACAGTTTAAGAAGCAGTGCGCAGGTCTCCCTTGCCTGCAAGGCCTGTGATTTTTCAGAGAACTGAAAATCCATCCATTCAAGGCTACATCTCTGCTTCCCAGCCCCAGTGGTAATACTGTAAGAGACATTTCTCTTTCCCATTTGAAACACACACACATACAGGCAAAAGATTACAGCGCTCTGGCCCCATTCATGGATTATTTGTTAAAAGGATTTTGTGGAGAAGGAGGCTGACAGATACTCGCTGCAACCGTAAATCCTCATTTGCACAGAATGACCAAAATATTCTGGGTAAACAGAATCACTTTCTCTTCAAGGAGTATCGGACAAAGCCTTTCTGAAATGATGCTGAAGGCATCAAGACCCCAAAGGCACCAGTTTCCATCTGATTGTAAAACCTGTGTAAGGTCAGCCCTGGTTAGTACGTGGATGGGAGATCACCAAAGAATAACAGGTGCTGCCACATGCTGTAATTTAAACAACGAAACTGACAAAACCATTTCTGAATATGCCACATATTTAAAAAACTTAGGAAATTAATGGTTTAACTATAAATAGACAGGTGATTTGAGGGCAGACACACACTCAAGAGTGTCTTTCAAGACAACAATCTTTAATTAATTTTTATTTACTTTTTGCCTTTCCTGCATAAAAGAAATAAGGTTCTTTTAGGAGGTTCTTCTCGACACAATTTAATGAATTTTAAAAATGGGACAAAACCACTTGCCTAAATCACTGAAGCACTACAAATGCTGATTGCAGCATAATCCTCACTGTCCCAACAAATCATCCTTCTGCTGCACTTAAGTGCTGCACTAGACCAAACATTCAAATGCATATCAGCATTTTCTTCATGCTACCACCAGCAACATCAAAACAAATAGCAGGGAGAGACACCAATATCCCACCCTAACCATCTCCATCTATTAAGTGCCACAACATTCTAATGGAAGAGAGTGGATTTGGGTCAGTAAATCCAGAATTGCTCTGTGGCTCACACTTTATCCAAGTATGCTCTTGTTAGCTATAACAATCCAGGAGCTAAATCTATAATTCCATTCACACCATGCAATATATATTTTTTTCATTTGTTAATTTTTTTCTGCTTTGTTTTATTTTGTGAAAGGTATTTTTAGTTATGAGACAGGATAGAATGAAGCATTAAACTCTACAGAATCAGTTTCATTTGATGCAGCATGGTGGCATTCCCCCCCCCCCCTCCTGCCCACTGCATCAGACAAGCCCATGTAATTCCATCAGGAAACAGGGTTATACCCTCTGCTGTAACATACACAGTACTGCAGAGGGTGGGTGGGGGGGATGGGGAAGACTGGAGGCATCGGATGCATTGTAGTAATATTATTTTTATACTCAATCTGGTGTGTTCATTAGGACAAATAATTTCTAATTTCCTAAGGATTAACGCATTTTCATTTAGTGGAAAATGCTATCTCCTATTAAAAATCTGTCCAAAGACATGAAATATTCCTGACATGAAACAAAAATTAATCATGTTAAATGGTTGTCATTAGTGATTATTTTCTACCAACAGAGTCATTTTGAAATAATTTTCTTCCAACAATGTCAGATCACAAGGCTGCAGGACATGGCCCCATTCAGTCAATGTAAATTATTTGTTACTGACTTTGTTGTCAAATAAACTAGAGATTCCTGTACTAGAGACTAATGAATCAAGAGTTGTGGATACTTTGTCTTAGTTATCAGGTCACATAGGAGACAATGGGATGCAGCTCTTTTTTTTTCATCGTAGGATGGACAAATCTGTACCACAGCAGGCTGCAGAACATGATACTTTAGGCTGAACTGACAAAGCATCATCTTCCCAAACATCCTGAAAATACCAGATCCCTTCTTATCTTGGAAGCTGTGCAGAGTTAATGCTTGACTGATGCACCACGATGCACCACACGGGCAGTTCAAGGGATGTCAATGCAATCAATTTGTAAGTCTATGAAAACCCTATGAAATTAATGGCATCACTATACATCAACAGACAATTTGAAGGCACGTATACATGTACACGCTATCAAAAATGGCAGACATTTGAAGTTTAAGCAGATCAAAATCTCTATAATAGATTTGAAGCAATGATAAATGGTAAAATCATCATTGATTTGCATCTCCCCTGATGCAAAGACCAGAAAGGATGGAAAAAGACCAGCCTATTTCAGGATTTTATCCACCAATGAAAGAGCTGAAAACTCTGCTGAATGATATGTTATCTATGGCACGTGGTCCTAATGAAGAAAAGAGGAGGGGAAGGCTGGCCAAGAAGGAGTGGTATTCTGTTCTTGGATTTATTGGAGAAATTGCATGAAAATCGTTGATGGATCTTCAGAGGGATTGGGTTTCCATCCTGCCGATTCTAAATTTTCAGTCGTCACCAGACTCATTAGTGATATAGAAGATACAACAGATGGGCCTCTCCAGCAAAAGACATCCCATTAAAGCAGGTAACAAAAATTAGAACAGTGTCAAGAGTAATGTCTCAATAAGGTCAAGGATTTTGAAAATTGTGGACTATGCTTAAATATCCTCCTGAGAGGAATACCAGACTATGTGGAGAAGGGTGATTTACACTCACATATGCTCTTACCTGGTTCAAATAAATTTACCCTGTTTTAGACGTTATACAACATTTTGAGATCTTAGCTATTAAATCTTGAAATGTTGGAGGGTTTTGATAGGATCCGATCTTAACTTTCAAACCGATTTTTTCGGGATATTTCATTTGACACAAAAATGACACAATTTCCAACCATTCACAGTGCTGCTGTGACAAAGAGGAGTAAAATAAAATAAAAATTGCAAGCTACTTGTTTCCCATAGTGACACTGTTTGAAGTGCAATGACTGAACTGCAACATTTGCAAAATCCTCAAAGTGGTGAAGAAAGAAAACGTGTCATCCCACCAAGATTATGAGAGCCAGGAAGTCTGAGTGTTAGGTGACTGGAAAAGTGTGGTACAAATCTGAAGTTACAGATTTTATCAAAAGTGATTTCACAACTTAGTTCTGAATGGCATGGAAGTTTGTGTGTCCCCCCCCCCTTTCTCTCTCTCTCTCTCTCTCTCTCTCTCTCGAGAGCTGCCTTGTCACTTTACCTATGGGGAAGAAATATATGGTGTCACAGTGATAACTCTCCTCCCAACCTGTGTTTTCCTATCATTGGATGATCAACTTGGACATACTCACACATTGCTCCTTTTTGTCCATGCCCCCCTTTTTTCTGGAAGAATTGTGCAACTCCAAGATTTCACAATGTTATAAGACTATGGTATCATCCTTGTGTGAGTTCATAGTTATGCAGTTAATGACATCCACATTTTTACAGAAAGCAAGCACTGTTCATAAACACCCTTGCAATTCCCAGCTTTTTCCTATTTTGTATATTCTGCACTTATGATTGCCATAATGGACAAATGGACATATGAAGTCCGTCAAAAAGTAAGAGATCCATATCAGTGCCTGCAATTACTCATAAAACTGCAAAGTTACATGAATAATAATAATTAAAAGATGTGAATGCGGCAATTGTGAGAAGTATGGTTTTGCAGGCAGAGGTCTTCTCAGGCTGTTGACTGGAAGTGAAATGCCCAACAACATAGGGAGAGGGAAGTCATGTGGAGTGGACATTCAACCTACATGTGTTCTCTTAGTTGTTATGGAGACCATACTGAAGAAATCAGAAGACTACTGTTGCACTTCAGAACAGGAAAAGCCCTCTGACTTTAAACACCACACAGTTGAATAGGAAAAACAATCCTTTTATTGAAGATAATTAAAAAGCAGTAAAGTAAAAAGCACTTTAAAGAAATAGGTATATCCAATTAGGTAAGAAGATAAGCAGGAACAAAGTAATCCAGGAAAAATAGTCCATGAAAACAAAGTCAAAACTTTTCTAATAAAATCCAAGAAACCAGGAAACATGAATCTAAGGTATGAATATAAAATCATAGAATCCAAGAATCAAAACCATGAAACAAAAGGCACTTAAACATGAATCTTCCAAGCAAGGCTTCCATGAAACAAGGACAAGATCTTGACTTGATTCCAAATGATGCTACATCTGACTACATATTCTGTACCTGGGACTTTTATCTCCTTGTTAGCTATGTTCCAAGAGCTCAGAAATTGGTTTCGCTTTGCCTTAGAATCTCTTATCTTTTTCTCTCAGAGCCTGGCAGAATGCTGAATCCACTGTTTGGCTTTTCTGTTTTTGACTAATCTCCTCCCGTCTATTTGCTCATTAATTTTTGCTCCTGGTGCCTAGCTGTTTTCAAGCTCCAAATCATGGGAACTCTGGTAGCAATTCAGAGAGCACACCATCATCCCCACACCCCTCAGGGGCATTCTCATGGGAAACTACACTTTGAACAGGGATCTCCTGGTCATTCTCTGCATCAATATAATTGACCAAGCGATTGCCATCTTGAAACTCATTGACATCACTCCCCACATCCAAAGCACTCTGATCCTGAAACACAATCACAGGCTGAGCTTCAACAACTACACAGATCCAAAACCCAGGCCCGATCTAGCGTGCTGGACACAGAACCAACCCAGAGTATGGAGGCAAGATAGAGTTCCTTTCACCCAGCTGTGCTGAACACCATTTGGCACCACTAGGCGGCCACTCTAACTGTCCCCTCCCACCCCCAGTGTCATTGTGGACCCCTGCCATGGCAGGTGATGGAGCACTGGGGGAGTGGGGACAGGATCCAAATAAGGCTCTAACAGGCGAAGTGATCATTTAAGGCTGCCCTTGGAATTTCCCCAAGGCTGCTCATCAGTTTAAGATCGGCTGAAATCCCAAGAGCCTCTAATGCTAGCCTCTAATGCTCCTCCTTCCAGAGGAAAATGGATTCTGATGCTCTACTGCCCTCTCTGTTCACTATGACAAGTGGTGCTTCTCTACAGCTTCTTGCAAAATATTCTTCCTGTTTGCCTTCTGAGTGCACAGAAACTGTTTTTGCTATGTGGGTGATTAGATTGCCTCCTATGGAACAGGATTGGGACCAGGAAGGTGATTACATTTACTATGGAAAATGGTCTGCAGCCGCTCTATGCCCTCACTCTTATTTCCAGGAGAGATGTGCACCAGTGTTCTTGAGCAGAAATCCTCGAACGGCTGTTTGGGGCTCCAACTCTCAGAAGCCCTAATGAGCTTGTTCAATTGTCAGGAATTCTGGGAGTTGAAGGCCCAAACAGCTGGAGGGCCGTAGTTTGAGGATGCCTGCTCTAGAGACAATAAGTTACACCTCTCTGGAGAGTTTTGCTAGCATCAGATCTTAATTTTCAAATAGATCTTTCAGGACTTTCAATTAGCCATAGTTTCAAGTTGGCTTGAAGTTGCAATAATGGTCAGCATAGATGATATAATAGGACATCAGATAGTAAAAAGGAAGCATAACCCATATAATCTACTTTGCATCTCTTTTGTGGAGGGAAAAAGCTGGGTATAAATAAGAATAATAACCATAATAACAACAACAATTATTATTATTTTATTTTAGGGATTTTCAAATACAATAAATATGTCACCAAAAAGAATAACACAGAAGTAAAAATGAGTTAGTATAAAAAGAGAATCACAGTAAGAAATCCTCTGAAAATGTCAGCCACGGATGCTGGAAAAATGTAAAGAGAAAACGCCGCAAGAACATGTCCACATAGTCCGGAAACCCCACAGCACCCCAGTTAAAGCCTTCGACAATACTGTAAGAAAAAGTTTAATACATCAAGAAATAGTTTAGAAATAAGAAAAGAAAGAAAAAGAAAAGATTTCTATGTATATTTGATTTCCAACTTTCCTATAAAATATCGTATTTACTCAAGTCTAATGTGCCATCGAATCTAATGTGCACCTCAATTTTCAAAACCCAAAACCCCCAAAAAAGGATTTGCCATATTAACAAATCTAATGCACACTCTAATTTTGGGAAAATATTTTAATCAAAAGGGTGAGCATTCGAATTGAGTAAATGCGGGAATATATATAAAACTAAATAAAATAGCTTCTTTAAACTTAATTATCATTCATCCACTTCTAGTGCTTACTAATTTATAAAAAAAACTACAGTCAATATATTGTTCTCTTCACTCTGCAAAATAAAAAATACATAAATTACCAGTCTTCTACAAAGGTCAGAAAAAAACATGGTTAATTTGTCCATTTCCACAAAATCTCAGTTTCAATAGTCATTCTTCATTTATATATGGTTGTATATTTCTACGTCTGAACATACAATACTCTTGCTTCTGTGGCCTTATATCATAGTAATTTCCCATTACTTCCCCATCTGGTCTTCCACAAGTCCTGACAAATACAACTCCACTTTCAACAGTTCCAAGAGTACAGTAATTCTTGAAGAGATGTTTTTAAAGAGAAAAGGGAAGCATTTGAAGCACGTGTAGAAAATTATGTGTACATGGAAGAGAAGAGATAAATACAAAAAGTCCTGTGCATTATAGTGTCAGTGTAAAAAGGCGCTTGGTCAAGCAGTAACTCTGGTAAAGAATCGCCAGGACACTATTGCCACCTGCAGGTCAAAATGAAAAAATACTGTCAAATATTTTGGATGTCAACGTCAATACCAAAACAACTTTAATCTTATTCTTTCAATCCAAGATGGTATGAATTGCTGTTACATGTCTTTTCATCATCTGACAGCCTATCCACATTGTTTTGGACTAAGAATGATCCACAATGTCTTCTCTTTGGCTTTAATTGATTAACCTAGAAAGACTGTTGCTTGTCATAGATCCCGTACAGATATGAAATTCACTCTTCAGTCAACTCATAAATAAGGTATGTATTGCCTCACCCGCCACTTAGAAACAATTCATCATAGTTTGTTTTGCCTATTTTTCACCTGAAAGCAATTTCTTTCATGTCAAATGCAGTATTCTAAGGTAATGTTTGAAAAATATTTAATAAGCAGAAATGCTGTCCAAAGTAAGGCAGCAGAATCAGAACTTGGTACCTAAGATCCAATCTCTGAGGTTAATTTGTTAGGACTTTAGTTAGAAGTCCCTCAAATTATAATTGTTGACATAACCCTATGTAACGTGATTTTTGTTTCTGGGTTATAAATGGCATTTTCTCATTGGTTCTATCATTAAAACATGAAAAAAAGTTTATTAAAGTTTATTAAACTGCAAAAATTTTGGTTTTTGCGGAACATCCTGCAGCACATTTTGCTATAGTTTTATTTTGCTATAGTTTTTAACATAATAATAATAAAGATAATAATAATAATGATAATAATAATAAACAACTTTATTTATATACTGCTTTATCTCCCCGAGGGGGACTTAGGGTGGTTTTCAAGCAACATCACCAAAGCATAAAATTAACAAAACATAAGCATAAAATTATCACAATAGCACATATATATTTAAAAATAATCCTGCCTGTTCAGAGCAATTAAAAGGCTGGGCCGAGGCTAGTGTAGACTCAAAATATGAGGGGACTGGGAATTAAGTACAGTGCTATAACAGGCTAACAGGTACAGGTCTGTGGCTGCTCATTTCCAGGGCCTATTAGAGGGATGACCGGGATAATAGGTAGGAAGTATAAGGCCATATTCAACAATGTTTGGGGCTGGGCTAGAACTGGTCATTTTCAAAGGCTTGTTGAAAACACCAGGTCTTCAAGCTCTTACGAAAAGGAGGGGAGAGACGGGGCCTGTCTTATTTCCCTTGGAAGGGCGTTATAGAGGGGGGGGACCACCACCGAGAAGACCCTCTCGTCTCCACCAACCCTACTTGTGAGGGTGGTGGAAGTGAAAGGAGGGCCTTCCTGGAAGATCGTTTCAATGAATATCTCCTAAGAGTCTCAACCAATTCAACATAGTTTGTGGCAGCCACAAAAACAAAGTTTCTGGAGTATAACAACTACTTTAAGAGTAAGTGCTGCACAATCAAATAGGAAATAACACTTTCAAATCAGGAACAGATTTTTTTTCAAATCTTATTACATAGTGTAATCATTGGGGAAATGCCAAGGTCAATGTGTGTTCAACGTATGACATCAAGTTGTCTTATTTATTTATGGTGACCCCAGAACTTTTAGTTTTCTTAGCAATATTCAAATGTGGCGATACCTTTGTGGTATTTAGGGGGATTGAGAATTTGCATTAAATGATATGTTAGGATAGTTATCTCCAAACTCTGTGCTGTGGCATCCTAGTGTGTCACAGCAAACTGTAGTAACTCTCTCTCACACACAGAATAACACCTTTCATCTTATACTCTCAGTCTAGGGCAGTATGAAGCCTCATCAGTGTCAAAATCTGTATAGTTTCCCATATATATTTTTTGCATGAAGTAGGCATCTGGGCTGTTTTTACTTCTAGACAAAAAAAAATGTAATTCTAGTTTTAAATGGCCCTCTTGCTTTTTCATCTGGCTCAACTTTGCTGGGTGAAGGAAGTGAAGGCAAAGAGGAGGTGACTTGGCATCTAGCAAGCTTTAAAAGAAGTGTTTATATTTTATTTTCCAAAAAATAAAACAAAGCAAGAGGAAAGGCAATCAAGATGATAAATCAGATACAATCAACCAAGTAATACTAATTCCAAAATCAGCCGAATGCACCAACCTTACACAGAGAAATGTGCTCCATTCTGGGCACTACAGTTTACGAAAAATATTGACAAGCTGGAATATGTCCAGAGAAGGGTGACCAAAATGGTAAAAGGTCTGGGAGTTATGCCCTATGAGGAGTGGCTAAGGATGCTGGGTATGTTTAGCTTGGAGAAGTGGTTAAGGGGACACAATAGCCAAGTTTAAATATTTTAAAGGTGATTAGCTCAAGATTGTTGGTTCAAGCTCCTGCTTGCCTTCTTGTAGTCCTCAGCTGCCCACCAAAGAAGATATCCTCTGTTAGGAGAAGCACAGAAGAACTTGGTCCTGGCTTTCAGTTTAGAAGACCTAGTTTAGCAAAAACAACTAAACACCCATTTCCAACATGCACATAGTTGAATACCTCATATGAAAGTGGTTGGTTAGTCCTTTATCATAGTGCAGTTTATTGGACTAAGGCAGGATTTCAATCTTGTATGTTGCACTCTCTGTCTTTCTGTCTTTCCATCAGTAAGCAGGAAAACAACAATTTTGGTTTCCATGCTGAGAGAAAGATTGGATATAAATTAAATCAATGAAAATAAATGAATGACAATTATCAAGTCCACAACCTCATTTAGTCCCTATGTATTTTTATTTGTTTTCTACAATCATTTGTTTTCTACAATATGAGATATTGTGAAAAAGCTCTCAAGTGTCTCTCTCCAACTCCATGAGAAAGCTAGTTTTCCTAAGGACAAAGGTTACTTAAGGCTGGGTGCATGCAACAGCAAAGTGGATTTAGTATTTTGCTCCTTCCAAAGCCCTCCAAATCATGGAAACATAAAAAAATCTGTTCTGTAATTCTGCTGCTCCTCAACATCCCATCCCCACCCTGCACTTCCCTCTAGGACACAGAAAAGTTTAATCAACAGCAGAGACAAAAATAGTTGAGTCACAGACCTACATTTTGTATGTTTCTGTTGTAATTCAGTTGTTCTAGAGAGATCTCAATGCAGGCCAACCCCATTCCTTTTTTGGCCACAGAATAATCACAGTTAGATAATTAAAAGGCCACAACTTTATTTTGGTTACAGTTTGATGAACGTTGGCCCACACGAGGGTCAGGAGCCAAACATTGACTAACCCACCTGATGATCAATGACACCGCAGAACTGATCTAGTGACAGCTCACAGTAGGAGTGGCATGAGATCTACCCAATAGGGCATCCCAGTTGTAGTTTCTCACAGCCACCAGGATGGGGTGTAGTATGGGTCTATTCCCATCTGGGTAAGAGCCCTGCAGACCACACATCCTTCTCAAGTCCCCCAATAGGACACCCTATACCACCAGGACCTGGTATGCACTGGACACCTGATCTTGGATCTAAAACCGATACCAGCTGCCACAAAAAGTAGACTAGAGGACTGGCTTATGTCAACCACAGTGCAGCTGCAACCAAAGAAAAGGCAGACAATGGCAGGGAGCTGTCCATAGTTGCCACCCTGAGCTTGTCTATTAAATCCTTTTCTAGACCATCTCACAACCTCTATGACTTGCCCCAAGGCCTTCCACTGGCCGTTGGAATGTGTTGGCCATGTGTCCTGTCTTCATCATTGTTTCAATCCTGTAAAAGAATCAAAATTGTCATGCACAGTATCCAGATCCCGGATGTCCAAAAACTTATGTGCTTGGTGGAGTGCTTGGTGCTTGGTGGAGTCCTTACCAGATTACAATCTGCAGCCACCATTGCCACTCTGATCCTGAATGAGTGATCCCCATGTTCTGCTGCTAGCAATTCAAGGCTGCTGAGAGCCAAATGAAGAACTGCAATGATTTGGAAATGAGAGGAGCATGTAGTTTGCATGTGTGAAAATTGGGTGCTCCCCCACAAAACACATTGTCAAATACTCTGATAATACTTGCATTTTGGGTCCTGGGCATGGACCCCTCATGCCCAGAGCTCAAAGATGAATCACCGATTGGTTCCTCCACTGGTCACATTTAGAATGCTTGATGCAGATGCGAGATGCAGAATTGATGATCTCCACATTCCGGAGCTGAAGTCCTCTCCCAGATCTGTCTCTCCTGGACCCTGCCATTAATTCCCCAATTCTTGTGGCTCTAAAGATCACTGAAGTGAGTGCTGCCTTGAGAGGTATTATCTCATATGGAAATAGGCAGACCTGCTGCAACCATCTAACCAAATGCCCCAGAAAGAGCAACAAAGAAGGACCAAGGGCTCAAGAATTGAAACTGTATTTTGCAGTGTTTCACATCTTTTAAATCTAACTCTAGGAGACTGGAATGCAAACCATGCCATGATTATCAACATGGTGTGAATTTGATTTCCTCCTGGACTTCAGCATAGAATATTTGAATTTCTTCTTCCTCTGTAGTTGTGGCATATAATTGAATTATGGAGTGATATCCTTAAAGTTTTAGTACTTGGTCAGACTTTGCATTATATCTTCTATGCGCTTTTGTTCCTCACCATTCATCTCTTCACCACTTCTTCTTTTCATGGAGATTCTTCTCCAGGTGTCCAAACTGGGTTCAGAAAAGGGAAAGGCATTAGGGAGATCACATTACAAATATATACTGGGCAATAGCATGCACCAAAGAATTTCAGTAGATATTTAGCCAGTGCTTTATAGATTATAGAAAAACCTTTGATTGTGTAGATCACTATGGATTAAAGAAATGGGCATGTCATAATATTTGATTATTCTGCTGTATAACCTATAGTCAGGACACAATCAGAAAAAAAAGATTTCTAATAGACAAGTAAGTCAAGCAAGGCTGCATTTTATCTTTTAGTATACCAGTATACGCAGAACATATCATATAGAACAGGGGTCCTCAAACTTTTTAAACAGAAGGCTAAGTCACAGTCCCTCAAACTGTTGGAGGGCCGGATTATAATTTGAAAAAAACATGAATGAATTCCTATGCACACTGAACATATCTGTAGTGCAAAAAACACTTAAAACAATACAATAATTAAAATGAAGAACAATTTTAACAAATATAAACTTATTAGTATTTCAATTGGAAGTGTGGGCCTGCTTTTGGCTGATGAGATAGGATTGTTGTTGTTGTTGTTGTGTGCTTTCAAGTCATTTCAGACTTAGGTTGACTCTGAGCAAGGGCCGAGTAAATTACCTTGGAAGGCCATATCCGGCCCCCGGGCCTTAGTTTGAGGACCCCTGATATAGAAAATAGGAAAAGACACAGAAGAATGATAACTGAGGGAAGTTTTCTGCAATTTGAGACATGCAGATAACATCATACTACTAGCGAAGAATAGAAAAGTATTGGACCCCCCATTGAAGAAACTCAAGAAGAAAGTACAAAGACAAGTTTACAATTGACCACAGACATAATGACCACAGATGTGTTGCACTATATTGAAATAGATGATGGAGATACTGAAATAGTTCAAGATTTTTCATTTTATTAATAAGAATGGATAATGCAATCAGGAAATCAGACAACTAGGACTTGAAGGAACTAGGCAAGATCCTGAAGTGTAAAGATATATAGTTGTAAAAGCATACATAGTGAAGAAAGCTGACAAGAAAAATTTGGTGTTAGGAGTAGTAGAGTTCTTCAGATACAATGGACTGCCACAAACTAAAACAAATGAATAGATCCTAGAGCAAATCGAGCTGTATTCTGATTAGAAGTTGACTAAGCTGAAACTGTCATACTCTGATGATATCATGAGAAGGTATGACTCACTAGAAAAGATCATAATACTTGGTAAGTTAAAAGGCTGGAGGAACAAAGGAAGACTCATTCACAGGTGAATAGCCTCAATCAAGGAAGACACAGCTCTGAGGTTCCAAGAGGCAGTTGGTGACCAGTTACCTTTGATGTTCCTCACTAATAGTCACCATAATTCAAAGTCAATTCAATAGCAATTAACAACACAAAGGACGATGGGTTATAGGATTTATATCCTTTCTCAAAATATAGGACTCAAGGTGGTAGTTTATTCATGTTTAGACCAAAATCCATTTGCATATAAAATAAATAAGCAGCTTTGGCAGATGGGTATGTTTTGTCTGGAGTAGAGAAGGAACATGATAGCCATGTTTAAATATTTGAAAGGATGTCATATTGAGAAGGAAGCAGCTTCGGAAACTAGGGCATAATGAAACAATGGGTCCAAACTCCAAGAAGAAATCCCACTAAAATATTGGGAAGAAAAACAAATCTAAATTGAAGTGAGGGAATGATGGTGGTAGGCTGCCCTCTGAGATCCCAAGGGGAGACCATGCAGCATCCAACCCTTGGCAGTTGCACTGTATTTTAGTAACTTGGTAGAATATTATCTTTCGGTTCTTTCCACGAGGGCCCAGTTAACTCAGCTTCCAAAGTTTTCTTTCTCTAAGTTTTAATTGACTATTTTTTGTTCATAACATGGGAAAAGGGAAAATAACAGCAGACAGTTTGAAAGCAGAATGAAAGGCATTCAGATAACCTTGAAGAAAGCAATGGAAAAATGTTATCTAATGACAATAGCAGTGCAGCACAAAGGGTCCTGCGCCAGAAAGGGTGTTGAGAGGTGTCCTGATCAACCTATTCAATTTTACCCTCACTGTTCTTACGTAGGCGAACTTGCCTATGGAGGCTGAGCTGAGAGAAGCTGTAAAATTGCTTTGTTCTATATTAATCACAGGCTCTGAACAAGCATGAAAGCTAATACTCCACTAGTTCGCTTCGGGTTACCACTAAACCCTGCTGTTCTAGACTGATCCTTTTTCAGTTGTACCAATGAAATTGCACTAGATCCTAATTTTGCAATTTCATCATGCGCAATTATTGACAATAACAACGCTTATCCAATTCAACAATGATAATCTACAGGAAAATGGTGGGAGAAGCAACAAGAAAGTCTTTGTTATCTAGGGCAAATATGGAGTTTTTACACCTTGGAGAAGCAATGTCTCCCAAAATTATCTGGAGAAACATATGTTCTATAGCTCAAAGGCCCTAAAATAAATTACTGGAACTGGACTCTTGACAGTTGAAGAACTTGCTGTTCTGGGAGATGGAACCTTACATTCAGTAGGCAGAAAGTACTGCTTAATTGCCTAGGCAAAAAAACAGAAAAATGGCTATTAATATACTGTACTGCACTTGTGTCTTCGTATTGCCTAACAACCATGAGTTAGGATCTCAGTAAGAAAGCAAAGATGATTTATTTCTTACTCATTTTTCTTATGAAGATTTTTTTTTTTGCATAATGAGGAAACATGGCCAAATAGAATGACGGCAGTAAGTAAAATCTGGCGATCTTTGCTAAAAAGTCTCTGACACTATATGTCTAAGCAATTTGTAAATCTGCTCACACTACTTGTTGATAAGGTTTTCTGTGTGAAAAATTATGTTTTGTAAAGGGAAGGCATTTTTTGAACAGTAATTGAATTTTGAACAGTAATTGAAAAGTAATTCGTATTCCAACTAAAACACTTCCTAGAATAGTGTTTGAGGTCAGAGTAAAAAAAAATCTTCATCTTTTTCCACAGTAGGGTCAAAAGTGAAGACAGAGACTAGAGAATAATAGTATTTAAAAATTCTTCTTTGATAGTCTTATTTTTGGTTGTCTGCTTTTTACTTATATTAATATCCCACTCCTACTTCAGTAAATGCAAGGTTGATTTCCTCCACAAATTTTGTCCTCACAATAAATCAGGTAGAATCTCTTTCCTTGTAGTTTGAACCATCCCTCCATGTCCTAGTCTTTGAAGCAGCAAAAAATAAGTTTGTTCTGCTTCAATATGATATCCTTTTAAATATTTAAACATAGCTATCATATCCCCTCTTAACCTTCCGGGACACTGGATTGGGCCTGCATTGTGTCCTGTCAGGACTACCTTAGCTGCCTTAGAGGTGGCAGGGAGTCCCTAATGCCCAGTCGTGTAGAACGTGCCTCCTGCCCCCTGTTGTATCTGTCCCCAGACACGACATGCCACCTAGCTGGCCTTCACTGATTTGGCTGGGGACTCCTGCACTAAGGGAACTCTGACTAATGGTAGTCAGAGTACCTGCATATATATGAGTGGCCCACATCAGTGCAAAGTAGGTGGAGTACTGTGGCTGGAGACGGTTGTGATATGGGGGATGGCAACAAGGAATTGCCATCCCATGTCCCTGGGCTGGCTGAGCCTGGAGAATGTGGTGTTGTAGCCAAGAAAGCTGCATCTGGTTCCAGTTTTTCTCCACCTCTTTCTCAGCTTCCTTTCAATTTCTGGAATTTTCCAGTTCTGTTCCTTAGACTATAGCATAGGTTGAACACAGGTTCAATACCTTGCCTATCAGTGTTGGATTTCTTTGCATAAAGATTGTATTAGTCTGTAACTGTGGCCCTTTCCACTTTAAACATTCATCTTACATTCAATCAGATGCCAAGTTTGTCTCCTAATAAATATCAAAATACTTAAAATCTCCCATTACTACTACAGTTCTCCTTTCTGTGGTGATCTTTCTAGGAAGACATCATCTAAATCATCAGTCTGGCTTGGAGATCAGTAGCAGATCCCCACAATGACTTCCCTGTTGTTTCTTTCCCCCTTAATTTTTACCCAGACACTCTCAACTTGACTCTCAACCTGGCTTCCAGGATTTATATAATGAACCTCTTCACAGGAGAAAACATCCTTGATATACAATACCAATCCTCCTCCTTTCCTGTTTGGTTATTTTTCAGAAATAGGCTATAAGGCTGTATTACTATATTCCACTCATGAGACTCATCTCACCAAATTTCAGTGGTGACAATTATATCATATTTATTTGGTTGTACTATGAGTTCAAGTTCATCTTGTTTATTTCTATGCTTTATGCATTAATGTAGAGACACCAAAAATACCCTCCCCCCTTCTGAACGATTCCTGTCCCTTCAACTATATGTAACTTTCCTCCAAGTGTCTACCTTCTGTGTTTGGGAAGAGACTTCCTCATCAGAGGTTCCGTGCGATTCTCCCACAAGATGACCATTTTGACAGGTCCATCTTTTCTTCTTCCATGGACTTCAAGATGCTGACCTTCTTTTCTAAGAGGGCCACTGACTTGTACATGCTGCAAACATAACTTCTCACTGTGAGGCAAGAACACAGTAATCCCACAGCTGTTCCAAGTGACTACATGAGCTTCCTCTCCATCTATTTTTTTGAAACCTGAATTTTAGTAGGGAATGGAACAGACATCTAGGCCTCCCTTGCCACTCACTTACCCACCCATCTAAACACCTCTCTTTGTCTCACTTGTTCGCCTCATTCCTGTATGCTTCACTCCAGGATCTACTGACAGATGAATAACTTACCAGTTAATGGCATTTGACTTAGTTATTAGGAAGAGAAAATTAGTATTGGCAAATAACCCCAAATAATGCAGCAAGAGAAACATACTAGAAGTGAACAACTGGTTCCACCGATCAGTTCTGAATAAATCAGGAAAGCTTTGGTTTCCAGGACCATGACCTGCACTTTCCAAAGAATGATTTCTGCCATGAGATAGGTTTCATCTCACAATATTTAGAATCATAGAGTTGGAAGAGACCACAATCCAACCTACTGCCATATAAGAAATCCAATCAATGCACTCCTGACAGATGACCATCCAGTTTCCGCTTAATCATTTCTAGAGAACGAGACTCCCTCTATGCTTTAAGGTAGCAGATTCCAAGGTCAACAGAGGGAAGTTCTTCCTAATGTTCAGATGGAATCTCTTTTCCTGCAATTTGAATCCATTTCTCTGTGTCCTAGTCTCTAGAGCAGGAGACACAAGCTTCTAAATGTGACATCCTAGCAAATGCTTAAACATGGCTATCATAACCCGGCTCAGCCTTCTTTTCCTAAAGCAAAACATACACAGCTCCCTCAGCTGATCCTGATGGCTAAGCTTCCAACCTTTTTATCATTTTGGTCACTGTTCCCTAGACATTCCAATCATGAAATGTAAGCTGGTAAGAATGTATATACTAGACATCTCACAAACCTAATCAGAAGGACTTTGAATTAAGTTAATTAAAGGAGTGACAGAATAGCCCTGAAGTCAGAGGGAAACCAAATGCTAAGGACAATAGGCTGAATTATAAAGATGGAACTGGACAGCTAGTACAAGAATCCAATAGTGGGCAGAAAAATGCATAGTCTCAGATGTCTATACATTAATTAGCAAAGTATGGGAAAGAAGACCAAAACTAACTTTTAACATAGGAGGACAAACATAATTTAACAGACACCAGAAAAACCCAGAGGCATGATTTTGATTATTGAATTGTAGTAGAAATAATAATAACAAGCCAGGAAAGGTGGTCCCAGTGGTGATCGGCACACTGGATGCAGTGCCTAAAGACCTTGGCCTGCACTTAAACACAATTGGCACTGACAAAATTACCTTTTGCCAGCTGCAGAAGGCCACCTTACTGGGATCTGCATGCATCATTTGCCGATACACCACACAGTCCTAGACACTCGGGAAGTGTCCGACGTGTGATCCAATACAACAGCCAGCAGAGTGATCTTGTCTGCTGTGGACTCATCTTGTTGTGTTTCAAATAATATTAATAATAATAATAATCATCATCATCATCATCTTTATTTATACCCCGCCACCATCTCCCCAAAGGGGACTCGGGGCGGCTAACATGAGGCCAAGCCCAAAATTACAGTACAGTAAAATAAAATACAAGAAGCAAAAATACATCAAAATAAATACATGAAATAATAATAATAATAATAATAATAATAATAATAATAACTTTATTTATACCCTGCTCCATCTCCCCCAAGGGAACTCGGTGCAGCTTACATGATGCCATGCCCAATGATACAATACAAACAATGTAACACAAAAACATAATAGAACCAAACAAATACATAAAATGCAAAATCAATGTAATATATGGCACAACAATATAAAATCAAGCATTAAAACACAGACAATTTCACTAGGCAGGGCCAGATTCAAGAATAAAATTTTTAAAAATTTTAAAACACTGGGAGATAGGACAGTGTAAATTATGAGGAGGATCCGGGAATGAGGAAGGATAACAAAAATAACAAACTAAAATAAACAGTTTCAAAATAACATGATAAATAGAACACAGTGGGCGGGCCAAATGTACTAGGAATAAAATGGATAAAATGGATAAAACCCTAGATGAGATATGCAGAATGTGTTTCTGAGGGAGGAACACAAAAGGACCAGAACAGTAGAGTTAGGTCTTCATTAAGGGAGGGGGGAAAGTTCCTCATGAGGAAAATTAAAATAGACCAAGTTTTGCTATCTGGAAATTTGCAAGGGAAGAGGGAGATATTTTAAATCCACGGATGGGTAAACCTTTCAATATAGAATCAGTCAATATGGATGATCCACTGGAAAACCCATTCTAAAAGAACAGATCAAGCAGTGAAGGGTGGACAATAGGTTTATGTATCGTAGATGTGTGCAGCTGTGAAAAAATACAAGAACTAAAACGTGGAATACAAGCTCAGAGTATTTGAGTAAAAGTCAAAGGGGAGAGAAACAACAATGAATTTAAGCCAGACTGGAGCTGGTTATGTTGCCTGTTGAAAAGACTGTGGGGTAACAGGATTGCGTTTTTAAAATATCTCAAGGGCTACCACAAAGAGGAAGGTTCAGGATTGTTCCCACAGCTAAGTCTAATGGTTTTAAGTTACCGGAGGGTAAAGTCAGCATTTTTGATGGGGACCTCCAAGTTGAAATGGCATCGTGTCACTGTGTCCTTAGCTGCTGCTCTGCTTAGGGATAATTGTTGATCTGTGGGGAGATCAGCTGGCATAAACTGCCTCCCTTGTATGGAAGGATCAGGAGAACACTCACAAGTGTCCAAATTCCTGTTGCACACTTTGGAAAGAGGAGGAGGAGGAACAGCAGGGACCAAGAAAGCACCATCCTGCCTTACCATGTATAGAGACTGAAGACTTGTGGGGGGGACGGAGATGACAGGACGCTGTACATTCAGTTATCTTAACTTCCCAATTTTAACTTTCTGAACATCTAGGGAAGGTTTCCAATTGAACAGTATGTAAATCGCTGATGGATCATGTTATTTGATATGAGAACCAGCACTGTTAATGTGGATAAAGGTAAAGGTTTTCCCCTGACATGAAGTTCAGTCATGTCTGACTCTGGGGTGTGGTGCTCATCTCCATTTCTAAGCCAAAGAGCCGGCGTTGTCCGTAGACACCTCCAAGGTTATGTGGCTGGCATGACTGCATGGAGCGCTGTTACCTTTCCGCTGGAGCAGTACCTATTGATCTACTCACATTTGCATGTTTTCGAACTGCTAGGCTGGCAGAAGCTGGGGCTGACAGCGGAAGCTCACGCTGCTCCCTGGATTCGAACCTTCAACCTTTCGGTCAACAAGCTCAGAAGCTCAGCACTTTAACCCACTGTGCCACCGGGGGCTCCGTTAATGTGGATACTCAATTTAAAATTAATGAGATTTGGCGTAGATTGCCTTTGAAAGAACTGAAAAAAAACTTGGTTAGAAGATTAAGAAAATTAAGAAGAATTACTTAAATATAAGTATGAGGGGAGGAGTTGGTTTACCTTTGGCCTGATAATAGCAAGGTTACTGAAGTACAAATTAGTGAACTGATAAATCTGCTCTTACAGGTTAATTACTACTGTATTCAAGCAAGATGGGTTGTGAACACTTACACACAGTGGTAAACTACAACTTCAAATGGAGAAATCAGCAACTTGACTGACCAACACTAAAGGATTCTGAATTAATTAAAGCAGCTGAGATTGGAAATTAATCAGATATGAGTTACTCTAAAGCGAGATTTGAAAATTAGTTTTCAAGGAGTCTTGAAGATGGAACTTATGGCAATTTTAATTGAATATATAATAGAACAATCTGTGAATAAGTAATAGACAACTATTGCATGTACACATTGTAAATAATGGGATATTTCTATATTATCTATTCATCTCTTTTATGAAGTTATTCTTCTTTTCACGTTTTCTTGTCCACCGCCTTCACCCTCCCTCCCCAATCCCCTTGCCACATTTTCTAACTTAAGGCAATATTAGAACAACTAACCTAAATCTAGGCCCAGATTACAACAGTTCTGACTCCAGAAGAAAATGGGAAAATGAAAAATAATAACAAAAACAACAATAAATATTTTATATATTTATTACCAGCCTCTCCTTGAGACTCAAGAATACATGGTTAAAACAGATACAAAACTATTAAAATACATATTAAAAAATACACACAAGACTAACACCAATTAAATGCAGGTTAAAATTCAGAGTTTGCCTTCTCCCGTACAATGGCCTGCCAGAAGAGATTTGACAATTAATCAGCTGTCAGAATTCAAGATCCAATTGAAGTCCTATCTCTTCTGGCAGGCCTACCCAGTCAGTTTTATTCACTTGGGTCTTGAATTCTGAAAGCTGATTTAGCTTTCAAATCTCTTCTGGCAGGCCATTCCAGTCTTGGGCCAGCCAATGTAAAGGTCCTTTGGGTGACAACTGAGCTCTGGCTGGTTGGAGCAGGAATCCCCCAGAGGACCTAGTGCAGGGTAGATTGTATGGGAGAAGGCAATTCTGGAAGCAACTTTGACCTGAAGCATGTAGGGCTTTAAAAATCAAAACCAATACCTTGTACTTTGCATGGAAACATATTGGCAATCAGTGGGGTGACTTTGGTATAGGTGTAATATGTTTACTACTAGATGTTCCAATAACCAATTTGGCTGTTGTATTTAGATCTAATAGGACTTTCCAAACTTGGTACAATAGTAGCCCAATATATAGCTCATTGTAGAAGTCCAAGTTTGAGGTTACCAGCACTTGCACCACCATCTTCAGGTTCTCCAAATCTAGGAAGGGGCGCAGCTGACGTATCAGCCAAAGCTAGTAGTAAACACTCCTGACTATTGTATCCACCTGGCCTGACATTTGGAGAGGCGGATCCAGGAGCACCCCCAAGATGCGAATACAGTCTTTCAGGGGAAGTATAACTCCATTCAGAACCGATTGTCACAGATCCACCCCCATATTAGGACCCTTGATGACAAGGGTTTTGTCTGGATTCAGTTTCAATTTGTTAGAGGAGACACACTATCCTTACCTAAAGCTATTTTTCAAGACATGGAGAAATACATTTCTTTGCCATCAGCATGTTGACAGCAATCCACCCCAGCCTCTGGATGATCTCTCCCAATGTTTTAATGTAAATGTTAAAAAGGATTGGGGAAAGAATGGCACCTCCTTTTTGAGGAGCAGCTATCTCCAAGCACCACCATCTGGAATCTGCCTGAGAGGTACAACTGCAACCACTGCAACACAGTGCCTCCGATTCCCAAAGCCTCAGGGGTTCCAGAAAAATACCATGGTTGATGGCATTGAATTTCACTGAGAGATCAAAAAGCATCAACAGGGAGATACACTCCCCCTGTCAGTGTTAAGACTGAGCTCATCCTCTAAGGCAGGGGTCCTCAAAATATGGCCCGGGGGCCGGATACGGTCCTCCAAGGTCATTTACCCGGCACTCACTCAGGGTCAACCTAAATCTGAAATGACTTGAAAGCACACAACAACAATGACAATCCTATCTCATCAGCCAAAAGCAGGCCCACACTTTCCATTAAAATAATAAGTTTATATTTGTTAAAATTGTTCTTCATTTTAATTATTGTATTGTTTTTAAGTGTTTTTTGAACTACAAATAAGATATGTGCAGTGTAGATAGGAATTCATTCATATTTTTTCAAATTATAATCCAGCCCTCCAACAGTTTGAGGGACTGTGACCTGGCCCTCTTTTTAAAAAGTTTGAGGACCCCTGCTCTAAGGTGACCATAACAGTCTCAATTCTGTTCACTGTTCTGAAGCCAGAAATGAGTCAAGGAAGCATGTGTCACTCAAGACTGCCTGGAGTTGAAAAGTAACTGCCTTCTCAATCACCTTGTTCAAAAAGGAAGGTTAGGCACGGATCTGTAATTATGAAGGTCTAGAGAATCCAGGGAGAGCTTTTTCAGCAGTGGTCTAACTAGTGCTTCTTTCAAACAGGATGGAAAGTTGGTCTCTTTGAGGGATGCATTGAAAATTTGAGATCAAATTCCATCAAGAAAGCAGGCTGTCCTCCCTACTTGTCCCAGTAGCTTGTCCACATCAACAGTACTCACCAGATAAAGAACTGGATGTGGCTACAGAAGCTATAGAAATTAACATGTCTCCCATTTTAAAAAGAAGTTGAGATGAGTAAGGAAAAGCTCTTCAAGGAACAGTTTGGCAAGGACATCCTGCTACAGTTTGATGGTTTGGAAATTAATCACTTTGAATAGAAAAATGAAACGCTGGAGAACATTTGGGGAACAATGTTGCCTCTTGTATGTGAACAGAAAAGGATGGTTTGACACTTTCAGGTTTCCAGAATGACACCATGTCTCATTCTCAGATTTACTCATCTAGGTTTTTTTTGTTGTTGTTGCAGCAATTGGGGAACCAGAGACAAGCAAGGGGGGGGGGGTATCAACAACATGTGCTGGAGCTAATGCAAGAGAAGCCAAAATAGAGGCAACAGAACAGGCAATACAGAGGGACCCAGATTGCTATCTTGGCTCATTGCAACCAAGCTGCTGCTTGCCAGGCTTGGTGTCATGGAAACCCTTAAACAGCTGAGACACACTTTACTCCTCTCATTTGTTCTCTTAACTGCATCTAAAATGAGTAAGTTAAAAAAATCTTACAAAGATAACTACAGCCATGGAGGCAAGAGAAGAAAAAGCTTCAAAAGTAAAAATAATGAAGAAGGCTGTGATTAATATTATTAAAAGTAGGGAAAATAAAAACTTTGGGGAAAACAAAATTTGTTGTTTCTACATTTTTGACTAGAACTAGACAGAGTGAGCTGCTGAGGGAAGAATGATACATATCTTCTCGCTATATCACCTCTTTCCTTTCTTTTTCTTTTTGCATTTTGAAAATTGGAATAAACTGCCACTTTCCTCATCTTGTTTATTTTACTTTTTTGGATGGAATTAAATGGCAAAGCTGGGGCTTCAACAATTTTCTCTATATTTTGGCTGGATTATAATATTTTTTCACCCTATAGTTAAAGGAATTATTTTAAATACTGACTAGATCAAGATCTACTAAGTTAGAGAAAGAAAAATAAAATATATAGAAAAAACCATAATTGCAGCACTGCCACCTAAGCAGTGAATTCCAATCAAAGAACGATAGAGAGCTGGCTTTAGCACAGCAGGTTAATCACCAGCTGCAGCTGGAGTAAATCTTGCCAACTGAAAGGTTGACAGTTCAAAGCTGGGTCAGGGTGAGCTCCTGACCTTCAGCCTAGCTCCCCAGCCCACCTAGCAGATTGAAAACAGCAATGTGAGTATGTGAATAGGAACCACATTAAGTGGGGAGGTATTTTAGGCACAATTTTAGAGCAGCATTTCTCAACCTGGGGGTCGGTACCCCTGGGGGGGTCATGAGGGCATCCTCTGAGGATGCCTGCCATAGATGCAGGCAAAATGTCAGGAGCGAATGCTTCTGGAACATGGCCATACAGCCCAAAAACCTACAACAACCCAGTGATTCCGGCCATGAAAGCCTTTGACAATACATTTTTTAAAATTCTTTTTAAATATGCTGTTAAGACATGTTGAATGTAAATCATCAGAGAAAGGTGGAATGATTATGATGGTCATTATTATGATTTCAGCAGATTCCATACTATAATGGAGTAGGTGGGAATCACATTGTCATCCAGATAACAGCTGGACTGTAGGCCCCAGTATTTCTCATAATTCGCTATGCTGCCTATGGCCACTTGTTCCTGAAGTTCACCAACATCTGGAGAGATATATGATTCCCATCCCTGCTATACAATGTTTATTACTACTATAATTACTACATAATGATAATGAGGATGACGATAATGGATGATAATGATGATGTAGCCACTTTCACTCCATTTTTTCAACAGCTTGTAACAAATAATAATAATAATAATAATAATAATAATAATAATAATACTTTATTTATACCCCGCCACCATCTCCCCAAGGGGACTCGGGGCGGCTTACATGAGGCCAAGCCCAACAGTGAAGAATTCTACAAACATCTGAAGAATTCTAAAATGACAAAAATCCTCAAAACAAAAGTGCAGCAAAACGTTTAATTCATCTAAAGAAGAACAACTTGCATTACCGCCCATTCAATATAAGGGATTATTTAAGCAAAAGGAAGATGAAAAAGTTCTAGATTTTACAGCTTCAGAACACTGAAAATGAAAGAAAAACCAAAAAAGAATTTTCTTCAAACTAACCACCATTTTAAAACTGTTCTACATCTGATCTAATTTTGACAAGGTCCTAGTACCCAGAAACTCAACAAGAGGCTAAGAAGCAGAGAGAATAATAGAAGACCCGCCCACCTGCGTGACCGCATTTCTGTATACGAACCCACACAATCTCTTCAATCATCTGGAGAGGCCCTGCTCTCGCTCCCGCCCCCCTCGCAGGCGCGATTGGTGGGGACGAGGGAGAGAGCCTTCTCAGTGGTGGTCCCCCGTTTCTGGAACTCACTTCCCAAGGATATCAGGCAAGCCCCCACATTGGCAGTCTTTAGGAGGAGCCTGAAAATGTGGCTGTTCCAGTGTGCCTTCCCGGATTAGTAAAGAATTCCCAGCAAAATGTCCTCAGAAGCACCTTAACTATTCGTTGGATTGTGCTCCCTCATTTCTTTCAAAACCCTCCTACCAGATATATCCTACTTTTGTTGATGCCCAGCACTTATTTTTTAATCTTAAACTATTACATTAGGCCTGGCCATAGGTTTTTAAATCTTTGTGTTTTATTGTTTATATGTGATTTATATTAACTGTATTGTTTTTTGTTTATTGCTTTTTTGTTTAATGATGTGTTGTCGGGCTTGGCCCCCATGTAAACCGCTCCGAGTCTCTTGGGGAGATGGTGGTGGGGTATAAATAAAGTATTATTATTATTATCCAGTTCAAGCCTATACTGTCTTGTGGAATACAACATTAAAGCTCTCTCCACAGATGGCCATCCAGCTTCTGTTTAAAAACCTCCATAGGAGACTCCACTCCACTCCCAGACAGTGTATTCCACCATGAAACAGCTTTTACCTTCAGGAAGTTCTTCCTAATATTCAGGTGGAATTTCTTTTTCTGTAGTTTGAATCTTGCTCTGTGTCATAGGACCCTTCCACACAGCCGTATAACCCAGAATATCAAGGCAGATAATCCACAATATCTGCTTTGAATTAGATTATTAGAGTCCACACTGCCATATAATCCAGTTCAGTGTGCATTTTATACACACTATGTAGAAGGGACCTTAATCTCTGGATCAACATAAAACAAGCATTCTCCATCTTCAATACAACATTCTTACAACTATTGAAACATAACTAATAATGACTATATTCCCTCTTAACCTGCTCTTTGCTAAACATATCCAGCTCCTTAAGCTGCACCAGACATTTTACAATTTTGGTTGCCCACTACTAGACATGTTCTAGTTTGCAATATCCTTCTTATTATAAAAACCCAGTGGCACCTCACCAGTTACTTCTGTCCAGGATGAAGAGGAGCCATTGGTACATTTTGGGTTAAGATAGGTAACCTATTACAAATCAATCAAATACAGTGACATTGTCTTTAATCCACATTTTACTAGCTTTTTAACTAGAGTATCAAGTCAAAGGCCTTCCTGACATAAAAATATCACATAATTCCCATCATCTACTAAGCTTGTAACTCTATCAAAAAGTAAAAGAAGAAAGAGGTAAGATTAGTATGGCATGACCCATCTTGATTTTAATGACCACAGCATTCCTTTCTAAATGCTTACAGATTGTTTAATGACCTGCTTTAAAATCCTTCCTGGTATTGATGTCATGCTGACTGGATGGTAATCGTTTGGGTCTTCTTTCGGGAAGAACGTTTACTCTCCTCCATCCAACAGAATTTCTCCTGTTCTCCAGCAATTCATAAAATCATAGAGTTGGCAGAGACCACATTGGCTATTCAGTCTAGCTTCCTGCCATGAAGGAATGAACAATCAAAGGTCTCCTGAAGGATGATCGTTTAGATCAGGGGTCCTCAAACTACGGCCCGCGGGCCACTTCCAGCCCACCAAGGGCACTTATCCAGCCCGCGGAGGAGTAGTGCCCCCCCTGGCTGGCTCACGCTATCCATTAGGCCCGATGGGCAGCGTGAGCCAGCCAAGGGCAGCTGGTCCGCGTGGCCTACTTGCGCATAAAGCACCTCGCGAGGTCCTTTATGCGCAAGTAGGCCGCGCGGTGCTGCTCCTCCCTTGCCCGGCTCACGCTGCCCATCGGACCCAATGCAGTCATGCCGGCCACATGACCTTGGGAGGTGTCTACGGACAACGCCGGCTCTTCGACTTAGAAATGCAGATGAGCACCACACCCCAGAGTCAGACACGACTGGACTTCATGTCAGAGGAAAATCTTTAACTAGCAAAATTGTGGAAGATCCAGGGTGGGAGAAAGAACTCTTGTCTGTTGGAGGTAGGTATGAATGTTTCAATTGGCCACCTTGATTACCATTTCATAGCCTGACAGTTTTTAGGGAGAATCCTTTGTTGAGAGGTGATTAGCTGGCCCTGATTGTTTCTTGTCTGGAGTTCCCCTGTGTTTGAGTATTGTTCTTTATTTACAGTTATAATTTTAGAGGTTTTTTGAATACTGGTAGCCAGATTTTGTTCAGACTAGAAATAGGAAGATTTCCCATTCTCTGCTCCTGGAATTACTGCCTAAAGAGGGCTAGAAAGAACCCCCTCTAAGAGCCCTTCCACACAGCAAAATAAGATATGTGCAATGTGTATAGGAATTTTTTAATTGATTTTTTTTTAAAAAAACATAGTCCGGCCCTCCAACAGTCTGAGGGACAGTGAACTGGCCCCCGGTTTAAAAAGTTTGAGGACCCCTGGTTTAGAGTCTGCTTAAAAACAGAATATTTGACTGTTGAAAGATTCAGAAAGATTATCACCAGTGTTTCTGAGATTACTTCTGTCAGTTATTTCAATGTTATTCATCTTTGATGTAATTCATCAGGCCCTGGAGATATGAATTAATTTAGATTAGCTAGGTATTAGTCAATGCCTTCTGTATCTATTCTGTGCTGCATTTCCCCTACTTCCATTATCTGCTCCATTTTCCTCAGATTGAGAACTATTTTCCTTTTTGGAGGAGACTGGTATTAATAAGAAGTTAAATAGTTCTGCCTTCTCTTTAAACTGTTGGCATTTTACCATCTTTTCCATGAGGCAATCCAACCATTTCCTTGTTCTAACTTTTGCTATGGACATAACAAAAAAAAGTCCAAAAAAGAGGTCATCCAGCCTCTGGTTAAAAACCTCCAGAGAAGGAGACTCCGCCACACTTTGAGGCAGAATATTCCACCACTGAACAGCTTTTACCACTAGGAAATCCTTCCTAAATTTTTAAGTGGAATCTCTTTTCCTGCCATTTGAATCCATTTCTTTGTATGTTCTAGAGCCGTGTTTCACAATCTTTGGTCCTCCAGGTGTTTTGAACTTCAGTTCCCTCCTAGCAGCTGGTAAGATGGCTGGGATTTCTGGGAGTTGAAGTCCAACAAGATGACGCCCTCCCCAATTATTAATTAAATATTTGAAAATATTTCAAATATTTAAATATGGCTACTATTCCCCTCTCAGTCTTCTATTCTCCAAATTAAACATACCCAGATCCCTAAGCCATTCCTCAATAGGGAGGGCTTGGTTTCCAAATCACTCATCATTTTGGTCTACCTTCTCTAGACATGTTCTAGTTTGTCGATTTTCTTCCACCCCATTAACCTGCTAATCACTCTTGGTTAGGATCAGATCTAAATTAGCAGGTCTTCTTGTTATCTCTTTCACCTTCTTAACAATGCCATTATCTACAAGCGAAATGAGGGATTTGTTGGACCTTAAATGTACAGAAGAATTTGATTTTCTACATATTTCAATATAGTTCTCTGCTTTGAATCTCAATAAAAATAAAAATAAAATAATAATATAGTTGAAATCTCCTGTTACTACTGCATATGTCTTTTCTGAACATCTGGTCATCTGTTCCAGGAAGCCATCACCTAAGTTGTCTCACTGGCAATGACATCATTGTTGCTTCTCTTTGTCTTAATGTTTAGCCATATGTTTCCCACCTTGCTTCCAGGATTTAAGTCTTGGATCTCTCCAAAGATGTAATCATCCTTGCTACTCCTTGATTGTTTGGTTTATTTCTCTTAATAATACATTATATTACTACATTGTAATAATGAGACTCATCCAACCAGGTTTTCAGTGCTGCCAATTATATCATATTTGCTTTGCTTCGTTAAAACAACAAGTTTATCTTATTTATTTCTCATGCTCTGTGCATTAGTATAGAGACATCTAAAAGCATGGATCATTCCTCCTAGTTGCTCTAAGGTATTTTCTCCTGCTGTTGGGTACTTGTACTATTCACTATAGTACAGTGGTTCTCAACCTTTTTTTGATCAGGGACCACTTGACCAGGGTACAATTTGACCAGGGACCACTTCCCAACATTAGTGCCAAAATATGATGTTTAATTTATTGTTATAATGCTATTGTTTTAATTGTTTTTAACTGTTTTATGATGTTTTAAGCATTAAATTTTGCTATTGTGAACCGCTCTGAGTCGCCTGAGGGCTGAGAAGAGCGGTATACAAATATAGTAAATAAATAAATAAAAAGGGTTACAAATCAGTTTTTGGTCAACTTTAGATTCTATTTGGGGTGCTGATTCAGAAAATTGCATTGGATAGACCACATCAGCTCTAGTTTCTGATACAGAACATATACAATGGTCAGTGACAAAGAAGGAGTGGCAGGTGGCGTGAAAGGAGCGGAAATAAAATAAAATAAGTAAATAAATAAAGAGGAAGGAGGCTCGCAGACCACATTTTGGTTCTCACAGCCCATTGGTAGTCCGTAGCCCACAGGTTAAGAACCACTGCTATAGTACTATTATGTTATATTCTCTAGCACATGATGAACTCTTGCCCTATCCTTCAAGGCGTAACCCAGTTTAAAGCCCTCCAGATCAGATCTGTAAAACTCTTAGAAAACAGTTCCTGGCAACTACTGTGAGGTGCAACCCATCACATACCAAAAGTATCATCCAAAAAGCCAAATCTTTCCTGGTGCCGTGTTCAATGGAGACAGTGGTTCACCTCCGCTATTCTTCTCTTCCTTATAGAGCAGTGTCCATCAGTTGAGAGGAGAAACAAAATAACCTTGCATGAAGTACTTTCATATTCCTATCCAGAACCGCATAATCCCTTGTGATATCCTGAGGACAGTGTCATTGCTTCCCATATGGACTAAAAGGAAAGAGTAATGGTGTGCTTGACAATATTCTCTGTTAGTTACTTCATGGATTTTTGCTGCAGGATGTCATCCTATCAGGCCCACAAATCACTACTCCTGTTCCTTTCAGCAGGGAGTTCCCTACCACTACTCCACGTCTCTTCTGAGGACTAGCACAGGGCATTCTGTGTGCTGAATCTTCCAACATCACTTGCACATTGTCTCAGGATCAACACAGATGCTCTTTTTGCTGTTAAAAGGAGAAATCCTCAAAATGATTCTGCAGCTTCAAATTCCTGGTCCTTCTATGTCTGTATATCACATTCTTCCAAATGTCTAACTCCTGTCTTTAAGAACTGACTCTCTCCTCAAACACATTCCCTGTTTGTTCCTCCTCCGGGACAGTCTGCTTCACTTTGTCCAAGAAAATTGGAAATTCCCTAAAATGCTGATAACTAGATACTCGGACTTTAACTTTCTTGATCTTCCTTTCCAAAAGAACAGTCAACTTGAACCTGCTGCAGATGTAGTCACCCTTATCCTCTAGTAAGAACACAAAACATACCACAGCTTCGCAGGTGATTGCAACAGCTCCCTCAGCATCCATGTTGAGAAGTCTTAAGTAGATACCAAAACTCTAGGCCTCTCCCTCAAAACATCCTAACAAAAATTTCCTTGGAAACTTTTAAACAGAGGCTGAATGGCCATCAGTCAGGGATACTTGTGCTGATTGTGCTTTTCTTGCATGGCAGGGGGTTGGACTAGATGGCATGTGTGGCCTCTTCCAACTCTATGATTCTATGAAATGCCTGTTAGCCTTGCTTGATAGTAGAGGTCCTGTTTAAGTCTTGCTGATATGGTTGCATGTCATAAGACATGTGCCATTGGCCCCAGAGACTGAAGGGTAGACAGTTAGGTAGAATTAGTGACTGCCAGTTCCACCCCTAAGCATGTCAGTGACAGCCGAAACACACTCTGTGCTCAGGGAGAACATACAGCCAAAAACAAACATTAGTCACTACACAAGACTTTGAAAAACATTAAGAAGTCAAGGATTACCCACAAATCACACCTCAGCCTTTTTCTTCTCAGAGAAATGAACTGAATTATGTAAATTGTCTGTGATCGTTATTTTTCTACTTAATACTAAGTTGCTTTTGCACTTCCTCCCTTAACTTCATCAATGGTTGTTCAAAATCTGCAATTTTGTGAAAATAATATGGTGTCATCTGTATAATCTGAAATTGTTTGTTCTTTCCCCCAATTTTCATGCTCCCTTTTCCTATGTCAAATCTTTTTTTATGTAAGATTATGTCCTGCATATAAATTGGACAGGTGATCAAATGAAGCCTTGTCTGACCCTCTTCCCAATGAGAAACTATTATGAATCTCTATATTATCTCCTGACATTACCTCTTTTTCCAGATAACAGATTATGTATCAGAACAGTATCCACAAAAGCTAATGCTAAAATAATAACCAGTTAGTCTTACTTTCCCACCCTCTCTTCTTTTTATGCTTTAAGAGGCTAACAAATGCTTCTTTGGAGTGTACCACAATTTCTCATTATATGCACAGTCAAAGGTGTTGTTGGAATCTATCTATCTTGCATAAAAACCTTTTATGTCTCCCCCATTGGAAATAATCTTGCTACACCTCTATACTGCTTCAAAATATCAAAACTAAGAAACAATACATTTTCCTTTTGTATTGGAAAAGTACCAATGCAAAAAATGTTATAATATATGTTCAATATGTAGATGTTTTAAGAACAGAAATGCAATTGGAAGTTACCTAAAACAAATTTCACCTCCAATATTTGATACCACTTCTCTCTTAAAATATTCAAGAAGATTTAATAGAAACCCATAGGTTTTTGACAGCTCATCTGGTTAAATAGCTATCTCAAAATTTCAGAAAAATTTAGAGAATCTTGGTTGGACAAAACACTTAAAAATTTAAACAGAAACTTAACAAGTGTCCACATCTATCAAAACTTGGTTCATTGTTTTCATCTTGCCTCTAGAATAAAGATAATCTATTTCATTCAAATATTTTACTTTTCCATTTATTGTATCTCTAAAGGCCTGAGAATGTAGCAGACATAAAAAAGAGAAATAAATAAATAAATAAATATAGACACAGTAACGTAAAGATCTTTCTTGTAATATTAACCATGTTTTTGTCTTCTAGAAGGCAGCTCATGCAATCAACACTTAGAAAATAAAATCAACCAAAAAAGTTTAGTAACTTAAAAGGAGAGAAACTGGGAGACAAAGACAAACATCTTCGTATAGTAGTAACAGGGACAAACATACAAAATAGCATCCTGTTGTCTTACCTTGAGTCTGGATAAGGAATACATCAAACAGAACTCCAGCCAAAAAAGAGAAGAAAATGAAATGAGACAGTATTTGCAATTTTATCTTGTCCTTTCCTATATACTGGACAGGTTTCCAGCTTTATACATACATTCCACATCTGAGAAAGAACCAGGGCAAGTAAAATGTGGCTGTAATAAGCTGACTGCTATCTTTATAGTTATATATTCTTGTTCACTAAGGCTTTTGCGTAAAAAACAGAAAACAACCCTTTGCTAATTAATCAATTTAGTATCATGTGGCTAACAGAGCTTTTGCAGAAGGGGACAAGAAAGTAAACAAATGGCTTAATGATAAATATTATGAAAGTACAACGGGTACCAACATAAACATTTTTGTCTCCCTCTGTTCCTACCTGCTGTGTCTGCAATTTAAAAAGTGTATGTGTTATAACACATAGAATAGGATTAAGTCTACATAGACAAGAAAACCTGGACTTCCATGACATCCTGTCCCTACAATGTTTGCTGACTTCTGGTGAGTATTGTGTTTTGTAGGGCAAAGTCGAGGCATAATCCAGAGCTTGCTGGAAATTCTGGAGTATCCCCGGATTGTGTCACAGTCTGGACAACTGGCCCAGGTCCGATTTGGCCTGACCCACTGTCCAGACACAGTGCTATCACCCCCTCCTAAATAGCACGGGGAAGGGGATGGCTTGTCCCAAGCTGTCACTGCCACTTCCCATCAACTACAGAGCTCCATCCAAGGTTCTGGCCATTGTGGGTGCCTCTGCTGACATCAGAATGGAACAATCCTGTTTTTCTTGGTTATGTGAATGTCCTGTTCTGACATCAACAGAGGAGACAGCAATGGTCAGAAACTCGGGGCTCTTCCACAAAGCCATATAACCCAGAATATTAAAGCAGATAATCCCACAATATCTGCTTTGAACTGGGCTATCTGAGTCCACACTGCCATATATTCCAGTTCAAAGCAGATAATGTGGGATTTTATTCAGCTGTGCGGAAGGGGCCTCAGAAAGACCTTTGTGGCCAGCTGGGAGCCATGGTGATATGAAAAGTGATGTGACACTCCCGCGAAGCTGATGCAGTCTTAGCCTGGCTATAGGGATACCAACACACTGCTGCAGTGGCTTCAGCTGAAAGTGCTTGACCTTGGATTTAGAGAAGATCATAGAAACCTGGAGGACTTTGGAAAAACGCAATCCAATACAGAGGAACCAGGTTATTGGGCAGTGAAACAGATGAATGACAGGGCTCTGGAGGTTTATTTTTTGAAAGCGAATTAGTTATCTTTTTAAAATAGTTTTGCTTGCTCCCAAAGTATAAGCAGAAGAGCATGTCAGTGAGAAAAAGGAGGCCGCCATGGGGCAAAACAGCTCCATAGTCACTTCCTGCAGAACCCCTTTAACATGCTGGAGTATGGAACAAGTGAACTATTTGAACAATGGATTATCTTGCTGTGTTTCTTACTCAAAGCCAAATCAAGACATTATGAGTGAATTCAGACATGAAAAGCAGGAATTCACAAAACATGATACTCAAGAGATTTTCCTTTCAATTTTACTAAGTACCAGAGATGCCACTGCAAAATATTCATGAATGAAACATTGTCCAATGTGCTGACAGTAGTACAACAAACTTTAACCACTGAAGTGTTAGACTCTTTTAAACAATCATATAAGGTTGTTGTAGGTTTTTCGGGCTATATGCCCATGTTCTAAAAGCATTCTCTCCTGACGTTTCGCCTGCATCTATGGCAAGCATCCTCAGAGGTTGTGAGGATGCTTGCCATAGATGCAGGCAAAACGTCAGGAGAGAATGCTTCTAGAACATGGCCATATTGCCCGAAAAACCTACAACCCAGTGATTCCAGACATGAAAGCCTTCGACAATAAATCATATAGGGTTTTCCATTATATATATACCAGCCTGTCCTAGCAGCAGAAATCTCCAAAGAAATATTTATTTATTTTATTTATTATTCAAACTTATATGCCGCCACTCCCCTGGGGCTCGGAGCGACTTACAAGAATAGGCTAAAATCTAACACAATTTAAAACAATTTAAAAACAATTTAAAACAACAATATCAAAGATCAAAGGCAAATATGCACTTCTTCATTCATGTGCCTTTTTAGAATGTGAAAAATTTGCACAGCTAGAACAGATATAAATGAGTATCAACCAGACCTCATATATTTGCTGAATACCTGTTTCTAGATGGAGCTCTATCCAGAGTCACTAGTTGTACCTGGTTGCCTGAAGGTTGGATTGGATTTCAGGGCAGTTTTAAGCGTACTAAGTTAGCCGTTTTAACTATCTTAGTGAAAACTATTTCTTGTACACAGAAATAAACAGGAAGGTTAATCTTACAACACACAACAATAGAAAAATATAGTTTCTATTAGAATGTTTTTAAAAACAGGAATGCTACTTACATTTCAGCAGAGGCCAGTTTACACAATGGAACTGGTAGGATGCACTCTCTGCAAACTGTGAAGAAGTCATCTGATAATTCATGATGAGCCTAAGGAGTAACTTAACCAGTGATGGTTGAATGAGTTCTTCCATAATTTGTCATTTTCACCTAGAGTTACGCATTTGTAACAGAGTCACTTTAACAATTCCGTATGTATTCAACAGCATGGGGGAGTATGCAGGGATTGTAAAAGTCTGCCAGTCCTGACATTCTGGGAATCAGCCACCATGGAGTGATGCAGGGTCTGTTCTTCTGTCATTTGAAATGCATTTCTTTCTATTCCACCCCACCCTTCCCATGAGTGATTGAGGGGAAATTGGGAGAGTGATCTGGCTTTTTCTGACTGTCGCACCAATGACAGCTTGTAGGAGGGGGTGGAAATGTCAGTTGGTTGCAACCCAATCGACAGGAGAACAGACCCATTGCTTGCATCAGCAGAACAGAGTTCGAAAGGGGATGAAATTTAAGTGCCATTTGGCTCAAGAACAACTATCCCATCTGTATCTTTGGTGGAACACGCAAAAATAATTTTAACTTTGTCTCCTAAGATTGCCTGTCTTTACCATTTAGTACTGCACCACACTAGAGTATCTATCCACTTTAAATCCAATTGCTGCCTCCTGCAGAATTTTGGGGTTTGTAGTTTAGTGAGGCCCAGGATCTCTCTGGTTGAGCAGTTTAAAGGCCCTTTCCTTAAACTACAAACCCAGAATTCCACAGAAGGCAGCAACCGGATCTATAGTGGATAGATGCTCTAGTGCAGTGGTTCTCAACCTGGGGTCCCCAAATGTTTTTGGCCTTTAACTCCCAGAAATCCTAACAGTTGGTAAACTGGCTGGGATTTCTGGGGGTTGTAGTCAAAACACCGGAGGACTCACAGGTTGAGAATCACTGTTCTAGTGTGACAAGGTCCTTAAACTTCAAGTAGACTTATTCCAAGACATTTAAGACTATGAGGAACACCAGGCAATCTATGTCCTATCCCATAACCATAACTAGACCGGTCATGTTGTCCGGATGCCTGACCACTGTCTCCCAAAGCAGTTGCTTTACTCCGAACTCAAGAATGGAAAACAGAATGTTGGTGGGCAGGAAAAGAGATTTAAAGATGGGTTCAAAGCCAACCTTAAAAACTCTGGCATAGATACTGAGAAGCCCTGGCCCTTGAGCACTCCAGCTGGAGGTCAGCTGTGACCAGCAGTGCTGTAGAATTTGAAGAGGCACAAATGGAGGGCAAAAGAGAGAAATGTGCCAAAAGGAAGGCATTTCAAACCAACCCTGCCCAGGACCGCCTTCCACTTGGAAACCAATGCCCTCACTGCAGGAGAAGATGCAGATCAAGAATAGGGCTCCACAGTTACCTACGGATCCACTGCCAGGACACTGACCCTGGAAGACTATCCTACTCGGTCAACGAGGGATCGCCTAAGTAAGAAAGTATTTTATAGTAAAAGTAAAAATATCATACACATACACAAATGTATTGTTTTATTACAACAGACTATTCAATATTCTCATCATCCTAATCAATAACCTATTTTGGTGCAGGCAACTCTCTGTCAGAATAGGAAAAACTGGGGTGGGAAAAGGGAGCTAACTCCTTCTTTTTCACTACAGCCCTATGGATAAAGATGAACATACGACACCAAATCTCTACAGGCTTAAGCCACACTCAGCCCTTCTCTCTGCCAATGTTTTCCTTCCCCTCCTCAATGCTTCCATCTGTTCATTACCTATTACCCAGATTATTTTGGTTCAATACCAACGGAAAGTCTACCTCCTGCTCTCCTGGATATCCTTCTGCCATCCTTCACACACTCCCCATATTTCTCAGTGAAGCTCTCCGGAAGGGACAGAAGAACAGACAATAAATCACTCACAGTATTCCTGAGTAAGATCCTTAAAAATTATCTTTAATAGATGCCAAATATGAACAGATGATAGAGGTGACAGAAGCAAGTAAAACTGCATAGAAGAAACTATGCACATTATATGTTTTACATATAACTCATAACATTCTCTGTCTTTAAAATGGACAAAAACAAAACTATTTCAGCAATGGTTAAGACAGATCAATTGTAATATAACAATCAAATACTTAACTCAAAAATGTAAGCAACTTGAAAATTATGAAAATCGATAGACCCATATCAGCTTCAATGGTTTGTTGCCCTGGTGGTGCGCTGTTCTGGGAATAACCATTCCATGACCTCATTTAAGACTAACATTGGATCATTAAAATCAGAGGTATGTTAAAAAATAATAATAATATCCATATACATTCCTATGCACAGCTGTTATTTACACAGTTTCAAACGAAGGTCCTCGGAAAGGAAAATCAAATTTTAATTTTTCCTTGTTGAATTTAGTCATAAAAATATCTTTTTAAAACTTTTGTATAAAAGTAAACTATACATTAGACTCCAATCATATTATAGAAATGCCATTGAAAGACCAATGTAATCAACAATAAATATGTCTCCAAAGAATTCAGTTGTATCCGATTCCGCATGACAGCAGAGGCTCGACAGGAGAGACTGAAAGTAGTAAATCACAGAAGGCTGAAGAATTGTCAACATAGGGATCAATAGGTTTGTTTTCCCAATTGGAATTAAAAATCCAAATTGAAAAAAAAAGGCATGCCATTTGTAGGAATTATGAAAAGAGAATTCTGGCCTTATTGATACATCACTGAGCATTTCAGAGAAACAAAAGTAGTTACAAAAACATTTAAAATAGTCAAATAAAATAACCTAACGAGTTTAGATTAATGCTATTTCAGGACATTTCACAATAAATTTTACACTCATCTTGTCCAGACATACAATCGAACCGTCTGTTCAAATTGCCCATTGATTTAAATGGCCCCTAAAAAGGTAAAGTAAGAGAATGGGGTTTTGTTTCTTTTTTGCTCATTGCCAACAATGCCACAAAACTGTGTTGAGTTTTTAACAGTCACTTCATGATTAAAACCATACTTCTCAGCTTTGTGGGTACATTTCTCACGTGTTGACTTAAACTTTACGAAATATAAATGCGTCTGTGAACGCTACCAGGATTTGCACGGGCTAACATCTGAACCTTGAGAAAAGTACCCTGGGGATCATCTGCATCATTTTGAAATTGCACAGTATACTTTGTAATCGCAGCTATTTTTTAAAGTAAAAAACAATCAGCATTAAATCAATAACCCCACAGTAATGAATGAATGTCTGATTGTCTGCAGACAAGACTTTAGAAGTGAAAGCCACAGTGAAGCTGCTTCACTTGCCTGCTGCCACGTGCCGTCTGAACAAGGACCAGTTCTCAGCATAGTCTTACTTGGATGTCTGCTGAGAGCTGTATCTAGCTGAATGGCTAAATAAACAAGACAGGACTAAAAAATTAGGTCTTAAAACCCAGTATTAAGTTTTAAGGAAGAGAGTACTCAAGTGACCTTTTGAAATTATTGTAGATCCCCATGTGAAATGAACAACTAAAACCTGCTTGGACATCTATAGGCTGCCTTGGATTTGTACTGAATGTCTCTGAAGCAGGAGACCTTGACTACATGAAAACAAAATAACAGGCTGAAACTTTCCATGGATTGTGCCATTAAACTAAAAGTAGAGGAATTTCATGGCTGAATGCAGGCTTAGCTGTTCCAAGACCCTGTCCATAGAAAAGTAGGGGTGTCACTCTTCACTAAGATTCTTTCCACAGGCAGCAATGAGTAATTTCAGTAATTTTCTTCTGAGACAAAGTCTTCAAAAGCCATGAATTTTCAAAGGCTATTCACAATTGCGGACTTATTCTATGAAAAAAAAAAACCACATGGTTGTTTTGTGCAGAAATTTGCATTTTTTGCATAGGTAACAGCAATTTCTGCATGGCAAATAATATTTTAATATTAACTCCTGTGCATAAAAGTATGTTTTCTATGCAGAAAATGCTGTGTATAATTTGAACATGGTTGCTTTGCATAGAAAACAGCATTTTCTGCACAGGAAGACAGCATTCTCTGTGCATGAATTAATATTTCTGTGTTGAAATGGCTGTTTTCTGCGCAGAATATGCTGGTTTCTGTACAAAACAACCACAGAATAAATCCTGAACTGTGAAGATTCTTGCCAGTCCTGGATTTTTCTCAACACTCAAAAAACACATTTTCCAATAATTTTTCAAGTATTTTAAAATATTATTTCCATTCTTATAGAAAACTACAGTCTAGTTCTCACTCGGTTGATAAATCCGCCATGGGTTCCATTCTAAGGAATCTTGGGATTTGCAGTTGGAGGGATACTTAGAATTCTCAGCAAGTGAGCTCTAGTGCTTGCCCAATCCACAACGCGCCATAGGAGTTCAACTGGAGTCATAGTGCTATAATTGTAAAATGGCCCTTGGTTTTCAGACTATAGATGGGTACTAACCACGATCAACGTCTTTCAGTGTTTCTCAGTTTCGTAAGAAAAAGTCCCTGAGTAGAGCAAACTATTGTTTCAAGATGAAGGTTAGGTTAGAAATGTGATCTGTAATGAGCTAATTTTCCAAGTACAGGTGACTTTGGGAGCATTCAGTTGAATAAGCATTGACCTGTATTTTGAAGAGGTGCAGCCCTCAACAAGAACTAAACCTTCAACGCCAGGGAGAATTCCAGGATGGTGCCTCCCAGAGACACTGCCCAGGTTTGCTGCTATATGAGAAGTGTGGAGGTCCAAGCGCTCTGGTCCCAGCTGTACCACTGGGAGCATAGAACAGGACTGGTTAGGGATAGTGGGGTCACTTTACCTACAGCAGCTTTTGTCATAGTGTGGTCTATAAGCTTCAGACAGGCCCCATACCATTCCTGTGACTCTCGGGAGGGTGGGGGGGCACAATCTGTTTGTGTTTCTTTGTGTTTCTAGTGGACTGTGTGATGGGGGTGCTGCCTACCAAAGAGATAATGTGCCCTCTCCCCGCAGTCTTCAACAATTGCCTACCTGCACCCGTTCTACAAGAAGACAAGGCCAAGCCAAACACTACTGGATTTGAATTGAAATATACAGAAACCCTCTTTATTTGTATATCACCTTTACAAGAAGTGAAGAAAACCTTAAGTGCCATAATAGTGCATAATATAATAAAATATATAAATGCAATTGGAAAAATAAAAGAATTCACTAAAATTCCATTGCATTTACATTTGCTTTCTGATTATGAAAGAGCTGTGATGTAGTGCAACATTACTTCCTTAGTTCTTATATATAATAACATTGATATATTCTACTGTATCGTGAATACTGTTTGGCCTGATCTGCACTAATTGTAGATGAAGTTACATCATTTATCTTTGTGTTACCTTCCCTATGAAACCCACATCATTTTTATGCTTACATGTTATGCAAGATTATTCTCTAGAAAAAAACTATTGTTTGGCAAATAGATATGATTACAGAACAGAATGTTCCTGCACATAGTTGCTTGTTTTTTCAAAAAACAAAACAAAACACACTGTATTCCTGGAAAAGGGCCTAGATTCTATTTCTCTTCTATGGTCCAGGTGATATTTGGTTTCTATGATGTCAACAAAGAGCCATCCCATTTTGGTACCTGAGGCAGAAAATCCAAATAGCACCTCCCTCCCCATTAAGCCACCCTGAAATGAAGAGGATCTGCACAAGAACCCTACGGTGCTGTTGTGCCTTTCTTGTTCACTTCTATGAGGCTTCTGTAAGAGAAATTCTCAGTGAATTGTGCTTCAAATTGCATGAGCGGAGCACCATATCCCCTTGTGGTAAAGATACCTCTGCACCAAGGTTAGGGAAATTTTGCCTACTTCCAGGCCTTGCAAAAATGTTCTTCAAACAATCTGCTGAACAACCCGATTCTCACCTTGTGGAGTGCTGAATGTATCTGAGCAATGTTGCAAGCCATGATAGTACATCAAAGGTGGAGTCATTGCATTTGCCAATAGGCCAGCAAATGTATGAGGCATTTCCCCCCCATGACGACTGGCCACATCCGTTGTGCGCCTAATTCTACCGGGGCCAGTTCGCACACCCACTTTTTTGGGATTATCAATCATCAGAAAGAAGTATGGCAAAAAGAAACATTAGAAACAACAACAAAAGTTTGTTCGGTTTTTAGTTTAGTGCACCTTCAAGCCTACAAAGATATTTCAGTAGTAGAGTGCAAAGCAATGAATTTGATTTTTAACGGGAGCAAAAATTTTCCTGGAAGAAATACATGCCTATGCTACATGAAGTTATCCCTGACTCAATATTTACCTAGTTCCTTTGTTGTGAACTATAAATGAGTAAGCAATTGTCATATTCCCCAAGACACCCACCCGAGCCCTAAAGATTTGCCCAACCCTGTCAAAAGCAAAGGAAGGGGAGCCATAAATCGAACCACTACATGCAGTACTTTCTCTTAAACATGCAGAATACAGATCAGTCCAGCAGATAAATTAAGGTGTGGGCAACCCAATTAATTCGTACATAAACTCACCAAGCTGCCCAATTGAGGCCTCATCCTATCTCACATGGCACCTCCTAATCAGCCACCCCACTTGGCACTGAGGGCACAATTGCTGAGATAACCTTCACACCAGTTAATTTTTTGGGGTGATGTTCCTAAAATTTGAGATTTGCAAAGTATTGGTCAGGCCATCAGGTCTAGAACTGGGAAAGGATGACTAAATGGAACTATGTGGGCTTTTAAATATAGGTTTTGCAATTAATATTTGGAATTATTTTGCCCTTGGCGACTATTTCATGTAATTTGGGATAATAAAAGCCATAAAATTACAACTTCTGCCTATCTGGCATATCAGATTTGTTCAAAACTGCAGAATTAATGTTCTTGTTTCCAGTTTAATGTTCTATAGAACAGTAGTTATGGAGAATAGACATTGTGGAATAGAAGAAGACCTGGAGTCTATGCATCAAAGGAGGGAAAAGGTCCGAAAACAACAAATCACAAGTTAAGTGTCAAGAGATTATCTTCCCCTGTGATGTTTAAAAATAAAAAGATGTCTATCTGCATCAGTTAAAACTGACATAGGGTGTCATTCTACACTGTAGAATATAGTTGGCACCACTTTAACTGCTATGCCTCAATGCTAGGGAATCATAGCAGTTGTAGTTTTTACAAGGTCTTTAACCTTCTCTGACAAATAATGTCATATTTATTTATTTATTTCAAACATTTGTAGCCCGCCCTTCTCAACCCCCGGGGGGGGGGGGACGACTCAAACTACAACTCCCTGGATTCTATAACATTGAGCCATTGCAGTTAAAGTGGTGTTGAGCTGCATTAATTCTACAGTGTACACTGTAATTCTACGGTGTACAGGCTTGTAGTTTCAACCATTGCTTATTTTCAGACTATGACACACTTCAATAAAACAGAACTGTATGAGGAGTTGAAGCCCCCGATGGCACAATGGTTTAACCCATTGTGCTGGCAGGAGTGTTGACCGAAAGATCGGTGGTTTGAATCTGGGGAGCGAGGTGAGCTCCCATCTGTCAGCTCCAGCTTCTCATGTGTGGACATGAGAGATGCCTTCCACAAGATGGTAACACATCCAGGCATCCCGTAGGCAACATCCTTGCAGACGGCCAATCCTCTCACACCAGAAGCGACTTGCGAGTTTTTCAAGTCACGCCTGACACAAAAAAGTATGAGGAGTTTTTACAGAGGGTGGGAGCATTCAGATTTTAAAATCAAAGGACTCTGTAAAGATTAGACTAGGAGGACAAGCTCAAGTGCTTGGCTGGAAAGGCAAAGACCTCTCAATGGAATCGGAGCAGTTCTGAGTACTCATCTATCCTGGCTCACTGCACTCCTGCTGACAATGATGGCCTTTCCATCCTCTTGAGTTTGGAGATGGGCTGCCAACAGCCATCCTGAAGGAAGGGCGGTCCAGCTCCGTACTGTCTCCCCACCGCCCTGTCCAGAATAAGGAGGTCAATAGATTCTCTATAACCAAGCGGGTTACATTCTGCATACTTATGATTGCAACATATTTGGTAAAGGCAAAGGCTAGGTTGCAATATCACTCTGCTGTAGAGGGGGAAAGCACCGAAGGAAACTGAGGGTGCATGAGTGCTAGTGGTTTCTGCCCTCTTCTTCTGCCTCTTTGCTTTGCATATTGTCTTCCTTGTTGGTGCCCCCCCCCCCCCCCCCGGCGGTCCTTCTGTGGTGCCTGCATTTGGAACAGCAGAGTCCTGACACGGTCCAGCTGACTCATCCATGCCTACTTGGGATCAGCTCTTTTCATAGAGGCACTTTCAGCAGTTCAGTGGCTGTTAAGGATAAAGGCACTAAGCAACTATCTAAAATCAACTGGTTAAATCTCTTCAGAGAATCCTAAGGGAATACAAAATTTCTAAGGTTCAAATGACTGCGAAAGAACTGGGCTGTAATTTGGATGCATATAATAGGCAAGTTTCATTTTACATTCTAAGAATGCACCAAAAGGCATGCTTCTGCATCTTTTTTTCTCTTCTAAGAGATACAGAATATTTAGACATTGCTATATATAAATTTAAATTGTTACTTTTTTCATATAAATGTCCCTTTAAGGGATGGGCTATTGTACTTTCTAACAAGGACTAGACAGAAGCCAACTCATTTTCCTGTGGAACGCAGGAAAATCGTCCAATCGCTCTCATTCCTGGCCCTCCGTCCCAACAAGCAATTTTTTTCTTAAATTACTGAAATCATGCATTAATTAGAGCTACACTTTAGTCAAATAGGCCATAACGCTGAATATTTTAGCATGCTTTGATCTCCAAAATTATTGTTCCCATTTGACATATGCACTTAAATACAGTACTTTAAGATAATAATCCAATACTTAATAAATAAAAAGGAGTGCACTTTTGGTGAATGCAAATTGAAATAAAAAGGGCCTATTTCAAAGAAAAAAATAGTTCAAACAAAAGCTTATCCCCTATTGTCTGAGGTAATGTTTCAAGGCATGCAGTTATAAAATAGATAGTATCAAAGTCCAACATGCTTATATTAAATTCTATTGTGCTATCTTGCAACAAAGGAGCTAAAAAGGTTTGCATCCAAGTTTTGGAGAATGGAAAAAAATACATTAAAACCATCTGCACTTAATAAATCTTAGCAGCATTGCAGATGTTGTTTCCCTCCACTTTCCCACCCCCCAAATCCATAGAGAATAACTGTTCAATTTAAAAAGTGTATACAGCAAAATCAAAAGACCTGGAGTATTTTTATAAGGTGCTGTGTGTGGATTTGTAGATCAAACTACAAAGCCTTTCACAAAAGAAGGAAATACATGTCAGTCAGTCTAAACAGTGGCAAATGCTTACTGCACATTAGGATGAGTATTGTTTGGATGCAATTTCTTGGATGCATTGTGCAGGTTTTTTTTTTGTAGACCCACCCCCACCCCGGAATCCATGCATATTTTAAATATTTGTAAGAGTTCTCTTTGAAACTTAAAATCAAATTAAACGGAAAGTAATGGCAAAATGACTAGAGCTAGAAGCATACAATTCTTATTTATAACTAGGCTAATCCAAAGAATTATAGTTAACTGTTCATACCAACTGGAAAATATTCATCGAAAACAAACAAAAAGTGGATTTCTTTCATGGATCATGAAAGCTTCTTGAATCACTGAGCAAGAATTCGCAATGCAACAATGCATTTACGAGGTAAAGCATTCAAAGGCTATTCATAAAGCATCTATGAAGTGTGACTGCCAGTCATTAAAAGTCTTCAAGCTGCCATTGTTTCCTTTACTACGTGTTTTTAAACATCAGTAAGCAGCTTGCTTTTATTAACACAGTTTTGGTTGGCTATGGTATAGTTGCCAGTTCTGAGGTTTGCCTCTCTAAAATTGTCTATACTATTATTCATATCCTCTTCAATCTCCATGTACTCAGATTTGCTGACTGTGGAGGAGCTACGGCGACTCAGATCACTGTCAGAGGCTAAATTAGGAGAGCTAACTCTAAGTAACTGAGCCTGTTCTTCCCCTTCTGTTTCTCGGTGGTAGAAGTAGTTGAAGTTGGACACAATGACAGGTACAGGCAGGGCAATTGTCAGCACACCAGCAATGGCACACAAGGAGCCCACGATTTTGCCTCCAATTGTCACAGGGTACATGTCACCATATCCTACAGTGGTCATGGATACCACTGCCCACCAGAAAGCATCAGGGATGCTGTCGAAATGAGTTTCAGGTTCTTCAGCCTCAGCAAAATACACCGCGCTGGAGAACAAAATCACCCCAATGAAGAGGAAAAAGATTAGTAAGCCTAACTCCCTCATGCTCGCTTTGAGGGTCTGTCCCAGGATCTGAAGGCCCTTAGAGTGTCTTGAGAGTTTGAAGATTCTAAAGACTCTTACCAATCTGATGACTCTGAGGATGGCCAGAGAGGTGGCTTGCTCCCCCTTTGGGGGCCCCTTCTGCTCAGCCATCTCTGTGCCCAGAGTGATGAAGTACGGGATGATGGCCACTATGTCAATGAAGTTCATGATGTTCTTGAAGAACTCGGCTTTGCTGGGGCAGGCGAAAAAGCGCACCACCAATTCAAAGGAAAACCAAATGATGCAGAGTGTCTCCACAATAAAGAAGGGGTCGGTAAAGATATTGGACTTGTAATAAATGGTGGAGTTGTCGCTGCGGTTTAGGGGTCCTGTATATTCCCTGTCCTGGTCTTTCAGGGCTGGCAAAGTTTCCAGACAAAATATCACTATGGAGATTAAGATCACCATGACAGAGACTATCGCAATGACCCGGGCGGGCCCAGAGCTCTCGGGATATTCAAAGAGGAGCCATACTTGCCTTTGATATTCCTTATCAGGCAACGGCCTCTCTTCCTCTTTAATGAACCCTTCGTCTTCCCGGAATTTCTCCATGGCCTCCTCTCCCAGTTCGTAGAACTTGATCTCCTCGGTGAACATCTCTAAGGGCACGTTGACCGGCCTGCGAAGCCGCCCCCCAGACTGGTAGTAATAGAGGATGGCATCAAAACTGGGCCGGTTCCGATCAAAAAAGTATTCGTTCCGCAGCGGGTCAAAATACTGCATGCGCTTCTTTGGGTTCCCCAGCAAGGTGTTGGGAAACTGGGCCAGGGTTTTGAGTTGGGTTTCAAATCTCAGGCCCGCAATGTTGATCACGACCCTCTCGCAGCATTCGTGGTCGTCGTGAGTCCCGGGCCTATAGCTGTCCTGGAGGTGGCCCGGCAAAGCAGACGTCTCATCCATGTGATCCCCGGCCATCACAGTCATGGTGGAAAGGGGAGTGGAAAAAACGACTACAAAGGCGGTGAGATATAGAAGGAGACGAGATCCAAAACAAAAAGCTGCCAGAGCTGAAGAAGCATGAAGAACGGAGAAGGCTCGAGATGTGGAACTAAAGTGCTGAAGAGCAATCGGCGCCTTTCTTTGGTCTCCTGTTTCAAAGAGCAGGAATGGAGGGTGGACATCAAGGTTGGGAATCTCAAGGGTAAAGAGAGAGGAAGGGACGGAAGGGCATCAAGGCTGGGAAAAAGAAAGGGTGTTGGGTGCGGATCATTTGGGAAGGAGGGGACGGGGACAACAAACTGTACCTGGTTGTGCCTAAGAACAAAGGGAGGGCTGCAGGATCAGCACAAACATCATGATCCGCTTCTGGCTTTCAGCACAGATCCTTCATTTCTCTCCCAGGTGTGACCATGCTGCCTCTGCTGCTGCTGTATTGCGGCTGCTGTCGCAAACTTTCCCTCAATACAGACGAAGACATAAACAGAGCGCCCGGGACCAGAGTTGGTTGAAATGTCGACTCAGCACTATCCAGTCCACCAACTTCTCTCTCTCTTGCTCTCTCTTGCTCTGCATTGGCCCCTTCCACTTTATGAGAGTGATTTATATAGAGAGAGATATATCAAAAAGGAACAAAGCTCACTTCGGGGGCAACGGGTTCGTACTGTAAAGGGACAAGAAGCATATTCATAAAAAAAGGGAAGGTCTCTCCCACTGCCAACAACATAAACCCGACTGCCATCACTTTTCCATGCCAGGAAGGCGGCATTGCATGCAGTTCTTTCTTGGACGCAGCCCAAAAAGTCACAAAAGGAGAAAGATGCCCACAGTAATACAGTTTGTTGGGGGTCCTAACTTCTCTTTGCTGAAGAGGGGAAGGAACTTCATGCTTTGCACAGGCAAGGAAGAGCACCAAGTTGAATGGGTCCAAGAGACATGCAGAATAGATCTATATACACAAACAAGGGGTGGCAGTTTTCAGCTCATGCACAGCCAAGGAGAGTGAAACAAGGGGGGGATGCTATGATGAGCTTCCCAAATATTGGGCAGGAAAGGGCTCTGGAAAGCACGGCGACGCAGAGGCGAGGCTAACCTGCCAGGGCTTCTTCCCAAGAGGTTGAACCCTTCCTTACCTGCAGCTGGAGCCGGCCAGACTGCGTCAAGGCGCTGCTTCGCCTTTTGCAGCAGCAGCAGCAGCAGCAGCATCCGCAGCGCGGCAGCAGCAGCAGAAGAGCAGCAAGCCTCCTCCTCCAGCGCCGCCGCAGCCTCACGCAGCCCTTTCAGGGAGGAGGAGGAGGAGGAGGAAGATGCGGCTCGTTTTACAGGGCAGGCCGGTGCCACGCTGAAATATTCATCCAGAGAGAGGGCAAGACGGAGGAGGGATCCCTGAGAAGGGCTCCGAGGGCGCCCCCCCACCCCCACCCGACGGCACAACAGCCTCCCTCCTCTGCGGCTACTCGGGGCAGCGCGCGGGGGGCGGGGCCCCGGACAGTCGGGCGCGAGCCATCCCTGACTGACTCTCTCCCTCCCGCGCTGCAGCCTCAGCAGAAACCCGAGCGCTCTTTGGTGCAGGCAAGGCGGCGCGCGGAGGGAGAGGAGGAGGAGGAGGGGGCGGGGCCGTAGGGAGGGCGGCGCGTGCCGAGCATCCCCCCCCCCCCCCTCGCACTCCCGCCTCGCACCTGGGCCGGCTCGAAAGAGAGAGAGAGAGAGAGAGAGCCCACGCTGCCTTGCCTCTTTTCCTCCGCCGACCTTCTGGAGGAAAAAGAAGAGGAGGAGGAGGAGCGTTGGAACCAAGCCGGGTCCCCAGCCCAGCCGACGCAATGCAGGCCGGCGCCCTCCTCGCTGCAAAGCCCCTGCGCAGCCGCACTGCCTCCCCCTCCCTTTCTGTGGAACCCTTCTACCTCGCGGGACACTCGAGGGGTAGAAGCTGAGGGAGGGGGGAAATAAAAGGCGCGCGCGCCCCTTCTCCTCCTCCCTTTATGTGGAACCCTTCTCCTCACGAGACTCTCGAAGGCAAGGCGAGGGAGGAGGGAAATAAAAGGCGCGCGCCCCCCCTTCCCCGCCTCCCCCTCCCTTTCTCCCTCACGGGTCTCTCGAGGGCAAGAAGGTGAGGGAGGGGGGGAAATAAGAGGCGCGCGCGCCCCTCCACCCAGCCTCCCCCTCCCTTTATGTGGAACCCTTCTCCCTCACGAGACTCTCGAGGGCAAGAAGGTGAGGGAGGGGGGAAATAAGAGGCGCGCGCGCGCCCCTCTCCCCTGCCTCCCCCTCCCTTTCTCCCTCACGGGACTCTCGAGGGCAAGAAGGTGAGGAAGAGGGGAAATAAGAGGCGCGCGCCCCCCTTGCCTCCCCCTCCCTTTATGTGGAACCCTCCTCCCTCACGAGGTGAGGGAAGGGGAAAATAAAAAGAGCGCGCGCGCCCCTCTCCCCCCCCCTCCCTTTATGTGGAACCCTTCTCCCTCGCGGGACTCTCGAGGGCAAGAAGCTCGGGAGAGGAGCGCGCGCGCCCCTTTCCTCCGCCCTCCCTTTCCCGCCCACAACCCCCAGCTCCGTCCCACCTTCGCTTGCAAGCAGACCTCCACCTTCACAGCCTCCACAGGGGTCACTAGGGCCTCTCCTTCCCTCCCTCAAAAGAAACCCCCTCCCCCATGGTTGGAAGCAAGCTGGCCAAGATGCGGGACTGATGAACAAGACCCAAAGCTCGCGCCTTGCCTTGCTTTTTTTTTGTGCCCTCCGCACTTCCTTTGCAGTCTCTCAGGAGGGACGGGAGGAGACGCAGAGAGGCCTGCCTGCTGCCTGCCTGCAGCAAAAACACCTTCCCTCCGCCCCCAGGAACTTGGCCGAAAAAGGGACCAAGGTGGAGGAGCCTGCAGAGCGAAAGGGAGATGGAGCTCACAGAGCTGCGGCACTTGTCAGCACTGGGCACACACAGGCCCCTTACACACCCCTGAATCAAATCCCACATGATCTGCTTTGACCTGAGATATATGGCAGTGTGGACTCATAACCCAATTCAAAGCAGATATTGTGGGATTTTCTGCCTTGATAGTCTGGGTTATATGGCTGTATGGAAGGGCCCATAGTCCCTTGTGCGGCTATTACTCTCTTTTCCTAGGGCCCTTCCAGTTGTTATTTATTTGTTCAGTCGCTTCTGACTTCGTGACCTCATGGACCAGCCCACTCCAGAGCTCCCCGTTGGCTGTCACCACCCCCAGCTCCTTCAGAGTCAAGCCAGCCACTTCAAGGATACCATCCATCCATCTTGCCCTTGGTCAGCCCCTCTTCCTTTTTCTTTCCATTTTCCCAAGCATCAGGCATGTAGCGGGGGGGGGGGGGGCTTGGGGGGCTTCAGCACCCCCCCCCCCCCGAAATTCTCATGGTGGTCCGTGAGAAGGCCTTACTGGTACATTATTTAAACTGTTATGTTTATTCATATCATGATCTGATCACCATGCTCAATATATCCCATATGCATGGGGGTATTGGGGTAACAAACAAATGGTTTGCTAGGGTAGACCCTCTTTCACTTAGACTCAGCCCCCCCCGAACCAAACTCAGCCCCCCCCCCCCAAACAAAATCCTGGCTACGGGCCTGCCAAGCATCATTGTCTTCTCCCAAGCATCACTGTCCCTTCCAGACAGGCCCCATATTCCAAGATCTTATCTGTTTATCCCAGATTATCTGGCAGGACAGACTCATATAATCCAGTTTAAAGCAGATCACATCCTGGGATATAGGACCTGCCTGGAAGGGTCTCTAGAGAAGATGCTGCTGGGTTGGATTCCTCCCTCTCAGCCCTTAATAGTCACCATCCCGAGTTCAGTTTGTTTTTAATTAAATGTCTTCCTTTGGGCAAGTGACCGCTGGAGAGAATGCCTTGAGAGAATGAGAGAATCAGCAGAGCGCTCCAGAAGTATGTAAAGGAAGGTTTTCTCAGTAGCTGCTCTGAGGGGCCAAAGAGCCAGCGTTGTCTGTAGACACCTCCAATGTGATGTAGCCAGCATGACAGCATGGAGCGCCATTACCTTCCCACCCAAGCGGTACCTATTGATCTACTCACATTTGCATGTTTTTGAACTGCTCGGTTGGCAGAAGCTGGGGCTGACAGTGGAAGCTCACGCTGTTCCCCGGATTCGAACCTGCGACCTCTCAGTCAACAAGCTCAGCAGCTCAGTGCTGGATGGAGGACAAATGCAACTCAGTGTGCATGAAATTCTGTGACCCCCTGTTTTATGAAGTGCCCCTTCATGACACTCCTGTGCACTCGTGGTTTAAAGACAGTGTGGGTCTAGTGCTGGATTGAGGGTAGATGAGGCCCTGTGTGAGTTAAAGAGGCCTACACTGTCTGCTTTTTGGCATAGTCCCATAGATCATCAACTCCATCATTATGCTTCGAAACATGCTCCGAATGTCATCAGATTTAGAATTGCACCACAGAAGCAATGGTGGTTTTTTTTGGCCAGGAAGATGGCTCCCCCTGTCTAATGTAACCCTGTGCTTAAGCATACCTAATAAGCACAATGGGAAATCTGGCACTACAGATATACTCGGGAATGCACATATGTGGATCAGCAGAGCATTCCAGAAGTACAGTATGTAAAAGAAGGTTTTCTCAGTGGCTGCTCTGAGGGAAAAATGTAAAGTGTACCTTGTATAATTTCCCTAAACTTACTGGACACTGGTTAGCTATTCACCCTCCAAGGATGGGAATGAGTGTTGCCTCTCCATTACAGTAGCAATCCCCTAAACCAGGCATGGGCAAACTTCAGCCCCCCAGGTATTTTGGACTTCAACTTCCACAATTCCTAACGGCCTCGGGGCCCCTACCTTAAGTGACTGAGAAGGAAAAGGAAAGGGCCTGAGGCTGTTAGGAATTGTGGGAGTTGAAGTTCAAAACACCTGGAGGGCCAAAGTTTGCCCATGCCTGCCCTAACCCATGATCCACAATCAAGTGCCATTTGTGGTGGGGAAAGGACTATCTGCCCCTGCTTTGGGGTGAGAAGCAGTTCCCTCAGAGTTCCCTTGTCTCCTGTGGATAACGGAGGCATGAAAGCAGAGTTGGGACAGAAGCTGAAATGGATAAGACAAGAGCCCCAGAGGTTGGAAGTGACCATACTGGCTACCCAGTCTAACCCACTGCCATTCTTTGTTTCTCTTCCAGCCATCTATATCTCTTTCTTCAATTCCATCTTTTTTCCCCCACCCAGCAGGCCTTCCTTCAAGGCTTTCAACATTAGTCTGGTGATTAAATGAAATAGGTTTATTATTATTATTACACTATGTAACACAATTTTTGTTCCTGGGGCTTATAAATGTCATTTCCTAATTGATTCTATTATAAAATCATGGAAAAAGTTTATTAAACTGCAAAAACTTTGTTTTGTTTTTGCGGGACATCCTGTAGCATGTTTTGCTATAGTTTTTCAATTAATATTTCATTAAGCCTCAACTCATTCAACATAGTTTGTGCAGCCACAAAAACGAAGTTTCTGGAGTATAACAATTACTTTCAAAGTACGTACTGCACAATTCAAAAGGAAATAACACAATCACACCAGGAACAGATTTTTTTTCCAAATTATGTTACTTAGTATTTTTATGTTTATACTTTCCCCCTCATTTTTATGTTTATACTTTTTTTCCTCATAAGGAGAATCACAGCGTCTTTGCAGTGCTACATGGATTTTGGAACATTACCTCTGGAAATGAATTACATTACATGAAAGGTTAGGAATTGTAGACTTAATCCATTACCACAAGCCCTAGTGAAGAGATGATTGCTTAATTAATTAGATTAGCATTAATTCATTTGTTATTCAAAAATATTGTTTCCAGGGCCTGACAGGACAGAGCAAGGGGATTTTTAGGGAATGGAATGGAGGTTGTCATCCATGACTAGGGAATGGGTGGATAAAATGTAGCTCATAGACTACATGTAGCCCCTAAAGCCCCCAAGCTCCTGGGTCTCCTATTTTTAAAAAAACCCATTCCTCAAAATAGCAGCAAAATGCTCCCCAAACCTTCATACCCAAAAAAACATACTAGACCACTCCAAACTGGCCAAAAGTGATGTCATTCATTTCCTGTTTAAATTTTCTGGTTTTTTTTAAAAAATTCTGACAGGTTTTCAAGTTATGGATGGTTGCAGGATCATTTCTGCAACTATTTTAAGGTGTGGATGAGGAGGAATTGCCTGGGAATTTCTTTTTAACCTTTTTGCTGGTTTTAGCACACCAGTTCAGCCCATTTGTGGGTGCAGAGTTACCCAGGCCTGGTCTAGAGACATAGTTTGTAATTAGTAGGGAATTGAGAAGAGAATCCAGAAGAAAAGTAGCATATCTATTCAAATTCCGATCCTTTGTGTGCTGTGGGTTTTCCCCAAAGCCCCATCCCTCTTCCATGCTCATCACCATCCATCTGAACCCATCTCATGTGAAGATTTGGAACACAGGCCCCTTCCACACTGTCTCTATATCCCAGGATCTGATCCCAGATTTTCTGCTTTAAACTGGATTATAGAGTCTCCACTGCCAGGTAATCTGGGATAAACAGATAATCTGGAATCAGATCCTGGGATATAGGAACATTGTGGAAAGGGCCACTGTTGTACCTGTTTGCTCAACTGTAACTCTCCATACTGTCTGGATCAGTAGCCGTTATGCAAGTGCTGGACCACTTCTTGAGGATTCTTTGAGAGCCTACAAAGTGTAATTGAATTCTGATAAAGTGGAAGCTCTGCAAGTAGATAGTTTCCAGGTCTGGGAGCACGTTACCTACACGCACTATGTATTGCAGTTTAAGACAATTTGATAGTGCAGTGTTTATACAACGCATGCTGCAAATGCACATTGCAGAGCCCTTTAAGACTCTTAAATTGAGACAAAGTAAGATGGGGGATACTCTGAGGCTGCATCTACACTGTCATATAAAATCCAGATTATCTGCTTTAAACTAGATTGTATGGCAGTGTAGACTCATATAACCCAGTTCAAAGCAGTTAATGTGGATTATCTGCTTTGATCTGGATTATATGGCAGTGTAGATCCAGCCTGAAAAAGAGCTCAAAATGTGTATCAGCCCACTGCAATATAAACCACATCTCACAGTGAATGTGACTCTACAGATTGCAAATAGCTGTGCAGACATCTGGAGTGCTCTACTGATCCACAATTCCAGTGGGGGAGTTAAAAACCCACATATTTTGCCAAGCTTCAAATATTATGGTTCTTGGAACCAGTTCAAGGTCAGCACCATATGACCTGCAGTGTAACCATCCACACAATGAAACCGCTTCCTTCTATGCTCATCTCACCTTGAATTAAGTGGCCAGTGTAATGTGCCTTGGGACATTACAGTGTAGTTGTATCCTAGATGGAACAGGCATGATTCCAAACCATCATGGAAGCTTAGTAGATAGAGTGGTAATATCATAAACTACAACAGAGGTGTCAAACTTGTGACCCTCCAGATGTTTGAGACTTCAGCTCCCAGAAGCCCTGGCTAGATTGTCCGATGGTAAAGAATCCTGGGAGCTGACATCCAAAACACTTGGAGGGCCACAAGTTTGACATCACTGAACTACAGTAATTCCTAGACAGATAATGTAGCAATAGCAATGCATGGTCTGATAATCTTAATTGAATCATTGCATTCCCTGGACATGATCCAGAAATCGCATCAGGTGCAAAATGCTGCTACTCATGTGTTGATGAGAAATGTGAGCGTATCACAATAGTTTTGCAATCAAGCATCCAATAGATTAGGACCTGGTATTTGAAGAACCCTATTCTGTATTTATTTCAGTTTTCCTGGGCTCTGCTTTTGGTGCTTTTATGAAGATGAAAGTATTCATTAATTTTGCTCTCCCAGGAGAATGAATAAATAGTGTTATTCCTGCTGTGGGAAAGTTCTTAAAAACGGCAGTTTTCAAGGAGCATTCCCAATTGATGATGTAGTCTTTGGAAGGAATGTGCCGTCACACCCAGACACTGTAAAATTAAAACTAAGATGTGCTTCTCTCTTTATCTGGGTGAATAGGGATCTTTCTTTGAAGCAATAACTCAATACTTTCTGAAACTGATGCCAGTCAGTATATGAATATCAACAAATATTTATTTCCAAAGTCCTTGGCAGACTTGGCACAGCTTGATAAAGTTACAACACAAACAGTAAATTTGGGAAACCATAGAGATGTTCTTTCTTTCCTTTTTCTTCAATTACTGAGGTAACTTTTCTCCAAATGGTAGAAAAAATCCTGGGATCCTTCACCCTAACCCTGAGCTGCTATGGTTAGAAAGAACAGGTCTTCCCCTATCTAAGCTCCAGGTTAGCTTTGGAAATGAAGTAATGCTCAATAGTACTCAATAACTATTTCTCTCTATTTCTCAATTGCCTTTCTTAATAATCTCTTTATAACTCAATTTCTATCTATAACTCAATTGCTCAATTGTTCATTTTTTCAATTGCTCAATTGCTTCTTTATCTTAATTACTCAATTAGCTTCTCTATCTTAATTACTCAATTAGCTTCTCTATCTTAATTACTCAATTGTACTCACAATGATTTTTCAGAGTTATCTGTATGACCAACAGCACATCTGAGGCTTTTTTCTCTACTGAAGGAGGCAGGGGAGATTCCAAAATGGAGATCTCAACCCCAGAAAAAGGGCGGTCTCTAGACCCAAAGAAATACTTTCTAAACCAATAACTGCAGAGGGCCTGCAGCCTGGCTTTCCAGACTCTGATACTGTTTAACTTCCAGTGTGCTGCTGGGTCTGTAGCAACCCTGGGGAAATGCAAAGGAATGCTATCCCATGCAGCTAAAAGGCAATGTAAACCATGTTCCTGGAAGACGGAACAGGGAAAAATGTGATTTTTCTCTCCTTACAGAAAAATGCCATTTTCCAAAGAGTGATGTTTTTCTGCATGGAAAACTGCATATTCTGCACAAGAAACTTGTTTCCTGAGCAAAAAAATCATTCCTTGGAAGGAAATACAGAAGTGTTTGTCATACACAATTTCTCCTTATCAGAGCTACCCAACACTCAGGAAACCTTTTTCATTCTTTTGTTCAACTATTTCCAAATATTCTTTCCGATTTTAACTCTCAGTAAATGTAACTTGTAGAACAATCACACGTGATGGTGCCTGTATGGCATCCCATTGCAAACCCCCTTCTGATGGAGAACGGATTGTCCTTTCACTGTTGTTAGATAATCTGGTTGTCTCCTTTGCTGTTGTCAGGTGTTTGACAATTGACAACAAATCTATTTGTGCATGTTTTTGACAAATAGGCAAATGCTAAATTTGTTTAGTTTAGTAACAGATCACATGCTGATAGGTTTATTTTTATGCACTTACAATCTTATAAATGTGATTTCAGTTTGTGAGTTGCATTGTATTTTAATTTATGCAGGTTTCTAACCACTATAGCTTCTTTGGGAATAATGGGAAGATAGAGTTACTAAGAAATAAATGAAATGCAGAGATTATGAATATCTAAGCACAATTCATAATATAACCCTTCTAAGTAGACTTGTGCACATGTTAAGCAAAACAATTGTCTTATATGCTCCTGTTTCCTTTATTAGAAAGGATGTCCCTGATAAAAGCATCAATTTCATGTGGAAATATATGCATGAGAGCAACAAGAACTTATAGGAAGGGCAAAGTTATCTTCATCTGCAGAGAAAGCTGCCTTGGTGGCTTTCAAACAATGTAGGAGTTGGCAGCATGCCTTACCACCATCATGCTATCTCAGGAAATGCTAGGAAACGCTGTAGCTAGAGCTCTCTCAAGACTTTAATACATGAACCCACTATCCCACCACAATCACACTATCACTGATAGCAGATATATACCAGGTTGAGCACCTTGGATATCACATCTCTCTTTAATTGTGCAGTTTCACTGATTCGCCAGTTCGTGGTCCTGCTATCATTCTTCCACATAGCCTCATAACCTCGCCTTCCCACACTACTGCTGTTCCGTAACATATTTATTTTTAGAGCAATTGTGTGATTCTAGATTTGGTAGGGGGAGCCAAATATAGCTATAACATATAAAATAAACAGAGAGCAGACAGTTTGAGGATCGCAAGGGAAGGGAAGAGAGGAGGGGAATTCTGCCTCTTGGTATCACTTTATTGTTAGCATGCTGGCACAGAAGCAGAAGAGAGCCATCTCATCAAAGTAGGTGACTGGGAGCCTTCGACAGGTTTTACCCATTAATAGCTAAGAATTAGAGAATCATGGGAATAAGGCAGGCCAGCAGCATAAGGTACACAGCCTTGTGAAACTATTGCATGGTTTGCCTGACTTGTGGAATAAACTTCTCAGTCACTGCCTCTCTTCTCTGATATGTGGGTGCTGCCTAGGAACACAACAGGGGACTCGGCACTTTGGAAGTGTGGCTTCACTACGGACTGTGTACAGTATTTTGCAGTGATCCCTGCATTTTACATTGGCTTTCAAGCCCTTTTCAGTCAGCACCAGGAAGGGAAAAGGGAGGTTTCTTACGTCATTGCTGTTTATATCACCAGTTTTGCAATTTAAAATGAAGGGAAAGTGTTGTGAATGGGAGGAAGCATGGGCAGAGGATTTTTTTTATTTATTCTGAGAATTGATTGTTCTTAAGGATTGGGCCTTCAATAAAAGGGCCGGTGTATTTGTTCTCTCTCTCTCTTTAAAAAAGTTATGCTAATCTGTTTTATAGTTTAATTATATTTTCAGTATTATATGAGCCCCTCCCCCTAGCACCAATTGCTGCTCTGAGACCAGAGTAAAGAGAGGACTCCAGGAAAGAAATTGTATTGTATATTACTTGTAAGCCGCTCTGAGTCCCCTTTGGGTTGAGAAGGATGACATATAAATGTCATAAATAAATAAATACAATATTTATTTATTTATTTATTTATTTATTTATTTATTTATTTATTTACAGTATTTGTATACTGCTTTTCTCAACCCCGAGGGGGACTCAAAGTGGTTTATATATAAATAATGGAAAAATTCAATGCTAGTACAAACAATTACAATTATACACTACAATTAGACATAAATCAAGTAAAAACAGTACATCCACAAGCAATAAAACAATAATTAAAACAATAAAACAGTCTAGTCTGTCGAATCACCGTTCCAGTCATTGTCTTTCTGAAATGCTGCATACATTTACTTCTACTGCCCAAGGGCCTGGTCTCAAAACCATGATTTTTTTTCTAAAAGCCAGGAGGGAGGGAGCAGATCTTAACTCATTTGGGAGTGTATTCCATAGGCGGGAGGCCACAGCCGAGAAGTCCCTGTCTCTTGTCCCCGCCAGATGCATCTGTGCTGTTGACGGGAGTGAGAGCAGGGCCTCTCTGGATGATCTTAGATTACGAGGTGGGACATAGGGGTGGATGCGTTCGGACAAGTAAGCTGGGCCAGAACCGTATAGAGCTTTATATATGATGTGAAATTTTATATCTGTTGTGGTGTTATTTGAGACAAGGCTTTTAAGAGCCTTAAATGTGTATTTGAGGCTTAAAAGCAAATGTCTTGTTGACATCCTTAGTATTGGCAAAATTAGATACAAAATCATAGCTCCTGTACATAGGATATAATTGCATGGCATATAACAACTGTTTTCCAGTTTCTTAATACCAAACTGCAAACTTAGACAACAGTGGAATCAGGATACCAAAATATCAAATATGAGTACCAAAAATTATGTGAACTTTGAGCAAGAAATTGGGTATTCAAAAAAATCTCATAAATGTTCAACATCAAACATGGATGGATTTTGAAAAATATTATTGTATTGCATTTAGCATCAAAATATTTGATGGGTTGCAAGGGAAAAATGCATGCCTGTTTTGCTATGAAAAGAGCAGGATTGATCTGATCAGCAGATTATGAGTGATGGGACCAAGGCAGGAGTAGAGTACTCTGTCTAAATGCATTGGAACACAAAAGTATCAGCTTCATTTCCAGATGATAAAACTGCCAGACCTTGAATTGCAGTTTGTGTGGTTCTTTGTGTTTCCATTTTCTTGATGGGTTCCAAACGTATTGAATAATCAAGCAAAATCAGAATCCCTGTAGCCTGCTATACTTGTTCAGATATGTGATATTACTGGCGGTATTTCTCAGATGTTGGCCAGGACCCTGTTGGTAAATTATATTGGCATCCCTTTACATTATGCTAGCATAAGCATTTCTTTAATGGCATACAGTGCCAATGAGAGGATGGCAACAGCAACCATCTCTGTCAGGAGAAAAAGCCCTGTCAGCTCCTGTGTGGTTTGGGAGTAACTGTTTTTTTCCTCTGAAGAAGATGGGCTTCATTGCTTGGGGGCAGGATACCAGAGGTCTCCTTGTTCATTCAAGTTTCTTGACCCTCAGTCATTGGAAATTTAAGTTTCATATTTTAGACTCAGGTTCAAGAGATCTGGAAGGTGTTTTCTCTCTATGTGGATGTATCTGGGCTCTGAGGTCCTCTGCTCAGTCTCAGTACCAACACAAGGGAGACTAGAGTGGCAAACACCTCCAGCAGTCACCAGCCAATCCCTCTCAAATGCCAGAAATACAGCTTAATGGTGTAACATTAGAAAATGTTGACCATTTCTGCTACCTTGCCAGCTACCGCTCCACAAAACTCAACATTGACACTGAAATTCAACACCACCTGAGCTCTGCGAGTGCAGCATTTTTCCAAATGAAGCAGAGAGTGTTTGAGGACCGGGACATCCATAGGGATACCAAGGTGCTTGTCTATAAAGCTATTGTCCTCCCAACCCTGCTTTACGCCTGCGAGATGTGGACATCCTACAAACGTCACATGCAACTCCTGGAACGATTCCATCAGCGCTGCCTCTGAAAAATCCTGCAAATCTCTTGGGAAGACAAGCAGACAAATGTCAGCATGCTGGTAGAAGCAAAGACCACCAGCATTGAAGTGATGGTCCTCCGCCATCAACTCCACTGGACTGGCCATGTTGTCCGGATGCCTGACCACTGTCTCCCAAAGCAGTTGCTTTATTCCGAACTCAAGAACGGAAAACAGTATGTTGGAGGACAGGAAAAGAGAGGGCTCAAGGCCAACCTTAATACTCTGGCATATACACTGAGAACTGGGAAGCCCTGGCCCTTGAGCGCTCCAGTTGGAGGTCGGCTGTGACCAGCAGTGCTGCAGAATTTGAAGAGCATGAATGGAGGGTGAAAGAGAGAAACGTGCCATGAGGAAGGCGCGTCAAGCCAAACCCGACCGGGACTGCCTTCTACCTGGAAACTGATGCCCTGTGGGAGAAGATGCAGATCAAGTATAGGGCTCCATAATCACCTACGGACCCATCGCCAGAACACCGAACTTGGAGGACCATCATCCTTGGACTACAAGGGATCGCCTAAGTAAGTAAATAAGTAAACACCTTATTTTTAAAAGCTCATCAGATTTTTTGAGAAATTAATAGTTTGAAGAAAGGCTTTTCATGAAGGTTCCATTCTATTTTTATTGTTTCAATTGTGTTGTTCTTTTTCTAGAACTTCTCTTAATTGCTTTTGGATGTATACTTCAAGTGGATGCAATTCTTATTGGTTGCTTAATTCCATTTTAATATTGATCTTTTAATATTTTAACTATGCTATGTTTTAAATAAGAACCTGCACTGAGTTCCAGTTTTAGTTCAAGGTGGAGTAAAAATAAAGGTAGTGGTGGTGGTAGTAGTAATGGTGGGGGTATATGAATAGCAGCACTTTGAACTGAGCTTCACAATGAGCAGGCAGCTGGTGCAGATTCTGAAGCACTGGCACAGTGCAATCATACTGTCTGGTTCCAGATAGAACGCTAGTTTCCCAGTTTTCAAACAAGACAGTCTATGAAGGATGTGTAATACATTGAAGTAATGAAAAGAGATCTTACCAGAGTATGAATTACTCTGCCAGCTAATATTTGATATCCTGTATCAGTTTAACCTGATAAGAGGCATTGGCAGTTACAGAAGACTGAACTTGATCATTTGGGATGTGGTGTGCAACCTGCTCCAGACCTGGTCCACCTTAGCCACGTTGAGTCTCTCTTTTGAGATATAAAGCATTGTAGAAATGAGGAGGAGGAAGATGGACAGATAAAGGAATCAGACATTGGCCAAGAGCCTAGACCATACCAGTGAAACATTCATCTTGGCTGTTTTTCAGTTGTTCCAGCTGCTCTTGATATTGGGAGAAGAAGCATAGCACTACTGTTTCTGTTCTGGTATGGCTGTATCAGGAGCTCCAATTTTATTTGCTTTGTATTAAATGTTTGTTTGCAGTCCCAGGTTTCAGGGATTCTGCAGATAGGTGGATTCCTTTGGTTGCAGTCATAGGGCAAGTCACCTGTCCATCATGGTTAAGTTTTGGTCCTGCCCCTTGCTCAGGGCAATTGGGAAGGGAAGGGAGCCATTTTAGATAATCTCAGCAAGGAAAGCTAATGTACAGGATGTGTGCAAGCTTCCCCTGTACAAAAGCTTCAACCCTTAAGACTTTCTGGGGGAAAACAGTCTTAAGAGCATCCAAGACTTTCTGGGGGAGAACAGTCTTAAGAGTCTCCAAAGATTTCCAGGGAAACAGCCCTAAAGACCAAAGAACACCAGCTGGAGAATATCTAAGCCTTTACTGGTAGGTCCACTTGGTGCTTCGAGACGCAGTTCGACCCAGTAGCGGAGCCCACATCAGTAAGGGTTAGATTACAGTCAGCCTGGGAGAAATTAAAAAGGGGATTTTCCTTTAAAGTAAAGAAGAAGTTATTGAAGACAGTTGCCTGTCCTTCGTGGGCAAGTTTAGGAAGTCACCAGTTGCATAAAGCTTGGAAGCATTTGTTTAGCTTTATTGAAGACATGAGAAGTTTCTGTTTGCTTGTTCATTAATAAAAGACTTTGTTATACTTCACAAGCCATCTAAAGGTCATTTGTGGTGGAAAACCTCTGAGAACTTCTCCTTGGCCCCCCTGGCTTCCCGCTGGGCAAAGGTTGAACGTCCTGTCTTAAAGGAAATTCTTTATAGGCCCAGCGCGCGACAGAACAGTTTCCTCTCTTAGTACTATAAAACAAGTCACTCATAGACTGGAATCTGAATTTGCACTTCAAAGCCCTAGGCCAGGGGTCCTCAGACTTTTTAAACAGAGGGCCAGATCACAGTCCCTCAAACTGTTGGAGGGCCAGATTATAATTTGAAAAAAATAACATGAATTAATTCCTATGCACACTGCACATGTCTTGTTTGTAGTCCAAAAAACACTTCAAAACAATACAATAATTAAAAGGAAGAACAATTGTAACAAATATAAACTTATTAGTATTTCAATGAGAAGTGTGGGGCTGCTTTTGGCTGATGGGATAGGATTGTTGTTGTTGTTGTTGTGTGCTTTTAAGTTGTTTCAGACTTAGGTTGACCCTGAGCAAAGGCCCAGTAAATGACCTTAGAGTCATCCAGCCCCTGGGCCTTAGTTTGGGGACCCCTGCCCTAGGCTATTGTTGTGAGAGGAAGGCCTTGTAGAAGATGGTAATAGATAGTTCTGAAATAGAAATATCAGTTAAAGTTACACCTGCTTATGTTATCTGTAGGATGCCAGCTAGTATTTCCATTTGAGTTTTGGTTTGTTGGCCTCCTTCCAGTTCTCTGTCTTGTTCAAGACTTGATTCACAGAATTAAATGCGAAAAGATAAGGAATTGCTTGGTATCTGCATATTGGGGATAGTCCCTGTCCTTTGATTGCTTCTCCCGGTGGTTTCAGGTAGATGTTGAAATATATGGGGGATAAAACAGCTAAGGGAACCCCATTTGGGGTTGGGACCTACAGTTTAAGAAGCAGTGTGCTAGACAACCTATCCAGAAGGATGCCATTGTTAATGGTTTTGAAAGCCACACAGAGTTGCACTTCCCATCCCTCTCCCAGTACAGAATAACCAAAGCAGTTTCTGTTTGAAAGTCAGCCTTGAATCCAGATTGAAATGGATCAAGAAAATCAGTTTCATCCAAGAGCGTAGAATTGATAAGAGACTACTTAATCAGGCACCTTGCCTGAAAGGAAGAAATCAGCAATCAGCTCATAGATCTTTTTATCTTTTCAGTCCAGGTTAGGCTTCTTCAGACAGTTATCTGTCTTATTTAAGAAGGCTGCTGCTTCTCTCTCTCCCAAAGAGGAAATTACAACAGTCTGCACCCACACGCACATTTTGAATTTCTAACCAAGTTTTAACATTTAAAATTCGATTTGTAGATATTATTTATTTATTTATTGTATTTATATTTATTTACTGTATTTACTGCCTTTCTCAGCCCACAGGCGACTCAAGGTGGTTTACGAGGCGAAATTCAATGTCCACAATACCGTAAGTACAATTAAATACAATTAATATGGGATATTTTAGATATAGGATATTTCAAGCATTCATTTCAACTTTGAATTTATAGATACAGTGGGAGGGATTGTCTGAGAAAATGAACAGAGATATCATCAGCATGCAAATGGCACCAATACTTATTCTTTGCTATTTATACTTGACTATCTATGCTTGGATATAAATGAGTTATAAAAAGATAACTTCAGCTCATGGAGGACAGTTGAATGAGTGTGGGGAACATATGGTTTCCATTAGGATCTGGGAGAAGCCAGTTCATTATTTTAATATACAGGCTACTTCTCCACGGACGCCTAGAATTAGCCCTAATCAAAGAGTGGTTTATAAGTTACAATGACACTATTTCCAACATATTAATGTCAAAAAATGATAGAAAATATTATCTGCTTACACTTTCGGAAGAAATGTCAAAATTATGCAGAATAATTGTTGGAACCCAGACGCCTTAAAGAGCCAGACTCAAGAGTATGTCCAAAAGAATAGTTTATTAATTCAAAGCAAAAAGGACTCAGAGACACTTACTTCAGTATCCCTGGTCAAAACTCAAAAGCAGCAGCAAGTTACAGAATAAAAAGCAAACTAAAGCAATAAACCGGATTATCCAGAAAAAAGATCTGGATTAAACTGAAGTGCTTGAAAAATCACGCAAAACAACACAGCAAATGAAGGACGAACAAACAAAGAGCCATGAAGCAAAAGCCGTAGTCAAACAAAGTCCGAGGTAGAAGAAAGCCAAGTCAAAAGTTGCGAGGCTCCAAAGTCCATGTAGGCAGCGTCGTCGTCAAAAGCAATCCGAAGTCAAGGAAGAGGATATCCGCACTTATGGGAATCCAAGCTGAGTTGTAACACGAACGGAAGCAGCAACCTGAAGATCCAGGACCGAAGCCCAGCACGAAAGCGGCAGCGACCAAACCCAAGGCACGAAACCAACACTTTGCCTTCTGCAAAGTTCTTCCATTTCAGTGCCTACTTTTATCTTACAACTCGTCATCCAATGATGAGCTGACCTCTACCCCGTCATCGTTCCCCACAGCTGTCCTTGCCTCTGCACCTGTCCTTGCATCTGACACCCATCCCTCCAACTTTTCCACCTCTTGTCAAGACTTAACTCTCCTCAAGACTCCTCAGTATCTCCCGATTGCCAATCCCCACCACCAGAAAAACCCCACAAACATGTCACTAGATGTTGGTTGAGTACATACATCTCGAACCTCTTGCACCTTGGTCCAATCCAGTGTGTCATCCACTTCCACATCACTCCCAGACCCATCACTCCCAGAGAAACCCATGAAAGACTCTTCGTCTGTGGGAGCAGTAAGTATATCCCGGATCTTCTTCCTCTGTCGCTCCTCATCCGATTCCTACTCCCGAGTAACCCTCTTAGTTCCCCTATTCACATCAATTGCATCTCCATCCTCCTTGACCCTTCGCTATCAGAAAACCCTTTGAAGGAATCTTCGTCAGTAGGTGACATAAGTATATCCCGGATCCTTTTCCTCTGTTGTTCCTCATCTAACTCTTGAGCACTCCTTTTCCCTCTTCTGACACCCATACTACCACTCGCAGTGTTGTACTACAACACTAATATTATTGAATGCTGTTGTAATGTTTGTAGCACACCCCACCCCCCCTCCGGGAAATAATCGGTTTTTGCTGAGCATCAGTTGTTATGGGATGCAAATATCTATGTCACAGATCTTATGTTTAGCAACTCATATATGCCAGTCTCTGAAGATCTGTCACTGAAAGTCATTTTTAAACGTAATTTTACACTATTTAATTCATATTACACTTCCTTTTAGTCTGCCAGTTGCATTTTGTACTTCCTGCAAAAGTTTTTCCCTACAAGAATGAATATCATTCATAATTGATGGGCAGCTCTCTCTGCAGAATGACTGTACATTTCTGACAAACACTATGACTCTCTGTAATATTTTTAGTCAGAGATATAATTAAATTTTGTATTCAAGTGTAAAAGCCAATGTCTGTCTAGGCAAACTAGTTTTCTTTGGGTCTTTACCAATCACACACATCATAAAATATCTTGACATGAAATACTGAATTTTAATCTTGCATTGGTCATGATGGCAGAAAAGGATAATTCACAACATAGTAATGATATTCAATACAGCGCTTCCGGTGCATTATAACAGTAGGTGGTATACATTGGATATTAACTGTGTTTATGCTGATTGCCCACTGGAATGAAGAAAAAGCACAGAAGACAATTTTCTGAGGATTTCTGCTTTCTAATACTAAAGATGCAAGGAATATAAACCTGCTGCCTGAAATGACAGGCTTGCTGCTAATAGGGGTGACTCCAAAGGGAGGGGGAATAATTCCTGTGAAGGAACCACTTTGATCTTTAACAGCTTGACCTGTCAAGAGTGATAGATAATATGATATAGAGGGCAGAAGACGACAATTATTGCCAGAGGAAGATACAAAGTGGGGAGGCTGTTATATTATCATAAGAGAGGGGGAACCCCAGTTTGATAGTTGCTTCCAGACTGTCCCTTGTATCAGATAATCTGGGTAGCCTTAGCAGTAGGCCCCTTGGGCTGAAAATGCTGCTGTTCAATGACAGGTTGGTATATGGGGAAACAACTATGATCGGGAGTATGCAGAGTATAATAATAATAATAATATTACACCCGCGTAGTGATGTCGATAGACTTTACCTGCCCAGAAAATCAGGAGGCAGAGGGCTTCTGCAAGTGAAACAAACGGTAGAAGAAGAGAAACACGCACTGGCAGATTATGTGAAAGGCAGTCAAGAACCAACACTGAGGGAAGTCAATAGTAATAAACTGCTTAAAGTGCAAAAGACAAAGAGGGAATACCGTAAAAACACAATACAGAGCAGAAGAGAAATCTGGCAAAAGAAGGCTTTTCATGGACAGTTCCTAGGAAAAACTGAGAGCCAAATTGACAAAGAAAAAACATGGATGTGGCTCAAAGTGGAACTCTGAATAAGGAGACGGAGGGCCTGATTCTGGTAGCCCAAGAACAAGCCATTAGAACCAATGCCATCAAAGCCAGAATTGAAAAGTTGACAACAGATCCCAAATGTCGGCTCTGCAAGGAAGCAGATGAAACAATAGATCACATCCTGAGCTGCTGCAAGAAGATCGCACAGACAGACTACAAGCAGAGGCACAACACCGTTGCTCAGGTGATTCATTGGAACTTGTGCCACAAACATCATCTGCTTGCGACAAAGAACTGGTGGGATCACAAGCCGGAAAAAGTTAGAGAATGAACACGCCAAACTCCTCTGGGACTTCCGGATTCATACAGACAGAGTTTTGGAGCACAATACTCCTGACCTCACAATCGTGTTAAAAAACAAAATATGGATCGTTGATGTCACAATCCCAGGTGACAGCAGGATTGCAGAGAAACAACTGGAAAAGCTGACACAATATGAGGATTTAAAACTTGAACTGCAAAGTCTCTGGCACAAACCAGTAAATGTGGTCCCAGTGGTGATTGGCACACTGGGTGCAGTGCCTAAAGACCTTGACCTGCACTTAAACACAATCGGCGCTGACAAAATTACCATCTGCCAGTTGCAGAAGGTCACCTTATTGGGATCTGCACACATTATTCGCTGATACATCACACAGTCCTAGATACTTGGGAAGTGTCCGACGTGTGATCCAATTCAACAACCAGCAGAGTGTCTGCTGTGTACTCATCTTGTTGTGTTTCAATTAATAATAATCTTTATTTATACCCCCCCCACCATCTCCCCAGTTAATAATACAACATAATTAAACACACAATAACAAAAATACATCATAACAAAATATGAAATAACAAATAAAATCAGCAATATCTGGCTTGTATTACAGAGATTTGACTGGTGGACCTGGATAGGGTACACAAACAGCTCTGTCCTCTTAATTTCTGTGCTATGTAGCAGACAAGGCCTGGATGATGGGGAAGTGGTCTTTTAGGAATCTATTTCCTTTAGGAGGAGTCCTGTCCAAAATCTGCAGTCAGGATGATGTCAGGATCCTCCCAGCATTTGTATTAGGGGACTTCAGTATTCATTCTGAGACCACTTCATGTTCTCCATGACAACTATGGCTCTGTCCCTAGTAGCTCCTGGTGTCACCTGTGTTGCAGGACATACTTTAGTAGGTAGGGTGGTTGTGATTGGATCTGAAGGAAAGTTTCAGAGTTTCCTTGTTATAGACAGATCATTACCTAATTGAATATAGACTCACTTCAGCAGTTTGTCTGGAAAGTTTATGGATCTAGATTGATTCCTGATAGCTCTTGGGGACTTTCCAGTTTCAGAGGCAGATCAAATCCTGTCAAAACTTTGGTTTATCCCTGGAATGAAGGCATGGCTAGAATAGTGGTCACGATTGCCCCAAGTGTTCCCTCCTGCAGAATAGAGCAAACCCCATGGGTTATTATGGAGTTGGTGAAATGGAGGCTGATAAAATGAGTAGTGACAGAGGCTAGAACATTAACGATGGAAAATGTGGAACCCAACATAATCTAGAGTCCATTGGAAAGCCTAGTCTGGCACACTGAAAAAAAGAACTTCTTTGCCACCATTACATCTGTGTAGAGTCATGTATTAAAACTATTTCAGAATATGACCAATTAATGTCTATCTGTGCTGAGAACATTGTATTTCAAAAACAAAAACTTCAGATTTCCCAATATTATTTTTAAGGTAAACAATAATTCAAAAATGAAGTAAATACTGTAGAACAGGAAAGAATAACTGCATTATTGGCATAGCATGGAAATTTCCCATCTCCAGCTTTGGGCAAATGACCATTGGGGTTCTTCAATGTCATTTATAAATAAGTTAACCACAATTGGTGCATGAATGCACCAATTCTGCTCATAGGTATTTCTTTAGAAAGCTGTCCCTGGATACCACATCTGTCTTGTAGCAAACACTTACTGTATAAAGCCTTAATAAAATATTAGTAATTTATCAATCAAATATTTATCAATATTTGATCAATCAATCTTTTAACTTGGATCTGGAGACAGAGTGAAAAACTGGTTTTATGTCCATAAAACCGACAACTTGCTTGGTAAGAGGTCTAGTATATTTCTGAGGAGGGTGAGAAAGGACCAAACAGTGATCAGAGTTTAATGATTCACTCTAAATGCAGCTTGTGCCTCAGTAAGTACATTATTAGAATTCAAAAAGGGAATCAATTTATTGCATGGGAAATGAACGAATCTTCCCATTACTAATAACAGGTCTGTAATTCCCTGGATTAGAGGCTTAACCTTTCTTGTACATTTACCACAATAAACCACAACGTCACCCTACTGTGTCTATAATTATATATTGATATATAATTATAATTGATACTTGGGGCCATCTTTCAATGTTTAAGCTGTAAAATTAAGTCAGAGTCTCCTTCCACAGATACTGGATTTCATGTCGGTAAAATGAAGACTATGGCTTCATGGGAATGATCAAAGTCGGGCTCTGAACTATTAATATCAGTAAAATCTATCTACATTTATCCTACCATGCCTGAGCTGGAATAACACAATTTCAGGCTTGAACTTGAGAGGATTAAGCTCCTGACACAAACATTTTAAGTAGCTATATATTGTAAAATATTTTTATTAGATTTTAAGAAATGTAACTTACATTCAATAAATTGGAAAAAAACAAAATAGAAACACAGTCACTGTGACGGCAGGTCAGGCCCCACTTGTATGTGAATGTACAGTTGAATTGTTTGGCTATCTTCTGCTTTCTATCAATATTGTTTGCATCTGTTGAATTGCCTCCCCTGCTTAATTGTTTGGCTCCTCCCCTTCCTGGGATTAACAAAACTCAAAAACCACTGGACGAATTGATACCAAATTTGGACACAACACACCTAACAACCCAATGTATGTCCTTCACTCAAATTTTTTTTATTTTGTCATTTGGGATATTTCACCTACAATCAAAGAGCATTCTGAACTTCACTAACAATGGAATTGAACCAAACTTGGCACACAGGACTTCCAAGACCAACAGAAAACCTAGAAGGGTTTGGTGGGCATTGACTTTGAGTTTTGGAATTGTAGTTCACCTCCATCCAGAGAGCACTGTGGGCTCAAACAATGATGGATCTGGACCAAACTTGGCATGAATACTCCAAATGCCCAAATATGAACACAGATGGAGTTTGGGGAAAATAGATCTTGACATTTGGGAGTTGTAGTTACTGGGATTTATAGTTCACCTACAATCAAAGAGCATTCTGAACCCCACCAACGATAGAATTGAACCAAACTTTCCACACAGAACCCCCATGACCAAAGAAAATATGTAAGGTCTTCCAGTCCAACTCCCTTCACCAGGGCAAGAAAATGTAATCAAAGCCCTCCTGACAAAGAGCCATCCAGCCATAGATATATATAGATATGGGTATATATGATTCACACACAGAGAAAAATAGTATCCTAGATTTGAAAGGGACCCCTAAAGAAGGACAATGTTATGTTGCCTGTTTCAGAGTAGGCAAACCTGACAATCTCTACAACAACACTGACAAAGAAACAGCAAGAAATATTGTTTACCCACAAGCATAAAGAAATTATATATATTATAAACCAACTTTCTCATAACTTTATTTTCCAGATCACCAGACTGGGCCACAGCAACACGTGGCAGGGGATGGCTAGTCTATATGAATAAAAATGTAATGTTTGTTTGTGGGATTAACGTAACTCAAAAACCACTGGACAAATTGACACCAAATTTGGACACAACACACCTATCAGGCCAACAAGTGACCATCACTCATAAAAACACTGAAAACACAGTGGAAGAGACTTAAAAAGCCAAAAAACAAAAAATACATTACAACACATGCACAAAACCACACATATATACACAAACACATATAAATATATTCCGACAAAACACATACACAAACTGGGCCACAGCAATGCATGGCAGGGGATGGCTAGTCCACAATAAAAACCATGCTAATGTGCTCCCATGGCTAAAGAGTGGTCTGTAATGGTTGCAGTAATCCTAATGACTAGCTCCCTACTCATTTATCCACAGCACAAACTATTATGACACATGATCTCTAATGCATTTTTAAAGTTTTGGCCACCAATACAGCCTCCTGAGCAAATGGAATGTCTTACCAAAGCTAAAATGTCATCCTGTCTTTTCATCATGGCACTGGTACAGAATTGATAGTCCAGTCACAAATTATCATTTTACAAAATTAGTCACTGCTTTTCTATGCATTTTTTCTGCTTGATCTCAAGACATACCTATTGATACATTTTGTCAATCTCCTTGCTGAAGCCTTTACTTAAAGCTTCCAGAAGGGTTTTCTTCAACCTCGCAGCCTGAATTCCGGTTTCACCAAGTTCTGGTTTGCCTGAAGTGGCTTGTCAGCTTTGCGAAAGAAATATGTATGTCTTTGATATCTGCTGTTAATTCTTTTCTCAACAATCTCAATTCACCCAACATTTGGGTTAATTGAATTTAATCTTATTCTCATCAGGCTGTGATTGTTTTAATTTCTAATTAAATTATAAGTAAACACCAGGTGGCAGTAGGGTAAACTTTTTTCCTATGTTTTTTTTTTTTGGTGTGTTGTTGCTAAGTACAACTGACTTCCCTAGAAAGTGAGGATTGTACTCCAAGAAGTTCAGATATTTACTTCTTTTGTTTTAGCTTCAGAGACAAACAATACTTTAATTCCTTGATGGGTATGTATACTATTAGCTGTTACAATCAGTCTACCCCACTAAATTGATTAGACTTGGCATTTCTTAACAATTTTTAAAGTCATGTAATTTTTAAAGTAATGTGGGGCAGTTAGCATTGTCTGTATTTACGAGGGTTATCCAGAAAGTAAGGTTACAAGGCATGTCGCTCTTGCAGGGAAGTTTTGCAAGAGAAGTTGTTATCACTGCCATGTAGTGAGAAGCCAGCTGACAGAAATGAGCAGTGCCAGTCGTCAGTAGCTCATCAACTGTAATTGTGGTGAAGTTAAGAGATGAGCATCCTTATTCTGATTCCCTCCCAAGTGTGAAGTTTGTGCTGTAATATGCTACCTAAATGCTAAGGACATGAACGCTGCAATTCATCACAAAATAATTTCAGTTTATAGAGAGGACATAATGTCAAGACAGCATTTGACAAAATGGGTACGGAATATATTGTGAAACCATGAAGAAACTTTGCAGAGCCATCAAAACAAATGTTGTGGGAGTCTGTCTCCTTCATGACAATGCCTGCGTGCACACTGCTCATACGACACACTCGTTCCACGGATGATAAAATGTATTGAACTGAATTGTAATACCTATGTAACAATCCATGCAAGTTTTATTAAAATATATTCATTCTCTGTATTTTTTTAAAAATCTTGCAACCTTACTTTCCAGATAACTCTCCTAGTTGCATTTAGTTTCCAGGTGTTTTAAATTAATTGTATCTTCCAACACTGGAAATTACTGCAAATGGGAGTAATTTTTCAATAGCCAGGATGAATCTCATAAGCTTATGTCTTCTTTCTTCCTTGAAAATAGCAATTAAGGTATTTCTTTTTGCTAGGGCAGCATTTCTCAATCTGGGGGTTTGGACTCCTGGGGGGGGGGTCACGAGAAGGTGTCAGAAGGGCCGCCAAAGGGGGCGGGGGCGGGTTCTGTGTGGGAAGTTTGTCCCAATTCTATTGTTGGTGGAGTTCAGAATGCTCTTTGGTTGTAGGTGAACTATAAATCCCAGCAACTACAACTCCCAAATGTCAAGGTCTGTTTTCCCCAAACCCTACCAGTGCTCACATTTGGGCATATTGAGTATTCATGCCAAGTTTGGTCCAGATCCATCACTGATTGAGTGCACAGTGCTCTCTGGATGTAGGTGAACTACAACTCCCAAACTCAAGGTCAATGCCCACCAAACCCTTCCAATATTTTCTGTTAGTCATGGGAGTTCTGTGTGCCAAGTTTGGTTCAGTTCCATCATTGATGGAGTTCATAATGCTCTTTGATTATAGGTGAAATATTAATCCCAGCAATGACAACTCCCAAATGACAAAATCACCCCCCCCCCCCCCCCAACCCTACCAGTATTCAAATTTGGGTGTTTCGGGTATTATTTTTTGCCAAAATTGGTCCAGTGAATGAAAATATATCCTGCATATCAGATATTTACATTATGATTCATAACAGTAGCAAAATTACAGTTAGGAAGTAGCAACAAAAATAATTTTATGGTTGGGGGTCACCACAAATGAGGGAACTGTATTAAGGGTTTGCCGAATTAGGAAGGTTGAGAACCACTGTGCTAGGGTTTAACAGCTGCCACACTGAGCGGGTATTTTTTCCTGACCCCTATCTCCTCTGGCTCCCAAGGTAAAAATAAATGTTTGGCAAGCGATCAGAGGCAGAAACTGGATCTTTATGAAAAACCTCCATTTCTTCTTTGCCTGGAAGAATGCCACCACCAGACCAAAATATCTCGAAACTGCTGATAATCCACAGGTGGTGAGTTGTCCCCCAGGGGCTTATCAGGGGAGAACACTACAGTCTGCCATCTTTGCCCTTTTGACATCCCTATTTTGAATATATTTATTTTAATGAAATTTTGAATGCTTTGCTAAACGGAAATAGACCTCTGTCAAGGAAATCACCCATGGTGAGAGTTACTTTACAGGCATATATGGATGTGAATTGTACACATCCATATATGCCTGTGGAGAACTGTACACACAGGAGATAAAAAATTTTTCCCTCTCCAGTCTACCATAATTCTTTCAGATTAGATTATTTCTTAATTTCTGCATTTTTGGTTAGTAATATAAACATGTACAGAACTGAATTCTAGATAATATAAAATCATACTTTGATTTACCTAAAATTGCACCTTTGGAAGCTTTCAAATTCCTTGGCACGTTAATGTCTTGCTTCTCAAGGATCAACAGTTTAGGTTTCAAACATCAGCAGATTTTAAACTGAGCAGTGGTTCTGTGAGTTCATATACCATTGAATGAATATAAAAACTATATTCAGAATAGAATAATTGATTGTTCTTCTTTTTAAAAAACTTAAAAATAAAAAGGAAGCATTGAAAAAGCTGAGGAAAGCTGTAGTGTCTCAATTAGCTGTTTCTCCATCTAAACAACTGCATTGCAAAGAAATTGAATACGACACTTTCTCAAAAAACAGAACTGGCATTGACAGGTCTATAATAAGCATACAGGAAAAATGTGGAATGTCTCATCAAGAAGGTTGGCGAGGAAAGCCCCATCTACACTGACCACTGAGGTCAATATGACACTGGATCAGCACCCTCAGCTAGCTATGCAGTGTTCCCTCACTTATCGCGGGGGTTCAGTTCCAGGAACCCCCGCGATAAGTGAAAAACTGCAATGTAGGGATGCTATACTGTATATGTACAGTATAGCTCCGCCCCTCCTCCCTCCCCCTCCTCTCTCTCTTCCTCTCCTCTCTCCCCCTCCCTTCTTCCCCCCTCCCCTTGCTGGAGCCACCGTTCTTCCTCCTTCTTCCTCCCTCCCTGGCATGGGGCTTTCACCTGGTCACCCGAGGAAGAGCAACCGGGAATAAGCCCTGGCAGAAGTTGCCTTGGCAGCCCTCTCCAGCCCCAGAGGAAGAAGCCCTGGGAAGCGACCAGGAAGAAGCCCTGGCGGAAGTTGCCTTGGCAGCCCTCTCCAGCCCCAGAGGAAGAAGCCCTGGGAAGCGACCAGGAAGAAGCCCTGGCGGAAGTTGGCTTGGTGGCCCTCTCCAGCCCCAGAGGAAGAAGCCCTGGGAAGTGACCAGGAAGAAGCCCTGGCGGAAGTTGGCTTGGTGGCCCTCTCCAGCCCCAGAGGAAGAAGCCCTGGGAAGTGACCAGGAAGAAGCCCTGGCGGAAGTTGGCTTGGTGGCCCTCTCCAGCCCCAGAGGAAGAAGCCCTGGGAAGTGACCAGGAAGAAGCCCTGGCGGAAGTTGGCTTGGTGGCCCTCTCCAGCCCCAGAGGAAGAAGCCCTGGGAAGCGACCAGGAAGAAGCCCTGGCGGAAGTTGGCTTGGTGGCCCTCTCCAGCCCCAGAGGAAGAAGCCTTGGGAAGTGACCAGGAAGAAGCCCTGGCGGAAGTTGGCTTGGTGGCCCTCTCCAGCCCCAGAGGAAGAAGCCCTGGGAAGTGACCAGGAAGAAGCCCTGGCGGAAGTTGGCTTGGTGGCCCTCTCCAGCCTCAGAGGAAGAAGCCTTGGGAAGCGACTGGGAAGAAGCCCTGGCAGAAGCTGCTTGGGCCCTCTCTGGCCCCGGAGGAAGAAGCCCTGGCAGATGCTGCCTTGACGGCCATCCCCATGCCCCTTGCTAGCACCACTTCGGCAAGTGGAGTTTATAGATCTGCGTATACAGTGTTCCCTTGGTACTTGTATTTTAAATTATTTTTTTTAAAAAAACCTCAAAACAGCAAACTTCCCACACAGAACCCTTATGACCAATAGAAAATACTTAAGGTCATCCAGTCCAACTCAATTCACCAGGGCAAGAAAACGTAATCAAATACTGTTTACCCACAAGCACAAAGAAATTACATATATTAGAAACCAACACTTTCTTATTACTTTATTTTCCAGATCACCAGACTCGGCCACAGCAATGCGTGGCAGGGGACGGCTAGTATCTCATCAAACTATAAATCCTAAAATTCCATAGTACTGAGCCGTGGCAGTTTATGTGTCAAGTTGCTATAATTCTGCAGTGCGTATCCAGCTCTAGTCTTGTCTGATTGGTAAAATTGGCAGGCATGGCCTAATCAGAAGCCACCATTCTTTTATTTTATTATGTTCTGCATGATTTGTGGGCATTAAAAGCATATTTCTTTTTGACCAGACTCAGTTTTAAAATATATCAAAAGCATGGCCAAACATGCTAATGCTTTTGCCACCGTTCTCTCTGAAAATGGCTCTTTCCAGTCCTGCATTTTCCTGGTCTTTTGGGAGGCAGAGAAGGAGTAGGTTAATCCATTCAGATCTCTTGAAAGGTTCACAGTCAGATGTTAGCTGAGCTGCAGTATCTAAGCTATCAATGCTGCTGATTCACTGATATAAAAGGCAGTTAAAAGCTTTCTGGGTAACCTGAGAATTTAAGAAACATTGAAAAAAGACGCAACTCAGCAGTTAGCACTGGAAAGCATGATGTGAGGGAAAGCATCTAGGATTAGGACCAAAATTCTGCTGAACCATCTCACAGGGTGAGCTATAACCAGCCACTATCTCTCAGCTTATCTTATCACACAGGAGTGTCCTGGGGATAAAGGTGGGAGAATGGGGAGAGGAAAAGGAAAAGAAGGTAAGGTTGTTATGGACATCACTCAATGACAGAACACACTCATGCTGTGCAAAAGACCTCAGGTGCAGCCCAGGCACCTTCTAACCGAAACTCTAGTGAACTTGCAATTAAAGTCAGACACTATATAATTCTGGATGTGCCAAATTAAGTTCTGGCTTGGTACCAAGGGAATTCTTCCACGCGGAAACGAATGGAAATGCAGCAAAAATTAAACCTTCTGAAGGTGCACAGCTCATTTGAAGTTGCAAAAAGGTTTTTAATGGTTTTTGTGTTGTATTGATTTTATATTGATTTTATAATGCTATTTTAAATGATTTAATTGTATATTATGGATTTTTTATGGCAGCGAATTGCTGCCAATTTGTAAGCCGGCTTGAGTCACCTTTGGGCTTGAGAAAGGCAGGTTAGAAATATTGTAAATAAATAAATAAATAAATAAATAAATAAATAAATAAATAAATAGATTTTTTAAAAAATCAACAGCATAATTATGTGACTTACTGTAATTAACATGGTACTTTAGAACAAATATCACTTGTCCTTATTACTTAGGCCAGTGGTTCTCAACCTGGGGTCCCCAGATGTTTTTGGCCTACAACTCCCAGAAATCCCAGCCAGTTTACCAGCTGTTAGGATTTCTGGGAGTTGAAGGCCAAAAACATCTGGGGACCCCAGGTTGAGAACCACTGACTTAGGTGATCTCTTGTAGTCCGAGGATGATGGTCCTCCAAGTGTAGTGTCCTGGCGGTGGGTCCGTAGGTGACTGTGGAGCCCTATTCTTGATCTGCATCTTCTCCCACAATGAGGGCATCGGTTTCCAGGTGGAAAGCGGTCCCGTTCGGAGTTGGCTTGATGCGCCTTCCTCTTGGCGCGTTTCTCTCTTTTGCCCTCCATTCGTGCCTCTTCAAATTCTACAGCACTGCTGGTCACAGCTGACCTCTAGCTGGAGCGCTCAAGGCCCAGGGCTTCCCAGTTCTCAGTGTCTATGCCAGAGTTTTTAAGGTTGGCTTTGAGCCTGTCTTTAAATCTCTTTTCCTGCCCACCTACTTTCCATTTTCTGTTCTTGAGTTCGGAAAAGAGCAACTGTTTTGGGAGACGGTGGATGGGCATCCAGACAACTTGGCTGGTCCAGTGGAGTTGATGGTGGAGGACCATCGCGTCAATGCTGGTGGTCTTTGCTTCTTCCAGCATGCTGACATTTGTCTGCTTGTCTTCCCATGAGATTTGCAGGATTTTTCAGAGGCAGCGCTGATGGAATCATTCCAGGAGTTGTCCTTATAATATGTCTTAATCCTTAATCCTAGGATTTTTTCCCCCACAGAAAATAAATGCTAGTTGGTACAAGATTGATGCTGTGGAACAATAGGCATTGAATTAACTGTCAAGTGATGAATCAACACAAAGGTAAATGTCATTCAATCAGTGGATCTCAGATTGAGTAGCAGTAGGGTTCAGGCCAGTTTTTGCAAGAGGCATGCTTTATACAAACTTTTAGATAAGTTTAAGAAATGGAAAAATAGAATTGGGTACCATCAAAAAGGGATAAAAATAAATAGTCATGAATTGTAGGAGGAATGTCAGAATAGTTGAAGCTTGGGTTCACTAGAGAAATTAAAATGCTAAAATCAGATTTTGGGAGGGGGGCTGTATTCGAAGCAAGAGGGAAAACAATGAAACAGGGGAGCTACTACATAGAGAACATGATGGAATGCTACCAAGGACCAAAAGAAGGTCAAATAATTTAATACTTTTTTTTTGCCTCGGTCTTCTTCCAAAAGGAAAACAGTGCTGTAAATAAATCTTCCAGACTACATTCCAGAAGGTAAAGAGGAAGTAAATGAATTCCTAACTATTCTAAAAGAATGCAAGTCTCCACTGCCAGATGAGCTGCATCCAATAGTACTAAAGGAAGTTGCAGATGGAGTCTCAGATGGCAGGTGAGGTCTCAGCAGGTAGGAAGAGGGAAAATGTAGCCAACTTCTTCACAAAGTAAAAAAAAAGGCTCAGGTAGCTATTTGTTCTGTCGCGCGCAGGGCCTGTAAATAATTGCCTTTAAATAGGATGTGCGACTTGAGCCCAGCGAGAAGCCAGGGCCCCCCGAAGAGAAGTTCTCAGAGATTTTCCACCACAAATGATCTTTAGATGGCTTGTGAAGTATAACAAAGCCCTTTATTAATGAACAAACAGAAACTTCTCTTGTCTTCAGTAAAGTTAAACAAATGATTTCAGGCTTTTATGCAACTGGTGGCTTCCTAATCTTGTCCACGAAGGACAGGCAATTGTCTTCAATAACTGATTCTTTACTTTAAAGGAAAATCCTCTTTTTAAACTTCTCCCAGGCTGACTGTAATCTAATTCTTACTGATGTGGGCTCCGCTACCGGGTTGAACTGCGTCTCGAGCACTGAGTGGACCTACCAGTAAGGACAGTAGATTCTCCAGCTGGAGTTCTTTGGTCTTCCAAACTGTTCACCCTCTGAAATTCCTCAAAGCTTTGGGGATGCTTCCCTGGAAATCTTTGGAGATCTTTGGATGCTCTTAAGACTGTTCTCCCCCAGAAAGTCTTAAGGGTTGAAGCTTTTGTACAGGAGAAGCTTGTAGACGTCCTCTACATTAGCTTTCCTTACTGAGACTAACTAAAAATGGCTCCCTTCCCATCCCGATTGCCCTGAGCAAGGGGCAGAACCAAAACCTAACGATGATGGATAGGTGACTTGCCCTATGGCTGCAACCAAAGAAAGCCACTCTTCTGCAGAATCCCTGAAACCTTGGACTGCAAGCAAACACTCAATACAAAGCAAATAAAGTTGGAGCTCCTGGTACAGCCGTACCAGCACACTATTGACCTATCAGTGTGATGTCAAATACTAGGAAGGGTTCTAGAACATGTCCTTAAATAACTGCCTGTGCAGTTGCAAATAAATGCTGGTATTACTAAAAACTGACATGAGTTTTTCAAAATCAAGACATGAATGATTTACAAATTTGCTAGAGTGCTGTGGAAGTGCTGCATTTCTTGATTTCAGGAAGGCTTTTAGACTGGAAGACTTGTGAACTGTGTGCCTGACAATTTTACAGTTAGGGTGACAGGCTGAACCCAGAGATTATTCACCAATAGCTGCTCTTCATCCTAGAAAGAAGTGACTAGCTTGGAGAAAAGAATGCCTGTTAATCACTTCTGTTATCTTTCTCTCCCTTCCTGGACCGTGTCCATGAACTGGGAGGAGAGATGAAATGACAACCTATGCATCAAGGCTTTTCAGCTTCCTATCCATAGCCGTGTAACCTCTTGCTGTGCATTGCAGAGTCATTGGTTCCCATATCGACCAACCTCTGTGACATCATGGATTTCTGCCCCAGGAAGATAGCACACCTCTCAAGCCATCCTGTCAGGCTTGCAAACCACTATTTCTGTTCCCATCAGCAGGGAATCCCCTACCACCACTACACATTTCCTGTTAAGGCCATTACATGTTGTTTTCTGTTAAGATTCAACATCTAGTGTTGAAAGGGTACTGGTTTGCAGCATATGCACATTTTGCTTATGGCCAACATGATTCCACTGGATTAACAGGTAAAGATACAGAATGGGGGACGCTTGGCTCGAGAGCAGTACGTACGAAAAAGATCTTTGAGTCCTCGTGGACAACAAGTTAAACATGAGCCAACAATGTGATGCAGCAGCAAAAAAAGCCAAGGGGATTTTGGCCTGCATCAATAGGAGCATAGTGTCTCTAGATCCAGGGAAGTCATGTTACCCCTCTATTCTGCCTTGCTTTAGACCACACCTGGAATATTGTGTCCAATTCTGGGCACCATAATTGAAGAGAGATATTGACAAGCTGGAATGTATCCAGAGTAGGGCAACTAAAATGATCAAAGGTCTGGAGAACAAGCCCTATGAGGATCGGCTTAAGGAGCTGGGCATGTTTAGCCTGAAGAAGAGAAGACTGAGAGAAGCGATGATATCCATATATAAATATGTGAGGGGAAGTCATAGGGAGGAGGGAGCAAGCTTGTTTACTGATGCCCTGGAGACTAGGACGCAGAACAATGGCTTCAAACTACAAGGAGATTCCATCTGAACATTAGGAAGAGCTTCCTGACTGTGAGAGCCGTTCAGCAGTGGAACTCTCTGCCCCGGAGTGTGGTGGAGGCTCCTTCTTTGGAAGCTTTTAAACAGAGGCTGGATGGCCATCTGTCGGGGGGGGGGGGGGGTGCTTTGAATGCAATTTTCCTGTTTCTCGGCAGAGAGTTGGACTGGATGGCCCATGAGGTCTCTTCCAACTGTTAGAACTAAGCTGTTAGAATTTAAAACACAATTAAAGACATATCTCTTCTGGCAAGCCTACTCATTCAATTTTAAACTATGAATTTTAAATCAACATAAAGTAAATATGAATGGTTTCAATATATGTTTTAATTTAATTTAATTAATTTTTTTTATCCTGTGATTTAAACCATTTTATGTTTTGGTCTCCAATAAAAAATGAGTCAACTTTTTGTGAGGGTGGAATTCATTTCTAAGCTTATAGGTTGTCCAATTTTCTGCTCTAGAATCTTTTCTGATATTGATGTCAAGCTGATTGGACAGTAATTATTTGGGTCCTTTTTTTCTCCTTTTTGAAGATAGAGACAAGCTCCTTCTTTGGGGGCTTTAAAACAGAGACTGGCCATCTGTCAGGGGTACTTTTGATGCAGAGCATCTACCCCCCCCCAAGTATTTGTAGTTCGCCAAGGGCCGGACAATGGATTCTGCTGCTTCCTGACCCAGCACACAAAACTGGGTTCCTGTTTCCTCTCTGTGAATTCTCTGGCTGGTGCACTGGACCCTGGCCCCTGATCAGGGAAATGTAGTTCTCCAAAGGACATTGCCCCACTCTCCACCACTTGCAGATTCCTTGCAGACCTTTCTGCCTTCTCTGATTGACTTGGTGCCCTAGCATCACGGACTTCCTCCATGAACTCCAAAAGCCAAGCCGCTTGGGAAGCATGGCCCCCGCCTGTGGGTGCATGCCCTTGTTGCAAAGGATCATACCTCAGGAACTCTGCTGCTTATCTCTATCAATTGCTGTGGTTTTCTAATAAACTTTACTGGGATGGGGATGGGATGGGGACCCTTTTTATGAAATCTATGAGCTTATGAAGGTTTATGGAGAATGTATATGAACTATATGATATGAAATGAAATGTACCCTCACCCTCTTTCCCTACTCTTCCCCTTGAACTTTGCCCTACAAAAGAGTATGTGACCTGGGGATTACAGTTTAAGGAATCCAATTTCCTTGGAAGAAGCTCCATTCATATTGACATTGCATGGATAAATACTGGCAAATCTATGGCTTTGTTTTTCAGAGTTCAGACAAACAAAAGTCAGAGATTTTGTCAGCCAAAAGCCCGGAAAAACAGACTGATTGCATCAATTATGGTGTTTGTGCATGCTCCCTTGTGACAAAGGACCCCTTTGCCCGCAAGGTTGAAGATCCAGACACCACCCATATCCACCTTTTTGCTCATACACATCTTTTATCAAGACCCAGGAAATCCCCTGTTCTCCCCATCCGCCTCCCTGCCGTGAAGAGACAAAAGGTGTTCCATCAGCTGGCAGACGCCTCCCAGGCATTCCGCCCCTCTGCGCTGTCAAACTAGAGCCCGCCTCCTGGCCGCTGATTGGACAATCTCTGGAGGCGCTCCGAGGGCTCTGATTGGCCCTCTGGAGGCAACAGCGGCCGGCGATTGGAGGGAGGGTGGGACCAGCGGCCAAGCCTCCTCCCAGCTGTTCCGGAGCCGGCCAATCAGGACAGAGGGAACTGACAGGAGGCGGGCGGGGGATTCAAACCAGGATTTCTTTGTTCTGTCTGTATAAATATGCCTGAAATTCACTGTACTGTATGCTTATAGAGGAAATATCCCTGTAATGCATCCTTTTCAGCTGAATCGCTAAATAAACGCTTCGGTCGCTGGGTACCTCTTCAGCCTCTGGCGAGATTAATTCTTAATATTTCTGCGTCTTATTGAATTGGCATCCGCTGGCCGCTCGCCAAGGTCAGGACCCCATTCGCGGTCCTTTTAGGGACTCTCCTCGCTGGGAGAACCCCCAAAAAGAGCTCGATATCACTTTGTGCTTTTTCCGCTCTGCAGGGGATTGGACTAGATGATCCACGTAGTCTCTTCCAATTCTATGATTTGGTTTCCTTCAGTCTGTCTTTTGTTCTTCAGTTCTCAAAATTGATTGCCAGTGGATCTGAAATTACTTCTGCCAGTTCTTTTAATACTTTTGGATGGAATTCATCTAGCCCTGGAGACTTAAATCCATGTAGATTAGACAGCTATACTTGTACTGCCCCTTTACGCATTCTGTGCTGCATTTGCCTTATTCCATCATCTCCTCCATTATCCCCAAGTTAATAGTTCAAGTTCATCCTTTTAGAATAGCAAAAGTGTCGAACAGCCTTGCCTTTTCTCTATTTCTTGTTAGTATTTCATCACCACCTGTACATGGGTGGCTTTATCATTTCCTTGTTCTTCTTTGCTATGGACATAACCAAAAAAGCCCTGGGCCAGAGTGAAGCGAGGGGAGGCCAGGGGACAGGTCCACCTTGTCTCCTGCATATGTCTTCAGTTGGGGACCCCCCCCCCCCCCAGCACCAACTGCTGCTCTGGGCCAGAGTGAAGAGAGAGGGAGGCAGGGGACAATTCCTTGTCTCCTGTGCTATGCTAATAATATAATATAATATAATAATATAATATAATATATTGTATATACATATAATATTTATAATATTATAATGTAATGCAATATACTACTACTACTACTAATAGTAATATGATAATTATATATTTATATTACATGTAATATTACTAATAATATTACAATATAACGGTATAGTACAATATAGTAACATTTAATACTGATATTGTACTATGCTAATAATATAATATATTGTATGTATATATATATTGTAAGCCGCTCTGAGTCCCCTTCAGGGTGAGAAGGGCAGCATATAAATGTTGTAAACAAACAAACAAACAATAGCCTCTCTAGGAAGCCTCAGCTCATTCTGAGCTTTTGGTTTTCTAACTTTCTCCCTACATATTCTGGCCATTTGAATTCTACTTTCGTGATTTCTCACTTTTTTCTTTTCTTTTACATGTTCCTTTTAAATTTTAGCTCAGTTGAAAGTTCCTTAGACAGCCATTCTGCTTTCTTTAGACACAGCTTATTTTAACTCACTGGAATGGTTTCAAACTGTACCGCCAATATCTCACTTAAAAAGCTACCATCCATCATAAACTCCTTTCTCTTCTAGCATTTCTTGCCAGGGGGTCACGTTCAGTTTTCCCCTAATTTTACTGAAGTTATCTTTCTGAAAGTATAGAATGCCCATGATTTAATTTTCCTTTCTGTTGTATAACAAACTCTAGAACAGGGGTCCTCAAACTAAGGCCCGGGGGCCGGATACGGCCCTCCAAGGTCATTTACCCAGCCCTTGCTCTGGGTCAACCTAAGTCTGAAACGACTTGAAAGCACACAACAACAACAACAAGAACAATCCTATCTTATTAGCCAAAAGCAGGCCCACGCTTCCCATTGAAATACTAATAAGTTTATAATTGTTAAAATTGTTCTTCATTTTTATTATTGTACTAGCTTGGGGACCCGGCGTTGCCCGGGTTATTAGAGAAAGTGGGTAATGGCGGTTCTGTATGCCAAGTTTGGTCTTTATTGGTCTTTGGATAACGGCTGCATTATTTTCAGGAAGTGAGTGAAGGTACTTGAAGTCCCATCATCCATGGGCCATCCTCCTACAAACAGCAGCAGGATATAGAGTGGGTCATGGGGGCTCTGTGTGCCAAGTTTGGTCTTTATCAGTCATTAGATGAGGGTGGCAGTGGTGTCAGTAAGTGAGTGAAGGTACTGCAAGTCCCATCATCCAAAGTCCATCCCCTTTCAAACTGCAGCAGGATGTAGAGTGGATCATGGGGGCTCTGTGTGCCAAGTGTGGTCTTGAGTGGTCATTAGAAGAGGTTTGCAGCAATCTTCGGAAGGGAGTGGAGGTACTTGAAGTCCCATCATCCATGGTCTGTCCTCCTCCAAACTGCATCAGGATGTAGAGTGGGTCATTGGAGCTCCATGTGCCAAGTGTAGTCTTGATTAGTCATTGGCGAGGGTCTCAGTGGTCTCAGGAAGTGAGCAAAGGTACTGCAAGTCCCATCATCCATCTCCAAAGTTTTCCAAACAACACCAGGACGTAACGTGGGTCATGAGAGGTCTATGTGCCAAGTTTGGTCTTGATCCGTCATTGGATGAGGTTTGCAGAGGTCTCAGAATGTGAGTGAAGGTACTGGAAGTTCCATCATCCATGGTCCACCCTTCTCCAAAACTGCAGCAGGATGTAGAGTGGGTCATGGGGGCTCTGTGTGCCAACGTTGGTCTTGATTGGTCATTTGATGAGTTTTGCAGCAGTCTTGGGTAGTGGAGGTACTTGAAGTCCCATCATCCATGGTCTGTCGTCCTCCAATGTGCTCCAGGATGTATAGTGGGTCATTGAAGCTCCATGTGCCAAGTTTAGTCTTGATGAGTCATTGGCGAGGGTCTCAGTGGTCTCAGGAAGTGAGTGAAGTGACTGCAAGTCCCATCATCCATTGTCAAATTCTTCCAAACCGCACCAGGATGTAGAGTGAGTTATGTGGGCTCTCTGTGTAAATTGTGGTCCTGATCCATCATTGTTGGCAGTTATAATGGTCTTAGGAAGGGAGTGCAGGTTTTGCAAGTCCCATCGTCCATGGTGCATCCTCCTTCAAACTGCACCTGGATGTAGAGTGCGTCATGGAGACTCAGTGTGCCAAGTTTGGTATTTATCGGTAATTGGATGAGGGTTGCAGTGGTCTGAAGAATTGAGCAATGGTACTGCAAGTCCCATAATCCACGGTCCATCCCCGGCCAAACCACACCAGGACGTAAAGTGGGTCATGAGAGGTCTATGTGCGAAGTTTGGTCCTGATCAGTCATGGGATGAGGTTAACAGCGGTCTCAGAATGTGAGTGGTGGTACTGAAAGTCCCATCATCCATGGTTCATCCTCCTCCAAACTGCAGTAGGATGTCGAGTGGGTCATGGGGGCTCTGTGTGCCTATTTCAGTCTGTATTGGGAGTGTTCTGACCCAGCCCCCGGCCTTTCCTTTCCTCTCTTTGTCATCTCGGAATGTTGGATTTGAGGCTAGCCAATCAGAGACCATATGCAAATTTCCTTCTGTCATGTCCCCGTTTCTGCCATGAACCCTCTTCTCCACCAGGGGCTCCTATTGAAGCTAGCCAATCAGAGACCATATGCAAATAGCACCACAGCGGCAGCCAATCAGAACGCTGGCACATACCCCTTCCGCCCTCCGCACCTCTGTCCTTCCCATACAAACACTCTTCTTTATTATAGACTAGCTTGGGGACCCGGCGCTGCCCGGGTTATTAGAGAAAGTGGGTAATGGCGGTTCTGTATGCCAAGTTTGGTCTTTGTTGGTCATTGGATAACGGCTGCATTGTTTTCAGGAAGTGAGTGAAGGTACTTGAAGTCCCATCATCTATGGTCCACCCTCCTCCAAACAGCAGCAGGATATAGAGTGGGTCATGGGGGCTCTGTGTGCCAAGTTTGGACTTGATCGGTCATTAGATGAGTGTTGCAGCGGTCTTGGGAAGTGAGTGGAGGTACTTGAAGTCCCATCATCCATAGTCTGTACTCCCCCAAACCTCACCAGAATGTTGAGTTGGCCATGGGGGCTCTATGTTCCAAGTTTGGTCTTTATTGGTTTTTGAATGAGTGTCGCTATGGTTTCAGGAAGTGAGTGAACGTACTGCAAGTCCCATCATCCATCGTCCATCCTTCAAACAGCACCAGGATGTAGGGTGGGTCATGGGGGCTGTGTGTGCCAAGTTTGGTCTTGATCGGTCATTAGATGAGGGTTGCAGCAATCTTGGGAAGGGAGTGGAGGTACTTGAAGTCCCATCATCCATGGTCTGTCCTCCAAACTGCACCAGGGTGTAGAGTGGGTCACTGGGGCTCCGTGTGCCAAGTTTGGTCTTGATTAGTCATTGGCGAGGGTCTCAGTGGTCTCAGAAAGTGAGTGAGGTTACTGCAAGTCCCATCATCCATCTCCATTTTTTTTCCAAATGACACCAGGACGTAAAGTGGGTCATGAGAGGTCTATGTGCCAAGTTTGGTCTTGATCAGTCATTGCATGAGGTTTGCAGAGGTCTCAGAATGTGAGTGAAGGTACTGGAAGTCACATCATCCATTGTCTGTCCTCCTCCAAAACTGCAGCAGGATGTAGAGTGGGTCATGGGGGCTCTGTGTGGCAAGTTTGGTCTTGATCGGACATTAGGTGAGGGTTGCAGCAGTCTTGGGGAGTGGAGGTACTTGAAGTCCCATCATCCATGGTTTGTCCTCCTTGAACGTGCACCAGGATGTAGAGTGGGTCATTAGGACTCTGTGTGCCAAATTTGGTCTTGATCAGTCAGTGGTCTCAGGAAGTGAGTGAAGTGACTGCAAGTCCCATCATCCACTGACAATTTTTTCCTAACTGCACCAGGATGTAGAGTGGGTCATGCGGACTCTCTGTGTAAATTGTGGTCCTGATCCATCATTGTTGGCAGTTGTAATGGTCTTAGGAAGGGAGTGCAGGTATTGCAAGTCCCATCGTCCATGGTGCATCCTCCTCCAAACTGCACCAGGATGTAGAGTGCATCATGGAGACTCAGTGTGCCAAGTTTGGTCTTTATCGGTAAATGGATGAGGGTTGCAGTGGTCTCAGGAATTGAGCAAAGGTACTGCAAGTCCCATAATCCATGGTCCATCCCCGGCCAAACCACACCAGGACATAAAGTGGGTCATGAGAGGTCTATGTGCCAAGTTTGGTCCTGATCAGTCATTGGATGAGGTTAACAGCGGTCTCAGAATGTGAGTGATGGTACTGCAAGTCCCATCATCCATGGTTGCAGTAGGATGTCGAGTCGGTCTTGCAGGCTCTGTGTGCCAAGTGTGGTCTGTATTGGTAATTTTCTGACTCAGCCCCCTCTGGCCTTTTCCTTTCCTCTGTTTGTCATCTCAGAATCTTGGAATTGAGGCTGGCCAATCAGGGACCATATGCAAATTTCCTTCTCATGTCCCCGTTTCTGCCATGAACTCTTTTCTCCACCAGGGGCTCCTATTGAAGCTGGCCAATCAGAGACCATATGCAAATAGCACCACTGCAGCAGCCAATCAAAACGCTGGCACATACTCCTCCCGCCACACTTTTGTCCTCCGCATACAAGTTTTGACTTTTATTATATACATAGATATAGATTGTTTTAAAGTGTTTTTGCACTACAAATAAGATTATGTGCAGTGTGCATAGGAATTCATTCATGTTTTAATTTTCAAATTATAACCTGGCCCTCCCACAGTTTGAGGGACTGTGACCTGGCCCTCTGTTTAAAAAGTTTGAGGACCCCTGCTCTAGAAGAACATGGTTGTTTCCACTTAAGGAAACCGCTACTTCTGGACAATAAAAATATCTGAAAGGCAAATGAGAAATTTGTTGGAATTCTTAACAGAGGTTGTCTTCAAACAAATATCAGGATAGTTGAAAATTTCCTGTCATGTTTACATCTCTCCTTTTTGAATGTGTGGTCGTTTGTTCTAGGGAGGCATCATCTATGTCCTCAGTTTGGCTTGGAGGTGTGTAGTAGACCCTCACAATGGCACTCTCTTTTTTTTTAATCCTTATTTTTTATCCAGATTCTCCCAACCTGCCTTCGAGGATTTTTGTCACGAACCTCCTCTCCCATGTATAAATATCCATGATGTAAAATGCTACTCCTCTTTTCCTGTTGGTCTATGTTTCAGAAATAGATTATAAGGTTTTATTACTATGTTCCAATCAAGAGACATGGCCCATCAGGCTTTAATGAAGTCAATTACATCATATTTACTTTGTTGTATTAAGAGATCAAGTTCATCTTATTTCCCATGCTTTGTGCATTAGTGCAGAGACACCAAAGATCACAGGTCACCCCAGCTTGTTTATTTAAGTTTTTACCTTCTCTTTGCACAATTCTCTCCTCTTAAGGTTCTGCTTATAGTCTCTCTCTTCCCCATATTACTCAGTGATCAGATTTGTGAATTTCTTAGCAAAAATGTTCCTGCCAACTAATGTGAGGTTGAAGTCATCCCATGCCAGAGTCCCAACTTCCTGAAACCTCAGACTACGCTCCAGAAAGCCAAATTGTTTCTGGCAGCACCATCTGCGAAGCCAGTTATTCATTTCTATTCTCCTTCTTTGGACTGTGGCTTTCAACTGGGATGGGAGATGAAATGACAACCTGGGCATCAAAGCCCTTCAACTTTCTTTCCATTGTCTCATAATCCTGTATAATCGCCCAAAGACTACACCTGCAGTGTTATTGATTCCCACATGAACCAAAAAGTAAGGAATAATGGTCTGTGTGCTTGAAAAGCCTTGCTACGTCTTGGATACTTGCTCCAAGAAGAAAGCACACCTCTCGTGTTATCCTGTTAGGTCCGCAAACCGCTGCTGCTGTTCCCTTCAGCAGTTCTTTACCACCATCACGTCTTTTTGGAGGTTTGTCAGAGGCCATTCCACGTGTTGCCTTTTTAAAGGGCATCGGCACATTCCCTGAAGATTAGCACTGTTGTACCTCTTGCAGTTTTGTATCATCACTGATGGTGGAGAGCTTCGATTTGGATTGGTAGAAAGATTCCTGGTGCTTCTACATTTATGTGTAACTTTACTCCAAATTTTTCCTGTGTTTCAGGATACCTCCTCCTGAGATAAAACCCTTGTGTGATTCTTCTGTAAGACAGTCTGCTTTGCTAGCTTCAAAGCCACCTCTTCTTCTGTAATATGTTGAAATAAAAGGCACTGGATCTTTTATTTCAGGGGCAGGATTCAAAACGATCTTGACAGATTAGAGAAATGGGCCAAAGCTAACAAAATGAAGTTCAACAGTGACAAATGCAAGATACTCCACTTAGGCAGAAAAAAACGAAATACAAAGATACAGAATGGGGGACAATGCCTGGCTCGAGAGCAGTACGTGTGAAAAAGATCTTGGAGTCCTCGTGGACAACAAGTCAAACATGAGCCAACAATGTGATGTGGTGGCAAAAAAGGCCAATGGGATTTTGGCCTGCATCAATAGGAGCATAGTGTCTAGATCTAGGAAAGTAATGCTACCCCTCTAGTCTGCTTTGGTTAGACCACACCTGGAATAGTGTGTCCAATTCTGGGCACCACAATTCAAGAGAGATATTGACAAGCTGGAATGTGTCCAGAAGAGGGCGACTAAAATGATCAAGGGTCTGGAGAACAAGCCCTATGAGGAGCGGCTTAAGGAGTTGGGCATGTTTAGCCTGAAGAAGAGAAGGCTGAGAGGAGATATGATAGCCATGTATAAATATGAGAGGAAGCCACAGGGAGGAGGGAGGAAGCTTCCTTTCTGCTTCCTTGGAGACTAGGACACGGAACAATGGCTTCAAGAGGAGATTCCATCTGAACATGAGGAAGAACGTCCTGATTGTGAGAGCCATTCAGCAGTTGAACTCTCTGCCCTGGAGTGTGGTGGAGGCTCCTTCTTTGGAAGCTTTTAAACAGAGGCTGGATGGCCATCTCTCAGGGGTGATTTGAATGCAACATTCCTGCTTCCTGGCAGGGGGTTGGACTGGATGGCCCATGAGGTCTCTTCCAACTCTTTGATTCTATGATTCTCTTCAAAGAGTCCACTAACAGAACACAATATTTCATATCTGCTGCAGGTGACTGCATGAGCTCCCCCAGCATTCATTTTTATCAGAATTAAGTAGAGAATGGAACAATATGGGCCTCCCCTATTAAATGCCCACGCAAACATTCTTACATGTCACTCCAGTATGCCTACTGTATTTTCACTCTATGCTGTGTCTCACCTTGATCTTTAGAGAGAGGTAGGTAAGAAATAATATATTATTATTAATAATAATAAGAATGTCTCTTCCTAGTCACCTAAAATCTGATTTTCCATATAGGTTGCGATTCTTAGTTGCAATTAACAACAATAGAAAAAACAATTTACAGTTGTGTACTTCTCTAGTTAAATAAAATCTATTTTCCATTTAGGTTGCATATCTTGAATAGAAATTCCCCACTGCAGTTGTAAAGATTGTGCGTGCATGTGTGCATGTAGGGTGGGGATGGACAGACCAGGCTGAGTTTTCAATAAATATTATGTTTTTCATATAAGACAGCTTTCCAGTGGATTGAGCCATGTAGATGCTATCTTAAGTGCCTGTTGTTCATTCGTTCAGTCGTCTCCGACTCTTCGTGACCTCATGGACCAGCCCACGCCAGAGCTCCCTGTCGGCCGTCACCACCCCCAGCTCCCTCAAGGTCAGTCCAGTCACTTCAAGGATGCCATCCATCCATCTTGCCCTTGGTCGGCCCCTCTTCCTTTTGCCTTGTGGCAGTAAATCACATCTACATTAATTGGTTTTGCTCCAACAGTTTGGTTTGCTGCAAGTATTAAAGTTCAGTCTGTTTCTAAAAAGAAAGGAAGACACAAAAGATGTACCCTCCATAATCTAGGAATAGTAACAAGTCTTTTTCTGGAAACTAGAATATTTAGCCAGCTTCTTTTCTGCTTGGAAACCAGGTAATGAAAATGAGTTTGAGAGGTTGTTATGGAAACTAGTCCTTGCATTGGTTTTCTAAGTTTTCCATCTATATCTTAAAGACAGCTAAATTGGTACACAGAACCAGTGTTTTAAATAAAGTACATTACAGCCTCCATTTCTGCAGGGAATATGTTCCTAGACCACCACTCTGGATGCCCCAAACCCTATAATTTGACTATACTCGGGCTCTAAACATACTGTAGACTCCATGGATGAGGGGGCCGTACTGTACCTGTTATTCCAGAACGAACTGATGTTTGATGGAAACCAAAAATTACCACGACTGGTTTTTTTTATAAACACTAGGTCAAAATTGTAATTTGTTATTGGGTTGTTGTAGGTTTTTCGGGCAGTGCAAGAAGCACGGCCTGAATATCAAGCAAAAAGTGGGTGCTAGAAACAATATCATACGAAAGCTTACTGGCACAACCTGGGGATCACAAGCAGACACAGTGAAGAAATCCGCCCTTGCGCTATGCTACTCTGCTGCTGAGTATGCATGCCCAGTGTGGAACACATCTCACCACACCAAAACAGTGGATGTGGCTCTTAATGAGACATGCCGCATTATCACGGGGTGTTTGCATCCTACACCACTGGAGAAATTACACCGCTTAGCTGGTATTGCACCACCTGACATTCGCCGGGAAGTAGCAGCCAATACTGAAAGGACCAAGGCAGAGACATCTCCAGCTCATCCCTTGTTTGGACATCAGCCAGCATGTCAACGACTTAAATCAAGAAATAGTTTTCTAAGATCTACAGAGACACTTGCTGGACACCTCAGCAAGTGAGAGTCCAAAAGTGGCAGGCTCAAACCCATAGCCTCAATCAATGGCTGATACCCAATGAGAGACTCCCCCCCTGGGCACACAGAAAACTGGGCGACTTGGAAGGCGCTGAACAGACTGCGCTCTGGCACCACGAGATGCAGAGCCAACCTTCAGAAATGAGGCTACAAAGTGGAATCCACAACATGTGAGTGTGGAGAAGAGCAAACCACAGACTACCTGCTGCAATGCAACCTGAGCCCTGCTACATGCACAATGGAGGACCTTCTTGCGGCAACATCAGAAGCACTCCAAGTGGCCAGATACTGGTCAAAGGACATCTAATCAACTACCAAGCTTGCAAACTCTGTGTCTTTTGTATGTTTGTTTGTTTGTTCTGTCAAAAATGTAATACAACTGTTCGGTTGCCTGACACGATAAATAAATAAAAGGTTTTTCGGGCTGTATGGCCATGTTCTAGAAGTATTCTCTCCTGACGTTTTGGCTGCATCTTTGGCAGGCAACCTCTGAGGATGCTTGCCACAGATTCAGGCGAAACGTCAGCAGATAATACTTCTAGAACATGGCCATACAACCCAAAAAACCTACAACAACACAGTGATTCTGGTCATGAAAGCCTTTGACAATACATTGAAATTTGTTATGTTTTTGACATACTACCCATTTGGGTGGTGGCTGTGTCCTACATTTTTCACTCAGCTCTCTCTGTATATATGTTCGCGCACACACACATAGAAAGAGAAGAGATGGATGCAGGTAAGAGAAATTGTGTAGTTACATAATTATTGAAATGTTTTTGTTTTGTGCATATGCATTGTTTTTGTTCATTTTTTTTTGTTAAATTGTATTGAAATGCAAGAATTTGCATACATTTTGCATCAGTCAACCACAGATCCTTCTGCCTTCATTCCTTCAGTTAACACCGCCACCCCTTAACACTGCAGCAACTTCTTGTAGTACATATTACTGTTGGCTCAAAGCTTGCTGACTTACCCAATCAGCTTCTTATGGTCATTACTGTTTTTCAGCCAAAAGCTGAAGTTAGACTCTAGATCAGTGTTTCTCAGCCGTCCTAATGCCATGACCCCTTAATATACTTCCTCATGTTATGGTGAACCCCAACCATAACATTAGTTTCTTTGCAACTTCATAACTGTCATTTTGCTTATGTTATGAATAGTAAATATCTGATATGCAGGATGTATTTTCATTTACTGGACCAAATTTGGCACAAATACCAAATGCACCCAAATTTGAATACTGGTGGGATTGGGGGAGGGCATTGATTTTGTCCTGAGGGAGTTGTAGTTGCTGGGATTTATAGTTCACCTACAATCAAGAGAGTATTCTGAACTGCACAAAGATGGAATTGAACCAATCTTGGAACACAGAACTCCCATGACCAACAGAAAATACTGGATGGAAGGGCTTGGCGGGTATTAACCTTGAGTTTTGGAGTTGTAGGTTCACCTACATCCAGAGAGCACTGTGGACTCAAACAATGATGATCTGGGTCAAACTTGGCATGAATTCTCAATATGCCCAAATGTGAACACTGATGGATTTTGAGGAAAACAGATCTGACATTTGGGAGTTGTAGTTGCTGGGATTTATAGTTCACCTACAATGAAAGAGCATTCTGACTCCTACCAACGATTGAATTGGGCCAAACTTCCCACACAGAACTCCCATGACCATCAGTAAATACTGTGTTTTCTGATGGTCTTTGGAGACCCCTCTGACACCCCCTCGCGACCCCTCCAGGGGGTCCCGACCCCCAGGTTGAGAACGCTGCTCTAGGATTTTTGTGGAGGCAGGGGAAGGTATAATGTTTTACTTTATCCTCATGGCTCTCTCCATCCCACCTGGACAATAAAGACAATGTTCACTTGTGCCTTTTCAAGAAAATTCCTACCTTCTTTCAGGATGCGTTCCACCCTCTGTCACTTTTCACCCCATTTTCCCCACTTAAAAGCAACTGTCAACCTTTTAATGCTATGTGTCACCATTCTGTTTCAAATGGAAGCCCATTCATTTAGATGTATCTAACTTTACCTCATCTCCTAGCAGGAAAATTAAACCCCATAGCTTGTCCATCCAGGCCCGTAGCCAGGATTCAATTTGAGGTGGGGGGGGGGGGGCTGAGTTTTTTTCAGGGGGAGTTTCAGGGGGGGGGGGGGTTGAGTTTTGGGGGGGGGCTGAGTCTGAGTGAAAGAGGGTCTACCCTAGCAAACCTTCTGTATCATTACCCCAATACCCCATGCATATGGGATATATTGAGTATGGTGATCAGATCATGATATGAATAAAACATAACAATTTAAATAATGCACCAGTAAGGCCTTTTCGTGAACCACCATGAGAATTTGGGGGGGGGGGGGGCTGAAGGCCCCTAAAGCCCCCCCCCCCCCCCCCCCCCCCCCCCCCCCGCCGGCTACATGCCTGGTCCCCATCCATAACCCCCACCAGATATAACCACTCCATTTTCCTATCTCATCAAATCCCCTGTTTTTATCCATGCATTTGGCTCAGTCTACTTTGATCAACCCATTTTTAACTTTTCATCTTACCCTATATCCGGTGTTTTTATCCCATTGTGTTATTTTCTTTCATTGTTTGTATTTTATTTGAGTTATTAATTGCTGTATGTATTTTATTTTGTTTATTGTATTTGTTGGGCTTGGCCTCATTTTAGTCGCCCCGAGTCCCTGAGGGGAGATGGTGGCGGGGTATAAATAAAGTTTAATAATAATAATAATAATAAAATAATAATAATAATAATAATAATAGCTTGGCTCACATTTTCCCTAGTGCCTACTAAACTACTTTCTCTCTACATGGATAGTTATCAACTTCATCTGTTTTAGCTGAGCCTGGAATTAAAGACGTGGATGTTTTGTCGTGCTTTCGATTGACGACTCCTATGACACATGACCTGCATCATGACTTGAGTTGTCATTCAATCTGATGTCCTATATTATATTGACTGATCCTGTTAATTTACTCTGTTTCCATGATATTTCCTATGCCGTTATACATTGTTATTCACCTTACTAAACCACTTATCCTTTTAACTAGTTCATGTAGTAGTCTTTCCTCCCCCCCCTCCAAAATTAGTCTGTTATTGTTGTTGCTAGCTATTATCGTTATGTTGTTTTACGCTGTTTGATGCTGTTTTAATTGTTTTTTGCTTTGTTTTTAATTGTATTTTGCCTTGGGCTTGGGCCCCATGTAAGCCGCCCCGAGTCCCTTCGGGGAGATGGAGGCAGGGTAGAAAAATAAAGTTCTTCTTCTTCTGAGTGGCAAGATCTTGGACACCTAAGCTTTCAGCCTCCTTCCTATCACTTTTATATCATGAATATCACTTTATATATCATGAATATATTCCCTCAAATCACTGGTACCATAGCGGATTCCCCAACACTATTTCTTAGACTGACTAGGGCCCCTACCACACAGCTGAATAAAACCCCACATTATCTGCTTTGAACTGGAATATATGACAATATGGACTTAGATAACCCAGTTCAAATCAGATATTGTGGGATTTTCTGTCTTGATATTCTAAGTTATATGGCTGTGTAGAAGGGCCATTGGTGACACATGATACAACCTTTGCTACTTAACTGGCATTCAATTAATTGCAATTGCCCATCAAAACCCAACTAAGTTTATAATGATTGGAAACACCATTACATTTAAATAGACTTGAATGAACTCACATTGTTTTTAATCAGCATTGTTCTATATTTAGTGCTAGCCAATTGAGTCATAGAATCATAGAATCAAAGAGTTGGAAGAGACCTCATGGGCCATCCAGTCCAACCCCATTCTGCCAAGAAGCAGGAATATTGCATTCAAATCACCCCTGACAGATGGCCATCCAGCCTCTGTTTAAAAGCTTCCAAAGAAGGAGCCTCCACCACACTTCACGGGGCAGAGACTTCCACTGCTGCACAGCTCTCACAGTCAGGAAGTTCTTCCTCGTGTTCAGATGGAATCTCCTCTCTTGTAGTTTGAAGCCATTGTTCCGTGTCCTAGTCTCCAAGGAAGCAGAAAACAAGCTTGCTCCCTCCTCCCTGTGGCTTCCCCTCACATATTTATACATGGCTAACATATCTCCTTTCAGCCTTCTCTTCTTCAGGCTAAACATGCCCAGCTCCTTAAGCCGCTCCTCATAGGGCTTGTTCTCCAGACCCTTGATCATTTTAGTCACTCTCCTCTGGACACATTCCAGCTTGTCAATATCTCTCTTGTCCTTATATTGGAAAAAAGGCAGGATAAAAACAATAAGTAAATGTAATAAAATTATTGAACCTGGGACGCAGCTCACTAGGGGGACTTTAGATCAGTTTTTCCCTCTTCAGGAACAGAGAGTTACTGTGCTGCTAAGACACAACTGAGAAACGTTAAACTTTATTCAAATAAGGCATTCTGGAGTTGTTATCCAAAAACACATGGTGGAAGACCACTGTTCTCTGGCCCCATGCTAAAATATAGATAACACCCATGATTATCTTGAATTAGATAAAATAAAAATGCATTAAAAACACACAAACAGGCCATTTCATATAGTTTATATAGCAACTGGATTGGAACTAGTTATAGAGCTTAAAGGGAACAAAGCTTTTCTGTCTGAGCATTGCACATTCTGAGATTTAGGTTTGGTGACCAGAACAGTAAACGTGTGCTTAATAACTTAAAGCTGTAGAAGGATAGAAAGGTAGGGACTCACTCTCAAATTATGCCCAAAACAGAATTTATATATATTTTCATTGCAGCTGCACATAATATCACCACTTACTTTCCAACACAATCCAAAGGTTTTGTTTTTTTCATCAATTGCTATCAGAAAATCTCCCTACTAGTGAATATGTGTAATCCTCAATATGAAGAAGAGAGGCAAAATTCATATGAGTGGCAAGGAACTTCAATATAAACATATTCAACCTTCCTCCATAACAACCGTAACATAAAGGTTACATGATTTATTTATGAAATCAGCTTGTATTACAGATTTCTTCGCACAAGTAATCTCAATGTAACTTCACATGAAAAAGCTTAAGAAATCTATCTTTACATGTTAGTAACAGGTGTAGCTGGTTTTGCTTCGTCAAGATCAGCTTCCAGCCAGCGATATTTACGATGACGCCGCAGGACTTCAATGGCTTTCTGCTCTATAGGGGTTGGGACGACACCCAAGTCTTCCAATCCAGGAAGGTTAGGGAATCTCATGTCTGTGGTATGGAACTTAAGAGAGAAATAAGTAACAGATGATGGCATTATATAAATTAATTAAACAAAGTCATATCTTTTCCATTCAAACTACTTTATCCATTTATGATAATTAGTAACAAGATTATTTAATAGTCAAAGAGCTACTGCTAGGCATGGCCAACAGCTTGGAAACTGTTGGAAGGCCAGATTATAATTTGAAAAATAGCATGAATGAATTCCTATGCACACTGCACATATCTTATTTGTAGTGCAAAAAACACTTTAAAACAATACAATAATTAAAATGAAGAACAATCTTAACAAATATAAACGTATTAGTCTTTCAATGGGAAGTGTGGGCCTGCTTTTGGCTCATGAGATAGGATTGTTGTTGTTGTGTGCTTTCAAGTCGTTTCAGATTTAAGTTGACCCTGAGTGAGGGCCGAGTAAATGACCTTGGAGGTTCATACCCAGCCCTCGGGCCTTAATTTGAGGACCCCTGGCTTAGTGGATCTGGACTAACTTCGCAAACATACCCTTTATTAGTCAACTTCAAATCACTACAAAATCCACCCCATTTTGGGTGGGGAAATAGCACATGATTTTTAAAATAGTAATACCTATAATGCGTGTGATGCTTGCTTGTTGTGACAATAATTGGAATGGACAGGGTGTATACCTGTAACTGTATTTCTTGGAGTGGTCCTCTCTGAAGTCACACACATGAGTTTACTGCAACTGCATAGGCTCAAATAGAAAACTTTCCCAAGCTCTAGCTATTGAATTTTGGCAGCAACCTCACTCACTCCTCCGGTGGCATAAAAGGTGCCCACAACTGCCAGATCCAGGGCCTTAGCCAGAAAAAAAATTCGGGAGGGGTTGAAAATTGGGGGGGGGGGGGGTTAAAATTTCACGCGGGGGGGGGGGGGGGGGAGTTGAAACCTGCCTCCTAGCTCATGCTGAAGCAAAGAGCACAGCAGGGGGCAGAGCAGCCTTCAGTAGCCTGCAGCTCTACCCCTTTCAACCACCTCCACCAAGTCTGGCCTCCTTAATGAGAGCATTCAACACTCCCCCCCCCAACTTGGTTGCTTTGCTACATCGGCTATTGCTGCAAGTAATGACAGTGTGAATAAATTGTCAATATTTGCTTGAGATAGTGCTTGCAGTTCTGGAGGGATTTTTTTGCATCTCATAGACTTAGCATGGGGATTTGGTTAACCTGTTAAAATTCACGAGTAAACCAGTTTTTTTTTAACCTGAAAAATTTCGGGGGGGGGGGGAGGGTTGAACCCCTAACCCCCCCCCCCTCCGGCTACAGGCCTGGCCAGGTCACAGCTGTAGCTGGAATGGAGGTGGTTGGTATAGAAGAGGGGATGAATGGGCGGAGCTGTATGACTTCACAGATGATCACTCAAAGAAACACAGTTAGAGGTATGCAACCTGTCCTCCTTCTTCATGGCTTCTGAATCACACACATGGAGACTAATAAGCTAAGGTACATGAAGGCGGGAATATGCCACACCTCAGCACCAGACATGGTGCAAACAAGTAATATTTATTTTAAACTTATGACAGAAAGAAAACCTAATAAACATCTGTAGTACTGTCATGCAGTTTAAACATGTCAGCGAGATGGTCCGCAAGTGCTCACGGGATGTGTTCAGATGATATAAAAATAAACACATAACTTCCTGTTTTTATTTTTGGCATGGCACTGGGGATGTTCGGGATCGGGATCTCAAAGAAAAAAAATCCCTGGGGCAATCCTAGGATAATAACAAATTGGAAGGAAGACTATGAATTATATGGAACAGTGCCTGGGCACAAAAACATCAAAGTGATTGCAAGTGATGCACCTATCATAATACAACATGAACTGTAAACCGATTATAATAAACTCAGTAAAGTGAAAACTTGGTACTGTATTTTAATATTTTAATATAAAATACTGTGAAAATCATTCTGATATTTTAAGAGGCTGTGCTTTTATTTTGTTCGTCCATTTTGTTGTTCTATCTATTTATGCACACAAAAGAAAAAAGGTGTCCTGCAATTCTGCACCTACCCGATCAACTTTGTCCCTTGTTGTCCAAGGCTCAAATGGATTTGTCTCAAAAAATCTTGCAAGTAAACTACAAATCGAAATATCACAAAAAGAAGATGATTTTGTTGCTTATATGGACATATACAACATTTAAATTGTAGTATACTCTTTTATCTTAAATTTTATTAAGTTTCAGAGTCTGTGACCACTCACTGTTCTTTAACATAGCAATGATACTAAAATAAAAACTTGAGTCGCAAAAGTAGACAACTGAATTTCTCAAATTGATACACACACACAAACAGAATGACCAGCCAGGTGTATTGTATGAGATTTGAAACAAATGGAGAAAGAGAAGGAACAACTTGCGAGCAGAATTTTACAATTTTCTTGATAATATTCATTCCTCAAAATTCCACCTTAATCTGAGGCATTTTCTCAAAATGTATTAGCCAAAAATAGATGAACGTTTTCCCCAAAATATTTTTGTGACTTAAAAAAAAAACCATATTAAGGGCTGCTATTGAATATTAAAAATAAACAGATGTTTTGGAACATCTTTTTACCTACCATCATCCTAACCTTTTGTTGAAAAAAACAAACCCAGTTATTTCCTTATGATCAGAAAGAAACGCTTGAGTCTGGTCTCCACTCCTAATCTCACAGGACATCTAGAAACGGACTTGAGGCCAAGTATCATCTGAATAGAGTCAATGGAATTGGAAGTTTCTTATGATTTTTTTTAAATAAGATAGGAAATGCTTCCCTATTTATTTACATTAAAGATTCATTTCTACATCACTGGACTGGAAATAGAAATCACTTTAAATCCATTGTTATTAGAATATCCTTTCTATAAAGGAAAAAATATTGACAAAAAATTATATATAGGGTAAAAGGCAAGGTTTTTGAAATGGATTAAATCCCGAAGAAACACACTGCAAAGGAACTCCCACTGATATAGTGAGTCAGAATCAGAGTGCCTACAAGACAAGTAACATTTTTTGTAGTCAGTAGAAACAAGTTCTGAGAGGTGATGTGATAGCTATCTTTAAACATTTAAAGGGATTTTATATAAAACATGGAGCAAGGTTTTTTCCTGTTGAGACCAGAACATGAACCAATGGGTGCAAATTTTAAGAAATAAATTCCAGTGAAACAGTAGGAATTTTTTTTTTTTACTGCAAAAGCTGTCTGACAGTGGAATACATAGGACCATGGAGAATCATGGATTCTTCATCTTTGGAGATCTTTAAAGAGATGAGCATATTTCAGGAGAGCTTTAAAAGTGCATTTCTGCATGGTAGAAATGCACTGGTCTCTTTCAACTCTATGATTCTAGGACGGCCTAACCCGCTTAAAAATGCAAATATTTACATACGAAAGACAGACATGCAAGCACTTGTACAAGAAATTAAATTGTCATCATGTATAATTTGATCCTAAAAGGCAACCATTTGTCAATTAAGAGGAGTTTAGACTTACTGATATATAGGACGAGGCAATGGATACGGGAGGTAAGCTCTGTGGAGCACTGCATATAGATACTCTACCAAGTCATAAAGGAGGTATCTGTGAGGGCTACAGAAAAACAAAATAAAGCAACGATAAGTAACAAAGCATGGAAAGCTTTATTTTAAAGTCAATCCCACATAAAGGATCCAGAAATGTAAAACCACCTAAACTTTTATGAAATTACGTAATCTTATTCTAAATCTTACTTGCATTCTCACATTTTAACGTGAAACCCTTGACCAACTTTAAGAAAGATTGAGACTTATTTACTACTTTTTTACATTAAGAGTGACAGCGATATATTATGGGTGTAAAACAGCAAAGAAGTAAAAATCATCAGGAAGAGAGTGTGAGGCTTGTTAAGAAAAACTATTTGTTTTGTGGATTCTATGATTTTATGTATTTTGTCTAGTGTTTTTTTGGAGATGTGGCAAAATTCTTCCTGGGACATCTATACAGAGGACAAGCACTGTTGCACTTTTTGCTGTTCTGCATCATTACTGATGCTACAGCAAACATCAAACTGATTATGTAGCTTCCAGACTTCCAGAATGATTCCTTGTTCTTCTACTTCTTTCCTCAAAGTGCCTACCTTCTCTGTTTAGTGAGTGACCTCTCCTCAGGGACACCCTGTGTGATTCTCCTGCAAGATAGTTTAATCTGCTCGGTCTATGCAAACTCTTCCTTCCTAATATGTTGGAGTGTTGATACATGGCCCTCAAGGCACTGGGTCTTCTCTTCCAAGAGGGCCACTAACTTGAACTTGTTGAGTAAGAACACAAGCATTCCACAGGTGTATTGTCGAAGGCTTTCATGGCTGGAATCACTCAGTTCTTGTAGGTTTTTTCGGGCTATATGGCCATGTTCTAGAGGCATTCCACAGGTGACTGCATGGGCTCCCTCAGCATCCATTTTAATCAGAATTAAGTAGAGAATGGAACAGAAATTGGAGCTTTCCCCCACTAAACACCCATGCAAACATCTCTATCTACCTTGCTCTAGGAACTGATGCTGTAGAGCAGTGGTTGTCAAACTGTGCTCCTTCAGATGTTTTGATTTAGCTCCCACAATTCCTAACAGCTGGTAAGCTGAAGTCCAAAATACCTAGAGGAGCACAAAGACTGCTGCAGAGAGCTACTGGCACTTAGCTCCTCCTCCAATTTGAAGGCAGGTTCATGAATTAATTTGTAATTGATATTTTAATCTGAACCAATAGCACTCTTTCTTTCAGTTAGTATGTTGTGCTCCCATTTGCTATCAGAGGACTTTGTTTGCATTGGCAAGAATGCTGTTCGATACTTTTCTGTTGTTCTTTATCTCTGTCTACATAGTTACAGACAGAATAGCATATCAGGATTCCATAGGTCTTGGCATGAAGATCCCAATAGAGGGGACATCTGCTGTATCATGGGATATAATTATTATATAGTCAGTGTAAGTATGCTTATTGCTAGATATATAACAATGTAGAAGCCAAATCTAAGATGTGAATTAGTGTTGTTGGACTGTGAGAACAACGGAAGAAACCTGCTTGCACCTGGACTGATGAGCAGTAGGAAGTTTAGGAAGGGAAACTGTGGAGATATGATTATAAGGTCATTTCCAAGGGAACACAATATGAATGCCATGATAACTGACAATATCCTATTAGAGCTATAAAACGCAGGCCTGCATTTTCCAGTTGCCTGGTTTGCTCCTGCAGAATTGTGGGAAATGTAGTTTAGGGTGGAGCCTTCAGAATTCTCAAAAGAGAGGTCCTTGGCTGCCCTAAACAACATTTCACAGAGTTCTGCAGGAGCAAACCAGGTGACAGGGAAACACAGACCTGCCTACCTGCGTGACCGCATTTCTGTGTACGAATCAACACGATCTCTTCGATCATCTGGAGAGGCCCTGCTCGCGCTCCCGCCTGCATCGCAAGCGTGACTGGCAGGGACGAGAGCCTTCTCTGTGGTGGCCCCTCGACTCTGGAACTCACTTCCCAAGGACATCAGGCATGCCCCATCTCTGGCAGTCTTTTGGAGGAGCTTGAAAACGTGGTTATTCCAGTGTGCCTTCCCAGAATAATGAACCCTTAGCACTATGTCCTCTAAAGCACCTTATACTGATTTAGGATTGTTTGTATGTTCCCACCAACGCCCCACCTCCTTATCTTGTTCATGTCCAGCATTATTTTAAATTTTAATTACATTCGGCCCAGCCATAGATTTTAAATGTGTGTTGTGCTATTGTCAATGTTTATGCTATTTGTGTTTGAGATTTATTTTAATTGCTTTGTATTGTTGTTGTTATTGCTTGTATTGATGTATTGTGGGCTCGGCCTTATGTAAGCTGCACTGAGTCCCTTGGGGAGATGGTAGCGGGGTATAAATAAAGTATTATTATTATTATTAGACCTGTGCTTTACACCTCTAATGTGATATTTTTGGCAATGTTTTCAGTATAGAACCAATGAAGACACAGGCAGGCAAATGTAATGGTAGACGCAAGAACTAGCCAACAAAGCCAGCATGCAAAGCCAGCATGCAATTTTCAAATGATGTATCTTTATAAAGCCATATAGTCGAGGCTAACCTCTTAGTCCTGACAACAAGTAGGGTGCAGCTTGCTTTTGCTGTCTTTTCCAATGAAGTTTTCCTCATAAATGAAACTTCTATTTGAGAGACAGGCTAGGCACTACATATAACAGGTGCTCTGGAAATAGTTACATGTGAGCTTAAGGCTTCTTTGCAAACTGTACTCCTTACAAGGTCATCATACTCTCTCCATCACAGCTGGCCTACTTGTTCTATTAGGCTCCAACATCAATTGCCTCTATTTGCCAGCCTACTGTCTCCTCATGCTCATCTTGGTGCAGTGACTGTAGAGAGTCAGCAACTTATTTTCTGCTATTTACAAATAGGTAGTGAGAATGACTTCTCCTTCTAGTTCAGATCAAGCAGAAGAGGTAACTCAGGCATGCAAAAAGCAAATCTCTAATACATTGTATACAATAGAGCAGTGATTTATAGGCAGAAAAACCGTGCCATAGATAGGTCGGAGCAGAGAGGGGAGCATAGTCTTGGGCTTTCCATTCTTGATTTTGAGATTCAACACAAATTAGGTTTTTTAAAAATCAATCAATCAATCAATTGTGAAACTTTCAGTCCGTGCACATCCCTAATATTTATTTAGCATGGAATAATTTCTAAAACGTACCCAGTCAATGTGTATGTTTTTCCTTTTGCATCAGGGTCCTTAATAGCACTAATAATTGCTTTGGCAACATCAGAAACCTACAGAATAATATTCAAGAGGAAAAGATTAATATTTTAAGATACTTTTTGAAAAGAGAGGCTAAAATATGTATGAAATGTTTTCCAGCAAGACTTACATAGATAGGTTGTTTTACAGTTTTTCTTCCAAATGCAATCAGTGGAACTCCAACAAACCAACGCATATCTGAATCAGATAAGTAAGTTATTGGAGAATAGAAATGCTGCAGATTAAAGAATACTGTCATTATTTTCTTACTGCAAAGCAAAGCACAGTAAAAACCTAAAAGTGCACCATAATGTAGATTGGGGATCAATTATGTGGAGTGCACATAGCTAAGCAATGTCCTCCTACGTCTGTCCAAAAAACCCCCCCCAAAAAAACACATAAGCAACTCCAATGAACATGTTTAATCCTTCAGCATTTTCAAGTTCACTCTCCAGATTAAAGCTACTGATTTAGGCAAATTGACACGTTATGGCTTAAAAAGAGCTTTCTAAACGATGTGTCATGACACTTTAGTGTATTGGTTGCAGTGTGTAGGTGTGTCATGGGAACGTAAGAAACCTCTGAGATTATGTGAAATAAGCAATACATCGTATACTGTATTTTTAAAAAGCTAAATGAAAGGTTTCCATGGGATATGTTGTCTTCCCATATATTTCATTATTACAATTTATGTATGTATATCTTATAAAGAGTTGGTTTAACCTCCTGTTTGCTAGTAATGTTGAAATACTATATTGTAAAATGATGCATGTCTAAAAGGTTTGTCACCAACATGAAATGTTTGGAAAGCTCTGGCTTAAAATGCAGAGTTAGCAAGGCAAGTTATTCTCTCCCAGCCTCAGCTCCTTTCCCAATCTCTAATATGAAGATAACACTGGATCACAAGTGGTAATAGTGAGAAAACCCCAAATGACAGGGGAAGAACTGAAAGGAGGCTAGGGACCCCTACTCCCTCCATCTACATAATTATCTACATATATGCTCTAACCCCACACCAGTACATTCATAAGTGGATAGGATATTTGTCCTTTCGTTGCTGGAAATGTAAGTACCCCAGTTGAGACCAATGTTTTCTTTCCCAGCAGCATACCATAGATAGAACTTCCTGGATAAGGGTGAAGTCAACTGCTTCTCTAGGTATTGTAGCACAAACATGCCAAATATGGAAGGTGACACCTATATTGCTGCCCTTTAGATTTCTACCAGAGGGGCTGGTGACTAAAACTGTTGACATGGTTGCACTCCTAATTGTGTGAGCAACTTTCCCAAAAACTCATTGCAGGTTATAACACAAGCCCTGATACACCCACTAAGCACAGATGCAGATATCCTCCTCCAATATCTATCAATTTTCAAAATAAATTTTTTCCACCAGAAAGTTTCCCACTAGAATGCTCCCAATGGGAGCCTAATTCTGCCATGTTAGGAGAGGACTAGGTCTGTTTCAGGACTAGGAGAGGCAAGTTTTCAGCAAGAAATGGTTGGAAAGTTGAACTATCTCTATGAACCATCTCAAAGATTAAGATCATCTGGGGAGGTCCTGCTCTTGGTCCCATCTCCTTCACAAGGGCAGTTGGTGGGGACGAGGAACAGGGCCTTCTCAGTGGTGGCCCCTCGGCTATGGAATTTCCTCCCGAGTGAAATCAGGTCAGGCCCTCCTGACCTTCAGGAAGCAAGTAAAAACATGGATCTGGGACCAAGCTTTTGGCCAGAAGTGCCGTTCAATAAGTAAAGTAGACTTATGTGCAATAACAACCAGAACGGCCTGTGACTATGTCCTCAGATTTTAAAATTGTGTTTAATGTTTTATTGTTTTTAATTTTGTTTTAATGTTCATGTCTATTTTATATTGTCAGTTGATGGCCTCAAATTGCTGCTGATTGTAAGGCCACTCTGAGTCCCCTTTGGGGTTGAGAAGGGCAAGATATAAATATAGTAAATAAATAAATAAATAAATAAATAAATTTTCAGGGCAGTGTGTGCTATAAAAATAATTGCTCCACAGGAGTTATGCGACAATCCTGGAATTACACACAGTCCTTAGGCCATTCTGGCATGAAAACCAACCTGGTAGACATGAAGATAGCATATTAGATATGTAATTTAAGGTGATATTCTACAAATCTAAACAGATTAACAGAGTCATAATCCTTGCCCTGTACAGAAGGTACCATTAAAATTTAAAATAAGAGCAAAAAAAATATTGTGCAGTTTTAAAACATATTGTCATACAGATTTTTATAAAAATGTTGCGACGTGGAACAGACAATTAATACCAATGTAATATAAAGAGATATTCAATTTATTTAAGAGTGTCATTAATGCTATTCATCATATCCAAGTAAATATTAATAAAGCATTTAGTACATAAGTAAATATTAATAAACATAATTCTGTGAATGTACTTACTTGCATAATGATTTAAAAACCTATCTTCTCTTCCAAACATTTCAGAAGGTTTCAAAATGATAGCATCTGGAAATTCTTCCCTTACGACTCTCTCCCCAATAGCCTGTCAAGTAATTACAATGTGATTTATTCTTCTACCTGTGCACAAGACACTCACTCTTTTCAAAACAAAACACATAATTCGAGTTTCTATTTTATAACACTTCATATTTAATAAATATGCTGCCTTGAGTCCCCTCTGGGGTCGAGAAAGGAAGTAAAAAATAGGAGTAAATAAATAAATCTATATATGCCATGGCTTTTGTTTTAAAATTACACTAATATTCCTAAATGCCGAGCATTTCCTTCACCTCCCTGCTGGTAAAGAAACAAATTTAAGTTCACTCTAGACTAGCTACACTACAGAGCTGCCCTTCCTTGGGGGCACTATGACTGTAGGAAATATACAGACAAAATCAGACAGAGTGAACTTAAATTTTAAAAAATCATTTTTAATATATAAAATAAATGACAAATTGCTAGCAATAGAATCTAGAAAAATGCAAATAATGAAGATGTTTAACAAAGCCAAATTAAAAAAAAAACCCTTCAAAATGAAACTACTGTAATTAAAAGCTAGTAACAAGAATATATGTAGTCTCCACTGAAACGAGTTCATAATCAGCTTCATTGTTTATTTGAATAGACAACTAATCATACTAATCATATCAAAAGCCATTTAATTTTTTAAAAAATACATCATAAAATACTTTGAAAGAAAGTATGTCATAAAATATATTTAACATTTTTATGAAGCTTCTCTAATGATATGGATCAGAGAAGAATGCATAGCTAGAAAATGCATAAAGTTCTACATTAGTACCTTCGGTACAGGCAGTCCCCAAGTTACGAACAAGCTAGGTTCCAGAGGTTTGTTCATAAGCTGAATTTGTTTGTAAGTAGGTACATTTTTTAAATAGCTACATTTTTTAAAGTGTAACTCCAGCCATTTTTTTTTATTTTTAGATAGCACAGGGAAGGGTTAACACCCCTGTGGTATTTGTTTTGCTGTCAGTGCCTCTGTTCAGAAGATTTCACCTCACTTTCTGTCCCTGTGATATTTGGATTTTGAAAAATTTGGCAATGAAACACAAAAAGGGGCTATCCAATACCCCGGAAACATAACTACAGAATAACAACATCTATAAACAAAAGCAGAACACATACTGATCAAACACTTACTTTATTCCTAAGGTATTTTGAAGGGCTTTTCACATCTGCATTCAGGTGGGAAACATGAATTAATTTTTCTACTCCAGCTTCCCTTGAGAGCTGGGCAATCTTTCTGGGAATATTAACAAAAGCATCTTCAAACTTGAAATTTCTAAAAGATGAGAAGATCAAAAATGTTTAATACTACTACCCATGTTCACTGCTAAATAGCTAATTCATCCCAACATAGTCATAATGGTGCAGAGTAGGGGCTAAATGCAAATACTTGAGGTACTGAAGGTAGCCATTTACAACTCACTAGACAATTTAGGAAAGTAAACCTCTCTCATTTCGTATATCTGAAATATATATACAATTCAAGGGTTGTTGAGGTATTTTTTGCTTGATAATGTTCATGGCAAGTACATCTTTTAAATGTTAGTTTCTTAACCACCACAGGAGGTTGGGGTAGGATTATGTTTATGTACAGACCTATCTCAGGAATGTTTTCCTGTTTTGTTATCATCTTCTATTTCTCTTCACTGATTATTATAATAATTCCCCCTGTGCACAAATCATAAAACAGTTGCTTTTAGTATTCTAACTCTATTTCTGTCACATTTTTTGCTTCTCATTTGTCCTCAACTACTTGAAGAGTTTCATCTGTTATCCATTAAGACTCCTTTTTCTTTTGGGCTGCAGATAGTGTCTTTTTGCATTCCTCTCAGATACTATTCCTAGATTCAGTCCACAGTTCTTTGGAGTCTGATCAATGAGGCTTAATGGTGCAAATCTGATTTTACATCAGCTTTATATTATACAAGGATATATTTTTAGGTTGAATTTTGGCATGATAATTGGTTTCGTGTTGTTCTTTAGCTTTACTCTAATTTTTGATATCACCAATTCATTGTCTGCGCCACAATCGGCCCCCGCACATCTCCATTTTCTGCTTTCAGCTGTGAAGTTCATTTTAATTCTATAATAATAATAATAATAATAATAATAATAATTATTATTATTATTATTATTTATACCCCGCCACCATCTCCCCAAGGGACTTGGAGTGGCTTACATAGGCCAAGTCCAACAGTACATCAATAAACAAAAACAATAAAAACAATTAATATAAATCACATATAAACAATAACCAATAAACAGTAACACACAAGGATTTTAAAACCTATGGCCGAGCCAAATGTGTTGTTGTTGTTCATTCGTTCAGTCGTCTCCGACTCTTCGTGACCTCATGGACCAGCCTACGCCAGAGCTCCCTGTCGGCCGTCACCACCCCCAGCTCCCTCAAGGTCAGTCCAGTCACTTCAAGGATGCCATCCATCCATCTTGCCCTTGGTCGGCCCCTCTTCCTTTTGCCTTCCACTTTCCCCAGCATAATTGTCTTCTCTAGGCTTTCCTGTCTCCTCATGATGTGGCCAAAGTACTTCAACTTTGTCTCTAGTATCTTTCCCTCCAGTGAGCAGTCGGGCTTTATTTCCTGGAGGATGGACTGGTTGGATCTTCTCGCAGTCCAAGGTACTCTCAGCACTTTCCTCCAACACCACAGCTCAAAAGCATCGATCTTCCTTCGCTCAGCCTTCCCTAAGGTCCAGCTCTCACATCCGTAGGTGACTACAGGGAATACCATGGCTTTGACTAGGCGGATCTTTGTTGCCAGTCTGATGTCTCTACTCTTCACTATTTTATCGAGACTGGACATTGCTCTCCTCCCAAGAAGTAAGCGTCTTCTGATTTCCTGGCCACAGTCTGCATCTGCAGTAATCTTTGCACCTAGAAATACAAAGTCTGTCATGGCCTCCACATTTTCTCCCTCTATTTTCCAGTTGTCAATCATTCTTGTTGCCATAATCTTGGTTTTTTTGACGTTTAGCTGCAACCCGGCTTTTGCGCTTTCTTCTTTCACCTTGATTAGAAGGCTCCTCAGCTCCTCCTCGCTTTCGGCCATCAGAGTGGTGTCATCTGCATATCTGAGGTTGTTAATGTTTCTTCCAGCAATTTTCACCCCAGCTTTGCATTCATCCAGCTCCGCACATCGCATGATGTGTTCTGCATACAAGTTAAAAAGGTTGGGTGAGAGGATGCAGCCTTGCCGTACGCCTTTACCAATCTTGAACCAGTCTGTTGTTCCGTGGTCAGTCCTGACTGTTGCTACTTGGTCCTTGTACAGATTCCTCAGGAGAGAGACAAGGTGGCTTGGTATGCCCATCCTACCAAGAACTTGCCACAATTTATTATGATCCACACAGTCAAAGGCTTTAGAGTAGTCAATGAAGCAGAAGTAGATGTTTTTCTGAAACTCCCTGCCTTTCTCCATTATCCAGCGGATATTGGCAATCTGGTCTCTCGTTCCTCTGCCTTTTCTAAACCCAGCTTGAACATCTGGCAACTCTCGCTCCATGTATTGCTGGAGTCTTCCTTGCAGGATCTTGAGCATTACCTTACTGGCATGAGAAATAAGGGCCACTGTACGGAAGTTTGAGCAGTCTTTCGCATTTCCCTTTTTTGGTATGGGGATATAAGTTGATATAATGTGTTGTTGTTGTAATAGTTTAAAAATTAAAAAATAAACGCTGGGCATGAACAAGGTAGGATATAACTGGTAGGATAAAACTTCTATGCTAGCCATCATGTCCATACATATAGTTTATTTGGTTGCATTGTTTGCCATGAATAAATTGATGGCCTTAAAAATTCAATCACTTTCCTGCTTCATGCCTTGATGCTAGGCCCAATTTTTCTTTGAAAATCCTATGATTCTGTTCTGTACTTCTGCATTCTAATTTCCATCAATTAACAAAAAGTCCTATTTTGGTGTGTGATCAATTTTGTCGTGAAATCTAGCAAACCATATTTTATGTTTTTCCTTCTTGGAGAATAAATTCCAATAGAACCACCTTTATGCATTAGTGGGATTGTGTGTTCTTGTAAAGCATGAGGCTATGCTGGGCAGCAGGAGAGAAAGTTGCACTATTGGCAGATAATTTCTCAGAGACAACAGAAGTGGTATCACAGCAAATACTTGTTAGAGCTGCACAGAGGAGTCTTCTACTACAGAAAGTCTATGTTGAGAGAATCCTCTGAAGATGCCAGCCACAGATGCAGGCAAAATGTTAGGAGAAAATGCTGCTAGAACATGGCATGTAGCCCAGAAGCCATACAACAACACAAAACAGGTTTTGCAGTTTGTTCTTAAGTTGAATTTGTATGGAAGTCAGAACAGGTACATTTTTTAAATTTAACTCCATCAAAAAGGCACTCTCCAGTGCACAATAGGCAATTTTCCGAGACAGCCTCCTCAGAACAGCTTCAAAGACCCAGTCAGAAGTCAGTAGAAACAAGCTAGTTAAGGGATGTCAAACTCATTTTAGTTGAGGGCTACATTAACCTTATGGTTGCCTTCAAGGGGCCATTAAATCCATGGATGAAAAATCCAGGGATAAAGACAGCCAACGAATTTCTTTACATAGTGGTTGATGCTTTTTAGTTTGGGTTCTCAGATGTTATTAAATGACAACTCCCATTACTTTTTATTATTTGTCATGTAGACTGGGGACAATGGGAATTGCAACCCAACTGGGGACAATGGGAATCGCAGCTCCTGTGGCCCTGAGGCTGGGAAAAGATTAAAGGACATTTTAAAGTCAGATATCATATCCTAAAGCCTCACATCTAAATTAAAACCCCACTATCCTGTGTAAACAGAACTGCAGTCTTCCAAATTATACTGTATCTCAGCTCCACTCATGATGTCAAATGATGACGAATACAGGAGTTATAGTCCAGCATCTGAAAGGCCACATAAAATGCCATGGTGGGCCAGAATTGGCCTGTGGGCCTTGAGTTCAACACACGTGGGCAAGTTGGAAACTGTAGCTAATTTGCTAAATGACAACATATTTCTCTGTCTTCCCCTTTCTTCAAATAAATTCAGTATAGGGATCCAGTGAGGTGCAGTGGCTTGACTGCGGGGAGACCAGGCTCAAATTCCCCTTATGCTATTGACAACCGAAGCGGAAAGCAATAGCAAACTTCCTCAGAAAAAGTCTTAACAAGAAATCACTATGATTTAATTATCCTATATCAAAACTGATTAGTGGGTAAACAGCAACAACAAATATTTAGTATATATAGATGGATCTTAGTCTTTTCAAGAGACAATTACTTCGTTTCCCATTCTTTTCCGACAAGATTGATAACAACATTGCTGTGTTCAAGAGCTCTTCGGATAGAATCTGTGTCACGAGAATCCCATTCCTGGTAATTAAAACAGAAATGAAACATTGTATAAACACCTTTCATAGATATATTAAATAGAGATCATAACGAATCTTTTTCTATTCAGAAGATTATTATATCTAGCATATAGTTGACTGGAGTCAGAAAACCCTACCATAAAAAGAAGCTGTCCTAGGTCACCCATGGGTCGAAGGTACATGAGATCATACTGATCACAGCGATATGGGATGATGACTTGGGAACCAATGCGTCCTAAAAATGTTGAAGGGGTGAAATAAAAATCAAAATTACTGCATGATATTGAGGCTCATCATAGAAGCAATTTCCACTTACAAAAATACTAATAAATATATAAACCCTAGTAAAACCATACCCAACAGCCAGAATTCTTTATGATACATTTGGCATGGAAAGGGATCTTGTAACACTTTAGAACAGAGTTTTCCAAGCATTTCATTTTGGCAACAAACTATTTAGATGTGCATCATTTTGAAATACATTATTCAAAAATTATTTCACAGACTCAGAGGTATCTCACTGCGTTCATGTAACACACCTACAAACTGCAGGTGATACACTAACGTATCGTGACACTTAGTTTGGAAAGCTCTGGGTTAGATGGAAGTGCTGTTTTTAAAAGATATTCAGCCACAGAATTGGCAGATAATCTACTTGACTATGTATTTATGCCCCTGCTAAGAGAGCTGATCCTTTTCTACAAATCTTTCAGCTTGTAAAGGCAGTGTGATTTCAAGCTCTTATACAGTAGGTCACCATATCCATGGAGATTTAGTGTGACCACATTCACATCGCTGTCACTTAGTAATGACTAAACGAGGGCCCAATGACTAAACGAGTATGATACTCACTTGTCAGGACTATGGAAAAAATGATGATTATGGAAAGGTATTATAGGAGAGGAAACTGAGCCTTTCAAACCAAGAAAGTAATATTGAGGAGTAGCTGTCAACAAACGCTAGAACATGGCTGAAGAAAAAGTCAACAAGCCAGTTTTGTTTACCTTACTGAGTAATTTCTCAACTATCAAAATTATAAATGTATAAATTATATAAATGTGCTATAATCCGCACATTTTCCTCTCAGCATCTTGAGTGTAAAAAATTAAATATTTGATAGTAATAATACAAAATTAAATAATTTTTATTAAAACATTTAAATAAGAGTTATTACACAAGTACATTACCCAGGCGATTAACAACATATCGACCCAGGAATCCTGTGGCTCCAAAGACAGTTGCCACAATGCCACTGACGGAGGAGCGCCCACTCTTTCCATGGGGAATTACAGAGTAATGAACTTGGCGGTCATGGTGAAGAACAGGTGATGCTGACAGAGAAACACAATACCCTAAAACACAAGAAGATAAAAATATATATGAATAAACTGCTGCAGCATCTTCAACTAGGGAGAGGGATCCCAATGTATTATCACAACGGAATGAAGTTGGTTAGTAGCGAGAATGTGCGTAAAGCCATTAAGGGGCTATATACATTGACCATTTAATGCAGTTTCAAACCAGTATTGAATAGTTTCACCGTGCAATTATTATATAGGAAATCCTGGAAACTGGTATGAGGGCCAGATGACCTTTATATAAACTAAAGAGAAATTATTCACAATAAGAGCTTTCTTTTGTGCACTTTGTGGAAGTTTGTTTCCTAGATGGCACAGTTTGAAGTTAGCTTCAAATTGGATTAAATAGGTAGTGTCTGAAAAAACAATCTGACAGTTATGCTATATTTTTAAAATGAGAATACACAAACTGAATCTTGTATTAATTGTTATTGTCTGATTCAAAATCATTCCACAACACTAAGGATATATCTTATGTTTTTCAATTGTTTAAAGACTATTCAGTTTTTTAGAAATGGCTCAAGAAGTCAAGAAGTCAAGACCAGAGAGCATCTAGCTGCAAGTGGTTCGGTGCAACACCTGCCCCTGTGACCTTACTTTGCCCCTATCGAGAAGGATAGCATCAAAATTGAATCCTGCAAGAATGGTGTTGCTAAAATAGTTGAAGCTAGGTATGTTTGCTAGCGGCAATATTTGGTCTTGAATGAAATGCATTACTTTTGCTCCTACCACATCTCCCCCCCCCCCCCCCCCGGATTATGCATTGTTAGATTCCAGTATATATTCATGATATGAATATTTGTTACCTTATTAATACTAGTAAACAGTCTTGCACTACTGTATCACAAAATATTCTGATTTTACAAGGCATATTTAGCATGGCTCAAATGGAAATATGGCATATGGAGAGTATCGCTGAGTCTTATGACAATTGTCTTCATCTGACCAAACATCACACAAAGCTGTGAAAGCCGACTGCAACTGAAATTTGATAATGCCAAAACATATTCCACAGAAATCACTTCAAATGAATGCATGCACTTTTCATGCATGCTTCCATTCAGAAACAACGACATCTGACCTGCAACTTCATTTCATATTTATTCTTCATTTCCTTTTAAAAACTTTTGTGGCCAAAATGCCAATAGGCACCCACATGAGTGATATCAGAAGTGCGTACAGAGGTTTGCAAATGCATAAGAATGTGAAGGGAATGGCTGCAGATCAAGCACTACCTTGATGCATGAGGAAGGCATAAGAATTTTTTTGAGAGCCTTGACTTTTACAAATAAACTTCATGGAACTCCGTTCAAAACAGTTTTTCACAGTCACCATAATCCAGTTTAGATTAAAACACACAGGTTTCATGGTGCAACACCTACATAAACACCCCAGGAACCAATTCAAGGCTGGGACAGCGGCCACAGTATCTGCTGATACTGTGGCCCAAGAACCACTGTATTGGTGGAGAGCCCACTGACAGAAAATGCAGATTCCCCCCCCCCCCTTTACCAGTCCACTGAGCTGCACTGATGCGCTGCAGATAATCACCTGTTACTAAGGAGGCTGTTCAGACCCTGAACCGGTGCTTGGCTGCTGTGTCAGACTGGATGAGGGCTAACAAATTGAAATTGAATCCAGACAAGATAGAGATCCTCCTGGTCAGTCAAAAGGTCGAACAAGGCATAAGGTTACAGCCTGTGTTGGATGGAGTTACACTCCCCCTGAAGACGCAGGTTTGCAGCTTGGGAGTGTACCTGGATTCATCACTGAGCCTGGAACACCAGGTTTCAGCGGTGACCAGGGGAGCATTTGCACAGTTAAAGCTTGTGCGCCAGCTGCGCCCGTACCTTGGGAAGTCTGATCTGGCAACAGTGGTTCACGTTTGTTACATCCTGAATATATTACTGCAATACACTCTACGTGGGGCTGGAATGCTGATACAGTTAATACTGTTTTTATTGTTTTAATTAATGTTCCATTTATTGTTTTAATTCTTATATTGCTTTGTTATATTTAACTAGCTGTCCCCTGCCAGGCATTGCTGTGGCCCAGTCTGGTGATCTGGAAAATAAAGTAATGAGCAAGTATTGGTTTCTAATATATGTAATTTCTTTATGCTTGTGGGCAAACAGTATTTCTTGTTGTTTGTTAGTGTTGATGTGGAGAGTGTCTGGTTTGCCTACTCTGGAATATGCAACATATAATAGTCCTTCTTTAGGGGTCCCTTTCAAATCTATGATACTATATCTGTGTGTATGTGAATCATATCTATCTATTTATCTATCTATCTATCTATATCTATGGCTGGATGGCTCTTTGTCAGGAGGGCTCTGTTTACATATTCTTGCCCTGGTAAAGAGAGTTCGACTGGGTGGCCTTAAGTATTTTCTGTTGGTCATGGGGGTTTGGTGTGGGAAATTTGCCCCAATTCTGTCGTTTGTGGGAATCAGAATGCTCTTTGATTGTAGGTGAACTATAAATCCCAGTAACTACAACTCCTAAATGTCAAGGTCTATTTTCCCCAAACTCCATCTGTGTTCATATTTAGGCATATGGAATATTTGTACCAAGTTTGGTCCAGATCCATCATTGTTTGAGTCTACTGTGCTTGCTGGATGTAGGTGTACTTGTTGTTGTTGTTGTTCATTCGTTCAGTCGTCTCCGACTCTTCGTGACCTCATGGACCAGCCCACGCCAGAGCTCCCTGTCGGCCGTCACCACCCCCAGCTCCTTCAAGGTCAGTCCAGTCACTTCAAGGATGCCATCCATCCATCTTGCCCTTGGTCTCTTCCTTTTGCCTTCCACTTTCCCCAGCATCATTGTCTTCTCTAGGCTTTCCTGTCTCCTCATGATGTGTCCAAAGTACTTCAACTTTGTCTCTTGTATCCTTCCCTCCAATGAGCAGTCGGGCTTTATTTCCTGGAGGATGGATTGGTTGGATCTTCTCGCAGTCCAAGGCACTCTCAGCACTTTCCTCCAGCACCACAGCTCAAAAGCATCGATCTTCCTTCGCTCAGCCTTCCCTAAGGTCCAGCTCTCAATCCGTAGGTGACTACAGGGAATACCATGGCTTTGACTAGGCGGATCTTTGTTGCCAGTCTGATGTCTCTACTCTTTACTATTTTATCGAGACTGGACATTGCTCTCCTCCCAAGAAGTAAGCGTCTTCTGATTTCCTGGCTACAGTCTGCATCTGCAGTAATCTTTGCACCTAGAAATACAAAGTCTGTCGCGGCCTCCACATTTTCTCCCTCTATTTTCCAGTTGTCAATCATTCTTGTTGCCATAATCTTGGTTTTTTTGATGTTTAGCTGCAACCCGGCTTTTGCGCTTTCTTCTTTCACCTTGATTAGAAGGCTCCTCAGCTCCTCCTCACTTTCGGCCATCAGAGTGGTGTCATCTGCATATCTGAGGTTGTTAATGTTTCTTCCAGCAATTTTCACCCCAGCTTTGCATTCATCAAGCCCCGCACATCGCATGATGTGTTCTGCATACAAGTTAAAAAGGTTGGGTGAGAGTATGCAGCCTTGCTGTACGCCTTTCCCAATCTTGAACCAGTCTGTTGTTCCGTGGTCAGTTCTGACTGCTGCTACTTGGTCCTTGTACAGATTCATCAGGAGAGAGACAAGGTGGCTTGGTATGCCCATCCCACCAAGAACTTGCCACAATTTATTATGATCCACACAGTCAAAGGCTTTAGAATAGTCAATGAAACAGAAGTAGATGTTTTTCTGAAACTCCCTGCCTTTCTCCATTATCCAGCGGATATTGGCAATCTGGTCTCTCGTTCCTCTGCCTTTTCTAAACCCAGCTTGAACATCTGGCAACTCTCGCTCCATGTATTGCTGGAGTCTTCCTTGCAGGATCTTGAGCATTACCTTACTGGCATGAGAAATAAGGGCCACTGTACGGAAGTTGGAGCAGTCTTTCGCATTTCCCTTTTTTGGTATGGGGATATAAGTTGATTTTAAGTTGATGATTGTAGGTGTACTACAACTCCCAAATTCAAGGTCAATGCCCACTAAACCCTTCTAGTGTTTTCTATTGGTCATGGGGAGTCCTGTATGCAACGTTTGGTTCAATGCCATAATTGGTGGAGTCCAGAATGCTCTTTGATTGTAGGTGAAGCATATCCCAGCAACTACAACTCCCAAATGACAAAATCATAATTTTTTGAGTGATGGTCACTCCTTGTGTTGTGAGACGTTTTGCTGCCAAATTTGGTGTGGTTTCGTTCATTGGTTCTTTTGTTTTTAAGGTACTCATTATGCACAGAGCATTGATTGATAGATAGATAGATAGATAGATAGATAGATAGATAGATAGATAGATAGATGGCAACAAATTGTGCTAAATGTAAGCCGTCCTGAGTCCCCCTTCGGGGGTTGGGAAGGACGGGGTAGAAATGCTGGAAATAAATAAATAAATAAATAAATCAGCTTATGGAAAACTTAGTATAGACGTTGCTACAATGCGCGTGAGAAGATCCTCAACACAAACACGGAAGGAAAGGCGACAAGGGAGGCGGACGGGGGCAGAGGCCGCTATAGGAGAACGCGGCTCAAAACGGGGCCAGTTCACCCAGAGGCCAAGGTGAGCTTCCTGTCGCCTCACGCGCAGCAGCCCGAGGCTTCCGGTGCGAGTGGCAAGGACCAAAAGGCTTGGGTCTCTCCCACAGGCGAGAGAGACCAGGCCGTGGGCCCTGCGACACTCACCTGCCCTTGGCGACCGAAGGCCACTCGCAGGGACGCGAAAGCAGCGAACGACGGCCGCCATCTTTCCCGGCGGGCGAGTGTTAGCTCCGCCCCCTCGAGACCATGGACTACGGGTCCCTTGCTAGGCCAAACTAGCTCACACAAAAACACAAAGAAACCCTCTACCGAGTCACACCGTTTGGTGGAGCTGTGGGGCCGCCCTGGTTGTGGCCCTGGCAAGGTGATGTTCATACAAAGCAAGATATTTATTTATTTATCGTGTCAGGAGCAGACCGAACAGTTGCGTTGCATTTTTTAACAAACAAACAAACAGACAAAATACAAAATTTGCGAGTTTGGTAGTTGGTTAAATGTCCTTTGACCAGTAGCTGGCCACTTGGGAGTGCCTCTGGTGTTGCTGCAAGGAGGTCCTCCATTGTGCATTGTGCTCAGGTTGCATTGCAGCAGGTGGTCAATTGTTTGCTCTTCTCCACACAAAGCAAGATGATGTTCCTACAAATGCTGCAAAATGCAGTTTTTTCAAACTTTACATAGCAAAAGTTACTATATAGCCTTAAGATTATCCTATATCTTACCTGGGAAGCCTGTCTGAAGGAAACAGCAGTCAGAAGAGAACTCATGTATTATCAAAGGCTTTCAAGGCTGGAATCATTGGGTTGTTGTAGGTTTTTTGGGCTATATGGCCATGTTCTAGAGGCATTCTCTCCTGACGTTTCACCTGCATGTATGTCAAGCATCCTCAGAGGACCTCACAACCTCTGAGGATACTTGCCATGGATGCAGGTGAAACGTCAGGAAAGAATGCTTCTAGAACATGGCCATATAGCCCGAAAAACCTACAACAACCCAGAACTCATATGTTCAATGCATTGTCGAAGGGTTGCTGTGAGTTCTTCGGGCTCTATGGCCATGTTCCATAAGCATTATCTCCTGATGTTTCACCTGCATTGATGGCAGGCATCCTCAGAGGTTGTGAAGTTTGTTGGAAACTAGGCAAGGGGGTTTATATATCTGTGGAAGGCCCAGGGTGGGAGAAAGAACTCTTGTCTGCTTGAGACAAAGTTGAATGCTGTAATTAGCCACCTATTCAATGTTAGTCAAGGTGATCAATTGCAACATTCACACTTGCCTCAAACAGACAAGAGTTCTTTCTACCACCCTGGACATTCCGCAGATATCTAAACTCCACTTGCCTAGTTTCCAACAGACCTTCTTCTGAGGATGCCTGCCATAGCTGGGGGCAAAACGCCAGGAGAGAATGCTTTTGGAACATGGCCATACAGCCCGGAAAACTCACAGCAACCCCAACTCATATGTTGTTTGGAGTTGAATCAGTTTTTGCCATTCCAGTCTGAAGAGCTGGTTTGGTCTGGGATGCCCCATTTCCTAGCAATGTGGACTGTTGTCTTTTTTTCTAGGACAGTCTCTAGCAAAATAGTTGGGTATACTATAGCACAGGTAACATCCTACATGTTTCCAACACTGTTTCTCCAAAGAAATTTGACGTCGAGCCCCACCCAACTGCATAGGCTCCATTGTTGCTTTGGATTTCAAGGATGCAAATATAATCTCTGAGACGGCAGAGAACCTGGAATCATAGAATATTAGAGTTGGAAGAGACCACATGGGTCATCCAGCCCAACCCCCTGCCATGCAGGAAAAGCACAATCAAAGGAGGAATGAGGCATAAACCTAGATCTTGTCGCTTGACTCTGGTGGCATATCTCCAGGCATCAATCAATCTGCTAGCTTTGCTTTGGGAGGCAGGAGAGAAAATCCAAGCCAGCTCATCCAAGGTGTTGTCAGCCAAACCAACTTTATAATGATCCTGCAGAGCTGTGTCATTCCAGACCAGGTCCTGAGCCAGTGGCCAGAAGTTGGTAGTACATGGCAACAAATCCTTTTCCTTGGTGTGTGCAACAGATGCAGCATTTGCAGTTTCAGCTTGCACGGGGTCCTCACATACCCCCTCCCATTTTCTTAAAGCGATCAACCAGGGAACTTATCTGATGGAGAAAAGGTATGTCCATTGTGCAACTGGATCAATAAGCAGACTAATAATTATGAACACCACATTTACATAGTTGATGGGGAAGTCTTCAGGACAGAATGCATATACAGCTGACAATGCACTGCCAAAGCCTGGAACATATCATAGGAGCCATTAAATTTATCTGGACTTGCACTGAGAAAGTTGTAGAAGAGATGGTGGCTGCTGCTGGCTAATCAGTGTCTGCAGATTGATCGTTAAGGATGGTCAGACTCTGTTGAAGCAATGCCCCCAAGCTATCAGCATTTATGTGTTGTTTTCAGTCAGCAACTGTCTGAGGAAGCAAGTGGTTAGAAGGCACAGGTTGCCAAGTAGTTGATTTAGTCCATGCCACTCACAGGGCATCCAGCAGGTTGAAAAGAATACCAAGAGGATGGTTGGAACCAGTCCAAAGGTCTTCAACAAGACAATAGTCCATATTATAAATGAAGCACCGGGACTGTGGCGCAGCTGGCTGGGAGTCAGCTGCATTAAGATCACTACTGATCAAAAGGTCATGTGTTCGAAGCCAGCCTGGGTAGGAGTGAGTGTCCGACCAATTTGTGTAGCTTGCTGTTGACCTTTGCAGCCCGAAAGACAGTTGCATCTGTCAAGCAGGAAATTTAGGTACAGCCTATGCGAGGAGGTTAATTTAATAATAATAAACTTTATTTATACCCCGCCACCATATCTCCAATGGGGACTCGGAGCAGCTTACATGGGGCCAAGCCTGAACAAGAATTACAATATAACAACACAAATTGCAGGAAAATAAACAACATAACATTAGAATATAAACCATCAAAGCATATAAAACAATATACACATAACATAGGAACTAAACATAACAACAGAATAACAGAGGGTGGGCTGCATGTACATACAATAATTTAAAAACTCTGGTTGAGATAAAGGGGCAGAACTAATTGTAAGGGAGAACTCATAGAGAGATAGGAGAATAGGCAACCTTCATACATGGGGGGGGGGACTCCTGGGACAGAGAACGTTGGGGGAGCACTAGCATAAAATTATGTGGCTACTCTCCGAAAGCGCAACGGCAGAGATTTTTACGAGGCCATAAAAATCTCCAGCAAGCCTGCAAAGAATGAGGAAGTACTTCATCAGTGTCACAAATGGACGCCGAAGCAACAGCTCCCCTGGTGGCCAGAATACCCTCATGAAAGGTTGGAATGTTACATCTGTGTCTGTCTATATGTGTTGTGTGTCTATGGCATTGAATGTTTGCCATGTATATGTACATTGTAATCCGCCCTGAGTCCCCTGCGGGGTGAGAAGGGCGGAATATAAATACTGTAAATAAATAAATAAATAAATAAATAAATACGTCAGCAAGAAGTAAACCAGAGTAATAAATTGTAGCTGATAAACAGCATATGGCAAAGACAAAAATGAGGGAAAGTTGAGGGGACATTAGTTTCATTACATACAACTTTGCCATGGCTTGATGCTTGGTTTGGAACCAGATTAAAACAACTCTGTGCAGTAAATTCATGTCTAGGGAGCTTCCAACGTGGTTTACGGACTGGTGATAATGTCCAATATAAGTGACCAATAAAATAGTAACACTGATCAAAATAGATATCTTGTTTTTCCAATTTTAAAAAATACTAAACAAAAATGGTAGTGAAATTCACTATTAATCGACATAGCAAACAATAAAATACACAGACAGGTTTTATCTATCATGAGCTTTTTATTTATGGATGGAATTCTTGAAATGTGATCTGTCCATTAAATTGGACATGAGTCTCAGTGCTTCTGTATGTTGAGGTCATTTCAAACAATACTTTTAGTGGTAGCATTCTTTTAAGCATGTCTGAATTATGTACGATGGAATATACTTTATATTTCCAGGAAACTTGGTAGTTCACCAATGGAAATCTCAGACTTTCGATGACACTGTTAGTTGGAGAGGGGGAAGTCAGTGGTGAATGTTTTATGCTAGTTATTGGCCTTAACTGAAATAAATTTAAAGAATATTGTGTGCTTCATTTTTTAGGATATTTCCTTTTACGCAAGAGTGATGTTACTGTCCTTGAGAAGTAGTAGTAAAATCTAGCTGCAAAATCCATGAACAGCATTGTCTCTCTTGCCCATTGTGATGTTTTCCAGTAGTCCTTGGCTAGGTAGTCCTGCTGCTTGTGGTGTTGTTTGTTGTCATGGGGACAGCAGGGCTTCAAGGTGCTTTGTGATGTCAGGCTACATTCTGGAAGGTGAAGGGTTAAGAGTGGAGGTTACATTCTGGCAGGTAAGAGAAAGGCTTTAGCTTTTTGGTGGGGGATCCTTGTCAGTTCTCCCTTTGATACTAGAAAGGTAGGCAAGCCAATTTGGTTCTCTAGTCAACACTTGCTGTTGATATTGGCTATCAAATTGACTCATAGAGTGACTTACAAAATCCTGGTCTATCAACTGTCTTTGATTCCGTTCTTGCAAATTGAGATCTGTGATGGTTAATACAGTCTTGGTGTCCTTTTCTTGAGGATTGGGAACACTTCCTCTCTGTGGATCCTTGTTTTGTTCACCAAATTTGATGGTAGGTTTTTTTTTGTTAGAATTTAAATAGATTCGGTCTTCACAATCTAAAGCAGCTCAATTGATATGCCACCTATTTCTTGTGATTTATTTCTCCCAACTTATTTGAAAATAATTTTGCTTAAAAATGTGGGTTCATCTTCAGATGCTTCCTCCTTGAAGAAATATGTCTTCATCTTCTTTATATAGGCCCCTAGTGTACAGCTTCCATTGGGTTTTTCTTATGTCTTGATCACATAATACATTTTTGTTGGTGATAAAAATAGTAGATTATTTGCAATTTCACAAGGGGAACACCATCCAGGAACAAAATTAGCAAGTTCTTATTGACTTATTTCCTGTATCAGGACAGATGTTGCTGTTCTTTGGGTGCATATTTATCTCCAACCAGAACATTAATTTTGTCCACTGAATTACGATCTTAATTAAAATGATACTTTTATATGTGTTATTTAAATAGTAGACTGTGCCCCCTTAAAGGAAATATATTATCTGAGAAATTATTATGGAAAACTAATAGATGGAAAGTATTGCACTGGGCACAACAAACACTTGCAAATGTATGTCTGTTTGAATAATAATAATAATAATAATAATAATAATTTAAAGGAAAAATGGAATTTTTTACTAGACAGGGTATATCAAAGACACTGTATTGGTAATACTGTGGTAATTATGAGGGTTTTTTTAGGCAATAGACATAGCAAATGTTTTGAGGAAAGTGTTTGGGAGCTGTTTGGTTGTAGTTTAACCTTCAGTGCTTTCAAGACTTTGCTGAATTTCCATTTCTGGCTAAGTCTGACATGGTCAATGAAATGAAATGATTTCCATAAAATAAACATAAAACAGCCAAAATCAAAATTTAAATGTTTCTCATGGAAGCCTAATTTATGGCATTATAACAGATTAATTCAGCAGCATTGTTATCCATGCTGAAATTATGTTTCTAAATACAACTGGGTACTGTTCCATTGGAGTCCCCTGTGGCGCAGTGGGTTAAACTCCTGTGCCGGCAGGACTGAAGACCGACAAGTCACAGGTTCAAATCCGGGGAGAGGCGGATGAGCTCCCTCTATCAGCTCCAGCTCCTCATGCGGGGACATGAGAGAAGCCTCCCACAAGGATGATAAAAAAAAACATCAAATCATCCAGGCGTCCCCTGGGCAACGTCCTTGCAGACGGCCAATTCTCTCACACCAGGAGTCACTCCTGACACGACAAAAAAACAAAACTGTTCCATTATCCAAGTGGAGGCCACAAGGGGGTGCTAGAGAGAGAAGGATCCTTCATTTTCTTGCGGGGGGAGGTTGAAGAAGGAAAATCATTTCCCCCATTTTTGCTGGTTATTCCCCCTCCCACTTCCCATATCATTAACAAGGATTACTTCTGCAATGGGGACCTGGTTGGGGGGAATAATAAGAAAACAGGGGGAAATGGCTTTCCTCCTTCAACCCACCCTACATCCCATAAAATGGACTATTCTTCTCTCTCTAGCACCCCTAGTGGTCTCCGCCCAGACAACAACAACAACAACAACAACAACAACAACAACAATATAATGATAACTTTATTTTTGGACCCCGCCTCCATCTCCCCAAAGGGACTCGGGGCGGTTTACATGGGGACAAGCCCAAAATTCAACATGGTTAAAATAACAACAAAATTCATAAAAACATTTCAAACAATATAAAACCACCATAGAATGCATTATATAGCAAACATCTGGCAACTTTCAGTGGTCTGAATAGTGCACAGTACTGAATTCGGGTGGACAACTTGTGCAGAACATTTGACAAATGATAGGGTTGATGGATACAGTGCTAAAGGAAAGGACATAACAGGATTAGGACCCAGGGGTAGTATAAAGGGAGCATTATATCTCTAACCGGGGCAATGGTAACATGTGAGATCTAGTTAGGATCGAATTGAAAGCCAGAACTATTTGAGGGGACTAGCTAGTCAAAGGCACAATGGGACATCCATGTCTTTAGTGTATTGTTGGAGGCTTTCATGGCCGGAATCACTGGGTTGTTATAGGTTTTTTTGGGCTATATGGCCATGTTCTAGAGGCATTCCCTCCTGACGTTTCGCCTGCATCTATGGCAAGCATCCTCAGAGATAGTGAGGTCCCAATTTAAGTGGTTTTTTTTTTATCATATTAGAAGCGACTTGAGATAACTGCAAGTCACTTCTGGTGAGAGAGAATTGGCCATCTGCAAGGACACTGCCCAAGGGATGCCCAGATGTGTTACCATCCTGTGGGAGGCTTCTCTCCCACATGGGAAGCTGGGGCTGACAGATGGGAGCTCAGCCCATCTCGCAGATTCAAGCATCTACAAAGAAAATACTGCACTTTACTGAAGAGTTATCAATGACATTTATTTTGTACTTCTCTTGCAGATTTTTTCCTATATGGCAGCCTATGGAAGCCATTATTGGAAGCTGTGAACGTCAGCTACAGCTTTGAAGAGACAGGTTTTGGGCATATGAAACATATGACCGAGAATGGTGAGCTGCTGTTTCTCAAAGCAAAACATAGGGGAAAATTCACAAATATATATGGTCTATACAACTGTTATTGGGATATATAGACATACAAATAGATTTGGTATTTCATGTTTGTCGTTTGCTATTCTGATTATTATGTTATTGAAATTTGATTATGTCTAGGTTGTTTTAATTAGTGTTCTGTAGACATTTTATTAGTTGTTACTTTCATGAAAGACTGCAGTATTATTTACCATTTGGACAAGTTAATATGAATGCAGTTGCATCACACAGTCCTAGACACTTGGGAAGTGTCCAACGTGTGATCCAATACAACAGCCAGCAGAGTGACTTGATAACATACAAAATAACTAAAGATAAAAACTTAAATGACCCATACAAACATAAATGCACAGTATAAATTGATCACTGGGTAAAAAAATAATCTAGAAACTAACTTAAACCTTATATAGAGATGAACCAACAGGCCGAAATCAATTCTAGTATCTAGACAAGATTTAACATATCTAGGCGAGGATGTAAGTTGAGACATATTAGTCTTCCTCCTATTAATATGCCAGGGTGCATAGATCGGTTTTTAGCAACTTTTGAAGATGAGGAGAGAGTTTTTAGTTCTTTTGGGAGGGAGTTCCAGAGGCAGGGAGTGATCACAGAGAAGACCCCCTCTCTCGTTCCCACCAGCTGTACTTGAGACGGGGTGGGATTGAGAGCAGGATCTCCTCTGCAGATCTCAATGCTCGAGCCAGTTTGTATACGAAGATCTGGTTCTGCAAATAATCTGGGCTAAAACTTCAATTTAAAACACTCAAAATATACCCAGAAGGGGAAATTTCTCTGGAAGTATTGAGTTACCAGGATTTTTTTTTGTTTTGATTGTATTTTCTCTCCAGAAGTAAGAAGTTATATAGAATTAAGAAGGATTTTCTAATTCAGTTGGCTTCAACATTTTAAAAATAGAACCAAAATCTTAAATCCAAAACTACCTTTCTCTTGTGTATATCCTATAGCTTTTAGTTCGCCTTTTAAATGGAAACAAAGTTTTCCTGTTGGGAAGCACTGAAAAGAGGTAGTGGAAATAATACTAACATGGCCTCCAATATTATTGCAATAATATATATTATTTTGCATAATTTATGCTCAGTTTTCTCATCGTGGATTCAGAGGAGAGAGCTCATAGCCCCCCCCCCCCCCCAATAGTCATTGACTATTATACAGAAAACCTCCTGGAGTTTGTTCGTTTCTAAAAAACTACCCGTATATACTCGAGTATAAGCCGACCTAAATATAAGCTGAGGCATCTAATTTTATCAGAAAAAAACTGGGAAATTTTATTTATTTATTTAGAACTTTTATATACCGGTCTTCTCACCTCCAACGAGGGACTCAGGCCGGTTTACAACAAGGGGGTTCATACACAATAGTTTAAAAACATCACATCAATAATATACTAATATAAACACATTAAAGTACTATCATATAATTATATAAAGCCAAGTTGTTAGCATAAAAATCACTATTCATCCCCATCCGTCCGCGTGGTCAAAAGCCATTGCCTCAAATGCCAGATTCCAAAGCCAGGTTTTCACCAACTTTCTAAAGGTCAGGAGGGAAGGATTGACTCGAGTATGAGCCAAGGGTGGGAAATGCAACAGCTACTGGTAAATTTCAAAATAAAAATAGATACCAATAAAATTACATTAATTGAGGAATCAGTTAAATATTTTTATAAATATTTGCATAAAATTGTAATTTGAGACAAGACTGTCTAACTCTGATTAAACCATTATTCTAACCTTCTTCATTGTAAAAGTGCGTACGTATCCTTCCAATAATAATAATAATAATAATAATAATAATAATAATGTAAAATAATAAATGTAATAATAGCAATAATAAAGTGAGTAAAATGATAAATGTAATAATAATAATAATAATAAATAGAATGAAATAATAATAATAATAATAATAATAATAATAATAATAATAATAATGTAAAATAAAAAATAACCTTGACTCAAGTATGAGCCCAGGGGTACTTTTTTAACCTAAAAAGGGGCTAAAATCTAGGCTTATACTTGAGTATATACAGTAATTATTTTAGATTATTTATAATGCCTCTAAGGGATGGAAACTTGGTGGTTGTTTTTTAAAATAAAAGCGGCACTTCTGTGCAAATAAACTATCTTATGATCCTGAAGAATTACAATACACATGCAGCTTTTTTGAGGTCATACAACAATAAGACCACCACTTGACATTCTTCTCCAATATAGCTCCTCAGTTTTCAAAAACAGTGTGGAAAAGGAAGGTGTTCAGAAAAACACAAAGTGAAAATAATCCCTGTAATTTTTTTCATCCTAGATGACAGACAGCATTGATTGGTTACAGAGCCAGAGTGGACTCTGTAAAGTTGATCGTTATACACCCAGTGATGAAGGAGAACAGAGTTGGACAGTAAGTAGTACATTGATTTTCTAAAGAGAGAGGTAGGGATGTGTTTATGGTGAGAAAAGAAATAGTAAATATATACTATATGAACATGGAAAAGAAAGGAAAGTACTTACAATGCAACTAGATTTTACAACACATTCCCAAAACAAAAGAGAAGTGGCATTCATGCATCATTTTCAAATATGTGCAATCATATGTGCATACCTGGTCCTTGGCAAGGCTTGGATCCTTAGCAGGCAGTCCATTCTGACAATCCACCCGCCCAAAAGTAGGTAATTTATGTCAACTGGCATGGTGTAGTACAGGGGTCCTCAAGCTTTTTAAACAGAGGGCCAGGTCACAGTCCCTCAAACTGTTGGAGGGCCAGATTATAATTTGAAAAACAAAACAAAAACATGAACGAATTCTTAGAAACACTGCACATATTTTATTTGTATTGCAAGAAAACACTTAAAAACAATACAATACTTAAAATGAAGAACAATTTAAACAAATATAAACTTATTAGTAATTCAGTGGGAAGTGTGGGCCTGCTTTGGCTGATGAGATAGGATTGTTGTTGTTGTTGTTGTTGTTGTTGTGTGCTTTCAAGTCGTTTTAGACTTAGGGTGACCGTGAGCGAGGGCCTGGTAAATGATCTTAGAGGGCCGTATTCGGGCCCCGGGCCTTAGTTTGAGGACCCCGGTGTGCAGGCATGTAGCTGGGGGGCGGGGGGGAGGGCTCGAGGGGCTTCAGCCCACCCATCCCCCACCAGAAATTTTTATGGTGATCCACGAGAAGGCCTTACTGGTGTATTATTTTATGTTTATTCATATCATGATTTGATCACCATAATATATCCCATATGCATGGGGGTATTGGGGTAATGATACAAAAGGTTTGCTAGGATAGACCCTCTTTCACTCAAACTTAGCCCCCCCGAATCAAACTCAGCCCCCCCCCCCCCCCCGAATCAAAATACTGGCGTAGTAGCTTGAGTACTGGACAATGGCTTCAGGAGACCAGGGTTCACATCTCTACTCAGTCATGGGAATCTTCTTTTGTAGCAGCAGAGTAAATAGATGTGCTTTGTATATAGAGGAATTTCAGCAAAATCCTGAACTTCTTCATCTAGAAAGAGTCTTATTCTGCTTGGAAGGATCCATCTCTACTCAACATTCTTTTCAGATGGGATACAACACAATTAACGCAGAGAGCATACAACGCCCCTGCTATCCCAGCTCCACTGGCTGCCGATCCGCTACCGGGCCCAATTTAAGGTGCTGGTGTTATCCTACAAAGCCCTAAACGGTTCCGGCCCAAAATACCTTGCAGACCGCATCTCGGCCTACGAGCCCACGAGGGCCTTGAGATCATCCGGGGAGGCCCTTCTCTCGGTCCCGCCCGCCTCACAGGCACGTCTGGCGGGGACGAGAGAGCGGGCCTTCTCGGTGGTGGCCCCCCGGCTGTGGAACACTCTCCCTGTTGAAGTGAGACAGGCGCCCTTCCTGATGGCCTTTCGTAGGAGCCTGAAAACATGGCTCTTCGAGCAGGCCTTCAACTGAGTGTATCTTGGAACGACACTGGAATGAACTAGGACTATGAATTTTGGCTATGACCCCAGGACCTGACGAAGCGGATTTTTAGTATAAGTATATGTTATGTCGTGTTGTCTGGTTTGTATTGTCTTGATTTATTGTACACTGTCTTTTTCTGTTGTTGTTCACCGCCCCGAGTCGCCCTCGGGCTGAGAGGGGCGGTCAATAAATGCAAAAATAAATAAATAAATAAATAAATAAATTAACCTTCCTGTTAAGCAATCTTCCTTTTTTTCCTACTGACTTGACCTTTGCCAATTGTTTTTTAACAAGTCATATATTCTTATGGTACATCCAAATAGCATAACCTCCGTTTATTGATTTTAGCATCTAGTTCAGGCTTGATTTTCTTTGGATTCATTTATTTGTCTTTCTTTAAGTGCATGATAGCCATAGAAGTCTCACTCAGCACCAAATTTCAAGTGTGTTAATTGTTTTCCTGCTCAGCTTTCTATACTGTCCAGCTGTCACAATATTTCATTTCTTGGCATCAAAAAATGAATGCTGCTTGTTTCTCATTATGACTGTACAAATATTCCAAAATATCTATTGTAAATCTCATATAAAAACAGCTTTAGATAAAAAAAACTCTCCCGGATTCATCCCCATGAATCAAATCCTGTAAAATCACCTTCATTCTATAATCTAAAATCAAAGCAAACACCTTATGGATATTATTCAATAGGGCAGAGCCGTGGTGGCGCAGTGGGTTAAATCCTTGTGCTAGCTGAGTATTGTCATTTTTAATATCAGATTTATCCAAACATTTATCTGCATATGCAGAGATCATTTTTTTTTGTCTATTGTAGAATAAAAAGGGACATTTTGGGTATGAAATGAAGTAGTCTTTTACAAAAGTGCAGACCAGGGTTCAAGAACTCAAAGCTTTCCTTTTGGCACCATCTGCAGAGCCAGGAGTTGATGTCTAGCATTCTTTGCCATCATCCTGGGCCACATTCTTCAAAAAAGAAGGAATAATGAAATAATAACTTGTGCCTTTAGCTTCCTCCTGCTTTAACCTCCTTCCAAGAGCCTCGGAATCACTTTACAATAGTTTGATTTTAAATTGAACTCACCTGTAATTTAATAGTTTAATAATGACAGATTTATTTATTTATCGTATCAGAAGCGAATTGAGAATACAATTAAAATGTGTAAAAATCCATAAACAAAGTTAAGAACTTGGCATTATACTAAATTTCCTTTGACCTGAAGCTGGCCATTTCGAGTGCCTCTGGTGTCACTGTGAGAAGGTCCTTCATTGTAAATATGCCAATGCTCAGACTGCATTGTAGTATGTAGTCTGTGGTTTGCTCTTTTCCACACTCGCATGTCATGGACTCTACTTTGTAGCCTGATTTCTTAAGGTTGGCTCTACATCTCATGGTCCCAAAGCGCAGTCTGTTTAATGCCTTCCAAGTCACCCAGTCTTCTGTTTGCCCAGGGGGGGAGCGTCTCATCCGGTATTGATATTGATGTTTAATGATTTGTGATGCTATTGCTTTTAAATGCTTAATGGTTTTGTATTGTGTATACCTAAATTGTTGTAAACCGCTCTGAGTCGCCAAAGGGCTGAGAAGAGCGGTATACAAATAAAGTAAATAAATAAATAAATAAATAAAATATTGTGCCAGATTAGGTCAATTAAATAACCCAAGATGTAGGATAATGTAAGATAGTAAAACCACTACAGTTTTTCAGGATGGGAGAAACCAGGACAAGAGATACACTTAGGCTTGGGTAACCACGGAAAAATTTGGTTCTAAACTCGTTTCGTTTTTAGGGGGCCCTTGCGTTTCGTTTTTTTTAATAATTCCGAAATTTTCCTTTTAAAAATTTCGAAATTTACAAAATTTCGTAAAATTACGAATCAATTCGTTAATGGCGGACGAGATTGCGCAATATGCTAAAAAAACCTCCAAATGGGACAGGAGGAACTTCTGAAGCTTCCCTCTCCCTCTGTTGTTGACTATTGGTGTGATAAAACAAACAACAGCTATAAAACTTGCACCAGACATGCGAAAATAATTACGAAATAATTACGAAATAATTACGAAATAAATTGAAAAAATTGTTTCGAATCTTAATTACTCCTCACACTATTCCTGCATGGCTCAATATTGGATCGTAAGCTAATTTAAATACGAATTAATAACGAATTATGAAATTAACAAACGAAACCGCCCAAGCCTATTAAATATCTAATAGCCCTTGTCCTTAACTAGCATGTAACCCCTATAAAAATATAGCTATAACTACCCAGAAAGAAGTTACTTCAACCCTTGTCCCCAGATTATCATAAAAAGTACATGATCCTAAGCACTAAGATCAAACAGATAGATGATGCTAAATCTTTTCACAAAATTAACATGGGAATTATCTTCCTCTGCTTATGATGCTGCAGTATTGTCCCCATAGCTTCTCATGTTATTTCTGGAGGTAGTTAGTTACACCAGATTTTATTTAGATGTGTCACAGTAAAGGGAGTAAATACTTACACAATTAAGTTTTTATTTACTCCACTTTATGCCACAGTTTACAGTATTTTGCACAATAACAATGTTGCATATCTTGTGACGATAAATAGTGCCAATGCCAATAAAATCAATTTCTGTTCAGGGCTGGAGCACAATAAAATATGGAAAAACAAAAGGTGGGATATGAATACCTCTGCACTGTTCTGAAGCTGCTAATTTGCCTATTAGAATAACATAAAAGTTTTATAGTGACAGTCTTCTCTGGAATTAAGAATTAACATGTATTGCCAAATGAATATATGGTGATCATGAGGCTAAACCAGCATGGGTAAACTTTGGCTCTCCAGGTGTCTTGGACTTCAATTCCCACAATTCCTAATAGCTGGTACACTGTTAGGAATTGTGGGAGTTGAAGTCCAAAACATATGGAGGGCCGACGTTTATCCATGCCTGGGCTAAACCATAGACAGATAAGTAGTGGAGTTCCAGGGATCGGTTTCCAAACATAGAACTGAGTATAGGCTGCACCAACCCCTAAAATGCAAATAAATAAATAAACATTTTGGAAGCTGAAACAAAAATTGGCAGGACATCCAATCCTGCTTTGGGGATGGGGAGTTGGGGGAGCTATTGTAGTATTCAGTCACTTTGCACCTGACTCACTAAATATTCTCAAAACTCTCTTTTGTTCCAAACTTTAGACTGATTCAACTAAGCTTTTCCAACAAACTTCCTCTGATCCACTAAAAGTGTTGACTTGGCTTCGAAAAGATCTGGAAAATTGTGAAATTGGAGTACAAAATGTGCTGAATGCCAGTAATAACGCAGGTGGTGCAAGATCAAGGGAGACATCTGTGGAGAGGCCAAACATGCAGAAGCGAAATACACATTCCCCAGGTGAATACAGTATCTGTGATGAAGAATTCAGTGTCAATGTCAGCTCCAACAGGGGCTCTCCTAACTTCCACTTGACAATGAAGGGGACTTGTCAAAAGGGAACTAAGGATGAAGAAAGTGACAGGTCTACGTCACCAAACACAAACCCTGATCCAGATGAGGTCTCTTTTTATTGTAATAGACTTTCTAACCTTGCCATAGCAATGGCACGTAAAGAAATGAATGACCGGTCAGATGGCAACCCCGCATGCATACATAAGTCCATTTTTGCTTCTGGAGACCATGGACACAGGGATATCGGAGTGGGTACAGATGACATGAAGCACAGTCCACCTAAGACGAGTGAGTATAAATATGAAGGAAGCCCTAATTCTAAGAAGAAAGCCGCATTTTATTACAAAGAGGAAGAAACCGACGTTCCTAACAAAAGTGACCCTTCCAGTGATGGGGCTAAAGCTTGCAACCACCGGAAACGCTTTGGTCCAGATGAATATACTAATTCATTAAGCAAAGGAATATTGGTTTATGCTAACAGTGTGGTATCGGATATGATGGTTTCCGTTATGAAAACGATGAAAGTGAAAGTCAATGACTCAAACATAGCTTGTGCTGTGTTGAAAAAGGTACTGCTAAAGCATTCCAAGGAGGTTGTGTCTGACCTGATTGACTCCTGTATGAAAAACTTGCATGATGTTACTGGAACGCTCATGACTGACTCTGACTTTGTTTCAGCGGTGAAGCGGAGTCTTTTCACCCAAGGGAGCCAAAAGGCTTCCGAAATTGTTCAAGCCATGCTTAATCGGTTACACAATGCTTTGATTGTACAAAAACAGGTGAACGAGAAAGCCAAGTCCCAGCGCATGGCCTTTGCAACAGTTAAGACAGGTACAGGAACTGATGGAAAAACTCAGAACATGAGATTTTCTGCCGCAAAATCAGAAACACTTAAGGAAAAGGAAACAACTTGTGCAGAAACGGTTGGCAATCATATCATAAAGGAAGGCCTCTCCATGTGGCACCAGAAACAACAGAATGAAAATGCAGGGTCAAATTTCCAGCCAAAGGCAAATTGGAATGTAGAAAATCAAGACCTTGCAACAGATTCCTGGGCAAGAGACCTGATTGTGACAGCATTGATGCTGATACAGTATCATCTGCATCAGCAAGAGAATGCAATAAAGGAAGCCGGTGATAGTGGTAGATTAAGCAAGACTGGAAACACTTTTGGGTTTATGTCTCAAGACAAAAGTGGTAATGCCCCTCCGTTTAAGCAGTATGACTCAATGAAAAAGAGTGATGATGAACAATCTGAAGCAAATCCTGACAATGATATGTCAAGTGTTGTAGTAATGCTCATTCAGAAACTCATCAGTGAGACTGTCAACAAATTAGGAGGAAATGCTGGAACTTTGATGGCAGATGAAGCATATAGGGGTGCTTATAAATCCCCTGAGGTGCCTGGGCCTTCGGGCACTTCCGAAGTAGACCATTCTTATGACGATGCCATATCTGGACTGACCAAAATGATTCTTGATCAATTTGATGTCAACAAGACGGAAGGAGGCAGTGGGCCATTCTTTGACAACCTGGTGGATACAGTGACCAAGCTGTGTCTTATGATAGCCAAATATAGCAATCCGGAATCAGGTCTTGGAGATATAGTAGATGCTGAAGATGCCAGTGGGCCTATGTATTCCAAAGATATAGAAAGTGGTGGAGAAAGTCGAATAGGATCAGGTGAAGACACTTTGTCCCGCCGCAAAGTGGTTGTAACCAACCAAAATGCTCCTGACAACATTCATAATAAACAACTTCAAGCCGTCCTTCAGTGGGTGGCAGCCTCTCAGTTAAATGTTCCTGTGTTGTACTTCATGGACGATGATGAAGAGACCCTGAATAAGGTAAGCCACGAAATATGTGAAAAATGATGGGAGAAGTTGAAGTCTACAATATTTGAGTTGTGTATGGGGCTTTGTTTCATACCCATGAAACAAAGCTTTATGAACAAATTATTATATAATTATTTAGCCTTCTTAAGGGACCACACATTCAAGATGTCAACAGCAGAAATTTCTGGAGCTTGTTAAAATTCTCTCTCCATATAACCCCATATAACTCAGCTATTACATACAAGAAATGGGACCCCAGCTTGAATATGTGGATAGCTTGAGTAGTAGTCCTGAAGGAAACAAAACAATTATATAAAGCCCAAAATGTGTTGAATTTTTTACAAAACAGAATAATTATAAAATCGTTACAACTGTTAGTAACCACATGAGGACCAGGACTTCTTTTGCCTGGGGATTCTAATACGTGCTTTCCAATACCTGTATTGTCGAAGGCTTTCATGGTGGGAATCACTGAGTTGCTGTAGGTTTTTCGGGCTGTATGGCCATGTTCTGGAAGCATTCTTTCCTGACGTTTCACCTGCATCAAAAGTCTCACAACCTTTGAGGATGCTTGCCATAGATGTAGGTGAAATGTCAGGAGAGACTGCTTCTAGAACATGGCCATGCAGCCTGAAAAACAACTCAGCTTCCAATACCTGTTTGTGTAATTGTTTTATATGCCACTTTTTTCCTTGTACGAAATTCAAGCCAGTTTCCAAAGAAGTTTCTGTTTGGGTGCCCATGCAGATACCCGATGTCTTTAATTTTAGATAAATATTATTTGATATGTTAGAGCTGAAGGGATCCTTTCTGTCTTGAATTTCTTCTCCATCAGTCTTATTGTTTTCCTGTGGCAGCCTCTCACTTTTACTTGCTAGGTTTTGCAATTGCTACCTCTGCTGAGCCTGGCTGAGAAATGAGATGATGTGCCAGGAACTTCAGGAAAAGAAAGTCAGTCCCCAGGATGTTTCTTTAATGTACTTTGTACAAAGAGAAAGAACGTTAGGAATTATCTGGTTTGTGTGGATATGTTTGAATTAACAGTGGAAATATTGCTAGAAAGAAGGAACAGTTGAAGCCCAACTGAGATGTGGCATTGAAGATCCATAATTTTGGATTGTATTGTTTATAGGTATGAAGGGTTGGGACAGTAGCCCTTAATATTTATTTATCTATTTATTACCCACTATTTTCAGAGTGAGTGAAAAACTTATTAAGATGGGAGTGGGATAGGGAACTCTTCATAAAAAGAGGAGTCAGGAAGATATTTCCCAACCAGCTGCATAAGTGGTCCAGACTGATTTCTTCATACCACTTGTTCTCCATTTTCAGAACCCATCTCTTTCTAAAGTATTCCAAACTGAAGACAGCTTAGACACTGTCTGCATCTGTTTTGGCTCCACTGGTATCAACAGCTGTTTTAGTACTAGCAGAGATACCAAAAGCAGGTTCAGGCTCAGTTGAATGTACAATACTGACCACCTACATTAGCATTTGAAGGCCATGAAAATGAACAAAATCTGGCTACCAGTATTAAAAAACTCTAAAATTACAACAGCAAAACAGCAGAGAGGAAACAACCAGGCACATCTTAACACCTCTCAACAAAAGATTTTCCCAGGCTCAGCCAGGCCTTCAAATGCTAATGAAGGTGGTCAGTTGAAACATTCACATCTAGCTGCAGCAGGGAAAAGCTCCTTGCCCCACCTCAGCCATTCCACAGATATATAAACCCATTGTCCTAATTCCAGCAGACCTCACTACCTCTGAGGATGCTTGCCATAGATGCAGGCGAAACGCCAGGAGAAATGCTTCTAGAACATGGCCCTATAGCCCGAAAAAACCCACAAGAACCTATAAACAGTTTCTTTCCCTGAAAAATGTCACACTTTTGGATATTTCTTCTCTTTTCAACAGCTCCAACAACTCTCCATGGTGGCGGTGGAAAGGGGCTACAGCGTAGGAGAAGTGATGCAGGCGGTTCTGAAGTATGAGAAGGAGCGGCAGCTGGGAGAGGCATTGGGCAACTTTGTTCGGATGCCCGTACTGGACTGGCTGCTCCAGAACCTGTGAACAAAGCAAGGCTTTTCTTCCTTCGCTGCATAGCCTTGCCAGCCTAAATTGTCACAGCACTCATCTGTCAAATATGATATCTTGAGTTTTACTGACCCTACCCCGCTGCTGAGCAGTCATATGAATAAAAGAAGGAAATACTTAAATCTTGACTTGAGTTGCTATTCCTAGGACTGAATCAGAATGCTGTATTTACTAGAGTATAATGTGTCATCGATTGTAATGCGCACCTCAATTTTGAAGGAGAGCATTACCAAAAAAAGATTTGTTGTTGAATGTAATGCACCCAAGTTGGGAACCATGTGAGAAACCTATAAAACTGGTGAAAGGGCACAACTATCCCTTGCCTATTGGCTGTTTCTCTGACTGCCTCCTTGACAACAGGTTCAAGGTTGCAAGGTTGCTGCCTGTCTCTGAACAACCAATAGGCAACGGGAAGCCACAATCCTTCACCAGCTTTGTGTGGTTCCTCTGAGGGAGTGGGTTTGAAGGCCTCATAAAAGGAAGCCAGTTGGGAACCACGTGAGGCTGGCGATTTTGTCAGCCGCAACCTGATGGAGGGGTGCAGCTTTGGCCTGAGAGAGTAGCACAGGCAGGTATACATGCATGATTCTAATGTGCCATCAAATCTAATACACACCTAAATGTTGACTATGTAATTTAGCCCCCGGTGGCGCAATGGGTTAAATTGCTGAGCTGGTGAACTTGTTGACCGACAGGTCGCAGGTTTGAATCCGGGGAGTGGCGTGAGCTCCAGCAGTTAGTCCTAGCTTTAGCCTGAAGAAGAGAAGGCTGAGAGGAGATATGATAGCCATGTATAAATATGTGAAAGGAAGCCACAGGGAGGAGGGAGCAAGCTTGTTTTCTGCTTCCTTGGAGACTAGGACGTGGAACAATGGCTTCAAACTACAAGAGAGGAGATTCCATCTGAACATTAGGAAGAACTTCCTGACTGTGAGAGCCGTTCAGCAGTGGAACTCTCTGCCCCGGAGTGTGGTGGAGGCTCCTTCTTTGGAAGCTTTTAAGCAGAGGCTGGATGGCCATCTGTCAGGGGTGATTTGAATGCAATATTCCTGCTTCTTGGCAGGGGGTTGGACTGGATGGCCCATGAGGTCTCTTCCAACTCTTTGATTCTATGATTCTGCCAACTTAGCAGTTTGAAAACACGCAGATGTCAGTAGATCAATAGGTACCACTCCAGCAGGAATGTAACAGTGCTCCATTCAGTCATGCCAGCCACATGATTTAGGAGGCGTCTACGGACAACGCTGGCTTAGAAATGGAGATGAGCACCAACCTCCAGAGTTGGAGACGTCTGGACTTAATGTCAGGGGAAAACATTTACCTTAATTTGGCCAAAAATATGAGCATTGGATTTGAATAAATATGGTATTTAGATGGGAATTTTCTTTCTTGTAGTATATTATTCCATTGTTGATATTTCTAGTATTGTAGTCCCTTTGTAAATATTGTACAATAATGAATTAAGAGCATCTCAATAATTTTTGCCCTGTTAGAGTTATAGACTTTGTTACTGCTTTACCACAACAGTTGCACTAGTTTAGGGCAGCGGTTCTCAATGCTCTGTGATGGCTGGTGAACTATAAATCCACACAACTGCAATTCCCATATGTCAGGGTCTGTTTTTCTCAACTCACTCCAGTATTTTCTGTTGCTCCTAGGAGATGTGTATGCCAAGTTTGGTTCAGTTCAATTGTTGGTGGATCTCAGAATGCTCTGTGATGGCTGGTGAACTATAAATCCACGCAACATCAACTCCCATATGTCAGGGTCTGTTTTCCCCAACCTTCTCCAGTATTTTCTGTTCATCGTGGGAGTGCTGCATGCCAAAATTGGTTCAGTTCAATTGGTGGAGCTCAGAATGCTCTTTTTTTGCAAGTTTTCCAAGCTCCCACAATTCCTAACATCTAAAGACCCATCTACATTACCTTTACAATGCAGACTGAACCGCATTATATGGGTGGTCTAGATTCATATAGTGAAGTTTAACTGCAACTCCCAAATGTCAGCTTCTATTTTCCTCAAACTCCACCAGTGTTCAAATTTGGACATATTGAGTATTTGTGCCAAGTTTGGTCCAGATCCATAGTCGTTTGCGTTCACAGTGCTCTCCGGATGTAGGTGAGTTACATCTCCTGTAAATCACTTCCAGTTTTTCCTAACCCGCTCCAGTATTTTATGTTGGTCATGGAGGTTCTGTGTGCCAAATTTGCTCCAGGTCAGTAATTCATGGGGGGTCTCAGTGGTCTGTGTAAGTCAGAGCTGAATCGGTTGAAGGTACTAGCAATCCCATTATCAGTTGTCCATACTCCCCCAAACATATTGTTTTTGTGATTAATCACTATGCTTTAAGCATGTTCAATTTGTAACAATGAAAATACATCCTGCATAGCTGATATTTACATTACGATTCATAACAGTAGCAGTTATGAAGTAGCAATGAAAATATGGTTGGGGGTCCCCACAACATGAGGAACTTTATTTAGGGGTCACAGCATTAGAAAGGTTGAGAACCACTGGTTTAGGGTAATACATACTGAGGTGAGTAACTTTGTAATCACATCTCTCATCATTAGCACAACTGTGCTGGTTTGCCAGTCTGGATATCCAATGATCAGTCTTCTGCACACCCTCACACACACACACACATACACATTGGACAGAGAGGGAGGTTGGTTGGTTCCAGGCACGTAGCCAGAAAAAAATTTCGGGAGGGGGTTGAAATTTTCGGGGGGGGGGGTTGAAAATTTCCTGGGAGGGGTGGGTTGAAACCTGCCTCTTAGCTCACGCTGAAGCAAAGAGCACAGCAGGGGAAAGGGCAGCCTTCAATAGCCTGCAGCTTTGCCCTGTCAACCACCTCCACCAAGTCTGGCCTCCTTAATGACAGCATTCAACACCCCCCCCTCCCCAAACTTGGTTGCTTCACTACATCGGCTATTGTTGCAAGTAATGACAGTGTGAATAACTGTCAATATTTGCCTGAGATAGTGCTTGCAGTTATGGAGGAACTCTTAATTTTTTGCATCTCATAGACTTAGCATGGGGATTTGGTTAACCAGTTAAAATTCATGAGTAAACCAGGTTTTTTTAAAAAAAAATCTGAAACATTTCGGGAGGGGGGGTTGAACCCCTAACCTCCCCCCCCCCTCGCTACAGGCCTGGTTCCAGGCCTTCTTGCAAGGAACACTTTGCTCCCAGTGTGGGCAGAGGGGAAAAAAGCCAACCCATTTATCTCTCTGGCTGTGGGGAGAGAGAGAGATAGAGAGGGAAAAAAGGCGTGGGGGGAGAGAAAGAAATAAACCTACCTAGAGTTCAGTAAAAGAGTGATTATATCTAACAGCCCACCTGCATTATCTTCATAATGCAGACTGAACTGCACTATATGGGCGGCCTAAATTCATATAATGTAGTTTTAACTGCATTGAACTGGATATGAGTCTATACCAGGCATGGGCAAACTCTGGCCCTTCAGGTGTTTTGGACTTCAGCTCCCACAATTCCTAACATCTAACTGGATGATATGAATCTACACTAACCATCTAATGCAGTTCAATCTGTCTTGTAATGACAATGTACACGGGGCCTAAGACTGACAATGGGCCTAAAGAGTTTGTCTGTGTGCTGGTTGTGAAAGCTGTAAGCAGCTTCAGAGTCTGGTCTGCTATGAACATTGTTTGGATTAAGAAGAAGGATCCAGCCATGCTTGGGTTGGGGAATTTGTAACGCTATTTATTAGCAAAAGTCATTGTGTGTTTTTGGACTTTATGAATGTTTCCATTACAAAATTCATAAGAATGTAGGTAAACTACCAGGTCCATCCCCCCAAACGCTGCCAACACTTAAAGTTGATGGATCTGTATGCCTCTTTGGGTCCAGATCCATCGTCAATGGGGCTCACAGTGTTCTTTGTGGGAGAATTGCAACTCTCACCATCCGGGTCCATCCCCCCCAAACCCCATCAGTCCTTAAAATTGGTCATGTAGGGCCTGTGTGTCAGGTTTGGTGCAGATCCATCATCAGTGAGGCTCACAATGATCTCTGGATGCATTTTCCATCATCCTGAACTGCAATTCCCATCATCCAAGTTCTTTCACCTCCTCTAAAAACATATTTTCTTATTATGAAGATTAGCCATCCCCTGCCACGTTTTGCTGTGGTCCAGTCTGGTGATCTGGAAAATAAAGCAACGAGAAAGTGTTGGTTTCTAATATATGTAATTTCTTTATGCTTGTAGGTAAACAGTATTTCTTGTTGTTTCTCTGTTAGTGTTGATGTGGAGATTGTCTGGCTTGCCTGCTCTGGAACATGCATTCGGGGCGTTCAGTGTTGTCCGTCAGTGTCCGTATGTTCCATGTATGTGCTGTCAGAGAGAATTTATAAATGTTCTAGCTAATCTGGAAATGGAAAAAAATGTTGGAATTTGTCAAAAGGTCCAGAAATATTATTTAATGATTGAAAGGGAGCCCCATAAGATCTGATTGTCTTATATGTATGAATTAAAACATCTTCCCACCCCTTTTTCCGCTTTAAATGACACACTGGTTACACCAAAAACAACCCAAACACATTTCTCTTTTTCTACTTTTGCTATTTCACAAAACTTTTTTTTGCTAAAATATCAGGACATTCTATAAGAAAGTATCCTAGTTAACCAAAACCTTGTTTTTCCTTGCTACTCCAACACTAAAAGTATTTTCTGAAACTGCCCACTATGACCAATCTCTGCCCTGCTTACTGCGTTTCTTCCTCTGAAGCTGCTTCCAGAAAGTATTTAAATGTGCAGTGAAGCAGGTTTAAGAAATCTGTTTTGGCGCGCATTTATGTCCACACACCTCCCTCTAAATTGTGTGCTTTTCCCAGGGGGAGTGTCTCAATGCCCTTCCAGTACCTTCCAGGAGGACATCAGTACACCTCTCCCCCCCCCCTCCGCCCCAAGGCATTGAAATAGAAAATAACTTACCTGGCTGCCATTAAAGTCCTGCCGGAGTCCTCCTGGAATTTAGAAAGGATGCGTGCTGTGTGTGTGTGGGGGGGGGGGGGGGGGGGAGCTCCAGCAGGACCTTGATGTCAGCTGGGTAAGGTATTTTCTATATTAAGGCCTGGGGGGGCTTGGGAAGGGTGTTGGTGCACTCTGGGTTTTCTGGTCTGAAAAACCCAAGAGGACTGTGTGGATTGGGCCCAGGGATTGCGTGACATTGTCTCCGGGCTCAATCCACATTCACATTGGGCCCATACCTGGAAAAACCTGAATCTTATCAAAGATCCGGGTCTTACCAGGTATCAAATTAATTCAGAACAAAGCAGGGTTTTCTTGCTTTGTCTCAAATTAATTCAGTTTTACGTTATTTGGAGGCCTCTGGTAAAACTGCAAGACCTCCCACATTATGGGCTCTGAGTCTTATGCTTCCTACAAAACCCCTACAAGAACAGGTCATAATGAATACAGATAAAATCGTAATATGGAAACCACTCCAAATCACTTTGTGGAGTCAGAAGTTAGATGAAAGGGCATCACAGTGGCTCTGGTCTGAAGCCCCCTTTCTTTTCCACTTTAGCCCAGAGTCTATCCCCCAGAAATGTTACTGTCCAGAAGGTGGAGGGGCAATAAGAGAAGCCTCTATTTACATCTTATTCCAATGCTGATGAGCTTATGAATGAGGTGAAAGTGGCAGGTTCCTTTGGTGGGAGTGACCATCCTTTTCAAGAGTTTGTTGGGGGAAGTGAAGCAGGAAAAAAAAGTAAATTCAGTGATGTCGAATGGGTGACACTGACTTGAGAGTAGTAACTGCTGACGGAATCTAGAAATCTTAGAGTCACTTGAGCGATGCAACAGCTAAAAATCCAATGCCATTTTAGGCTGCATAAGTAGCATAATAATATTTAGAATGAAGGATACCTTATTGTTGTTCATTTGTTCAGTCATTTCGGACTCTTCGTGACTTCATGGACCAGTCCACGCCAGAGCTCTCTGTCGGTCGTCACCACCCCCAGCTCCTTCAAGGTCAATCCAGTCACTTCAAGGATGCCATCCATCCATCTTGCCCTTGGTCGGTCCCTCTTCCTTTTTCCTTCGATTTTCCCCAGCATCATTGTCTTCTCAATTAATTCATACGTGAAGCATTTTAAGTAGCTGGGTATGATTCGCTTGGAGAAGAAAAGATAAGAGAAGGCAAGGCATGCTTAGGCGATCCCTCGTTTTCCGAGGATGATTGTCTTCCAATATTCTTGTGGGTTTGTATGTGGCTGTGGAGCCCTATTCTTGCTCTGCATCTTCTTCCGCAGTGAGGGCATTGGTTTCCTGGTGGAAGGCAGTCTTGGTCGGGGGTGGCTTGACGCGCCTTCCTCTTGACACGCTTCTTCCTTTCACCCTCCATCTGTGCCTCCTCAAATTCTGCAGCACTGCTGGTCACAGCTGACCTCCAGCTGGAGCGGTCAAGGGCCAGGGCTTCCCAGTTCTCAGTGTCTATGCCAGAGTTTTTAAGGTTGGCTTTGAGCCCATCTTTAAATTTCTTTTCCTGTCAACCAACATTCTGTTTTCCATTCTTGAGTTCGGAGTAGAGCAACTGCTTTGGGCAAGGCATATCTACATATTAGCAAGGATGTCCTATTGAGGAGTGAACAACCTTTAAGTCTGTCTTTTTTCTTTGTGCTTCTTGATGATTTATGTTTTTTGCTGAAACTTAGTAAAAAGTTTAAGAAAAGAAACAGAAGCTGGGCGATCATCTATTAGGAGTGCTTTGGTTATGTATTCCTACATGTCTGAAGAATAGGGTTAGAATGGATGTTATCAGATGGAAGTCAGCACCGTCTCCAGGTACAAGGCATCTCTTCTCACACAAAAAGAAAGAAAAAGCAACAAAAACTACAACCCCCCCCCCCCCAAACAAACCCAACAATTCAATATCAAAGAAAAAAAGAGAGAGAAGAAAAAGAAAATGCAAATTCCCCGGTAAAGAAGAAATGTCTCCCCTTTAAAAAAAACTCTCCAAGTGTCTCTGTTTGTTAAGTACATACACACATGATAAAAGAGAACCAGAGAAATGAAGACACCCATCTTTCTTTCAAAGTACGAAGAAAGACTGATGAAGTTCAGGAGTCTCCTAAGTCAAGCAGAGTCAGCAACTGTAATGTACATGCCTACATTCAACAAGGCAGCTTTCCTCACGCTCCCATTTCTGATGAATAGAAACACACACATTTAGGGCACCCTTTCCTTTGTTTCTCCTAGAGTTTTTTTTTTTAAAAAAAATTATTGTAATTTTTCATAAATGAATAAAATAAATAGTTAAATAAGAGGGAAAATGATACAGAATAGGATAGTGTAGGGAACCAGGGTGAAAGAAAAATAAAATAAAATAAAAATAAAAAGGAAGAGGGAGAGGAAAAAAGGAGGAAAATTCAGCTTCCATTCTTCATCTTGGAGGTTTCTCAAAGGTTTTTTTCTAGTGGTGATTTTTTAAAAACTCAACAGCATTTCCCTTCTAGCCTCACTCAAATTCATCCTAGAGAGCCTGAACCTTGAGTTGTAGCATCTTAAGGGTTAGAGTGTTATAATGGCTTTCTTGTCTTGACCCCAAAAGGTTGATTTTGAAGTGGGGGGCACCCTTGATGGGGCTGAGGTCTGGTAGGGAGGTTGCTTCACCAAGAAGGCTATGTGTCTCTCTCATTCAGCACAATATCCAAAAGTTCGTCATCACCCATGACATTCACAGCCATCAAACCTGGTGTCAAAGGGGTGGAAACATCCAATGTTTGGAAAGTCTCTTCTGCAGCAAGCAGAGGCAAAACTTGGGGAGAGGGTGAAAGTTGGACCCTGCAAGGCTTGCAAAGTGGCAGTCGAAGGCTGGGGGAAACCAGGCACAGCTATAGAAGTGACCCAAATATTCCATTGTTTTGGATGTTTTTTCCATGAATTGACTCTGACTCTTCCAATGGTCTCCAAAGTTAAATGAGTCCAAGCTGGGCGAGATTTTAATTCTGTTTACGGAAGCAGATGTGTAACTGGCCTCTTCTTGAGTGAGCAGCTGACCCTCTTACAACTAGCACAACCAGGCCTGTAGCCAGGATTTCAATTTGGGGGGGGGGTGGTGAGTTTTTTTCAGTGGGGGTTTCGGAGGGGGGGGCTGAGCTTCGGGGGGGGGGCGCTGAGTCTGAGTGAAAGAGGGTCTACCCTAGCAAACCTTTTGTATCATTACCCCAATACCCCCATGCATATGGGATATATTGAGTATGGTGCTCAGATCATGATATGAATAAACATAACAGTTTAAATAATGCACCAGTAAGGCCTTTTTGCGAACCACCATGAATTTGGGGGGGGGGGGGGGGCTGAAGCCCCTCAAGCCCCCCCCCCCCCCCCCGACTACATGCCTGAGCACAACCATCCCATGGAGCTGTTCTGGCTGTGTTTCTTAGGCAATCCCACACCTTTTCTAATCTGTAGCCCACATCTCAATGCTTTGCCCACTCAGACCTTCTCCAGCACCATTTCTGAGGAAGATGGCCAGAAGACCACCCAATCATCGCCTACCAGTATGCACCAGTACCCATTCCAGGAAAGCAGGTTTGGGCTGATCTGGCTGCCTGCGTTTGTTGTATTACAGATAAGGCCACATTGAAAATATTAGACCTGCTGTAAATAATCCAGTGGACACATAGATTGCGAATAAAAACAATATTTTATTTATTGCCCATCTCTTCATTCGGCCCGAGGCAATACACAACATAGTTAAATAAATCTATAAAATCACATATTAAAACATATTTAAATTGCAACCCTGAAAGCATATTTTAAAACTTATACATTTTAAAATATATGACATAAAAGTTAAAATTTATTTATTTATTTATTTATTTACATCACTTATATCCCGCCCATATCAGCCCGCAGGCGACTCAGGGCAGTCTACATATCGGCACAATTAGATGCCATCAATACAATACAATACAATACAAAAGCAAAAACAATTAAGTGCATTTAGACAAAAAAGTGCAATAACAATTTAAAAAGAGCTATATCCTCTCATTCCAATCCTCATCCGTTTCATCGTCTTGGCCATTCCTGGGTCATTCTCCATCTCAAGCATGACTATTCCGGGGTTCCGAATGCCTCACTCTCAGGAGGGAGGGGGCTGATCTAATATCCCTAGGCAGGGAGTTCCACAGCTGAGGGGCCACCACAGAGAAGGCCCTGTCTCTCGTCCCCGCCAAGTGTGCTTGCGAAGCAGCCGGGACCGACAGCAGGGCCTCCTCAGATGATCTTAACTTCCTGGAGGGTTCGTAGGAAGAGATGCGTTCGGATAGGTAGGCTGGGCCAGAACCGTTTAGGGCTTTATAGGCTAAAGCCAGCACTTTGAATTGGGTCCAGTAGCAAACTGGCAGCCAGTGGAGGTTTAAAACACAATATGAGGTCATGGCCATAGTTAAAACAGACTGGGTTGGCTTGCCAGAAGAGACAGGCAACCAATGGAATCACTCCGAGATGTTCCTATGAATAGTCTTGCTGATTTGTTTTGAACTAATTGGAATTTCCAAGCTTGGTACAGAGGAAGCCCGATTTAAAGCACATTACAACATGTGCACCACCATTTTAAGGTTCTGCAATTCTTGGAAGAGGCACAACTGGCATTTCAGTCAAAGCTGGTACTAAGAATGCCTGACCATCACATCTACCTGGGCTTACATTTCCTTAGCTAAAAGTCTTTTTGAAGGCATAGAGAAATATAGTTGGGTGTCATTAGTGTAATGATAGCACCTTGCCCCATGCATCCAGATGATCTCTCCTGGCACTTTCATGTAAATGTAGATGCGATGAACCAGCTTTGAAAGTTAACTAAACTTTGATCAGGGCACCCACTTCTAGAACAAGCAATACGAGTGCTTCTTGATAAAAAAGAGAGGAATAATTTACTGAAGTTCACAAGGGATTTTCAAAGTTCACAGGGCCTCCAACCAACGTTCAGTGTGCGTGCAAATAAAGATTAGTGTAGTCCTCGCAGATTGTCGTCAAAGATTTAAAACAAAGGACAGTGGTTCAAATGGTCCTTGGTTACAAGGTGATTTGATTCTTTCCTTGAGTAGTTACATTTTCTATGTGTAAAAGCTGTAGGAACACACAGGGAAACACAGACCTCAGCCGATACCACTAGCCGACTGGGAACTTACTTGGAAGAAAAAACTAAATTACACATATGTCGCAGATTTAAAAGAAAATTGGTTGAAAATATTGCACCTGTGGTACATTGTTGTTGTTCATTCGTTCAGTCGTCTCCGACTCTTCGTGACCTCATGGACCAGCCCACGCCAGAGCTCCCTGTCGGCCGTTATCACCCCCAGCTCCCTCAAGGTCAGTCCAGTCACTTCAAGGATGCCATCCATCCATCTTGCCCTTGGTCGGCCCCTCTTCCTTTTGCCTTCCACTTTCCCCAGCATAATTGTCTTCTCTAGGCTTTCCTGTCTCCTCATGATGTGGCCAAAGTACTTCAACTTTGTCTCTAGTATCTTTCCCTCCAGTGAGCAGTCAGGCTTTATTTCCTGGAGGATGGACTGGTTGGATCTTCTCGCACTCCAAGGCACTCTCAGAACTTTCCTCCAACACCACAGCTCAAAAGCATCGATCTTCCTTCGCTCAGCCTTCCCTAAGGTCCAGCTCTCACATCCGTAGGTTACTACAGGAAAGACCATGGCTTTGACTAGGCGGATCTTTGTTGCCAGTCTGATGTCTCTACTCTTTACTATTTTATCGAGACTGGACATTGCTCTCCTCCCAAGAAGTAAGCGTCTTCTGATTTCCTGGCCACAGTCTGCATCTGCAGTAATCTTTGCTCACGGCCTCCACGGTTTCTCCCTCTATTTTCCAGTTGTCAATCATTCTTGTTGCCATAATCTTGGTTTTTTTGACGTTTAGCTGCAACCCGGCTTTTGCGCTTTCTTCTTTCACCTTGATTAAAAGGCTCCTCAACTCCTCCTCGCTTTCGGCCATCAGAGTGGTGTCATCTGCATATCTGAGGTTGTTAATGTTTCTTCCAGCAATTTTCACCCCAGCTTTGCATTCATCCAGCCCCGCACATCGCATGATGTGTTCTGCATACAAGTTAAAAAGGTTGGGTGAGAGGATGCAGCCTTGCCGTACGCCTTTCCCAATCTTGAACCAGTCTGTTGTTCCGTGGTCAGTTCTTACTGTTGCTACTTGGTCCTTGTACAGATTCCTCAGGAGAGAGACAAGGTGGCTTGGGATGCCCATCCCACCAAGAACTTGCCACAATTTATTATGATCCACACAGTCAAAGGCTTTAGAATAGTCAATGAAGCAGAAGTAGATGTTTTTCTGAAACTCCCTGCCTTTCTCCATTATCCAGCGGATATTGGCAATTTGGTCTCTCGTTCCTCTACCTTTTCTAAACCCAGCTTGAACATCTGGCAACTCTCGCTCCATGTATTGCTGGAGTCTTCCTTGCAGGATCTTGAGCATTACCTTACTGGCATGAGAAATAAGGGCCACTGTACGGAAGTTGGAGCAGTCTTTCGCATTTCCCTTTTTTGGTATGGGGATATAAGTTGATTTTTTCCAGTCTGATGGCCATTCTTGTGTTTTCCATATTTGCTGGCAAATGGCATGCATCACCTTGACAGCATCATCTTTTAAGATTTTAAACAGTTCAGCTGGGATCCCGTCGTCTCCTGCTGCCTTGTTGTTAGCAATGCTTCTTAAGGCCCATTCAACCTCACTCCTCAGGATGTCTGGTTCTAATTCATTCACCACACCGTCAAAACTATCCTCAATATTATTATCCTTCCTATACAGATCTTCTGTATAGTCTCGCCACCTTCTCTTGATCTCTTCAGCTTCTGTTAGGTCCCTGCCATCTTTGTTTCTTATCATACCAATTTTTGCCTGAAATTTACCTCCAATGTTTCTAATTTTCTGGAAGAGGTCTCTTGTCCTTCCTATTCTGTTGTCTTCTTCCACTTCCATGCATTGCTTATTTAAAAATAGTTCCTTATCTCTTCTGGCTAACCTCTGGAATTGCGCATTTAACTGGGCATATCTCCCCTTATCCCTGTTTCCTTTTGCTTTCCTCCTTTCTTGGGCTACTTCCAGTGTCTCAGCAGACAACCATTTTGCCTTCTTGGTTTTCTTTTTCTTTGGGACGTACTTTGTTGCCGCCTCCTGAACAATGTCTCGGACTTCTGTCCATAGTTCTTCTGGGACTCTGTTTACTAAATCTAGTCCTTCAAATCTGTTCTTCACTTCCACTGTATATTTGCTAGGAATGTTAGTGAGATCATATCTAACTGGTCTGTGTATTTTCCCTGATCTCTTTAGTTTTATTCTAAATTGGGCAATAAGAAGTTCGTGATCTGAGCTACAGTCAGCCCCAGGTCTTGTTTTCACCGACTGGATGGATGTCCGCCACCTTTGGCTGCAAAGGATGTAGTCAATCTGATTTCGGTGTTGACCGTCTGGTGAGGTCCATGTGTAAAGCCGCCTTTTAGGTTGTTGGAAGAGAGTATTCGTTATACACAGCGAGTTTTCCTGGCAAAATTCTATCAGCCTGCGTCCCGCTTCATTTTGTTCTCCCAGACCATGCTTGCCTGTGATCCCTGTTGTCATTTGACTTCCCACCTTGGCATTCCAGTCTCCTGTAATGAAAATAATGTCTCTTTTTGGTGTATTATCCAGTAGGTCCTGCAGATCCTCATAGAACTGATCTACTTCTGCTTCTTCAGCAGTTGTGGTTGGGGCGTATATTTGGATCACTGTAATGTTGAAAGGCTTTCCTTGCACTCGAATTGAGATCATTCTGTCATTTTTTGGGTTGTATCCAAGCACCGCTTTAGCGAATTTCTTATTAATTATGAAGGCTACTCCATTTCTTCGATGTTCCTCTTGTCCGCAGTAGTAGATCTGGTGGTCTTCTGATGTGAAGTGGCCCATTCCAGTCCATTTCAGTTCGCTGACCCCCAGAATGTCTATCTTTAGTCTTGACATCTCACCAATAACAACATTCAATTTGCCCTGGCTCATAGATCTTACATTCCAGGTTCCTATGGTGTGTTGATCTTTAGAGCATCGGATTCGTCGTTCACCTCCAGTACCGTCGGCCGCTAGCCTTCCTTTCGGCTTTGAGCTAGCTGCGTCATCACATCTGGGGCTAGTTGAACTTATCCTCTGCTCCTCCCCAGTAGCATTTTGGCCATCTTCCGACCTGGGAGTCCCATCTTCCAATGGCATACCGACATATCTCTGGTTGTACTGGTCCATTTAGTTTTCTTGGCAAGGATACTGGAGTGGTTTGCCATTGCCTTCCCCAGGGATCACGCTTGGTCTGACCTCTCTGCCACAACCGTCCCGTCTTGGGTGTCCCTTCACGGTTTCGCTCATGACATCATTGAGGTGCTCAAGCTCCAGCGCCCCGACAAGGCGGCGATCCTTTGCTGGAGTGTGGTACATTACAACTTATATATTGTGGTACATTACAACTTATATATTAAGTTTAATGTATAAAAATATACAAAAGAACTTCTGGAAATGTAATGACCAAGACAGTAATTTCTTTCATATGTGGTGGACTTGTTAAGAATCCCAAAAATATTGGAAATCAATACATGGAGAATGTTAACAGATCCTCAAGGAAAAAATTCCCAAGGAAGCCAGAATACTATTTACTAGGAATAACTGATTCAGATTTAATACTAGATTCGAATGAAGACATTTTATTTGTGTATGTGACGACAGCCGCTAGGATTATTTATGCAAAACACTGAGAACAGAAGGAAATACTGGATATAGACCAGTGGATAAATAAAATAAGGGAGTTAAAAATATGGAAAAATTAACGTTTTTATTAAAGAAAAACTCAGGAAACCCGATCAGACAGACCAACTGGTCACAGATAAAGGAATACAAAAAAAAAATAATAATGAGAAAATAAAAGAATCACTAAAAGAAATGTTATTAAATGGAAACATCAGAAAAGCAGATTTAATTTACGTTAAAGTCAAGAACTTTTCTTTTTTACTTTCAATATAGAATACTATTGAAGGAATAAACTTAAAACCGCAAAGGATTAGATGGAAGTCAGCAGCTCTTTTTAAATATGCCTTTTCTTCTTCTTTTTCTGTTTTTTAAACCTCTTTTTTCCTACTTTTTCTTCATATTATTGTTCTCCCACTTTACATGTATAAATAAAATACCCCCCTTTCCCTTTTATCCCAAATAAATAAATAAATAAATATGTATATGTGTGTGTGTGTATAAACACAGACCTCAGCAGATGTTCCTGTGCTCTTCGCCGTTATCTTAAGGAGAGGGCAATGAAAAGAGACTTGTACAAAATGATAGGAGCACTTTGGTTCTGTAGTAAAAATGTCTTAAACACTCTGTATCTCATAGGGCCCAATCCTGAGCTAAAATCTATGTCATCTCTCAAAAACCAAATTAGTGGGGCAGAATATTTATCTTGGCTTTTCCTTTCTTTCCCCATCCCCAAATTGATTATAGTCACTTTTTTGTTGTTGAAAAAAAGTGATTAGTAAAGAAAATCAAAACGGATGATGGTAGTGGTACTAAAGGCTTTCTAATACGTAAAATGACTTTTGAACCTTTCTTCTCTGAATTATGAATTTAATCTTGGGGACCAATTCAAAGATATTGTATAATTGTTTTAAATTGGGTAGAGTTTAACCTCCCCATGAGATATGAAGCTTTTACCAACTTTTCTCTGAGTTTTTGCCAGTTTGCCAAATTTGACTCCAGGATTGATATTGGAATAGCCAGAAACAAGACCAATAATTCAGGTCTTGTGGGTTTTTTCGGGCTATATGGCCATGTTCTAGAGGCATTTCTCCTGACGTTTCGCCTGCATCTATGGCAAGCTTCCTCAGAGGTGAGGTCTGAGACCTCACCTCTGAGGAAGCTTGCCATAGATGCAGGCGAAACGTCAGGAGAAATGCCTCTAGAACATGGCCATATAGCCCGGAAAAACCCACAAGAACTGAGTGATTCCGGCCATGAAAGCCTTCGACAAGACCAAAAATATAGGTGAAAGGTGGCCTTGGACAATGGTTAGTCTGCCCAACAGGGACAACTTTAGATTAAACTATTGCATTCACTTTTGCATAATATAACTAAATATGTACTTGTAAAAGATGGGTCCATTTGGTGGGAACATGGCAGAGGGCCTTCCCAGTGGCTGTTCTCAGGCTCTGAAAGTCCCTTCCCAGACAAGAGATCCAGGCATCCCTTTAATGATTTTCCACAAATGGGTGCAGACTTTTTTCTTCCAAGAGATCTTCGGATATTGATTTTGCAGGCCATGTATAATTTATTGGAGTCTTATTTCTTTTAATTGTTTTTTAATTTGTTATCAAATCATTTCTCTGTTTTAATTGTCTAAATGTTTGTTTATGTTGTTATTGTTTATTCATTCAGTCATTTCCAACTCTTCATGACCTCATGGACTAGCCCATGCCAGAGCTCCCTGTCAGCCGTCATGACCCCCAGCTCCTTCAGGTTCAAGCCAGCCACTTCAAGGATACCATCCATCTTGCCCTTGGTCTGTCCCTCTTCCTTTTTCCTTCCATTTTCCCCAGCATAATTGTCTTCTCTAGGCTTTCCTGTCTTCTCATGATGTGGCCAAAGTACTTCATCTTTGCTTATAATATCCTTCCCTCCAATGAGCAGTCAGGCTTTATTTCCTGAAGGCTTTTGTGCTTTCTTCTTTCACCTTGATTAGAAGACTCCTCAACGCCTCCTTGCTTTTGGCCATCAAAGTGGTATCATGTGCATATCTAAGGTTGTTAATGTTTTTTCCAGCAATTTTTACCCCAGCCTTGCATTTGTCAAGTACCGCACATCACATGATGTGTTCTGCGTACAAGTCGAATAGGTTATGTGAAAGTATACAACCCTGCCATACACCTTTCCCAATCCTGAACCAGTCCGTTGTTCCATGGTCAGTTCTTACTGTTGCTACTTGGTCATTATAAAGATTCCTCAGGAGAGAGATAAGGTGATTTGGTATGCCCATACCACCAAGAACTTGTCAACATTTATTATGATCCATACAGTCAAAGGATTTAGAATAGTCAATAAAACAGAAATCATGTTTTTCTGAAACTCCCTGCCTTCCTATGTTCTATGTTTAATTTGATTTTAATTGGTTTAATTTATAGTTATATGTTATCATTTTAGTTATTATGCTTGGTTTTGTATATATGTTGGGATTGAATCTTGTCATTATTTGATGTACACCATTTTGAGTCTCCCCAGAGGTGAGAGAAGTGGTATATAACCACAGTAAATAAATATCACTAGTTTCAGATCTTGTTGGGCAACTATCCTATTTGTATGGATTCAGAAAGGGGTCGTTGCTTCCCTGGAGCTTGGTGCCCCTTTGTTTACACCGTTGCTTTATTATTATTATTATTATTATTATTATTATTATTATTACTTTATTTGTACCCCACTAGCATCTCCAAAAGGATTCGATGTGGCTTACAACAGGCCAGAGCCCAATACAATACAACAACACAATACAACAATACAATACATAGCAAATAAAACAGTTGAAGCAGAAAACAATAGCAGTAACAATACAACAGAACATTATTAAAAACTGAGCCGGCCGTAGTAGGGTACAGGATTAAAAGTGCTGAAAGTGTCGGAGGGATATGGGATTAAAAAATATATAAGTGCAGTGTGCGTTGAGGGTGATCTTGACTCTGCTAAAGTGCTTCTGGGCTTGATAGTGGGGTTCCTAATCTGAGAAGGCACTTTGGAACAGCCAGGTTTTCAGGTTCTTTCTGAACACCGCCAAAGTAGGGGCCTGTCTAAGATCTTTCGGGAGGGCATTCCAGAGGTGGGGGGCCACCACAGAGAAGGCCCTGTCCCGCGTCCCCACCAAACACGCCTGCGAGGCGGGCGGGATCACGAGCAGGGCCTCTCCTGATGACCGAAGTGAGCGTGTGGGTTCGTAGACTGTGATGCGGTCTCGCAGGTAGGGTGGTCCCAAACCGTTCAGGGCTTTGTAGGTAAGCACCTGCACCTTAAATTGGGCTCGGAAAATGAACGGCAGCCAGTGGAGCTCCTTAAACAGGAGGGTTGACCTCTCTCTGTAATGGGCCCTCGTTAGCATCCTGGCTGCTGCCCGTTGGACCAGTTGGAATTTCCGAGCCGTTTAAGAACGCAGTTCCGAACCAGATCCAGTGCTGCCCATTCCGTTGCCAGGGTCAAGGTGGAAGGGAGACATTCTGCTTCCCTGACTCGGTCTGTCTCGGTTTGTTTCTTCTTGTTTCGTCTATCATCGGTGAAAATGGCCTTCCGGGTCCTACTCAAAGTAAGTATGGTCAATAAACATTAAGGCCATAAGGTTTTAAATTTTTGTGTGTGATTGCTTATATGTGAGTTATATTAATTGTACTGTTTTATTTGCTTGCTGTTTTGTTGTTTTACTGATGTGTTGTTGGGCTTGGCCTCATGTAAGCTGCCCCGAGTTCCCTTGGAGAGATGGTGGCGGGGTATAAAGTATTATTATTATTATTATTATTATTATTATTATTATTTATTAAGGCCAATGCTCATATCTTCTTTGAGTATCATCTCATGGCCTTCCAGTCTCCACCCCCAGCTCTTGCCCATTAAAAGGTCATTTTCATAATTATCAAAATATTTGTTTTAGATCCTAATTATCTAAACATGTAATTTAACCTGTTAGTAAGTTAGCATTGTATATGCAAGCAATTAATATGTTTCGTTATCATTTCTTCATTTTTGAACTATACACAAAGTTTGTATATCTCTATTTTTAAAAAAATATCTAAAAATAGTAAGAGTGATAAAAAAAAAACCCCATATCTATTTTCCAAAGTCTCTTAGGTGATAGAGGATGGGGGGGGGGGGGGGGGGGAGAAGGGGTAAAATATATAGTTATAGAAATAAAAGCAATAATAAGTTTCTTAAAAGTGTTTTTAGTCAGCATATCCTATTATAATAATCTTTTTCTGATTCTTTATAAATTCCATGAAGAGTTTCCATTTTTCCTGAAATGTTTGGGTGTTTGCCTGTTGTCAAGCCAAAACAACACTGGTCGCAAAACAGCTGCTCTCGCAAGGCGACTCCCTCCTCTTCCCTCTGACCTTGTCCTCTTTTCTCCTTTGCAGAACATCAGGAGGTTTTATGAAGACTGTTTCTCGTGCTGCCGGAGGAGGAGAAGTAATCGAGTGGCTCCAGCCAGGTATCCCCCTTTCTCCTTCTCGTCTACTTGTTTTAATTTAATTAAAACATCCTTGATCAAGGTTCAGTTGCTGACATTTTGCTGTTTTCTCTTCTTTTCTAGTGAACCAGATGAAGCAAAAGTATCCTCCTCCGAGGAGTCCTGGGATTTGGAGACTTGGGTAAGGAGGGAAAGGCAGGAACACTGTACTTCTGCGAAGAGGAGAGGATCAGAACTTGAACAAAGTCTCCTCTCTCTCGTTTACAGCGTTTCTGGAGGGTATCAGCACCGCAGCCCGACCCTGACGCAAGGAGTGAGGACTCCCTTCAAGAGGAGTCCTTTGAATCCTGGGTAAGCAGCAAAAGGCAGGAGGACTGTCTCTCTGCCAAGGGGAAGGGGAGGAAGTCTCCCAAGTGTCACTTTGCTCTTCTCTTTCGCAGTGCACCATCACCAAGACATCCAAGGAAGACCTGCGCACGGACGCACTTTGGAGCCAGCAGCCTCAGAAAGAGAAGTAACAGGCTTAACTCCGCCAGGGAACAGCAAGGCAGAGCCTCGCTCCTGAGGAGAGACGAAGGATATTGGAGTTGAAGCCCAGATGAGTAGCTGGCTCTTCAAGCAGCTGAAAATCCACTTGGAACAGGAATGGAAGTACCAACCACGAGAAAAGGGGCTGAGCTTGATTGAGTGTACTGCTGAGAATGAAAACACCATATGCCCCAGACTGCAAAATGCAAAGGTGGAAGATCTCTGGAGTCTGACAAACGTCTTTGGATTTGCCACTGAAACATTTGTTTGCGATTGTTCTGTGTGTTCAGAAGTATTCAAAGATAAGTGACAGTGACTTACTGTATTGGAGAGAACTATTCTCGAAATGTTTAGCAGATTACTCTTCTCCTGCCTGCTGCAAACCAGACCATAAAATTTTAGTATGGATTGTTTCAAGATGCACTGCCCAAAATCTTCAAAATAGCTACTATAGTGTTCCTGAGTTGCCCACAATTCCTGAGGCTGGATGCTCTGATGGAAGCGAGAGTGAGGATTCTTGTGAAGATATGAGCTGCGGAGAAGAAAGCCTGAGCAGCTCTCCCCCAAGCGACTTGGAAGGCTCCTTCTTCTTTGACCTCAAACCGAAGTCAAAGTGGCTGGCTCTCTCCTTTGACTCCTAGGTCGGGCTCTTAGTGCATTACAGTACTTAGGCAATGCGTATCGGAGCACCCTCTGGACCTTGGCACAAGGCCTCATTGAGTACTCAAAACATGTACTGCGCTTTCCTCCTTAGTGCGATAAATCAGATTGTAGCAAAGTAGCATTTAGGGGCCGTCTTCATCGGCAAGTATTAACGAGTGCATGCCGCTTGCCATCAGGCGATACGATAGCTGGCGTGCTTGATATGCACTTGAATGCTCTGCTGAAATTAGAGACTGAGGCTTAACAGTTAAGTATTTTGGGGACAGGCTCGGTTGCAAAGAAGTATATGCTTTTTTTCCTTTTCTCTTCTGACTAAAGTACTTTAACCAAAACAATATTTGGTGATGAAGATGCCATATGGTAACTTTTATGTGGACGCTTTTGGCGAAAGATTAAGAATGGAATCTGACCGATTATACATTTCTAAAAAGAAGCACTGCCTTACCAGAAGAGGACAAAAGAAGACATGGACGTCCATGATATTTGGATATTTGGATAATATATGGGGATGCTTTTGGTGAAATAATTTTATCTTCCTATTTCAATGTCATTTCATTTTAATAGGCAAGATTTTTTGCCAATTTGTTTTATATAGTACTTTTATAATGTTTTATACTGGTGTCCTTTTATACTGTGTTATATTATTGCTTTTTATTGTTGTAAAAAGATAGGAGAATTTATAAATGACTGTTCACGGATGGGTCTATGGACCATAAAAAAAATGTTGTTGTATATACTATAGTTATTTTTTGGATATTGTTCTATCTGTGTGAATATGAATTACCTTTTTTCTGAGCATTGATAAACAGATGGATGGATGGCATATGTACAGATGAAAATTTTATGAAGAATTACTATAATTTAGACTTCTTGATGAATTGTTTCTCACTTGTTTCACATTAAAACTGAGGATCTTCCAAGGTTGCCTTTGTGCTCTCTGATGATCAAGGCCTTACAATTACAAGGGAAAGCTTGGAATTGATTGTGTGGCTCAGGCTCCTTCTACAATGCTATATAATCCAGATTATCACAGCAGATAATCCACATTATCTGCTTTTAACTAGATTATATTAGTCGACACTGTCATATAATCCAGTTCAAAGTAGATAATGTGGATTTTATATGGCAGTGTAGAAGGGGCCTCAGTCCAAACTCACAACATAGTTGCTGCTCCTGCTCCTGAGGGAGGCCTGCCTGCAGGTACGTTTTCATAAAAAACAACAAACAATGGATTTATTGCATAAAATAACAACTAAAACAGAAAACATTCTGACTAACATGAAACATTTTTTGCCTTGGAGAACTCAACTATAATACTATCTTAATATTGTTATATCCATGTCTATATAGATACAAAAATCATAGAGTTGGAAGAGACCTCATGGGCCATCTAGTCCAACCCCCTGGCAAGAAGCAGGAAAATTGCATTCAAAGCACCCCCGACAGACGGTCATCCAGCCTCTGTTTAAAAGCCTCCAAAGAAGGAGCTTCCACCACACTGCAGGGCAGAGAGTTCCACTGCTGAACGGCTCTCACAGTCAGGAAGTTCTTCCTCATATTCAGATGGAATCTCCTTTCTTGTAGTTTGAAGCCATTGTTCCACGTCCTAGTCTCCAGGGCAGCAGAAAACAAACTTGCTCTCTCCATATCCATGCTTTTGTTTGATGATTCCTGAGGGATCATAGAAACAGTGGTCTGGGTGATTCAACATTTCTGATTATTTCATGACCCCCTTCTCCTCTGCATTCTATAGTTCATATCTCCCCTTTCCTAGTGAACATAGGATCTCTGTCAAATTCCTGATGTGCCTTGCAGATAATTTCCTTTTTAAAAGGTGAATCAAGGAACAATGGGATCATCAATCTTGAATTTGATTCTAATCAACAGGGAACAGTTGGTTCCTGGAATCAATGCAGTTGGTACATTGGAGGGATGTATGTATGTGATACTATACATTCAATATTGTGAGTCAGCCTAAAAAAAGAATAGAGTCAGATAATAAAGTCGACTTTTGGTGCCGAAAATTTGGAGTTTTTTCTAAGTCCTGTGGATAGCCGAGGGGCACATGGCAAGCTTCACTAACCATGGATGGCACAAATCAGGAACAGAGAATTTCACCAGGTTGAAGGCAAACAACAGAGGCTTTATTCAATTTGCGTATAACAAAAGAAGGGGTAGGGGGTATTCATCTACTATAAACCCCACCTGCTAACACCAATATAACAGAAGAGAAAACAGGCTTGTTATACACTATTATAGATCAACCCCGCAGATGCCACCAATATAAAGGAATTAAGGGCTGCCTTGTGATTAATTTCACCACCTGTCCACCAGTATAAAAGAATCTTTACATGGGGTTTCTTTTATATATATATATATATATATATATATTGCTGGAATGTGTGTGCTCTGGTAGAGTGAACACTGCTTCAATCTTCTTCTATTTTTGGGATTTGCTGCCACCACCTAAGCTGTCTTAGGATATTGAAATTGATCCTCTGACGGAACCTTTTTCCCTGCCAACCCAGCTCTCCCTTAGCTCCCACAAATGACTGAGATATCAGGATGTTGAAGAAACTGGAATTATTCCCACAGGAACAAATAACGATTGAGGCATCTTTAAAAGTTGAATAGAGAAAAGATTTATTTAAGAACAAACAAACAACTGACTTCTTTCATGAGGCACAAAAGCTTAACTTGTTACTAAGGTACAATATTCTTGATGGTTCCTTTAGAAAGTTACTTGACTTGATCTACTGACAAAATTCCTCACTCTACAATAACACAGTAGCAGTGAGTTCCCCAGACGAACCTACTTAGGCTGTCTTAAGAGCAATTAGCGCACTCTAATCAGAGTTCTCTACAGCTAATCTACTCTACCCAGAGAACAAACCACTTGTGCTAACACCCACAAGCAATCAGGAGGCTACTTGACTCTTCTGGCCAATAATGCAGCCTTGCCTGCTACAAACGCTCTCTGTCAAAAACCCGAGGCTCAGAAGTACCTCTCCTCTCTTCAATTCCCAAATTCTGTCTCCTTCTCTTTCTTAGAAGCGGTCACTTTTTCCCTCCCAAGACTTGGCTCCTCCCATCTGTTCTAGCCAATCCTAGGATACTTCCAGCTCCTACCCTCTTCTAACTTTACCCTCTCAAGATGTCTGCTTCCCTGGCTTACACTCCCAAAATGGAGGCCTGCCTCACTGACATCCCAGGCTTCTACTTCGGCCTACGAGGTAAGAGTCATTACATTGCGCAAATGGGACAAGTGTAAAAGCATAATCATAAGCAGACAATTTTATACACATACATTTCCATTCACCAACATTGTCCCATTCTGAAATACTCCCTTTCCCTGATTGGCCAGCGCCGAGAAGCTGGCTGATATTCTCCAGGCCTCTGATTGGTTGGGAGGCGGGTCTAAGGCAGTGCACGTCAGCTGGAAGGAGATCCTCCGTTTCGTCACCACCACCCCTTTCAATCACTGGCTTGGACCCACCTCCTGACCAATCAGAGGCTTCCAATGGATGGGTGGAAGTGATCCAGGGAAGGGAGGACCCCCAGAGACTGTGCCAACCCCTGGGTGGGTGGTGTTGGAATATTGAAAGAAGTCTAAAAGCCGATCTGACAGAATTATGCAGATACTGGATCCTGTTGGAAAACACAATGGATGTTGTTGTCCCAGACATCTTTTCATGACAAGAGACAAAGAAAGAGTCTCAAATATGTATATTTGTTGATGGGATTGTAACCACAGTTTCATCCTGGATAAAAATACAAAAGAGAGTTCATGTAGTGCTTGGTACAGACTCATAGAAAGGGAAGAAAGGGGTGAAAAATGAGGGTTTCTCCATGGCTGAGTATGAGATGGAAAGTAATTTGCTTTATTTGTTTATATTTCATCCTCTTCACTCATGCGCACATTCACATAAAGTAAAGAATAAAAAAATAAGAAACATAAAGAGATACATAATAGCAGATGTTTGGGTAATGAAGGTGTTTTAGATACATTGTAGTGGTCTGGCTTGTCCCTTGGCTGGGAAGAAGAGAGAGGATCAGCTGGGCGATCTCCACTGAAGCTGGGGAGATTAACTGGAGCAGACTGGCTAGGGTTGAACAACTGAGCCGGGGTGTGTGCCCGGGTGCGAGGGCTTGGAGGCTATGGAGTGTGGGCTGCTGCTGATCCTTGGGAGGCTTGGAGGAAGTCATGGGAACTGAGGCTGTTTCCAGATCATCTGGCCTTCCTTCCTTGGGAAACTACAATTCTCACAGAGTTCAAGCTATGTCATCTTTTTATTAGGGGTGGGGTCGACGTCTTTGATAACACTTTCAAGAAAGCTGGTTTTGTCAAGCTCTGCAAAATTTCAATGCAAGACATTCTAAAGGAAAAAGAAATCTGCCATGGAGAGGATTTTATGAAGAAAGAACCACAAACACAAACAATTCCCTGGAAGAAGAAAAATGGAAACATCTGAGAAAGCCAGTGTGGGTACACAGTAAACTCAAAGAGGAAGTGAAAAGTAAAAAAAGAATGTGTAAAGAATGAAATCACCCAAGTGTGCCAGAACTCTGTAAAATTAACAAAGCTGAAGCTCTGAATGATCTGAGAGGCAAGCAAAAAACAACAAAAAGGGCTCTCGCGCCCCCTGCAAACATTTTCAGATTAAGAGAGAACAAATAAGGAAATGGTGGGATCACTGCTAAACATGCATTATAAGTGCTAACAGATTTAATTGTGTTCCTCCAGCAAAGATGGAGATATGTCCATCACTCATTTTTTTGGACTAGAAGAGAGTTATTATGTGGGGAAAGGGTGTATCAGTGGTTTTTTCATTTAATGGGTGTAGAATATTGAGAGATGATAACCATCAGACAGAAAATGTAAAGCCCTTAAATTAAATAATGCATTGTAGACTGTATATAATTAATGCTTTCTGATGAATTGAATTTAATAGTAATATGGTTTCCTTTATTCCAGAAAAAGTATTTTAAATGTTGTTTTGTTATTTAGTCTGTATGTTTATATGTAGGTTTTGTATTCATTTGTTTTAATAAAAATAATTTAAAATAAAATGCTATCTTATTTCAATGCAAAGGCAGGGCTGCTCAATATCTATTTTGCTTCATCAGAGACCTTACTAAAAAAAGGATCTTCGGCGGCTTTCTTTGGAGAGGAACAAAGGAACAAAGACCCTGATAGAAATGAAGAGTTATGGAGACCCAGATAAAAAAAAGTGAAGAGGGGCTGATATGATGATAGAAGTGAAGAATATCTGAAAAAGTTACTTTTGCTAATAATCTGAGGTACACAAGAAGGATTAGCTGGGGGTTATTTCCACCTCGACTGCAGAAAAAGAAGGGGATGCAATGCAAGCTCCTTACTCCCATCTTCCTTATTGAGAAGCCTGAAAGGGGAAGAAAGTATCTGCTGTGAGAGCCATGAGTGGAGAGCAGAAGATACAATCTGCATCAAGTTTAAGCCTACCTCCATTCTTCCCCTCTCTCCAATGAAGCTCTTAGCTTCAGGACCCAGCTATCATACTACTTTCCATACTTACTTACTTACTTACTTACTTAGGTGATCCTTCGTTGTCCGTGTAGGATTGTCTTCCAAGATCGGTGTACTGGAGGTGGGCACGTAGGTGACTGTGGAGCCCTATTCTTGATCTGCATCTTCTCCCGCAGTGAGGGCATTGGTTTTCAGGTGGAAGGCGGTCACTGTCGGGGTTTGCTTGATGCGCCTTTCTCTTGGCACGTTTCTCTCTTTTGCCCTCCATTCATGCCTCTTCAAATTCTACAGCATTGCTGGTCACAGCTGACCTCCAGTAGGAGCACTCAAGGGCCAGGGCTTCCCAGTTCTCAGTGTCTATGCCAGAGTTTTTAAGGTTGGCTTTAAGCCCATCTTTAAATCTCTTTTCCTGCCCACCAACTTTCCATTTTCCATTCTTGAGTTCGGAGTAGAGCAACTGCTTTGGGAGACGGTGGTCGGGCATCTGGACAATGTAGCCAGTCCAGCGGAGTTGATGGCGGAGGACCATCGCTTCAATGCTGGTGGTCTTTGCTTCTTCCAGCACGCTGACATTTGTCTGCTTGTCTTCCTAAGAGATTTGCAGGATTTTTCAGAGGCAACGTTGATGGAATCATTCCAGGAGTTGCATGTGACGTCTGGAGATAGTCCACATCTCGCAGGTGTATAGCAGGGTTGGGAGGACAATAGATTTATAAACAAGCACCTTGGTATCCCTACGGAAGCCCCAGTCCTCAAACACTTCGTGTTTCATTTGACAAATGCTGCACTCACAGAGCTCAGGCGGTGTTAAATTTCAGTGTCAATGTTGACTTTTGTGGAGAGGTGGCATCTGTGGACAAGTCTACATAGGTACCACCAAACGCAGCGCCCAAACATAAATCAAGGAACATGGAAGGCACTGAAGACTCCTTCAGCCAGAGAAGTCAGCCATAGCAGAGCACCTGATGAACCAACCTGGACACAGCATATTATTTGAGAACACAGAAATGCTGGGCCACTCCAACAACCACCATGTCAGACTACACAGAGAAACTATTGAAATCCATAAGCATGTGGACCATTTCAACAGAAAGGAGGAAACCATGAAAGTGAACAAAATCTGGCTACCAGTATTAAAAAAACCTCTAAAATTACAACAGCAAAACAACAGAGAGGAAACAATCAGGGACAGCTCTGAACAAAAGATTCCCTCAGGTACTAACAAGCTACACCAAAAAACTGCCAGGCCATCAAATGCTAATCAAGGTGGTTAGTTAAAACAGTCGCACTTAGCTCCAGCAGACAAGAGTCCTTTGTCCCACAGATATATAAACCCAATTTTCCTAGTTCCAACAGACCTCACTACCTATGAGGATGCATGCCATAGATGCAGCCAAAACGTCAGGTGAGAATGCCTCTAGAACATGGCCATACAGTTTGGAAAACTCACATAAACCCTATGTAGATGATGTTAAAGTACAACAAACCATCATTATTGGCTGCTACTTCCGGCAGATATCAGTTGGTGCAATACTGGCTAAACAGTATAATTTCTCCAGTGGTGTGGGACATCGACATCCTGTGGTAATCCTGTGAAAAGCGGGATAAAAATAAATAGAGAAATAATGGCTATCAATCACATCTCCTCTCCTTCTTTCCTGCAGGCTAAACAGACCAAGTCTTGAAGACAGGGCTCACTACAAAAGGCGAGGGCAGTGGGAAATATTTATTTATATTTATTATTGTATCAGGAGTGAACCAATGTATTGGAAAAAACACAAAGTTTAAAAACTTGGCATTTTATTAATGAATTGGCCCATCTTTCTTTCAAAGTAGGAAGAAAGACTGATGAAGTTCAGGAGTCTCTCAAGTCAAGCAGAGTCAGCAACTCTGATGTGCGTGCCTAGATTCAACAAGGCAGCTTTTCTCATGCTCCCATTTCTGATTAATGGGAACACACACATTTCGGGCACCCGTTCCTTTGTTTCTCAGAGGGTTATACATATATAATTTATATATATATAATTAATAATAATATAATAATTATTATTTAATAATAATATAATTATATATATATATATAGTTAATTATATATAGAGAGGGGGGGAGAGTTAAATAAGGGAAAAGGTGATATAGAATAGAATGGTGTGGGAAAACAGGGAGAAAGAAACATAAAATTAAATAAAATTTAAAAAATTAAAAAAGGAAGGAAGAGGGAGAGGAAAAAGGGGAAAAATTCGGCTACCATTCTTCACTTCAGAGGCTTCTCAGAGGGTTTTTTGTAGTGGTGTTTTTTAAAACACACAACAGCATTTGCCTTTAGTCTCACTCAAATTCATCCTAGAGATCCTGAACCTTGAGTTGTAGCATCTTAAGGACTTTCTTGTCTTGGCCCCAAAAGTCTGGTTCTGAAGATGCCCTTGGGGACTGATGTCTGGCAGAGAGGTTACTTCACCAAGGAGGCCATGTCTCTCTCACTCAGCACAATATCCAGAAGATCACCATCACTCATGACATTCACAGCTGTCAAACCTGGTGTCAAACTGATGGAAACATCCAATGCTTGGAAAGTGTCTGCTGCAGCAGGTAGAGGCAAAACTTGGGGAAAGGGTGAAAGTTGGTGGCAGCTGAAGGCTGGGGAAACCAGGCACAACTATAGAAGCGACGGGAGCAGAGTCGGAGTGACAAGGATGGGGAAAAGGTGTTCAAAGGCTTAGGATCACAGAAATAGCAATGGGAAGCCACTCTGAGACTTCAGGAACTTTTGTTGAACTTCCAGGGGAGAAAGATTCCTCAAGCCAGTTCCTCTCACAGATCCATTGTTTTGGATGCTTTATCAATGGTTCTTCCAATGGTCATCAAAGTCAAATAAATCCAAGCTGGGTGAGATTTTAATTCTGTTTATGGAAGTAGATGTGTGGCCACTTCTTGGCACATATGCCTTCAAAGCATGACAGCTGCATGCCAGTCGGAGTGAGCAGCTGACCCTCTTACAAGTAGTACAACCACCCCATGGAGCTGTTCTGGCAGTGTTTCTTTTGCAATCCCCCACCTTTTCTAATCTGTAGCCCACATCTCAATGCTTTGTCGACTCAGACCCTCCCCAACACCATTTCCAAGAAAGATGTCCAGAAGACCCATTCCAATCATCGCCTACCAGTATGCACCAAAACCCATTCCAGGAAAGCAGGTTTGGGCTGATCTGGCTGCCTGCATTTGTTGTATCCTAGAGAAGGCCAGATTGAAAATATTAGACCTGCTGCAAATCAACCAGTGGACACATAGTTTGCGAATAAAAACACCAACCACAACAATAATATTAATATTTTATTTATTGCTCTTCTCTTCATTCGGCCTTCAGCGATACACAACATAGTTAAATCAATATAAATAAAAATGTAATGTTTGTTTGTGGGATTAACAGAACTCAAAAACCACTGGGGGAATTGACACCAAATTTGGACACGATACATCTCTCAGGCCAATGTATGTCCTTCACTCAAAAAAAGAAAGAAAGAAAAGAAAACAAAAAGCAGAAAGGACTTCTAAACCGCATGTCCACAAAGGAGAAACTGCATACCCAGAAAGATAGCCATGGCCACGCCCCCTCCTCCTCGCGTGGAAACAGCCGGCCGTTAAAGCATGAGGAGCCAGGCGTGTGTGCACAGCCACTCTCTCACACACAAGCGAGAGTGGGCACCATGGGAGTGGAGGTGGAGGCTTGCCACATGGAGCCCCTTCTCTTTCCCTGCTATGTCAGGACGGCAGTCTCCTCCTCCTCCTCCTTTCCTTGTTGGAAGAGGAAGGGGCAGATGAGTGGCAGCGGCAGCAGCGAAGCCCCCAGGCAAGGAAGAAGGGGAGGAGGAGGAGGAGGTGAGGAAGGTCAGCGGTGCTTGAGTGAAGGACCTTCCTTCTCTCCCTCACTCCCTTCCCTTCTTTCCTCCCTCTCCTTCCTTCCTCCCTTTCTCTCCTTTACTTCCTTCCTTCTCCTTTCTTTCCTTCTTTCCCTCCTTCCCTTCCTTCCTGTCCCTCCCTTCCTTTCCTCCTTCTTTCCCTTCCTTTATTTCCTTCCCCTTCATTTCCTTCCCTCCCTCCTTCCTTCATCCCCCTCCTTCATTTTCCTCCCTTCTTCCTTCTTCCTTCTTCCTTCCTGTCCCTCCTTCTTTCTTTTCCTTCCTTCCCTTCCTTCCCCCCTTTCCTCCCTCCCTTTCTATTTCCTTCCTTCCTGTCCCTCCTTCCTTCCTTCTTTCTTTCCTTCTTTCTATGTAAGATATAAATACAATATTAAATGGGAAAGTCAAGAAGTAACGAGAGAAGGAGGGTAAGAGGGAAGGAAGGAAGGAAGGAAGGAAGGAAGGAAGGAAGGAAGGAGCAAAGAAGGGAGGGAAAGAATGAAGGAAAGAAATGTAGAGAAGAAAGGAAGGAGAGAAGGAAATAAAAAAGTGAAAGGAAAAAGAGAGGGAAGAAAGGAGAGAAGGAATGAAAGATAGGGAAGGAAGGGGGGAAGGAAGGAGAGAAGGAAGGATGTAATCAAAGAGCAAAGAAAGGGAGGAAAGAAACAGGTAGAGATGAAAGAAAGAAGAGAAATAGGGAAATAAAAAGAGGAAAGGAAGAAAAGAGGGAAGGAAGGAGAGAAAGAGGGAAGGAAGGTTGGCCACAGCAACACATGGCGGCTACAGCTAGTACATCTATAAAATCACATATTAAAACATATTTAAATTGCAACCCCGAAAGTATATTTTAAAACTTATACATTTTAAAATACATGACATAAAAGTTAATACACAATTAACACATAATATGAGGTCAAGGTCATAGTTAAAACAGACTGGGTTGGCTTGCCAGAAGAGACAGGCAACCAGTGGAATCACTCCTAGATGTTCCTATAAATAGTCTTGCCGACTTGTTTGGAACTAATTGGAATTTCCAAGCTTGGTACAGAGGAAGCCCGATGTAAAGCACATTGCAGGACTCCTCCTTGAGGTTACAACATGTGCACCACCATTTTAAGGTTCTGCAATTGTTGGAAGGGGCACAACTGGCATATCAGTCAAAGCTGGTCCTAAGAACGCCTGACCACGTATCCACCTGAGCTTACATTTCCTTAGCTAAAAGTGTTTTTGAAGGCATGGAGAAATATATTTGGGTGTCATTAGTGTAATGATGGAGACCAAAATCCACTGATAGTGGTGATATGAAAATAACTAAATTAACTCAATGCATATATTACAAATACACATATCAAAAACTGCCACATACACATAAGTAGAAACAATTGGTTCTTCTCTTGAAATATAAAGCAAAGTCTTCGTTTGAGAAAATGTCCTTTCTTTATTACATGTGATTAGACTCCAGTAGTCACATGAATTGTCTCCAACCTGCTACCAGTCTCGACTCACAACAGTCTTCGTCAGGCGATTGGGTCTACAAATAACACATATCATGAATAACACAATTACAATTGGACAATTTGTTATAACAAGTTTGTAAGAATTTATACAGACAATCTACTTACTCAAGTTATCAAAAACAAGCTCAACTTTTAAGGTGAGAAATTCACCAAGAGTCTTCTGGTGGGGTGGATCCTAAGGGGACATAGATAGTGGCTAAAGGTACATTGTAGCAAGAATTATAAACCATACATAGAGAAATATACAATCTGTGAAACAAAGATAATATAATATTCACAACTATTCTTTGTTGAGCAGTGCACTCTGCAAGGAGTGGCGAGTGTAGGATCAAAATAACTCAACCCATTACTAATATAGCAAGTCCATTGGTCAGGTGATAGTAACAACATAATTAGTTCAGAATACATTGGGGTAAAACCTACTCTGTTATAAAAAAAACAGTCATATGAATTGGTGTTGTTTAACCCTTTTGGATGTTCTGTTTGCAGGTAAAGATCCAGAAGGATTCACGTTGTAAAAGTTCAGTTTGGAAGTCAGTGTCTCTGGCTGGAGTAACCACCTCTAAAATCTGTACTTGAAATGATTCAGGGCTGTGGTTCAAGTCCACAAAATGCTTATACAGAATGGAATCAGTAGAGTGTTTCCTGATTCTACTCTTGTGCTCAATGATCCTGAGCTTGACTTCTCTGCTTGTTTGACCAAGCCTTTTTTTATATGCCCCTTTTCTCTTCTTTTTCTCCTTTTTCTGTTTTTTAAACCTATTTTTCCTACTTTTTCTTCATATTATTGTTCTCCCACTTTTTGCCAATGAAAACATTACGCTCTTGCCAACATGAAAGCATTACGGTGACCTTTCACCAACCTAACTTCTTTCTTGCTGGCTATCCGCGAACTCCTCCTGACCCGCCAATCTAAACGTTCCTGCCTGCTCATTAAATCACTATCAAAGCTCTCTTCTCTATCAGCGTGAGACAGCTGAGAAAGAGAAGGCCTCTGCATCTGGTCGTTATCTAACTCGCTGGCATTCTTTTCCCATGAGAACTGACTTGTCGACTCCTCCGGTGCACTGTCTGCAAGAGGCACAGAGAAAGGTATAGAAGCAGGCCCAGAAATCTGAATCCCATCATCCTCTTCATCAGGGACCATTTCAGGCTCACAAGAGGGTTCAGGGAACATTTCAGGCTCACAAGAGGGTTCAGTTTCAGGCTCATCAAGCTGAGCCACAACACTACCATTGCTTTTACTATGCGGATGTTCGTTGCCAATGTGATGTTATCGAGATTGGTCATTGCTCTCCTCCCAAGAAGTAAACGTCTTCTGATTTCCTGGTTGCAGTCTGCATGTGCAGTAATCTTTGCACCTAGAAATACAAAGTCTGGCACTGCTTCCACGTTTTCTCCCTCTATTTGTCAGTTAGCAATAACTCTTGTTGCCATAATCTTTGATTTTTATGTTTAGTTGCAACCCAGCTTTTGCACTTTCTTCTTTCACCTTGATTAGAAGACTCCTCTACTCCTCCTTGCTTTCGGCCATCAAAGTGGTATCATTTGCATATCTAAGGTTGTTTATGTTCTTCCAGCACTTTTAACCCCAGCCTTGCATTCATAAAGCTCCGCACATCGCACAATGTGTTCTGCATACAAGTTGAATAGGTTGTGTGAGAGCATACAACCCTGCCGTACACCTTTCCCAATCCTGAACCAGTCCATTGTTCCATGGTCAGTTCTTACTATTGCTACTTCGTCATTATACAGATTTCTCAGGAGAGAGACAAGGTGATTTGGTATGCCCATACCACCAAGAACTTGCCACAATTTATTATGATCCATACAGTCAAAGGCTTTAGAATAGTCATTAAAACAGAAATCATGTTTTTCTGAACCTGCCTCTCTATGTTCTATGTTTAATATGATTTTAATTGGTTTAATCTATAGTTATATGTTATCATTGTAGTTATTATGCTTGGTTTTGTATATATGTTGGGATTGAATCTTGTCCTTATTTTGATGTACACCATTTTGAGTCTTCCCAGAGGTGAGAGAAGTGGTATATAAACACAGTAAATAAATATCACTAGTTTCAAATTTTGTTGGGCAACTACCCTGTTTGTATGGATTCAGAAAGGGGCCATTGTTTCCCTGGAGCTTGGTGCCCCTTTGTTTACACCGTTGCTATAAGAATGCAGTCCTGAACCAGATCACTGCTGCCCATTCCATTGCTGAATTCAAGGCAAAAGGGAGCATTTCTATTTCTCTGCCTTGGTGCGTCATTTGCCAGTTCTGTTTCTGCTCTCGCCGTATATCATCTGATAACATGCCATTAAGAGGACTTATTAAAGTAAGTGTTTGGCCCTTTGGCCCTTCGTCTATCATCTGCGAAAATGGCCTTCCGAGTACTACAAATGGGACACCCACTACTATATCTTTATCTATATCCCCCTGCTTTCCCCTCTTTCTCCCCCTCTGGTTTTTCCCTCCGCACAGCAAGAAACTTTTATAAGTCTAAAAGTTTCTAGCACTATCTATCTATATATCTGTAATTTCAAGAAAAGTAATAAAGATTATTTTAAAAAAAATTGTTGGGCAACTACCCTGTTTGTATGGATTCGGAAAGGGGCCATTGTTTCCCTGGAGCTTGGTGCCCCTTTGTTAACACTGTTGCTATAAGAATGCAGTCATGAACCAGACCACTGCTGCCCTTTCCATTGCTGAATTCAAGGCGAAAGGGAACATTTCTATTTCTCTGCCTTGGTGCGTCATTTGCCAGTTCTGTTTCTGCTCTCGCCGTATATCATCTGATAACATGCCATTAAGAGGACTTATTAAAGTAAGTGTTTGGCCCTTTGGCCCTTCGTCTACCATCTGCGAAAATGGCCTTCCGAGTACTACTTAAAGTAAGTGTTTGGCCTTTGGTACTAGTGGGGCAGGACGGGGAAAGGAAAAGCAGGAGAGAGAGAGAGAAAGGGTTAACAAAATAACGAGAAAAGGGGGGAGGAGTCATTATTGTAAATGGGCTAAATTGTTACAAATATGTTTGTCACCAAAAAAAGAGGGAATGAATTTTAGAGTGGGAGAAGAGACTATTATCAGTGTCCAAAGTTATTATTAATACATCTATTTCTTCATGTGAATTACAATTACAAGAATGATGTAAAATGCCAAAAATCAATGTATCTACTATATCAAAGAGAGGAGGAAGATGGTCACCAAATGTAAGGCCAATAGTCATATCTTCTTTGAGTATCATCTCACAGCCTTCCAGTCTCCAACCCCAGCTCTTGCCCATTAAAAGGTCATCTTCATCATCATTATTATCAAATTATTTGTTTTAAATCTTTTATCAGATTTTAGTTATTACATGACCAATCTAAACATGTAATTTAATCTGTTAGTAAGTTAGCATTGTATATGCAAGCACTTAATATGTTTCGTTATCATAATTTCTTCCTTTTTAAACAATACACAATATCTCTATCTTAAAAAAATCTAAAAATAGTAAGAGAGATAAAAAAAACCCATATCAATTTTCCAAAGTCAGGTGATAGAGGATGTGGGATGGAAAAAGTGTAAGATATATAGACATAGAAATGAAAGCAATAATAATTTTCTTAAAAGGGTTTTTAGTTAGCATATCCAATTATAACCATCTTCTTCTGATCTATATATATAAATTTCCTCCTGGCGTCCAACGAGGAAACAAAACTCTAAAACCCCTCCACACAACTCTACCAAAATTGCCAGGCCCCAAGGACAACCCACTAGGTACAAACTAATCCACTCAGAAATCCAAACCACACAACAACAACCACACAAAACGGCAAAACAACTGAGCATGCGCACTGGTGCAAGCTCCCCGGCGCTCGCACACACGCACGCGCGCGCGCCCCCTCACCCCCCCCGCCGCACACACACACACACACGCGCGTTCCTAATATGTTAGGAATTGTGGGAGCTCAAGTCCTAAACACCTGGAGGCCCAAGTTTGCCCAGGCCTGCTCTAGGGGCCTGAGCGTGGATTCCCCCATCCCTCCTCCTCCTCAGGCCTTACAGACTAGGCCTCAAGGCAGCCTCTCTCCTCTCTCACCAAGGGGCGGGATGCCTCCCAGCTGGCACACGCGGGCCCGGCTCCCTCCTTCGGTGCAGCAGTTGCCCAGGATGCTGAGGGCCAGGTCGAGGGTGCGGCGGGGCCTGGGGGCGCCGGCCAGGACCCTCAGCAGCGGCGCCAGCCCCCCACGCTCCCGGAAGCGGGCGATGCCTCCGGCCTCCTTGATGTGCTGCGTCCGGAGAGCCAGCAAAGCCTCGCCCAGGCCCGGCTCGGCGCCCTTCTGCAGCTGGGACAGGCAGGAGCCTAAGGAGCCGCTCCCAGGCCCCTTCCCGGTCCCTGGGCCTTTCGAAGGCGGAGCCACCATCTTGGCGAAAAAGAGGCCCTTCTTCTCCAACACAGCAGCGCCCGGGACTACACTTCCCAAAGGGCGTCGTGGGCCGCCATCTTGACGCGGTGCATGCTGGTCCCTGTAGTTTCTTTCCCACCTATTCTCCATTAGTTATGCCGAACATCGAGGAGGAAAAGCACTCGCGTCCCATAGTGCCACGCGGCAGCTATTGACTGACGTAAAAGGAAGCAACAAGGCGGGATGGGAACTAAAGGTTCCTGTATGGCATATCTCTGATGAAGAGCCTCAGGTATATATATATACACACACACACACACACACATGCTCTGTGCATAATGAGTACCCTAAAAACAAAAGAACCAATGAACGAAATCACACCAAATTTGGCAAGAAAACGTCTCACAACACAAGGAGTACGGCCATCACTCAAAAATTATGATTTTGTCATTTGGGAGTTGTCGTTGCTGGGATTTATAGTTCACCTACAATCAAGGAGCATTCTGAACTCAATCAACAATGGAATTGAACCCAAACTTGGCACACAGAACTCCCTTGACCAACAGAAAATACTGGAAGGGTTTGGTGGGCATTGACCTTGAGTTTGGGAGTTGTAGTCCACCTACATCCAAAGAGCACTGTGGACTCAAACAATGATGGATCTGCACTGAACTTGGCACAAGCGCTCAAATATGAATGCAGATGGAGTTTGGGGGAAATAGCCCTTGCCATTTGGGAGTTGTAGTCACTGGGATTCACAGTTCACCTACAATCACGGAGCATTCTGAACCCCATGAACGACAGAATCGGGGCAAACTTCCCACCCACAACCCCCATGACCAACAGAAAATACTTAAGGCCATCCAATCCAACTCCCTTCACCTGGGCAAGAAAACATAATCAAAACCCTCCTGACAAAGAGCCATCCAGCCATAGATAGAAATAGATATAATTTACACAGAGAGAGAGATAGTATTATAGATTTGAAAGAGACCCCTGAAGAACGACAGTTATATCTTGCCTGTTCCAGAGTAGGCAAACCAGACTCTCTCCACATCAACACTGACAAGGAAACAGCAGGAAATACTGCTTACCCACAAGCAGAAAGACATGACATAGATTAGAAACCAACACTTTCTCATTACTTTATTTTCCAGATCAACAGACTGGGCCACAGCAACGCGTGGCAGGGGACAGCTAGTTCTTTATAAATTCCATGAAGAGTTTCCATTTTTCCTGAAATGTTTGGGTGTTGGCCTGTTGTAAAGTCAAAACAGCACTGGCCCCAAAACAGCTGCTCTCGCAATGTGACTCCCTCCTCTTCCCTCTGACCTTGTCTTCTTTTCTCCTTTGCAGAACATCAGGAAGTTCTGTGAAGACTGTTTTTCGTGCTGCTGGAGGAGGAGAAGTAATAGAGTGGCTCTAGCCAGGTATCCCCCTTTCTCCTTCTTGTCTACTTGTTTTAATTTAATTCACAGGTGTTTTAGTGAGCATCCTTGATCAAGGTTCAGTTGCTGACATTTTGCTGTTTTCTCTTCTTTTCTAGTGAACCAGATGAAACAAAAGTATCCTCCTCCGAGGACACTTGGGATTTGGATACTTGGGTAAGGAGGGAAAGGCAGGAGGACAGTACTTCTGCGAAGAGGAGGGGATCAGAATTTGAACAAAGTCTCCTCTCTCATTTACAGCGTTTCTGGAGGGGATCAGCACCGTGGCCTGACCCGGATGCAAGGAGTGAGGACTCCCTTCAAGAGGAGTCCTTTGAATCCTGGGTAAGGAGCAAAAGGCAGGAGGACTGTCTCTCTGCCAAGGGGAAGGGAGGGGGGAAGTCTCCCAATAGCCACTTTGCTCTTCTCTTTCTTTCACAGTGCACTGCAACCAGGGGCGGTTCAAGCATTAAGCGAAGTAATCCGTTGCGGAACACTTTATTTTGCGCCACTTTATTAGGGGCGCCAAGAGCGAGGGACGCGGGAAGCTAGCAGAGGCCAGAGGGACCCTGCTGGTGGTGGTATTGAAGCCTGCTCCTCCTCCTCCTCCCATCCTCCTCCTTCTCCGCCTCCACTACCACCACCAGCAGCAGCAGGGTCCCTCTTCCTCCCCGCCCCCGCCGAGCGGCGCAGCCTGCTGCTCTTGCCTTGGCTGCTCTTGCCCCACCCCTGTGGATGGCCCCTCCCACTACCGGCGCCCCCTGTCACTCCAGGCTTGAGAGGGAGACAGGGGCGGGGACAGCTCAGCTAGCCACCACCCCCGCCAGTCTCCCTGGTAATGGGGCCTTCCGTTCCTCCCCCCCCCATCCTCCGTCCCTTTCTCTTCCTCCTCCTCGGGCCGCCCTCTCAAGCTTGAGTGACTGGGCAGCGGCGGCAGGAAGGGCCATCCATGGGGGCGGGGCAAGAGCAGCCGGGGGCGACCTCTCCCGCCGACCTCCTCACTCCACTCCCAGCCACCCACTCCCCGTGAGTATATGGCAGTGTAGAGAGAGGTTTAGGGCCCTTCTGCACAACTACATAATCCAGAATATCAATGGCAGGGAGGTGTGCAAAAACAAAAAATAGAGTTGAGTTTTTTTGTTTTTGTTTTTCATATTATCTGCTTTGAACTGGATTGTCACAGGGCCCTTCCAGGCAGACCTTATATCCCAGGATCTGATCCCAGGTTTTCAGTTTATCCCAGATTATCTGGCAGTGTAGACTCATATAATCCAGTTCAAAGCAGAAAATCTGGGATCAGATCCTAGGATATAGGACCTGTCAGGGACCTTCCACACAAACATATAATCCAGAATATCAAGGCAGAAAATCCCACAACATCTGCTTTGAACTGGGTTATCTGAGTCCACACTCAGATAATGTGGGTTTTTCTGCCTTGATATTCTGAGATATGGGGCTATGTGGAAGGGCCCTGAGTCTACAGTGCCATATAATTCGGTTCAAAGCAGAGAATCTGAATACAGCTGTGTAGAAGGGGTTTTGGATCTACACTGCCCTATAACCCAGGATCTAAACCCAGATTATTTTCTTATCCCACATTAATAAATAAAGCTTATTATTATTATTATTATTATTATTATTATTATCTGGCAGTGTTTAAACCAGTTTAAAGCAAATAATGTCACTTCAGATCCCAGGGTATAAGGCAGTGTAGAAAGGGTTTTCAGCCCCATCTATGCTGCCATATAAAATACAGATAGAATCATAGAATCATAGAATCAAAGAGTTGGAAGAGACCTCATGGGCCATCCAGTCCAACCCCGTTCTGCCAAGAAGCAGGAATATTGCATTCAAATCATCCCTGACAGATGGCCATCCAGCCTCTGTTTAAAAGCTTCCAAAGAAGGAGCCTCCACCACACTCCGGGGCAGAGAGTTCCACTGCTGAACGGCTCTCACAGCCAGGAAGTTCTTCCTCGTGTTCAGATGGAATCTCCTCTCTTGTAGTTTGAAATCATTGTTCCATTGTGTCCTAGTCTCCAGGAAAACAACTTGCTCCCTCCTCCCTGTGGCTTCCTCTCACATATTGATACATGGCTATCATGTCTCCTCTCAGCCTTCTCTTCTTCAGGCTAAACATGCCCAGCTCCTTAAGCCGCTCCTCATAGGGCTTGTTCTCCAGCACCCCCTCTGTGTTCGTCCATTTAACCAATTACAGATCCACCTCACCGTAGTTTTGCGTAGCCCACATTGGACTAGTTTGTTTGCCAGATGGTCATGGGGGACCTTGTCGAAGGCCTTACTGAAATCCATTCTCTGCTTTGAACTGGATTATATGGCAGTGTGAACTCAGATAATCCAGTTCAAAGAAGATAATGTGGATTATCTGCCTGTTATTCTGGGTTACATGGCAATGTTGAAGGGCCCTTTGATACCTTATGAATTGCACTTTGTTATGTTTGCCTTAGGGTACCCATAAATCGGAAATGACTTGAAGGCACACAACAACAACAATTTAAAACACTTTAATCTGATCAGAGGATAACCTTGTTAGTCAGATAATGTAACAGAGCTGCTTATTTGTGGTCCGGCTGCATTTACTTAGATGATTGCTAGCTAGGAAATTCTGCCTCAAATGGATATTATGTACTGCATGGCCATCCAGACCAACTCCCTTCACCAGAGCAAGAAAACATAATCAAAGCCCTCCTGACAAAGAGCCATCCAGCCATAGATAGAGATAGATCTATATGATTCTCACACACACACACATATGGAAGATATAATATCATAGATTTGAAAGGGATCCCTAAAGAAGGACAATGATATGTTGCATGTTCCAGAGTAGGCAAACCAGACAATCTCCACATCAACATTGACAAAGAAACAAGAAATACTGTTTACCCACAAGCAGAAAGACATTACATAGATTAGAAACCAACTTTCTCATTACTTTCTTTTCAAGATCACCAGACTGGATCACAGCAACGCGTGGCAGGGGACGGCTAGTGTGTGTGTGTGGTGTGTGTGTGTATATATATATATGGATGGCATAGGCCAACTTCGGCCCTCCATGTGTTTTGGACTTCAACTCCCACAATTCCAAACAGCCAGTAGGAAGTCCAAAATACCCGGAGGGCCAAAATTTGTCCATGCCCATATATATATGTGTGTGTGTGTGTGTGTGTGTGTATCTCAGTGATTGGTTGGGGGGGGGGGGCGCCAAAATATTCTTTGCTTACCATTGAAAATTACCTAGGGCCACCTCTGACTGCAACCAAGAGATCAGATGAAGACCAGAGCACGGACACACTTTGGAACCAGCAGGCTGAGAAAGAGAAGTAACTTCTCCCTTTTGGGGTGGGGGTTGGGTCTTCGTGTGGGGCTGGAGGAGTCTTTGGGTTTTATGTTCATACATGGTTTTTTTTGTTTCTCTTAGTGCAACAGCAGACATACAAATTGAAGATCTAGAATAAAGCCTGAGACTGCTGGCTCCAAAGTGTGTCCGTCGCTCCGCCCAGGATTCATAGGACTCCTCGTAATGGGGTAACTTCTTTCCTCCTGGCTTGGCTGCGGTGCTAATACCATCTAGAAATGGTATATCAACTGATTACCCGTTTCCAAGGATCTGTCTGCGTAGGTCAAAGGAAGGAAGGAAGGATGCTGCAGAAACCCAGCATCCTTACCCTTCCTTTGGCAAAAAAAAAAAAATCCTCGTTTTATATTGTGTGTGATTTCTATAGTTTATTTTTTTTAATAAAAATGTAAAAAGTAGTATAATGCTTCTGCCTTCTGCTCCCTACCCAAGAGTCATGTAAATGTTTTTATCTCAACAGGTTTAACTCAAAGACCTTGGAGGAAAAAGTTTTAATTGCCAACGTTTGATTTAATGAAAAATAAGGAAGGAAGGAAAGAAGAAATAGAAATTTTATTTGATTTCTATAATTAATTTATTTTTAAAATAAAAAAATTAAAAGTAGTATAATGAAGGAGGCAGGTTTTTCCTTCCATTTTCATTGAGTATTTAGGCACTTTAGCAGGTTAATCCCCAGCTGCAGCTGCAGTAAATCTTGCCAGCTGAAATCTTCGGAGCTGGGTTAGAGTATTCGGCCCAGCTCCCCACCCACCTAGCGGAACAAAAACAGTAATTTCAGTACATTAATACGAACCGCATTCAGCGGGGAGGTATTTTAGGCATGGTGATATAAGCAGGCGTGCCTGTTGCTTAGCCACTCCTCAGTCTGAGAGAGCTCTCAGTGTGAGATCAGCCTCTCTGTGTGGGAGAAAAGGCCTTAGTGGGCGTAGGCCTCACTGTGGGATATGACTGTGGGTCATATCATCCATTTCATAGTTTTCCTTCCTCAGCCTTTTGCAGTTTTCAAAGCTTTAATATTCTTAGGATGGTGTCTTCTGGCTCTATAGGCCCCAGTCATACACCAGTCATACCATTTCATTCAGTGCAGTCATCACAGGTGGGGAAGCTGGGTTCTGATGCAGATTTCCATCACTGCCGCCTGTCGAAGAGATGGAAGTAATCGAGGCCGGGTCCAGCTCCTCCACATTCGCGGCTGCTCCTTCTACAAGTGCCAGGAAATGACTGCCGATTGGAAATGACTCCCGATTGGCATTTTAAATAAATTTTTAATTTTTGCCCTTGGAACTCTTTAGGATATATTTATTTACTTGTTAGTTTGTTTAAGAATAAGGGGACAGCCTTGGGAAGGTGGGAGGTAGGTAGGTAGGTAGGGGTAATGGATCTTAGAACTCAAAAGGATATATTTATTTACTTGTTAGTTTCTTTAAGAATAAGGTGAGGGCCTTGGGAGGGTGGGAAGTAGGTAGGGGTAATGGGTTTTAGAACTCAATAGAATATATTTATTTACTTGTTAGTTTATTTGAGAATAAGGGGAAAGCCTTGGGAAGGAGGGAGGGGTAATGGGTCTTGGAACTAAGGACCTAGTACCAACCTTGGAAACTTTGGGGCTCTCATTAATCAAGACTCGCCCCACTCATTGGGCCGGTCATACTTTAGACCTAATTTTCCATATTGGAGTACAGACATCTTTATCGGTGGTAATTGATGTCCCCTGGTCTGACCACGCTGCCCTGAAGGTCCGGATTGAGACTCCATCTCCTCCTTCCCAAGCTGTCAAACCAATCCTCGCCCGCTCCAGAAGACTCATGGAACCTGCCAGGTTCTTGAATGCCCTTAAGGGCCTTGGAACTGTGTGCGTCACTCTCAATGAGCAAGTCAACAACTGGAACACCAGTCTGTTGGCTGCCTTGGATGAGATTGCTCCCATGCGCCACTTCCGCCCTCGCCGGAATCGCTCCCCTTGGTACACTAATGAGCTACGGATGATGAAGCAAGCACGAAAGCGGCTGGAACATCGGTGGAGACGGAAACCTGACGAAGTGTCAATGTCTACTTTTAAGGCTTTTCGCAAGTCCTATGAGTCAGCCATCAAGGACGCTAAAAAATCTTATAATTCTTCCTTAATAGCCTCTGCTAGATCACGCCCAGCATAGTTATTCAAAATTGTTCGTGCCTTGATTAGTCCGGCTCCTTTAGTCCAGAACCCAACAACTATGCCTATTACAGCTTTGGCATTCCAGGAATTTGTGTCAAATTTGGTCCAACGAAAATAGCACCGAAAATAATGTTATGTTTGGGGGTCACCACAACATGAGGAACTGTGTTAAGGGGTCACGGCATTAGGAAGGTTGAGAACCACTGCATTAACTTTTCCTTAGCTCTCTCCAACCAATCTCATATCACGGGGCAACAGTAGCAAAATGACAGTTATGAAGTAGCAACGAAAATAATGTTATGTTTGGGGATCACCACAACATGAGGAACTGTATCAAGGGGTCGCGGCATTAGGAAGGTTGAGAACCACTGACATAGAGTGAAGTGAAAAGGAGCAACAGCTCTCATTCAGAGCCTCAGACCTACATTTGTCTGTAAAAAACAATTTAACCCCAACAAAGTGGGAATTAACAGGTGGTTTGACTCGGAATGTAGAGGCGCCAGGAAGGCACTGATGGACTTCTCTAGGCAGGCCCTCAGAAATAAAGACAATAATACAGCTGGTGCCCTGGCCTCAAGGAGAGCATCTTATAAGGCCCTTATAAAGCAGAAAAAAGACATTTATGCCAAAGAACAGTGGAAACAACTAGCTTTAGCAGTGATGCAAAAGAATGAGAAACAGTTCTGGGATATAGAGGAATGCATACGATCAGACCAGTAGTACTGGGGCATATTTTAACAGAACAATGGTTCACTCATTTCAGTGGGCTCTATGGAGCTAACTCCTCAGTGAATCATCCTCCAATTGTCTCTGAAATGGACTGTTTGCCCCTCTGGCTGCCAGTGACAACCACTGAGATAAAGAAGTTGATTGGAGCTCTAGCCCTGGGCAAGGCCCCAGGGGAAAACATGATGCCCCCAGAAATATTCAAAAACTTCCCAGGGTGGTGGGCCCCAATATTAGCTGAAGTGTTTACACAAATCAATAACTCAAGTCCAATCCCACAGGACTGGAAACAGACCATAATTGTCCCTATTTACAAGAAGGGTGATAAGCAAGATCCCAACAATTACCGATCCATCAGTCTCTTAGATATTGATTCGAAGTTATATAGTAAACATCTGTTAAACAAACTAGAGGATTGGGAATTTGCTAATTATATTATTCACCCTGAATAGGCTGGTTTTAGGAAAGGACAGAGCACAATTGACCAGTGTCTGACTTGCATGGTCTGGGGCCAATGTACCTGGGGAACCGCCTCACCTCCTACCAACCCAGAGATCGCTCCGTTCGGAGGACCAAGATTTGTTGGAAATTCCCAATGTCAAGACCTTGCAACTAACAGCAACCAGACGCAGAGCCTTTACAACAGTGGCACCATCACTCTGGAATACTTTGCCACCTGAAGTCCGTGCCTTGCGGGACTTATCAGCTTTCCGCAGGGCATGTAAGACATATCTGCTTCGACAGGCCTTTGATCTTTGATATTGCTGCTTTTAAATTGTTTTTAAATTGTGTTAGATTTTAGCTTGTTCTTGTAAGCCGCTCCGAGCCCCAGGGGAGTGGCGGCATATAAGTTTGAATAATAAATAAATAAAATAAAATAAACACCTATATTTACCTGCAGCCTTCGACTCAATTGACAGAAACCTGTTGTGGCAAAAAATGACTAACACTAATATAGATAAATGCCTGTTACTCCTCATCAAGGCACTATACTACTGCTAGAATAAAAGTTGGCACCTCCGGCTCATTAACCGATCTAATCCACATTACCAAAGGAGTAAAACAAGGTTGTCTGCTGGCACCCTTGCTCTTCAATTTATATCTGAATGATATAATAACAGCACTCTCAGGTTCAGAATTCTTCCCACCTTCAGTAGCTTCAAAGAAGATTTCTGCCCTTTTATATGCAGATGATATGGTGCTGTTCTCATTCACCCAGATAGGTCTAAGAAGGTTGCTTACTAAGTTGAGCATATACTGCTCCAAATAAAAACTGAACATCAATTATAATAAAACAAAGCTGATGGTGTTCGGAAAAAGACGCTCACAGTTCAAATGGTCCATTGGTGGCCTCCAGATTGAACAATGCAGGGAGTTTAAGTACCTGTGTGTACATTTCTCAGAGAGTCTATCATGGAAACCCCATATAGAACATAGCAGAGAAGTGGCACTAAAATCTATTGGAGGAATCATCAGATTTCACAACACAGCAGGTGGCCATCTGGTTGCCCCAGCTCTGAAAATATTCCAGAGTAAAGTTAATGCATAGATTTTGTACAGCGCCCCAGTCTGGGGATGGGAAGATTCACAGATACCGAAATTAGAGGCCATTCAGAATACATTCCTTAAGAAACTGCTGAGACTGCCACCTGGCACCCCAGCAGCCTTGGTCAGAGCAGAGGTCGGCCTACCCTCCGTAAGATCCCGTATTCACTTTTCCCTGTACAACTATCGGAGAATCATAAAGGATTCCTCAGATAGGGTTTTCCTAAAGCTATGCTTTGAACATCTACCAGAATGCAAGGCTTGGAACTCAAAACATAAGAAATTGCAACTACAACTCACAGATTCCCAGGGCAATCACCCGCAAACCCAACCACAATCAATTCTTCTGTGTTTGCTGTATGCCAACATAGCATGAAAGGTATGAAAGGGTTAAGGAGAAGCAGTGGGCAGGGTCATGCAAATTCCACACAGGGAACCCTGGGATGCCTGCCTATGGTGTAGAACACACGTCAAATCTAGGATGGAATTGTCCCTGAATCAAAGCATTCCTTGTGCGATGGGCAGTATGGTGTTTGCGGAGGACATTGGTAGCATTTGGGCTATATATTCATGGCGCTCGCTATAACCTGCAATGTCAGTTGAGGGAGTGCCTTTGGAGGCTTCTCAGCACTTAGAGTTATAGCCTGCCTGTGGAGGCCAGAGGCTATCTATGCAAGTGGACACCTCTGCCACATACACACATACACATTTTTGTCACTCTTATTATGTGTATCGATATATTATATCTATATATTTCTAGATATATCTATATATAATCTCTCAGGGCAGCTGAGGTGAGGAGGCGTGTTCCCTTTGCTGCGGGGCCGGTGCAGGTGGAATGTGTTCCTGCAAGAGATAGTCTCTGGGTCCTTGCTGGGCTTCTCTCCCACTGAGCCCAGGGCTTCCATCCTCACCACTTCAGCCTGCCTCCTCCAAGTCGCCTCTGCCTCCTTTTTCTCCCCCTTTTCCTCCTTCGCTGCACCGTTTGCTGGAACACATCCTCTACCCACGTCCGTCCGCAGCAAAAGGAACATGTCTCCTTCCTTGCCTTGGCTGCCACGGGAGAAGAGGGGCTTGGATGGAGCCCCAAAAGCAAAGGAGAAGGAGGAAGAGGAAGAGGGGAAGGGGCTGCCCTCCAAGCAGCAGACCCTGTCCCACCACAAGACCTCCTTGCTCACTGGTACCACTTGTCTGGAGCAGCTCCTGCAGGAGTCGCCCACCAAGGGTTCACTGCTTGTTGGATGAGAGTGAACTACAACTCTTATATGCCTTTATTCACAGCTGGCCACCTTGCAGGGAGAACTACAATTGCCATCATGTTGGGTCAGTCGCCCTCAAACCCCATCAGTATTCAAAGCTGATCATATTATTGAAAACAATTTCCCATAAAGTGTTCTTCACTTTTCCAGCCACCCTTTCCATCCCTACCTTTCCCAGTCATTCCCCCTTCGCCAGTGGCCCCCTTCCCACCCCAATCTATCCTACTTTTCTAGCTACCCCCCTTTCCACCTTTTCCACCACATTTTCCCACCCCTTCCCATTCCAATTTTCCCATTTCCAATCCTTTTTCCCCCACCCCTTCCCAAGCCAGTCTTTCCCACTTTTCCTTATTCATATATACACAGCAATTCCCCAAAAATGTATACCGTAGTTAGAAGTAACTATGGTGATTATTGGATTGTTGTTGTTACATTTATATTTTACTCTATGTATTACTGTTATTCCATTTATTATTTTACCCTATTTATATTTATTCTTTTACATTATTTCTTATTATTATTATTATTATATTTATTATTTTACTCTATTATTATTATTATTTATTATTTTACTCTTTTGTTGTTATCATTACATTTATTATTTTACTCTATTATTATTGGAAGGATACGTATTGAAGAAGGTTAGAATAAAGATTTAATCAGAGCTGGACAGTCTTATCTTAAATTACAGTTTTATGTAAATATTCAAAAGCACTTAACCTGCTGATGCTTCAATTAATGTAATTTTATTGGTACCTATTTTTATTTTGAAATTTACCAGTAGCTGCTGCATTTCCCACCCTTGAGTTATACTCAAGTCAATAAGTTTTCCCAGTCTTTTGTGGGGTTTTTTTTGTCGTGTCAGGAGCAACCGCTCCTGTTGTGAGAGAATTGGCCGTCTGCGAGGACATTGTCCAGGGGACGCCCAGATGATTTTTGATGTTTTTTTATCATCCTTGTGGGAGGCTTCTCTCATGTCCCCGCATGAGGAGCTGGAGCTAATAGAGGGAGCTCATCCGCCTCTCCCCGGATTCGAACCTACAACCTGTCGGTCTTCAGTCCTGCCGGCACAGCAGGGGCTCCAGTCTTTTGAGGTAAAATTAGGTATCTCGGTTTATATTCAAGTCGGCTTATACTTGAGTATATACGGTAGGCCTTGGATGACTATCATCAATTTTCTTCTCCTGCATGATTTTTAACATCCTTTGCCTGATAAAAAAGCCAATGGAGATTGGTATAATTTCTGCATTTTCATTATGTTCTGTGATTTAACTCTGCTAAAACCGCAGAAAAGACACAGGGGGCTGAAGGCAAAGTCAGAGGCAGCGATTCTTCTCAGCCAAAGAGGACGTCAGCGGGGTCTGAGCTCCAAAGGACTGACACACCGCAATTGTCAACACCTGCGTTTGCTTGTAGTACTCTAGCTTAGGGACCTAGCCATGTCCACGTAAGGGGATTTGTGACATTGTTGTTCATTCGTTCAGTCGTCTCCGACTCTTCGTGACCTTATGGACCAGCCCACGCCAGAGCTCCCTGTCGGCCGTCACCACCCCCAGCTCCTTTAAGGTCAGTCCAGTCACTTCAAGGATGCCATCCATCCATCTTGCCCTTGTGACATTATTATTTATTATTTATTATTATTTATTAGCAAAAGACATTGTTTGTTTTTGGATTTTATGACTGTTTACATTACAAACTGCATAGAGATGTGGTTAAACTACCAGGTCCATCCCTCAAACACTGCCAGCAGTTAAAGTTGACTGGTCTGTGTGTCGATTTGCGTCCAGATACATCGTTGGTGGGGTTCATGGTTCTCTTTGATTGTGGGAGAACTGCAAATAAATCATCCAGGTCCATCCCCGGACCCCATCAGTCCTTAAAGTTGGTCATGATGGCTCGGTGTGCCAGGTTTGGTCCAGATCCAACATCAGTGGGGCTCACAGTGATCTCTGGCAGTTCTTCCTGGATGCACTTCCCATCAACCTTAACTGCAATTCCCATCATCCAGGGTCTATCACACAAACACACACACCTCTAGTGTTTTTTGTTGGAGGTTGGAGCCATCTTGGCATATATACACAAACAAATATAAATACATACACACAAACATATTTTTACTCTTATTATGTGGATAGATATAGTTTTGAGAAAAAAGGCAGGACTGAGCAGAACAGTAGATCCCTCATTGGTCCTGGAGGGGCCGGCTAGGATTGGAGAAGGCACTTGTCTGCCTCTGCCTCCAAGACAATTGGGTATGAGATGGGGACTTTAATCAATAGTTGATAGTAGACATGGCGCCTTGCACCAGTTGTGAGTCTCGCCCAGGATCTGGGTGCATCTAAAAACAACACTGTTTGAGGAGTGGTTGGTGAGCCTTGATGTTCAGGTGCGGCTCCGAAAGGGTCTCTGCTTGAGAGGCAGAAGGGGCTCAAAGCGCAGCCAGTGTCATTGAGACCTCACAGAAGGGTCCATAGAGGGGCTCTGGGCAAGGAAATGTCCCCAGGACATGATGGAATCCAATCAGGGAGGAGATCCCTCCTGTCTCTTCCTGAGGAAGCCCACCTGCCCTGTGTCTTGGGAGCTTCCAGGAATGGGGAGCATCATGCCTGTAGTCCTAAGGTGTGGAGGAAACCATTTCTACACCTTGCAAGGGAAATTGGGGAAGGTAACCAGGGGTGGTGCAGTGGTTAAAGCCCCCGGTGGTGCAGTGGGTTAAAGCACTGAGCTGCTGAGCTTGTTGATCGAAAGGTCGCAGGTTCGATTCCGAGGAGCGGCGTGAGCTTCCGCTGTCAGCCCTAGCTTCTGCCAACCTAGCAGTTCGAAAACATGCAAATGTGAGTAAATCAATAGGTACCGCTCTGGCAGGAAGGTAACAGCGCTCCATGCAGTCATGCTGGCCACATGACCTTGGAGGTGTCTACGGACAACGCTGGCTCTTCGGCTTAGAAATGGAGATGAGCACCACACCCCAGAGTCAGACATGACTGGACTTAATGTCAGGGGACTACCTTTACCTTTACCTTTAACCAGGGGCAAGGGAAAGTCCAATGGGTGCTTATTGTATGTCTTAGTGAGTGGTAGACAAGCATTCATCGTTTGGGGGTTTAATTTTTTTTCACAGTTAGGCATCTTATTTATTTTGAAGCATATCCCTTTATTTAGCATGATATATCCTCTATTTTTAATAATATTTTTATTATTTTATCATAGTTCAATACATTTGTTATACATTGCTTATTTTACAGCAATTACATATTATTCAATACAATCTAACATACTTTAACTTTTGGCATCTACTGTTATTTTTCTGCATATACATATTATCTATCCCTCACCGCTGTGCTCCCCTCCCCCACTCCCAAGCCACAGATTTTACATATCATCTGTCCAAAATTCAGTTCTTCTTGTGGACGTAACTTTCCTTCTTTCTTTTTAAAATCTCTTTTCAATAAATTTTGTCCATACATCATCAAAGTCACTTTCTTTCCATATACCTCTTTTAACTTTTAATATACATGTCAGCTTAGCATTTATTGCCAATTTCCATACTTCCCTGTACCACTCCCCTATTTGTATATTTATTTCTCTTTTCCAATTCCTTGCTATAATAGTCTTGCTATTGTTAATAAGTTTGTTATCACATCTTTATCCTCTTTTTTGAATTGTTTATTATTATATAATGATTTTTTTTTTGTCATGTCAGGAGTGACTTGAGAAACTGCAAGTCGCTTCTGGTGTGAGAGAATTGGCCATCTACAAGGACGTTGCCCAGGGGACACCCGGATGTTTTGATGTTTTATCATCCTTGTGGGAGGCTTCTCTCATGTCCCCGTGTGAAGAGCTGGAGCTGACAGAGGGAGCTCATCTACGCTCTCCCTGGATTCGAACCTGCAACCTGTGGGTCTTCAGTCCTGCCAGCACAGGGGTTTAACCCACTGCGCCACCAGAGGCTCCAATTATATAATGATAATAAAACTATACTAGGACTTCTTTCTATTTTAATGTTCATTATATCTTCTATTTCTCTAAATACTTCCCCCCCAAAAAATTATTTACATATTTACATTGCCACCACATATGTATATATGTCCCTGATTCTTGGCATCCTCTCCAGCAATATTTTGAGTAGTTTTTATTTATATTTGCTATTCTTACTGGTGTTAGGTACCATTTCCATATTAACTTATAGTAATTTTCTTTAACCCGTGTTGATAATTTATTTTAGATGTCTTTGTCTCAATAATTGTTGCCACTACTTTTCATTTATTTTTATCCTAAATCTTCTTCCCAGACCTCTTTGAGGATGTTGTTTTTTCTTTTTCCTTCCTTTATTTCAATTATTATCTTATATACTTTACTAGTTATTCCTTTCCAATTTTCATGCTCCTATATGGGGGTTTAATTTTAGACAACATTTGGACTACAAAAAGATGGCAGTTTTGGTAGATTTTGTTGTACATATTATGCTGAATGATGAAGAGGCTCCTTCTGAATAAAGGTGCATCTTCAGTGTAGAATGAATGCAGCTTTTTTTTTTGAGGGGGACTCAAAGCGCTTTACACATAGATAATGGCAAAAATTCAATGCCTTACAACAACAACAGTAAAACCACACTTTAAACATAAATCATATTAAAAACAGTATATCATCAAATATCAAGCAGTTATTGATATCACTTTAACTGCCATGGCTCAAGGCTATGGAATTCATGGGTGTCATTCGCCTTCTTTACCAAAGAGAGTTGGTATCTCACCAAACTACAACTCCTATGATCCGTTACTACTTAAAGTTGTATCAAGCTGCCTTGATTCTACAGTATGGATGCTCCCTGTGTTTCCCAATTTGTAGCACATTCTCCGGACACTCGCCTCCTCCCAGAACTGCCTCAGGCTTCAGCCTCTGAGGGAAGGGGGGAATTAAATATACTGTAAACAGTATCAAAATTTACAGTTAAAATCCGTTAAGCCGCATTCAAAGTCAAAACCCTAGTCTAAGCCAGGGTTCCTCAAACTAAGGCCCAGGGGCCGGATACGGCCCTCCAAGGTCATTTACCTGGCCCTTGCTCAGGGTCATCCTAAGTTTGAAATGACTTGAAAGCACACAACAACAACAACAACAACAACAACAATCCTATCTAATCAGCCAAAAACAGGCCCACACTTCCCATTGAAATACCTATAAGTTTATATATGTTCAAATTGTTCTTCATTTTACTTTTTGTATTGTTTTAAGTGGTTTTTGCACTACAAATAATATCTGTGCAGTGTGCGTACGAATTCATTCTTTTTTTTCCAAATTATAATCCGGCCCTCCAACAGTTTGAGGGACTGTGACCTGGCCCCCTGTTTAAAAAGTTTGAGGACCCCTGATCTAAGCATTGCTGTATGTCTATAGCAGCATACACTATGACAGTAATGGTGTAATCAGGAAACAAAACTAAAAATATTTTGCCTCAGATTTTCATTTGTAATCACTGTCGGGCGCTTCCCGGATGGAGTCCAACAATAGTCACCCAGCATAGACGGATTCCACTTGCCCTGATACCGCTTCTCCATCTTGGCAATGTTCAAATTATACCTTTCACCATGTTCGTCACTCACAGCACTCAGGTTGTCTGGAAGGAAGGCTAAGTGGGATTTGAAGAAAATGTATCTTCAGTGACATGTTGCATTTCATTGATTTGTATGCCTGAAGTAGACTTTCAACGTGTTGGACATAATCTGGTGCTTTATAGCTGTCTAGAAAGTTACAAAGAAGATCCTTAAATGCTGTCCACCCTCCAGAAGACCATCAAAATGGCTATCTTTCATCACATCTCGGATCTGTGGGCCAATGAAAACATCATCTTTTATCTTTGCATCACTTATGAGGGGAAACATCTGCCACAAACAAATTAAGGCTTCACTTTGCTTGTTCGTTGCCTTAACAAAAATTTTCATTAGCCTGAGTTTGATGTGTAAAGGCGGAAGAAATAGCTTCTTTGGGTAAACCAGTGGGTCATGTACAACATTATTCTGCCCTGGAACCAGTTTATTGCAGGGAGGCCAGTCTTTTCTGATATAATGCAAATTTCTTGCTTGACTACCTCAACTCACAAAGCAAACAACTGTACTTCGTGTAACCAAGATGCAGACCTAGTAGAACTAAAACTACCTAAAGATCACCTCACAAATTTCAGTTATGCTTCGAGTATTGAAGGCGGTTCAGCAGAAGCTGCATGTTCTCATCTGATTCTTTCATATGAACAGCATGCCTGACAGATGGGGCAGGGGAACCATTAAATGCTTCTCTTCTGAAGCTGAGACAGTGTGACCAGTCAAGGCTATCCAGCTGAGGCTGAGACATTGTGTGAGAGAACAGGGCTATGCCAACAACAACAACAACAACAACAACAACAACAACAACAAGCAGGCGCTGTAGGGTATATTTCATAGGAAAAAGTGACTTTTGGGACTGTTGTTCCCAGAATCAGAAAATGGCAGCCCAAAAATAAGATCCTTCCTCAAATCCAGAAGGATTGCCAAGGAAAAGTATGTGCCATAGGCTCTTGTTGTTGTTGTCTGACAGATATCGAAGGGTAAATATTGCCATTGTGTATCAAAATAGCCTTCAGACTAAAGAATCTGTCAGAAGTACTTTGTGCTTTTCCTGCATGGCACAGGGTCAGACTAGGTGGCTTATATGGGATCAATAAACAATCTTTTGCTTCGTGGTTACATCTGAGAGAACAAAACAATCCATTGATGTCACAGTGTCAGCTTGGCTAAAATATTTTGTCCAATCTACCTCACAGTGGAGAAATTTTGAGATTTTCATATCAGATGGATAAAGATGCCATCTTTGTAGCCTTGATACAAGCAGCTCTGCCTGACTCTTCGATAAACCCAAACCTCTGACCAAATAGTTCAGCTCTGCCTAAGATAGTGAATGAGGATCACTGGATATTGATGGCACAAAGTCAGGATCAGCATCAGCCTCCATTTGCATCTGATCACCATCCTCTAGTATCCATGTCTCTGGCATGCCTGAGCAAGTTTCTACATGATTCAGAAATGTATTTTTGTGGTATTTTAACAGACTGAGTCTCTGCAACATGCTACATAATGTTGGCTATGTCAGTCAAAGATATGCAAATTACTTTCGAGAAATAAAATGTTTCATAGGGTTGTTGTAGGTTTTTTCGGGCTATATGGTCATGGTCTAGAGGCATTCTCTTCTGACGTTTTGCCTGTATCTATGGCAAGCATCCTCAGAGGTAATGAGATGAGGATGCTTGCCATAGATGCAGGCGAAACATCAGGAGATAATGCCTTTAGACCATGGCCATATAGCCCGAAAAAACCCACAACAACCCAGTGATTCCTGCCATGAAAGCCTTCGACAATACAAAATGTTTTACAATAATTGTCAAAAGAAAACTGGCCATTTCTCAAAGACTTTATGTGGTGTGACAATTTTGAAGTTATTTATGTGATACAGCATCAAAAAATCTATTTGGTACACCAAAAATTGTAAAGGAAACCCTAGAAGGAATGAGAATCCTTGCTCTAAACTGTGAGGAGGCCCAGGAGGGAGAGTAGGCCGAAGCCTCCTCCTGAGTAGAGGCTGAGGGGGGAAGAGCCCTTTTTTGTGGACTGAGAGCCAGGAGGAGGCCTGGCCTGAGTTGGGCCTGGCACCAGGGCTGCTCCTGTGCCTCATGGCTTATGGGGAAGGAGGGAAGGAAGGAGCACCCTCAGGAGGCCTTGTGGAGGCCTGAGGCTGAGGGAGTGTGGCCAACACCTTGGCACCTTCCAAGAAGCACCCCCTTCTGAGGCTGAGACAGCGTCTCTTCAAGTCTGCCCATCTGAGGCTGAGACAGGGTGACCCTTCAAACATTGTTGATTTAGGCCAGGCCAGGGTGACCATTCAATGCTTGTTCATCTGAGGTTGAGACAGTGTGCCTCTTCAAATGCTGTGCATCTGAGGATGGGGCAGGGGAAGCATTAAATGTTTCTCTTCTGAAGCTGAGACAGTGTGATCAGTCAAGGCTATCCGGCTGAGGCTGAGACATTGTGTGAGAGAACAGGACTATGCCAGTATGCCACTCCAAGTGGCCAGATACTGGTCAAAGGACATTTAACCAGCTACCAAACTCACAAATGTATTTTATCTGTTTGTTTGCTTTGTTCTGTTAAAAATGTAATATAACTGACTGGTTAATCTGACACGACAAATCAATAGGGGAGGAGGAGAGTGGATTGAGTGTGGTCTCGCCAGGAGTACAAAAGGGAGCCCTTTTGGAGTCAGAAAATGGCCATCCACTAAAAGAGTGCTTCCCAAAATGGCGCCCAAGATGAGGAGGGACTGATAAGGAGGAAGGCAGGTGGGCGCTGGCCACAGGGAGACCAGAGCCTGGCATAGGCCCACAAGCTCTGACCAAGAGGGCCAGAAAAACCCAGAAGGAAGAGGGACATCAGAGACATGGGGCCCCATATACAGTGCTGGGAAAGGAAAGGCCAGGCCCTGCTCACTGGATTCCTTTCCAGAGGAAGCAGGGATAAGACAAGAACAAGCGGAACTGAGGAAAAAGGGAGTTGGAGCAAGGAAGATGCCAGGCACAACTCTGAGGAGAGGTTTTTGGAATGGAATAGTACCACTATAGCTCTACATGTGGCCATCTATATAAATAAAAATGTAATGTTCGTTTGTGGGATTAACATAACTCAAAAACCACTGGACGAATTGTCTCCAATTTTGGCCACAAGACACCTACTAACCCAAGGAGTGACCATCATGCAAAAAAAAATTGACTTTGTCATTTGGGAGTTGTAGTTGCTGGGATTTATAGTTCACCTACAATCACAGAGCATTCTGAACTCCACCAATGATGGAATTGAACCAAACGTGGCACCCAGGATCCCATGATCATCATGGGCATAGATGGGCATTGACCTTGAATTTGGAAGCTGTACTTCACGTACATCCAGAGAGCACTGCGGACTCAAACAATGATGGACCAAACTTGGCATGAATATTCCATATGCCCAAATATGAACATAGATGGAGTTTGGGGGGAAAATAGACGTTAACATTTGGGAGTTTTAGTTACTGGGATTTATAGTTCACCTACAATCAAAGAGCATTCTAAACCCCACCAACGACAGAATTGGGGCAAACTTCCCACACAGAAAATACTTAAGGCCACCCAGTCCAACTCTCTTCACCAGGGCAAGAAAACATCATCAAAGCCCTCCTGACAAAGAGCTATCCAGCCATAGACATAGATAGATAGATATATATGATTCACACACACAGAGATATAGTATCCTAGATTTGAGAGGGACCCCTAAAGAAGGACAATTATATGTTGCATGTTCCAGAGTAGGGAAACCAGAAACTCTCCACATCAACACTGACAAAGAAACAGCAAGAAATACTGTTTACCCACAAGTATAAAGAAATTACATATATTAGAAACCAACACTTTCTAATTACTTCATTTTCCAGATCACCAGACTAGGCCACAGCAACGTGTGACGGCTGGTAAAGATATAAGGGGAAATCAAAGGAGGAAAACATCCCCCAGCCACCCTCGCTTTCCCTCAGAATCTCCAGAAAACTAGGCCAGATTTGGCACCTCCCGACTTTGCTTAAAGCTCCCTTTTATGTATTTGCCACATAGTCCTGGGTGCGAACTGTGCTCAAACCTGGCAAGAACATGCCTCCATGGCATTTCATAGAATCATAGAATCAAAGAGTTGGAAGAGACCTCATGGGCCATCCAGTCCAACCCCCTGCCAAGAAGCAGGAATATTGCATTCAAATCACCCCTGACAGATGGCCATCCAGCCCCTATTTAAAAGCTTCCAAAGAAGGAGCCTCCACCACACTCCGGGGCAGAGTTCCACTGCTGAACGGCTCTCACAGTCAGGAAGTTCTTCCTCATGTTCAGATGGAATCTCCTCCCTTGTAGTTTGAAGCCATTGTTCTGCGTCCTAGTCTCCAAGGAAGCAGAAAACAAGCTTGCTCCCTCCTCCCTGTGGCTTCCTCTCACATATTCCTCTCACATATTGCTTGTTTCTTTCTTTCTTTTGAAACCTAATGGCATCAAGAGAGTCACAGGGTCCTGTGCAAAGACATGGCTCTTATACCTTTGAAATTGCACTATGTTATTCTTTTGTGGTAAAGTCCTAAATCTCTAAGGTCCACTTCAATGCCAAAAGTGATAAACATCCAATAAATGTAGCTGTAGCTCCCTTTTTCGATAAAAAAGGAGCCATTTCATTTTGCTCAGCCTGAGGATGCGGCCTGTTAAAAGTTACACAACAGGACACTGTGTTTCCTCAAAGGCATTGCATTCTAACAGCAATTCAGGCATGGTATTATTTAATGAGGGAGAGACAACTTATTTGTTCTTTCGGGTCTCCCCACCTTGTCTATTGCTTGTTTTATTTTTAAATAGTGCAGCTGGAAGATGGCTTCCTCATAGACCCTCTCTCAACATTTTGAATAGTGTTACAACTCAGTGGGATGCAATCATATCTTCTGTTTATTTGAAAAGCACCTGTCTTACAATCCTGATGGATTTTGATGTTTTCAGCTGAACATACAAGCTCCTGTATACTGTTCTCTCTAAAGTATCCTCTTAGCCTTATTATTATTATTATTATTATTATTGACACAAAAGTACAGTATGTCACAGTAAACGAGATCTCTATGCTGGATTTCGTATCACAAAATCACCATTCGAACACTTCCCAAGTGTCTAGGACTGTGTGATGTATTTTCGAATGATGTGCACAGATCCAAGTAAGGTGGCCTTTTGCAGCTGACTGATCGTGATTTTGTCGATGTTTATTGTTTCCAAATCTTTTGGCACGGCACCCAGTGTGCCAATGACCACTGGGACCACTTGTATGGTTTATGCCAGAGCCTTTGCAGTTCGATTTTGAGGTGTTGATAGTGGCTGAGTTTTTCCTGTTGTTTTCCCTCAATTCGGCTGTCACCTGGTATGGCGACATCAATAATCCAGACTTTTTCCCCCCCGCAATTGTGATATCTGGCGTGTTGTGTTCCAAAACTTTGTTAGTCTGGATTCGAAAGTCGCAAAGTATTTTTGCATGTTCATTTTCCACAACCTTTGTGGGTTTATGATCCCACCAATTCTTTATTGCTGGCAGATGGTACTTGTGACATAAGTTCCAGTGAATCATTTGTGTCTTTGTTTGTAGTCCGTCTGTGCGATTTACCTGCAACAGCTGAGGATATTATTATTATTATTATTATTATTATTATTATTATTATTATTATTATTTTACTGACACAAAAACACAGGATGTCACAGCAAATGAGCTATATATGCCGGATTTCATATCACAAAATCACAAGTTTAACACTTCCCAAACGTCTATTATATTTATTTATACCCCACTTTATCTCCCCCGAAGGGGACTCAAAGCGACTTGACAGAAAAGCATTAGCCTAACCATTTAAAATATACAAACATTAAAACAGGATTAAATATAAACAGTATTAAAAATTCCCAGCTAAAAACTATTAAAGCTACTAAAAACTTATTCACCTGCTGTTTTGTTCTCTAGCAGTTCCCTTGCAATTCATACTACTTTAGCAGAGATTTGTTTTAAGAGAGCTCTCAGGTGTATACAGCTAATTGAGTGTTCCTCAAATCATCAGCTCTGCAAGGTAGAGGATTCTCTGCTTTCAGGTATCTACTCCAGTGTAGCAGCCAGCAACCAGATGGAAGCCAGAGTGAAAAGAAAACAAACAAACAAACAAATAAACAAAAATTGAGCACCTTGAGCACTGTTAAGTATTTCAAGCACTTCCAGGGAGAAATCAGTTTTAAAACAAACATCGATTGAAACAGTGTACTCTTCGCCTCCCCTTCAAAGGAGGCTAAGGTGTTTTCCAAACAATTCGTAGATAAGGCCTATAAGACTGCAATTAGCTGCAGGAGAACAGTCTTCACAAAGTGGGAGTATGAAGACAACAGTTTTCAGTCTGAAAGTTAAAACTGAACGTTTAAAATAAACTAAAAGCAATTAGATATCGGCAACAGAACTTGTCCTTGAGCTCTGCCAAAGCTTCTCCTCCCGTGCTTCACCGGAAGAGTTGAAGTTTCTGAGCACTCTTCAGAGGAAGCAACACATAGCATGCATTACAGTAATCAAGATGGGATGTAACTAAGGCATGTACCATCGTGGCCAGATCGGGCTTCTTAAGGAATGGTTGCAGTTGACACACAAGTTTTAATTGTGCAATGGCCCTTCTGGCCAAAGCTGATACCTGGGACTCCAGATTCAATGCCAAGTCCAGGAGGACCTCCAAACTGCGAACCTGTGTCTTCAGGGGAGTGTAACCCCATCCAGCACAGGCTGAATCCCTATTCTCTGGTTTGCCTTCCGACTGACCAGGAGTGCCTCTGTCTTGTCTGGATTAAGTTTCAATTTGTTTGCCCTCATCCAGTCCATTACTTCTGACAGGCACTGGTTTAGGGCCAGGACAGCCTCCTTGACTTTGCCAGTGTGCCATGGGGACACTGGCAAAGTGTGCCATTCCACTGATCCATACACTTCAGAAGTGGTAACCCACTGTGTTCAGCACATTAGGTTGAGCTCAAGTATAGGGTAGAGCTTTCTTTCTATGTCTAAAGTGTTGGGAACAGCTATCTTTTCATATGGTTGGGAAGTAATAATCCAGATGTAGTTGTGCAAGATGGCTAATTCTGTAATGTGATGGCATTAGTTGTTCTCAGATTTAAAATGATACATTTAGGCAATTTGTGGAAATCAGGCATGTAGCCGGAGGGGGGGGGGCTTGAGGGGCTTCAGCCCCCCCCCCCGAAATTCTCATGGTGGTCTGCGAAAAGTCCTTACTGGTTCATTATTTAAACTGTTATGTTTATTAATATCATGATCTGATCACCATATTCAATATATCCCATATCATGGGGGTATTGGGGTAATGATACAAAAGATTTGCTAGGCTAGACCCTCTTTCACTCAGACTCAGCCCCCCCCTGAAACTCAGCCCCCCCGAACCCCCCCTGAAAAAAATTCACCCCCCCCCCCGAAACGAAATCCTGGCTACGGGCCTGGTGGAAATGATCCTCTGAGGAAAAGGCAGGAGGAGGGGAGAGTAGGTGGTCTCCTTTTTTTTTTTTTTTTTGAAGGAACAGGATTTTGACCCATGTTGCCCTGGCCCTGTGGAGTTGTGAGAAGGTGCCCCATGTCAGCCATAAAGTGTAAGGGTCACACTGCCCCATGGCTGGTCAGGGGACCCCAACAAGAAGACCCAACCCCTCATCTCCTGGTCTCTTGGTTACGGTGCACTGTGAAAGAAAGAGCAAATTTGAATATTGGGAGACTTCCTCTGAAAGCTTGGCCTCCCCTTCCCCTTGGCAGAAAGACTGTACTCCTGCCTTTTGCTCCTTACCCAGGATTCATAGGACTATGTGGGGCCCTTCCCACATAAGGTATTTTCAGACCAAAAAGGAGGGGGGCAGGCATGAAGCCCCTCAAGCCCCCCCCCCCAAATTCTCATGGTGGTTTGCGAAAAGGCCTTACTGGTGCATTATTTAAACTGTTATGTTTATTCATATCATGATCTGATCACCATACTCAATATATCCCATATGCATGGGGGTATTAGGGTAATGATACAAAAGGTTTGCTAGGCTAGACCCTCTTTCACTCAGACTTAGCCCCCCCGAAACTCAGCCCCCCCGAAACCGCCCCTGAAATTTTTTTACCCCCCCCCCCCCGGAAACGAAATCCTGGATACGGGCCTGGGGGGTGGATTTCCTTTCCTTTAAATCCCTCCTCTGTAATCAATTCATACCAGGAACCTATATCCGTTCCCTTTTGTTATTATTTCTTTAGGAAATCCAACCCTTGCAAAAATATTAAGCAGACCATCAGCCACTGTTTTCGCTTGCAAGTCCTTCAAAGGTACTGTTTCCGGATATCTTGTGGCATAGTCCATTGCTGTCAGAATGTATCTATTCCCATCCTTCGTCACCTTAGAAATGGGTCCTATAATATCGATTCCCATTTTATCAAAGAGTGTCGTCACTATAGGCACTGACTGTATGAATCCTTTAGTCCTGTCATTGGCCTTTCCAGTTAACTGACACACTTTGGCATGACTGACAATAAGCTTTAATTTCCTTCCCCATATTGGGCCAATAGAACTTCTCTTGAATACTCGCCTTTGTCTTTTTGATTCCTAGATGTCCTCCAAATGGTATATCATGCACCATCTTTAATATTCTCAATCTATATTTCTCTGGTATTACTAGTTGTTTATTTACTTCATAAAGATTATTATTCCTTCTTCTTCTTACAACCCTATATAATCTGTCTTTCACAACCTTAAATATACTAGGCTTCTCTGTTGTTGGTTCACTAGACTCCCTCTCTATTTGTCTCCATAGTTATCCTAAAGAGTTATCCCCTTTCTGTTCTTTTAAAAAGGTTTCAGCCTGCATATCTGTGAATTTCATCTTTAAAAGTGTATCACTTTCATCTCTAGGGTGGGAAGTACTTTCTTCACAGGCATGTAGCCAGGGGGGGGGGGGGCTCGGGGGGCTTCAGCCCACCCCGAAATTCTCATGGTGGTTCGCGAAAAGGCCTTACTGGTGCATTACTTAAACTGTTATGTTTATTCATATCATGATCTGATCATCATACTCAATATATCCCATATGCATGGGGCTATTGGGGTAATGATACAAAAGGTTTGCTACGGTAGACCCTCTTTCACTCAGACTCAGCCCCCCCCCGAAACTCAGCCCCCCCGAAACCCCCCCTGAAAAAAATTCAGTCCCCCCCCCCCCCTGAAACGAAATCCTGGCTATGGGCCTGCTTCTTCAGCAGAGCTATCATACTCTCCCTCTGACTCTCTATTCCTAGTAACTATATTAACTTCTTGACATTCTTCATACAAATAATTTCCAATAATAAATGGAACTTCCAAGTCCTCCACACCTACTTGCCAAACTCCTTTGTACTCCTTATAATGCATAGGGATTTCTGCTACCAAAGTCTCAAAGGCTGGGCCATAAATCCCTTTTAATAAATACTTCCTGTTAGGCACAATTTGTTCTGGTTTTACCATTTGACTTCAGATTAAAGATACCTGAGCCCCCGAGTCTCTAAGTCCTAATATTTTGTTTCCATTTACTATTATATCTTTTTTGTAATCCTGATCATCAATTTCTCGTATGTCCAAACTCTAAATACTTTACTTATCTCAACTGGTTTTACCCCATAACAAGCAGTTCACTACAGACTCCTCTTGAATGGAGCCCTCACTCCTTGCATCAGGGCCCAGCCACGGTGCTGATACCATCCAGAAATGCTGTAAAGGAGAGAGAAGAGACTTTGTTAAATTCTGATCCTCTCCTCTTCGCAGAAGTACAGTGCTCCTGCCTTTCCCCCCTTACCCAAGTATCCAAATCCCAAGTGTCCTTTGGAGCCAGCAGTCTCAGGCTTTTATTCTAGATCTTCAATTTCTATGTCTGGTGTTGCACTAAGATAAACAAAAACAACATGTAAGAACATAAAACCCAAAGACTCCTCCAGCTCCACATGAAGACCCAACCCCCACCCAAAAAGGGAGAAGAAGTTACTTCTCTTTCTGAGGCTGCTGGCTCCAAAGTGTGTCCGTGCGGAGGTCTTCCTCGGACTTCTTAGTGATGGTGCACTAAGAGGAGAGCAAAGTGACACTTGGGAGACTTCCTCCCCTTCCCCTTGGCAGAGAGACAGTCCTCCTGCCTTTTGCTCCTTACCCAGGATTCAAAGGACTCCTCTTGAAGGGAGTCCTCACTCCTTGCGTCCGGGTCGGGATGCGGTGCTGATACCCTCCAGAAACGCTGTAAATGAGAGAGAGGAGACTTTGTTCAAATTCTGATCCCCTCCTCTTCGCAGAAGTACAGTGCTCCTGCCTTTCCCTCCTTACCCAATTATCCAAATCCCAACTTTCCTCGGAGGAGGATACTTTCGCTTCATCTGGTTCACTAGAAAAGAAGAGAAAACAGCAAAATGTCAGTAACTGAACCTTGATTAAGGATGCTCACTAAAACATCCGTGAATTAAATTAAAACAAGTAGACGAGAAGGAGAAAGGGGGATACCTGGCTGGAGCCACTCGATTACTTCTCCTCCTCCGGCAGCACGAGAAACAATCTTCACAAAACTTCCTGATGCTCTGCAAAGGAGAAAAGAGGACAAGATCAAAGGGAAGAGGAGGGAGTCGCCTTGCGAGAGCAGCTGTTTTGGGGGCAGTGCTGTTTTGGCTTGACAACAGGCAAACACCCAAACACTTCAGGAAAAATGGAAACTCTTAATGGAATTTATAAAGAATCAGAAGAAGATGACTATAATATGATATGCTGACTAAAAACACTTTTAAGAAACTTATTATTGCTTTTATTTCTATAACTATATATCTTACACTTTTTCCATCCCACATCCTCTATCACCTAAGAGACTTTGGAAAATTGTTGGCCGTGGTGTTGATACCCTCCAGAAACGCTGTAAACGAGAGAGAGGAGACTTTGTTCAAATTCTGATCCTCTCCTCTTCGCAGACGTACAGTGCTCCTGCCTTTCTCTCCTTACCCAAGTATCCAGATCACTGTCTTCGGAGGAGGATACCTTGGTTACATCTGGGTCACTAGAAAAGAAGAGAAAACGGCAAAATGTCAGCAACGGAACCTTGATCAAGGATGCTCAATAAAACACCCGTGAATTAAATTAAAACAAGTAGACGAGAAGGAGAAAAGGGGATACCTGGCTGGAGCCACTCTATTAGCTCTCCTCCTCTGGCAGCACGGAAAACAATTCTCACAGAATTTCCTGATGTTCTGCAAAGGAGAAAGCAGGACAAGGTGAGAGGAAAGAGGAGGGAGTTGCCTTGCGAGAGCAGCTGTTTTGGGACCAGTGATCTTCCCATGGTAGCTTGAACTCCAAATGCCTCCAAACCTTTATTCAGATGGGCTATTCCACCTCAACCAATATTTCATTGAAAAGCGGGGAAGAACAGCATCAAACTTCCCCTCCTGGTGATCTAGAGAAGGCTTTCTCACACTATTTCCACCCACTTTCCTTGCCTACAGAATTACTATGAAGCCTGTCAACTGGCTAGGTTACTAGAATTAGATATTGGAGAGCCCAAAAGATGGGTTAGGATAGAGAAATTAACAAACGGGTGGGAATATGGATCTTGCATTATGGGGAAAATTGGGGGGAAAGAACTAAAAAAGATAAAAGGAGGCCCCTTGTTATCAACAATGACCTGTTGGGGAAAATGGCAAAACAAACTCCCACTAAATAAAATAGACAAGCTCCCAATAGGTTCCATAGACAACAGAAAACCCCAGCCATATCACAATATGCTAAAGAAACTGGAACAGAACGGAATAACAAAGATTAAGGACTTACTAAAACCATATGGGACTGTAATTCAATGGTAGGAAATAAAAGATACATGTGGGTCTTGAAAATTGGTTACAGTGGGGAGGGCTGTCTAAAAGACTAACAGAATTGAAGACTAAGGAAACCTCAGAAACAAATTTTGACAACATAATAAAATGGAAAGTTGAGAAGGAGAAAGGAATCATGGGATTTATATATAAAATAATTACAGAAATACAATATAACACAAAATCTACCCTAATAGGAGTCTGGAAGGAGGAATTAAGTTGCAGTGAGAGAGAAATAGACAATTGGATAAATTCAATCAATAAAATAAAATACCTAAAGATTAAAGAAATGCAATGGAAAATACTGACAAAATGGTATAGAACTCCCGCGCAACTGATGCATATCATGAAAACGTGTCCAAAATTATGTTGGCACAACTGCGGAAAAATAGGAACATACACCCACATGTGGTGGGAATGCGAAAAAATCCAAAAGTTCCAAGAAATAATCAGGAAGGAAATGGAGGAGCTATTAGGGATGAATATAGAATGGAACAAGACTCAATTTTTTACCCAGAAATTGGAAAGTAAAGGGGAATATAAAGAAAGTGAGGAAATAATAAATCACATGATAGAGGCAATCAAAGCCTCAGTGGCCCTAGGCTGGAAGGACCACAAGAAATGGGATATAAAAACTTGGTATAAATACCTAGCCGATTACCTTCTCCAAGATTATATTAGCGAAAGGAAAAGTTACTATATGACGGGTCAAAGAAGAAGGACATGGGAAGCAAAATGGAAGGGTCTCATATACAGAATAAAGGATAGAGATAAATATACTGTATTAAATAATACTATTCTCATGATTGAACAATTATAATAAACACAGCAAATGTACTTAACTGTTCCCGGGCGGGGGGGGGGGGGGGTTGTGGTGGTGGTGGGACTGGGGAAAATATTGGTATTTTGAATGTTAATTTCAAAGATGGTATGTTTCTATGTATTATACCAGGGGTCCTCAAACTACAGCCTGTGGGCCGGTCGTGGCCCCCCGGAGGCATTTATCCGGCCCCTGGATGTGCTGGGCCACTGTGCCCCAACGGGCTGCCCCTCGGCAGGGACGCAGCCTTGCTGGGCCCTGCACAGGGCGGGCGGCAGGAGGCACTTGTCAAGGTAGACCTCGCTCATCCTGCGCAGCTGCAGGACACCTTCCTGTCTATTGGCGGGTGGGCGCACAGGTGGCGTCATGTGAAAGGAGTTTGTTAATTAAAGGGGCTTTTTACATGACCCGTTTGCGCGCCCATCCGCCAAAGAGGCGGGAAGGTGCCTCACGGCCGCAGCAGAAAAAGGAAGGGACCGGCACTGTCTGAAGCCTGGCTCCCTCCTCCTTTCCCTCCCTCCCTCCTTCTTTCTCCGGTGCTGCTACCACCACCAAGGCAGCTTTCAGGAAGAAGGAGAGGAAGGAGGAGGAGGGAAGACTGCTGCTGCTGCTGCTTCTCCAACAGTGCTGCTTCTGCCGCTCCTGGTGGCTGGTGGGTGGGCAGGGGAGGGACCCACTGTCCTCCCCTTCCTCTCCTTCCTCCTCTTCCAAAGCAGCAGTGATGGGGCAGCAGTGAGAACAACACATCGTTCAGCCTGCAAAGGCTGACTGGCCGCCTTGATTGTGCTTTTCCCTTATGGCAAGAGGTTGGATATACGTCCTGCATATCAGATATTTACATGACGATTCATAACAGTCCAGTCAAACAGAGGAGGGGGCAACATCCATACTATAATTAAAAGACTGTAATCTTAATTTTCTGCTAGTATGAAATCCTGGCTTGTACTAGCTTGTACTATCAGTCATCGACCGCCGGACGTTGATTGCTGCCATGCAGAACTTGGCAGCATTCTAAGTTATAGCTGAGTTAGTGTCTGAAGGCAAGAGGGAGATGTAAAATTGTGCAGAGTATCCTAGGTGTTTGTATAGCCATGGAATAATGAGACGGGATTGAATATCTCTATAGAACAGGCACCAAAGAAGCACATGTTTTGTTGTCCTGGGTCAAAGGAGCACAGTCTCTCAGAGTATGGGTTTTCCCAGTAGCAGCCTTCCATATGGCAGATGGGAGGGCATGGCAACGTGCCAGAGTGAAGGCCCTCTGATGGCTGGTAACCTCCAGCATGGTTAGATATTTCATGGGGAAGGTACAAAACTGTTGTTTCTCAATTTTGCAAATTCTGGGGAAAGGGAAATAGAGTGGTTTTATGTACTCATTTCACAGTATTTGTCAAATCCTGCTGGTAGGGTTTAGCAAACAAATGGTACTCACACGATATGTGGACGTAGCCAGATTTATTGCTGCTACACAGATGAGGGAAAAAAAAAAATAACACTACTAATTTCCCTTTTACATTCAACCCCTTTTATTGTGTTTTTCCTCTCCTCCCCTTCCAAACCCTTCCATAGCCTTCTCCACCTCCTGTGAACAATTTCTCTTGATTAAAGCTTCCTCGCAGGACTGCTCTCCTCCTCCAAATTCCTTTGTATACGCTGACCTTGCTTCAGGTATGTTGGCAGAGCAGGAGTCAAATGCTTATTTTCTCAAGCTTTGACTCATGTCCTGACATGATCCCCCCCCCCCCAAAAAAAACCCCAAAGCCACAAGAGGAGAAAAAAACAGTATCAACATTTCATGGTAATCAGGTATACAATATTATCGTGGTTTATCAGGGTACTTCTGGTGAAATTTCTTTACCACCTGTGAAGCCCTTACATCAGAATGATTCACCCGTTCAGGATCAGGGAAGCCTTTCCACAAAATTAAATATTGGAGTTTCCCATAATGTTTTCTGGAATCCAGAATGTCTTTGACCTCAAAATGCTCTTGTCCCTCCACCATGATCAGTTCTGGCACTTGGGGGGGGGGGGGGTGTGCCATTTATGCTGACCTAGCACCGGTTTGATTAGACTGCAATGGAAGACAGGATGTATTCTTTTAAAGTTATGTGGGAGACCTAGTTTTACAGTCACCGGATTTATCTTTTGCACAATAGGGGCCCAGTTTTTTCAAGGGCTGAGATGTTTTCAAAAACTTTGTTGACAGATACACTAGATCCCCAATGTTAAACTTCCCTTAAGGTGCCCTTTTTTTGTTTGCATACTTTTTATATGCCTCTTGAGCTTCACTTTATTTGTAATTAGAAATAAATGTTTAACAATATTCCCGTGTAAACTATAGTCCGGCTCTCCAACAGTCTGAGGGACAGTGAACTGGCCCCCTGTTCAAAAAGTTTGAGGACCCCTGTATTATACAATAATTAAAAAAAATTCTGATCCCCTCTTCGCAGAAGTACAGTGCTCCTGCATTTCCCTCCTTACCCAAGTGTCCAGATCGCTGTCCTCGGAGGAGGATACTTTGGTTTCATCTGGGTCACTAGAAAAGAAGAGAAAACAGCAAAATGTCAGCAATGGAACCTTGTGTAGCTATGCTGAAGGAGATCAAGGATGCTCACTAAAACACTCAAGAATTAAATTTCCTACTGGGTTTAATGGATTTTGAAATAGATATAAATTCAAACAAAATATTCACCTACCTTATGTATTTTATTTATGTATTCCTACCTTATGTATTTTATTTATGTATTCCTACATGGCTGAAGAAAAGGGTTGGAATGGATGATATCAGATGGAAGCTAGCACCATCTCCAGGTACAAGGCATATCTTTTCACACAAAAAGGGAAAAAAGCAACAAAAACAACAACAAAACCCCAACAACTCAATATCAAAGAAAAAAAGAGAGAGAACAAAAAGAAAACACAAATTCCCTGGTAAAGAAGAAATGTCTCCACTTAAAAAAAACACTCCAAGTGCCTCTGTTTTTTTTTTCAAAAAAACCAATTTTTATTCGGTTTTTGGTTACACAATAGGTTAAAAAAGAGGTAGTGGGGAAGGGTGGAAAGGGTTGGAAAAGGTTTTTTGGAAGTGGGATGGGGTGGAAAGAGGGGGTTGGGAGGTGGAGTGGGGGAGGGGAGGGGGTTGATAAAGTAGGTTGTGTGTTCTGACTTCCAATCTTCTTCACTACGGTTGTTGATAGTTGTTGGTTCATCAAAGTTTCTCTCGCTTGATTGGCTGACCCTTTCCTAATGGCTTCCTTAAGAGCATTATATTTTTTGTTCATCTTATATCTATTATCCATTTCAGGTTTTTTATTTATTTATAAAATTCTTTACTGGTGACCTGTCTGTTTTTGATATTTTTGAATTCTGCTTTGAGCTCAGCAATTGGGTTAATTTGTCCATGTTCATAATATCTGCAATCTTCATTAGCCATTGTTCTTGTGTTGCGATCTCCTTTGTTCTCCAAACCTCACATAGTTTATTCTAGCTGCTGTCACCAAGTAATTAAAAAAATTGTCCTTGTTGTGATCCATTTCTAAGTCAATTGTTCCTAATAAGAAATGTTCTGGTTTGAGTTCGATTTTTATGTCTATTATCTTTTCTATTTTTTCGTGAATATTTCTCCAATAGGATTTTGCCAACTTGCAAGTCCACCACATATGGTAAAATGTCTCCATTTGTTCTTCACATTTTCAGCATCTATCGTTGACTTTTGGATAACATTTCACCAGTTTCTGAGGTGTGATGTACCACCTGTACATTATTTTCAACCAATTTTCTTTTAAATCAAACACATATATGTATTTTATTTTCTTGTTCCAAATTCTCTCCCAGTCTTCTAAGTTGATTGAATGTCTAATATTTGCAGCCCATTTTACAGTCTTTAATTAATTCTGTTTCTGTGGACCATTCTAATAGTTTCTTGTAAATTTTAGTTATTGTTTTGTTTTCTGAATTCAGTATTTCATCCCAAAAGGTTCATTTGTCCATAAATCCATTTTTCTTTTCCTTTATATAATATTCTCTGATTTGTCTATATTGGAACCATGAGATTCCTCTGTCCAGTAAATTTAGTTTCTCTTGTTATTTTGGTATGAACTCCTTATCTTGTTTTATCAAGATGTCCTTGTATGATAGCCAACTTTCTTGTGCTGTCTCTCTTCTGTGATTTGAATCTTATGGTGATAACTACATAGCTGTTTTAGAATAAAGCCTTTCTTTGTATTTTTCCCAGAGGGCTGAACTAATGAAGTAATTTCCAAAATTGTTCTCTGTTTTTTTCCTTTGGTACCATAGGTGCGAATGTCATCCAGCTCTTAGATCAAAACCTTCCAGATTAATGGTTCTAGCATTTCTGAGAGTGGCCCAATCTTTTAGCTATGTCAGTCCTCCTGCTTCATAATACAGTTTTAGATCTGGTAACTCCAAGTGCCTCTGTTTGTCAGGTACACATACACAGGATTAGAGGCAGACAGAGAAAATGAGATACCCATCTTTCTTTCAAAGTAGGAAGAAAGACCAATGAAGTTCAGGAGTCTCCCAAGTCAAGCAGAGTCAGCAACTCTGATGTACATGCCTACATTCAACAAGGTAGTTTTCCTCATGCTCCCATTTCTGATGAATGGGAACGCACAAACTCACACACATTTAGGGCACCCGTTCCTTTGTTCTCAGAGGGTGTGTGTGTGTGTGTGTGGGGGATATATATATATATATATATTCATAAATAAATAAAATAAATAGTTAAATAAGGGGAAAAGTGATATAGAATAGGATGGTGTGGGGAAACAGGGAGAAAGAAACATAAAATTAAATAAAATTTAAAAATTTAAAAAAGGAAGGAAGAGGGAGTGGGAAAAAGGGGGGATTTCAGCTTCTATTCTTCATCTCAGAGGTTGTTTTTTTTTTTGTCATGTCAGGAGCGACTTGAGAAACTGCAAGTCGCTTCTGGTGGGAGAGAATTGGCCGTCTGCAAGAATTGGCTGCCCAGGGAACGCCCGGATGATTTGATGTTTTTATCATCCTTGTGAGAGGCTTCTTTCGTGTGCCTGCATGAGGAGCTGGAGCTGATAGAAGGCGCTCATCCGCCTCTCCCCGGATTCGAACCTGCGACCTGTCGGTCTTCAGTCCTGCCAGCACAGGGGTTTAACCCACTGTGCCACTGGGGGCTCAGAGGTTTCTCAAGGGTTTTTTTTGTAGTGGTGTTTTTCAAAAACTCAACAGCATTTGCCTTCTAGTCTCACTCAAATTCATTCTAGTGAGCCTGAACCTTGTGTTGTAGCATCTTAAGGCTCAGAAGGACTTTCTTGTCTTGGCCCCAAAAGCCTGGTTCTGAAGTGGGGGGTGCCCTTGATGGGGCCAATGTCTGGCAAGGAGGTTGCTACATCAAGGAGGCCATGTCTCTCTTACTCAGCACAATATTCAGAAGATCATCATCACCCATGACATTCACAGCTGTCAAACCTGGAGTCAAAGTGATGGAAACATCCAGTGTTTGGAAAGTCTCATCTACAGCAGGCGGGCACAAAACTTGGGGAAAGGGTGAAAGTTGGTGGCAGCTGAAGGCTGGGGGAAACCAGGCACGGCTATAGAAGTGACAGAAGCAGGGTATCACAGAGTCAGGGTGCAAGGATAGGGAAAAGGTGCTCAAAGGCTTAGGATCACAGAAATAGGAATGGAAAAGGCACTCTGAGACTTTAGGAACTTTTGTTTCAAGGTGAACGCCCAGGAGAGAATGATTCCTCAAGATGGAGGGAAGCCAGTTCCTCCCACAGACCCATTGTTTTGGATGCGTTTTCCATGGACTTTGGTTCTTCCGATGGTCCCCAAAGTCAAATAAGTCAATAAAAAATTAATTTAAAAAAATAAGTCCAAGCTGAATTAAAAGTCCAAGATGTTAATTCTGTTTACGGAAGCAGATGCGTGGCCACTTCTTGGCACATATCCCTTCAAAGCGTGACAGCTGCATGCAGTCCGAGTGAGCAGCTGACCCTCTTACAACTAGCACAACCATCCCATGGAGCTGTTCTGACAGTGTTTCTTTTGCAATCCCTCACATTTTCTAATCTGTAGCCCACATCTCAATGCTTTGGCCAGAAGACCCACCCTAATCATCGCCTACCAGTATGCAACAATACCCATTTCAGGAAAGCAGGTTTGGGCTGATCTGGCTGCCTGCGTTTGTTGTATCCCTGACAATCCCCAAACTGTTGGGCCAGATTAAAAATATTAGGCCTGCTGCAAATCATCCAGTGGACACATTGATTGCAAATAAAAATACCAACAACAACAATCATAATATTTTATTTATTTACTGTCTCTTCATTCAGCCCGAAGCGATACACAACATAGTTAAATACATCTATAAAATCACATATTAAAACATATTTAAGTTGCAACCCTGAAAGCATATTTTAAACCTTATACATTTTAAAATGCATGGCATAAAAATTAAAACATAATAAACACAGAGTATGATGTCATGGCCATAATTAAAACAGACTGGGTTTTAACAGGCAACCAAAGGAATCACTCCTAGATGTTCCTATAAATAGTCTTGCCAACTTGTTTGCAACTAATTGGAATTTCCAAGCTTGGTACAGAGGAAGCCCGATGTAAAGCACATTGCAGGATTCCTCCTTGAGGTTACAACGTATGCACCACCATTGTAAGGTTCTGCAATTCTTGGAAGGGGCACAACTGGCATATCGGTCAAAGCTGGTACTAAGAACGACTGACCATCGCATCTACCTGGGCTTACATTTCCTTAGCTAAACATGTTTTGAAGGCATGGAGAAATATAGTTGGGTGTCATTAGTGTAATGATTGCACCTTGCCCCATGCCTCCAGATGGTCTCTCCTGGCACTTTCATGTAAATGTAGATGCGATGAACCAGCTTTGAAAGTTAACTAAACTTTGACCAGGACACCCACTTCTAGAACAAGCAATCTGAGTGCTTCTTGATAAAAAAGAGGAATAATTTACTGAAGTTCACAAGGGGTTTTTAAAGTTCACAGGGCCATGAAACATTCAGTGTGCGGATGATGGGATTTGGAGTACCTTCAACTGATTCAGCTCAGACTTCCACAGACCACTAAGACCTCCAAGAATGACAGATCTGAACCAAACTTGGCACACAGAACCTCCATGACCAACAGAAAATATGGAGGGGTTTGGGAGGAATTCACAGTAATAGGAGGCTAGTGTTGCAAGAGACCTCCAAGGGCCATCCAGTCCAACCTCCTTCTGCCTTAAAGGGGGGAGGGGAAATCAAAGCACTCCTAACAGATGGCTATACAGACTCTGCTTATTATTATTATTATTATTATTATTATTATTATTATTATTATTAGAATCCTAGAGCAGGGAGAACTCCAATTGCCAACCTCCTACTGGCATAAGGGAAAAGCACAATCAAAACACTCTTGATAGATGGCCATTTAAACTCATAATAATAATAATAATAATAATAATAATAATAGAATCATGGGCTAGTCTGGTGGTATGGAAAATAAAGTCATGAGAAGCAGCCAGGGTTTGAAGCTGCAAGGCTTTTCAGTGATATTCATGCTGGCCAAAACACTCAAAAAAGCCTCTGTGGAACAGAGGCTGGGTGGCCATCTGTCAGGGGTGCTTTGAATGTGATTTTCCTGCTTCTTGACAGAAAGGGGTTGGCCTGGATGGTCCACCAGGTCTCTCCCAACTCTAGGACTCTCTGATTCTATATTCTTCACTTCCCTACACCAGTTTACCCCTTTCTTTCTTTTTTTGTTCCTTCCTTTCCTCTCCCACCTCTGCCTCCCTCCCTTCCTCTTGTTTTCCTTGTTTTCCTTCCATTCATAGTCTTCTCTTCACTAATCCTTTCCCCCTTTCTTCTCTCCTTTCCCTTTCTTTCTTTTCTTTCCTTCATTCTTCTTTCCTTCTCCTTTTCCTTCCCATAATATTCTTCTCTTCTCTTCACCAATCTCCCCCTTCCTGCCCGTTTGCCTGCCTTCCCTCCCTCTCTTCCTCCCTCCCTCTCTCCCTCTCCCTCTCTCTCTCTATGTCTGTCTGTCTCTCTCTCTCTCTCTCTCCTTTCCCTCCCTCCCTTTCCTCTCCCATCCATGCCTCCTTTCCCTTCTGTCCTCTTTCTTTCCTTCTTCCTTTCCTTCTATTCATATTCATATTCTTCTCTTCTCTTCACCAATCCCTTTCTTCCTTCCTTTCTTCTCTTCTTTCCCTTTCTTTCCCTTTCTTCCTCCCTCCCTTGCGAGGCAGTTTGTAAGGGTTTTTAAAGGTTTTTAGGGGGGGTGAAAGGAAGGGGGAATGTGGAGCCCAAGTGGGGGAGTTGCTGGTCTTCCCATGGTCCGCATCCTCCCTTCACCCAATGGGTCTCGGGGGAGGCCGCTCATGCAGCCAGGCTTGCCTTGCAATCCTCCAGTCTTGGGGGGAGGGTTGCCTGGTGGCCACTTGGACATCATGGAGCCAGTACAGTGGCTCCAGCTGCTGCTGGGGCTTGCCTCTCCAAACCTCCATGCCCTCCGTCGGGCCAGGCTTTCTCCTTCCTTCCCTCTTTCCTTTCCTCAATCCCTCCCCTCCTCAAAAGAAAGAGGACTCTTCCTTCCTGCATTGAAATGGACTCCATAACTAGGTTTTTCTTCCCTAACAACAGTTGGTGCATCATTTTTCTCGTGCGCTGGGGAGGGGGGCTTTTGTGCATGCTCTGTAAAGTATTTTTCTTTTTGAGGAGTTTTCCAGTTATTTCCCCCTTCATATTTAAAGGGTTTTTTTTTCTTTGAAAGACATAGATTGGATTAGTATGTGTTTTGCTGCCAAATTTGGTGACATTCGGTCCATTGGTTTTGTTGCTTTTAATGTCCGACAAACAAACAGAGCATTTTTATATATATAGAAGATGACTATACTTTGTACTATTTATAAAGCTTTTACCAACTTTTCTGAGTTTTGGCCATTTTGCCAAATTTGATTCCGAGATTGATACTGGAATGGCCTAAACAAGAACAAAAATATAGGTGAAAAGTGGCCTTGGATAACAGTCTGCCCAACGGGGACAACTGTAGATTAGACCATTCCATTCACTTTTGTACAATATAACTAGATATGTACTTGTAACTGATGGGTCCATTTGATTTTGCAGGCCATGTATAATGTATTAGAGTCTTTTAAAAATTGTTCTTTAATTTGTTATCAAATTAATTCGATTTAATTGTCTAAATGTTTGTTTATGTTCTATGTTTAACATGATATTAATTTTCAAATTTACAGTTATATGTTATTTTTTATTTATTATGCTTGGTTTTGCATATATGTTGGCATTGAATCTTGCCATTATCCAATATACACTGCTTTGAGTCCCCCACCCAGGGGTGAGAGATGTGGTATATAAACACAGTAAATAAATATCACTGGTTTCAAATTTTGTTGGGCAACTATCCTATTTGTATAGATTCGGAAAGAGGCCATTGCTTCCCTGGGCCTTGGTGCCCCTTTGTTTACATCATTGCCATAAGAGTGCAGTTCGGAACTGTTGTCAAGGTCAAGGCAAAGGGCAGATTTTCTGATTCTCTGTCTTGGTGTGACATCTGCCAGTTCTGTTTCTGCTGCCTCCATCCGTTAGTTGCTAATATGCCCTTCAGACTACTACTTAAAGGAACTGTTTGGCCCTTTGGCACTGATGGGGCAGGATGGGGACAGGGAAAGCAGGAAAGAGAGAAAAGGTTAACAAAATAATGGGAAAAGGGGGAGGGGTAGTTATTGTTAGTGGCCAAAATCGTTACAAATATGTTTGCCGCAAAAAAAGAAGGACTGAATTTTAGAGTGGGAGAAGAGACAATTATCAGTGTCCAAAGTTATTATTAATACATCTATCTCTTCATGTGAATTACAATTACAAGAATGATGTAAAATGTCAAAAATGCCATGTATCCACTATATCAAAGAGAGGAGGAATATGGTCACCAAACTTTAAGGCCAACAGTCATATTTTCCAGGCTTCTCCCCCAGCTCTTGCCCATTAAAAGGTCATCTTCATCATTATTATTATCAAACTATTTGTTTTAAATCCTTTATCTAATTTTAGTTATTACGCGATCAATCTAAACATGAAATTTAATCTGTTAGTAAGTTAGCATTTATTTGCAAGAACTTAATGTTTTGTTATCATCATTTCTTCCTTTTTGAATAACACACAAAGTGTGTATATCTCTATTTTTTAAAAAATCTAAAAATAGTAAGAGAGATAAAAAACCACATCCATTTTAATGATAGAGGATGTGGGATGGAAAATGGGTAAGATATATAGATATAGAAATAAAAGCAATAATAATTTTCTTTAAAGTGTTTTTAGTCAGCATATCCTATTATAATTATCTTCTGATTCTTTATACATCCCATGAAGACTTTCCATTTTTCCTGAAATGTTTGGGTGTTTGCCTGTTGTAAATCCAAAACAGCACTTGCCCCAAAACAGTTGGTCTCGCAAGGCAACTCCCTCCTCTTCCCTCTGACCTTGTCTTCCTTTCTCCTTTGCAGAACATCAGAAAGGTCTGCAAGACCTATTTTCTGTGTTGCTGGAGGAGGAGAGCAAACAAAGTGGCTCCTGCCAAGTATCCCCCTTCTCCTTCTCATCTACTTGTTTTAATTTAACTCACGGGTATTTTAGTGAGCAACCTTTATCTTCTTCAGCTCCTGCCAAGTATCCCCCTTTCTCCTTCTCATCTACTTGTTTTAATTTAACTCACGGGTATTTTAGTGAGCAACCTTTATCTTCTTCAGCTCCTGCCAAGTATCCCCCTTTCTCCTTCTCATCTACTTGTTTTAATTTAACTCACGGGTATTTTAGTGAGCAACCTTTATCTTCTTCAGCTCCTGCCAAGTATCCCCCTTTCTCCTTCTCATCTACTTGTTTTAATTTAACTCACGGGTATTTTAGTGAGCAACTTTTATCTTCTTCAGCATAACTACACAAGGTTCCGTTGCTGACATTTTGCTGTTTTCTCTTCTTTTCTAGTGACCCAAATGAAACGAAAGTATCCTCCTCCAAGGACGGTGATCTGGAGACTTGGCTAAGGAGGGAAAGGCAGGAGCAATGTACTTCTGCGAAGAGGAGAGGAATTTGAATAAAGAATTTGAATAAAGCCTCCTCTCTTTCATTTACAGCATTTCTGGATGGTATCAACCGCAGCCGGACCCGGATGCAAGGAGTGAGAGCTCCATTCAAGAGGAGTCCTATGAATCCTGGGCAAGGAGCAAGAGGCAGGAGTACTGTCTCTCTGCCAAGGGAAAGGGGCGGCCAAACTTTCAGAGGAAGTCTCCTAATAGTCAGAAAGAGAAGTAACTTCTTCTCCCTTTTTGGGTGGGGGTTGGTTCTTCGTTTGGAGCTGGAGGAATCTTTGGGTTTTATGTTCTTACATGTTTTTTTTGTTTCTCTTAGTGCAACATCAGACATACAACTTGAAGATTTAGAAGACGACATAAGAGCCTGAGACTGCTGGCTCTAAAGTGTGTCCGTCGCACTGCCCAGGGTTCATAGGACTCCTCGTAATGGGGACTTCGTTCCTTTCCTCCCGGCTTGGCTGCAGTGGTAATACGATCCAGAAATGCTATATTAACAGATTACCCTCCCCTTGGTAAAAAAAAGTCCTTGTTTTATACTGTGTGTGATTTCTATAGTTTATTTTTTAAAATAAAAATGTAAAAAGTAGTATAATGCTCCACCCTTACCCCAGAGTCATGTAAATGTTTTTATCTCAACAGGCTTAATTGTCTTCCAAGGGTCTGTCTGCATAGGTCGAAGGAAAGAAGGATGCTGCAGAGACCCAGAGAAGAGGAGGAGGAAGAGTGGCGGCTGCGCTCGCTGAACAGCTGGGAGCCCTGCCAGGTCATTTTCTGCAACCAAACGCCACGGGTGGTGAGCCCCGTCTGCCCGGACTTCGAGGGCGTGCTGCGGCCCTACCTCAACCTCAAGCCTGGCACCGGTGCAGGATGCACAGCTACCTGGAACACCTTTGGTTTTTCAGAGATGCTGGGACTGATTATAGTCTCCTGGTCAACCAGACAGAGCTGTTTGTGGCATCTCACAATACAAACGGGCAGCCCATATTTGCAAATATTACAGTACCAGTGTTCACTTTGAAAGAAATATGTCTTCAAGTTGTTCGCAGTTGATTACCGGAAATTGGACATTGTTCGGTCCCTGTATGAAGATCTTGAGGACCATCCAGACATTGGGAAGGATCTTCGGCGGCTTTCTTTGGAGAGGTTAAGGAACGAAGACCCAGATAGAAATGAAGAGTTTTGGAGACCCAGATAAAAAAGTGTAGAGGGACTGATATCATAATAGAAGTGAAGAATATCTGAAAAAGTTACTTTTGCTAATTAACTGAGGAGCGCAAGAAGTATTAGCTGTGCTTTATGAACTGAACGTGACCCTTTTGTTGTGATATGGGACATAGGCTCCTTCTGATATAGCTACAATGACATCTTTCTCTGAGGATGCCTATAGTCACATGACAGTGAAATGAGAGGCAGCCATGATGGTTGAATATACTTGACTAAATCTATGTAAACTTTGGTCCAAGTGTGATTTTTTTTCTTCAAGTTGTACATTTGACAAAGATGTTTTCATGTGGCTCCTTCCTTATTTAATCATCTTGTTATAGTCGGTTATGAAACACCTTTTCTTAGTTGAGCAAGTTAAATCTCATACTGAAGGATAAGTTAATCTTATATTGTAACTTCATATGTAATTATTAAGTATGAGAAGTTACTGCTGGGTGGATTTGCTGGTTGTTTTTTTATAAATCAGTTCTGTTTCAGATGGTGCTTTCAGTGCATAGAATCTGTATTCTTCTATACTTTACTTATCTTTGGGTTACTGTAAAAATAGTATAGTGGAAACAAAGTTGTAAGTTATATTTACTTTCTGAGACTCTCGACACAAAACAAGAACCTTATAAGCCTATTGTGCAGACAACTTACTAATACACGCTCTTGTCACATCCCGCCTAGACTACTGCAACGCTCTCTACGTGGGGCTGCCCCTGAAAACGGCCCGGAAGCTGCAACTAGTCCAACGCGCGGCAGCCATGATTCTAACGGGAGTGGAGCGCCGGGAGCACACAACCCCCCTGTTGCACCAGCTCCACTGGCTGCCGATTTGCTACCGGGCCCAATTCAAGGTGTTGGTACTGGCCTATAAAGCCCTAAACGGTTCCGGCCCAAAATACCTATCTGACCGCATCTCGGCCTATGAACCCACCCGAACTTTGAGATCTTCCGGGGAGGCCCTGCTCTCGGTCCCGCCAGCCTCTCAAGCACGGTTGGCGGGGACGAGAGATAGGGCCTTCTCGGTGGTGGCTCCTCGGCTGTGGAACGCCCTTCCTGTAGATGTTAGGCTGGCACCATCGCTTATGACATTCCGTAGAAAGTTGAAGACCTGGATGTTTGTGCAGGCTTTTGAGTAATTCAGTGCAATCTCTGGTAATTGAACATAGGAAAGGAACATGGACGACGAATTTTGGATCACGTTTGGATGATGAGGCGCTTCGGGGTGGGTTTTTGTGATAATTGTGTATCGAGGTTTGTTTAATGCTAGAAATGGAACTGTGTAGTTTAACTGTTTTGATATATTGATTACTGCTGTTCTTACTGTCATTGTTGTTTGCTTTCTGGAAACCGCTGTGAGTCGCCCTCGGGCTTGAGATACAGCGGTATATAAGAATAGTAAATAAATAAATAAACCTGATCGCAAGTTTCTTCTGAATTATAGAACTAAATTGAACAAATATTAATATAATAGCCTGGCTATTTTTAGGTGCACCAAGTATGCATGAATCTCTGGTCACAATGTGAATATTGCAAAAGTCTCCTTGCCTTTCCTAACCTCTCCTCAACTCTGTACATTCCTCTACACATTCCTGAGGAATTACAAACCTAGTTAGTAAAATATATTTGCTTTGGTTTATAGAAGCATTACAATTGAACTATTGTCCTATTTTTCAGTATCTTATGTTTGCAACTATTGTGTTTTGTATGACTGTAATTGTCAAATCATTATATATATATATCTTTAACATTTGATTTTGTACACTTAATTCCAGCTAAAAATGCATCTTGAAGAGGAACCGGCAAAATGGAATTGCTAGCAACACCATTGTGTACTTTATTTGTTGAAATGAGTGTTTCCTTCTGTAAAGTTACTGGTTTGTGATGGTGGATATATACTGACTCTGCTCTGTAAAGTTTTTAAATTATTAAATAAAACAAACTGATTACCCTCCTCTTGGTAAAGAAATCCTTGTTTTATATTGTGTGTGATTTCTATAGTTTATTATTTAATAAAAATGTAAAAAGTAGTATAATGCTCCTGCCTTTTGCTCCTTACCCAAGACTAATGTAAATGTTTTTATTTCCACAGGTTTAACTCAAAGACCTTGGAGGAAAAAAGTTTGAATTGCCAAAGATTGCATTAATGGAGAATAAGGAAGCAAGGAAAGAAGAAATAGAAGTTTCATGTGAATTCTATAATTAATATATTTGTAAAATAAAAAAAATAAAAGTAGTATGAAAGGCTCCTGCCTTTTTCTTTCACTCCTTACACAAAAGTCAAGAACGCGATCCAAGGAAGAATTCTGAAATTGATCTGAAGCACTCAAGAAGAAAAGAAAACAGCAAGATGACAGCTACTAACATCTGAAGGAGATCAAGGATACGTTATCACAGATACATTGTTGAAAAACTCCAGGAAACTATGTAGATGGCGATGTATTGTTGAAAAACTCCAGGAAACTATGTAGATGGCGATGTATTGTCGAAGACTTTCATGGCTGATTGTGTTTCTTCATCAGCTTTCCTATGCAGAAGAGTTGCAAGACCAAGAACAGGCCACGAGAGTCAAGACAAAGATCCACCCAGAGGAAAAGTGTTCTTACCATACATCAAGGGAACCACTGACCACATAGGGAAACTGATGAAGAAACACAACCTCCAAACAATCTACAGACCCACTAAGAAAATCCAACAAATGCTGCGTTCAGCAAAGGACTAGAGGGATCCTCTCACCTCTGCAGGAGTCTCCCATTTACAATGCAGCTGTGGACAAGTCTACATAGGGACCACGAAACTCAGAATTTCTCAGACACGAATCAAGGAACATGAAGGGAACTGCACAGGCATGTATCCGGGGGGGGGGGGGGGTTGAGGGGCTTCAGCCCCCCCCCCCGAAATTCTCATGGTGGTTCGCGAAAAGGCCTTACTGGTGCATTATTTAAACTGTTATGTTTATTCATATCATGATCTGATCACCATACTCAATATATCCCATATGCATGGGGGTATTGGGGTAATGATACAAAAGGTTTGCTAGGCTAGACCCTCTTTCACTCAGACTCAGCCCACCCGAACCCCCCTGAAAAAAACTTAGCCCCCCCCCCCCCCCCGAAACGAAATCCTGGCTACGGGCCTGGAACTGCAAACTAATTCAACCAGAGAAGTCAGCCATAGCAGAGCACCTGATGAACCAACCTGGACACAGCATATTATCTGAGAACACTGAAATGCTGGACTACTCTCACAACCTCCATGTCAGGCTACACAGAGAAGCCATTGAAATCCATAAGTATGTGGACAATTTCAACAGAAAGGAGGAAACCATGAAAATGAACAAAATCTGGCTACCAGTATTAAAAAATACTCTAAAATTGTTGAAGTAAATAAAGAACAACACTCAAAAACAGGGGAATTCCAGACAAGAAAGAATCAGAGCCAGGTAATCACTTCCCAACAAAAGAGTCCCCCAGGCAGTAAGAAGCCAGACCTTGAAACTGCAAGGTCATTAAATGCTATTCAAGGTGGCCAGTTGCAATGTTCTCACCTACCTCAAACAGACAAGGGTTTTTCTCCCACGCTGGACATTGCACAGATATATAAACCCCACTTTCCAAGTTTGCAACAGACCTCACATCTTCTGAGGATGCCTGCCATAGATGCAGGCAAAACATCAGGAGATAATGCTCCTGGAACATGGCAATACAGTCTGGAAAACTCACAAAAACCCTATGTAGATGAACTTAAAGTACAACAAAGCATCTTCGTTTTATTGACTCAAAGGGCGCACTCAGGAGGCTCGTCAGAGACCTGGCCTGAATTTGTGCCCAGTAGTGCAAGGATTTATAGAATAACTAGCTGTGCCCTGCCACGCGTTGCTGTGGCCTATAGTAAAACTTATCAAAGTTGAGGTAGATATCTGGACTATTATGAAAGAGAGGTCCCTACCTATTCCTTCCCCCTTTTCCTCCCCCTTTCTCTCCTTTCTTCCTTCTCTACCTCTTTCTTTCTTTCCTTCTTTCACTACTTGGTTTCATCCTTCTCTCTTTCCTTCATTCCCTCCCCCTTCCTTCCTTTGCCTTTCTTCCCTCCCTGTTTGCTTCCTTCTTTCACTTTTTATTTCCTTTTATTTCACCACCATCATAACAATAACAATAATGCAATGCATTGCCTCTGGGACCTGACACCTCTCCCATTCCCCCAGGGTCTCATAGGAATCATAGCATCATCATAATAGAGATAACAACCTTTACCCGCCACGTGTTGCTGTGGCCAATCTTCCCTCTTTCTCTCCTTCTTTCCCTCCCTCCCTCCCTCCCTCCCTCCCTCCCTCCCTCCCTCCCTCCCTCCGTCCTTCCCTCCTTCCTTCCTTCCTTCCTTCCTTCCTTCCTTCCTTCCCATCTTTCCTTCTCCTCTTCTTTCTCTATCTCTTTCCTTCCTTCCCCCTTTTTCTTTCTCTTCTGCTGTCTCTCTTTTCTTTCCTTCCATCTTTCATTTTCTTTCCTTTTCTTCTTCCTCTAACTTTCCTTCCTTCCCCCTTTTTCTTTACCTCCCTTTCTCTTTCTTCCTTCTTTCCTTCCTTCCTGTCTTTCCCAGATTTTGACAGGGCGGGAAGGGGCGGGGTGGGGTTTGGAGGTGGCGTGAAGTAAAAGGAGGTAAGATTGGGGTGGGGGAGTGATGGAGCGTGGGGTTGCGTGTGTGTGTGCGGCAGCGGGGGGAGTGATGGAGCCTGGGGTTGTGTGTGTGTGTGCGGCGGCGGGGGGAGTGGGGTTGCGTGTGTGTGCGGCGGTGGGGGGAGTGAAGGAGCGTGGGGTTGCGTGTGTGTGTGCGGCGGCGGGGGGAGTGATGGAGCATGGGAATTTTGGTTAAGTTTCGTTGGGGGATTTTTGAGTTTTGTTCTTTTGCCGTTTTGTGAGTGTGTTGCTGTGTTGTTTTTCATTTTGAGTAGATATGTTTGTACCTTGTGGGTTGTGTTATGGGCATGGGGATTTTGGTTAAGTTTCGTTGGGGGATTTTTGAGTTTTGTTGTTTTGCCGTTTTGTGAGTGTGTTGTGTTGTTTTTCATTTTGAGTAGATATGTTTGTACCTTGTGGGTTGTGTTATGGGCATGGGGATTTTGGTTAAGTTTCGTTGGGGGATTTTTGAGTTTTGTTGTTTTGCCGTTTTGTGAGTGTGTTGTTGTGTTGTTTTTCATTTTGAGTAGATATGTTTGTACCTTGTGGGTTGTGTTATGGGCATGGGGATTTTGGTTAAGTTTCGTTGGGGGATTTTTGAGTTTTGTTGTTTTGCCGTTTTGTGAGTGTGTTGTTGTGTTGTTTTTCATTTTGAGTAGATATGTTTGTACCTTGTGGGTTGTGTTATGGGCATGGGAATTTTGGTTAAGTTTCGTTGGGGGGTTTTTGAGTTTTGTTTCCTCGTTGGATGCCCCTAACAAATTTATATATATAGATAGAGTTGTAGGAGACCACTTGGGCCATCTAGTCCAAGCCCCTGCCATGCAGGAAAAGCACAATCAAATTACTCCTGACAAATGGCCATCCAGCCTCTGTTTAAAAGCTTCCAAGAAAGGAATCTCCACCACACTCCAAGGCAGAGAGTTTCACTGCTGAACAGTTCATTTTCCACAGCATCGCATAGACTAAATTCCACTGAATGCTACACTTAAAATTCAGGAATCTCCTGATCTCACCACTTCGTTTGGCCTCAAGTGTAGGAGAGAGAGCAGTCTTTGCATAGTTTTAAGTGTGGGGGCCAGCAGTCTTTTTCAGCATTTCAGGAGGTGGCAGGGAAATGGATTTTTAGAAATCATCGGGAAGTTTGGCCTTTCCTGTAATGTAGTGGCTGCCTGGGCATGTTCCAGAAGCATCATCTCATTATTATCAGAAGCAAGTGGGAATAATGCAATTGGCCCACTTGGTTAGCATAGAATAGCCTTGCAGCTTCAAAGCCTGGCTGCAATTATGCAATGATGCATGTTTCCCCTAGTAATTTGTTTGTATATGATTATGAAAATATTATACAGTGTAGATGCACCTTTGTTCCCAGAACACATACAGCTAAGGGACCATCCAGACAGTACCTTTATCCCAGAAGCTCCTGCAGCAATGAGGAGGGTGGCCAGATGCGGTTCTCTGTAAACCAGGAAACAATGACAACAAAAGGCAAAAATCCAGTGATATTCGATTGCAGGGACATAGAGACATACAAATAGCCAGATATTTGCATGTCTGTATGCCCCTGCAATTGGAAATAATTGGATTTTTAAAATCTTTGTTTGTTCCTGGGTTTTTGATGCTTATTCCTGATTGGTCCGTTCCCAAAAAGGTGACACTTGAGTAGAAAGCAAAAACTTTGTCCTGGGAAGAGGAATTTCATCCTTCACCTGTTTGATGAAGTTTGTGGCAGAGAAATGAAGTTCCTGGGGTGCAACAAGTACTTTCACAGTAATTAGTACCCAATGAAAGAGGAACAGACACTTTCAAACGAGGCCATTTGTGCAGACAGGTCTCATGGTGTACTTGTACCAGGGAACAACAGGAAGATGTTGCTGGATTATACATGTTGGTTCCTCATTGGGTGTATGCTGATATCATGTGTACAGTAGTTTATGGCCAAAACTTACTACTGGCTGTTGAGACATGGATGTGTTGGTGAAGAATGTAAATACTGAGAGCCAAGGTCATGCAGGTGGCTAATAGGAAAAGCCTTGTGTAACCCAGGAACAGCGCTAGGTTGTTTGATGCCACAAGTACACAACCAAATCTGTCTGGACAGATGGCCAGGCAGCCTATAAAAACTGACAATAATGACAAAGTTCTGTTCCTCACTTGAAAGTTAATTTATTTAATAAATAAGCTTGAAAGTGTGTGTTTCTGTTTCATTGTGTAGTGCTGCCTTGGATAGAAGTAGTCCTACTCCAAAATCTTTGTTTGTATGCCAGAAACTTGATAAAACACATGGAGGACACAGGGGTTTTTTTGTCTACACATAACCTTTAGCAGAGATGCAGATATGCGGATATCCACAAATATGGATAGCTGAATAAAACCTTGCTGTTGGATGCTACAAGTACACAACCAAATCTGTCTGGACAGATGGCCAGGCAGCCAGACTGCAAACAAGCAGTGCCTGTCGTTAGTAGCTCAACTGGCATTGTGGTGAAGGTTAGAGATGAGCGTCCTCATTCTGTTTCCTTCCTATCTATCGCTTTCATAGCAATACGCGTCCGCACACCAATCATGTAACACAAGAGTTGTTGACTTCATTTGGTTGGGATGTTTTAAGCCACCCCTCTTACAGCCCCGATTTTGCACCTAGCGATTATAATCTGTTCCCTAAATTGAAGGAACACCTTGGTGGATAACACTTTTCCAACAAAGATGAGGTTAAAATCGAAGTGACAAACTTTTTGAAAAAGGTAGAGGGAGACTTCTATGACAAAACTCGTCCCACTGATGACAAAATGTATTGAACTGAATGGTGATTACATGGGAAAATAATGTAATACCTTGTAAGTTTTATTAAAATATATTCATTCTTTGTATTTTAAAAAACCTTGTAACCTTACTTTCCAGATATCCCTCATATAAAGAAGAAATTCCTGCCAATTAAAGCAGTATGATATCTTATTTCAGTCATACTTGCTTTGGATTGCTGATCATTAACATTTATATTTCTGAGGTGTGATGGCTCCTGGTCTACATCTATAAGGATGACACTTTTTTTAAAATGACACTTAGAGATACTGCAGATTCTTTGCCAATCTGGATGCTCAAGCAACGTCTTGGAGGTAGACCCAAACCATATACAGATGAAACCTTCCACCTCCATATTCTGTGTTAGGTTATATTCCCAAAATCTCAAAACAACAGGATATCCCATCCAAAGTACAAAATATTCATTTGCAGCCTTTCAGTCTAATTCTATATTCTTTTTAAAATGAAGAAATGTGTACACCATATCTGGATAGGTATACATTAACTTTCTGCATTCAGACATGGTACAATAACATAGTTTCTATAAAACATGCTACAGATATATGGAAAGAGGACTAATCACTGATTGTACTTCATGTATTTTTGTTCATGACCTTCTCAGTCCTGTGGCCTCTTTTACAAACTTGGTTCTTTTATTTTCCATTGTTTTTCTGAAATAGTCTGTTTGCTTGCATCCTGATTTTCATTTTCATGTGTTTGTTGGGTCAGTCGCTGCTTATTCTTTATGGGTGGCAAGATGCTTGTATTTTTCTGCATGGCCTTCTCATTTCTGTGATCTCTTTTAGCAGCTTTGTCCACGGGCATTTCCAGTTCTTTTTCAGGAGTATCTTGTTTACTAACATCCTCATTGTCATTTATTTCTTGCAATGATGCAATGGATGACAGTTTTTGATTTGTAGCAGACACCTTTTCAGGGGGATCAGTTTTTACTTCTCCGTTGAGATGGTGCCAGTTAATTTCATCTAGATTTTAAAAAGCATACGAAAATGTAAGTTAAAATGTGAAAGCATAGACAGAAGTTTTTCAGAAATTATTTAGATATAAAATCTAAAACTCCAACAAGATTTCAGAAAATCACATTTGCAAATTTGGAATATTTTCTTCCCACGGGAAAAAAGGAAGGAAGGAAGGAAATTATTATTATTATTATTATTATTATTATTATCATCTTTATTTGTACCCCGCTAGCATCTCCCGAAGGACTCGATGCGGCTTACAAAGGCCAAGGTCTCAATAAAACAACAGCATAACAAATACACAACTTAAAGCAAATCAAAACATTAAAGCAATAACAAAACAACAAAAAACAATACACCATAACACAATAAAACTAGAGCCGAGCCAAATGTGATGGGTACATATTAAAAAGTGCTGGGTGTGACAGGTGGTATGTCGGAATTTTGGGTAAGTGCAGTGTGCAGGCAATCTTAAAACTCTGATAAAAGTGCTTCAGGGACATATTGCTGGGGTTTTCCTATTCTGGAAAGGCACATCGGAACAGCCAGGTCTTCAAGCTCTTCCTAAAGACTGCCAACGTAGGGACTTGTCTGATGTCTTTGGGGAGGGTGTTCTAAAGTCGGGGGATACCACAGAAAAGACCCTGTCCCGCGTTCCCACCAAACGCACCTGTGGCGCATGTGGAATCGCGAGCAGGGTCTCTCTGGATGAGCGAAGAGAATGCGTGAGTTCATAAACGGAGATGCGGTCACGCAGGTAGGATGGTCCCAAACCGTTTAGGGCTTTGTAGGTAAGCACCTGCACCTTGAATTGGGTTCGGAAAATAAAAGGCAGCCAATGGAGCTCCTTGAACAGGAGGGTTGACCTCTCCCTGTAAGGAGCACCAGTTAACATCCTGGCCACTGCCCGTTGGACCAGTTGAAATTTCTGAGCCGTTTTCAAGGGCAGCCTCACGTAGAGCGCATTACTGTAGTCCAATCTAGAGGTCACCAAGGCATGGACCACCCCGGCCAGATCAGCCTTAGCGAGGTACGGTCGCAGTTGGCGCACGAATCTCAATTGTGCAAAAGCCCTCCCAGACACCGCTGACGCCTGAGCCTCAAAGGAAAGTGATGAATCTAAGAAGACTCCCAACTGCGGACCTGTGACTTCAGGGGGAGTGTAACCCCGTCCAGCACAGGTTGCCACCCTATACGCCGATCCGGTTTACGATCGACCAGGAGGACCTCTGTCTTGTCGGGATTGATCTTCAGCTTGTTCTTCCTTATCCAGATAGCCACAGCAGCCAGGCACTTGTTCAGCACTCGAGGGGCCTCCTTGGAGTTAGGTGAAAATAAGTAGTAGAGTTGTGTGTCATCTGCATAGAGATGGCACCTAACCCCAAAACTCCGGATGACCTCTCCCAGCGGTTTCATGTAAATGTTAAAAAGCATGGGAGACAAAATAGAACCTTGCGGGACCCCATAGGTCAAAGGCCAGGAGTCCGAGCAGGCATCTCCCAGCTTCACCATCTGGGATCGACCCTCCAGAAAGGACCGGAGCCATGACAAAACTGTGCCCCCGAGACCCATCCCAGAGAGTCGATCCAGAAGGATACCATGATCGATGGTATCGAAAGCCGCTGAGATGTCCAAGAGAACCAACAGGGCCACACTCCCTCTGTCCAGCTCTCTACGGAGGTCATCCACGAAGGCGACCAAGGCCGTCTCAGTGCCGTGACCAGGCCTGAAACCAGACTGTGACTGATCTAGGTAGTTGTTGTCATCTAGAAAGCCCTGGAGCTGGGAGGCGAAAGAAGTGGATACTGTAGTTTACCAAATAGTGGTTCATAAAAATGGTGAGCTGAATGATAGGAAAACTGACAACGTCATGTTTGGTGTGAAGCTACAGCATTTTCCTATATGGTCCTTAGTTATAATTAAAACCAACACACTTCTGAAATTCTCAGCACAATCTCAACCACAACAATAATAAATTTAGTAGCAGAGGAAGGCAGCTTTCTCCCATTTCCAAAGCAATCAGCAAGTGTGGACAAGCATACAGAAAAACCAGAGACAATATTACTTTTCGGTAATTCAATTTTTGTTCCGTTTGGCTTCTGGAATGGGAACGCAGCTTTGCTTTGTTACTGAAGCAACTGTGAGAGGGAGAATTGCCGGGAACAAGGTGGCAGAACTATGGGATTACTATGGGCTGGGCTCCTTCAGTGTGGTTTTCCCTCTGCAATGCCTGGTAACATGGTAGCAAACTGGATGGTGAGGAGTGGGAAGGGAGTATTGGGACCATGGCCCGAGGGCTCTTGTGATAAAGATGATTGCATAATGATTGGCAGGTTCTTCTATTGACAAAGGAGAAGTGAGGTGGACTTTCCTTAGCCATGCTATTTTGATTCTTTAGCAATTTCCCAAAGCAAATTTGAGTTTGCAATTTATCTCCTTTGCCATTGCATAGATTGGGGCTTGTACATCCTTGTATTTTGGTATTTGAGGAGACTGGAATCAGACATCAGCAGATACCAAGGACCCACTTGATTCACTGTATTAGCTGAACGAAATGGTTAACTCTAAGGAACTAGTTAGACAACCAATAACAAGCAGAGAGCAATGAATCTTCTGTCCCTGGACTATGAGGGAGGAGGAAATATGTTTCACAAAGACTATGATGTTCATCTGCTCTTAGAATGCATCTTCCATTTTTTATAACGTCACTTCCATATTCATCAAAAATAACCTTGCAACCTTTGTTTCTTAGTATGGGTATGGAAATCAAATTGTATTCTAGGTTTTCACAGAATATTTCATCAGTCAATGCGAGATTAATTTTTGATTCTATACAGGTTATAGTCAAATTTCCTAATCCTGAGAATTTTAAGAGAAATTTGTTCTTTTTCATCCACATTAGTTTTACATTTGAGCAATTTTGTAAAATACTCTTTATTTGTAAAATAATGTTTTGTTTTTCCAAAATCTGCCTGCCTGCCTGGCTCTCTATCTATCTATCTATCTATCTATCTATCTATCTATCTATCTATCTATCTATCTGCTTGATTTAGGGTACTGTGAAAAATGCAGTATCATATCTTCAAGTACCTGTTGCACAGATTCTAGGCTTTGGGCATTAAATCTACTATTAACATCCAATTCTGAAATGTGAGCTGATCTAAAATTTTTGAGGAGTCATTTTGTGGCCTGTTGTGTCTGCTTTTTGAAGTTGAAAGGGGGAGCCATTTGGGGGCTTTGCAGGGGAATTTACATTTCTTTGTCTTGTAAAACTTTGCTCTCTCTGCTTAGTCTCTAGCCAGCAGTTTCTCTTGAAATGACCATGTTTTTCACAAATCTTATCAATTTTTACATTAAGGTCTTTGCATTTTTGCCTTTAAAACTAAGTTGCATCACCCCTTCTCAACCTTTCTATTAATTCAGCCTTTAGTCAAAAATGAGTTTTTTATATGGTTATGTGTGCATATTCTTTAAAATTCATACACATTTTTCATAACTTGTATATATGCCTCCAAAGATCATATAGATCCCAATTGTATCTTCTTTCTTCTCTAACATTTCTCAATTGATCAAATTAGACTTCACATTTTATAGAGAATTTCCCAGATCATCTTCCTTATCCATTTTAGCGGCATATAATTTCTAGAGTTATCAGTTTCTTGGTGGGGGTAGTTCTTATTTACAAATCTTCATTTGACTTCCTTCTAAAAACACTTCAAGTTTAATCTTCCAGCTCTGATGGTCCGCTTTCATCTTGCTTTGGTAGACTTAGAAAAAAAATCTTGCCTTCCTTTGGTTCTTTGCATTTTCAAAAATAGAGTTACACTACTTGTGGCTACAGCTTCAAAAATAAAACAAAAAACACCTTGCAACCTTACTCAAAACTTCTTACATCTTTTAGCTCTAGACACTCTGCACTGGATTAGCAAACTGGGACAGCACTGTGGCCCATAATTCTTTGTTGGTATAGTGGTGGATGCTTTCCAAAAAGGAAAAAAAAACATTCAAAAATAACAAAGCAGCAACAACAGCATTAGCAGCAGTTCAGCAGATCAGAATCTTCTAGTGCCAGCAGTAGAGTGATTGAACTTAAGCAATTCAGGAGTAGAGTCCTGTGTAAAAGGTTCTAAAGGACATTATTAATAGAGCTATATATAAATAGGAAAGTTAACAGGTCCTAGCTATCTAACTCACAACAGATTGCCCGTCTTTCCGTGTTCACAGAAGAAAAAAACAAGAAGAAATAACAAAGTGGAGGACTCAGGCACCTGCCATGTACTCAGAAAAAGTGTGTCCCCGAGATGAATCTGTCTAACCAGTAATATGATAGGAGGAGAGAACAAAGTGACAGGCAGGCACAGAGGCCAATAGGAGAAGGGCTTTCCGCTTCCAACTAACTCATCTGCCTATTTAAGTCCATGATGCAGACTACAAGTTTGTGTAGGATAGTTCTGAGTTCCAACATTGAGAAGGTCAGGTGAATCCATGGTGGAAAAATGATGTGTGGAGATGAGCTGGGTTAACGCAGGCCAAAACTGTTTTGTCATAGCCTTGAACATATTAACCAAAGAAGCTCCAAATTTTCCCTGAAAATCTGATGCAAATCTCCTCCTGTCATGGTGTCAAACTGCATTCATCTGGCAACGTAGATGCATCCAATGGTGTAGTAAAGAACTGTGAAAGCACCCCACTTGTCACTAGTTTCTTTTAGCATGTACCCAGGTATGCTTTGAAAATATTTTCTGAAAAGAAAAGAAGTACCTCTTTTTTCTGGCTGTCCATTTTTATGAAAATTCTCCTTTTTCTTCTCTGGAGTGAAGAAAGATCCATCAGTCTGCTTTGTAGCAGTCCTGGGCTTTTGCTTTACTTTGTGCAACCATGGATCCTGCATCCACACATGGCGCATTGCTTCTTCTGGGGTCATGCGCAAAGAAGGTTTCCATCTTGATATAAAACACAATACAGGGAATACCTAAATTTATTAAGAGTGGATATTATTATCTATATAAATAAAAGTCAATATATATATGTATGTACGTATGTACATATGTACGTACGTACGTATGTATGTATTTTTCAAGATGGCTCCCACTTCCAGAGAGTCCTCTGACTCCCACCAACAATTGATTTGGTACTAACATAGCACATAGACTCATCCATGACCAACTTAAGACACGGGAGGGTTTGGGAGTGGGAGGTAGGGTGATTGATCCTTGAAGATGGGAGTTGAAGTTCATCCATACGCAGACAGCACTGTGAACTTCATCTATGATGGACCTGGAGCAAACTTGGCACACATACCCTTCATGATCAACTTTAAGCACTGGCAGGGTTTGGGGGACAATGACAGAGGATGAAGGGAGTTATATTTACCCACAACCTGTGAACCTCACCAATGATTGATGAGGACCAAAATTGGCACACATTCCCACCATGACTAACTTTAAGTACTGGTGAAATTAGGGGAAGGGTTGGCCTATGATGTTGGGAGTTGTAGTTTGCCAATATCCAGAGAGCACTGTGAATCTCACTGATGATGGATCTAGACCAAACATGATACACACACCCATCATGAACAACTTTAACTACTAGTGGGATTTGGGAAGCAGTGACAGGATTATGGGAGATGTAATTTACCTACATCTTTACGCATTTTCTAAAGGGACCATTTATAACATAAAACGAAAACAATTACTTTTTTTAAATATATAGCATTACAAAAAACCTAACCGAGGCATCGCCAGGTATGTAAGCTAGTATCTCTAGAAATGTATGTGTATATAAGCTTTACTACTCATGATATAGCGAGGGACATAAAAATTAAATGATGAGGATTATTATTATTACCTCCACCGCAATTTGGCAGCATCTGCAAATTTGATAAGCATGCCTTCTATTTTGTCATCAAAGTCATAGATATATTGAATAATGATGATGATGATGATGATGATGATAATAATAATAACAACAACTTTATTTATACCCTGCCACCATCTCCCCAAAGGGACTCGAGGCGGCTTACATGAGGCTAAGCCCAACAAATACATCAGTACAACAACAAAGCAAGCAAGCAAATAAAACAATACAAATAATATAACTAACATATAAGCAGTAACACACAAGAGATTTAAAGCACTATGGCCGGGCCAGATGTAATAGATTAAAAAAATTAAAAACACTGGGCATGCACAGAGTAGAGTATGTCTAGACAGGGGGGGTTTAGAGAATGATGTAGGGAGATCAATCCAACAGGTAGATAAAGTGCTTCATAGGACATATAGTAGAAAATTGGTCAGATCAGGGCCATTATTTCCTTTATTCAGGGAAGGCACACTGGAACAGCCACGTTTTCAAGCTCCTCCTAAAGACTGCCAAAGTGGGGGCTTGTTTGATATCCTTAGGGAGTGAGTTCCAGAGTCGGGGGGCAATCATAGAGAAGGCCCTCTCCCTCGTCCCCACCAATCGCGCCTGTGAGGGGGGCAGGAGCAAGAGCAGAGCCTCTCCAGATGATTGAAGAGATCGCGTGGGTTCGTAAAGAGAAATGTGGTCACGCAGGTAGGCGGGTCCCAAACCAGTCAAGTGAATAGCACCAGTTCCAGGATAGAACCCTGTGGCATCCCACCGGACACTTCTCTCGAGGAAGAAATTACTATTAAGGTGCTACAAGCTTCTGTTTGGGGAAAACAAAACATTGAAACAAATAAATGTGGCTGCCAGAACACAGATGAACACATATGAAATCATAAAGGCTAGAAACCAGGTTTTTGCAAAACTAATAAAAAAACCATCTTACACAAGACATTTTTTAATGAAATCCAGAAAAGAAACATCGTAGGTTTTCAGTATGGTGCTCAGATCCCTGGAGTTTGGACTTCTTATTTTTCCTCTACTATTTGTAATGTTCTTTGGAGTGCCACTGGAATCTCAAAAAAAGAAATAAAAATATTTGAAACATATCATCTACATTTGCTATGTTGAAAAGTCAAGTCCACAGTAGATTTAAATCTACAACGGCTAACAATAAAAATCAGTGGGCAATCCTCCTATGATCTTGTTTTCCTGGAAAAGAGCCACCATGTTTTCCTGGAGGTGAAAGTGCCCAAAAATCCCCAAAAAACAAAAAACAAAAAAAACAAAAAAAAAAACACAGCAACCCACCTGTGCTCAGCAGTGTGAGTTGGAGTGTAGTAAGTTATATGCAAAGGTGGGAAACTACCCAAAACTTTTGAATTACTAGCTGACAAGAGATTGTGTATCAGCAATGCCTAGCCGACTAGATGCCACGTCTAAAGAAGTAAAAAAAGTCAGGTTGGAACTAGCCTCTTAAATTGAATGAGAGTATGAATCTATCTTCTGAAATTTTGGCATTTTGTTATATTAAATATGTTGTTGTTGTTGTTCATTCGTTCAGTCGTCTCCGACTCTTCGTGACCTCATGGACCAGCCCACGCCAGAGCTCCCTGTTATTATATTTAATTGTTTTGGGATTTTAGGGTTTTATTTATTTATTTATTTACTATATTTATATACCACCCCTCTCAGCCCGCAGGTGACTCATTTACTATATTTATATACTACTTTATTTTATGTTTATTGTGTGCCCACGCTGGTAGCTTTTCAGAAAACAAGGATGGCGGAGTAATATTGATAATAAATAATTTGCAACAGCAATGTTTCAATTGCTGTATGTATGAGCTATGAACCTGCAGTCATCAGACTACTTAATTTTAGGATATAAAATCCAGGACATTACTATATAATTAAAGGACACACAGAAAATAAAAGTTTACACTGAGTTCTTAAAAATAAAGTACAATGTAGGGAGGTGAAAATTATGACCTCAAATGTTTCACGGGAAAGAGTTTAAATGTCGACTATAACCAGGGATTTCTACAACATGCAAAATATTTTGCCTGTTATAATTATGGATTCTCTGTAAGCCAATTGATAATGACAAAAGCTTACCAAAGAACGTTCGCTTTCGGGATGCTGTCTGAATAAAATCGCCTGGTGGAAGGCCTAATATCTTTGAAGGAAAAACACAAACATGCAAATCAAACACATAAGGCGTCTAAAAAATGTAACTCACTGTAAGCATATTAAGTAACTAATGAATGGCCCTTGTTAACATTGCAGCTGAATGAACTTTTATATTGCTAATTGAGAAGACTAAGGGCACATTTACACTAACATTTAATTCAGCTTGAAACCAACTTCAAACTGTGATGGCTACAGAACTCACGCTGATGAGCTCAGAAATTGGTCTCCAACAGACCTCACTACCTCTGAGGATGCTTGCCATAGATGCAGGCGAAACATCAGGAGAAAGGCCCATAGAACATGGCCCTATAGCCCGAAAAAACTCACAAGAATTCAGAAATTGGTTGTTTGTTCGATGGTTGTTTTATGCTGTTTTGTGATGTTGTTTTATGAATTTTATTGTGTTATATTTTAAACTATGTTGATCGGGTTTGTCCCCATGTAAGCCACCCCGAATCCCTTCGGGGAGATGGTGGTGGATTACAAAAATAAAGTTGTTATTATTATTATTATTATTATTATTATTATTATTATTATTATTATATTTTACTAACACAAAAACACAGTATGTCACAGAAAACGAGATATATATGCTGGATTTCATATCACAAAATCACAAGTTGAACACTTCTTAAGTGTCTAGGACTGTGTGATGTATTTTCGCATGATGCGAAATCCAAGTAAGGTGGTTTTTTGTAGTTGACAGATTGTGATTTTGCCCATGTTTATTGTTTCCAAATGCTGGCTGAGGTCTTTTGGCATGGCACCCAGTGTGCCGATGATCACTGGGACCACCTGTACTGGTTTATGCCAGAGCCTTTGCAGTTCGATTTTGAGGTCCTGATAATGGCTGAGTTTTTTCTGTTGTTTTTCCTCAATGTGACTGTCACCTGATATGGTGACATCCATAATCCAAACTTTTTTCTTTTCCACAATCGTGATGTCTGGCGTATTGTGTTCCAAAACTTTGTCAGTCTGGATACAAAAGTCCCACAGTATTTTTGTGTGTTCATTTCCTATTACCTTTGCAGTTTTATGATCCCATCAGTTCTTCACTACTGGCAGGTGGTACTTGTGACATAAGTATTATTATTATTATTATTATTATTATTATGATTATTATTATTAAGTATGCTGCGGGGTTTAAGGCACAACAAGCCACATTGGGGGAAGTCTTGTGTTAAAGCCTGTAATGCGTGAATGAACCCTAAACCTAAACCACATTGCATGGCAAAAATTGGCTCCACAGAATATGAAGTGCTTTATAGACACCTGCCCATGCTAGAGCACTTTGTAAAGTACAGAATGAGGTGGCATTGGCAAGGCTACCAAAAACGCTCCAAGGTCATAGCTGGCAGCAGGGAGCTAAATGACTCCCTGGGACAGATAGTTTTCTTCAATGTCTCTGGAATGCTGATATGCATCTTGCCTGGAAATGGAAAGGGGGAAAATACTGCTCAAGAAGGAGCAGAAGTCAACTTATTCTGCAATGGCTGGAGCGGACACTGGGGAATAACAGTTTCCAAATCCAGCATGTTTTCCAAGTATAAGTATGGGTATTATATAGAGAACTACACACATTCTTTGGGGAATTCCAGGGTTATGGCCAGGAGACCTCTTGAGGTTATCCATCTGAGCCTCAGTTGTGGCTGTGACTGTTGGCTCAGTTGCAATATGGCTGAGTGTCACCTTCCAACTCATTGGAAACAGTGCTACCTCCATTTCCATGCTGCAGAGGAGACAACCACCCCCCACTCTTTCACTCATTGTGCAACTTACTAACACAGTACAAGCAGCAAGCAAATATGGGGACATGGTTAACAAGAAAATACAGGTCTGCTCCTACAAGCAGTTTTGAATAAGTGCATTTTAAAACCAAGTTACCTCCATAATGCACGCAAGCTGTTCTACTTCATTTTCTCCAGGGAAAAGAGGGTACCCGGTGAAGAGCTCAGCCATGATACATCCTAAACTCCACATGTCAATAGGAGTTGCATAGGGATGGCCAAGAATAACTTCTGGAGAACGATAAAATCGACTTTGAACGTATGTATACACTAGAATAAAAAGGCAAACAAAACAAAAAAATAGAAAAGGGCATCAGAAATCAAGACAGAATAGGCATACTTTAGTTAACAAAGACTCTAACAAAGGGCCCTTTTATGCAGCCCTATATCCCAGAATTTCAAGGCAGAAAATCCCACAATATCTGCTTTGAACTGGGTTATTTGAGTCCACATGCAGATAATGTGGGATTTTCTGCCTTGAAATTCTGGGATATAGGTCTGTGCGGAAAGGCCCAAAGACATTGCTTTTCACAGACTCATACATTTGTATGAGATTGCGAAGGCAATTCAGTCGAATTCACAGCCATGCAGGAATACATAATCAAAGCACTTCTGAGAGATGGCTATTGAGACCGATTTGGTGTTATCTGCAAATTTGATCAGCATGCTTTCCAGTCTATTTTCCAAGTCATTGAAAAAGACATTGAACAGCATTGGATTTGGGATATAAGCCTTTGGCACCCCACTTATTACTTCCCTCCATGACAAAGAATCATCATTGGGAATAATTTTTTGAGTTTGGACAGTCAACCAATCCCCAATCCATCTAACAGTTGCATTGTCTAGCCCATATTTTACTAGCTTTTTGTGAGAGTATCATGATGGATCTTGTCAATCAAGATAAGCTATATTCCTAGCATTCTCTGCATCTACCAAGTTTGTACTCTATCACAAGATGAGATAAGGCTTGCCTGGCATGACTTGTTTTTGAGAACTCCATATTGACCATTAGTGAGCATAGAATTCCTTACTAAGTGCTGATTGACTGTTTTATAATCTGCTCTAAAACCTCTCTAAGCATTGATGTTAGACTGGCTGGGCACTGACCAGTCTGGGTCCTCTTTTTTTCTCTTTTTTGAAGATTTGCCCTCCTCTAGTCTTCTGGAACTTCTCCTGTTCTCCAGGAATTTTGAACAATATTTGTCAGTGGTTTTGACATTATTTCAGTCAATTCTTTTGATATTCCTGGATGTAACTCATCTGGACCTGGAGACCTGCATTCATTTAGAGTTGCCTCTTTATGTATTCTGTGCTGCAATTCCCCTAGTGCACCATCTGCTCCACTATCTCCAAGTTGGGCACTGTTAACCTTTAGCAAGTAGACTGAGTGTCCTTATATACCGCCACTTACTTGCTGGGGGAGGCATATGTTTATCTGCTTTCTGAGCACTCTATCAGGAAAGGTCGAATCTACTTTCCTGTAATTTGAACTCACTGCTCTGAGTCTTCATCTCCATGGCAGAAGGAAACAACCCTGCTCCCTCTTCCTTATGACATCCTTACAAATATTTATACATGACTATCATATCTCCTCTCAAGCTTCTCTTCTGAAGGCTAAATAAACTCAGCTCTTTAAGCTTCTCCTTATAGGGCATGGTTTCCACACCTTTGATCCTATTAGTTGCCCTCCTCTGGACACATTCCAGCTTGTCAGTATCTCCTTTAAATGGTGGTGCCCAGAATTGGACACAGTTTTCCAGGTAATGTTTGACCAAAATGGAATACAGGAGCGCCATTACTGCCCTTGATTTAACACTATAATCCTGTTGATGCAGCTTGAAATCCCATTCACTTTTTTAGCTGTTGCATTACATTGTTGGTTCATGGTCAACTTGTGGTCTACTAAGACTCCAAGATCTCTTTCACATGTAACTCTGTTGTGGAGCTTGGCATCAAGTATCTGTGCATTTCATTTTTTCTGCCTAAATGTAGTATCCTACATTTCTTCTTGTTGACATTCACTTTGTCAGTTTTGGCCCAGTTCTATTATCTATTATTTTGAATTTTGATCTTATGTTCCCTTTCCAATTTGATGTCATTTACAAACTTGATCAATACGTCATCTAAACCTTCATCCAAGTCATTAATAAAGTTGTTGAACAGCACTGGGCTTAGGACAGAACCCTGTGGCACTCCACTAGTCACTTCCTTCCAGGATGAAGAGGAGCCATTGCTGAGCAAACTTTGGGTTTGGCCGCTCAATCCACCTAACAGTAGTATTGTCCAGTCCACATTTTACTAGTTTGTTTGCAAGAAAATTAATGGGGACTTTGTCTGAAATCAAGATGTGCTGCATCCACAGCATTCCCTGTATCTACCAAACTTGTAACTATATAAAAAAAGAGATAAGATTAGTCTGCCATGATGTGTTTTTGAGAAATCCATGTTGCCTTTTAGTGATCACATCATTCTTTTCTAAGTGATTACAGCCTGCTTCCTTAATGATCTGCTCCAGAATTTTTACTGTTATTGATGTCATGTTGACTCAATAGTAATTGTTCGGGTCTTCTTTTTCCCTTCTTGAAGATAGGGACAACATTTGCCCTCTTCCGGTCTGCTGGGACATCTTCTGTTCTCCAAGAATTCCCAAAGATTATTGTCAGTGTTTTTGAAAATATTGCTGCTAGTTCAGGTATGTGAAACTCCTAGCAAAAACATTTCTGCCAACTGCTGAGACATTGCCAGAAGCCCAACTTCATTAAAGCTAAGACCATGGCCCAGGAAGCCAAATCATTGCCAGCAGCACCACATGCAAAACTAGCTATTCACATCTATTATCCTTCTCTCCCTTCCTTGGCAATGTTCCTGAACCTGGAGAAGAGACAAAATGATGACCTGTGCATCAAGTCCCTTCAGCTTCCTATCCATAGTCTCGTCATGCTATGTGATCTCCTAAATAATATGTCCCTTGAAAATGAACACTGTGATACTAAGCTTTGAATCATACAGCTTTCAGAGGTCCAGGGCCATTAAACCTAATCTCCTACTCATTGAAAGATTATGAGCTGGTGTATCTCCAGCAGCCAGCCTCTTTTTTGAAGAGAGAATTACGCCCTACCCACTGCAATACAGTCAGAACAATAATAGGTTGGCAATAAAAGAAGCCATTAAGTACCCTTTATTAAGTTTCACAAACCTTATCATTACTTAAGAGAGTTACATCACTTAAGAGAAGGCTGTACTTCTCTTAGGTAAGAAAAAACAATGAAAAGTTATAATTAATAACGAAAACAATGTATTTGACTTTTCTGCAAACCTCTCTGATGTTCGTAGCAGCTTGATCCAAAGTCAATCACTTTAAATGAAACTTGCCCAAGTTGAGGCTGGCTTATTAATATGTTCTCCTACAATAAGGAAAAAGAAAGAGTTGTAGATGAATGTTTTCACAGTTATTCTTGCAAGTTTGCAAATTAATGGTGAATTTTACAGGAAAGGGGTAAAAAGTAGACAATAGTGACATAGATTTTTTTTTTTGTAGAGAATGGACATTCCAAGCACTTCGATATATTTTCATGTTTTTGTGTGACTTACCCCAAGGAATGCTTTCTTTATGTATGTATAATGTCATGCCAAATCTTTCTTGCATGACATTATACATGCTTTCTTTATGTATGTATAATGTCCATGCCAAATCACAATTTTGTTCTCCAAATAAATGTTAGACCTGAGATATTAGCAGAGTATGCCTGAAAGCGGCAGTCGTCCATTAACAATGGATCTGTTTTGCACAAGTACCTGTATTATTGTTCAGAGTTATTTCACCCTGTCAATCCAATCTTTGGGAGGATTTAAAATTATCTGATGATAAGGAGCCCATAATACTTCATATAGTTGTTAAGATAAAACTGTATGATATCAAAGAAAGGTGAAGTACTGCTATGAAGGATATGATGGATAATCATTTAAAAATTTGGTTGGTTGCATACTGCAAAAATTACTATCACCATTCAAGCAGGGAGCTTTGAAATGTTTGAACAGAAGTGCTCTGAAACTTTAGGTGCTCTTACTGCCTATTACAGGGAAAACCAACTGATTCCTAATTCGTTTTAAACACACATGTGCTTTTCTTCTTGAAAACAGACAAGCATCTTGAGCCCTGAGAAGGAATCCACTGGAGCATTCCAGCACACTAAAATACCTGGGAGTTACTCTCAACCATGCTCTGACTTATAAAAAGCACTGCTTGACTATCAAGTAAAAAGTGGGTGCTAGAAATAATATCATATGAAAGCTGACTGGCACAACCTGGGGGTCACAATCAGACACAGTGAAGACATCTACCCTTGCACTTTGCTAATCTGCCCTTGCACTATGCTAATATGCATGCCCAGTGTGGAACACATCTCACCATGTTAAAACAGTGGATGTGGCTCTTAATGAGACATGCTGCATTATCATGGGGTGTCTATGTCCTACGCCGCTGGAGAAATTATACTGTTTAGCTGGTATTGCACCCCTGATACCCACTGGGAAGTAGCAGCCAGCAATGAAAGGACCAGGGCATTGACATCTCTGGCCCATCCTCTGTTTGAATATCAGCCAAAATGTCAATGACTTAAACCAAGAAACAGCTTCCTAAGATTTACAGACACACTCACAGGAGCACCTCAGCAAGCGAGAGTCCAAAAGTGGCAGGCTAAAACCTGGAACCCCAATCAGTGGCTGAGACCGGATGGGAAACTCCCTCCTGGGCAAACAGAAGACTGGGCAACATGGAAGGCACTGAACAAATTACGCTCTGATACCATGAAATGCAGAGCCAACCTTAAGAAATGGGGCTATAAAGTGGAGTCCACGACATGCGAGTGTGGAAAAGAGCAAACCACAAACCACTTATTACAATGCAATCTGAGCCCTGCCTCATGCACAATGGAGGACCTTCTTACAGTGACAGCTGAGGCACTCAAAGTGGCTAGCTTCTGGACAAAGGAAATCTAGTATAAAATGCCAAGTTTTAAAACTTTGTTTGTGGTTTTTATACATTCTCAATTTGCTTCTGACACAATAAAATAAAAATCATTTAAAATTAATCTGGCTTGAAGACTTTGATCCTGCTTTGTAGGGAAGATGTGAAGGCATGATTTTAGACTTTTATTTTCATTACTATCTTCTACAAAGTCAACGTTTTAGTAGTTTTGAAAAGATTTTTTTCTTCCACTTCAATATTTATAATTCCTAAAACAGGGTAAACAGTTGAAATGTCACCAGGAACAAATGCCGTACTTACAGGTTTCAGATCACAGTGGATTATCTTCTCTGTATACAACAGCTGTAGACATCTTAAGACACACTGAGTGAATCGACGAATTAAACCCAAGGTAAAACCTTGGAAATTATTTTTCTTGATTAATTCATACAAATTTATACTGTAGGAGGAGAAAGAATGTTTCTGTTTTATATTGTGAAGAATGTATTTATTTTACAATACCTGAGCACATAACATTTGTTCTTGCAAACACTTGACTTCCAATGTGTCCAAAGTTATGAAAAACTGCAACCAGTAGAAGACAACAGCATTGCAACAAGGAGTGGTGGCAGGGTGGAGGTGCCTGATGGTATTTGCAGCTTTATATGTTCAAAAACTATAATTCAATCTGCTCCAAAGTGATAATAACGTACAACAGTAGCTCAGCTCATCATGTAAACATATATCTGTGTTCTTGTTTGTGTCATGTGAACTTTTAGAAGAAAATACTTCCTTGCTACTGCTTCTCTCCAGTTTGTGCTATTTTCTTTTTTGTGTCAGGAGTAACTTGAGAAACTGCAAGTCACTTCAGGTGTGAGAGAATTGGCCGTCTGCAAGGACGTTGCCCAGGGGACGCCTTAATGTTTTGATGTTTTACCATCCTTGTGGGAGGCTTCTCTCATATCCCCACACAAGGAGCTAGAGCTGACAGAGGGAGCTCATCGTGCTTTCCCCTGTCGGTCTTCAGTCGGTATAAGGGTTTAACCCATTGCGCCACTGGGGGCTCCTGCGCTGGTAATAATATCATATTATACACAAGTCATTGCAAGGATTATTGGGAAATTAGGAAAAACAATCAACACTTTTAATTTCTATAAATCTGTTTTTAAAGGAGAGCAAAAGCTGCCTTACCCTAATAATTCAAAGGAAATGCAGAAATGATTACGGAAGTAAAAATATTCTTTCATGTGGACAACATTGCATGCATTGTCTTCATCCCTTTTCCGAAGAGCATTGAGAATGCTGACTTCTATTAAGGCCTGATTATGAAATCTAAAAAAGCATACGGAGAGAAGGGTTACATAAGTTGATACAAGAATCTAAAGTAGCTTCCAGTCTTCTTCTACCCTGGGAAATTCAGGCACACCTGCTTAACGTTCGAGGACTTAGAAGCTACAATCCAACAATCCAACATTTGGGGTCAGGAAAGCACTGGACTATGCTATTTCTACATGGCTGGTATTACTTAAACATTTATGGGTTTTTGGAAAAGTAGTCCATATAAAGCATTACATGTCACTAGGAGAATCTGATTATTGTAGTCCAGTAACAGGTTGGTCAGTTTTAAGTTGTGAACTTTAATCTGAATACTGTCAGTTGATTTTCATTTGCATTTTAATTATATGTATATTCTTGTGTGTCTTTTAATAGTGTTTGATCTCTTGTTTTAATGATGTATCCTACCTTGAGCCACAAGGAGAGGCAGGTATTAAAACAACAACAACAACAGCAACACGTTGCTGTCCCCTGCTTCTTTTTCTTTGCCCCCACCCCCACTCTATTAACTCAAACTGGAAATGAAAACAACTTAGGCCCCTTCCACACAGCTGAATAAAACCCCACACTTTCTGCTTTGAAGTGGAATATATGGCAGTGTGGACTCAGTTCAAAGCAGATATTGTGGGATTTTCTGTTTCGATATGCTGGGTTATATGGCTGTGTGGAAGGGCCTTTAGAGTGACTTTTGAGACCTAATTGTGTGAATTCATTTGTTTGATTGATTATTTATATGGCCATGACAATACATTTTGCAATTTGCTTGTTGTTGTTTATTCATTCAGTAGTTTCCGATTATTTGTGACCTCATGGACCAGCCCATGCCAGAGCTCCCTGTAGGTTGTGGCCACCCCCCAGCTCCTTCAAGGTCAAGTCAGTCACTTCAAGGATAACATCCATCCAACTTGCCTTTGGTTGGCCCTGTTAAAGTAAGTCGTAGCAGGATCTAGTGTGTGTTAAAGAAAAACCTCATGATGTTAATTATTATGTGCAGCTGGTAATGTAGGTCAGCCAGCATGTTTGGGCCACACCCGGTGGGGTATAACTGTATGAATTTTAGAATACAGTTTGAAGAAGTAATATGCTGCTCTAAGGAGAGAAGCAATATGTTACTCTGAAGGAGATGCTGCAATGCTGCAATGTTCTAACAGCAATGCTCTTTGCTATGGTCGAATAGCTATTTACTCAAGGTTTATGTTTTGCTCTTTCATTTGAATGAAGCCTTATACTGTGTTACTTACAAGGACTATGTAAGTTTGTTGCACTGTTTGATTTTGTATGCAACACTGCAAGTTTATTGCCTCTGCTGATAAGAGTAAAGTTTTTCTGTTCTTTTTCCCTCTTGCCTGAGTGTCTTTTGCATGGGACTTGGCTAAAACACGTTCTGCGCAACAGGCCCCTCTTCCTTTTTCCTTCCATTTCCTCCAGCATCATAATCTTCTCCAAGCTTTCCTGTCTACTCATTATGTGGCCAAAGTGTTCCATCTTTGCCTTTAATATCCTTCCCCCCAATGAGCAATTGGTCTTGATTTCCTGAAGTATGGATGGGTTTGATCTTCTCACGGTCCAAGGCACTCTCAGAATTTTCCTCCAACACCATAGTTCAAAAGTATCTATCTTCCTTCACTCAACCTTCCTTATGGTCCAGCTCTTGCATCCATAGGTTACTACAGGGAATACCACTGCTTTAATTATGCGGACCTTCATTACCAGTGTGATGCCCCTACTCTTAACTATTTTATTGAGATTGGCCATTGCTCTCCTCTCAAAAAGTAAACGTCCTCTGATTTCCTAGCTGCAGGCAGCATCTGCAATAATCTTTGCACCTAGAAATATAAAGTCTGTCCCTGCCTCCATGTTTTCTCTCTCTGTTTGCCAGATATAAATCATTCTGATTGCCATAATCTTGTTTTTTGATGTTTAACTGCAACCCAGCTTTTGCACTTTCTTCTTTCGCTTTGGTTAGAAGGCTCCTCAGCTCCTCCTTGCTTTCAGTCGTCAAAGTGGTATCATCTGCATATCTAAGATTGTTAATATTTCTTCCAGCAATTTTAACTCCAGCCTTGGATTCATCAAGCCCTGTATGTCGCAGGATGTCACAGGATGTTCTGCATACAAGTTGAATAAGTTGGGTGAGAGTATACAACCCTGCCGTACTCTTTTTCCAATCTTGAACCAGTCTGTTGTTCCGTGTTCAGTTCTGACTGTTGCTACTTGATCATTATACAGATTCCTCAGGAGACAGATTATGTGACTTGGTATCCCCATACCACCAATTTATTATGATCCATACAGTCAAAGGCTTTTGCAATTTAGGGATGTTTATTGGGTTGTAAAACAAACATTGTGATTTTTCTGGATGACCTTTGCTTTCAAAAAATGGATAAAACAGTTCACAAACAAAACAGTAATCACTTTTTTAAAAATAAAATTTCTCTCCAGATTTTTAGTGTAGCGATACATTTTATAAAAAGTTAGACACGTCATACCTTTTTTTGTTCCTGATTACTTTCACCGCCACCTTTTCCCCCGTCTTGTGGTCCAAACACTTCAGAACGTGTCCAAAAGATCCTTTCCCAAGAACAGCCAGTATTTCATATCTATATGCAATATGATCACTTAGAACCTACAAAAGATGGCAGTGATGTGGAAAATCTTACCTCTCGCATGCCAGATGTTTATTTCTGCACAAAGCACAATATATATTTTGAAGTCACCACCTTAGTGTCCATGTCTTGGACCTCAGCTATTTTATTTCATACTAGCTGTACCCGCCACGTGTTGCTGTGGCAAACCTTCCCTCCCTCTTTCTGCTCCTTCTTTTTCTCTCTCCTTCCTTACCTCCCTCTTTCCTTCTTTCTCTTTCTCTTCTTCTTTCTTCCTTCTCTACCTGTATCTTTTCTCGCTTCCTTTGCTGTTTGGTTTCATCCTTCCTTGTGTCTTTCCTTCCTTCCTTCCCTCTTTCGTTCCGTCTCTCCTTCCTTCCTTCTTTCACTGTTTTATTTCCTTCTCTCTTTCCTTCCTTCTCTACCTTTCTTTCTTTCCTTCTCCCCTTCTTTCCCTCCTCCTCTCTTTCCTTCCTTCTCTATCTTCCTTTCTTTCTTTCTTTCCTTCTCTCCTTCTTTCCCTCCTCTCCCCTTCCTTCCTTCTCTACCCTTTCTTTCTTTCCTTCCCTCCTTCTTTCCCTCTTTCTCTCCCTCCTTTCTTCTCTATCTTTCTTTCTTTACTTCTTTCTCTCCTTCCCTCCTTCTTTCCCTCTTTATTTCCCTCTTTCTCTCCTTCCTTCTTTCTCTACCTTTCTTTCTTTCCCTCCTTCCTTCCCCCTTTCTGTGTATGTGTTTTGTGTGTGTATATGCATATATGTGTGTTTGTGTATCTATATGTGGTTTTGCACATGCGTTGTAATTTTTGGGTGTTTTGTTCTGGCTTTTTAAGTCCCTTCTGCTATGTTTTTCTGTCTCTTTTTGAGTGAAGGACATAAATTGGTGTGTTGTGTCCAAATTTGGTGTCAATTCCCCCAGTGGTTTTTGAGTTGTGTTCATCCCACAAACAAAGGTGACATTTGTGTTTCTCTAGATTGTGCTCTGGCTGTGTGGGAGGGCCCAGGAAGCCACCCCAATAATGGGAAGGCGTGCCGAAAGGCATCCATTGCCATGCCAAAGGTTAGCCTTGAGGCGAGCAGGCCCAAAGGCCTTGGGGGGGGGGGGGGGAGAAAGAGAGAGCGAGGGGCAGGCCTCGAGGCCTCCAGCATCACAATCCCCACTCCTCGCATTGAGGCCTACCCGCCCCAGGTGCCTCCCTCTCTGCCTCGGAAGAGAGGCCACCCTGGCTCACCCGCGCCCGCCTCCGAAGCTGCTATAGGCCCGGTCATCGTAGGAGTCAAAATCCGCCGCAGCGGCGGGAACGATGGGGTAGAGGGAGGCAGGCAGGCGGAGTGCGCATGCGGAGGGCGACTTGGGCGCGGGGGAAGCTGGGAAATGAAGTCCTTCCTCATCATATTCCTCCCGAGGCCTCTGTGCATGCTCCGTATTTTTCAGGTATTGTGAGTTTGTGTTGTTGCATATTGGTGTTTTGAGGGTTGTTGGTCATACCTTGGGGGAAGAGGCATTAGCAGGCCAAATTTGGTGAGATTTTGTCCTGTGGTTTCTCCGTTTTTGACCGCCTAAGGACGCCCTTCAGATTCTTATATATATAGATGTTTAATTTATTCTGTTTTCTCACATATGTATTGTTTGGATTTGAGAATTCTATAGGTAAAAGCTTCTTCCTCCCAATTTTTTATACCACATCTGCACAATTTGTGACTCCTCAAACTGAACCTACTTCACCAACTATGTGGTCTGGGATGCTAAATGAAATATGGTCTACTTAAAAAATCCTGCCCTCTTTCTTTCTTTGCATGTATTTGCAGTGGTGCAGTGGGTTAAACTGCTAAGCTGCAGAACTTGCTGACAAGAAGGTCAGCGGTTCGGAGCCACAGGACAGGGTGAGCTCCTGTTATTAGCCCCAGCTTCTGCCAACATAGCAGTTTGAAAAACATGCAAATGTGAGTAGATTAATAGGTACTGCTTCGGCAGGAAGGTAACAGTCATCCTGGCCACATGACCTAGGAGGCGTCTATGGATAACGCCAACTCTTCGGATTAGAAATGGAAATGAGCACCACCACCCAGAGTCAGACTCAATTAAACTTAATATCAAGGGGAAACCTTTATCCTTTACTATATTGGTTTATTGAGGGAAATATAAATTGAATTCATGTAGAAGTAGTCAAAATATATTATTTACAAATACAACGTGCTTCCCAATTGTTTATAATACATTAAAACAAAATTGGAGTGTCCCCGTGGGGTGGCTAACAATCCCACAACTTCATCATAGGTTTAAAAATTTAATATAAAAATTCCTAGGTAGTCCTATTGAGGACTGCTGTCTAAGTTTAGAATGGAAAGACTTCAAGGCAGTGTAATGGTGAAAGTGAGATAAATCAGATAATGTATTTTCTCTATCTTGTTTGTTTGTATTTATTTAATACTAGCCATCCCCTGCCACGCATTGCTGTGGCCCAGTCTGTATATATGTGTTTTCTGTGTGCATATATATGTGTGTGTATTTGTGTATATGTGTATATATGTGTTTGCGTGTATATATATATATATGTGTGTGTGTGTGTGTGTGTGGTTTTGAGCATGCATTGTAATGTATTTTTGTTTTTTGGCTTTTTAAGTCTCTTCTGCTGTGTTTTTCAGTGTTTCTATGAGTGATGGCCACTCATTGGCCTGATAGGTGTTTTGTGTCAAAATTTCGTGTCAATTCGCCCAGTGGTTTTTGAGTTACGTTAATCCCACAAACGAACATTACATCTTTATTTATATAGATCTATTTTGTTTCTACCTTGTTAGCTTCGCTAACTCTGTGTTGAGGATTAAAAAGCCAGTGCTTTCTTTGGGAGTTTCATTAAATGCAAATATATTTATCCAAACCAAGTTCATATGCAATTATTCTCATCCTAAGCAGCTTTCACAGGAAGAGCTATGTCAACTCTGCAAGTATGAGAGCACAATACAACTAAAGACAGTCCCACTAGCATTTGCAATGAGCTGGAAATGTGTCACAATCCTATGTTATTTAATTATGACAACCTCTGTGAAGGAGGAGGATAAATGGATTACGTTCATGCGAAACAAATGGGCAGGAAACTGGAAGATATTATTCGCATGCAATAAAGATAAATTGCTCTGGTGTGTAAAAGGTAAAAGTAAAGGTTTTCCCCTGACATTAAGTCCAGTCATGTCCGACTCTGGGGGTTGGTGCTCATCTCCATTTCTAAGCTGAAGAGCTGGCGTCGTTGACAAACACCTCCAAGGTCATGTGGCCAGCATGACTGCATGGAGCGTCATTACCTTCCCACTGGAGCGGTATCTATTGATCTACTCACATTTGTATGTTTTGAACTGCTAGGTGGGCAGAAGCTGGGACTAACAGAGGGAGCTCATGCCGCTTCCCAAATTCGAACCTGTGACCTTTCGGTTAGCAAGTTCAGAAGCTCAGCGGTTTAACCTACTGCACCACCCAGAGCTCTGGTGTGTGGGAGAGGGTAAATTAAGCCTGGACACCAGAGGATTTGTGTGTTTTATGACATTATGTGTTTGAGCCATATATATGTGTGCTTCAAGGCAGAGTCATGTATTCCGAACCATAAACATGTGATACCCACAAGCTCCTGTGTATCTTGGAGAATTTCTTTCACAAAAATTGATGCATAAAGGGTTCTTACAAAATACCAGCAGACTTCATACTGCCTCTAAAGGGATAGTCAAGTTGGGAATCATTTTTTTACAACTCTGTTGCTTCACAATTGGGGAACATATTGGACAATGAAAGAGGAATTTTCTTCCTTCTTTCTTTCCACTTATATTCTTCAACCAGACCAGAGAAAAGCAAGGCAGTAATGGAGAAAATGCCTCTAGAACATGGCCATATAGCCCAAAAAAACCAACCTACAACCCAAGACAGCAATGGATAGGAGACTGACATTCGAGATTCTGATTTTATTTAAAACTAGCCATCCCCTGCCACACGTTGCTGTTGCCCAGTCTATGTATATGTGTTTTGTGTGTATATATGTGTGTGTATATATTTGTGTATATGTGTGTTTGAGTATATATATATATATATATATATAGTTTGGCACATGCATTATAATTTAATTTTTGGTTTTTTTTTTACTTTTTAAGTCTCTTATGCTGTGTTTTTCAGTGTTTTTATGAGCTATTGTCACTCTTTAGCCTGATAGGTGTATTGTGTCCAAATTTGGTGTCAATTCGTCCAGTGGTTTTTGAGTTGTTAATCCCACAAACGAATGTTACATTTTTATTTATATAGACTTGCTGTCCCCAACCACACGTTGCTGTGGCCCACATGGGGGTTCTGTGTGGGAGGTTTGGCCCAATTCTATCGTTGGTGGGGTTCAGAATGCTCTGTGATTGTAGGTGAACTATAAATCCCAGCAACTACAACTCCCAAATGTCAAGATTCTATTTTCCCCAAACTCCACCAGTGTTCACATTTGGACATATTGAGTATTCTTGTAGAGTTTGGTCCAGATCCATCATTTTTTGAGTCCACAGTGATCTCTGGATGTAGGTGAACTACAATTCCGAAATCAAAGGACACTGCCCACCAAACCCTTCCAGTATTTTCTGTTAGTCATGGGAGAACTGTGTGCCAAGTTTGGTTCAATTCCATCGTTGGTGGGGTTCAGAATGTTCTTTGATTTTAGGTGAACTATAAATCCCAGCAACTACAACTCCCAAATGGCAAAATCAGTTTGTTTTAGTGGATATGCATTAGGTTGTTAGGTGTCGTGTCCAAATTTGGTGTCAATTAAGAGTCAACCACACACATACTTTTAAATTTCTGAAATCCTTTGTAAGAACATTGTATTGAAAAACACTTTTGCTTTTCCCCACAGAAACACCAGGCTCAATCACAAGGGGAGAGGGGGGAAGCGGATGGAATTGTCTTCTTTGCGAGGCATTTTGTGGGGTTCCATCTTTCAAGAAGACAGGGAGTTTCCTCACCTGCAAAAAACCCCCCAAAAAACACAGGATCACCTCCTCCCCCTTCTAGCTCAAACATTTCAAAAGCTCAACCACTTTTTAAAACAGGAGTCCTTTTTGAAATACTACTTTCCATGGAATCATTCCCCTTTTTGACCTCTATACAAAAGGAGACAGACACACTTTTTAAAACACTTTTTCAATGGGACCCACACTCTTTTAACCACTAATGGAAAAAGAGAGAGCATGAACAACCACACTGAAATGTCACAATCAGAGAAATCCACCACTTCCTATCACAAGGGAAAATGCCTATTTTAAGCCTATCTATGTGCAGGGAGAGGAGTGAAGTCTATTTCCGCCCGTCTTTGAAATCCTAATCCCACAAGCAACTACCAGAAGCAGTCCTACATAATTTTATGGGCTCCATGGGAGTCTGTCTTAGAATTGTATAGAAACGGGTAGTATTGGAGGAAGACTTCCATATGATGAGGTTCTAAATAGTCTTAACTTCTTTCCTTGGACATTTATAAAATACCAGCACTGGAAACTTCCCATAGAAGATATTTTCTCATGACCATAAATGCCCAAATATTTTCAGTCTCTCACCTTTTTGTAGGAGCCATGATCATCATCAAAGGCATTATTCTCTCCATCCTTATATCCTTCAATCTTCTTAGCTCCCAATCCAAGATACCACAACTCCTTATATTCCTTAATTTCTCGTTGTTCATACAATGTTAGCTGGTTTTTGAAATATTTCAAGGCTTCTGATTGGGAGAGGAAATCAGCCACTAAATACAGACACTACTGACTTCTCTATTTTTCTTTTCCCTCTCCCTTTCCAAATGTTACTGTTTCCAAGATAGTATTTCTGTCTTTGATACAAAATGGCTATAACATTATATTGTAAATTATAAAAGTGTATTAAAAATAATATAACTATTATTATCCACATGCTGTAAATTTGGGTGGGATAGCTGGGAAGGAAGCAGACTGAATGAACAGTGTTTAGGTCAAGTTCAATAACTACCTTCATAGTTACAATGATGTTTGAACCTTATATCAAACTGTTGAGGGCTGTGTGAAGCCTCTGAGGATGAGGACAAGGATTTTCTGGTTGAGCCTGGTGTTTCTGTGGGGAAAAGCAGAAGTGTTTTTCGAGACAATGGGAATGTTTTGAGTAGGTCTGTTGTCGGGGAAACAGACAGAAAGTTTCATGAGATTCAGCCAGGGATTGACTCTGAAAGGAATGTGGAGGAGACAGAAGGGTTACAGATAACCCAGCACTTACAGATCCAAAGGGATAGTGTGAAGCAAAGACAAATCTGGTGTTCCCAGAGACTGAAAGATAAATAAAGGTAACCCTGGTGTGAGAAAGAGTGATGTCATGGGCAAGAGGGAGTATTCTTAAGGAATTGGAGTCAATGTTTGGTGGGGAGATCAACGCTGGATTTTCATGTATCAAGTCGCCTGTCTTGGGAGCTCCGAATTAGGACTTTTGGTCTTGGGTCTGGATCTTGTTTTCTTATTTAAGTTGCATGCCTGCTGTTTGGATTACAAATCTTGTTTCAAGTTTTAAGCCTTTGGGATTATAGTCAAGTTCAAGTATCAAGCCTTTAGATTATGATCATGTTCATGCTTTCAAGCTTTTGGATATAATTCTAATTTAAGTGCAACAAACCTTGGATTACAGTTTCTTGCTTTTGCTTTAAGTGATTTTGGAATTCCTATTCAGAGTTGACAATTGCTTTTTGTCAAGCTTTTCAAAATCTAGCTCATGGATGTATTTTGAAACAATTTTTTTTAATCTTAGATACCATTTTCTTAATAAACTTACTATTCTTGTTCATCTGTGTGGTGTGTGAGTGAAAAAGTGATCAAGTAGGCGGCTGGGCTGCAACATAAACTTTCAATGAATTGGACTGCAAGTTCTGATATAGTCTGATCACTAGGAGTTGCAGTCTAGGAATATTGACAAGATGTACAGACAAAAGCCTTTCTAAAAGGCACAAAGATTTTGTCTTAGTGCTTTCACCATCATTCTTCTTTTATTCATTAGCACATAATATTTGTAGTGTACCTGTTGAATTTAAGGGCAGCTTCAGATTATGAGCCCTTTCTCCTTCTGTCTTGCTGGACAGGACTCTTATACTGTTTTCAGGCAGTGATGAAAATGTCTGACCTGATCTGTTTTCCTGCTAAAACATAAGGCTGTTGTTTAAAAATATACCCATGTTTTAGGACATTCACCTTAACACTATTTCCTTGGTTTATTTCTTCTCTGACCATCACATTTATATATGTTTTTCTGATTTTAAAAAAACCCTAAAGTTAGAAAATAGCTATATTAGACTGCTTGTAACTAATTATTTATTATTTATTTATTTATTTCTTGCATTTATTAACTGCCGCTCTCAGTCCTAGGGCGACTCGTGGCGGTGTACAATACAAAAAAGACACTTTACAAAGCAATCAGGACAACAAACTAACATCACTAATACACAACATTTAAATTACACTAAAAATCCGCTGCGTCATATTATGGAATCATAATCAATCTCGTAGTCGTAAATTCATTCCGGTTGTCATTATATTTCTGCACTTTTCTTTTCTGCTAGAGAGCTAGCATTCTCCCACTATCATCTCACAAATGATGCACATATTTGTTTTTCAGTCTTATACTTAGTCCACCTTGGACTTTGCTCCCTGCTTCAGACCTTTTAAACTGTGGAGATATTTTCCATATATTTTCAAATAGTATCCAAATAAAAATATAAATTAACTTTGAAAATCCAATCCATTGTTTACATAAAAATGTATGAAAATATTTTATTAAAATGAAATGAATGAGGTTCAACAGTGGCAATAATCATTTGTTATGTACACACATATATACTCTTTCTGTATATTTGCCCAAAGACTCAAATCAAAGTATGCTCACAATGAACTTCAAATTAGTTTGAACGCAAGACTAATGCATAACAAAAATGCGGACAGGAGGACTACAAGACAAAACTAGCCAAATCTTAGATGTATTGTCTCCAACAGAGGCATGCTTGCATAACTCTTTCAGGTATGTTGACACAACCTGAAATCAGATTAACTGGCACTCAACCCTGCACTAGTATATAATCACATAACAAGGTGTCTACCACTAAGGTGACTATATATAATTTTGTGACAGGCACAGTTAAGAATACATGACTGCACTCTTCAAGCAATCCATTCACCAAGAAGACTTTTTTTCCCAATGATTTCTTTGGTAATATAAAAGTTTACAGGGACCTGATGAAAGTATTTTATGAGGCTTGGAGCCCAGGCCTATAATAGTAAGCATGAAATCAATAGTCTAAGTATGTCCATTTATAGACTCTTAGCAGAAACTACAGGAAGTGAAGTTAAGAGATGGAGTTGCAGCAGCTAAATTAGGCTGTCAGGCAAGTTGGTAATGTAGTGGCTTCTTGTCTGTTGAACCCAAAAGTAATTATTGTTTGTATGTGTACTCTAACATAAATAAAAACATACATGGGATTAAATATGTTCACTTAATTGTGGTACTTAGTTGCAATATGATACTATACATAAAGAACATATACGAAATCTAATGTAGATAGTTTCGGAATTGTGTGACAAGCAGTTAATAATAGTGCAAAAATTATGTAATTCTTTACATTTATGCAGAAAATGAGGGAGTGAGGTTTATTTCCAAACACATCAATGTGCACAAAAATAGCTAAGGAAATGGTAACAAGAAAACCATATGAGGATCAGACTAACTACAAAACTACTTGCAGGAACACCTCAGCAAGCGAGGGTCCAAAAGTGGCAGGCTAAAACCTGGAACCTCAATCCATGGCTGATACCAGATGAGAGATTCCCTCCTGGGCACACAGAAGACTGAGTGACTTGGAAGGCACTGAACAGGCTGCGCTCTGGCACCACGAGATGCAGAGCCAATCTTAAGAAATGGGACCACAAAGTGGAGTCCACGACATGCACAAAGTAGGATCTTCTCACAGTGACACTAGAGGCACTGTCCAAGTGGCCAGCTTCTGGTCAAAGGACGTTTAGTATAATGCCAAGTTTTTAACGTTGTGCTTTTAAATACATTATAACTGTACCCTCTATTTGCTTCTGACACGATAAATAAATAACTACAAAAATAGAGGTGCAAAAGCAAAGATCTTACCTGATGCAAAGAAGTAATGTTCTGCAAGTTCTTTGTGGCTATTTGTGGGAAGAGCGCATCTTGTGATTGGAGTTGTGGCTGGTGTTTTACAGCACTGGAAACCAAATGGGTCTTAGTCTCCAGGTGTGGGAGAACACGAATGCCGCTATTTACTTTCTGATGAGAGCATAACACAAAACAAATGCTTGAATTTGTTTTAATAAAGCATTTTAAACACTGATTTTTTTTTTCTAAAGAAAGGTATGCAAAAATGAAGTAACACTGGGCCAACACACATTTTGGTGCTTCAAGTATTAGTCCTGTTTTTGGGTATATTTGACCTGCGGATTCCAAAAATGGCATCTGTTTCCTCCATTTGCTGTTTTGAATTACAGAACATATGCCATTAACCACTCTGCTTGCTCATTAAAAAATCAAGATATTTTAATGCAGTGTTTAAACTAATATCTTTTAAGCATGAAAGAAACATATTAAAATTAAAAGAAAAGCGTACTACATCAACATTTACATATTTCATACCAAAAGCACAGATTTATGATACAAACTTTACAATCATTCAACACACCATATCCAAAAAATAGAGCTTGTGTGGTTATCTGATGCAATGTTCTCAGTCAGCTCACCTACACCTAACCAAGTACTCCTAAACAGAACTTTGCATCCAAAGTCACATGGATTGAGGTCAGGATTAGGTTTCCAGCCATTAAGATGCTCAATGCATGGCTGTAAGGGTCTGGTGGGAAGGCAACAGTGGTGGCCCTGAGGAGAAAGAAACGTTTTCCCAATGGTGACAGCTCTTGGACCTTGTCACACACTCTGCAGCAATTGCCATGGGTCGTGGAAATCTCGGCAGTGCCTGCCCAAGAAGCGTGGGGAACTGTCACTCTGTGCCATGCACTGTTCCGGCTTCCCCCCTACCTCATCATATGGGTGTGTGTGTGTGTGAAGGAGTTGGCTGTCTCCATTGATGGCCACTGAAAGATGGGAAGCCTCTCGTTGACCTCTGCCAACAATTTAGTGGCGGTGGTAGGGTTTTGGTGACAGTTCCACTACCAAGCCACCCTGGAAGTACTTTTCTGGGGTGTGATGGGAGCCATTGGGCTCCATGGCAGGACAGAGAAACGCCTGCTGCCGAATTTCAGATAATGTGAAGAGGTACTACTTACCTTACGCTTTCACACTAGGGCATGGTTGGGGAATAGGTGGAGGCTCCAACTCTTTTCATTATTAATAAAAAAATAAAAGGAATCAACTAATGTTCAACATACACATACACTCCAACAAGTAGAACCAAACTCTTTTTTGAAAATGGCAATGCTTGCCAATCTAACACACACACACGTGATGTTCCCCTGATCCTGATGGACACATGTAACAAAATAACATTTTCCCATGGAAACTGTGAGGCAAGGAGTGAATTTTAAAAACTATCATAACAATCTAAAAGAAATAATTTCACTATTAAACCTCATGTTCATCATACGTTCCTACAATGTCAGAAATAGAGGTGGGTAAGAATTTTTTATTTTTTTATTTTGCTGTTATAGGTGAGACACATGTATTGGAAGGTTGCGATAACCACATTAATACTTGTGAGAAGTTTGTAATTCCTTTTCTAAGAGGTAAGAATGAGCCCAAATGCGGACTCTTTTTACACAAACACAAACCCTAAAAAGCAGGGCGAGACTCATTTCTCCAAGATACTTTGATATCCATTGCTTTCAAGGACCCACCCTGTGGATGTCAAAATGACATATTAAAGTGGTGTTCCTCATATGAAATGGTGAACAATTCAAAATGAGTGCCAGAGAAAGCCTGGATGTGCACTCTCTCTGGCATAAGAGGCCACAGCAGTGCATGCCTACACTTCAGCTTAGCGCCTGGTGCAAAACAAAATCAAGATTTGCTGTTTGGAATCCCCCCCCCCAAAAAAAAATCTTCAAACTTGGTTGGTTGAACCCATGGATGCAGAAGCAGTGAATAGGGAGGGTCAGCAATACTAAGTTTCAGGAAAACAATCAAGTAAAGCATGTTAATAGGACAAGTCACACGGATTACCCTAAGCGTCAGAGAGGCAATAGAATACATGAAATACGTAAACTTTGATATCACCTGCTGATGCCGGTCTTTATGACTTAGCCCTAAGTTTCCTTTCTTGAACTTGTGTGTCAAGGATGTATTCTCTTGGGGAATTAAAGAAGCTGCTTCCCAATTTCTTTGGAGTGCACCTTTGGGCTCAGGCAGTGACTGAAACAATAAGTCGAGATATTTTGAGTCTTACATTTCTGCCTCTCTCTCTCTTTAAAGCTGTATTCTCAAAATTAAAAATGGAATTAGTTTGTATTTGGGAAGACATGCAGGAACACATAGCATATTTGTTCTATCCATAAAGAATTACTACCAATAGTTGTAACTTGGTTGCTTACCAGAGAGAAACCTGTCTCACTTGGTGCTTGATCTGACTTGGTTTTGCTTGCTCTATGGCACACATCCCCCTTAGGAGTCTTTCCTATTTGGAAAAAGACATGTTAAGTTTGCATACCCTAAGTATACAACAGTGTTACACTGCAATCCTATTGATGTTCATTTGGAATTAATAATTCAAGATGAATATTCCTAGATAAGCTGAAGCATGAATCTAATAATAATAATAATAAAAATAATAATAATAATAATAATGTTTTTCTAACTCATGCCTCCCTCCCCGAAGGGTGGTTTCCAAATATAACACAGAAACATGGAAAACACTCAGTGCTGTAAAAATCAAATACATTCAAAAACATTTAAAAACATAAATTAATACAGAAAAAGCAACTTTGGCAAAAGTTATAAAACAGTCAAATATCATTGGTCATACTAAACAGTCAAAATCTGTATAAAAATAAAGAAGTGTATAAATAAAATTCAATAAAATGAGTCATAAATAGACAAATGGTTACGGTAAACATGGTCCATTAGGATAGTATTGGTGATATTATTCATCCTCCTCTCTATAAGCTGATGAACAGAAATAGGTTTTTAATTCCTTCTTGAAGGAGAGGAGTGAGGGGACTGTTCTAATTTCTTTAGGGAGAGAGTTCCAGAGGGAAGGAGTGACCAACGGAAAGTTCCCCTCTCTCATTCCCACCTGCTGTGCTTGAGACAGGGGTGGGACCAAAAAGAGAGCCTCCTCCAATGATTGCAGAGCCTGAGTGGGTTTATAGATGGGGATGTGGGATGTCAAATAGCCTGGACCCGAACTGTTTAAAGTTTTATAGGTGATAACCAACACGTTGTATTTAGCCCGGAAGCGGACTGGCAGTCAGTGGAGCTGCCATAACATGGGAGTTGTCCGCTCCCTGAAGGGCGCTCCAGTTAGTAACCTGGCTGCCAATCTCTGAACCAGTTGAAGCTTCCAAACTATCTTCAAAGGCAGCCTCATGTGGAGTGTATTGCAGTAATCTAAAGCGTAGACTACCGTGGCCAGATCTGGGGTTTCAAGGTACGGGTGCAGCTGGTTCACAAGTTATAACTGTGCAAAGGCACTCCTGGTCATCACCAATACCTGGGGTTCCAGAGTCAGCAGAGTCCAGGATCACCTCCAGACTGCGAACCTGAGTCTTTGGAGAAGTGTGACCCCATCCAACACAGGCTATAACCCCACACTCTGATCTGCCTTTCGACTGACCAGGAGTATCTCTGTCTTGTCTCTATTTAATTTCAACTTGTTTGCCCTCATCCAGTTCATTGCCCTCATCCAGTTCAGGATCAGGACCGCATCCTTGGCTTTAGGTGGAAAGGAGTAATAGAGTTGGGTGTCTGCATAAATCTGATCTCTGGATAATCTCTCCCAGCAGTTTCATGTAGATATTAAACAGCATGAGGGACAGAATTAAGCCCTGAGGGACCCCACAAACCACTGGCCAGTAAAGCAAAAAACAACGAACTCTTGAAACCTCAAAGGAATCTTTGTTCTTGGGATCAAGCAAATCCTTGTCGGGACTGCCTTCCACTTGGAAATGTATGTCCTCATTGCGAAAGACTATGCATATCCAGAATAAGCCTCTACCGTCATTTGCAGAACCACCACAAAGACTCTCAATTTGGAAGGCAATCATATTAAGCCACGTGTGATAGCCTATGATGATGATAGCTATATATATGCATACAGGATTATATGCTTTTCAATGTTACATGCCTCAAAGCGTTACCTTCAACTTATCCATGAATCATATCAAAATCCATATTTGACATATACTTATACATGAGTATATATAGTACATTTCAAAAATAAACTAAAAAAATAAACTTTTACTTACGATAGGAATCTGGCTGACCTGATCCAATTCTGTTTTTCTCTCCATCTTGTTTTGAGTTGGCAATAGCAGCACTAAATTCTCTTTCCTATGCAAATAAAAGTACAGATACCTTATGAATCCATAAGAATTATGAATCAATGCTATTAGAAAATGTAGCTGACCAAACATTTAGTTGAAAAATTATTTTAAACATGCTTGTTTCTGATGTAGTCAGTTTGCCTCATTAACAAATTTTGCCACAGTTCCAGGAAATGGCATTTTATGTTTGAAACCATCTTGTCATTTTATATTGTTATATATTATACTAGCTGCCTCCTGCCACACGTTGCTGTGCCCACATGGGGGTTTTGTGTGGGAGGTTTGGCCCAGTTGTATCATTGGTGGGGTTCAGAATGCTCTGTGATTGTAGGTGAACTATAAATCCCAGCAACTACAACTCCCAAATGTCAAAATTCTATTTTCCCCAAACTCCAGCAGTGTTCACAGTTGGGCATATTGAGTATTCGTGTAGAGTTTGGTCCAGATCCATCATTGTTTGAGTCCACAGTGATCTCTGGATGTAGGTGAACTACAACTCCAAAACCAAAAGACTGCCCACCAAACCCTTCCAGTATTTTCTGTTGGTCATGGGTGAACTGTGTGCCAAGTTTGGTTCAATTCCATCGTTGCTGGGGTTCAGAATGCTCTTTGATTGTAGGCGAACTATAAATCCCAGCAACTACAACTCCCAAATGACAAAATCAATTTTTTGAGTGAAGGACATACATCAGGTTGTTAGGTGTCTTGTGTCCAAATTTGGTGTCAATTCATCCAGTGGTTGTTGAGTTATGTTAATCCCACAAACGAACATTACATTTTATTTATATAGATTAATACACACATTTTACTACATAAAACTACAGTTAAGATATAACAAAAAGCAAAAAGAGAGACCAAGAATCAGAATAATACATACAGCAACATCAAGCATACATCTATTCTACAGCTAAGACTAAACTAAATTAAACTAAGTGAGGCATACTGGAGTTATATGTCAGTTCAAACTTTTGTTACAAGAAAGAAAGTATTGGCATACAGCTACCCCAAAACCACATTGCTCACCTTTTGAAATATTCCATTTGCTTTTTCTCCAGGTTTTAGTATAACAGGCAGAGCACTTGATCTTCCTCTTCTTGTTTTTTCAGATTTGGTGGCAACCTTTTTCCTAAAGAATATATCATTAAATAAAATCTGTAAATGCAAACAGTGTGTGCTTTGCATTTTAGGAATATAAGATGAACATATGTGTGATTATTATTTGAACCATTGCTTCTCAGGCTATCTTATGTGGAGGACTAAACCATTTTTCCCCATATGTGCCAAAAACCCACCACTTCTATAGCACTGATTGTGCCGTCACACCTAGACACTATAAAGTTAAAACTAAGATGTGCTTCTCTCTTTATCTGGGCGAACCGCGGGTGCCTTTCTTTGAAGCTCCAGATTCCCAGCAACTGAGGCCAGTCAAGAATTGAACATCAACAGAACATTTATTTTACAAAGTCCTTGGCAGACTTGGCACAGCTTGATGAAGTTACAAACACAAATAGTCAATTTGGGAAATCATATAGATGTTCTTTCTTTCTGTTTCCTTCAGTTACAGAGTTAACTTATTCCCAATGGTAGAATAAATCCTGGGATCTTTTACCCTAACCCTGAGCTGTTATCTTTCAGAAAGAGCAGGTCTTCCCCTATCTAAGCTCAAGATTAGTTTTGGAGATGAAGTAATGAAGCCTTTCTAAATGACAGAGAAATCCGGAGATATTCCCTATCCCAGCAATGAACTACTGTCTTCTAGAAAGAGCAGGTCTTTCTCTATCTGAGATCAACGCCAGTTTCAAAGGCGAGAGGGTAACCTCGACCCTAATTTCAATCTCAATTGTACTCACAATGGCTTGTCCGAACTTGCCTAGCTGGCCACCAGCACATCTGAGGCTTTTTCTATACTAAAGAAAGCAGGAGGGCTTTCCAAAATGGAGATCTCATCCCCAGGAAAAAGGGCGGTCTCTAGACCAAAAGGATACCTTTTTAAACCAATAGCAGCAAGGGCTTGCAGGCTGGCTTCCAACCTCTGTTAATAATTAACTTTCAGGGTGCTGCTGCAACCCTGGCGAAAATGCAAAGGGATGTTATTTTATGCAACTAAGGGACAATGCAAACCAAGCTCCTGGAAGATGGAACACTGATTTAAGCTACCCAGAGATTATGATGAATCAAGTATCTATATACAGTAGCTGCCCCCTATGTCTCTGCAGCTTGACAAACAGGACAAGAAGATTGCTGTTTTGCAGGGGAATAAGAGGGAGAGGCCCGTAGTGCTGTGACAGTTCTCTAAATAAGATATTTCACCAGATAGATGACGAGAGAGTTCTCACAATTATGAGCCACAGGAACATGGATGATAATTTCAGTCCTCAAAGAGCATTTAGCCCTCAGAGCCCTCGGCTAGGGGTCATCATGTCCTTAATATCAAGGAAAATATTAGAACAAATTATAAATAGGTCTCTTTCTAAGTATCTAAGTCACAATGCAATCCTTAGGAGGAGCCACCATGGGCATGTAAAGAGAAACTCCTGTCAAATAAATATTATATGAAACAGATATTATACCTCTTGATTGAATAGCTAGTGTAGTAGATAGCGGGAATGCTGTCAGTGCTGTTTATCTGAATTTCTGCAAAGCATTTGATAAAGTCTTCTATGATAATTTAGCAAATTGATTACATGTGGAGTAGATGGAAACACTGTCAGGGGAACCCATAATTGGTTGGGAAGTGGGATTTAAAAAATCATCACCAATGGCTGGGCTTCAGGCAGGAAGGAAGTCGTGAGTGGAGTGTGACAGGGTTGTGTCCTGCAGCTGATACTCTTCAATATTTTTGATCAGTGACTGAGATGGTGGGTTAAAAAGGGAATCTTTAAGCTAAAATAAACAGAATTAAATTCAACAAAGGCAAATGTAATATATATCATCATCATATTTAATTACTTATTAATCGCCCTCCATCCGAGAATGCTCTAGGCGATTTACAGCTAAATTATAAAAGATAAAATACATACATACAGAAAATAAATATTAACAGAGATCGAATGCTCTAGTAAAAAGCCAGGTCTTAAGTGCTAGAGTAAAAGGCCCTAAGTCACGCATGGCTCTCATATAGGGCGGCAAGGAATTCCATAAGGCAGAGGCAGAAATAGAAAAAGCCCTGTGTCTGGTACTTTCCAAGTGCACTTCTCTAGGACCCGGTATATAGACTAAGTCACGTTGGGCTGGTCGTTGCGACCTCCAATGATGGGAGGAGAGGCGGTCCCTAAGATACGATGGACCCTGGCCATAAAGAGTTTTAAAGGTCAGAACTAACATCTTATAGAGGCCACAGTGCTCAGTTGGAAGCCAATGTAAATGTTGCAGCACTAGTGTTATATGGCATTTCATGGGCGTCCTTGTGAATAGCCTGGCTGCCGCATTCTGAACAATACAGAGCTTTCAGGTTGTAGACATAGGAAGCGTTGCAATAGTCCAGCCTAGACGTGATCGTGGCATGGATGACAGTTGCCAGAGCCTCGTCAGATAGGTAGGTATATATATATATAGAGGCCATAAACAATAAAGGTACATATATTTAGGCCACAAACAATAACGGCTGGGCTAGTAGCACAACTGGTTAATCAGTTGCAATAAATCACTGCCAAAAGGTGGCAAGTTCGAGGCCCGAGTCGGGGTTGAGCACCTGACTTTTAATATCTGTTTAAAAAAGCTGTTAAAAATGCTCAGCTCACTGTCAACCTAAACAATTCGAAAACAGCTGTGAGTAGAGAAATTAGGGATCGCTTAAAGTGGGGAGGCTAATTCATGACACCATAAAAATGCCGGAGAGCAATGAGGAAATATTACGATCAAAAAGGCTCAACATCATAGTGGACGAAATGACAGCACCCCTGTGGCCGAATTGAGCAACCTCCAGGAGGCTCCGATGTGGAAGAACTGCTGAATGGCCTCTATCTATCTGTATGTCTTGTATGTAAAAAACGGCATTGAATGCTTGCTGTGTATATGTACACTGTGATCCGCCCTAAGTCCCCTTCGGGGTGAGAGGGGCAGAAAATAAATACTGTAAATAAATAAACAAATAAATAAATAATATAGGATGTATATAGGATGGGGGTTACCTGGTTCAGTAGTAGTGCATGTGAAAAGGATCTTGAAATTATTCGTGGTCATAAATTGAATGAGACTATGAAGTGTATCTATGGATACAGAATCTGTAGATATAGAGGTTACTTAGCATAAGCACAGTAGATATAACCTCTTTTAACAGTTCTGAGCTGTAATCCAAAATTTAACCTCAAAGAAAATTTCTAGTCTATTAATTGACACATTGTCCATACATTTTTACTTTCCTCTTACATAAAATCTGAAAACATGTTTTATGGTATGGATGACTAGTTGTCGGATACGGCCCTCCAAGGTCATTTTACCTGGCCCTTGCTCAGGGTCAACCTAAGTCTGAAATGACTTGAAAGCACACAACAACAACCATCTTATCTCATCAGCCAAAAGCAGGCCCACACTTCCCATTGAATTACTAATAAGTTTATATTTGTTAAAATTATTCTTCATTTTAATTATTGTATTGTTTTTAAGTGTTTTTTGCATTACAAATAAGGTATGTGCGGTGTTTATAGGAATTCATTCATTTTTTTTCCAAATTATAATCCAGCCCTCCAACAGTTTGAAGGATTGTGACCCGGCCCTCTGTTTAAAACGTTTGAGGACCACTGATTTAGACAATAATCAGTAGTTTTTTGTTTGTTTGTTTGTTTTTGTCATGTCAGGAGAGACTTGAGAATCTGCAAGTCACTTCTGGTGTAAGAGAATTGGCCGGCTGCAAGGACATTGTCCAGGGGATGCCTGGATTATTTGATGTTTTATCATCCTTGTGGGAGGCTTCTCTCATGTCCCCGCATGAGGAGCTGGAGCTGGTAGAGGGAGCTCATCCACCTCCCCGGATTCGAACCTGCGACCTGTCGGTCTTCAGTCGTGCCGGCACAGGGGTTTAACCCACTGCGCCACCGGGGGCTCCTATAATCAGTAGTAAAACATCTTAACAATTGTTTTTAAAACCCCAAGGTTTTAGCTGCACTTCTCAAAAGTCAAGTTATGTGAGTTTTATGTGTGGCCTCCATAAACGAAGTAACATGACCCAAAATACCCTGCTTCTTTCAATTTGATCATTTCTCCATTGAAAGTGGTGGAACCTGTAATAGGGTGATCGGATTTGATTTTACTTACCAGCTGAGAGTATCAGATGAAAGATTCACTCTAATGCACATGTGGTTTAATTGAAATGTGTAAGAAATAGATTGGTCACAATTTCTTACCTTGGCAGAATTGGCTGAGACGTTATCAGCTGTGGGACCAAAGCATTAATCTTGTTTTCTGAACCCTCCTCCATTGATCTTAATACAGATAAAAAGGTTTTCCAGGAGATTTCCAGAGAATCTCCAGTTTCTGCTGTGGAGACTGGAGAGAGATTTAAGTTGCATGGAGTTGGGTAGGCAATCTTCTGTGGAGCATCTGGACAGCCAGCTCGTTCTTGATAATCCCCCGTTTCCAATTTGTGGCCAGCAGCAGATTTCTGTTTATTCTGCTCCAAAAGTGAAGGTCTCTTTTTTTGTGGCATCCCCACTAGATGCAGGAGTTCATCAAATGAACAGCAAACTCTACAGAAGGCACAGGAAATCAGCTACCAGCTAAATATCTAGTGTGTAGACTAATTGAAGTCGTGGCCTACCATTGTCATGATTCAGTTCTGCTGTTTTTAAACCTTTCCCCACAATATTTATAGCTTCCAGGGGCAACAGGGTAATGGGTGCATGATGGGCCAGTGGAATTTTTCAGATGATTGTGCCGGTGATGTAATAATGCCATTTGTTAAAGGTTGGAATTCTTTCTGATATAGTGATCAGGTTCCATGGAACTAAAGACTTGCCATCAGAAAGTGGCAAGAAACACCAGTTTTGATCCATTTCCTACAAAGGTTCCATTTCCCTGTAAATGTTTTGATATTTTTACTTTATTGTTATGTTGTTTATTTTATTGGAGTTTGTATTTTTGTATTGTAATTTGTTGTTCGGGCTTGGTCCCATGTAAGCCGCTCCGAGTCCCCGCTGGGGGAAATGGTGGCGGGGTATAAATAAAGTTTATTATTAGTATAAATAGACTACTTGACATGGTTTGTTCAGTAACCTGCTCTAGACTCTTTCCTGCCAGTCTGCTACTGAGCTCTGGTATAGCTATCAGGCTGAGTGGATGGTAGTTATTTGGGTCATCTTCTCTTCTCCTTTTTTGAACATGGAGACAACTTTTGTCCTCTTCCCGCTTGCTGGGAGTTTTGTTCTCCATGAATTCAGAAAGATTATTGCTGATGATCCTGGGATTACTTCTGTCAATTCTTTTCAATACCCTATCTGTTCCTGGAGACTTGAATTCATTTATAGTAGCCAGATATTTCTGTATTGCCTCTTGCCTCCCCTTGTAATAAGAAATTCAATGTGCAGATTTGAGAAATGTGAATTTAATAATGATGTGTGGGAATGAATGGAAGGATGTATGGATGGAGCTAATAATTTTGGAAACACCAGTATAATATTAGGCCTGCAATGACTAACTACCTGCTTGCTGGACTTGCTAATGAGAAACTGTGATAAGAACTGGGACAGTGATAAAGGAAATGTTTGCAACATTCCTTATGTTAAGAAGGAAGTCAACATAAGATCAACACCAATCAAAAAGATCAGCATTTGGCCAGGAAACTGGGATGGATCCAGGATGGAAGACGTCTATCATTAATTTACAACTTTGGTTCTACATCAACAGAATTTTCCTATAAAAGACTCAGGCTAATAATGCTCAAATTGTGGCAGACTGAGGAGTCTGTTCTACCCGCCGTGCTCTGCTCCATGGGAAGGAGAGAGATGGTGTATTCAGATAGTGGCCGATCTGCACGGGAGCAGTCTGGTCACTTTGGCCTTCTTTCTCAAGGGAAGAGGAAGAAGTGCGCTTTTGGAGTCTTGGATTTTGTGCAGGGAGTCAGGTTCTGCTGTATGGAAAACAGAGATCAGGTCCTTGGCATTGTTCTTAGGGAAGGTTTTGGCATCTCAGCGTTTTGAAGTTTTGGCGTTATGGAAGTTATGGAACTATACGTTGGCAGGCTGAAGGAAAGCAGGGTCTGGCCTAACAGGTGCATCTCCAAGGAGGGAGAAAGGATATGGTAATATTTGGATGCATGTGGATGAATGCGTGTACATGTGGTGTGAATATTGAGTGAAAATGTAATTCCCTTTTGCTTGTTAACCAATGTAATTGTAAATCCAATGTAGTTGCACAGAGTCTGTATGTCTGTATGTCCAATGTCATTCTTTGCCTAAATGTTTTCTGATACACCTTCTCACACTGGAAATTGCAATAAAAAGAACCTATGCTTCAAAGTCATTGAAAAGTCATTCATGACACCCTGTGCTGTTACATATTTCACGATAAACTGAGACTAGGTGTAGTTTACATGCATGCATTGGGGCAGCTGGGACTGCAGGAAGATTTTTGTAGCATCACTAAGACCCTGAAGTTGATTTCTGGAAATCAAGGACATGCTTGGGAAAAGAAAACTGAGAAAAAACGTTTACTTGGGTGAAACAAAATGTTACGGAGTAGGGACTGCAATGTTATTGTTTACTAGCCGCCCCCTGCCACACGTTGCTCTGGCCCAGTCTGTGTATATGTGTTTTGTGTGTGTGTATATTTGTGTATATGTGCATATATGTGTGTTTGTGTATATATGTGGTTTTGAGCATGCGTTGTTTTTTTGGTTTTGTTTTTAGGCTTTTTAAGTCTCTTCTGCTGTGTTTTTCAGCGTTTTTATGAGTGATAGTCACTCGTTGGCCTGATAGGTGTATTGTGTCCAAATTTGGTGTCAATTCATCCAGTAGTTTTTGAGTTATGTTAATCCCACAAACGAACATTACGTTTTTATTTATATAGATGTATTAATTAGATTATCTTCCCCCACTGTTTTCTCCCAGGAGACAATGTAGCTAAAATCAGGTTTCAAGGTAACTCAGGGCCCTTCAGGACAGGCCTTATATCCCAGGATATGATCCCAGGTTTTCTGTTTAGATTATCTTGCAGTGCGGACTCATATAATCCAGTTTAAAGCAGAAAACCTGGGATTGGATCCTGGGATATAGGGCCTGTCTGGAAGGGCCCTCAATTGGTATTTGGTAAGGGGCACTTGTCACTTAAAGACTGACAATTTCAAAGACAACATTTAGGCAAGATGTATTATTATTTAATTATTTACAGCATTTATATTTCATCCTTCTCACCCTGAAGGGGACACAGGGTGGATCACAGAACACATAACACATTCAATGCCATTAAACAGACAGGCAGACAACACATAGAGGTATATGTTGGCATTTCCCCCAACTTCGGCATTCTGGAGGTTGTGCTCGTTTCTGGTCACAAGGGGGTGCTGTTGCTCCATCCTCTATGACAAATAATGTAATAATAAACTTTATTTATAACCTGCCTCCATATCCCCAAAGGGGACTTGGGGCGGCTAACATGAGGCCGAGCCCAAAAATAATACAGCAAAATTAGACACAAAACAACAGAAAATTACGTAAAGTAACAAAATAAAACAATCCGTGTAAAATAACATAATAAAAATCAAAAACAAAGGGCGGGCCCTTAATCACAGACATCCTCCTTCCTTTGATTGCTGGCATTTTTCTGGTACTTCCTTTTTATAGTGCCGTAAAATACCTCCCTGCTTAAGAGATGCCTAATTTCTCTATTCACAGCTCACACTTGTTTTCACACTGCTTAGGTAGACAGTAAGCTGGGCTGAATGTCGGGTGCTCACCCCGACATGGGCTTTGAACTGCCAGCTATTCAACTGGTGTGATCTATTGCTCCTAATGATTACTCAGCTGTGCTAAAGCCCGGCCCTTTAAAACAATTATAAAAGGAGAAAACATATTTTAAAATCAAGAAAGTTTAGGTGTTATTGACTGATTTACAATGCAATTTATCCTATTTCCTATCATCAAACCAGGAAAGAGCCACATGTAAACACCAGTTCAGAACTCATTTTCCTCACAGATTTGGAAACTTCTCATTGTACTTGTATGTGCTATAAACACATGGCTTCTCTAGAAAAAGCAGTATTAGAGTGGCCATTTGTTTTTGAGACAAACCTGCAACTGGTCCAGTTGTGTTATGTTTTTAGTCTGTCAGCACTGTGAAACATGCCAGATTTTACAGTGGAAAGAAATGGCAAACTCAAGTAACATTTTCCATTTCTAAAAACATTTTATTTCATTTCTATAAAAGTGACAGTACTCTGTATATATTTACTATTAAAATGCATACCTATACACAAAAATCAAGTAAAGGAGGAATAATGTGGACATCTGTGTCTTTGAAACTGCAGCACAAACTCCTCAAAATAAGTTTTTTGTATCAAGAAGATGAAATTTTGGTAGAACATTAAGATTACTTGTAACTTAATCAAAATGCCCAACTCATCCAGTCCAGAGCCACAACTGATTGATTTATTCTAATTTCTGACTTTCATGAAGCCACAAATGCACAAAATATCAAGCCATTCATGTCCATATAACTGGAAAGAATTGGCGAATTGTCTGAACAGTGTCTATGGGTGCACCAATATTATTTAAAAGTGCAAACACTTCAGGTAGCACAGGTTTTTTTTTTTTAAAAAAAACCTGCCAATCCTACTAATCAGTAGGTTTTTCTATCTCAAATATGTTCTTTTAAAAAATGAGACATTTTCTCCACCTGATCTTTTGATTTCATTTTAGAGTCCTCTGAAGATGTCACAACCATTCTCAGATGTTGGCAAAACGTGGGTGCAACGGTTTCACTTTTGCCAACCGGGAGAGGCCAAGCCTGAGGCCTTGTGTGGGTGATTTTGTAAGGACTCCCTTCCTCTGACTGGGATTAGGATTGTGTCCAGCTGCATCTGAAAAGATTATTGAAAAGTGGCCTTAAGAAAGATTTAAGTATGCTTCTTGAGCTTTCATTCAAACTACATAACTACATTTGCACATAATGTTTCACAACGCACAAACTAGTCTCCAACATACAGTTCAAACACCTATATTTTGAGAGGCTGCTATACAATGAACATTCAAGTATAAGTGAGTTATATCCTTTCAAACAAGAGATGAGCAAGCTAACGACTAATTCTGAACTCAGGTACTAATTCTGAACTCAGGTTCATTTTCCGGTCCCAATTCAAGGTGCAGGTTCTTACCTACAAAGCCCTGAACGGTTTGGGACTTGCCTACCTGCGTGACTGCATTTCTGTTTACGAACCCATACGATCTCTTCAATCATCTGGAGAGGCCCTGTTCTTGCTCCCGCCCCCTTCGCAGGCGCGATTGGTGGGGACGAGGGAGAGGGCCTTCTCTATAGCCAATACTAACAGGATGAAAGTTGGAAGAGCTCAATCTTCATTCAACATTAGTATTTTTGAAATACGGTATGTAGCACATGGGGTGAAAGATGGCGGTATCTTACAAACCCCTCATTTTTGGCTAAGGACATAAAGGACAGTTGAACCTTGTTGTTGTTTCTGATTTATGCAAACCTGTTCATGAAGGTTTTCTTAGCAAGATATGGGTTTCTATTGCCTTCCCGTGAGGGTAATTCGCCCAATGCCACCCAGTGAGTTTATATAGCCAAGCAGCCAATCAATCTGGTCCTCAATAGTCAACAAACCACTACATCATAGCTGATCCAAGATAGGAATAACTAAAACAACATCACGATTATGAGAACAGCAATAAGTAACAGCACAGGAGTTTTTAAAAATCATGAAATCTTTAAAATTACCTTCTTTCTGTAAATCTTGCAGGATATTGCTATTTTCTGATGGTTCATTCACTGACAATTCTAAGGCAATTTCCATGTCTTTCTTGTATAGTTTGTCATCCAAGACAACTCTGAAACAATTTAAGAAGCACATTTTGAAAATATATGTTAAATATCAGTCATATTCTAAGACTTAGATGCTGGCTTTAAATGTTTATAAAAGGAGATCCTTTAAAAAACAGAGAATGATAAAGATTAACACTAACATTACTATTTACTAATAGTGTTAAGAATATACAAAAGAATGGGGCAGAGCTTGCATTCTTGATGATGGGTCCTATTTCTCTCTACGTTCCACCTCGTAATTTAAGATCTACTGGGGGAGGGGGCTGCTCTCGGTCCCAAGAGGCGTCTCAAATGCGTCTGCTGGGGACGAGGGACAGGGCCTTCGTGGTGGTGATCCCCCGCTTGTGGAATTTGCTCCCCAGAGAGATTAGATCGGCGTCCTCCCTCCTTACTAGTGGGCACAGCAGCACTTTAGACACTGAACTCAGACAATAGGATTGTTATGACAATTGGAAACAGCTATATGACTTGCAATTATGTGAATTGTTCTATCTATTTATGTAATTTTAATTAATATCACTGTTTTAATTGTTATGTAATAGGATTTTATATTGCTGTTATTGATACTGTTGGCATTGAATTGTTGCCTGTGTTAGCCGCCCTGAGCCTTACATGGCTAGCACAGAAGTCTCATTGACTTTCAATTGTTAACCACAATTGAAAGGGAGTCAATGAGACTTCTGTGCTAGCCATGTAAGTCACATCCAAACAGATGTTAAAATAAACAAATGTTAGATTTTTTTAATACATCTATTATTTTTTAATTGTCTGATTTATCTTACGTCTCAATTGGTGAAAGCTTCTGTGACTTCTGTGGCTGAATGTCATCTTTACGGGACTGTTTTTGCTGATCAATTTTCTCCTTCTTCGACTCCGAGCACTCTCTCTTTGATTTTTTCTTTGAACTGACAGTTACACTTGCGAAGTCATCATCTATTTAACAAAAATACTTTAGAAGTAAATTACTTAAATCCAAAGTAAGATATAAATTTCAACAATATCCCAATGACTGGCACAGCACAACACAAAGTTGAAAATGGTGTAAAATTACTTGTAATTCTAAAGCAGTGTAATATGGGTTTGAAGTTTGACACATATTAGAGGTGCAAAATGCAAACTTTTATTTCTATTATCTTACATGCCAGGGTGAGCAAGTGCACCTTGTGGATCACATGCCCAATTTTTTTTAACTGTCTACCAATTCCTTGCAATTATAAGTCTTGCCACTGTGAGTAAAATAATCACCAGTTCCTTTTTTTAAACTATAGATGACTTACCATCATCATCTTTATCTCCAAACTGAGAGTAGTCAACTACTTTCTTATTTCTGGGAGAGAGAAAAAACATACTCAGAATACAAGAATCACCTTTTTGTCTGCTCATGGTAGCATCACATATTTTATTAAAATGTAGCACACAATGTAACATGTTTTACAATTCCAAGTAAATATATTTAGTTCATCACTGATCAAGACACTTGAAAATGATTAAAAACAGCCATGGAGAGTCCACCGCCCTCCAAGGAAATGTATCACACTATTAGGCTACCCTTACAGCAAAAAAAAAAAAAAAAGTCACACTTAATGTTTAGGTAAAATCTCTGTTCCTGTAATTTGAATCCATTGGTTTAGTCCCTTTAACTCTAAAGCAAGGCTTCTTAACCTTTTCTCCTCGGGACCCATAAAGGCCCGATAAATGTTTACATGACCCCAGATATATAAGTAAATAAAACAGGTACAAAAATCAAACGTTTACTGGTTTTAAAAAAATCAGCATTTGCATGTAAGGCTTGTAAATAGGCAGATTTTTCTTTTAATGAAGTACAGCTGAAGCATTTTCCTAAGAGTCCACGGTAAACACTACACAATAGATTCGTGTAAATATCTAAAACAGCCCCTGGGTGATGTTCAGAAATGTTTTCGTGATTCCAACATTGAGGTAAAGGGATCCCATTTCGGGTTGGGACCCACAGTTTAAGAATCAGTGTTCTAGAACTGCACAAACCAAGCTTGCTCCATACTCTACATCAGTTTTCTCAAACTCTGCTCCTCCAGATGTTTTGGATTTCAACTGCCCGAAATCCCACAATTAGAATTTTGGGAACTGAAGTCCAAAACATCTGAAGGAACAGAGTTTGAGAAACACTGCTCTACATGTAATCTTTTCAGATATTTAAAGATAGGAGAAATGCCTCTAGAGCATGGCTCTATAGCCCGAAAACCCCACAAGAACCTAGTGATTCCAGCCATGAAAGCCTTCGACAATATATTTAAAGATAGCTCTTTAAATACTGAAATGTTACTTCTCAGGGCCCTTCCACACAGCCACATAACCCAGAATATCAAGACAGAAAATCCCACAATATCTGCTTTGAAACAGGCTATCTGAGTCCACACTGCCATATATCCCAGTTCAATGCAGATAATGTGGGATTTTATTCAGCTGTGTGGAAGGGGCCAGTCTTCTTTTCTCCAAACTAAACATAACAAGATTTCTAGGGCATTTCTTGTATGGTTTGATTTCCAGATCTGTTATCAATTTGGTTGCCCTTTTCGGGACATGCTCTAAGTTAACAATTTGATGCAGCCCAGAATTGTATTGGCTTTTTTTAGCTGCCATATCATAGTGTTGACTCATGTTTAGTGTGTGGTCTATTAAGACCCCTAGATCCTTTTCATATGTACTGCTATTATGAGATCTATTTCAAACAATAAAAACACCACTTACAGTAAAAGCTACTAATTTTAAGAGACATTACAATTAATACACACTGTAACATGAAAGAGAAAGAGCTTTCCAGAAGTTTTAATGAAAACTCCTGTAAATCCAACGCAATGTGGTAAATCCAGATGGCAGCTGAAGTCAAAAACACCCCCATTTTACCACTAAAAAATAAACCCAATATTAATGTAATACTTGAAAATCATACTGATTGTTTTATTTACAAGGACAAAATATTTGAATTTAGCTGTCCTGAGTCCCTTTTGGGAGAGGGGACAGGATACAAATAAATATTATTATTATTATTATTATTATTATTATTATTATTATTAGGCTAATATATTAAATGGGGTGGCACTGAATATTGGTTTACTCTAAGAATGTCACTTTAACAAACATAAAACTAATCAATTGACAAGGGAAATGATGGTGTTTGATAGAAACCACATGCTAGCAGCTTTGATAAGTTTATCCATAATAGAACTCTAAAAAAAATGATCAATTCCCTGACATGACTTTTATTTCTTCATTTCTTCCAGGACTTCTTCGGCATTTTTCTGTGATCTCAACAAATTATTTCAACATGTTCACTCTTTTCTAATACATTTGAATAATCTCTTAGATCTAAATTGGACAACAAATATTAAATTTATAGCCCAAAACTGGAATTATGTGTTTTAGGATAATCAATGCTTTTTGTTTACTTTTCTCTTTATTGACAAGTTACTACCAACAGCTATCATAGATAACAATCAAATTAATTAAAAAGGCGGTCTCATTTATTATTCCATATGGCAACCCATTTTAATAAATTTTTCTCTTTCTCAAAGATGTAAAAATATATAAAAATAATTGCAACATTTGAAAGAGCTTACAAGATAAAAAGCTACTGCTTTTTGTTCCAATACTATTAAATGACACTGTGAATAAAAATATATTTATATATAACCTTAAATCTATTCGCAAGTAAGACAAGGGAAACATTATAGCTCAAACAGCTTTGATATGAAAATATATGACTTTTCTAAGCTAAAGTCCCAAACAAGATTATTGTTTCGGTTTTCTGGAAACAGGCCTTATTTCAGGTATACTGGATGTTTAGAACTCCCCCACCTCTCATTTACTGAGAAAGGGACTTTTTAAATGTGCAAGGGCACTTTCCTTTCTATGGCTACTCAGAAACTGCTCATTCATGACCAAGAAAATCAGAGAATGTTATCAACACACCTACGCACTGGTCGCGCCATTTCCAGTCAGCCTCTAGTTTGTAGTTTACACACAGGATTGCTAAAGCTTTAGTAATGTGAGACAACAAGACCTAGGCCCTCTTTGCAGAAGCATGGGTCAAAGTGACTTGAAAAGCAAGACGTCAATAGACAGCACCTTGCTGTCTGGATATGGAAGTTACTATTTCACATCAGCAACTTCATATTGTCTTCTTTGTCTGAAAAAGAATGGGGAAATTGAGACTTTTAGCATAGCTACAATTAGACAACTGGGTGTCTTGAGTCAAACACCAAACATAGCAAGATAGAGAGTATTTTCTCACTTAATTGGAAAAAAAGTAGTAGCCATGTTAGTCTGGCCAGGAGAACAAAAAGCTGCCACAAGGCTTTTAAAAGTCCCTCTTGAATCTAAACCAAATAATCTTAGGTAACCAGTTCAGAATAAGAATTGAACCTCAAATTGGATGTGATACATTAACTGGCTATACATGATGCAGGGCAAACATTTAACAGAAGTCCAACATCTGTGAACATTGTAATATGCATGTAACAGCATTTAATTTTGTTGCATGCAGACACGTCTTCATATTGATTTTAAAATAATAAATGTGAAATGTATTTACCCCAAATAGTAAAGCATGGGATTCCCTTTTAGCTGTATATTTTGGGAGGATTGAATTAACTCATGCCTATTCACAATTATGTACCTGTAATTTTCCTACACAGTCTCCAAAAAGTCTTTAAAACACATACAATGTGCTCGGTGTGTAAATTATAAAACCAGTGAAGAAACTGTCCTTATTTCTTATTTTTAGGGAGAAAGCATAGGGGAGAGAGATTTCAGTTACCATTTTCTTGATGAAAGCACAGATATCCCCAGGTATATGTGGCCAGGAAGGAGCCTGAGAAAGACACAAAGAAGACAAATAAATCTGGGCTACTTGCTTGCAAAGTCATATTGTTTTGTTTTATTTAGGTACTGCATGTAATTTTGGGGTTTTATTTATTATATGAATAAACAAGAGCTTGATGGGGAGGATGAAGTGAGATTTTTATGGTAAGCCTATATGAATTATTTGCACTCAGTATTCGTCTCAGAACAGTCAGTCCTCCACATTCATGGATCTGACATCCACAGGTTTCATCACCATATTTACGCAAATGTAATGTGCACCTTTTTGGCTAAATTACTGCATGAAAATTAGGTTGCACATTAGCTTTGATGGTGCACTATATAACTTGAAACTTGGAAAACATTGATCATGCTGTACTGCATCCATTCTAGTTCCTCCCCCTCTAAATTACCCTTGTTGCACCAGTGTCTTTTAGATTAAACTGTTTCTTATTTTCAATTTACATATTCATTAAAAAACTGTGAAACAAATCTATAAACATGTATATATATATATATGCACGCACCAATCCAATACTTCCTAACATCTAAACAATACTCCTATTTGCTTAGGCTCTCCCCTCCTCCCAATTTAGTGATTTCCCATTGTCTTCTGTAAGGCTTATAAATGCTACTCTACGGATAAGGAGAGACTACATAACGATGCTTGATTTTGCCCAGAATTTTAGGATTGGTTCTCTATAAGACAATATTAGACTCACGCTAATATTTTTATTGAATGGCTCACAAATATTAAAATATTTAATGTTTAATCTCAAACACGATTCTACTAATTGAGCTGGCAATAAAGACCTTGTCATAAGGTGAAGCACAAGCTTGCAAATTCTGTGTTTTTTCTGTTTGTTTGTTTGTTTTTGTTAAAAATGTAATACAAATGTCTGGTTGCTAATGACACAATAAATAAATAGATGAAGCAGCATAGTGATAGAGCATCTGTCTATAATTCTGTAGATGGGGAGATCGAGTCCTGCTGTGCATGCTTTCTTTTTGGGGGGTTGGGGAGGGAGATAAAAATGATAAACATTGTGAGGGTAAATGACACAGGTGAGCAATCCAACAAACAAGTAAAGAGATTAATTTACTTTTATAATTGAAAGAATGGATAAAAACCAAGAAACAAACCCAGCAAGATTGAATCTTCCCATCTACAGAATAGCAGGCAGACGCTTGACCACTGCACTACTTTGCCTCATGACAAGGCCACATAATTCGTAGAATTGTATTCAAAGTTAAATAACTCAATGCCCATAATCCACTCAATGAAACTATTGAACACGGATCTAATAATGCACATTACATTCGCCAGCAAATACTTTTTTGTTTGTTTGTTTTTTGGTGTGCACTAGATTAGATGGTGAACCCACCTCATGCTAATTTGGTATCTGCAGGTTTGCCACAATCCCACAAAAAATTCCCTTCCCCTAAATCCATGGCTACATTCACACAACAGTTTTTGGGCTCTACATGGAAGCCCTTCAGCAATCACCATGGTTCCTACCAAGAGCTCTTGAAGCTTATCTGTGGGTCTCTGAGGCGCCTGACCGGGTTGAGGGGGGCAGGGAGGGGAGAAGGGGGTGGCCAGTACTGTCATCTCCAGAGGGCTTGCTAGACCTTCCTGTCTCAATCTCCCTGCCTCTCTTTTCCTTAGTCGGGTTGGATATGGAGGGGCTGGGGGTATGATGGGGAAGAGATAGAAGACTTCTTCTTTACATTGGGCCCAGGTTACCTACAGGATCACCTTTCTCAGCATAATTCGCCCCTTCAGACATCACGGTCCTCTTACTCCAACCAGCCAGTACCCAATTGGCAATTGTTACCCAGAGGACCATCCAAAGAGTGTGGAATGACCTGCTGGAAGAGCTTTGACAGTAAAACCATCTGTCAAAATTTAAAACATGACAGAAGACCCATGTCTTCCAGCAGGCACACCCAGTCAACTTTGAATCATGAGTTTAGGATTTGCATTCTATTACTACTGTTATGTTGATTATTGTACTGTTTTTGAGATTTGTATTTGGTTATGTGTATTTTAGATTGACATATTTTGATTGGGTTGTACCCTGCCTTGAGCCGTTAGGAGAAATGGGTAACAAATAAAATTATTGTTGCTATTACAGGCAGTTACAAACATCCGACCTAAAAATGACTCCTAGTTAGACACAGGGGTGAGACAACAGGAAGTGAAAGAAATCTATCTTTAAGAAGGGAAATTCACTCCTGGAGGAATTATCAGAAAAAAAGTGTATCCACTGATGTTTTATCCCAATCCTTGTTTGCACAAAAAGCCATTTTTTTTTTCAAAATCCAATGATCACAGGGACAGAAAGTAAGATGAAATCTTCTAAACAGGGGCATAGATAGCAAAATAAACAGATAATCCACTATTCAAGAGAGATATTGACAAGCTGGAATGTGTCCAGAGGAGGGCGACTAAAATGATCAAGGGTCTGGAGAACAAGCCCTATGAGGAGCGGCTTAAGGAGTTGGGCATGTTTAGTCTGAAGGAGAGAAGGCTGAGAGGAGATATGATAACCATGTATAAATACATGAGAGGAAGCCACTGGGAGGAGGGAGCAAGCTTGTTTTCTGCTTCCATGGAGACTAGGACGAGGAACAATGGCTTTAAACTAAAAGAAAGGAGATTCCATCTGAAGATGAGGAAGAACTTCCTGACTGTGAAAGCCGTTCAGCAGTGGCACTCTCTGCCCCAGAGTGTGGTGGAAGCTTCTTCTTTGGAAGCTTTTAAACAGAGGTTGGAAGGCCATCTGTCAGGGGTGCTTTGAATTATTTATTTATTTATTTATTTAGAACTTTTGTATACCGGTCTTCTCACCTCCATGGAGGGACTCAGGCCGGTTTCCAACAATAATATTACAAGCAATAGTTTAAAAACATCACATTCCATAATACACTAACACATTAAAATACCAAAAATACAATCATATAATTACAATGGCCAAGTCGACACAATAAAATCGTTGTTCATCACCATCCATTCATATAGCCACAAGTTATTGACTCACTCGTCAAATGCCAGTTTCCAGAGCCAGGTTTACACCTGTTTTCTAAAAGTCAGGAGAGAAGGGGTAGTTCTAATCTCCAGTGGGAGGGAGTTCCAGAGCAGAGGGGCCACCACCGAGAAGGCCCTGTCCCTCGTCCCTACCAGGCGCGCTTGCGAGGTTGGTGGGACCGAGAGCAAGGTCCCTCCAGACTATCTTAACAATCTTGATGGTTCATAGGGGAGAATCTGTTCGGACAGGTAAACTGGTGGTATGATGGGATGCAATATTCCTGCTTCTTGTCAGAATGGGGTTGGACTGGACGGCCCATGAGGTCTCTTTCAACTCTAGGATTCTAAGACAGTAAATAAAGAACACCTCTCAGGAACAGACTACCACCAATGAAGTGCCAGTTTACAAGGTTCTTGTAGGTTTTTTCGGGCTATAAGGCCATGTTCTAGAGGCATTTCTCCTGACGTTTCGCCTGCATCTATGGCAAGCATCCTCGGAGGTAGTGAGGTCTGTTGGAAATAGGACAATGGGTTTATATATCTGTGGAATGACTGGGGTGGGGCAAAGAGCTCTCTGCTGAAGCTAGGTGTGAATGTTTCAGCTGACCACCTTCATTAGAATTTGAAGGCTTGGCTGAGCCTGGGAAAATATTCTGTTGAGAGGTGTTAAGATGTGCCTGGTTGTTTCCCCTGGTTGTTTCCCCTGGTTGAACCCCACCTCCTCCAAGATGAACTGAACCACCTCAACTGGGCTCTACAGGCCAATGGATACTCCACCTCAGACATCAGAAGAGCTGCAAGACCGAGAACAAGTCACGAGAGTCAAGATGAAGATCCACCCAGAGGAAAAGTGTTCCTGCCATACATCAAGGGAACCACTGACCGCATAGGGAAGCTGATGAGGAAACACAACATACAAACAATCTACAAACCCACCAAGAAAATCCAACAAATGCTACGTTCAGCAAAGGACAAGAGCGATCCTCTCACCTCTGCAGGAGTCTACCGTATACCATGCAGCTGTGGACAAGTCTACATAGGGACCACCAAACGCAGCGCCCAAACAAGAATCCAGGAACATGAAAGGCACTGCAGACTACTTCAACCAGAGAAGTCAGCCATAGCAGAGCACCTGATGAACCAGCCTGGACACAGCATATTATTTGAGAACACAGAAATGCTGGACCACTCGCACAACCACCATGTCAGACTACACAGAGAAGCCATTGAAATCCACAAGCATGTGGACAATTTCAACAGAAAGGAGGAGACCATGAAAATGAACAAAATCTGGCTACCAGTATTTAAAAACTCTAAAATTGCAACAGCAAAACAGCAGAGAGGAAACAACCAGGCACATCTTAACACCTCTCAACAGAACATTTTCCCAGGCTCAGCCAAGCCTTCAAATGCTAATGAAGGTGGTCAGCTGAAACATTCACACCTAGCTTCAGCAGAGAGCTCTTTGCCCCACCCCAGTCATTCCACAGATATATAAACCCATTTTCCTATTTCTAACAGACCTCACTACCTCTGAGGATGCTTGCCATAGATGCAGGCGAAACGTCAGGAGAAATGCCTCCAGAACATGGCCCTATAGCCCGAAAAAACCTACAAGAACCTAGTGATTCCAGCCATGAAAGCCTTCGACAATACATTGCCAGTTAACACTTCCCAAGTAAAGAATGCCCCCAGGCAGCAACAGCCAGGCTTTGAAGCTGCAAGGCTTTTCAGTGCTGATCAAGCTGGTCAGGCTTTGAAGCTGTAACCACACTGCCCACTCCCCTTCCCTTTCCCTCCCCTCATACCACTGGCTCGCCTCCCTTTCCCGCTCTTCCAGGGCCTTCCTGCCCAACCTTACCTTTCCAGTCCGTCCTCAGCACCAACGCTTCTGCCTCGCAGCCGTTACCCGCGCTTTGCGTTTGAGATGCGCCGCGCTCAAAGTGACGCAATAACTAGGCGCCGCCGCGGTGGCCTTCTTCCGGCTTCTGCTTCTTCCTCCGCTTCTCCTGTTTGTGGAGGGTTTCTCAGGGCGCCCCGTTTTGCAGGTTTTTCCTTCAATGACCTAAAAGTCTAGCTCTTCTGCAACTTCTCAACTTTACCCTGGTTGAGGAAGCCTTTTCTCCAGCGAGGCTCTACCTCAATGGCCTCCCTCTGACATTTCCCTTCACACGGGAAGTGTCTGGCTTTACGCTTGTGGACAAAGGTACCAGTTGTCTCCCCTTTGCTTCATTGTTTAAGTCTCATCCAAAAGTACACGTTTGTAATACTGTCATGTTGTGCGAAATGAAAAAGAATGGTACGAGCAGAAAGCATTTCATTTCTCTTCATTGATGGATTATTATTGTTTACTAGCCGTCCCCTGCCACGCGTTGCTGTGGCCCACATGGGGGTTCTGTGTGGGAGGTTTGGCCCAATTGGATCCCTGGTGGGGTTCAAAATGCTCTGTGATTGTAGGTGAACTATAAATCCCAGCAACCACAACTCCCAAATGTCAAGATTCTATTTTCTCCAAACTACTAGTGTTCACATTTGGGCATATTGGGTATTTGTGTAGAGTTTGGTCCAGATCCATCATTGTTTGAGCCCACAGTGATCTCTGGATGTAGGTGAACTACAACTCCAAAACCAAAGGACACTGCCCACCAAATCCTTCCAGTATTTTCTGTTGGTCATGGGAGTTCTGTGTGCCAAGTTTGGTTCATTTCCCTGAACGGTTTGGGACCATCCTACCTGCATGAGCATTCACTTCGTTCATCTGGAGAGGCCCTGCTCGTGATTCCGCCTGCGTCGCAAGCGCATTTGGTGGGGACACGAGACAGGGCCTTTTCCGTGGTGGCCCCCCGACTCTGGAACACCCTCCCCAAAGATCTTAGACAGGTCCCTACATTGGCAGTCTTTAGAAAGAACTTGAAGACCTGGCTGTTCCGATGTGCCTTCCCAGAATAGGAAACCTCCAATACCAAGTCCCATAAGCACTTTATTAGAACTAAGATTGCCGCACATTACACACTGCACTTACCCTATAATCCTTATATACCACCTGTTAATTCTGTACCCATTACTCTGGCCCGGCCCAGTTTTATTGTGTCTTGGTGTATTGTTTATTGTTTGTTATTTAATATTGCTTTAATTGTTTTTAATTTGCTTTAGGTTTTGTATTGTTATGTTGTGTATTGAGGCCTTGGCCTTTGTAAGCCGCATCGAGTCCTTCGGGAGATGCTAGCGGGGTACAAATAAAGTTTTTAAAAAATCATTGGTGAGGTTCAGAATGCTCTTTGATTGTAGGTGAACTATAAATCCCAGCAACTACAACTCCCAAATGACAAAATCAATTTTTTTTTGAGTGAAGGACATACATTGGATTGCTAGGTGTCTTGTGTCCAAATTTGGTGTCAATACGTCCAGTTGTTTTTGGGTTCTGTTAATCCCACAAATGAACATTACATTTTTATTTATATAGACTAGCTGTACCCGGCCACCCATTGCTGTGGCCCATTGTGGAGAAATGGGATAGAAAGAAAAGAGGAAGAGCTGGTTTCTAAGCTATCAATACACAATCAACATTACATTTTTATTTATATAGATCAGGGGTCCCCAAACTAAGGCCTGGGGGCCGGATACAGCCCTCCAAGGTCATTTACCCGTCCCTCGCTCAGAGTCAACCTAAGTCTGAAATGACTTGAAAGCACACAACAACAACAAAAATCCTATCTCATCAGCCAAAAGCAGGCCCATACTTCTCATTGAAATACTAATAAGTTTATATTTGTTAAAATTGTTCTTCATTTTAATTTTTGTATTGTTTTAAAGTGTCTTTTGCGCTACATAAAACATGGAAAAAGTTTAATAAACTGCAAAAACTTTGTTTTTTTGCGGGACATTCTGCATCACATTTTGCTATAATTTTTCACTGAATATTTCATAGAATGTCAACCAATTCAACATAGTTTGTTGCCAAAGACAAAGTTTTTGGAGCATGATAACTACATTCAAAATAAGTACTAGCACTTAAACAGGAAATAACACTTTCAAACAAGGAACAGATCCCCCCCCCAAATTTTGTTACATAGTAACCATTAAGCTTGTCTAGAATGCCAAAATACTGTATTCTTGAAATCCACCTTTATTTTTAGAAGGCTCAGTGTACACAAACTTTGATGAGATTAGGCAAGCTCCTACCTTAGCAGTCTTCAAGAAGGATCCCAAAACTTGTCTTTTCCTTTGCGCTTTCAGAGAGTGACCATGTACCTCTTTTTGTGATTTCTCCCACAATGTTGTCCTCTTACTGTATTTCCCTCCGCCTGTGTGAAAGCCTGTCTTCACTATTCCGTCTCCTACGAGTTTATCCCTTACAAACATTTCTTTTTCATTTTCTCATCCAGAGTTTTATCATTTTATGTTGTACACCTGACCCACTCATTGTGATGGATTTCTCATTGCATTGTTTTATTTTATTTTGCTTTGTTTTATTGTATTTCTAAGTTGTTTTGGTTTTATTTTGTTTTTTTGCTGGAATGTATTTCTGGGCTTGGCCTCATGTAAGACGCCCCGAGTCCTCTTCGGGGAGATGGTGGCAGGGCATAAATAAAGATTATTATTATTATTATTATTACTATTTCATGCCCAAAATTATTAAAATATTGTACATGAAAGTACATTTAGACTATATATACAAGATACTCGTGAAGCATGAACTTTGTTTAGACTTGGCTTCTTATTGCAAGAGATTTTATATATGTATGAGCAAAAAAATTAAAAATAAATCTGAAATGCTTCTGTCCCTTGTGTTTCAGATGTGGAATACAAAATCTGTTGTTGTTTTGTTAAGCAAATTAGAATCTATTAAATTTCCCTTTTCGGAAAAATCCTGTCCTCAATTATCCTAGCACTTCACATCATGAGAATAATTATGTTTTGCAAAATGAAGGCCCACCCTTCTTGTGGCTCATTGCTCTCATCTTTGGATTTCCTATGCAGGGATTCGCAACAGACCCACCCACTTCTTACCTTTTGAAAGTGGTTTTCCAAAGGAGTAATAATAGATAACAAATTTGATGTTACTATTCTTTGGGGGGAACTGGACAGAAGGAGTGTGGCCCTGTAGGGCCCCCTAGATGTCTCAGCGACCATTATATCCTTCTGGAGCAACTGGTGGGGATGGGACTAGAAGGCACTGTGCTGTAGTGGTTCCGGTCTTTCCTTATGGGCTGTCTCCAGAAGGTGGTGTTGGGGGAGTCCTGCTAAAATCACTTCTTCGCATATTGTGATGCATTTTCTATATCCAGGAGTTCTAGAGTTTGGGACAACTTGAAAGAATAGTCCCCCCCCTCCCCCCACTAGAGTATGTAAAGACTATGAACTAGAGACAGCAATGTTATACAATGTTTACTGCTCAAAACTTCTGTGTGGACGTGACAATATAATAATTATACAATGTATATTTTCCCAGAATGCAGAAAATGATTAAAACAAAGAGTAACCAAGGAAAAAACAGTGGTATGGAGAGAGAATTTGTGTATACGTTCAGCTCTGGAAATCAACAATTTGTGCTTAAAGTTCCACTGAAATTCCCAGTGCAAGAAAATGTTAGCCATTTGCTTGGCCGTCTAATGCTTCTTCACAACTTGCCTTGCTTCATAGAAAATGGTAAGAATTTCTTATATGAGTAGCTTGATTCGGTTTATTCTGAAGTAGACATCCAGCATTGTAAATATAGGGCAGGAGTCATTAATCTGAAATATTAGGCTAATCTTTATTTTGAGGTGAGTATTATACTATCATTTCCTGCCTCAGAGTGCATGATTACACTTTTTAAAATATTATTTATAGGCAGAAGGGCTAAATTATTATTTTTTTTCAAATTGAAAAATATTATGGCAACATACTTCATAATCACTGACAGGAGGAGTGAGTCCCTCCTGGTGCTAAGCAGCATTTGATATAATCAACCATGGTATGTTTCTTGAATATGGGATTATAAAGAGATTGGGAATCGGAAACACTGTATTGAAGTGGTTTCAGTCATATCTTTCAGGTAGTTTCCAGATGGTGGCGCTGCTCCTCAAACATGGAGCTGTCATGTTTTGATCAGCTGTGGCTGATATGCCAGCTGTGCTAAACAAGCTATATTAATTTAAAACATAATTAAAAACCTATCTCTTCCGGCAGCCTAGGTAGTCAATTTTAAACTGTGAACTCAAACTGGCATTTTTACTGATATGAATGATTTTAATATGTTTTCCCCTTATGTCTATGTCTTTTAATGTGTTTTAATAGTTTTGTGTTTCATCTTATTGTTATTGTTATTATTACAGTAGACTGTCCATAAACTGGCACCCACGGTGAATGGTAGACGAGGGATATACCTCCTACTGTACCATACCATAAACTCTATTGACTTGATATTAATATCTAAATATAGTAATTAAAAGAAAATTAAGAAAAAGACAAAGTTTACTTAATGTCACTCAGTTCTATTGTTTTACTGTATTACAAAACCAGCTTTTTGTTTTAAATTACTTCTTCAATTTTTTGCCAGTTTCTTGAGTGTTCTGATTGCTTGAGTTTCGGGTAACTGAGAGTCTACTGTATACAATTACAAAAGTCTGGAAAATAGCTTAATTCTTAGATACTCTCAAAAGTCGAACAATTTTGTGTATTAATAGGGTTTAAGGAAACTCTGGCTAATTAGAAAGTGCTCCTGATAGTAAATTAAAAAAATGATTTGCAGTCATTATAAAGGGCAAGTATAATATGAATTTCAACTAATGTATGGTTTCCCTCCTTGATGTGACAGATTTAAAGGAATCTCTTAGTAGATTAATTGAGGAGAAATCAATACAAGATTATGATACAGAAGCAGAAGTAGCCCTAGAAGCAGTCAAATCTGGTGAAGTAGATTTGAACCAGCTAGCAAATACTTGGGCCAAAACCTACACAGAGGTAAGAGCTGTTTTAATACTAATTTTTGAAGATTCACTTGAAAATAAGACTCTAGCTTTTTTCAGACTTTGCTCCTTTGTGAGCATATTACTTTGGTAACAGAGATCTATGAAATGGAAATGAAGTTGTGGTTTCCTCCTAGAGCTGAAACATTCCCAGTTTCCTAAGCTGCTTTGTGGAAGATTATTGTCAATAAGATGCATAAGCTTCATAACTGTTATTTTTTAGGCAGTATTGGAATATACAAGACCTGAAGACTCAAGTTGGGACGAAGATTTTGCAGATGTCTATCATGATCTAATCCATTCTCCTGCTTCTGAAACTCTTTTAAACCTGGAACACAATTATTTTGTTAGCATCTCAGAATTAATAAGTGAAAGAGATGTGGAACTCAGAAAACTACGAGAAAGGTATTTTTATCTGTTTATGTGTATTTTATTAGGTTTTTTGTGTCAGGAGTGACTTGAGAAACTGCAAGTCGCTTCTGGTGTGACAGAATTGGCCAACTGCAAGGACATTGTCCAGAGGACGCCCAGGTGTTTTACCATCCTGTGGGAGGCTTCTCTCATGTCTCCGCATGAGAAGCTGGAACTGACAGTTGGGAGCTCACCCCGCTCCCCAGATTCGAACCGCTAACTTTTTGGTCAGCAGTCCTGCCGGCACAAGGGTTTAACCCATTTGGATTAACATTTTCAGTTAATCCAAAATGATTTTAAAGAGAAAAATAAAAATTGGTGGTTATTTCCTTTTTAAAATAATTATAAACATATAACTTCTACATTTAAAACTGCAACAGATGAACAGCATGCTACTCAAATGGAATATTAAAAAGGACCATCAAAAAGCTATTTTTTTTCCAAATGAGATTGTGCTGTAGATGTTTTGATACATAGAGCTTGTTCTATTTTTTAAGATCCTATTTACTAGTAAGATAGTATCTAGTCTTGAAGTTTTATTAAATGACAGTTATATCTGGAAGATGTACTCCTTGCTGACTAAATTATAAATAATTTATTCTAGGCAAGGAACTGAAATGGATAAGGTGATGCAAGAATTGGGAAAAACATTATCAGATCATGATGTAAACATGTTGGCAGCTCAGCACTTTGAATCCCAGCAGGTAAGTGATATTACAAGTTACATTGGAATAAATTGGAATCGCTCACTGGCAAACATTAATTTGCTGAGTTGGTATCTCTTTTTAGGTGTTGGAAAACAAATGGAATAACGAATTGAAACAAACCACAGGTATCCAGAAACAGGAGTATCAGGAATGGGTGATAAAACTTCACGAGGACCTAAAAAATCCTAACATTACAATTGGGTACGGATCTTTCTTTTTGGTTTATTTATGCAACTGTTCAAACAACCAGGTTGAAAAACTTGGCTAAAGATAACATTTTCTCAGGCACTGCCCTATGCTGTGCTAACTAGTTAGTTCTATCTCCAGGAGAAGGCATTCAAAAGGAACTTAAACTATGAGAAAGTCAAGCATAGTCAGACACACTGAGGACTTGGATGATGTCTTTCTGGAACAGAGGGCCACATATTCAGAAAGGAGAGATGTGTAGTAATGGGAAATGTTAACTATCCTGATATTTGTTGGAAGACAAACTATGCCAAGAAAATCAGGTCCAACAAATTCCTCACTTGCCTAGCAGACAATTTCATTGTCCAAAAGGTGGAAGAGGCACCAAGGAGATCAGCAATTTTAGATCTCATCCTAAGAGTGACAACTGGTAAATGGGGTAGAAATGGCAGGTTCCTTAGGTAGAAATGACCAAGTTCTTCTCAAATTTGTTGTGCAGCTGTGAATCCAACATCCCATCTCCTCTGGGTGAGGTTCCAGCTTGCCTACTGCCCCTATTTAGACTGTTGCATGAGGAATCAGCTTGATTTTGTAGCTGTGTTTGGGATTGAAAATAAATTATACATACTTTCTTTCTTGCTCTCTTTCTTGTTCCTGGTTTGCATGGACATATGTGTGTTTCTGCACAGAGTGGAGTGGTTGAGGTGGGAGAAAGGAAAATAGACACAAGTAAATAGTACACAGGATAGTGGTAGAGCACCCAGTACTTTGAGAGTTGCTTTGTGACTTTGTAACCCATGTAGCTGTTTTGTTACTATACCCATAGCAATTTTTAAAATTACTAATGCACCTACAAGGCCTAAAGAATTGAAAATACTGAAATTTGAAACTCAGCTATGCAGAAAAATATGTGTTCTTATCAATTTGGGGAGCCCCCTGTGGCACAGCGGGTTAAACGCCTGAGTTGCTGAACTTGCTGACTGAAAGGTTGGCAGTTTGATTATGCGGGACAGGGTCTGCTCCTGCTGTTAGCCCCAGCTTCTATCAACCTAGCAGTTCGAAAACATGCAAATGTGAGTAGGTCAATAAGTACCCCTTTGGCGAGAAGGTAGCAGTGCTCCATGCAGTCATGCCGGCCACATGACCTTGGAGGTGTCTATGGACAAAGCTGGCTCTTCGGCTTAGAAATAGAGATGAGCACCACTCCCCAGGGTCGGACACAACTAGACTTAATGTCAAGGGGAAACCTTTACCTTTACTTATCAATTTAACATTAATGTCTGGGGACATCCTTGTCTTTATTTATTTATTTTTTGGTGTCAGTGAGGAAATAAATGTCCAACCTAATCAATGGAGGGAAGCTATAGAAGGAAATGGAGGGCTTTTTGAAGACCAGAGGCAGTTGGAAGAAAGTTTCACTATTCATTTGGGTGAGTAAAATGTTTCAAATTTACCTAGAACATTATAATTTCTAGTCTAAGTCTAACATTATAGTCTAAGGCCCCATCTACACTGTCATATACAATCACCTACAGACCCACCCTGGAGTATTATCCTACTTAGACAACAAGGGTTCGCCTAAGTAAAAAAACAAACAAAACAATCCAAATTATATGCTTTGAACTGGATTATTTGGCAGCGTAGACTCATGAAATCCAGTTCAAAGCAGATAATGTGGACTATCTGATTTGATAATCTGGATTATATGGCAGTGTAGAGATGATTACTGAATTGTGTGCTTTGGTGTAGATTTTGTCCCAGCAGAAAAAAAAAACAAAGTAACAAAACACCTATATACTTCAATTCCCCAAGTGATCTTTCAGATGTTTTCAGCTTCTTTTGGTTCTTCTCTGTTCTTCTTATCCTGCCTAGGAGCCCAACTAAAAACCATGCATAACCTGAGATTACTGAGGGCAGATATGTTGGACTTCTGTAAACACAAACGCAATCATCGCAGTGGAGTCAAACTTCACAGGCTTCAGACTGCATTGTCTCTTTATTCCACTTCTCTTTGCGGCTTGGTCTTGTTAGTGGACAATCGCATCAGCTCGTACAGTGGGATCAAAAGGGGTAAGTGATATTCTTTGAAACTGATGTGTTTCGTTAAGTTGGATGTAAAATTATAACAACAAGATGTTTCCAGCATCTTTTGGTCCTCCTCGGACTCTTTTGTCCTGTCTGAATAAGTAATGTTTTCATTTGTTAGATGTTTTTAATAATTAGAAAAAACACTGATGGAACACTCTTGCAATGCAGTTAAGCTTTGAATACTACAAGTAAAGGTTTGCAGGCTTTCTATCCTCATGTTACTATCTGATGAATATATAATACTTGCAAGCATACAAGAGCTTTCCCATTCATTCTTGAGCTGGGTATAAATTTGAACGGTTAAGTGCATTGTGAAATGAAAGATACATGTTTTCTGTGTTTCAGACACTACTTTTAGGGTCTTCATTGTTAAACAAGGAGGCAAGCATAGTCAGAAATTTAAAGATGTATAATATTACATTATATACAAAGGCATCTTATAGTATCTTGGAGACTGAGAGATGTTTGTAGCATGAGTCTCTTTTTTTTAGATGATGATATTATAGTTTATAGAGCCCCTGGTGGCGCAGTGGGTTCAACCCCTGTGCCGGCAGGACTGAAGACCGACAGGTTGCAGGTTGGAATCTGGGAGGAGGGGGGGTGATGAGTTTCCTCTGTCATCTCCAGCTCCTCATACGGGGACGTGAGAGAAGCCTCCCACAGGGATGATGAAAACATCAAATCATCTGGGCATCCCCTGGGAAACGTCCTTGCAGACGGCCAATTCTCTCACACCAGAAGCGACTTACAGTTTCTCAAGTCACTCCTGACATGACAAAAAAAATAATCCACTTGAAATAACATTTGGTTACAAGGAGGGGTATGTCCTACAATTCGTTGCTCCTTCCACTTGTTGCATTAAACAGAAATATATAAATTCGGGTATGTGAATGCTCCCTGGTGGAAGATGACTACACAGTCATATAACCCAGAATATCAAGGCAGAAAATCCCACAGTATCTGCTTTGAACTGGGTTATCGGAGTCCACACTGCCATATATTACTTTCTGCCTCGCTCCAAGGCAGACTACCAGTAAAATTGAACTTTTGTATTATCTGTGTGAAATAAATTACCATGCTACTGCAATACTAGATTTCCAGTCAGAAGAGGCCAGCATAGAGTTATGTAATAATGACATTCTGCTATTCACTTTTTATTATATAGAGCAACTGTACAAAATGACTGTTTAACCAAGCCATTTTGCTGGCCTAGATCCCGATTTTTGAGATATGACCTTTAGCCATTGGGACAGGGCATGCACAAACTAAAAGAGTTGGGAAATGTGTAAATTTTGAAAAGGATGTATGTGTTGGCTGTAGGAGTCAAAAGTATTTACTGCTTCATCGGAAGCAGCTGTGGAAGCAGGACTGCCGTGTGTACTTTGGGATCAGATCAACAAAATCAGTAGAGTAGGATGCCTGCCAGAGAGAAGTCAAGGGCATCTGTTTATTTTGAACGTGTTGAATGTCAACTGAAAAACAATTTTGTAATACTGGAGGATTTTATTATATACCTAGCCTGAGTTTCTTCATACATATTTCACCCTCATGTGGTATTCACTTTCTTGGGTTGATTTGAGATTTCCAGGTTATATGGCCATGTTCCAGAAGCATTCTCCTTATGTTTTGCCCACATCTATGGCAGGCATCCTCAGAAGTTGTGAGGTCTGTTGGAAACTAGGCAGGTTTATTTATTTATTTACTGTATTTGCATACCGCCTTTCTCAGCCTGTAGGCGACTCTAGGCGGCTAACAGGACAAAATTCAATGCTTACAATGTCATAAATACAATTAAAAACATGACATATAATAAAAACTAAACAAAGCAATAAAACATAAATGCATAGCGTCTCCTTGTTAAAAACATTGTCTGGACTCATTGTCTAGTTGTTCCATTTTCCTTTGTCAGTTACTCTGCATTTGCAAATACTTGTTCAAAAAGCCATGTCTTGACTTTTTTCCGGAATGTTAAAAGGGAGGTGGCCAATCTAATAACCACAGCCAGGGCCACCACGGAGAAGGCCCTGTCTCTCTGTCTCCTATTAATTTGCACAGGAAATAGACTATCTAACCTTCTCGTTCAACTTTCTTAACTTTGTTCGTCTAATTTTGATTTAGCTGTTCAGAAAAAATAAGTGGAAAAGGTTAGCTTAGAATCCCTTTTCCGAACAACTACTTCCATGTAAAGAGGGTGTTTTTGCATAAAGGAGTTTTCAATCATGTGGATATCTGCCTTAGTCTGAGGTATTAAAAGCAGGGCACAAGTTCAATAACTCCTGATGAATAAGGTCATTATTTGTTTCAGATTTTGCAACAGTATCCCAGGAATGCACCGATTTCCACTTTCCTGGGATTCAGGAGCAGCTTGAAGTTGTTCAACAGGTTGTACTTTATGCTCGAGTACAGCACAGCAGTAAGTCCAAAAGGCTAAATGGTTAGTAACAATTAGATTTGCTTATTTGTTATGTTGCATTATAGGACAAGCCCCAGCATCCACCTAGAAATGGGATAAATGCAGATTACAGATTTGAAAGAAATACAATGTAGCTAAAACTGTACAGATAGACATGAAAATATAACTGTTTATATAACAGTGAAACAATGTTCAGCATCAATTAAAATTTCCAAACACAATTAAATTTCAGTTCAGCTTTAAATGCACTCCCAGCCACATAGGATGATGATGATGATGATGATGATGATGACGACAACTTTATTTGTACCCTGCCACCATCTCCCATAGGAACTTGGGGTGTCTCACAAAGCACATAATGGTGCCATACAACATAAAATACAATATATCAACATTAAAACCAATAACACATTTAAAACCAGACATATAAAGGTAACAAGAGCAATAAAATCATAGAATCAAAGAGTTGGAAGAGACCTCATGGGCCATTCAGTCCAACCCTCTGTCAAGAAGCAGGAATATTGCATTCAAATCACCCCTGACAGATGGCCATCCAGCCTCTGTTTAAAAGCTTCCAAATCAGGAGCCTCCACCACACTCCGGGATAGAGAGTTCCACTGCTGAACGGCTCTCACAGTCAGGAAGTTCTTCCTCATGTTCAGATGGAATCTCCTCTCTTGTCGTTTGAAGCCATTGTTCCGCGTTCTAGTCTCCAAGGAAGCAGAAAACAAGTTTCTCCCTCCTTCCACCCTGTGACTTCCTCTCACATATTTATACATGGCTATCATATCTCCTCTCAGTCTTCTCTTCTTCAGGCTAAACATGCCCAGCTCCTTAAGCTGCTCCTCATAGGGCTTGTTCTCCAGACCCTTTATCATTTTAGTCGCCCTCCTCTGGACACATTCCAGCTTGTCAATATCTCTCTTGAATTGTGGTTCCCAGAATTGGACACAATATTCCAGGTGTGGTCTAACCAAAGCAGAATAACATATGGCAAATAAATAACATATGGCCATAGTCGTTAATTTAAAAACTGGATAAAGTAAAATGTAGTTCTTCTAATTAATATCTGCAGGGGGTATGTAATCTGTGTACCTCAATCTGATTTTCAGTTGATCACAGAACCAGAAATTATCCAAAAGGCCATCTAGAACAGCCCCTGCCAAAGCAGGAATCTACCATTAAAGTTTGAGTGGAGATCATCTCACCTCTATTTACAAACCCCCAGTGAAAACATGCATATCACCTTCCAAGGTAGAATGTACCACTCTTGAACAGATCAGAAATTCTTCTCACTGTTTAGTCTACTTTATGCACCGAGAATTATTTGTGATTGTCATTTTTGGCTGAGAATTCTGTTTTTTGTTGATTTTGTATGTGAATTCTGCTTTTTGTTGTTTCCAACAAAATATTTCAAGTATGAGATATTCTAGAACAGAGAAGGAAAAGGCTATAGCTACAGAAGTGAGACACAGACTTGGTTTCGGTCGAGCTACTAGCTACTACCTGTTGGTGGGGATCATTTGCTATCTTAAGGTCTGCTAATCTGGGCTTGGCCTCATGTGAGCCACCCCGAGTCCCCTCTGGGGAGATGGTGGCGGCTTATAAATAAAGATTATTATTATTATTATTATTATTATATAATCTTCCTTATAACTTTTCTGCAATATTGTGGGTGGGAGCTCAAGAATGGGATCTAAGAGACATGGATAGCAAGAACGCTGCTCCCATGTCTTGGAAGGCTGTACCTGGAACAAGTACAAGTTGAATGTCCTGCTGGAAGTGAACGATTTGAAGCTCATTTAGATTCATCAAGGAAGATGAAGAGAGTGGACTCTCCTAACGTTGCTTTATCCAAAAGCCCTTAATCATCCTTGAGCACTGTAAATTACTGATAACTACAATTTCTGGTATAGTCACTTCCTGCAGGGCTGCCAAGCCAACCAGCCGCTAACAATTGCTAGCTTCACTCCAACCACTCTGCTCACTTCTTTTTTAGCAATCATCCCAGTATTTAGGCCTTCTGCCCAACAGACTCTAAAATAATAACAGCAGAATTCACACATCAAAACACTGCAGTGATCTCTGGGACCCTGTATAATGGAGATGCATCCAGTGGTGTATGATATCCTAATAATGTGTATTGATTTGTTTTCCCTACAGATGTGGGAAACAAAAATGGCAGCAGTGAGGATAAATCAAAGAATATGGAACAAAACTTATCAAATATTTTGCCTGGTAGGTTTCATGCATTCTTTTCAGTTAGATATGTCCCTTGTTTGCAATCAAATAATAATCTATCGTAAAATGGCATTTACTTGTTTGTGAGAAGGACCTTTTTTTTCCCTTTTGACCACCAGTAATACTTTATGAAACAGATAGCACACTAGATATGCTGGTCTGTAAGATCTCATAATATTCTTTGTTATTTTTGCTGTGATATATTAAATAATATCCAGATGTCCTGGATATTATTTTAGTAAATGGGACTAGATTTGATAATGTAGAGTGGAAAATATTTAATTGCAAATAACATGCATGATTGTGACCACAAAAGATTATTGTATAATACATATGTTGTTTTTTTTAAAAGGGGATACATTTTTGTGGTTTGGTTTTACTTTAGTGTCATGAAAATCCCTTTTATTCTGCACCATTAAGTTGCTCCTTATTTCAGATTTCTGCTTTGAAGATCAAAGCCAGATCCCATAATATGCTAAGAGAGCACATTGAGTTAAATTTTGTGTTGGTAAGCAGTTGAATAAAATGAGCAGCATAATATTAAGACTTAAAATTTCATATGAGATTCACCTTCCACTAAGAAAGAAGGCAATGCCATGGAGGAGAAAGTAGAGTGGGGTCAGTACTTCTTGTAGGTTCATCCAGGACAGATTAATCTCTTACCTTTCACCACTGTACTCAGATAAGTTGATCTGAGTTTTTTGGATTGATATTTTATTAAAATGTTTAGACTTGTACATGAGAATATAGGACTTTGCCTCCTTCTGACACTATACATATAATTTCGTTTTGAAAATTATTTTTGTAAATTGTGTAGAGGTTGCGGGAAAAGAATTGGTTGAGGATTTTAGACATAATATAGTCCTCAGATGTGTTTGGTATTCTTATTGGAGTCTGTAAATTGTCTAATACAATGTGATTCCTTCAGGAGAATTTTACATCACCCGTCATTCGAATCTCTCTGAAATTCATGTAACTTTTCACCTCTGTGTGGATGATAATGTGAGATCGGGCAATATTACTGCCAGAGATCCTGCAATCATGGGCCTCCGGAATATCCTCAAAGTGTGTTGCACTCATGACATTACTACCATTAGTATTCCTCTTTTGCTGGTACATGACATGTCCGAGGTAAGCAATTGGTCACCAATAGTCTTTTCTCTTCAAATGTGGATATTGCTGTCTTTTCCTATGTTTTCAGCAATGGAAACTTAGGCTGACCTCTACCATTCCCACTTCCTAAAAACTAGTCCGTCCCCCCCATGCCCTCTGTGTATGAGTTTTTGAAAAGTGCGATTTTGGAGGCACAATTTCAAACAGTTCCAATGAGGAGGAAGCATCTAAAGAAACTAGAATGGATGTCTAAGGAATTTTCAGTTGAGCTAAGATTTCAAAGGGACGTGTTCGAGAAGATGAGAAATCACTAAACAGGGATTCAAATGAATAGTCAGTATGTGTAGGAAGAAAGTTAGAAAAGCCAATGAGCTCAAGCTTATCAATAAAAACAATAAAAATTGCTTTTTTTTATTTTGTCCATATCAAAAGGAAGAACAAGGAAATGGTAGGGCCGCTGCGTTCATGTGGTGGGAAAATGTTAACAGAGGACAGAGAAAAGGCAGAACTGCTTATCACCTTCTTTACCTCAGTCTTCTCCCAAAAGGTTAATAGAGTTCAGCTTGGGGATAATGGAGAAGAGGATGAAGAAGGTGAAAGGTAGCAGAGAATAGACAAAGAGGTAGTACAGGAATATACAGTTAATTTAAATTCTCAACCTGTGGGGCCACAAGACCTAAAATAAGGTCTGTGGCTCTAGATTATTAAATATGGTTTTCTGTGGGCAAGCAGATGGCGACTACTGGATGGTGTATGTTCTGTATCAGAAACTAGAGCTGATGTGGGTTATCCAGTGCAGTTTTCTGAATCAGCACCTCAAATAACCAAACCGAATCTAAAGTTGACCAAAAACTGATTTGTAACCCTTTTGGTATTTATATTGGAGACTGGTCCCTGGTCCAAGTGGTCCTTAGTAAAAAAAAAGAAAAAAGGTTGGGAACCACTGATTTAAATGAGTCCAAGTTTTCAGGGCCAGATGAATTACACCCAAGGATATTAAAAGAACTGGCAGAAATAATTTCAGAACCAATTGCAATAATTTTTGCGAAAGTTCCAGATTAGTCCCCATCTTCAAAAGGGGGAGGGGGAGGACCACCCAAACAATTCCTGCCTATTCAGCCTAACATCAAACAGATTCTCAAACAGTTCATTAAAGAGACAATCTGTAAGCACTTAGAAAGGAATGCCATGCTCACAAAAAGTCAGCACAGGTTTCTCAAAACAAAGTCATGTCCAGAGAAGGGCAACCAACATAATCAAAGGTTTGAAAGCCTACCCCTATGGGGAGTGGCTGAAGGAGCTGGGTGTGTTTAGTTTAGGGGAAAGAAGACTGAAAGGGAACATGATAGCTATGTTTAAATACTTGAAAGGTTGTCATAAGGAAGAGTTGTCATAAGGGGACTAGGACATGGAACAGTACAAAAGAGATTCTACTTAAACAATAGGAAAAACCTCTAGATGGTCAAAGCTGTTTGGCAGTGGAATATTGTGCCTCGAAATGTGATGGAGGTTCCTTCTCTGGAGGTTTTTAAGCAAAGGCTAGATAGCCATCCGTCAGGAGTGCTTGGAATTTATTTCCATGCACAGCAAGGGGTTGGACTGTATGTCCCTTGTGATTTCCTCCAACTGTATGATTCCTCCTCAGCATTTCCACAGTGCTTACATTTGCAACAAATACAACTATGAAAATATAAGCGAAAGGAAGAATTGTAACAAGCGCCTCTTCTTTCAACTGCAAAAAGTCTAGAAAAAACAAAGGTTGCTTCAGCTTCTAGTCCCTTTGGACACCAAGGCAAACTTGCAGGATTATCATTCTTGTACTCCTCCTCTTTTTCTCTTCAGTGTTATGAATGAAGTGTTGTTGTTCACGTTAAAAATTTCCTGGTTAGCAAAGTAAAATTAAAATTAACAGTTGGTTGTCAATGTTTCTCTTGATTTTTGTGGTTCACAAGGTTGAAAAAATTAGATATTATTATTATTATTATTATTATTATTTACTTTTATTTATTTATTTACTGTATTTGTATTCCGCCATTCTCAGCCCTCAGGCGTCTCAGGGCGGTTTACAGAGGCAACAATCCGATGCCCAATACACCATAAAACATTTAAAAGTATGAACACGTAATATAAAACCATAACAATGGTATTAAAAACATACATCAATTATGTCTCCTAATAAAAACATCCAATCTCGTCGTCTAGTCGTTCCAATTCCTATGTCATTTACTTTGCATTTTCAAACGCTTATTCAAACAACCAAGTCTTGACTCTTTTCCGAAATGTTAAGGGGGGGGGCGATCTAATGGCCCCAGGAAGGGCGGTCCATAGCCAAGGAGCCACCACTGAGAAGGGCCTGTCTCTCGTCCCCACTAAACGTGTTTGTGATGCAGGCGGGATGGGGAGCAGGGCCTCCCCAGATGATCTTAAAGTCCTAGCAGGTTCATAAAGGATGATAAGGGATGATAATAAGGTTCATAAGGGATGATCTTGCTTTACTCCCATAAATGGGACTCAAAGTGGCGAACAAAATAGAAAAAAACAAACTACATAATACAGATAAACATCCTCCCCCCAACTTGACATATAAAAAAAGCAATCCACACATTGCATACATATAAAAAGCATAAAACTAAACCACAAAATTATTATCATTAAAATCCCTGTGCCTCAGGTTGCTCTCAAACATTAAACTAAGAGTCTCAGAGAACCAAGGCCATATGAGCCTTGGTTGACCGAGATAAGCTGCTATCATGGGTTGTCGGGGAAGGCCTGCTTCCATAAAAAGGAAGTAAAAAGCCAATAGCGAAGGGGCCGAATGCATCTCTTTATAATGGGAGAGTAAAACAAACATGCTTTTGGCTGTTGCTGCCATTTTCTACCAGCTATAGCAATAATTTATCAATTTCCTAAAATTAAAAGATTCTATGGTCCTGAGAAGAGATTAGCTTTATGACACTATCTATGTGCTGCCTTTTTTTGGGTCAAAATGCTGTTTTTCATTTTCCACATACATAAAATGATATGCATACATCTTCTCACCTAAAATGGTCATCCTCCAAGTATTACTTCCTGTTTTTTCCCCCCAGAATGTCTTTTTATGACATCAGCTCTTACCTCACTGACACCAGATGTGTTGCTAATTTGTCTTTCAAACAACAAGAGCTTCCTTTTTAGAGCCCGGTTGTCATTTTTGCCAAGGCACAGATTACCAGTACACACCCACCTTGCATGTGAGCAAGAGTGTGCGTGGGCAGATAAATTACAATGGAGATCCAGTATTTCTTCCGCTAAGGCTGTGGAAAAACCCTATATCTGTACTTTGTTGCCCAACAGTGTTGTTTCTGATTCATATATTGCATAACTAGGAGAATAGCAAAAACAGATACTAAGGATTTGCATCACAACAACCTTGATTTTAAATGTTTCCAGCTTAAAATTTCTGGTTTCAACTTTCAGCTTTACTGAATCTACATAAAAGAATTTGAGTTACTGCTATCATCTTGGTATCATTCTATGGGATAATGTTGGCTATTAAACGGTTTAAATTTAAATAAACTGGCATTTGTTTTTATCAAATATGTATCTTGCCTTTCTGCTGTCAATGCACATAGTGGATAGTAGAATAGTATTTTAAATGAAATAATTCTCAAAGCCCAATGTAACATCAAACAAAATAGGCAAAACTTGGTGTTATATTATTTATTATTTATTTATTATTTATTTGATGCACTTATTAACCGCCATTCTCAGCCCTTACGGGCGACTCATGGCGGTGTACAGTACACATAAAAAGACAGTTACAAAGACCAGTATCAACAACATATAACTATACGACAAATACAAACTACATAAAAATCCGCTTCGTCTCTTAGTAGAATCATAGAAGTGAGAATATTAATGTTGTAATAGAATATTAATGTTGTAATATTTATTCATTATTTATTATTATTCATTATTATTCATTATTAGAATATTAATTATTATTAATTATTATATTAATTATTATTATTTATTATTATTCATTATTATTCATTATTAGAATATTAATGTTGTAATATTTATTCATTATTTATTTATTTACGACATTTATATGCCGCCTTTCTCACCCCGAAGGGGACTCAGAGCAGCTTACAAGTAAAAAGTAGATACAATATATTATTATTATCATAGCACAATATTAATATTATATATTACATTGTACTATAACATTATACTGTAATATTATTAGTAATATTATATTTAATATAAAATATAAAATTATAATATCATTTTATTAGTAGTAATAGTATATTGTATTACATTATAATATTATCAATATATGTATAATTATATTATATTATATTATATTATATTATATTATATTATATTATATTATATTATAAGCACAGTGCAGGAGACAAGATGGAACTGCCTTCCTGGTGCTGGGGGGGGGGGGGGTTCCCAACTGATGACAGTGGAGGCAAGATGGAACTACTCTCATGGCCCCTCTCTTCATTCTGATCTCAGAGCAATGGTTAGTGCTGGGTGGGAGGGGGACTCCCAACTGATGACAATATATTATATATTATATATACTACAACGTACGATATGGTCGCCTTGGTCGCCTTGGTGGATGACCTCCGTAGAGAACTGGACAGGGAGAGTAACTGTTGGTTCTCTTGGACATCTCAGCGGCTTTCGATACCATCGATCATGGTATCCTTCTGGGTTGACTCTCTGGGATGGGTCTCGGGGGCACGGTTTTGTCGTGGCTTCGGTCCTTCCTGGAGAGACGAATTGAGATTGCCGCACACTGCACTTACCCTATAATCCTTACATATCACCTGTCACATCAGCGTTTTTAACCCTGTACCCATTACTCTGGCCCGGCCCAGTTTTATAATGTCTTGTTGTATTGTTTATTGATTGATGTTTAATATTGCTTTAACTGTTTTTAATTTGCTTTAGGTGTTGTATTGTTCTGTTGTGTTTTGAGGCCTTGGCCTTTGTAAGCCGTATCGAGTCCTTTGGGAGATGCTAGCGGGGTACAAATAAAGTTAATAATAAATAATAAATAATAATAATATGGTGCAAATAGTAATAATTATATAATGCAAATAGTATAATATACTGGTAGTATATTATATATTGTGGCATTATAATATAGTACAATATAATATATAATAATATAGTTGTATATTATATATTACCTGTAATATTACTAATAGGATTGCAATATAGTGATATAGTACAGTATCATAATATATAATAATAATATTGTGCTGTGCTAATAATATACATTGTATATAGTAATATTGATAACAACGTAATACAATATAATAATACAATATAATGCTACATAATAATATTGTAATCTAGCAATACTATATTAAATATAATTACTACTGATAATATATAATAATATATAATGACATACTGTTTTACTGTTGTATATTTGTATATTTTAAGTTGTAATGCTTTTGATTGTGAGTCACTTTGAGTCTCCGTATAGAGAAATAAAGTGGGATATAAATAAACAAATAAATTAAAATTAACAAAATCATTAAATTAACAAAAAATATTTTAAAAATCAGCAGCAAATCATCTTAGCAGGTCAAAGCCAGAGGATAGATCGTCAAATAAAGTTCAAACTCATAGGCACCACTGCTGAAAAGCCTTTTTTCTTGCATTCTTGATAAATGCCCTCCCTGCAATGGGGGGACATAGAGAGGGATTCCTGCTGAATGTCCTAAAATGTTGGACAGGTTCATATACAGGAAAGTGCTTTTTGTCACCTTGCATTAAAAGTGTTGTTTTCAACACAGATGTATTCCCAACTGTATTTGTTTTGAAATGCACAACTTTGACGCTTGCAGCTATTGCTTCAAAGTAGACCCCATGCTTCTCACTTCTATGAGTAGAGTCATATCGACTTGCTTTGAGATTTCAAAACTAAACTTTTAGGGTGCCATCTATTAGCAATATCTTGGAAAGATTTGGTCATTTAATTTACTCTTGGAAGATGAGAACCAGGCATGTAGCCGGGGGGGGGGGGGGGGAGGGGGGCTTGAAGGGCTTAACCCCCTCCCCCCAAATTTTCAGGGTGGTCCGCGAGAAGGCCTTACTGGTACATTATTTAAACTATTATGTTTATTCATATCATAATCTGATCATCATGCTCAATATATCCCATATGCATGGGGGTATTGGGATAATGATACAAAAGATTTGCTAGGGTAGATCCTCAGGTTCCCCCCCCCCCCAATCAAACTCAACACCCCCTGAATCAAAATCCTGGCTATGGGCCTGATGAGAATGCAGCATGCACACACACACAAAACAGGTGACTTCAATAGAATAAGTACATTTGGACAGTGATGGATGGAAGAAGGCTGTCAAGAAATGTTAATAGAATAGGAAAACAGTGGTTTGGAGAAGGCAAATACCCAAAAATTTAATACAACACTCAAAATAATGGGAATACATATTTTGAAATCTAAAGGCAATCAAGTTACTTGTCATAATGTCATATTAATTTGGCTCATTTGTTGGTATGTCTTCCTAGCTTTTAACATTGTTTCTCATATTTTCTCTTTTAAGGAGATGACCATATCTTGGTGTCTGAAAAGGGCAGAGCTTGTATTTAAGTGTGTGAAAGGTTAGTGAACTTGCATCGTGCTTATTTATTAACTATTGGATATAACAGTTCTTTTCACTGTGGGGAATGGCCACAGTTTAGTGTTTGAACATTGGAAGCAGAAGATTCAGTGGTTGGCATTTTTAGTTTCATCAAGGTCACATAATAGGACTGTAAGAAAAAAACTGTTTGGGGTCCTTGGGTAGTTGCTACTAATTGGAACAGGTAGCACAGAGCTTGATTAATCACTCAAATATTTATTCAATTTCAGTTTGGTTTACTTTGTTGTTGCAAAATCTGAGAACCAGTGTGTTCTAACATTGGATTTAGACTAGGGAGATCTAGAGTTCAAATTGATCTCAGCCATGATGTCTACAAGGGTGACCATGGAAGACTCACCAGAATTGCTGTAAGTCTAAAAATGTTGATAGGATAGTAGGCTCCCTGGAAGAGGAGTGGGATACAAACTCTCAAAACAAGAAAAATATTCTTCCTATAGGATATAATGCACCCTAAATATTATTTATTTATTTATTTAGAGCTTTTATAACCCGGTCTTCTCGACCTCCGAAGAGGGACTCAGGCCAGCTAACAGCAGAAAATTCATACACACATAGAATAAACATAATAGCATCATAATTCATTAATACAAAAAGACATTAAAATACAGATCATACAATTACAAAAGCCAATTCGTCAGAGTAAAATCACAAATTCATCACCATCCGCCAGTGTGGTCAGCCGTTATTGACTCAATAATCATTCTGCAAATGCTATATTATTTATTATTTGTTATATTGATATTATTTGTGCTTTCTTACATATTGAACCCTTCTTTCTATTTTCACTACATCTCTCCAACTGAGATGCACTTCCCCACCAACATCACATTTCAGCTGATGAGTGCCTTGCAAAAATACACTCAGCAAAAATGCTTCTTGACTTCCCAAAGGGCTGCCGGAAGTAACAGTTAAGATAGACTAGATTTTTGTCTCTCTTTTTTTATGGACGACATGGTAAAAGCTTTTACCTTTAAAGTCCTACATGATTTGGGTCCAGGTAACCTACAGGATCATCTTCTCCGTACAATATGCTCCTTAGGACATTTAGATTGTCTAGCGCCATGTTCTCCAACCAACCAGAACTCGACTGGTGACCATCACCCAGAGGACCTTTTCATTGGCTGCCCTGAGATTGTGGAATGACCTGCCAGAAGAACTTGACAGCTAAATCAGCTGTTGGAAAATACATTTTAATATGTATATTTTATATAATGTTTATGATTATGTGTTTTTAGCTCTGTTGTCACCCACCTCAAGCCATGAGGAGAGGTGGGTAAGAAATAACATTATTGTTGTTATTGTTAAGATAATTTATTTATTTATTATTTCAAATATTTATATCCTGTCCTTCTCAGCCTCTGGAGGAGGATGACTCAGGGCAGCTTACAACTGGCAGTCATTAGATTTATTTATTATTTATTTATTTGCTTCATTTATATACCGCTTTTCTCAGCCCTCAGGCGACTCAAAGCGGTTAACAACCTCAAAATTCAATGCCAAACATCATAAAATGATTATAGATGCCAACACCAAAACAACAACAACAACAGTGCAGACACAATATACAACATACATCTAGTCCTCTTAAAATAAAATACAAATATACAGGTAGCCATAGATATATGCAACACCAAAACAAACAAGAGCAATATAAGCACGAGTTAAACATTAGTTAAACATTAAATTATAAAATATCAATTAAAATTATTAGCAACAATACAATTAAAATTATTAGCAACAATACAACTATGTCCAAATCCAATTCAGCATCCAGAATCCCAGTCCAAGGCCTGGGTTAGCTCATATACTTTCTCTGTGTACACTGTTCACGGAAATGGCACAAACCATTTAAAACCAATTAATGTTTCCTGTTCACCTGGTGACTTTTTCTTTCTAGGTTTCATGATGGAAATGGCTTCCTGGGATGGAGGGATTTCTCGGACTGTTCAATTCCTGGTTCCACAGGTATTAATATTAGACATTGTATTCGTTTTATTATTTGTCTATACAACAGGCTCATTACTAGACTTTGGCCCAGATCAGTTTGACCAAAAGTGATTTGTAATATTGGTGATCCGTTATGTGTAATATCCCAAAAACGGAACGGGGAGGAAGGAACTGAAAAGCTGGGCAAAACGGATCAAGAGAGCTGGATTTATTAGCTACTGGAGAGGATGGAGTTAAGGCTGCAATATACCTGAGGCAGGGATCTGCCACAGGGCTCCTGGAGAAGATGGGATTACCTGCAGCATCTTTTCTCCCTCCCCAGCAGCGAAGTGTCCATTTTGTTTTGGGAAAAGTTTCCTAGGCTCCTCCTCCAATGAGGACCCTGCTGGGAACTCGCTTTCCCAGCAGTACTTGCATGGAGTGGGCATTGAAAAGTCTCTGGATTCTTCTCGGAGCATGATGGGAATTGAAGTTTGTTTCTCTCTCTCTCTCTGTTTCTCAGCCAATAAAAGGCCTGGTTGTATCCATGCTCTGATTGGCTGAGAATGGACACAACCAGTGACTGCAATTTCCAAAACCCTCTCTTGCGGATTGACTTATTTTTAAAAATGTTATGGTAAAAACTTAAAATAATTCTAAAAAATCAGTAGATTGGTGAATTGTTCTGAAACTTGGCAGGCCTGGTTTCATGCAGATGGGCCTTAGAATGCCTGGGGATTGAGCCTTTAAAGTTTCCAATTGGAGCCAATGGGCCAAATCTTTGCTGAATGAAAATGACAACAATTCTCCTGATTCAAGTAACTTCCTGGTAAACAGAATGAGGTGTTAGCTGAAAATGGACCCCGAAACAGCATGTCTTTTGGCTGAATTGCACAAGCATACTCATTATTTGTCTCATTTTTTAAATTGAAAGTTTTAAAAAAAATATTGTCTGTTCAAAATGTAAAAGACTTCCAATCCCACATTGCTATTGCTATAATTCTTGAGACTTTTTTAACACAAAAGATAAGCAAATGGGAACGTGGATTCAAATCTCCACTCAGCTATTTCAAGTGTGCAGAATGCATGCTGCAAGCTGCTTGGAGCTATCAAAGCCCCTTAGTGCAAGGATCTAATGTGACGGGTAAAACACCACAATTTAGTTTGTGTGTCTCTGACTGGTTATTAATAAAGCCAGATATTTCCCTTGTAAGCCTAATACTAAATTACTGGGAACATATGTATTTTCTCTACAAGTAGCAAAAGTCCAAAATGAGATTTGCAGATAATTAAATAACTTTCATCCTGGATGCCTAACAGAAGATATTCTTAACGGACATAAAACCACATTTTGTGTGTTTCGAAAGTCATCATAGTTCTTTGAAGCACCATCCATTTATTTCTTGGGGGAACTGAAGAGGCTTACCTTTCCTCCTCATCTTCCTTCATGGTGTAGTGAACAGAGTGTCTAAATAAAACATGTGGTTATTGTGCGATTATGAAGGAATAAAAAATTCTACGACTTGACTTGGGTAATCTATAGAGAGCAAGAAAACATTGATTCTTTGTGTTTTTCTCTTCATTTTCCAGAGTATTTCTGAAGAAATGTTTTTCCAGCTGAGTAATATGTTGCCACAGATTTTCCGTGTCTCATCTACACTCACTCTGACATCTAAACATTAAGTCCCCTCAAATAATCCAGAAAGGAACTACTGGAAGATAACAGAAATTTAGTTTTAATACATGAAACATCTTCATGAACAATAGCTTGAATGTATGGCAGATGTTCCTAACAAAACCTGGGTCCAAAAGACAATGGCAGCATCTTTATATGAAGAGAAGTGGGTTGTTTCATGTTTTTTGCTTTCCTGGCGTAAGCCCTCCTAACATATTGCATGCAACTCTGAGATCTCCTCAAGATTTGGAAACAACTTGTTTAAAAAACATTAGAAATTGTGATATGAATGGAAGTTTACATGCCACAATATAACTTTATATCCTTGCCAAGAAATATTTATAATGTTTCAGATTGTTTGTGTTGACACAGATTTTGTATGTCATGATCAATATACTACTGAATTTTCTTACTTTGTACATGCATAGCAACTTACACAGAGAGTTGACATTTGGTATATTTCCATGCTTTCTGTAGAAATGGGTACAACTATTCTCCTCCTCTGGCTCCAACAGAGGGATTGCTGGTTCAAGCACATGTTAACTGGAAGTGATTAAAGACAAGCATTGCTGTGTGTGCATACAGTCGCTTATTTATTTATTTACAACATTTATATGCTGCCCTTCTCACCCCGAAGGGGACTCAGAGCGGCTTACAAGATATATATACATACAATTCATTATATTATTAGCATAGTACAATATCAGTATTATATATTACTATATTGTACTATACCATGATATTGTAATATTATTAATAATATTACATGTAATATAAAATATATAATTATAATATCATATTATTAGTATTATATTGTATTACATTATAATGTTATAAATATTATATTATATTATATTATATTATATTATATTATATTATATTATATTATATTATATTATTAGCATAGCACAGGAGACAAGATGGAACTGTCCCCTGGCCCCCTCTCTCTTCACTCTGGCCCATTGTCTCTCTGTCACATTATATTCCTGGGTAATCTTTATCTTTGTGCAGTTAGGATTAATGGTAAATTAGCCACAGCATCTGAGTAAGGTTCTGCAATAGAATGAGTAACAGCAGTCATAAGGCATGATTTGTTTACTGTATTAATCATTCTTAATTTTTTTTAAGTGTGGCATTAAGAATCACTGATGTAGATCTTAGGGAGCTATTTCTTGATTTAAGGCATTGGCGTGCTGGCTGATATCCGAACAGAGGGTGGGCCGGAGATGTCAATGCCTTGGTCTTTTCATTACTGGCTGCTACTTCCCAATGGATGTCAGGTGGTGCGATAATAATAATAATAATAATGATTATAATGATAATACTTTATTTATACCCCACCACCATCTACCCAAGGGGACTCGGGGTGGCTTACATGAGGCCAAGCCTGATAATACATACATCAGTAAATAAACACAGCAATAAAATAAGAGGAAAAAAAGAATATGTAGAAATACAATAAAAAAACCATTATAAATAACATATCAGCAATAAAACAAAACATTTAGAAACACAAGGACCCAACACTGTGGACAGGGCCAAATCTAATAGATTAAAAATTTAAAACACTCGGTGTGAACAGCAGTAAAATGAATCTAAACAGGGGTTTTTAGAGGGTAAGGTAGGGTTGATTGGGTTCTATCCAACAGGTAAAGGTAAAGTGCTTCCGGAAGACATTTTGCAGAGAATTGGTCAGAACAGTGAATTATTGTTTATTGGAACAACCAAGTTTTCAAGCTCCTCCTAAAGACTGCCAATGTGGGGGTTTGCCTAATATCCCTGGGGAGCAAGTTCCAGAGTTGAGGGGCCACCACAGAAAAGGCCCTCTCCCTCGTTCCCACCAGTCGCACCCGCAAAGGGGGTGGGAGCGAGAGCAGGGCCTCTCTGGCCAATCAAAGAAATCGCATGGGTTCTTAGATGGAAATGCGGTCACGCAGGTAGGCAGGTCCCAAACCATTCAGGGCTTCGTAGGAACTAACCTGCACCTTGAATTGGGACTGGAAAATGAACAGCAGCTAACAGTATCATTTCTCCAGTGGTGTGGGGCATAGACATCCTGTGATAATGCAGCGTGTCTCATTAAGAGCCACGTCCACTATTTTAACGTGGTGAGATGTGTTCCACACTGGGCATGCGTATTCAGCAGCAGAGTAGCAAAGTGCAAGGGCAGATGTCTTCACTGTGTCTGGTTGTGATCCCCAGATTGTGCCAGTCAGCTTTTGTATTATATTATTTCTATCACCCACTTTTTGCTTGGTAGATCACCAGAAGCTACTTGCGACAAATGGGGCGAAGGCCTATGTATTATTTGAATAAATATATGATGCACGTAATACCCAGCATGCTGACAACCACAGTGGTACAGTTTGCTTTTCTTGGTTATCTTAAATAAAGCTTTACTACCACAAGTGAGCTTATTTTCTGAACGAAGTAAGCCTGCACCTGACAATTGGGGTTACAGCTGTGATGAATTTACTTTGGGCAGCCTGCTGATGTCAGTAGTGAAGCAGCCAAGGACACCCTTTGAAATATAAAGATAGGTCAATCAAATATAGCAGGCTGCCTATTGGAGAACAGGAGGCATTCAAAACATGGTCCTCAACAGTTTGAGCAGAGCCTATTTCCATTCCTTCCTGACCCAACTGCTCTCAGGCTTTAGTTTCATGTCCCAAATCTTTTTCTGTTTCCAAAAATAAGCCACTGCTGCCATGTTGGAGGGAGAAAAACAAGAAGGGGAGTATTTTTAGGGCTATTAATTCTGATCACATGCCCAGGAAGTGAACGGGAAAAATCCTTGCACAAAGACCACTTATCACTATGTCCTGTGAAGCCACTCTTCACTTCACATTCCCTGCTTTGGTCCTTCTGGGCTTTCTGGCGGAGATTGCATTTTTGTATCCAGTGGTGAACAGAACAAATGGCAACCTCCTGGACAGAGGATGGGGATCTCTCTTATCCAAGTCCCTGGCTGGGATGTCAGGAGAAAGCTCTGATGTCAACTGGGAGACTGACTATTTGCTAGGAATCAAGAGACAACGGAGGCTTTACTGCAACGTGGGCATTGGGTTTCATCTCCAGATATTTCCAGATGGACAGATAAGTGGTGTTCATAATGAAAATCAATACAGTGAGTTGCATCACAATGTGCAGGAGTGGGGTTGATGTCATGTAATTGATACTATTAGATGAAATGCATCTGTTGCCGTTTAAAATGTTTTAGAATCAATCAGCACCTGAACTATCCAGGCTAAAACATACCCTGAATACTTGGACAAAATTAGATATCAACCTATTTTTATTTCACTTGACTTTACAGTCTTCAAAAAGCAAGGCGCCTGCAACAATCTCTCCCATGCTCTTCTACCACCACCACCACCTCCTTTCCAGGTAGATTAATTTTCCTGAGGTTGGCTTAGTTTTGAATGCCTGCTTGCAAATAGCTCCAGAACACAGAGGAATGTTTAAACATGGCCTCAAAACTGTAGTGTTGTTTTTTTATTGTAATTTACAGGTTTAAAAGTCAATCACCAGTTTTGCCAATTAGTTGCCTAAAGTATAGACAAAATTTAAATCATTTACATACATTTATTTTGTGATCTATATGGTGGTGGTTTTAAAGGGATCGTTGTAAATGTCAATGAATTTGGAAATTTATTTGGAAATTTTATGATTTGTCTTAAATATATTCTCTGATTTCGGAAGACATTATGACATGCTTGCAATACTATACTGGCTCAATAGACAAATTAATGCCCGGTTAACATTTCTTAGATAGAAATAAAAAGATAAAATAATGTAGAAACCTATACTCAACCAAAAAAACAGTGTCTAATTTTATTGCCAGAATCCACTTAGGACACCCCTTTCCTATTAGATATGCTATCCTGCAAGTTATTGCAGCAATCTGTAATAATAATAATAATAATAATAATAATAATAACAACAACAACAACTCTTTAGTTATATTCTGCGCTTCTCATCCCAAAGAGGACTCAGGGCGGATGAATGTCAAACATTCAATGCCACTTTGTATAGACAATACACAGACAGACAGAACAGAAAGGAGGTATTGTAGACTCAGTGTCGGCTGTTTATGGTGCCAAGAAAGGTGAGTCCAGCCACAGGGGGTGCTGTTGCTCCATTCTCTATGACAAAGAGCCATTAGGACCTCCTCCTTCATTTCTGGTCACCCAGCATTTTCTGATCTTCTTTCTTTATGGCGTTGTAAAACACCTCCCCTGTTTTTAGCGGTACCTAATTTCTCTAATTACAGCTAAAGCTGTTTTCAACTGCTTAGGTAAACAGTGAGTAGGGCTGACAGTCAACTGCTCATCCGGGGCTTTGAACTTGCAACCTTTTGGTTGACTGATCTTATAGTTGCTCGTAATTTACCAGCTGTGCTAAACCTCCGGCCCTGTACTGCTTTAGTTTTTAAAAGCAATTCTACTGTTAAACTGATAACAATTATTTATTCATTTACCTTACTTATATACCGCTGTTCTCAGCCCGAAGGCAACTCACAGCGGTTAATTTAATGCCACACTTTTAAAAAAGTTAAGAATGATTAATAAAGTTCACCAAATCATAAGGCAATGAAATGGTTATATACATCTTACACCCATAAGGTACATGAAAGGAGAAAGGTCAGTTACCCCCACCTATAGTATTTTCTCAGAACTAAGCTGGGACACAGCAACAATTATGATTATTCTGCCATACCTAACTTAATCCTCTGAAACACTTTTATTGCTGAATTCAATAGTATCTAAATTATTTGTATGTAATGCAGAATGCGTCAAACTTACACACAAGTGAGTGCCTTTGATTAAGAATAAAGCCTCTTTTTTTTCTTTCTTGGGGAATCATGCTCTGAAGAACTATGTCCCAATGACCTAAATCAGTGGTTCTCAACCTGGAGTCCCCAGATGTTTTTGACCTACAACTCCCAGAAAACCCAGCCAGTTTACCAGCGGTTAGGATTTCTGGGAGTTGAAGGCCAAAAACATCTGGGGACCCCAGGTTGAGAATCACTGACCTAAATCATACTGACCTCATCATAAAACCCTGGTGAAGACTCTTGCTTCACCAGGCCTCCCACTCGGTGACACTTGTCCATCATATGGAGAAAGTGTCGCCATTGTGGGGAGGGCCCGTGTGGGTTTCAATGGAGCCAGCTCAACACAAGATGGCTTCCATGCTGCTGGGGAAAGTGTCCGGCAATGCTTTCTCCCGGGTGAGGTTGTGGTCTACGTCGGAAGTCACATGATGTTGTGTCCTCTGTCTCTTAGGACACTAAAATCACCCTATCTAATGAGGTGTAGTCACCAGTTGGGTAATCAAGAAAACATTGATTAGTAAACAGTCCTTTTACTTAGCATCAACTTTTTAGTCAGCATTATATAATGGTTCCTTAAGATTAAAAAAAACTGGTTAAAGATTTCTGTGTCTCACATAGCTATCACCTCAAAAGCTCACTTCATAAGCAGTGCATACCCACAACCAACACATCAATTTCCATGTTGATATGGAGCAGGGGATTGAGCCGGGGTGGCTCAGTTTTATTCCTGTAGCTGGATGTGCTGTGACAGAGGCATCTGGAGATCTTTGTAAGCCCTCCTTGCAGAGAGTTCAACCACAGAGAAAGAGCCCCTCCCCCAAACAACAGAGAAATGACATTGTGGGGATTGGATGCTGTTAACACTGTGAGTTCGGGCTGATTTTAGTCCTTATGGGGTCATAACAGAATACCAACTTATGCATCAATTATAAACGTGAATTGTGATGCCATCATAATTCACTTGAAGAATGCTGGCCAACATTACATAAAAGGTTTAATCTTCTCTATATTTATTGTACTAGTTTTACTCATAAAGCAAGAGAAAAATCCATATTTTTTGCCTCTCTCTTCTCTAGGTCTCTTTGAACTATCATCAGTAGAGCGAGGCGTGGTTAGCCTCTTTGGTATGAGAAGCAGTCTCTTCGTTGCAATGAACAACAAGGGGAAATTGTATGGCTCAGTAAGTATTGCTGAGGTTCAACTTTCACCAAGTCTTTATCTGTGAAATATGTGAATATTTGCATCTTTTAAAAGTGATATCAGAATCAGCTATTTTGATAAGTATTTAAATAAGTGTAGCCGGTAACAAATACCTTGATACATTACAGAGATATTATATTGTATGATATAGTAATTATATCATACAATATAATAATATATCGTATGATATAATATATAAGAGTGCAATTAATAGATTTATAGCTGAATCTCTTATTATCTTGGATTCAATTCACATAAAAATTAATATCGGTTGATCACTTGCTGTGCATTATTAGTTGAGTGTGTGAGCAAGCCCTCCATGAAAAACATCTTGCCAGATGAACAGAAAGGCGACAAACGGAAAAGCGGGGGCACAAAAGACCAGTTATTAATTGACAAAATGATTCTGGAGAACTGCAAAAGCCGAAAAACCAATCTTCACATGATGTGGATTGTCTACAAAAAACCTTTGACTCACTCCCACACAGGATTTGTAAAAATGTTGGCACTTTTATTGAAAATATGATGAAGCACTAGAAAACTGAACTGTTTGTTGGAAATGTTTGTTGGACCATCTCCTCAGCTGTTGCAAGAAAATCGCACAGACAGACTACAAACAAACACACAACTCTGTGGCCCAGATGATTCACTGGAACTTATGTCACAAGTACCACCTGTCAGCAGTAAAGATTTGGTGGGATCATAAACCTGCAAAGCTCGTTTTTTCCGTGGGAAAAAACATGCAAAAATACTGTGGGACTTTCGAATCTAGACTGACAAAGTTTTGGAACACAATACACCAGACATCATGATTGTAGAAAAGAAAAAAGTCTGGATTATTGATGTCACCATTCCAGGTGACAGTTGCATTGAGGAAAAACAACAGGAAGAACTTAGCCGCTATGAAGACCTCAAAATTGAACTGCAAAGGCTCTGGCATAAACCAGTACAGGTGGTCCCAGTGGTCATCGGCACACTGAGTGCCATGCCAAAAGATCTCAGCCAGCATTTGGAAACAATAAACATTGACAAAATCACGATCTGTCAACTACAAAAGACCACCTTACTTGGATCTGTGCGCAACATTCAAAAATACATCACATAGTCCTAGACGCTTGGGAAGTGTTCGACTTGTGATTTTGTGATACGAAATTCAGCATATAGATCTCATTGGCTGTGACATACTGTGTTTTTATGTCAATAATAATAATAATAATAATAATAATAATAATAATAATAATAATCTTTATTTATATCCCGCCACCATCTCCCCAAAGGGGACTCAGGGCGGCTAACATGAGACCAAGCCCAGAATCACAATACAGCAAAATAAAATACAACGAAGCAAAGAATAGTTGCAAAATAAGATACATAAAATAGCAAAATAAAATAGTTACAAAATAACAAGATAAAGAAATAGAACACAATGGGTGAGCCAACTGCATCTCCTACTGCAATCTCCTATTGCAGTAGGAGATGCAATAGATCTGCTTATAAGTAGATCTGCTTATAAGTAGTTTTTCACTTAGAATATTTATGGAATTATTTTATATATTCCTTTCAGTGTGCATTGTATTCACTGAGTTTGTATATTTTTGGTATATACTTCACAGAGCTTGATGTCTAAAATATGACAGTAAGTAAACAAAAGAGGGGTGGGTTAGAACTGGCATGACTTTGAAGAAATATAGCTACATAATACAACCAAACTGTGCTTCTACCCCTTCTCTATTCAGGCAAGTTTCCAAGATGAATGCCAATTCAAAGAAACCCTTCTTCCGAACCACTACAATGCCTATGAATCATACCTGTACAAAGGTTTTTATATTGCACTTAGCAAATACGGGCGAACGAAAAGAGGAAGCAAAGTCTCTCTTGCTCAGACAGTCACACATTTTTTACCCAGACTATGAAGACTAACAGGTGCTCAGCAAAACTCTTATTTTGCACATATGGACATTTTTTCAGGTAAAAGATTCCTGTACATTTTCTGTTAATATTTATGTATATTTGGGATCTGTTACACAAACCAGAAACAACTTAAAATAGATTAACTACAGTTTAAACTTATACTGAAACAACAAATGATTGACAAATGTATGATTGCAAAATCTAACTCTCTAGAGAGAAAAAATGCATATTCTCAGGTGCCTATTAAAGGCAGCATCATTTATTTGTTAAATTCAAAACTTTTTTAGAAATATAGGATTTACTCCAGGTTTGGGACTTCCACAGGCTTCTAGAGCCATCCATATGTCAAGAGAAAGAGCCATGAAAGCCTTCAACAACACAGCTATTCATTACTCGTACATCGGAACAAGGAAAGAAACATGAAATTTGTTTATTATGTGTATAATATGATATGTGAAAATTGTAAAAAATGTATACTTTGATTACGCAATACTTTGGTGCATATTTTGAATATGCATTGCATCTCTTGTAGGGATGTGCACGGTGACGTTTTTCAAAATGGGAATCTGGGAAATTTGGCTGATTTGACAATTGAATGTCTGAAAACCGGACGGGTGACGGGGCTCGAATTTACTCCGCTGAAACACACCAGGTGGCAGAGCTGATAATGGCTGCTTTCGGTTGCTTTCAGCTGCATCATGGCATCAGCCACATGTGCGCAGGAGTTTACTCAAATTGCACATCCCTAATCACTTCATAACTTGTATGAAGGTCGAATGAAAAGTAATGCCTTCATCTTCGTAACTCTTCAACAGATAGCAGTACTGGTATGCAGCAGGTACTGGCTTGTTCAGTAGACTCTCCTCTACAGTTTCATTTTGGCGGGAAACCTTAGCATTGAAAGTTTGTGTTGTTAAAGTGCAAAGTATGGAACCCTGCGCAGACAGTCGGTCAATGTGACTTAAGCAACATGCACTCATTGAATTCTTGACAGCAGAAGGTGTCACCCCAAAGGAGATTCATCAGAGAATGCAAGCTGTTTATAGTGATTGTGTTGATCTGAGTACTGTGCATCATTGGGCGAGTAAGTTTAAAGGTGTTGACGTGGGAACATTGACTTGCGTGACAAAGAGTTGGACATCCTGTGACAGCAACCACCGAGTTTCACAAGGAAAAGGTTGACAGATTGATTCAGGACGATTGTCGTATCACTCAGAGAGAAATTTCAAGCATAATCGGCATTTCACAAGAACATGTGGGTCACATTATTGCTTTGCTTGGCTATTGGAAGATCTGTGCATGATGGGTACCCAGGATGCCGACACTGGCTGCGGAAACAGAGTATCGACTTCTTCTGTAATGGCTTCCGAAAACTTGTTCATTGTTGGCAGAAATGTATCCAATTGTCTGGTGATTATGTGGAAAAGTGAATAGTGGTAGTTAAAGAGCACACTCTAAAGAGTATTTCTGTGTTTGATTTATTAAAATATTCCCATCCAAACCCAAGTAATTAAGGTAGAGGCATTACTTTTCATTCAACCCTCGCAATAAATGTAAACATACACAGATGGGAATAACTAAATTACCATTTAGATATCTTCAAACACTTGAAATTTAGTTTTTAGTACATTTGAAATTAATTTGCACAGACTTTCCAGTTTAAGAGGAGCCTTTTCACATTTCTGGTTGTTGCAGAGGGTTCTGAGGCACAGCCCATGGTCTGTGCTATGACTCCTTGTGGTACTACTCAGGGCAGCTGTGTCTCACTTTTACCCATAGTAATGCAATGGCATCCTTTCTAAAACACATTCCTGTTGGGAATAAGTTATCCCTAAACTCATCTGTAGCTGCATATTAAGTGGAATCTTAATAGCATTAAGCATTATTAGTGTTTAATGCACTCTTTTGGGAGGAAATTTGGTTTACCATTTTGGATCTTGTTACGGGGAGATCCCTGACTTCTCACAAAATATAATAAAAACCAATGCCACAAATTTCAAGAACATTTTCTGAAATTTCTTTGGTTTTATGGTCTAGTTACTTAATACAAAAATGGACATGAATTCCAAAACAAGTTGTCGTGTTTTTTTTATAGTATTTGACAAAAATGCATTATTTTTAAGTGTTTCTGTGGAAGATATTTACAAGCTGGAACATGTCCAGAGGAGGGCAACTAAAATGATCAAGGGTCTGGAGAACAAGCCCTATGAAGAGAAGCTTAAAGAGCTGGGCATGTTTACCTTGAAGAAGAGAAGGCTGAGAGGAGACATGCTAGCCATGTATAAATATGTGAGAGGAAGTCATAGGGCGGAGGGAGCAAGCTTGTTTTCTGCTTCCCTGGAGACTAGGACGTGGAACAATGGCTTCAAACTACAAGAAAGGGGACTCCATCTAAACTTTAGGAAGAACTTCCTGACTGTGAGAGCTGTTCAGCAGTGGAACTCTCTGCCCCAGAGTGTGGTGGAGGCTCCTTCTTTGGAGGCTTTTAAACAGAGGCTGGATGGCCATCTGTCAGGGGTGCTTTGAATGCAATTTTCCTGCTTCTTGGCAGGGGATTGGACTGGATGGCCCACGAGATCTCTTCCAACTCTATGATTCTCTTCTCCCTCCACATCCTGACCTCCCATCCCAGAAACACAAATTTGCTCTTCTGTTTATACAGCCTTTCAAAGAATACCAAGGATGCCACATTCCCTACATTTGAGACTTATTTTGAGAGACCCTAATTCAACACGTGCCATAAATATCTGTGTCCAGAAGCCTTGAGATGTTTAAATGGGTAAGGGACTCTCCTAAATTTGAAACATGGTTTAGCCTGATGTCACAAGTTTGGAATTTTTACAGCCATCTCACAGATGAATTGTATGTTCAAGGCAAAAGGTCCAGCTTCTCCAAACTCTTAACAGTCTTAAATGATCCCTTGCAGTGAATAAATACATATTTTCAGGTATTCTGTTGCAAATGAATTTGTTGCATTTCTATGTCACTCTGCCTATAAGAATTTCAAAAATGGATTTTAATAGTATATAAGTAAAAGGTAAAGGTTGTCCCCTAACATGAAGTTCAGTCGTGTCCGACTCTGGGATGTGGTGCTCATCTCCATTTCTAAGCCGAAGAGCCAGCGTTGTCCTTACACACCTCCAAGGTCATGTGGCTGGCATGATTGCATGGAGCGCCGTTACCTTCCCACTGGAGCGATACCTATTGATCTACTCACATTTGCATTTTTTCGAACTGCTAGGTTGGTAGAAGCTGGGGCTGTCAGCAGAAGCTCACGCCGCTCCCCGGAATCGAACCTGTGACTTTTCGATCAACAAGCTCAGTATATAGTATATAGTATACTGCTAAATTTAAAAGTTTCAACTACAGTAGACTCATTGAAGCAAATGGAGCTTTTTAATCTTACTTAATAGGCTATTTTTTTTATTCAGACAGGCTTTTTAAGAAGGAGATTTTTAAGATCAAGTCCGGGTGCTGTCGTTTTAGATATAAATAATTTTTAATCAATTTTAAGAATTTTCTGTTTATTTTTTAATACCATTAATAATGAATTCTATTTTAATGTTTGTATGTTTTTTGCAGTTTAAAATTGTATTGCATTGGGTTTAATGCTAGCCTCTTTGACCCTCTTGTTTGGAATAATAATAATAATAATAATAATAATAATAATAATACTGCAGATTCTGAAATACAACACCGCTTGAGCTCTGTGAGTGCAGCATTTTTCCAAAGGAAGTACAGAGTGTTTGAGGACCGGGACATCTGTAAGGATAGCAAGGGATAGCTATTGTCCGCCCAGCCCTGCTATATGCCTGCAAAACGTGGACTATCTACAGATATCACATGCAACTTGTGGAATAATTCCATCAGCGTTGCCTCTGAACAATTCTGCAAATCTCTTAGGAAGACAAGCAGACAATTGTCAGCGTGCTGGAGGAAGCAAAGACCACCAGCATTGAACCGATGGTCCTCCACCATCAACTCTGCTGGACCAGCCACGTTGTCCGGATGCCCAACCACTGTCTCCCAAACCAGTTGCTCTACTCCAAACTCAAGGACGGAAAACAGAATGTTGAGGACAGGAAAAGAGATTTAAAGATGGGCTTAAAGCCAACCTTAAATACTGTGGCATAGACACTGAGAATTGGGAAGCCCTGGCCCTTGAGTGCTCTAGCTGGAGGTCAGCTGTGACCAGCAGTGCTGTGAAATTTGAAGAGGTACGATTGGAGGGCGAAAGAGAGAAATGTGCCAAGAGGAAGGCACATCAAGCCAGCCCAGACCAGGACCACCTTCCACCTGGAAACCGATGCCCTCACTGCGGGAGAAGATGCAGATCAAGAATAGGGCTCCACAGTCACCTATGTATCCACCACCAGAACACCGATCTTGGAAGACAATAATCCTCGCACTATGAGAGATTGCCAAAGAAAGTAAGTAAAGTAAGTAATGTAGATTGTGACTGCATTTTCCCCACCTCTGCTTTAAGGTATGTTTCTACAATCCAAGCCCTTGCAGAGCTTATGGACTAGTGCCATTATCACACGAGATGGACTGATGGGATTTGTCACCCAAATGCCAGATGATACATGTTTTTTTGAGGGGCTTTACTTACTTACTTAGGCAATCTCTCATTGTCTGAGTATGATGGCCTTCCAAGTAGATATGAAAAAACATGGATGCACACATCCTCTGGGGATTTGAGTGTACTACAGTAGAGAAGGCAGCAACGGGCCCTAGGTGCCAGGAAGACAGTACGTGATGATGGTGGTGGATGCTTCTGTTCATTCATTTGCTCTGTAGAACCTGCTTGCTAACTTGTGATTGGTGGTAGTAGAAAATGGCTTCTCCAGGGACATGGTTATTGGCCACCTTCCATCAAGATACCCCAGCCATATTTCTAAGCTTTGGCCCACCTTCCCACACATTTCCAAATTCATACTAGACCTACTCCACTTAGGCAGAAAAAAATGAAATGCAAAGATACAGAATAGGGGATGCAAGGCTCGAGAGAAGTACATGTGAAAAAGATCTTGGAGTTCTCGTGGACAACAAGTTAAACATGAGCCAACAATGTCATGCAGTGGCAAAAAAAGCCAATGGGATTTTGGCCTGCATAAAGAGGAGTATAGTGTCTATATCCAGGGAAGTCATGCTACCCTTCTATTCTGCCTTGGTTAGACCACACCTGGAATATTGTGTCCAATTTTGAGCACCACAATTGAAGAGAGATGTTGACAAGCTGGAATGTGTCCAGAGGAGGGCGACTAAAATGATCAAGGGTCTGGAGAACAAGTCCTATGAGGAGCAGCTTAAAGAGCTGGGCATGTTTAGCCTGAAGAAGAGAAGGCTGAGAGGAGACACGATAGCCATGTATAAATAGGTGAGAGAAAGTCATAGGGAGGAGCGAGCAAACTTGTTTTCTGCTACCCTGGAGACTAGGTCATGGAACAATGGGGCTTCAAACTACAAGAAAGTGCCTAAAACCTTGGCCTGCACTTAAACACAACCAGCACTAACATAATTACCATCTGTCAGCTGCAAAAGGCCACCCTACTCGGATCTGCATGCATTATTTGCTGATACATCACACAGTCCTAGACACTTGGGAAGTGTCCGAAGTGTGATCCAATACAACAGCCAGCAAAGTGATCTTGCTTGCTGTGTACTAATCTTGTTGTGTTTCAGGTTGTTGTTGTTGCTGTTGTTGTTGTTACTATTATTATTTAAGTGTGTGTATGAGTGGTGCTTCTGGAAGTACTAAGGTGTCCAGCTCTGCTCCCAGAGCTCCTGAAGTTTCATGAAAAACAAACAAAGGGGAGACATGTATGAAGGCAAGTCAATGTGCTTTGAAGTGTGTTCAAAACTGTTTGGTGTGATAAAAAGAGGGCTAGTCAGGCATGTTCATGTATTAAGCAATATGGGTTTACAAGGGTAGAACCCATTTTAGGAGCTTTCTGTGATAACATCCTTGATGGCCTCACCCTTCTGTTGTACATCCTGGATTTATGACCATCAAGCTGCTTGCTGGCTTTACTTGGATCCTGGCTTGATTGATGGTTTCTTGATCATAGACTGTTTGTTATTGGATACCTTAGGTTTTCTACCTCTGAAGTTATTTCTGGCAAAATCATCTGTTCAACCCCATAGCAGATGGTTGATGACCAACTTAGTCACAATTCCATAAAGGTCATGCACATCTCCAGTAGTGATCAATACATCTTCCTTGATCAGTTCAAGACCCCTGTGCTTGAAATTCTATAATATCAAAACTTCAGGGAGCGCTGTCTGTACATTCTTTGGTTGTTAATCAACTACATTAAAACAGGGATCGACTGCTGGGGCTTTGAAAGAAACAATGATCTATCACCAGCAAAAATACTTCTTTAACATTTTAAATCAACATGCACAAGTCTCATTGATGCAAGAATTCTGTCTAACGCCACGTGCTAAGAGTTCTAATCACAAACTGAATATAAAAGGAGACTATGAACATCCCTACTTTATATCGTGTTTCATTGGAAAACAGAATAAAGAAAAACCTGGTGGTGAATATAATATTTGTATTAATTTAAAAAATATTTTAGAAAAATCCAAATTAGCCAATATTGTGAAACTAAATGGCTAGTAAATTTTATTAAAGGCCCTTTCAGCTGCTGCCTAATAAGTTCTATCCAAGTATAAAGCAATCTGTCCACAACCAATTATTATCAACTCGCTGCCTGCTTTGATAAATTCACCAGGTTCGGATTTAAGATTACATGCCTTTTTTGTAATCGATTAGCTAAAATATATTTTGATATTTTCATATCAATTATTATTATTATTATTATTATTATTATTATTATTATTATTTATTTACCTTACTTATATACCGCTGTTCTCAGCCCGAAGGCGACTCACAACGGTTCACAACAAATACGAACAGCAAAAGTTCAGTGCTACAGTATAAAAACAGTTAACAACCTAACACATTATACAATTAATAAACAGTTACTACAATACCCATTCACTGTCGTCTCATCATCAAAAACATGTTCCAGATTCATCATCCATTGTTCTATTCCAGTGTTCATTAACCAATCATTGCACTAATTATTCGAACGCCTGCTCAAACAGCCAGGTCTTCACTTTTTTGCGGAATACCATTAGAGATGGTGCTAGTCTAATGTCCGTAGGAAGGGCGTTCCGCAGCCGAGGAGCCACCACCGAGAAGGCCCTATCTCTCATCCCCGCCAGCCGTGCTTGAGAAGCAGGTGGGATCGAGAGCAGGGCCTCCCCGGAAGATCTCAAAGTCCTGGTGGGTTCATAGGCAGAGATGCGGTCGGATAGGTAGCTTGGGCCGGAACCGTTTAGGGCTTTAAAGGCCAACGGCAGCACTTTGAATTGAGCCCGGTAGCAGATCGGTAGCCAGTGGAGTTGGCGCAACAGAGGGGTTGTATGCTCCCTGCGCTCCGCTCCTGTTAAAATCATGGCTGCCGAGCGTTGGACTAGTTGGAGCTTCCGAGCTGTCTTCAAAGGCAACCCCACGTAGAGAGCATTGCAGTAGTCTAAACGGGATGTAACCAGAGCGTGGACTACCGTGGCCAAGTCAGACTTCAATCTATATAAATAAAAATGTAATGTTCGTTTGTGATATTCACAGAACTCAAAAACCACTGGGGGAATTGACACCAAATTTGGACACGATTTATGTCCTCCACTCAACCCCCCCCCCCCAAAGAAATAGCAGAAACCCCAAAAATCCACACAAGGTATACAAGTTTTTGCGTTTTCCTTTGGTAGATGAAATACTGTGTTGCACTTGACGGCACTGCTGAAGGATGGAGATGGATAGTACAGGCAGTTCCCAAATTACAAACATCTGACTTACAATGACGCATAGTTAAGAACAGGAGTGAGACAACAGAAAGTGAGAGAAATCTACCTCCTGGGAGGAAAATCAACTCCCTGAAAGAGTTATCATGGGGAAAAGGTGTCTCAGACAAATCTTTCTCACCAATCCTTATTTCCACAAGCCAAATTTTTCAACATCCAATTATCACAGGGACAGAAAATGAGGTGAAATCTTCTGAGCAGGGGCACAGACAGCAAACAAATACCACATGATTGTTAACATTTTGCTATGCTATTCAAGGTAGCCAAGGCTGCCAACTCTCCACCAAAGTCAACATTGAAACCGAAATACAACACCGCCTGAACTCTGCGAGTGCAGCATTTTCCGAATGAAGCAGAGAGTGTTTGAGGACCGGACATCCGTAGGGATACCAAGGTGCTTGTCTATAAAGCTAAACCTTCCAACCCTGCTATATGCCTGCGAAACGTGGTCTACAGATGTCACATGCAACTCCTGGAACGATTCCATCAGCACTGCCTCCGGAAAATCCTGCAAATCTCTTGGGAAGACAGGCGGACAAATGTCAGTGTGCTGGAAGAAGCAAAGACCACCAGCATTGAAGCGATGGTCCTCCGACACCAACTCCGCTGGACCGGCCACGTTGTCCGGATGCCCGACCACCGTCTCCCAAAGCAGTTACTCTACTGCGAACTCAAGAACGGAAAACGGAATGTTGGTGGACAGGAAAAGAGATTTAAAGACGGGCTCAAAGCCAACCTTAAAAACTCTGGCATAGACACTGAAAACTGGGAAGCCTTGGCTCTTGACCGCTCCAGCTGGAGGTCAGCTGTGACCAGCAGTGCTGCAGAATTTGAGGAGGCACGAATGGAGGGCGAAAGGGAGAAGCGTGCCAAGAGGAAGGCGCATCAAGCCAACCCCGACCGAGACAGCCTTCCACCTGGAAGCCAATGCCCTCACTGTGGAAGAAGATGCAGAGCAAGGATAGGGCTCCATAGCCACATACAGACCCACAAGAATGTTGGAAGACAATCATCCTCGGAAAATGAGGGATCGCCTAACTAACTAACTAATTAACTAACTAACTATGCTATTCAAAGCTTTTATATTAAAAATGTACCTGTTCTGGCTTACATACTAATTCAACTTAAGAACAAACCTACAGAGACTTGTTTGTGACTTGCGGACTGCTTGTATAGTATTTCTGTGGCCGGGCTGGTATATTGTTACTCCAGTCCAGCTTCCAATTTATGAAGATACACCTCTAGTCCAACACTCAAACCATTACACCACTCTAACTGCCTTCATATACATTATACTTTAATATAATTTTCTCAAACATTAAAAGAGACAATGTTAGAAAAATTGTTAATATAAGTGTCAGATGAATACATATCCAAACAGAAAATGCAAAAGATTTGAGTTAAAAGCAACAATTCCTTTCTTTTTTAGTATTGTTGTAGTCATGAGCTCTAGGAAGTTTGTGTGTTAGTGGGAATATGAAGGTGGGCTGTCTCTCTGGCAGTTATATTCTAGGAGTAATTACAGACCAAGTCAACAATATGTTATGTACTATGAATTCTTTGTAATATTGCTTCTTACCACAGACCATAGCCTAAGTGTTGTTAAATCTCACATCCTGTAATGACTGTATTCAGGACAACCTATCTTTGTCATCCAACCCACACAAAGCCAACATCCTGGTTCAGCTGACCTATATGAATCAAGTCAAGCTAGTGCCGGTCAGTGGTGCTTGTGTCCCCAATATACAGAAGCCAAGAGTATCTGTTGTGTGGCTGCCAAATATATTGTCTGTAATTCAAGACCTTATGCACATTTCTCCACTTCTGTGTAACTGTTGCTTTTGTAAAATGCCTAGAAGAGTATTTACTGAGGAGCAGGGATTGAAATCCTAGCTCCTCAATAATGGAATCATTTTCTTCAATAATGAGGAAAGCAAAGAGTGGGGAAGACTGGAGTATTTGAAAGCCAATATCATACACTTTAAGTCCCTTTGGAACTGCCCTGAGTCCCTTTGGGGAGATAGGGTGGGTTATAAATAAAGTTATTTATTTAATATAAGGTTCTCAATTTCAGCAATTGCTTCTTTGGGTATCACAAACTAGCTAGCATCAAGCAAGGGAAATATATATTTAACTCATGAATCCTGAAAAATTTACAGAAAGCCACACAATAGGGCTACATACTTTCTTTATATGAGGACCTTTTCTATAGTCACAGGGCTATGATCCTCTTTAAAAAGAAAGAGTGCTGTCTTAAATGTTTTGTGTATGTGTGAATTTTTTATAGTTGATATTTTGTTTTGAATGCACAGTCTGTGCAATAGTGATTAATACCTACAATACCATACTTAGTGAAGTTATCAGGGCATATCACTGTAACTTGTCTCTAGTCTCCGATCTTGGCATTGAAAATAAAGTGATCCTGTTACAACTGCAGACACACAATCCATGAATTCAAACTACACAATACCTTTAGTGTACTTGATGAACTCAATTATGAGACTGGAGGGACTGCTGAGAGATGAAACACGTGGCTTTCAGAGAGACAAGAATGCAAAAGAGAGAGGGTGGTGATGCTGTTGTTCTTTGTACGACAAGCTTGTATAGAGATGCAAAATAGGAAATCTCTCTTATAAGTGAGGGATGGAATCAAGGAGTGAACATTCCCCTTTACTTTGGTTGTATATGGCAAAAACGCAATTCGCAAATCTGTTTTTGGGTCTCCAAAATCAGCAGAAGATTCCTATGATTAGAACAAATCCACAAAGGAGTAGTGGCCATCTTAACCTCCCTGTGAAATTTGCATTAATCTTAAATATATTTGTCTATATTTAGCAGAAGCTGATACTAGTACCAGTGTATTATAAAGTTTTGATAGATGCCTTGGTTTGAAGGCGGGGGGAGAATTCATGTATGTTTTTATGTAATGTTAATATATATTTTTGTAAAGGGAGGAGATACAAGGATAGGGGAGGGGGATTATTTAAGTGACACAAGCATTGCTTTGTTTTATTTTATTTTAGTGTCTATATTATTTTAGTGCCTAATTTTTATTTTTATTGGGGGAATTTATGTTATATTTTTGGAAAATGTAATAAAATATTTTTAAAACTTGCTTTGTTTCTTCCACTTCTAAGAAAGCTAGAATACTAATAACTATCAAGACATTTCATTCCAATGTATTATCAATTTATCAGAATTTGAGAGAGAGAAAAAGAAAGAATTAAAAAAATATCATCTGCTGTATCTAAGGCAAGACAACCTTACCTCTTTGGCTGGAACACTCAAGATGCTGTTGAAGTAAGATGGAAGAGAGAGCAGAGCATTTTTTTAAAGCACATTCCCCCTTCCCATTGCAAATAGGGAAATCTTCTGTAAATTCTCCTTAGCTTAAGGGCATGTTCTGCAACCATGTAGATTAGTGGTTCCCAACCTTTTCTTGAACAAGGACCACTTTGACCAGGGATCACTCTCCAAAATTAGTATCCAAAGGGTTTCAAATTAGTTTTTGGCCAACTTTAGATTCGGATTGGTTGTTTGAGGTGCTGATTCAGAAAATTGCATTGGATAGACCACATCAGCTATAGTTTCCGATAAAGAACATATGCCACCCAGTAGTTGCCCAATGCAATTTTCTGAATCAATACCCCAAATAATCCCAGGAATAGGCCTGAAAACGAAGACACCAAGATTTTTTTTTGTTGGGCTGTGATATGATCTGTGGATTATGTTAACATTTGTATAAAAAAAAAGAAGGGGAAGAGGTCGAGGTTGAAAAAAATACAAAAAGCGGAGTGTGAGACCCAAGAAACTGTCTCTAATGACTTTCTCTAGCCTCCTTGCAATGAGCGTATGGCCACGAGGAACGGATTGTGGTGTCTGAGGCATTGCAATGGTGTAGTAACAGTGAGGCTGAAGACCGTATTTTAGTTTTTGCAGATCAAAACTTCTGGCCCTCAGCTTTTTGAATAAGAAACTTTCAATCAGTAATACAATAATATAGAATTCTGGTGAAAAGATCAACAAAAAGCACCAAAAATCATAGTGAAAGGATCTTAAACTACTTTTATGAGTAGTTTATAAAAGTAGTGGTCATACTCCCCTATGAGCCCACAGGGTCCTTAAGATGTTCTGTGGATGCTCTTCTCTCGCTCCCATCACCATCTCAGGCGCAGTTGGTGGGGATAAGAGAAAGGTTATTCTCGGTGGTGGTCCCTCATCTCTGGAACTCCCTCCCCAGGTAGATTAGGCTGGCACCCTCCATACCCACATTCCGTACGGAATTAAAGACGTGGATGTTTTGTTGTGCATTCGACCGACGATTCCTGTGACAAATGACCTGTATCATGACTGAATCATGTCCTGAATCTGAACTCCTATATTACATTACCATATTTTTAAGTTAGGGTGAATTTATCCTGTTTAATTGCTCTGTTTCCATGCTATTTCCTATGCTACTATACGATTCTATCCACCATATTTTAACCAGTTCGCATAGTGGCCTCCCCCCCCCCCCACTCCAAAATTAGTCTGTTGTTGCTTTTGATAGTTGTTTATTATTGTTTATGCTGTTTTATGCTATTTTAATCTGTTATTGTTTTGTTTTTAATTGTATGTTGCCTTTGGCTTGTCCCCATGTAAGCTGCCCTGAGTCCCTCCTCCTCCTCCTCCTCCTCCTCCTAGTTATTCTAGTTATTCTATATTTTCTATCTGGGAGGGGGAAATATCAATCACTGGCATTATTTTCAATTTTTTGCCATTATTAAATGTTTTTTTTTCAAAGGGTTCTATGTGCATCTGTTATCTTAAACAACTAGATATTTATTTAAAACCTGCATGCACATACGAACATTTGACTGATTACATCTCCAGGAAAATCATGCCTGGATGTCAAAGGAGTTCTTCCATTTTTACTTGCATGCCAAGAGGAAGGCATGTCCAGCCAACCCTGACCGGGACTGCCTTCCACCTCGAAACCGATGTTCTTACTGCAGGAGAACATGCAGATCAAGAATAGGGCTCCACAGCCACCTATGAACCCACTGCCGAGACATCAGACTTGGGGGACCATCATCCCCAGGCTATGAGGGATCGCCTAAGTAAGTAAGTAAAGTATGTGCAGCTTTTGTCTTAAACAACTAGATATTTATTTAAAACCTACATGCACATACGGACATTTGACTGACTACATCTCCAGGAAAATCATGCCTGGAAGTCAAAGGAGTTCTTCCACTTTTATGCCAGTTTAAATAAAGAAACAATTTGTCCGGATGTTTTGTACTGCACCAAATGTTTACAGCTATTCCACTGATGCCAAGTCCTGCTATCAGATACACCTGTGTACATATCTACCTGCACCTGTGTACACTCTTCTGGCATCTATGGTGGACTCTCAAATGTTCACCAGTGTAAATTACATCACGTTCTCTTGCCCTTAACATAAGACACATTCTGACCAAAATACTTGAATTTTCCTTTTCTCCCCGGTTAGAGGATTGAACAAGTACATGATAGGCAGAAAATTAGCAGGAGTATTTTTCTTTGTCAATGATACCGGTTCAATTTCTGTCCAGCACACAGCGCAGATTGACCTTCTACCGCAGCTTGCAAAAGTCCTTGTCAGGTCAGTGCTGCTTGTCCAACTTTGCTGAGCTGTGTTTGCTTATATTGCAAAGCTAAAGTAAATTTACTTAAAGGTTTTACTGTCCAATTGTGACTCTGGATGTTGCCTTTAAAGGTGATTTGTAGTTTGATTAAGCACCACTACCTTTTGACAGAGAAGGCTAATAAAGACCTTGTCAAACTACAACTCTTACATTGAGCCATGGCAGTTAAAAGTGGTATCAAACTACACTCATTAAACAGTAGGTGCAGCACTAGTTCATTTCAGGTCCAGTTTACTTGTTCAATTTCCAGTGAACTTCAGAGTTTCAGTCACACCTTCCTTCTCTATCAGACCTGAATCTTTCAAAAAACTTCCAGTATCTCTTCTTCTGTACACAGCACAAGCCATTTCCTTATTTTACTACGGACTTGCCAGTGATGACAAGTTGGTTGAAAAGTGCAAGCCTTGGGCTGCTGCATAATGTAATACAATACAGGGTTAGTCAAAATGAATAGGCCAATAAGAAAATTAATTTTAGACGAATGTATGTTTATTGTAACCAAACTACAGCTACGTATCGACAGATAAATTATCAAAGTTTTGTCTCACCTTCAGAGATGTTCGATATGGGCGTCCCGTGTGACACGGCAGACGTCCAAGCGATAGTCCAGTTCATTCCACATCCGTTGCAGCACATCCGACGTAATGGCATCGAATGCAGCACCTTCTCTTTGCCTGATTCCGCCATTTTGAAAACAGCGACTCCTAGCGACGCCTAGCGGCATTAACGTACATGTGTGTTGCTAAAAAAAAACTTTGATAGTTTATCTGTCGCTACGTAGCTGTGGTTTGGTTACAGTAAACATACATTCGGCTACAATTAATTTTCTTATTGGCCTATTCATTTTGACTAACCCTGTATAATACTACTAATAAATATGATATTATAATGATATATTTTATATTATATGTAATATTACTAATAATATTACACTATAGTGTTATAGTACAATATAGTAATATATAATATTAATATTGTGCTATGGTAATAATATAATATATTGTATTTACATATTACTTGTAAGCCGCTCTGAGTCCCCTTCGGGGTGAGAAGGGCGACATATAAATGTCGTAAATAAATACATAAATAAATGATGTTTTTTTGTCTAAAAACCTTTAATGAGTTGCCTTTTGCTAGCAATGTCATGGGGAGTAAGTATGGAGCACATCACACTTACCTTTTTTAAGCATTCCAGGATGTTAAAGGGACAGTACAGCAACAGATAGGCACACTGGCCATCACATGATGTTCCTCGACTTCCTGTTGAAGTGCCGTAAGATGCTTTCCTCTTAACATTGGAAAGCTCCTATGATATGCTGGCTCCAGTGGAGCCAGCACATTTCAGCACCACTTCGTTGCCGCTTCCCCCGTCGCCACTGCCCCACATCCCTGCCGTTTTGTCCCAGAGGCTGGCTAAATGGCATGGGAGATGGATGGATGTGGGTTCATCTGTGTGATGAGGTTGTATGAAGCAATGAGGCCAGTGAGGGTGGCTTAGAAAATATACTTTGAGATTTATATGTAAATATAAATATTACTTTTGTGTTATTGTTTAAATTTATATATTTTACCCTTAGTACTTACTTAGATGATCCCTCGTAATCTGAGGATGATGATCCTCCAAATGATGTATCTTGGTGGTGGCTGTGGAGCCCTATTCTTGACCCTCATGTTCTCCTGCAGTGAGGGCATTGGTTTCCAAGTGGAAGGCGGTCCCGGTCGGGGTTGGCTTGATATGCCTTCCTCTTGGCATGTTTCTCTTGCCCTCCATTCATGCTTCTTCAAATTCTACAGCACTGCTGGTTACAGCTGACCTCCAGCTAGAGCGCTCAAAGGCCACGGCTTCTCAGTTCTCAGTATCTATGCCACAGTTTTTAAGGTTGGTGTTGAGTGATAGTGATAGGTAGGGAGCCCACCGCCAAAGATCCTCACTTGTGGGGGCTGCTTCAAGATCTAGGGGCCATGATCCTCCAAGGTACGGCTATCACATGCTCTGTTGGAATCAGCACCAGTACATTTCTGGAAACCCTTAGCCAAGCCTCTTTTTTTGCTAATAATGTCTCTGAGTTTAAGTGGTTCTTGTTGATTTAATACTTTCAATTTAGTAAAGTTTTATTTAACTATTAGAATAATAAAATTACAGGTCACTGAGTTGGAAGGGGCTTCATCAGCCATTATGGACCTGATCTCACGAGATCTTTTTTGCATCCTAGGACGCTTTTGCCTCAGTTGAGCAATGGAGCCCCACACCACCTATCACATGATGTAGCTCCCTTCCACCAGGGCTCTGTTGCTTAACTGGGGTAGCAACATGGTAGGACATTGCACCTTCAACACATGATCCTCCTTGTGTTTCATTTGGAACAATGGAGCTACTGCAGGGACAAACCATGTGATGATGCTTCCTCACGTATGAAGGGGAAGTGTCACTCATGGTTGGGTGAGGCGCAGGGTGCCGGGATTGCCCCACTGCCCAGCCAATTCGCCATGGAGGTTGGTGAATCAGCACGGGGAACCTCATCAATGTGATGAAGTCCTAAGTCCAATCCACAACAGTGCAGAATCTCTAGCTAGAGCATCCCCAGCAGGTAGCTGTCCAACTTTGTTTTGAACGTGTCCAGAGAACACTTTGTGCAGTTGATCCCATTGCTAACCTGCTCTCTCCAAGAAGTTCCTTCTAAGATTCAATTGAAACATACTCTCTTGGAACTTAAAATTATCAGACCTGGCTTTATCCTCTGGGACAGCAGAGGACATGCCACCCCTCCTCTTCTTGCCAGCCCAGCCCTTAATGTATTTAAAAAGGGCACTCCTAAGTCTTTATAACAGAAGAACAAGCAAGAAGATATTCTGTTTATCAGTTCAAACTACAGCTTAAGTATTTGCAATTACACTTTTAACTTTCTATTTAGCCTTTGCACCATTTTGACAGTGGAATATGTTCCTGCCTTGGAGTATGCTGGGGTCTCCTTCTCAGGAGGTTTAAAACAGAGGCTAGATGGCCATCTCTCAGGAGGACTGGATTGTGTATTTCTGTATGGTAGAAGGGGTTTGGAATTCATTACTCTTGGGGGTCTCTTCCAATTGTAATGGCATGTAAACAACCACAGTTTTAATCTAAGAGATATGGGGGAAAGAGCCCAGTGTTCTATGTAACAATAATAAAATTAAAAAACTTTATTTATATACCGCTCTATCTCCCCGGGGGGACTAAGAGCGGTTTCCAAGTAAAATCATCAAAACATATAAAGTAAACAACATAACCATAAGATTAACAAAACAATATAAGCATATATTTTTTTTGCCACAACACACATATATTAAAAGTAATCCTGCCAGTTCAAGACAATTTAAAAGACCGGGCCGAGATTAGTGCAAGCTCAAAAATTCTAGAGGGCCCGGGAATTAAGTGCAGTGCTATAGTAGGGTATATGGCCAATTCATTTCTGGGACCTATTAGAGTAAGTGGCCTGGGTAATTGGTAGGAATAATAAGGCCATATTCAACAATGTCTATGGTTGAGCTAGAACTAGTCATTCTCAAAGGTTTGTTGAAACCACCAGGTCTTCAAGCTCTTATGAAAGGAGGGGAGGGATGTAGCCTGTCTAATTTCCCTGGGGAGGGTGTTTCAGAGGCGGGGGGCCACCAATGAGAAGGTCCTCTCGCTCGTCCCCACCAACCTTACCTGTGACAGTGGTGGGAGCAAAAGGAGGGCCTCCCTGGAAGATCTTAGAGTTCGTGCTGGTTCATAGAAGGAGATGAGATTGCGGAGATAGGCGGGGCCCGAACCGTTTAGAGCTTTATAGGTCATGACCTGCACCTTGAATTTGTCTCGGCAACTTATAGGCAGCCAATGAAGCTGTTTTAATAGGGGCATTGTATGCTCCCTATAGTTTGCTCCAGTTAGGAGCCTGGCTGCTGCCCGTTGTAACAGTTGAAACTTCCGGGCCGTCTTCAAGGGTAGCCCCAAGTAGAGCGCATTTCAATAGTCCAATCTGGATGTAACCAAGGCGTGGACCACCCTGGCCAAGTCAGACTTCACAAGGCATGGTTGCAGCTGGCACACAAGTTTGAGTTGTGCAAAGGCCCTCCCAGCCACTTCCGACACCTGAGCATCAAGCGACAGCATTGTAGCATTGTAGTAGCCGAGTTTTTAAAAGTCAAGTTCCTTTAAGAATAAAGAACCCCCATATCCACGGAACAAATACATGCAGTTTCACTTATCCATGGCTTCACGTCTTCACTGCTAAAGGCCTCTTGTATACCCCTTCTTCCTGGTCTCTCCACTGTTCATCCCATTGAATTAACAGGGTTTACTTGTGTATGTGGTTTCTTGTATCTCTGTGAAGTCAGGAAACATATTCCCTGTGGATATGGGGATTGTACTTTTTTTGCTTCCTAGCTTTGCCTTGATCATTTGTGTAGGACGTGTGCCTTAGTGCCATCCCAGAGTCAACATTGCCTCACCGGATACTCGGACCTTACGTTTAACAACCCAGGTATACAGAAACAGCTGTAGAGAAAGGGGGAGAATGGAGATGCCATTGCATCACAAATGAATGGGTTGGTCCTAATCCAGACAGTGGGAAGCATTCTGATGTCAGAGGTTTTTTTCAGATAACATTTCAACATGTCATTAGTGCCCAAAAGTTTACTTTGGAAACCACAGAAACCTCTCTGAGAAACCCATGTGCAGATGTTTTTTCCCCTTTTTCCTGAGTTGTTGAGGTCTAAGGACACTCCCAACATGTTGCCCAGAAAGAGCCTCACCCCCACAAGCCGCTCAACAACTATAAAACTGTTGCAAGGCTGTTGGGACCCTGTCTGAGGCATCACACTCCAGCAGAAAGGAAGGCAGAAGGTGGGTGGCTGTGGACAGGGAAAAGGATCAAGTTGCAGGTCAGAGAGGAATACCATGGCTACTCTGTGCAGCTTCCTCAAATATATGCTGTTTGCAACATGTAGCTGGAAAGCAATTGCTGCTTTCCCCAATGCATCGCCTTTGCTCAGCCGCAACTGGGGAAATTCAGACAGCCTGCTGCACTTGTACACCTCCACAGCAAGAAATAGCTTCCACCTGCAAATCCACTCCAATGGCTACGTGGATGGAAGTCCGTATCAAACCATTTACAGTAAGTACCATAGAAGTAGTCTGAGAAATAATGTGAAGAAGAACCAGAAATGCTGGATATGGTGGCTGGGGGATTCTAGAAATTGTATCCTAAACTTAAGTTTACTATATTCCTCATAGTAAAGGTATAAAAACTATATTGAATCTCTCACTTAGCACTAAATCGGTGTTTCACAACCTGGGGGTCGGGACCCCTGGAGGGGTCGTGAGTGGGTGTCAGAGGGTGGGTGTCACCAAATATAATCAGAAAGCACGGTATTTTCTGTTGGTCATGAGGCTTCTGTGTGGGAAGTTTGGCACAATTCTCTTGTTGGTGGGGTTCAGAATGCTCTTTGATTGTAGGTGAACTATAAATCCCAGCAACTACAACTCCAAATAGAATCATAGAATCATAGAGGTTAGCAATGGGATCAACTGCACAAAGTGTTCTCTGGACACGTTCAAAACAAAGTTGGACAGTTACCTGCTGGGGATGCTCTAACTAGAGATCCTGCACTGTTGGGGATTGGACTTAGGAAGAGATCTCATGGGTCATCCAGTCCAGCCCCCTGCCAAGAAGCAGGAAAATTGCATTCAAAGCACGCCCGACAGATGGCCATCCAGCCTCTGTTTAAAAGCTTCCAAAGAAGGAGCTTCTATCACACTCCGGGGCAGAGAGTTCCGCTGCTGAACAGCTCTCACAGTCAGGAAGTTCTTCCTCATGTTCAGATGGAATCTCCTTTCTTGCAGTTTGACACGGTCTATTTCCCCAAACTTCATTTGGGCATATTGAGTATTCATGCCAAGTTTAGTTCAGATCCATGTTGTTTGAGTCCACAGTGCTTTCTGGATTAAGGGACAACATGGGAAGTTAGATACATGTAGCTTGGAGAAGAGAAAATGGAGAGGTGATGGCGCTGTAGCTTGCATTCCTGCCTGGCAGAAGAGGGCAGGAGTAGATGTTCCTTTTGGGAAGGTAATTACTAGAGAATAGAGAAAGCACACATAGGGAGAGAAGCATATTTTGTGGAAAGTGAGTCAAAGTAAGAAACAGAGAGTTAGCAGTTGGGTAGAACAAAGCACCTGTGATACCTATCATTAACAATGTGGAGCAATATCATGATTAAGACACACAATTTAATTTTTGGAGACTTCAGAAAACCGTGAGGGTAATTTTAATTTACTGTTATAAACCAGTACACTAAAATTACAAAATTACAAAAAGAAAAAAATCGTGATTAAATGTTAGGAAGAAATTTTATTGGCAAGAGTGGAATATACTGTCATGAGCACTGTAGACTCTTCTCTGAGTTTCAAAGACAATTTTAAATGTATTTATTATATTTCAATCTGTTTTTATCTTAATCTACACTGTACTATTTAATTGTTTTTTAACTTTTGTATTGGAATTTTTATACAATGAGTAAAGTGTGGGATTGTTAAACACCTTGAGTCCCCACAGGGAGAAAGATGGGGTATTTAAAAAGTTAATAATAAAAATAATATGAATAATTATCTGGAGGTCTTTAGACAGAGGATTCCTATCTTACAGACCTATTTGTTATAATTTGAAACAACTTTTTTATTATTGCAGACAGTCATTATTTTGTAACATGATTGAAATCTGATAGGACTGCCAGGGAAACAAACATATTTTGTGGTTGGTTCTGGCCAGTCAACCGCCACCATCTGCAACTGAAGTTATTAAAATAATTTTCTAATATTCAGTAACTTAATTTTCAGGTGCCTTGATGATCAAATCCGAAGTTGCTGGTTATGTTATAATAAATGGTGTGAAAAGTGGACGTTTCCTTTGTATGGATATGAATGGGAACATCTTTGGATCGGTAAGTCTGCTTATACATATATATATATATATATTGTCGTGTCAGGAGCGACCTGAGAAACTGCAAGTTGCTTCTGGTGTGAGAGAATTGGCCATCTGCAAGGACGTTGCCCAGGGGACGCCCGGATGATTTAATGTTTTATCATTCTTGTGGGAGGCTTCTCTCATGTCCCCGCATGAAGAGCTGGAGCTGATAGAGGGAGCTCATCCGCCTCTCCCCGGATTCGAACCTGCGACCTGTTGATCTTCAGTCCTGCTGGAACAGGGCTTTAACCCACTGTGCCACCGGGGGCTCCACATATAAAATTATTTAGCAAAATTACATCATACAACAGGGCTTGCACCAGAAGCTTGGAGTAAATAACTCTGTTGTGCTTCCCAAGAAGCGGTTGTCTCTTTCACTTCTTTATTAAAACACCTCCTCTTCTTCTGAGACAAATAAAATTAATGTTGGATGTCCCCTACCTCTTTCTGCATGTTCATCACCATCAGCATTGCTAGCAGAGAAAATGGAGGGAAATGCTGAGCAACTAAAATATACATAAGAACATAGAGAAAATGACCAAGACCACATTCAAATGCTTAAACCTGTTGGTAAACCTTCATTGTTTGAGTAGATGTCCAATTGACACCCCTCTTTCAAAAAATGTTAGGTCTTTTGACAGATCCTTCCTCCATCCTAATGATCTAAATTATCCTAAGTTAGATAGCTCCAGGTAAAATATCTAGGGATAGTTATTGATGATAAAACATGAGACATCCCTTAGAAAAATACCATGTCAGTGTCATTCAAAGTTCGAGAGCACAATCTCATATCCCTGGCATTTGGTTCCCATATGCATGTGTTATATCAGTGATTCCCAACCTTTTTTTTGAACAGGGACCACTATCCAACATTAGTACCAAAAGCGTTACGAAAGATTTTGGTCAACTTTAGATTCGGTTTGATTATTTGGGGTGTTGGTTCAGAAAATTGCATTGGATAGACCACATCAGCTCTAGATTCTGATACAGAACATATGCCATCCAGTAGTCACCACCTGGACTACTGAACATATGCCATCCAGTAGTTGCCATCTGCTCACCCACAGAAAACCATATTTAATCATCTAGAGCTGATGTGGTAGTAGTAATTTTCCTTGGGTAGTCTCTCTTTCCTCCCAACATCCCCATTGCATCAGCACTATAAGGTTTTGAAAGACCAGTTGCTCTCGTTGCCAAGTGGTTTTGAGGCAACAGTGTAGTAATGGTGAGGCCACAGACCATATTTTCATTCTTGGGGACCACTGGTGGTCTACAGACCACAGGTTGGGAGCCACTATGTTATATTGACAATAAAATAAATGGTAAATCTTAGAGATATACCTGGGTATATAGGTATATAAAATAGGTATAAAAAGTAAACATTTACTGATAACAAATCAGTATTTGTAAGGCTTGCTAAACAGGCTGATTTTCCTTTTTGTGGAATATAGCTGAAGCCATTTCTCCAGAGTCCACTGTAAATGCATGTTTTTTGTTAACAGATTTGTGTAAAATGGGTGGCATTCAGAAAACCTTTAAAGTAAAGGTTTCCCCTTGGCATTAAGTCTAGTCATGTCTGACTCTGGAGGGTGGTGCTCATCTCCATTTCTAAGCTGAAGAGCTGGCGTTGTCCGTAGACATCTCCAAGGTCATGTGGCCGGCATGACTGCATGGAATGCCGTTACTTTCCCACTGGAGTGGTATCTATTGATTTCGCATTTGCATGTTTTCGAACTGCTAGGTTGGCAGATGCTGGGACTAACAGAGGGAGCTCATCCCACCCCCCAGATTCAAACCCCCGACCTTTTGGTTAGCAAGTTCAGCAGCTCAGCGGTTTAACCCTCTGTGCCACCGAGGGACTCCTGTTCAGAAAACTTTTACTGTTGTCAATTTTTTTGAGACCCCAACATTGAGCTAAGGGGACTTTCCTTGCAGTCAGGACCCAGTTTAATAAGCAGTGATAGATGGATACATCGTAAATCTTGTAACAAAAGTATGAAAACATTGTGTTATATATCAAACACCATCAAACCTTAGTGTTGTAAAACATCATTGTATGTTAGCTAGAATATATTGAGAAATAAAGTATTATCATGACGAACATTTGATAAAACATACAGGGATTATCTCCCTAACCAGAATGTCCATCCTGCATTTTAACCTGTTGCTAACAAAAATGTTGTTTCCATTTTAATATTTTCTCCATATTTGTTTCTTTTCTCCAGCATTTCTTCAGTTATGAGGACTGCACTTTCAAACACTGGGCCCTGGAAAATGGTTATGATGTTTATCAGTCTCCCAAATACAATTACCTTGTCAGTTTAGGAAAGGCAAAACAACCTTTGTTCCCCAATATGAACCCACCACCTTACTCCCAGTTCTTGTCCAGGAGAAATGAAATTCCTTTAGTCCAGTTCAACACACCGAAACCCCACAGACATACCAGAAGTGCCAATGCGGATCCCTGTGGCAGCATCATATCATCAGGAAATATTGCTAAAGAAAACCTACAGTTCCAGCCATTGATGGATAACACTATCATGAATTCAAACAGTGAAGATGAAGACCCAAACAGTGCAACCATCAATAGAAGATTTTTGAGTCCTAGAACAGATGCCAGGACCTGAACTGAAATTATAATATTCAGTAGTGACCAGAAAAAAACTTGAATCGTTCCTTGAAACACTTGTTAGTCTACATATAACAGAAGTTTAAACCATCTTTTCAGATTAGTAGTTCAGAATGAGTTTATAACAAATAATCTATGTTAAATTGAGGTGACAGGAAAAGATTCCTACTTTATTGAGACTCCCGGGCGTTGTTGTCTGGAGATGCACATTATTGCTGTTGTTGTGTGCCTTAAAATGGTTTCCAATATATTCCCACCTGAAGGTGACCCTATTAAGGGCCTTTCTTTTCAAGACTTGTTGGGGAGTGTTTTTGTCTTCTTCTGAAGCTGAGAGAATGTGACTTGCCTGAGCAGGAATTCAAACCCTAGTCATAGGCCACAGTGGCTTTTGAGATACAGATAGTATTTGAATGAATCGCATGACTCTGTTTTTATTACTTCTTTCCTCTTAGCAGCAATTTTGGGCCATTTTTTTCTATGAGAGTATCTTTTTGATAGGCTATACAGAGATTAGTAAACACTATCGAAAGGGCCCCCAGTGGCGCAGCGGGTTAAACCGCTAAGCTGCAGAACTTGCTGACTGGAGAGCGGGGTGAGCTCTCATTGTTTGCTCCAGCTTTTGCCAATCTAGAAAACATGTGAATGCAAGATCAATAGGTACCACTTCGGTGGGAAGGTAACAGCGCTCCATGCAATCATGCTGGCCACATGACCTAGGAGTCTACGGATAACGCTGGCTCTTCACCTTAGAAATGGAGATGAGCACCACCTCCCAGTCGGACTTGACTAGACTTAATGTCAAGAGGAAACCTTTACCTTTACTATTGAAAAATATCACTGCCTCTTAATGAAAGTCAGTGTTTTAGAGGGGGAAAAGCAGTATATAAACAAAGAAACGAACAAATAATAAGATTCATATGAGAGCTTAACAAATAATTGTAAGATCTCATATGAAGAGAGCTAAATTGTCAAGTAAATGAGTCAGTTGAAGAATTGTCTTCCCGACCCATTTTAACATATTGTGTGAGAAAGTATTTTAGTGTTTCTGTCTTATGAATTGTTATTATGCACAATATATAAGACTGTGTTCCTCTTATATTACTAAAGCCTGTAGAATGGTTGTGCTCAAATGTCGTTGTGCCCAAGTCTTCCAAGTACTGGTCCCTGTGGTCTCAGCCACACACCAGAGGAATACATTGGCAGACATCAGGATGCCTAAGATGTCTGGGAATTAATAAAACTAAGTGGAAAGGGAGTGAATGTGATCCCGAACAAGCAATATCTAATACCTATGGGAGTTTCGAGTGACTTGTTTTAAAAGGAAGCCCTAGGCAGCACCAGCTCAGAGGAAGTGTTTTTAGTGCAGTTTACATTGTTGTATTTATTTATTTATTTCAATGATTTTCACATTTCAAAAATATTTATGAATATTTATAATGATTATGCATTTTCCTTCCTTCCTATTTTATTTGATAAGAAAAGCAAAAAAATAAACATTTTATTTTCTCAGGAAAAAAATCATGTCATTTTACTTGTCATGTCTTTTTGTTCTCCAAAAACCCATACACAAAATTTGGGAGACACCAATAATTGGCCTCATATTGCTGATATCACAGTGCCCCCACTGGAGATCAAATGTAGGAAATGCCCTCTGGGAAGCCTGACCTGTTTTTTCTCTTTTTCACAATACACAATGGGGGCTTAGGTCACCAATAGGACACAAGAACCTCCTTATCAGCCAGCCCCAGGGGCCTGCCACAGGGAAGCGTGCTTGCTCCATCAATTTTTAAAATTTGCACAAATGATCTGCCACTGCCAGAAGGGACAGAGAGTTTCATCTATGCTGACAATTGTGCCATCACCGCTCAAGCAGGGAGCTTTGAAATGAATGAACAGCCAGCCTCCAGGCAAACAACTGGGCTGAGCACCACAGATCATGTCAACCAGCAACCAATAATCCAGCCCATCACCACCCATCACCATGGCCCAGCTCCCCACTGTCTCATTTAGGAGAAAACAGGAAAGGGCCATTTCACCCAGGTAGGCCTATTAGCAACTGATAATTCAAGGAATCTGAAAGCCCATCACCATAGCCCAGATTCCCATTGTCTCATTTTGGAGAAAACAGGAAAGGGCCATCTCACCCAGGTAGGCCTATCAGCAATCATTGTCACCGGCTGATATCCATTTTCTTGCCCATAAAGCCCCTCCCCCCATCCCAAAAGGGGAAGGACACTAGAATAGCAACGAATTCAGGATTACCTCAATAAAACTTTATTAACGTTCCTGCCATACATACATAATCCATCCATAATAGCTGCAAAATATGAGAGCAATGACTGTACATCAAACCAATAAGAAAAACAACTGTAATTTTGAGCAAATCAGAACACAGTCCATTGTTTTTGAAAGACCGTATAAACGGTCTTTCAAAATAAACCCTGGCATTCCAGACATTTTTACTTAGTAAACCACAGTGTGAATCCACTCTCTTAGACCCTCATCCAGCATGTTTGGTTTGGTTGCTGAATCCACAAAACATGATGGTTGTGGGTTGTGGGACAGGGGGAAAGAGAGATTTAGTAAGCACACAGATGTATTACTGTTGTGTCATTCATCTTGAACTAGGATAGAAGCATCCTGGTTCCCCTCAGTGCCAAATCCTGAATACTAAGTACTATCCCTATTTATGTCACAACAAATGGAACCTAGCATTATTGTTGAGTGTTCGTGTTTATCAATAAACACCAATCACATTCAGAGCATGTCATGCAAATAAAAAAAAATCAAGTATAATAAATGAGAAAATACTCTACGGGGATATTTTCTTGGTTTCTGAAGTTCTGGATAGGAGTGTTGTTGGGGGGGGGGGGCTGTTTAAAACCATCCAAACACTGTTTACATGGGTAAACCAAAGAAAGAGTCCCTTAGGTTTGCAATAAAAAAGACATGACACACAAGGATTTGGGAATAGTAGCGGGAGCAGATTAATATTAGCAGAGGCTGGCTGCTGTTGTCTTCCTTAGAGGCTACAGCAGAAGCAGGCCCGTAGCCAGGATTCTGATTCGGTGGGAGCTGAGTTTGATTCGGGGGGGGGGGGGGTGAGTCTGAGTGAAAGAGGGTCTACCCTAGCAAACCTTTTGTATCGTCACCCCAATACCCCCATGCATATGGGATATATTGAGCATCGTGATCAGATATGATATGAATAAACGTAACAGTTTAAATAATGTACCAGTAAGGCCTTCTCACGGACCACCCTGAGAATTTCAGGGGGGCTGAAGCCCCTCAACCCCCCCCCCCTTCCCTGGCTACATGCTTGAGCAGAGGCAGTTAGCATGGTTGCAAGACTTTTCCTCAGTTCCTGGGCTTGGGCATGATAGAACTGTGCCTACCTACTAAGCGCCAGCATGGGTTTCTCAAAAGTAGGTCATGTAAGTTTTTTTTGCTAGATCAGAAGAATAATGGGGATGTACGAAATTTTTGAAGACAATGTGTTAAAATATGGGCTACAGGCTATTCTTAGGTGGATTTGTACTCAGACCCAAAGACTGCACTGGTTTAGATCATAGAAAACTATGAACTGCTCTTAAAGAAATGGGTAAACCGCTCATTTACTTATCCTAACACATAACCTGTACTCAGGACAAGAGGACTCCATTTGGACACAATATGGAGAAACAGAGTGGTTTCCAGTTGTTGAGGGGGTCAGGTAAGGATGCATTTCACCACCTTATCAGCTTGTATGCTGAACGTATCATATAAAAATTGGATTAGACTCGGAGGAAGGAGGTATGAAAACTGGAGAAGAAACGTCAACAATTTAAGATATGCAGATGTCACCATACTACTAGCAAAAAAATAACAGGATGTTTCACTTATCGTAGCTTGATGATGTGGACAAGATGTTTGAATTAATCCATGTTTTATCAGCCAAGATGACTACTGTTCATCTTGGCTGATGAAATTTAGCACATTCTGGGTCTAGGCGGGTAAAGACTATATCAGAGGGGAGGTGCCTAATCCCTTGGAAAAAGGTTCTGATGAGGTCCTCCCTAGATCAAGAGGTAGCGGAAAACTAGTATCCCATTGCTAAAATCCCCTTGTGGGTGATTAACATAAATGGCAGGGCAACTACAGATGTTCTTGGAGTAAACAGATGATCTGAATCTATTTTATGGTTGCAGCACCATACTAATCTTTCAACTCTATGATCTATATGCCCTTAATGGTGCCCCAAATCCATTGATTCAGATGGTTGCTTAACCTTTCCCCCCATGTGAGGCTATTTAAATATTTCATACTCTCTTCTCTTACAATGACAAATATTGAAAGGTTTACAGATTTTATACAACATTAAAATAAAGTCACTAAGCCTGAGATTGCATTGCATATGTGGAAAAAAAATCATATGTCTGATAATACAGAAATAAATGAATTATTTCTATCATAATGTAAACAGCAGAAATGTATCTCATTCAAGGCTGTTGCTCTCCCAGCATTGACTTAGAATTAGCCAAATATTGATAAATATTGATTAAGCTGTTCTGAGAGCCTTTGTGGCAGAAGTGCAAGGTATAAATACTTTCAATAAATAAGTAAATAAAATTATCCAACCACCTGGATATGTGCTACCAAGTCTGTCTTCGAAAATGAAAACAGACAATGCTCTTGCTTTCAGTTGCATTCAAGTTCCTTCAAAATCACACTAAGGTCATTGTATAAAAAGTAATCACCCTGCCCACCAGTTTTAATTGGGCATCCAAGAATCAGAGCCCTTCCTGTCAGCCTCTGTTGATATTGGTTTCTTAAACCTTCCTGGCAATAGTCCAGCAGTGAGAGGCCTTGGAAGCAAAGATAGATACAACAGGAGAGGAACTCACAGTATGACCTTCAGGTCAGAAGTGGGACTGGCTGCGCAACTGAAAAAGCTAGACGAGCATACTCATGAATCAACTTACACAGTATAGTTCAGTTAGACTATCTACCTTTCATTATTTTTAAGAGTTCAACATCAATATTCACACATATACATGTTGATGATTTCCTTTTGAATTTTAGCAAATTTCACACTAGAGAACACCAAGGTTCCTAGTCTAACAAGGATACCATGCATGCTCGGGAATTTTTTTTTACCCACCAAGATAATATTTTGATACTGTGATACATTCAGTGGGAAAATAATTAAGTCCTATAAGTTTTGTATAGCATCCTTCAACATAGAAATCAAGTTTTCAAACAATGTAGATTTACTGAATTTCTTTCTCCTGAAGCCAACGTTCTCTTAAGCAAAGCAGGGCATAACATTACAATAATTTAAAAGAAAATATGTCTTCACACATTGCATTTTAATGTTCTAAACTACACCTTTTCACATGTTAAACCCATTAAATGGTCTCCTCTATTGAGACAAATACAATGAATTTGAGGTCTCAACTTTTTTCTCATCTCAAATTTTATAATGAACTGACTAATTCCAGTGTTGGGACTGACAGAAGACAGCTCCGTCTTTGTCACAGTATCTGGTAAAGTGCACTCTAAATCTGAAATAAAATAGCCAATCCAGTTTCTCATGTATGCACCATGACTCACAACCAATATATTGGCATCCAGTCCTTTGTCACCTCTATTACATTCAGAATGAAACTCCATCCTGTCGTCATTACTTCTTAATGAAGTAGCAGACCTTCCTTCTTCTATTTCTGTGTCAGTTCCTTCCGTGCTTGAGGACTGTGTTTCCAGACAGATTTCTTGGGAAATAAGCTGGCAAAGGTATTCAAAAAAATCTTTGCACCGAGCATTTACCTAAAGTTAGAGGAAAGGAGAAAACAAAGATTTTAAAATTTCTTTCCCTGATAGACTCTTACGTGTTAGTTTCCAAAATCCCTTCCAACATTCTTCATAAACCCCTTCAAAATCCTCCTCTTCCAACCCTTTCTTTCATTGAAACATTTGAATTAATGTCTTTGTGAAAGAAAATTTGTTGGACTTATGCAGTTGTCATTCTTTCTGTTCCTGTCTGCCTCTTCCTCATCTCTTCCATTACTTTTATGAGTTAAAGAGAAAGGAAGGATCATTTATTCCTATGTCACTTTCCAAGTGCTACACACAATGATGGCGCAATATGGATAATGAAAGCAGCAGGCTGAAAAAGCCATTATGAAAGATGATTATTATTATTATTATGAAAGAGTGCCTTCTACAAACCAAAATACCATGCATATACAGGGTTAGTCAAAATGCATAGGCCAATAAGCCATTCAATTGAATGGCTTATTGGCCTATGCATTTTGACTAACCCTGTATATTGCTAGATGTCTTTCTGCTTGATAATTTTATTGGAATATGTCCCAATGCAAATCTTTTATAATAAAATCAGGTTTTTTTGTCATGTCAGGAGCAACTTGAGAAACTGCAAGTCGCTTCTGGTGTAAGAGAATTGGCCATCTACAAGGACGTTGCCCAGGGGACGCCTGGATGTTTTGATGTTTTTACCATTCTTGTGGGAGGCTTCTCTCATGCCCCCGCATGAGGAGCTGGAACTGACAGAGGGAGCTTATCCACACTCTCCCCGGATTTGAACCTGTGACCTGTCGGTCTTCAGTCCTGCCGGCACAGGGGTTTAACCCACTGCGCCACGGGGGGCTCCATAAAATCAGTTAGAATCATAGAATCATACAGTTGAAAGAGATCACAAGGGCCATCTTACAGAGAGCGGACAACTCTCCTGTTTAAGGAGCTCCACTGGCTGCCGTTCATTTTCCGGTCGCAATTCAAGGTGCAGGTTTTGACCTACAAAGCCCTGAACTGTTTGGGACCCGCCTATCTGCGTGACCGCATTTCTGTGTACGAATCCACACAATCTCTTCGATCATCTGGAGAGGACCTGCTCACACTCCCACCTCCTTCGCAGGAGCAATTGGTGGGGACGAGGGAGAGGGCCTTCTCGGTGGTGGCCCCTCGACTCTGGAACTCACTTCCCAGGGACATTAGACATGCCCCAACTTTGGCAGTCTTTAGGAGGAGCCTGAAAACGCAGTTGTTCCAGTGTGCCTTCCCAGAATAAAGAAACTCTCAGCAATATGCCCTCAAAATTCACTTTACTATTGATTTAGGACTGACTGCATTCCCTCAATTCTCTCTGAAAATGTTCACGTCACGTCAGCAGTATTTTAATGTTAATCCATTACATTTGGCCCGGCCATTGGTTTTTAACATGTTTGTATGTCACTGTTGATTGTTTATTTTTGTTATGTTTGATATGAATTGTATTGTATTGACTGTTTTATTTAATGTTTTTGTTTATTGATGTATTGTGGGCTTGGCCTCATGTAAGCCGCACTGAGTCCCTTGGGGAGATGGTAGCGGGGTATAAATAAATTATTATTATTATTATTATTATTATTATTATTATTATTATTATTATCCAGCCCCCCGCCTTGCAGGAACATAGATGGAGACTACACCACACTCCAGGGCAACATATTCTATTCTAGCTCTTACCATCAGGAACTTCCTCCTAATGTTTAGGTGGAACCTTTTCCCTTAAAATTCGAATTCATTTCTTCATGTCCTGGTCTCCAGAACTGCCGAAAACTAACTTGCACCCTCCTCAATGTGACATTCTTTCATATCTGTCATGTCCCTTCTCAGCCTTATTTTCTCCAAGATAAACATATCTATCTCCCTTAGCCACCTCTTGTAGGGTGCAGAGGACCGGTGGCCGAGGTCAGGACAGGGGGATGTCTAAACTATATATTATATATTACGTGTTATATTTCTCTTTGCTGTCACCAATTTGCTGTTAAGGTTTCTTTTGCTGCCACCATTTATTAATCCATAAGCCACCTACCAGTCCAGTTCAGGTAATCATTGCCAGAGGCTTCATCAAACAATACATAAAACACATGCTATAGTTAGCAGATATGTTACAAGCTAACATAAAATACATGTTGTGTATGCAGTCAAATATGAATGGACAACAAATGATTAGGAAAACAAATACTAACCTCATCTAGTGTTTCTCCTCCAGGAGGGGTGTAAGAAGGGCATTGCTCCCCAGCACTTTTTGCCATAGCCCTGAGACTGCTTAAAGGTTTTCCTTCTGCCACTCCATATTTCTGTTAAAAGTAGTAAAATGGCTGTCACTAATGCAGAATCATACAATCCTAGAGTTGGAAGGGCCATTCAGTCCAATTCCCTGCCACACAGGAACACACAATCAAAGCAGCCCCAACATATGATCCAGGCTCTATTTAAAAACCTCTAGAGAAGGAAACTCTTTTAGTTTGAAACTAAAAATATTTATTATTTATTTATTTACTTTATTTGTATACTGCCTTTCTCAGTCCATATGCGACTCAAGGCGGCTAACGGGGTAAAATTCAATGCTTACAATATCATAAATACAATTAAAAACATAACATATAATAAAAATTAAACATATCAATAAAATATAAATTCATAGTGTCGCCTTATTAAAAATGTTGTCCCGTCTCATTGTCATATTGCCAACTCTGCTTTTTAAACTGTTATTATTTATTTATTTGATGTATATTCCATCTTTCTTCTTATGAAGGACGCAAGTTGCTCTGAAAGATGCCAGCCACAGATGCTGGCGAAACATCAAGAGAAAATGCTTCTAGTACACAGCCATACAGTCTGGAAACCACACAACACTCCATTTAGATATCATTCTTCTGCTAAAGCACAGCATTTTAAAATGCGAACACAACAAAGAATAGAGTTCCTTTGTGGCTAAGGTCTTCCTTCACAGCATAGAGATCTCACTCAGGCCCAAGGAAACTGGGGGAAAGGCCACCTCAACAGTTCGCTCAGCCAATCTTAGGTCCTTTTAGGAAATGATGGTGCAAGCACCATGTACAAATCTCTAGTTTTCAGGGTGGCACAAGACTGCATTTATTGGCTTTCATGATTTTATTTTTTAAAAGTTTGCTATAAAAAGTATTTTTGTAACTTACGCGTTCCCGAAGTCTTGAATCGTAGTTTACAGAAATGTCTTTGCAGAACTGACTCTTTACAAGGATTGAGTCTGTGGTCTGAAATATTGAACGCAAAAATCCATGTTTTTAAATGCCCCATATATTATGAAACACACTTGTTTCTGCAAAATATTTTTTAATTGTATTCTACAAATCTTTAATTATCTGGATTTTCTTTGTGTAGTTGTTGAGATAGGAAAAAAACAATTTATTTTTTAAATGTTGTTTCCTTCTCCCTTCTGTTTTATTACTTATTTATTAATAGTTATTTTTTGTAGCTACTAATTTCTCTAACTGTATTCTTCATTTCCATTAACTTTTTTGGGTAACAGAGATACAACAACAGCATTTGAATAGACGAATACCTGTGGAAGAATGGTGAAATTAACCTTTTTTAATCAAAAGGTCTGAATAAGATCAAGAGCCTATCTACACAGAAACACAAGTCTGGAGCTCAGTTGGAATACTGCTGTTTCAGACTACACCAGTATCTTAGAGGTGTTTACATGCTTTGATTCTCAACTCCAGCAGCAGTGGGAGTGGAGTCCTGGCCATTCAGTGGGGCCAAAACCTTTTCATTGTTTGGTGCCAGGAAAGCAGTCATGGAGTGTCAGAGAGGCAGTGACATGACCTGTGGAAAAGAGGAGATCGAATGAACTAGTTTTATCCCCTGTAACAGGCTGGATGTTCCTGAACGTCAGGTGGACATCCAGGCCTGATTCGTATTTTTTGGCCTGTGTAGATGGTCTCACAGTGAAGTAACTATAGACCTATTTTATTACTGAATAATGATTATAAAATCTTAGCCTTGATTTTAACAAAAGGAATCCAAGTGATTCTGCAAGAATTTATTCTTGAAGATCAACATGATGGGGTTTTTTTGGGCGGGGGGGGGGAGGGGGCTTGTCAAAAAGACAATTATGAAATAATTTGAGAAGCTCGCAATAAAACTATTTATTTTCCACACAATCCAACTATTTCATTATATGACATTTAAAAGTTGATTTATCAAAATTTGTTTAGCACGGCAAGAAGCTAAGAATAAGACTTACGTTTTCACAAAAAAAAAAAAAAAAAAAACAACCCGCAACAATAACAAAAAACAAAACAGCTAATGGGGTGGTCTTTAATTACTGGATTTCAAGTTGTATTTTTTATCCTGCTCTCTAAAGTGTTGCATTATGTGGTTTTGGCAGCAGAATTGTTGTAAGCTCACAAAAGGAAGAATTTGGAGATTCAAATAAAAAGAAAATTGGACAATGAAGACTTTTGAAATGGGAAAACAAACAAATTATCCACTTTGCTTAGATTTTTGTCATTTCTTGAACTATCTATCTAAAAGTCAAAGGATGCATACATGTATGTTTATTGGTTGGTCGGTATCATGAAAGCTCCTATAGAGTTTGATGGATCTGGACCACACTTGGCACACATCCTCTTCATTATTTAATTTAAACTAATTGAGGGGATTGAGCTTAATTTTTTTTGAGGGATTTGAACATTTTGGGCTGAGAGTTCTCTTTAGACATGCAATAATGGATTGGTCTAGAAAACACAACATACAAATATGCTACCTAAACGATTTTTAAACCCAGGACATGTTTAACATACACAAAGCAGCCAGTAGATTTTTTGCACTTATCTTTATGGTGTTATGGTTTGAGGTGTATGTGCATCTTAGGAATCTCCTACTTCTTGGTCACTCCTACTTCTAGGTCACTCCTACTTCTAGGTCACACAGTCAGCCTGTTCTAACATGAGAGCTGCTTGCAACAAACAGGAGAACATAAAGAGCACCATGGCTAGCTAGGAGCACTGGCACAAACACAATCCATCATCTGTTCTTTCACTTAGCACAGGAAAAGTGTGATGTGTCAGTGTCCACTCTGGACAGTGGATTAGTCCAAATTGGATCCAATCCCACATTCCAGGCTGCCATGAAGCCCCAGAATACTTGAGAGTTTCCAGTCAGGTATCCCCTGATTTTGCCAAAACAAAAAACCCAAATCCTGCAATACTCACTGGATGCCACTGTGCGTTGTGGGGACAGCCAGCTGTCCACTTGGGGTGAGTCTGGTATTTTTTTACCAGTGTAGAAAAGGAGTTCCACTGCCTGGGAGAAGCCATCAAGAAGGCCCTTTTATGTGTCTTTACCAAATGTGCTGGTAGAAAGAAAGAACACCCTCACTGAGGATCTCAACATTTGGGCAGGCTCAGAAAGAAAATACAGTCTTCCAGATGATTTGCAAAATGCTGTGCAAATTTCTCATAGTAGGCAGAGTAGTCTGCATTCCCTTCTGGTTTGGCAGGGTATAAAACACCATGACCATTTGAAACAACTCAGATAGGGGCTTAGGTGCAGTCATTGCCAATTAGATTCAAGTTCCATGGTCTTCCCTGCTAATATCTCCAGGTGGGAATAGGCATCACTACAAAATCAGTGATGCTAATCCACAAAAACAGACACCTTCTCCAAGAAGTATCATTTTGTAGTGATGCCTATTTCCTCGGCTCATCAATACAGATATTAGTTCCTATGAGATATGCTTTAAGAATCAAAAACAGTTTCTTAGTTCAGGCTGCCATTTTTGTTTCCTTGAAAAATCCAGCAATGCAGCTAATTGCTTGCAACAGAGTGAAAGGAACAAGAAGAATCACAGAAATGGAAGAAACCAAAAGGGCCACCTATCCACCTCCCTGCCATGCAGGAACACCCAACCCAAGAACTCTTGACAGATGACCATCCAGCCTCTGCTTCAAAACATCCAGAGAAAAAGACTTCACTAACCGAGGCAGCATATTCCACTATCAAGCAGCTCTTTCTAACATTTAGGAGGAATATCTTCCTGCAGTGTGAATCTATTGCTCTGTGTTCTAGCCTCTAGAGCAGTAAAAACATGTCTGCCTCTTCCTCAATGTGACATCCTTTCAAATATTTAAACATGACTATCATGTCCCTTCTCAGCCCTCTTTTTTAAAAGTTAAACATACCCAGCTCCTTTGGCACTTCTCAACCTGTGGGTCCCCAGATGTTTTGGCCTTCAACTCTCAGTAATCCTAACAGCTGGTAAACTGGCTGGGATTTCTGGGAGTTGTAGGCCAAAACACCTGGGGACCCATAGGTTGAGAACTACAGTATTACGGTCTTGGCTTTCAAACCGTTAACCATTTTGATCATCCTTTTGTGGACACATTCCACCTTGCCAATGTTCTCCTTTTACTAGCATGACACGGTATTCCAGATGAGGCCTGACCAAAGCAGAACACAGTAGGATTATTACTTCTCCCAATCGAGACACTATATACCTAGAATCACATTGATCTTTTCAGAATCACACAATTAACTCATGTTCCACAAATAGTCGATTAATACTCCGCGATCACTTTCACATGTAGTGTTTTCAATCCAGGTTTTTCTTATCCTATATCAGTGCATTTCATTTTTATTGCCTAAGTGTAGTATCATACATTTCCCCCTGTTGAAATCCATTTTATTAGTTTTGACCCTGCTCTATAATCAGAATCAAACATTGTCATGTTGGATTCCGATCTCTGAAATATTAGTTAGAATCTCTTTTCCTATGCAGGCAGTCCTCGAGTTACAAACATCAAACTTACAAATGACTCCTAGTTACAAACAGGGGTGAGACAACAGAAAGTGAGAAAAATCTACCATCTAGAAAGGAAATTCACTCCTGAAAGAGTTATCATGGGGAAAATGTGTCTCCACCGAAGCTTTCTCACCAATCTTTGTTTCCACAAGCCAATTTTTCAAAATCCAAAATATCTTGAGGGCCACATATCTGACATCACTGTTCTACAGCCACAGCATTTTCTTCATCTGCTAAGCTTGTAACTTTCAACAAAAGTAGATAAGGTTAGTCCAGCATGATTTCTTTTTGAGAAACTCGTATTGACTTTTTATGAGAATGGCATTTCTTTCTAAGTGCCTACACACTCTCTGTCTCATGATCTTCTCTAGAATTTTTCCTGGTATTGAATAGGCAGTGATTGTTTGTGTCTTCTTCTCCTTTATGAAGGGGGAGGGCGCAACATTTGCCTTCGTTTAGTCTGTTGGACCCTCTCTTGTGTATAGTTTTAGATTGCTCTTAAGAAACATACATCAACCTGCAGCACAAGTGTTTCAAAACTATATGACAAACACTTCAAATATGAATTCTAAAAACCAATCCCCAAAATGTACAGTATTACATAGTTTTCACTGACACTGTATAAAAAACACTCACCTGCTTTGCTCGAAGCAAATCACTGGAGAAGACATGAGTGAATCTTGTATTACTGAGATATATGCCAGCAGCACTGGCTTGGCTAAAGCCAGTCTCAGAAAGGGGCTCATTTACACCTTGCCCTGCAAAAAATATTATGATCACATTATTATGTATGAGTCTACTAATAGCTACTAATAAAGATATAAGGGTCAGATCACTCCATTGAAATTAAAGGTAAAGTCTAGTTGTGTCCAACTCCGGGGGGGGGGGGGGGGGTGCTCATCTCCATTTCTAAGCTGAAGAGCTGGCATTGTCCGTAGATGCCTCCAAGGTCATGCAGGCAGCATGACTGCATGGAGCACTGCTACCTTCCCGCAGAAGCAGTGCCGATTGATCTATTCACATATGAATGTTTTCAAATGGCTATGTAGGCAGAAGCTGGGGCTAACATCTGGAGCTCACCCCACTTCCCATATTCGAACTGATGATATTTTGGCCAGCAAGTTCAGCAGCTCAGCAGTTTAACCCGCTGTGCCACTGGGGGCTCCATTGAAATTACAAAGACTCTATATATGTGAAATAGTTGTAAAATACTTTTGAACCTCATTTCAAGAGTAACTAATTTGCTATCTTTCTTCTTAGTACCCTTACCTTTTCCCTTCAACCTTCTTCTCATCACCCATCTTGCCTCAAAGCTGACTTCAAAGATCTCAAGCACTTAACTATGTTTTGAACATTCTACAAAATACCACGTACATTGGAAATGGACCAAAGTACATTCAGAAGCTGTCAAATTGAAAATCTCATGGCCCTTCCAACACTGGCTACAGCTACTGGGACTGCAATCTAACAGTAACCTGATGTCTCTAGTTAGCCTTATTTTGAAGGCCTGTTCTGTTCTGCCTGGATTCCTTAATGCCTGTCTCACCCGTGCAGCTGTGCATCTTCTTTTACTGTATTCAAGAGATGCCACACACTCAGTGACTGTTCTAGTTGAAAATCCCTTGACTTGAGCAAACAGCCATTCTGAAGTTACGATGTTAATGTTTCATTTGAGCAAAACCCAGGTACAAATGTGTAGTCTAGGGAAAGCATTGCCAATTATATGTGACTGTAGTATGTGCATTAGGCTGAGGCAAGAACTGGACCCTATAGAAGTACTACACTAGCATAATAGTCTGTTATGTTAACAGTTGCACTTTCTCCATAGACATGCAGAAGCAACTGTGAGCATTAAGGATGTTTTCTCCCTGTTGACTATTTCTTCCATGCTAGCATATTAAATAATTTGATAAAATCAGGCTAATAATATTTCCAAATTAAATTACCCCTGGGATGATATACAGCTAAACGCGGTTGCGACTTAATACTATTCTTAAGAGTTTTAACATAAGACACAAACCTTGCAATATCTTCTCTTTGTTGTACCTTGTTTCCCCGCTGAAAAAAAAAGAACACAATACCACCAGTATGTACAAGAAAACTTCAGAGAAAAAGCTTTACTATTAAGAACAGCATATGACAGACCAGCAATGCAGTCCTGTATTATGTATTATCCTGTGATGTTGTGGGTGGGGGAAAGAAGCATGAGGGAGGTTGAGAGATTGATAAGCAGCACTATACTAAATTCTACCCCCTTTGACCACATATGCTCTCATTTTCCAACTGCATATTGGATCCACAATTTTGTGCTCACATTATTATAAAATATGTAACCTATTCCTCTTCCAACCCTATTTCACATATGCTTTGTGCATCTTACCAATCAAATATTCATCAACTGTATGTAACTGCACCTCAAATCAACACTTCTTAGTGAAAGGGCATGAGTTACATTTTTGAAAGACTGAAAACCTTTAAATGACTTTTTGAACGGAAAAAAGAGAATGAAAGAGTATAGAATTGGAAAGGCCATGCAGTTTTAACTCCTTGCCATGAAGGTGTCATGAATACTTATCAAACATTAAAAGCATTAAAAACATTATCTTATTTCATTCACAATGAGACAGAAGAAGACTGGGGCACTTGGAAGGCGCTGAACAGACTGTGCTGTGGCACTACGAGATGCAGAGCTAACGTAAGAAATGCGGCTACAAAAGTGAAGTCCACAACATGCAAGTGTGGAGAAGAGCAAACCACAGACCGCTCACTACAGTGCAGTCTGAGCCCTGACACATGCACAATGGGGGACCTTCTTTCAGCGACACCAGAGGCACTCCAAATGGCCAGCTTCTGGTCAAAAGACATTTAATATAATGCCAAGTTTTTAACTTTCTTTGTGGTTTTTTTATACATTATAACTGTATTCTCAATTGGGGGACCCCTCCCCCCAGCTCCAACTGCCGCTTTGGGCTAGAGTGAAAGGGGGGCAGGGGACAGTTCCATCTTGTCTCCTGCATATGTCATCAGTTGGGGTACCCCTCCCCCCAGCAACAACTGCCGCTGTGGGCCAGAGTGAAGAGTGGGGGGGAAGGGCAGGGGACAGTTCCACCTTGTCTCCTGTGCTATGCTAATAATATAATGTAATATAATATATTGTATATACATATAACATTTATAATATTATAATGAAGTATAACATAATATTATTATTTATAATTTATAATTATATATTTGATATTACATGTAATATTACTAATATTATTACAATATAATGTCATAGTACAATATAGTATTATATAATACTGATATTGTACTATGCTAATAATATAATATATTGTATGTATCTATACAATATATTGTATTATATAAATGCAAACCCAAATTGCCAATATCCGCTGGATAATGTAGAAAGGCATGGAGTTTCAGAAAAATGTCTACTTCTGTTTTATTGACTATTCTAAAGCCTTTGACTGTGTGGATCATAATAAACTGTGGCAAGTTGTTGGTGGTATGGGCATACCAAATCACCTTGTCTCTCTCCTGAGAAATCTGTATAAGAACCAAGTAACAACAGTAAGAACTGACCAAGATTATGGCAACCAGATTGATTAATAACTGGCAAATAAGAGGGAGAAAATGTGGAGGCCATGACAAGGTTTGTATTTCTAGGCGTAAAGATTAGTGCAGATGCAGACTGCAGCCAGGAAATCAGAATACGCTTACTGATTGGAAGGAGAGCAATGACCAATTTCAATAAAATAGTGAAGAGTAGAGACATCACACTGGCAACAAAGATCCGCATAGTTAAAGCAATGGTATTCCCCGTAGTCACCTATGAATGTGAGAGCTGGACCATAGGGAAGGCTGAGCGAAGGAAGATAGATGCTTTTGAACTGTGGTGCTGGAGGAAAGTTCTGAGAGTGCCTTGGACTGCGAGAAGATCAAACCAGTTAATGCCTCAGGAAATAAAGCCTGACTGCTCATTGGAGGGAAGGATAGTAGAGGCTCTTCGTGACTTCATGGACCAGTTCACACCAGAGCTCCCTGTCGGTCTTCACCACCCCCAGCTCCTTCAAGGTCAATCCAGTCACTTCAAGGATCCCATCCATCCATCTTGCCCTTGGTCGCCCCCTCTTCCTTTTTCCTTTCATTTTCCCCAGCATCATACTCTAAGCCAGGGGTCGGATGCGGCCCTCCAAGGTCATTTACCCGGCCCTCGCGCAGAGTCAACCTAAATCTGAAATGACTTGAAAGCACACAACAATAATCCTATTGCATCAGCCAAAAGTAGGCCCACAATTCCCATTGAAATTCTAATAAATTTATATTTGTTAAAATTGTTCATTTTAATTATTGTATTGTTTTAAGTGTCTTTTGCACTACAAATAAGACATGTGCCGTGTGCATAAGAATTCATGTTTTTTTTCAAATTATAATCTGGCCCTCCAACAGTTTGAGGGACCGTGACCTGGCCCTCTGTTTTAAAAGTTTGCTCTAAGCTTTCCTTTCTTCTCATAATGTGGCCAAAGTACTTCATCTTGGCCTCTACTATTCTTCCCTCCAATAAGCAGTCAGGCTTTATTTCTTGAAGCATGGACTGTGTTAATCAAAATCATAAACAACTAATGAACAACTGTATAGCTAGCTTAGACCAATGAAATGATTTGTCTTTGGGAAACAATGGAAATGTATATTCCATTTCCTACCAAATGGGGGTGGCGACAAACTCTTTGATTGCATTCCTGTATGCTTGTTTGCTGGAAGAAACATTAACAACCTCAGATATGCAGATGACACCACTCTGATGGCCGAAAGCGAGGAGGAGCTGAGGAGCCTTCTAATCAAGGTGAAAGAAGAAAGCGCAAAAGCCGGGTTGCAGCTAAACATCAAAAAAACCAAGATTATGGCAACAAGAATGATTGACAACTGGAAAATAGAGGGAGAAAATGTGGAGGCCGTGACAGACTTTGTATTTCTAGGCGCAAAGATTACTGCAGATGCAGACTGTGGCCAGGAAGTCAGACGACGCTTACTTCTTGGGAGGAGAGCAATGTCCAGTCTCGATAAAATAGTAAAGAGTAGAGACATCACACTGGGAACAAAGATCCGCCTAGTCAAAGCCATGGTATTCCCTGTAGTCACCTAGGGATGTGAGAGCTGGACCTTAGGGAAGGCTGAGCGAAGGAAGATAGATGCTTTTGAGCTGTGGTGTTGGAGGAAAGTTCTGAGAGTGCCTTGGACTGCGAGGAGATCCAACCAGTCCATCCTCCAGGAAATAAAGCCCGACTGCTCACTGGAGGGAAGGATACTAGAGACAAAGTTGAAGCACTTTGGCCACATCATGAGGAGACAGGAAAGCCTAGAGAAGACAATTATGCTGGGGAAAGTGGAAGGCAAAAGGAAGAGGGGCCGACCAAGGGCAAGATGGATAGATGGCATCCTTGAAGTGACTGGACTGACCTTGAAGGAGCTGGGGGGTGGTGACGGCCGACAGGGAACTCTGGCGTGGGCTGGTCCATGAGGTCACGAAGAGTCGGAGATGACTGAACGAATGAACAACAAGAAGAACATTGTTGAACCTTTAAGCAATCTAAAGACTGTGTTTTTAGGAAATCCAAGGGCCTTTAATCTGAGGCAGCCCCGGCGTCCCATTGGGCACACGGAATTTATGTCCTGTCTACAGTCTTATGCACAGGCCCAGCGTGCGACAGCACACTTTGCCCTTACAAGAGCATGCAAGGGCCGCTCCAAGGGCAGCCCAAGGAGTGGCTCCTTTTCCCTTGCGCCAGGTGCAAAGCCTCCTTTGCTGGGAAGGCCTCGCTTCCGCTTTCGGTAGCACAGAAACCGTGGGGAATGGGCCCCTTTTCGGTTTCGGAGGTGAAGGTGGCGGGAATGAGGCATACTCACTGCCGTACGACTGTTAACCCGAAGACGACCATGTCTGGGCCTTGCTCGCATCCCGGCGTGAGGGAGCCGCTCCGGAACCCCGCCCCCTTCCTGGCCCCGCCCCCTTCCTGCCTTTCTTCCTTCCTTCCGTTGCTGCTTTGGCCTCGCGGACGTCGCGCGCTGCTGGGATTTCGCAGAGGAGGCAACTGGTGACGTCACTCTCTGGAGGCCTCTTGTCAAGGAAGACGTGAGGGGGAAGGCGGCCTGGAGAGCCCTTCACGCGCGCGCGCAACATACACACGGAGGCGGCACTCTTCCCTTTCTTTTTTGGTTTAGCTCCCCGCTATTGTTTCCAGAAGACATGGGTCGTGTTTCAGGGGAGGTGCTATTGCACCGCCGCATTAGAGCGTCACTACGTCAGCGTTTCCTGAGCGACGGCGTCTTCACAGATTCCAATAAGGTGTGAATCCGCAGAGCGTGAAGCAGGAGCGCGCCGCCATCTTTGCGGCTCTGGCTGATCCCAAGGTGGGGGGCGGCGCCCAGGCGAGGCCCTGCCCCCTCCCCTTCCCCTGCCCCTTCCTTCCAGGCCCGGCTGGCGAAGCGAGGGAGATGGGGACGCCGGCTCCCCCCGTCGCGGAGGATGTGGTGAGTGAGGGAGGGAGAGGAAGCGCGCGGAGGAGGGCGGAGTCTGGCCGAGGAGGGAGGGCGGGGCGACCTTGTGGGCGGGGCCTTGTCACACCAGGTATTTATTTCTCGTGTCAGAGCAACCAGTCAATTATATTACATTTCTAACAGAACAAAGCAAACAAACAGACAAAATACAAAATGTGTGAGTTTGCTAGTTGATTAAATGTCCTTTGACCAGTATCTGGCCACTTGGAGTGCTTCTGGTGTGGCTGCAAGAAGGTCCTCCATTGTGCAAGTGGCTGGGCTCAGATTGCATTGCAGCAGGTGGTCAGTGGTTTGCTCCTCTCCGCACTCGCATGTCGAGGATTCCACCCTGTAGCCCCATTTCTGAAGGTTGGCTCTGCATCTTGTGGTGCCAGAGCGCAGTCTGTTCAGGGCCTTCCAAGTCGGCCAGTTTTCTATGTGTCTCTCATTTGGTATCAGCCATTGATTGAGGTTCTGGGTTTAAGCCTGCCACTTTTGGACTCTCGCTTGCTGAGGTGTTTCAGCGAGTGTCTCTGTAGATCTTAGAAAACTATTTCTAGATTTAAGTCGTTGACGTGCTGGCTGATACCCAAACAGGGGATTAGCTGGAGATGTTTCTGCCTTGGTCCTTTCACTATTGGCTGCTACTTCCCGGCGGATGTCAGGTGGTGCAATACCAGCTAAGCAGCGGTGTAGGGCACAGACACCCTGTGATAATGCAACATGTCTCATTAAGAGCCACATCCACTGTTTTAGTGTGGTGAGATGTGTTCCACACTGGGCATTCATACTCAGCAGCAGAGTAGCACAGAGCAAGGGCAGATGTCTTCACTGTATCTGGTTGTGATCCCCAGGTTGTGCCAGTCAGCTTTCGTATGATATTGTTTCTAGCACCCACTTTTTGTTTGATGTTCAGGCAGTGCTTCTTAGGTAAGAGCATGGTCTAGAGTGACTCCCAGGTATTTGGGTGCGCTGCAATGCTCCAGTGGGATTCCTTCCCAGGTGATCTTCAGAGCTCGGGATGCTTCTCTGTTCTTGAGATGAAAGGCACATGTCTGTGTTTTAGATGGGTTGGGGATCAGCTGGTTTTCCCTGTAATAGGCAGTAAGGGCAACTAGAGCTTTGGAAAGCTTCTGTTCTACCATCTCAAAGCTCCCTGCTTGAGCAGTAATGGCACAATCATCAGCATAGATGAAACTCTCTGTCCCTTCTGGCAGTGGCTGGTCATTTGTGTAGATGTTGAACATGGATGGAGCAAGCACGCTCACCTGAGGCAGGCCAGGTGCCAGATCCAGAGTGCCTTGGGGCAGCTGAGGCTCCCCGGCTTTGCTGCTTCTGCCAAACCTCAGTGTTTGCCCTGAGCAGCAGAAAGGAGGCCAAGGGGCCCAAGTCCCCTGTAACAAAGATTCCTGGCTACCAGTATTAAAAAACTCTAAAATTACATCAGAGAGGAAACAAACAAGGACATTAATCACCTCTAAACAAAAGATTGCCCCAGGCACTGCCAGGCCATTACATACTAATCAAGGTGGGCAGTTGAAACATTCACACCTAGCTCCAACAGACAAGCGTCCTTTGTCCCACCCTGGTCATTCCACAGATATATAAACTACCAAACACGAATCAAGGAACATGAAAGGCACTGCAGGCTACTTCAGCTAGAGAAGTCAGCCATAGCAGAGCACCTGATGAACCAACCTGGACACAGCATATTATTTGAGAACACAGAAATGCTACACTACTCTCACAACCACCGTGTCAGACTACACAGAGAAGCCATTGAAATCCACAAGCATGTGGACAATTTCAGCAGAAAGGAGGAAACCATGAAAATGAACAAAATCTGGCTGTCAGTATTAAAAAAAACCTCTAAAATTACAACAGCAAAACAACAGAGAGGAAACAAACAAGGACATCTAATCACCTCTCAACAAAAGATTGCCCCAGACACTGCCAGGCCATCAAATGCTAATCAAAGTGGTCAGTTGAAACATTCACATCTGCCTCCCACAGACAAGAGTTCTTTGTCCCACCCTGGTCATTCCACAGATATATAACCCCTTTTTCCTAGTTCCAACAGACCTCACTACCTCTGAGGATGCTTGCCATAGATGCAAGTGAAACGTCAGAAGAGAATGCCTCTAGAACATGGCCATATAGCCCGAAAAAATCTACAACAACCCAGTGATTCCAGCCATAAAAGCCTTCGACGATACATTATTCCTCATTCCCTTTCTTGAAAGTCACATTATATATGAAATCATGAAAGATGCAGGGCCTGATCACCTAAGATGCCTTTGCGAATGCTTTTGGCTGTGTCTGGCCTAGAGAAGGTATGCATCACCTTGTCACTGCCATGGCTCCATGCTGTGGGATCCAGTGAGTTGTGGTTTTATTGTTCATTCGTTCAGTCGCTTCCGACTCTTCCTGACCTCATGGGCCAGCCCATGCCAGAGCTCCCTGTCGGCCGTGGCTACCCCTAGCTCCTTCAAGGTCAAGCCAGTCACTTCAAGGATACCATCCATCCATCTTGTCCTTGGTTGGTCCCTCTTCCTTTTTCCTTCCATTTTCCCCAGCATCATTGCCTTCTCTAAGTTTTCCTGTCTTCTCATGATGTGGCCAAAATACTTCGTCATTGCCTAATAATATCAAACTCTATTCATTCTGCAGTGTAGATCAAATATGGGCAAACTTCGCCCCTCCAGTTGTTTGGGACTTCAACCTAATCCATACCCTAAACCTTCCTTTGCCCTTACCCTAATCCGTACCCTAACCTGTACACTAACCCCTTACCCTAACTGTGACCCTAACCCAAACCCTAAACCTCACCCTAACCCTTACCCTAAGCATCCCCTCCCTTCTATCCTTCCTTCGCTCTCCCCACTCTCACTCCACCCCCACTCTTCCCTTCTTCACCTTTGTGGCATCTCCATAAGACTCGAAGCTTCCGGAACCAGCTATCGTTGTTGTTGTTGTTGTTCGTTCATTCAGTTACTTCCGACTCTTCATGACCTCATGGACCAGCCCACGCCAGAGTTCCCTGTTGGCCGTCACCACCCCCCAACTCCTTCAAGGTCAATCCAGTCACTTCAAGGATACCATCCATCCATCTTGCCCTTGGTCGGCCCCTCTTCCCTTTTCCTTCCCATTTTCCCCAGCATCATTGTCTTCTCTAAGCTTTCCTGTCATCTCATGATGTGGCCAAAGTACTTCATCTTGGCTTCTACTATCCTTCCCTCCAGTGAGCAGTCGGGCTTTATTTCCTGAATTTTGGACTGGTTGCATCTTCTGGCAGTTCAAGGCACTCTCAGAACTTTCCTTCAGCTCCACAGTTCAAAATCATCTATCTTCCTTCGCTCAGCCTTCCCTGTGGTCCAGCTCTCACATCCATAGGTGACTATGGAGAATACCATTGCTTTAACTATGCGGATCTTCGTTGCCAGTGTGATGTCTCTACTCTTCACTATTTTATCAAGATTGGTCATTGCTCTCCTCCCAAGAAGTAAGCGTCTTCTGATTTCCTGGCTGCAGTTGTGGTTTTACAAGCTGCTAATCCCAGGACCCCATCACATTGAGCCCTGGCAGTTGTCAAACTGTATTCATTCTGCAGTGTAGATCAAGTATGGGAAAACTTCGCCCCTCCAGGTGTTTGGAACTTCAACTCCCCCAATTCCTATCAGCCTTTAGCCCAGGGGTCCTGAAAATAAGGCCCGGGGGCCGGATACGGCCCTCCAAGGTCATTTACCCAGCCCTCACTTAGGGTCAACCTAAGTCTGAAACAACTTGAAAGCACACAACAACAACAACAATAATCCTATCTCATCAGCCAAAGCTGGCCCACACTTCCCATTGAAATACTAATAAGTTTATATTTGTTAAAATTGTTCTTCATTTTAATTATTGTATTGTTTTAAAATGTTTTTTGCTCTACAATCATATATGTGCAGTGTGCATAGAAATTCATTCACGTTCTTTTCAAATTATAATCCGGCCTTCCAACAGTTTGAGGGTCTGTGACCTGGCCCTCTGTTTAAAAAGTTTGAGGATCCCTGCTTTAGCCTATCTTTGTACCAAGCCTTTAGAGGTTATTTAACACCCCCCCCCCCCCCGGAACTTGGCATTGGTGACAGTGCCTCCGCTTAGCTGAAGATTTGATCTGTGCCTCCGAATGCTGATGCAGGTAGGCCCATCTGCTCAAAAGCCACCCTGTAAACTACCAGAAACAGAAAGCAAATGAGTGGAGAGTCGTTCCAGTGAAAACACGGGGAAAGAAACAGCAAAGATGTCGTGTGTGCAGGGATGTCTACTACTGAGCACAATTCAAAGTGCTGGCTTTAGCCTATAAAGTCTTAAACGGCTCTGGTCCAAATTACCTGTCTGAATGCATCTCCGGTGATAGTCTGATTGCTGGGTCCAGAAGCTCCAAGCATTACACACATTCCGCAACGGCGGTTGTGAATAAGGGAAGGGACCACGTGGTCCAGAGAGAAAGGGTTAGGGTTTGGGGTAAGGGTTAGGGTCATTTGAACACCCAAAGCACTACACAAAACTCACTCTCAGGACATACCATTTGTGAAACAACATTAGGAACCATCAGGGCTGCATGTTAAATTTACACCTTTCAAGTTGTTTATAAGTTGTTAAGTATTGCATAACTAAAATTTAATGTAGTTATGTTGTTGTTTTGATTACTTCAGGAAATGCCTCAAGAAGGTGAACCCTTTGAAAATGTGGCACCTCGCTTTGAAGAAATGGATACATCAGAAACCCAGTGGGGATGGTTTTATTTGGCTGAATGTGGCAAATGGCATATGTTTGAGGTACTCGTTTATTTTACTGTGCTTAGTGTCCTCTTAAAGTGTGGTCAGTTATTTCCATGTTGGTTAATATTTCTGTTTCACTGGTGAGGAGATGAGGCTGAGATTACAATCATAAGCACACTTACAGATGAGTGAGCTCCCTTTTCTTCAAAGAAATTGGTATCCACAGCATTTGATTTTCCTGATGCATAACCTGTATTTGGGATAAGAGGTCATTGTTACAGCAGAATATGGAGAAGAAATGGTTTCTAATTTACAAAAGACTGCATGTTACCAACTGTATCCATCAATTTCTCTTTTTATGTTTCTTTGTTTCATTTTCAACCTATTCTCATTGTCACTAATGAAACAAATAAAAATGCAAAGGATACAATGAACTTTATTTGCAGAAATGTGCAGAGCTTGTGGTTCTTTGTTGTAGAATTGGAAGGCAGGGATTGTTGCCTATCCTAGTACTGTGAACCAAACTATGGATCCACAACGGATTCTTGGCCAAATAGCAATCTCTTGGCTTCTGTGCCTTCTATTTAGTTTCACAGAATCAGAACCCAAGGGCCATCTAATATAGCTACTGTTCATCCAGCGTCTGATTAAGGAGATCCAGAGAAGGAGACGCCACTATTTTTTAAAATGGTCTATTCCACAGTGGGACAGCTCTTATTCTCAGGATGTTCTTCCTAAGGTTTAGGTGACATCTCCTTTCTTGCCATTTGAATCCATTGGTTTTTGTTCTAGCCTCTAGGACAGCTGAAAATCAGCTTGCTCCATCTCCACTATGACATCACCTTAAATAATTTGAAATGACTAACATATCATCTGTCTATCTTCTCTTTTCCAAGCTAGACATTCCCAGTTCCCTAAGCCATTCATCACAGGATGTATTTTCCAGAACCTTTATCATTTGTGTCACCCCCCTTTGGACATGTTCCAGCTTGTCAATATCTTTTGAACTATGGTGTCCAGAACTGGACACAGTACTCCAACTGAGATCTGACCAAAGCTAAATAGAATGGTACTATACATCCTTTGATGTGGACATTATATTCCTGTTGATGCAGCCCGGAATTGCATTGGCCTTTTTGACAGCCACATCACATTGTTGACTCATATTCATCTTGTGGTCTACTAAGACATCTAAATCCCTTTCACTTGTACTATTATCAAACCAGATGTCACCAATCCAGCCTTTTATTTTCCTGCTTAAGTGTAATACCTTAAATTTATCCTTGCTGAAATTCATTCTGTTAGTTTTAGTCTCAGCTCTATCTGTTTGTCCATAGCAATGTTGAATTCTGATCATGTCCTCTAGTGTTTTAGCTATTCTCCCCTGCAATTCTGGACTTCATCAGTAGAAATATAATGTCCACATCAAATTTAATGTGCAGGTTTTATAAATGTGGATGTAATATGATGTGTGTGAATGAATGGAAGAATGGAAGGATTTATGGAGCTAATAATTTTGGAAACACCAGTAAAAGACCCAGGCATGCAATGACTACTTTCTTTCTGGACTGTGATTAAAACCTGCTAATAAGAGCTGAAAAGTAAACTCTGATAAGAATTGGCACAGTGATAACAGACATGTTTACAATGTTAAGAAGGAAGTCAACATAAGATCAACACCAATCAAGAAGAATCAATATCTGGACAGGAAACTCAGATGGAGCCAGGATGGAAGACATCTATCATTAATTTACAACTGGGACTACATCAGCAGAATATTCCTATAAAAGACTCAATCTAATAATGCTCAAAAGTCTGGCAGACTGAGGAGGCTGTTCCACCCGCTATGCTCTGCTCCATGGGAAGGAGAGAGATAGCATACGTATGGAGAGTGGCAGATTTGCAAGGGAGCAGTCTGGTCACTTTGGGGCTTTTTTCTCAAGGGAAGAAACATCAGTTTACAGAAAAACATTTGGACAAAGAATGACTTCGGACATATAGACATACAGATTCTATTCAACTACATTGGGTTTACAATTACATGGCAAACAAACAAACAAAGGGGAATTACATTTTCACTCAACATTCACATCACATGTACACGCATTCATCCTCAGGCATTCAACTATTACCATATCCTTTTCTCCCTCTTTGGAGAAGTACCTGTTAAGCCGGACCCCACTTCCCTGCAGCCTGCCAACACCTAGTTCCATAACTTACATAACGCCAAAACTTCAAAACGCTGAAATGCCAAAACTTATTTCCATAAGGTCAATGCCAAGGACCAGATCTCTATTTTCCATACAGCAGAAGTTGACTCCCTGCACAAAACCTAAGACTCCCAGAGTGCATACCCTCTCACACTGGAATTTGCAATAAAAAGAACCTATGCTTCAAAGTTATTGAAAAGTCATTCATGACATCACCTTAAATATTCACTCTATTCCATGTAGGAATAATAGAGAATGAGGTAACAATCTTGACTTTTAGATTTTTTGTGCAGATCACTGCAGTAAGATATGCAAGGAACTTCATTTCATTGATTCCTGTAATATTTCAAAATGTACTTTATGTTTTTTTAAAGGTCAGTTCTAATACCCAGTGTTCACTTAGGAGCGAAGACATTGAAAGGGAATTCAGATTGAATCCACAAGGCTGCATTTCATTTGCAACTTCAAAATTTAACTACATACTAGACTTTTCAGGTATGTGTATATTTCTTTGTACACATTTAAACCTGTATTGTGGTAAAATATGTATACAGGACCTATTTGCAAAACGTTGGTAGCAACTTGTTCTTTGCAGACAGATGTAAATGAAACAATTGGAAATGCCTCTTTTATTTTCAGAGAATTCATATGATATTTATCGAAAGTATTAAGATGTTGTAGTCTCCTTTTCTAGATAAGTAAATTGTATTATCTTGATTTCTCCTATTCGAGAAATAGTCCGTATCACAAACATGAAGACACACCTGCCTTTTTTCCACACAAGATATAAGTAAGAATGTTGTCTGCCCATTTTCCAGATTTTGGCTTACTTTAGTTTTGTACACAGAGATGAAGCAGACTAACCAAACAACTGGAAAACAACGCCCGATAAAGCGAGCTCCATTCTCAATTAGTGCCTTCAGGTAGGAATTAAAGTGCATTCCTTGTTATATGTTGCCTTTTTCTGTCAATTTATTTGTGGTGGAGACCTTCCATACTAGTATTAATTGATCTTTTCCCCCTTCACCCCACATGTAATAAAATGCAAAAAAAGTACAAGATTAGACATTGGAAAATCTTGGAAAATATAAGTACAGTAGGTTTTCCTATACAGTGATGGCTAGTTGAAGTGCTGTCTATAACACCAACAGAAAAATTAAACACAAAATTAGGTTAGCAAGAGGAATCAAAAGAGAGGTATTTGAAGAAATTCATCAGCCTTCTTTCATTGATAGTCTAACAATGATATAGATATGAGGTCTATTTTGGAAGACAATGAGGTAGAGTGAAAAAGAATAAGGTGAAGAACAAATTAATTGTAGGGTAGATTAAATTTATAAAGTTAGAAAATTTTGCAAAACTGTGTTTAAAATAATGTAAAGAAAATGTAAAAAATTTAAACATATAATAACAAATAAAAAATAGCTGAAAAACAACATTGCTTGAGCCCTGTTGAGTGAGGCTATATAAGAGCACAAGCTCCATTCCTTTGTTTTCAATTTTCTTTATGCTTGTTTATTATGTAAACTAGTGAAGGATTTGAGTAGAAAAATTAAGAACTGGACAAAACAAATTTGTGATATTAGTTTTCCTAGTGTGGGATTCGAAACATAATTTTATTTATTTAATCTCAAAGAGAACTGGAAATACCAAAAATGTACCAGAGACTTGCCAAAACTTACAACCAATGGAGAAGCAGTTATAAATTACCATATTTCATTACATAGGTCACACATTTTATCCCTTTTTCATCAAAAAGGGGTGCAAATATTAGTTGATGAAAAGAAATCTGCCTTTGATACTCTGGTTTCATTTTTAAAAATAATCTGTCCTACCTCCAATACAGGAGGAGGAGGAGGAGGGATGACTCAACTTCAAACAAACTACTCATCATTATTTTTTTAAAAAAACTGCCTTGCCTCAAAGAAAGGCCTTTTCTTCTTTTTCCGGATGGAACTCTTTGGAGGAAGGAGGGAAGATCTTTTTTGAGGAAGGAGGGTTCCAGAGATCTCCATTTCGGGTTTTTTCAACTTCCTTGCCTTTGGAGAAAGAAGGAAGGAAGGGAGGCTCCACCCCAAACACACTCTGTGACTATTATGCGAGGAACACAAAAATACCAATTTTGTGACACAAAACTATTAAGTGGTTGTGCCTATTATGCAATGAGTTATGGTATTTTTCAAAACCCACATTGATCTGTATTGTCTAGCTCTTCGTTTTCCTACCTCATGAGAAAACCGAAGGAAGATTAATATATTACATGTACATTTAGTGTACCAGCTCATTGAATGTAGTTTCATTTATATGTGAAGGGCTTTGAATCTCATAGAATTGCATTGGAGGACCAGACATGTCACGATAAATGTTCTCGTTAGGTCTCCATGTAATTCTATGGTCAACTTTCACAGGAGGATTCACCAGAAGTTGACCACAAATCATTATAAAGAACACTTTTCTTGACATCTGTATATTGTCTGGCATGAATCTAAAGTATGTTTCAGCTGGAAGCACAAAACATTGTTCATTTCAGGCAAGAAAAATAGAGTTTCAAATAGCATGCAAAAATCCAAATCGTTCTTGATTGGCTCCCTCACATACTGTACGGATATACATTATCTAGTAAACCAGTGGTTCTCATCCTGGGATCCCCAGATGTTTTTGGCCTTCAACTCCCAGAAAGCCTAACAGCTGGTAAACTGGCTGGGATTCTTGGGAGTTGTAGGCCAAAAACATCTGGGGACCCCAGGTTGAGAACCACTGTAGTAGACCTTTTCAACCTATGGCCCTCTAAGTATTTGAGCCTCCAAGTCCCAGAAGCCCTTGCCAGCTTGTTCAATGGTCAAGAATTCTGGGAGTTACAAAACCTAAAGCAAGCATGGGTAAACTTCAGCCCTCCAGGTGTTTTGGACTTCAACTCCCACAATTCCTAACAACCAGTAAAACACCTGGAGGGCCGAAGTTTGCCCTTGTGTGCTTTAAAGCCTATAAACCTGAGGTCCCAATTCAGCAAGGCATAGAGAACCAAAGTGATTGTTTATATTTGTATTATTCTGCATTCTGCAGGCTCAGGTAAGTTTCCCGTTTTAAAAAAGGCAAAGCAGAAATTAGTTTCTTGTATAGAAAACACTATTTACTCTGCAGGAAATATATATTTTTCAGGAATCTCTTTTTCTACTACACACAAAATGCTTTTCTGAACAGGATAATTATTGCATAACATTTTGGGGTATTCACATCCAGGGATGCTACTGCAAAGCAATATTTACTTTCCTTCATAGTCGTCTATAAGTTACTATAATCATTTGTCCTTGCACACTTGGAAGAAACAGTCAAAGATGTGTATTTCTGTAGTGGAGTGATGACCTGAGCCCACCAACCAGATAATATCTGATGTGAGCTAATGTCTCAAAAGTGAATGGTAAATGCTTTGGCTTCTTGACTGTGTAGCATATTATTCCCATGGTAGAAGAGAGGAGCTCATGCCAGTGCTTTGCCATTGATATTTACTTTGAAAAATCAAATCGTTTTCAATCCAGTTTTATTGACGTCCCAACATCTAGCTTAAACATGTATAAAGTGAGAAAATTAAGACAATATTAGCATTATTAGTGCACTTCCTATCTCGTCTTTCTACTCTGTTGGGAAAGAAAATATAAAAATGAGTGTTACAGTTTCCTTCTTATTTTGTGTTGGTAGTTATATCTGTGAAAATCAATCTATCCCTATGCCATCACACTGGGAGAAAGTAAATTCAGAAGAACCATATCAGGTAAAACTTTTCTAGGAACCTTTGCATTTATTGGAAGCAAAGGACCATTGCATCTCTGTAAAGCTTTGTGGACCTCTCTCTTTCAGCTTATTCCTTTGCAAAGGGGAACAAACGAATACAATGCAGTTGCTAGTTATTTTGGGAAAACAATGGATATCAATCAAATTCGACGAATTCAAAGAATTCAGAACATAGACTTGTGGGAATTTTATTGCAGGTGAGTCTTTAAACCATTTTTTCTCTCATTAAAGGCATATAGTGTGTGTATATAATATCAGACTTAAAATACCTGTTTAGTATTCTTCCTTTGCCAGATATCATGCCTAGTTCATCTTTCTCTCCCTAATGCATGTTTAAAAGCGATGGAAAATTATTATTATTTTTATCATAAGTATATGGAATCATAGTTATTTTTACTGGGCGCCTTCATTTTTTTTTAACCTATGTTGACCTTAAGGTTGAACCTATGATGGGGTCTACACAGTCCTCTTGCTGCCTAAACTGGTATAAACCACTGAGGATCTTATTGCTTTATTTGTACTTCATGCTGCTGTCTATGATTGAGCAACACATGAAGGTGCAGGGTTGTTGTTGTTTTGTTTTGTTTTTTGTATTTACCATGAATGGTCCAGAAAACAATATCTAAATGGTTTTCTAACCTTGTCATTTACTTTATTCTAGTATTTGATTTCCTTTATGAATGGTTTGCAATCCTATCTTTTTGACAGAAAAAAGGCCCAATTAAAGAAGAAAAGAGGCACCTCCTTTATAAACGAAAACATGTTGTTTCATGGCACAAGCACTGAATTTGTGGAAGCTATTTGCATTCATAACTTTGACTGGAGAATCAATGGCATGCATGCTACTGTGTATGGAAAAGGCAAGCATCCTTTGTGTGATCTACATTGTATGTTTTGGAGGTGTCATCCCAGTGAAATGCTTTATTCCCAATCACATCTTGTTTTCATTAGGAAGTGTTCCTCAGCCAATGTCAAAAGCAAACTAATAGACTCCTCCACAGAGCTATAGCAAATTGTTGATACTTAAAATGAGACCCATGGCAAATCCCAAGTTCTTCCTAATTCTGAAGGGAATAATATCTCAGGCATTATCTCACTGCAGTTCAAGTCAATGTAGTCTACACATTTCTGGCTGTTGAGAATGGGGAAAGAAAGAAATTGGCCATCACTGTCCCGGGAAACAATCAGAGAGGAAAACCAGATTATTGATGGTTAATCTGTCAACATCAGTGGTGGGAAGATGTTTTTGAACATTGGTTACCATAATCTCTCTGCATTGGCTATTTAGAGATGTTAGGAATGAGGGACATTAAAATCCAAAATGGAAACGTCACACTGAAACTAAAGAAAATTGGAAGAGATTTGCTACAAAAGCTGTATGTATAGCATCCATATTCAGGGAAAGTATAATTCTGATTACCAGGTGTGAAGGTTAGCATTGAGAGTTGGCTGTCTCAGAGGTTCTCTGCTTGTGAATTTTGCAGTTTCTGGTTCACTGTTGTTGGGCCTTTGGGTTAGTAGGCCTTTGGTTTGATTAAGGCTAATCATTTTTGATGAAAATAAAACAAAATAAAGATCAAATGTTTGCCAAAGATGGTTGCATCGATGATGAGTATGACTATAATTTTGGCATTAAATGTTTGCCGTACGTGTTGGAAACCACGTCCCTTCAGGGAGATAGGATGGTCTATACATGTATTATTATTTGAAACACAACAAGATGAGTCCGCAGCAGACAAGATCACTCTGCTGTCTGTTGTATTGGATCACACGTCGGACACTTTCCAAGTGTCTAGGACTGTGTGATATATCAGTGAGTAATGCGTGCAGATCCCAGTAAGGTGGCCTTCTGCAACTGGCAGATGGTAATTTTGTCAGCGCCAATTGTGGGCCAAGGTCTATTATTATTATTATTATTATTATTATTATTCTGACACAAAAACACAGTGTCACAGCAAATTATTGTTGTTGTTGTTGTTGTTATTATTATTATTATTATTTTCTATGGCGCACCTTAATATCCCTATTTTAAAACATTCCTTACAACTCCTCTTTACCTGCCAATCATATACCAAAAAAGGTCTAGCACACAGGGTGCAACTCCTAAGTTTCCATTCCCTAAGGTTCCAGTTCATCTCTTGAGAACTTCCATCAAGAAATGCCATCTGGCTCTGAAAACAATCATTGGCCATTCAGAGGAAAATGCAACAGTTCATGTCTTGGTAGAAAAATTCAGTAAATTCACCTGTTTGAAAGTTTTCACGTATTTAGACATTTTTCACAGAATGATTGGCTTCTTCACTCACTTGGGCCAAGGACTACTGCAAATGTTCATAATCACTGAACACACCATATTTTTTGATAAAATAAATGCTTCCTCACATTTTAAAACACTTGAATACATGAGGGCTCTGTTTCTGGTGACAGGATGTGTTTGTAGTTCTAAAGCCTAGCTTTTTTGGCTCATTCTTCACTGCCATTCTACAAATGTAATGCTCTGTGGAGTGGGCTCTGCATAGGACTGTCTCTTTCAAGGATATAGTGTGAAGGTATCCCAAAACAATAGAGTTAAGCAGTTTCTTTATGTTTGTGTGATCAGTTGGTGAATTCAGCATAGCACAACAAATCTGGCAAGTTGATGGTTGTGGAACTCAACTGGGCATTAGTTCTTCTGTGTTTTAAATTAGATGTATAAAGAACAGAGAACTGAAGTTTTTGTCCTGTTTCTCTTAAGTCTCTTAAGCATAAAACATGTGATGATACCATGTGCATGTAGTTACTCTGAATCATATGGTAGCCACTATCATGAATCAAGAAATACATGTCATATTATGTCCTCTGTTGGTCTACTTCTACAGTTAGTGCATGTATGTAGGAAAAGCAAAGGGGCTTCACGTGGGATGGCCATTTTGGGAAGTATTTCCATCCTACGTCATTGGTAAATTAGATAAATCTATATTTCAACTACGCTCAAGCATATCTCTTTATCTCTAGGGACTTATTTTGCGACGGATGCTTTATACTCCAGCCGATTCTGCAAAGATGATTTGAAGCATGGTGCCACATTACAAATTAACGGAGTTGATCTGCAACTTCACATCTTTACAAAGCATAAAATGATGTTTCTTGCTCGTGTATTGACTGGAGACTACATTCTTGGACAGGCTAAATATGTGAGACCACCTTCAAAAGATGGGACCCTTATTAATTTATATGACAGCTGTGTGGATAATGTTTATAACCCAAAGATTTTTGTTATCTTTGATGCCAACCAGATCTACCCAGAATATTTAATAGAGTTCAGATGAGACTTACAGGAATAAGAATCACTTAGTCTTATTAAAATTATTTAAAATTTGAAAAAGTTTTATAAGTGAATTTATTGCTATATCACATGAAATGTTGCTATCTTAAGGTTGAGTTCTGTAGGAACTGGAAATCACTAGACAAGTGTGAGTTTGTTGTATGAGATCCTTAAAACCTGTCAAATCCAGGTATAGTGTTAAATTGAAGTATATAGCATGGTCAGCTGGCACTTCAACAAGTCTGTGACATCTAACCTGAATTAACACTTTGGCAGTTGTGGATTACAATGATATAAATATTTAGTCTCCTTGATTTGTACCTTGGATATTATTTTTGGAAACACAGGTCATTCAAATGTTAAATAAATGCTTTTTGTTGTAACTACGTGGTCAACAACCCATAATTCTCTTTTACCCATTATGGAAAGATGCCGTACTCCATTGTACTAGTGGTTGGTGAGAATCCCTCCTTCTGTTTCATGGCCCATTGTTGTGGCCTCTGAGGGAGAGAAGATCAGCCAGATACAGCTCCGCCATGCTCTGGACACAGTGCCTCATGGGAAGCCCTCCATCTCAACTGCCACTCTTGTGGCCTCTGAGGAAGAAAAGAGCAGCCAAACACAACTCTGTCATGCAGTGGTCTTAAGGGTTTGTTAGAAGCCCTGTCTCTGTTCTAACAGCCACTGTTGTGGCCTCTGAGAGAGTGAACAGTCAGACACAGCTCTGTTGTGTATTAGTCTCAGGAGATTTTGAAAAGCTCACCATCCATTTCAACAGTGGCTTTTGAGGGAGGGAAAAACAGCCAACATCTCCTGGACTCGACCCTCTGCCCTACTGCCACCCCCTTTTCCTTGAGCGTTCTGTTTTATTCGATTTTTATTCCAAATGCAGAAAACTATGAATTAACTACTTGGAAACTGCTTCGGTTGCAGGGCAGTGTCAATGCACTAAATAAATAAAATATATTTGGAGATAGTATCACCATATATTATTTATTACAAAGAAACATAATAGTCAAGATGGGCGGGGGGGGGGGGCATATATTTTGACTACTGTCCATTGATAGTATGAATACGCAATTTATGACCATCAAAATTTAAAAGTTACATTTTCCTGTCCCATTGAGTGGGACAAGGAAAAGGAAGTGATAATTGTACAACAGCCAAGTAACTTGTGTCAGTGTCGCATTCAGCGACTTTGCCAAATAATCAGGGCTGAACCTACACAGGCGAAATAATGTGTCCTTACTTCAATTACAGCCCTATTGAAACGCACAACTTCATAAGGTGAAAACACTTCTTTTTGATGTCTGAGAGCTTTAAGGTATTTTTTTTTAAAATCAAGTTTATATTTTGGAAAGCACTGGGTTTTTTAAATGTGTACTTTACCCCCATGAATTAGGATTGCAATGGAATAGGGTGTAACATAGATTACCTTAGATATTTTACTGCACCGAAGGGTTTTTTTTTTTAGCCTGGGTCCTTTTAGTCTCCTAGTCATCTGCCCATTTTTTATGTCCCCGACAGTGAACAACTGCCAATTCTTTAAACAAATAGATAGCTCTCAGTAGGGCCACTATGACCTGTCCATATTTAATGTCAGCTTCTATATTCTCACACACATGTAGAATTCCCCAGATATATCTCCTATCAGAATATATATTGGCTTGAAGTGCAGCTGCTTGTTGTAAGGCCCAAGGAACTGCTTCTAATCTGCTTGTTGGGCCAAACGTGATGGATGCAATGTCCCTGAAAAGATGACATTCTGGTGATCATCAACCATGGCTCAGCCAGTGTGCTGCTTCCTGTTGAGCATAAAACTGAAGCCATCGGTATAACAAAGTCAGGATTCTCAACCGAACCTTCTCTGTCCATGCCTTGTTTTGTAGCTCAATGGTTTGTAACACAATAATTAGTTCTGAAGGTAGAAACTACTGGTCTGGTAAATAGGTTGATGGGTTCCAGTATTCAGTGTGAATAATTGCAATCTGAGGGCGTTCCAGGAGCAGAGCCTGGATCTTTTAACAGTTGGCTTGAAATGATCCAATGAGGATGTCTGCAAGCTGAAATTCAGCTACCTGTCAAAGGGGAGGGATTTGGATCCAATACCCAGCACACCTGCTACTTCTAAACAAGATCAACACACAAACTGAATTTGAAGGCTGCAAGAACAGAGGTTTTAATACTTTCAGGCCTGAAAGGATGTCTGATATAGAGTCTCTGCTCAAAAGGAATTGGAAGGCTGAGTCAAAATGGCTTTTGCTATGCCGCTATTTTCAGAACAAAATAACCAAAAGTTATTTATTTATTTATTTATTTATTTATTACTTGCACTTATTTACCGCCACTCTCAGCCCAGGGGGCGACTCGTGGCGGTGAACAACAACATAGAAAAGACAATTTACAGTAATCAGAACAATACATAACATGCTACTACTACTTGACATATACTTATACTAAAAATCCGCTTCGTCATATCATGGGTCATAGTCAGTCTCATAGTTATCATATCAATTTTTCTAACCCATTCTCATTTTGACATATACACATTTCATCATAAAGGTTTAGGAAATGGTTGGCTCCATACAGTGACAGTTTCCAATATCTTAAAATAAAATTGCAACTCCAATACATAACACACAAAGAATCATACATAATTATTGCAAACCAAGTAATTGGTTTAATGAAATCTAATATGCATGATGGTGCTACTAGCAAGTCTTCTCAATTGTCACAGCATCTGTCTATATACACAGCTTTTGCATGGCCAGACTGTCAAAACTTAACAGGAACAGCCAGTAATACACAAGCAGATGGATTATCACCTTGTTGTGGTGAGGGGGCTTGCGTATTCCAATGAACCTGCATGCGTAACCACTAGAGTCATGCACTCCCGGGGGGGGGGGGGGGGCAGGGGAGGCTCCAGACCAAGCACAATCTGAAGACCTCAATGGCGGATCAGGCAGAAGATAACATGGTACATATTACAATGGCTGTGCAGGCAGAAGAAGGCTGCGACAGATTGAGAAGTCTCTGTTGTCGTGTTAACCACGCCACTGGCTGGAATCCTCACTCTGTAAAGACGGTGTGTTAATCAGCAGTGCAGCGACCTCTACACAGCAAATAAAACAAACTCAAGAACTTGGAAGGCCCTCATACTTGGACAACAAGGGATCGCCTAAGAAGAAGACAAGAAGTAGTTTATTAATATTAATTAACTGTCCTCTGCTACATGTTGCTGTGGCCCAGTCTGTGTATATGTGTTTTGTGTGTGTATATATGTGTGTATGTGTGTGTATATGTGTGTTTACATATTGTGTATATGTGTGTGCTTGTCTATATGCATATTTGTGGGTATATATGTATGTGGATATGTATATGGGTGTGCATGTGTATATATGTATGTGTGCATGTATGTGTGTGTGTATATGTGTATATTTGTGTGTGTGTGCATATATATACGTGTGTATATATATGCACATGTGTGCATGTGTATGAGTGTGTATATGTATATATGGTGTATTTTGGGGGTTTTAAAGTCTGTTCTGCTGGGTTTGTGTGTGTGTGTGTGTGTTTATGGGTGATGGACACTCGTTGGACTGTTAGGTGTATTGTGTCCAAATTTCGTGTCAATTCGTCCAGTGGTTTTTGAGTTATGTTAATCCCACAAATGAACATTACATTTTTATTTATATAGATGTAGATCGCATAATAACCCATGGACTCTTACCAGTTTCCAAAAACTATTCCTGATTTACTGTCCTTTCTCTATTACAGCTTTTCTCTCTTTGCCATCTTTCCCTTTTCTGCCTTCTCTGAAATGAGCCTCAGCAATTTATCCTTTCTCCCTCATAGTCCTCTCTTCACAGCATAACTTGAGCTGTGTTTGGGTGACTCTAACCAGGTTTGCCAGCTTCTCCCTTCACAGATGCACACACATAGATCTTGTTTGGCCCTACAAGGCTATTAACGAGTAAAACAATGTACTTTTCTCTGCCTTATCATGTGAACCATGAGGAATAATCCTTTCTCAGTAAAGCACTTGAAAGGAAGAGTGTGCTGTCGCACGCTGGGCCTGTGCATTAGACTGTACACAGGACATAAAATCTTTGTGCCCAACGGGACGCCGGGGCTGCCTCAGATTAAAGGCCCTTAGATTCCCCCAAACAGAGTCTTTAGAATGCTTAAAGTAAATCCAACAAAGTTATTTATTGATGAAAACAAGCGGAAATTGTAGAGCTTTAAAGTATCAGTTCTCTCAAACTTGTCCGCAGGGAACAGGCACTGTCTTCTTAACTATAATTAACTAAAGGGGAAATCCTAGCTTCTAATCTGGGCAGTCTGTACTTGCCTCTGTTGACGTGGAGCCCCTGCACCCGGTACCAACTGCATCTGGCTTCAGCGAGCGACCCTTGCCCCAACAGAGCTTTGTAGACCTCCAGGGAAAAAGAAGGAGTTCAGGTTGCTGTGATGGCCGGCTGGAGTCCCTCAGCCAAGCTGTGGCTGTATGTCTCCTGGCCAAGCCGTAGGGCTGTATAACCCCGGCCAAGCTGTAAAAGACGAAGCTTTTCTACAGGAGCCACTTTGTTCTATGTCCTGTGCGAAAGGCTTCTTTGTGAGAACTAACTCAAAATGGCTCCTGTTCCCTCCAAAACTCAAAAAGGGGTGGGACCAGGGAACCTAACTATAACTGGCAGGTGGCTTACCCTATAAATGCAAATTATAACAGGAAACCCCCTGCTGCAAAATCCCAAGCATGGGATTGCACACAAACATTTAAACACAGCAAATAAATCTGGAGCTCCTGGATCAGCTGTTCCAGAACAGAGAGTGTTTTTAGGAGAAGTCTCTTGTAGAGCCAACAGGATGAAATGGCTTGACTGTTGAACTAGGCTTCTGAGAGACCAGGGTATGATTTCCTACTTAGCCATGGAAACTTACTGGGTGAAACAGGGCAGGTCACATTCTCCTAGCCAAGAGGAAGGCAATGGAAAACCTGCTTGGAATAAATCTTGCTAACACAACACTATGACAAAATTGCTATGATTCATGATCAGAGATTATCTGAAGGCACAGAAAAAGAATGGGTTCGCAGTGAAAACTTTTTAAACATGCACATAATGAAAAAGTGTAAAAAATATGAATACATCAGACTATATATAAAAAATATAATGTTCGTTTGTGGGATTAACGTAACTTGCCTCCTTGCTGACTTGATCCTGCTACATTAGCAAAATAACTTATTTTAGGCTTTAATGAGATATACGAGAACTCATTTCCTGCTCTACAGTTGACAGGAAACCCCATTCCGTCACTGTTTTTCTACATGTGCACCATCTAGATTGGCATCAAGGAAGGAGGTGGACAGGTTGCCAGGGTAGCAAGTGTCACCATTTTTCAAATATACATGTCCATTGCTACCTGCTCGGATATGTGATTTCTGGTAGGATATGTCCCTTTATTATTGTGCTGGAAAGTGATGAAAGAGGGGAAGGAGGATATGGAGTATCACTTCCTTTGAAGAGAACTGGCAGACACAAGTAGAAAGGGTCAGGGACCCCCTTTTCCTGCCACTTTCCAATGCAAAATAAAGGAGAAATTGAGGCAGTGGCAATTTCAGATCAATAAAAAAGAAGAAAATGGAAAATTAAGGTGAAATAAAAAAGAGTGCTTTCAGCATGAGCATTAAAGGATAAAGAAACAAAACTTGCCAAGTCCCAGCTCAAATATTCCACATCCAAACCTCTGTAATTTTGCTGCCAATGAACAGGAAGAAACACAAAACAGTTTGATGGGATTCAACACGAGAGTACGCTGATTGATTACAGTACCATGGTGAGACATTTCCTGTGTGTCAGCTGCAGACCTACTTTGTCTTCAAAAATAAGTCCAACTCAAAAATAGAACTTTATTGAAAACTACAGTACCAGTGCTACATGTTATTGTTGTCAGAACTGAGTCTCGTTATAAACATATACTCTACTAAGTAATCTCAAGGCTGTTTTGTCGAAGATTTTCATGGCCAGAATCACTGGGTTGCTGTGACTTTTCCAGGCTTAGGGTCATGTTCCAGAAGCATTCTCGCCTGACATTTCACCCACATCTATGGCAGGCATCCTCAGAGGTTGTGAGGTCTGTTGGAAACTAGGCAAGTGAGGAAGCAGCCAGGCTTTGAAGTTGCAAGGCCATTCACTGCTAATCAAGGTGGCCAATTGCAACATTTACACTGGCCTCCAACAGACCTCACAACATCTGCCATAGATGTGGGCGAAACGTCAGGAGAGAATGCTTCTGGAACATGGCCATGGAGCCTGGAAAACTCATAGCAACCCAATCTCAAGGCTATGGCAAAAGGTGCTAGGGAGCAATGCCTCTCTTATACCCATCCTGGAGAAGGAACAAGAGTTGAGGTTAGTATTTGTTTTCCTTGTCTTTTGTTGTCCATTCATGTTTTTCTGCATTAACAGGATGTATTTTATGATACTCTAGCTGTATCCGCCACACGTTGCTGTGGCCAATCTACCCTCCCTCTTTCTCTCCTTCTTTCTTCCTTTCCTTTCCTTTCCTTTCCTTTCCTTTCCTCTCCTTTCCTTTCCCTTCTTCCTTCTCTCTTTTCTTTCTTCTCTACCTTCTTTCCATCCTTCCTTCTTTTGCTGTTTGGTTCCATCCTTCCTTCTCTCTTTCCTTCCTTCTCTCCCTCTTTCCCTCCTTCTTTCCTTCTCTCCTTCCTTCCCTCTCTCTTTCCTTCCTTCTCTTTTTTTCTTTCCTTCTCTCCTTCCTTCTCTACCTCTTTCCTGTGTACCCCCTTTTTCTTTCCCTCCCTCATTCTCTCCTTCCTTCCTTCCTTCCTTCCTTCTACCTCTTTCCTCCCCCCCCCTCCTTCTTTCCCTCCCTCCTTCTCTCCTTCCTTCCTTCCCCCTTTCCTTCCTTTATTCCTTCCCTCTAGTCATAGGCTGGAAAAGAGTTGAGCTCGAAGGCAGCACTTGAGAGGCGCGTCCCTACTCTCTGCAGAGCAAGGGCTCCACAGTTAGTAAGCCAGGCATCTGCATCAGTATTGTCATTTATCTTTTTGGGGTTTTAAGTCCTTTCTGCTGTTTTGGGGGGGGGGGGGTTATGGGTGATGGTCACTCATCGGTCTGTTAAGGGTGTCGTGTCCAAATTTGGTGTCAATTTGTCCAGTGGTTTTTGAGTTATGTTAATCCCACAAATGAACATTACATTTTTATTTATATAGATGAGTAGCTTGTAACTTTTCTGCTAACTTTATAGCATGTATTTTGTGTATTGTTTGATGAAGCCTCTGGTGTTGATTAACTGAACCGGTCCAATCCTAACACTGTGGTCTGTGAGCAGATCTGGCAGACATTCAATTCCAATTCCTTATTCACAACACAACCCTGGCATTTTTCATATTCTCAAAGCAAAACTGACAATTTAGAGTCTAGTTGAAACAGGCACATTCCTAATGCAGGCCCTCTCAGTGCCACCTGTTTACCAGATCTGCATGGAATAAGGCAGGGGTTGGACAAAGAGTGGGTGAATGGTAGATTTCACCTTATATTCCTTTCAGTGCAGAGAACAACACACTCCTGCTTTGTTTTTTAATCTGGAATATTTGGGGTATCTGCCATGACATATCTAGCTTGGTCCTACAGCATTCAGATGATTCCCAAAAACATTTGTGTTATTCACACATTGCAATTTTAGGTGCATGCTAATAAAACAGAATGAACAGAAAATGGAATGTTGGTAACATTTAATGGAATGCTAAAGATGGGCTCAAAGCTAACCTTAAAAACTCTGACATAGACACTGAGAACTGGGGAGCCCTGGCCCTTGAGCGCTCCAGCAGGAGGCCAGCTGTGACCAGCAGTGCTGTAGAATTAGAAGAGGCACGAACGGAGGGCGAAAGAGAGAAACGTGCAAAGAGGAAGGCGTGTCAAGCCAACCCTGACCGGGACCCCCTTCCACCTGGAAACCAATGCCCTCACTGCGGAAGAAGATGCAGATCAAGAATAGGGCTCCACAGTCATATACAGACCCACCGCCAGAACACCAGCCTTGGAGGACCATCATCCTCGGACTATGAGGGATCGCCTAAGTAAGCAAGTAAGTAATAAAAATTAGTTATTTCAGGGCCCTTCCACACAGCCATATGATCCAGAATATCAAGGCAGATAATCCACAATATCTGCTTTGAACTGGGTTACCTGAGTCCACACTGCCATATAATCCAGTTCAATGTTGATTTTATACAGCTAAAGGGGCCTAAATGTGTGTGTGATGGGGCTGGAGGACCACATATTCTAATACATCTTTGCATGGGTTTACAAGTATTACTTGACTATGGGAACAGCAGTATATAAACTGAAACCGATCTAAAACAAAACCACATGTATGTGCATCGGCAAAATTTCACAGGAGGAAGAAGAGGAGGCAGAACTGGTTAGACTTGCTTCTGTCCCACCCACAGCTTCGCGTGTACCTGTTTAAATCACATGTTGACTGGGCCCTGTTTGGAAAGGGCTCTGTCCGGCTTTCTTCCTCTTCGGTGCCTGGGAGCATACAGCCTGCCCGAGAGAATCGGCTTAAGGCTCATGAACAGAGCTGCACTTCCACCTGAGCAAGAGGCATCTCCGGACACATGGTTTGTCTTCCAAAGAAGCGAAAGAGGCAAGTTTTAAATTTTTCCTTTTAGCACATTCTGGGGATGAAAAGTACGCAAGAAAATATTTCATGACAGATATTCGGAAACAAAATGCTTTAGGAGGAACTATGCCAGGTAGCTGTTCAAACATTGCTGTTAGTCGCTTCCCACTTCCTCTGCTCGCTGTGTGTTGAAATGCAGCAGATGCATAACTGTTTTCCTGTGCTGAAGAAGCGGTGTGAGCCACCCCCTTTTTTACATTGAGATGCAGTGACGATTAAAAGTATATTATTCAAACATGACTTATGACAGAGCTACTATATCAACAAGTAGAAGAAGGGGGTCAATTTTGCAGATGGAGGATTTAAAGCAAATGCTAAAGGCGATATGGATTTACTCGTAAACTCACTATAACATCATTTGTAGTGTGAGTGGAGGGCTGTTGTTTCCTCAGAAGAACTTTAAACAAAATCTAAACTGTAGGCTTCTTTATAACAAAGATGTTGTGCCTTTGATGTGCACACCTAGAGCAAGGACTACAAAGTTTTTGATGTAATCGTATGCACAGTGAATGAACTGTTGGAACTTATTTCAAGGTAAGGATTCAACGGACGAACAGTCTTTGGGGTCTTGAAGATGCAAGGGTAGGATTGCTCATTTTCCCTCCTGGCTGGCGATGGCTGGCCATTACTCTAACCATCCATCCCAACCTCAGTTTCTTTTCAGATAAAAACATACACCAGTAATGTATGTATAGTTTAATAAGACAGCTGTCTGTCACTAGCGACTTTTTCTGCACAAACTTCTCACTGACCTCCTTCTTCTGCCATATTTTAATTCGTTCTATGGTTTAGATGTATAGCTGCCTTGAGTCCCCTTTGGGGTAGAGAACGGCGGGGTAGGATTGCTCATTTTTCCTCCTGATTGGTGATGGTTGGCCATTACTCTAACCGTCCCAACCTCAGTTTCTTTTCAGATAAAAACATGCACCTGTAATGTATGTATATTTTTAAAAAGACAGCTGTCTGTCATTAGTGACTTTTTCTGTGCAAACTTCTCACTGACTTTCTTCTTCTGCCATATTTTAATTCATTCTATGGTTTAGATGTATAGCCACCTTTAGTCCCCTTTGGGGTAGAGAAAGGCGGGCTAGAAATAAATAAATAATACTTAAATAGATGTATGTTTGTGTCTTTTTAAAAAAAATATTGAGCATCTGCCTAATCTCAAAGGATAGGCATTTGAAGAGCTAAATTACTGCTAATGTGGCAAACCAGAAACATCTCCACGGGCCGGTCCCCTTTTCACAGCATTGCTTCTCTGTCTTTGATGTGGCAGGTTCCCTGTTTACCCCTTTTATTTTGCAAAGAATGAGCAAACTTTTAAAAAGTGTGTATTTTATATCACGGGCAAGCAATTTGGAATATTCGCATTTTATGAATGGAATAATTTAGTAATACTTAGCCATACATTCCAACCTCTCTCCTGCCAAAAAAACAGTTACTCTTGTGGTTAGTCATGTAAAGGTAACTAGTTTCCTTACTTAAAAAAAAATCAAAACAGTTACTTTAAAAAAATTGCTATAGGGCAGTGGTTTCCAACCTTTATTTATTTTTATTTTTTTACCAGAGACCACTCTTCAACAGTACCAAAAGGTACTGTTGAACCAATAGTAGTACCAAAAGGGTTATGAATCGGTTTTTGGTCAACTTTGGATTTGGTTTGGTTATTTGGGGTGTTGATTCTGAAAATTGCATTGGATAGACCATATCAGCTCCAGTTTCTGATACAGAACATATGCCATCCAGCAGTCACCATCTTCTCGCCCACAGAAAACCATATTTAATAATCTAGAGCTGATATTGTCTATCCAATGCAATTTTCGGAATCAGCACCCCAAATAAATAAGCCCAGGAGCAGGCTTACAAATGAAGACACCAAATGAAGACATCCTGCTTCCAGGCACTAAATGGAACAGCTCCACTTAGGGAGAGAGAGGAGGAGGAGAAGCAGACGTCAGGAGGCTTGTTGTTGCGTCTTTTGTGAGTAGTCAGCCTCTCCCCTCCCAACATCCCTGTTGCTTCAGCACTATAAGAGGGTTTCACGAGTTGCTGTCATTGCAGTGGTGTAGTAACAGAGAGGCTGCGGACCATATTTTAGTTCTTGGGGATCACTGGTGGTCCATGGACCACAGGTTGGGAACCACTGCTATAGGAAGAAGGAATTATTTGCAAGTATTTTGTTCTTTGTTATTTCTAAGTTGCACTAGGTTTATAGCCCAAGTGGTGAAGGAAAATGGAATGTAACACAGAAGAAAAAGTAGTCACTATTTCTCTTAAAGCTTATTTTCTGCTTTGTAGAAGGGCTTCCAGTCTCTAGACCGGCAAAAAACAAGTCTGCCCCTTCAATGTGACATCCTTTCAAATATTTAAATATGGCTAACATGTCTCCTCTCAACCTCCTTTGCTCCAAGCTAAATATATCAAACGTACTTTGTTTCATTTTGAATTGTCTCATTATAGAGTTTTTATAATGAAAAGACATTCAAGTGCCTCCTTCTGCATAACATTAACAAGTATTAACTATGGTGCCATTATCATGGTCTCTGGGGGCCCTTCTACATAAACATTAAAACCAAAGAGGAAGCAGATTAAAAGGAGGAGTGGCTGAATGATGTTTAGCTAAAGTGCGGGAGAATTCAGGAGGAATCAGGTTAAGGGCTGGAAAACATGTGTTTAAAAGGTGGCCTTTAAACATGATTCTTTCTGAGAAATACCCACCTTTCCATGCCCATGTATCCCAGCAGGCATGGAAAACATGTGCTTTACTTCCCTCCCCTTTGTGTGGACTCCTCCAGAGCATGTGCATTTCTGAAAAGCCTGAAATAGCTCATCAGCTGTCAAATGGAGACACAGGTGGCTCAGGAAAGCACAAGTGGAAAGCAAATACAACTATCTCAAATTCTGTCTTTTACACTTTGTAATGTTAAACAGAGCTTGAATTAACAACTGGGGGAAGACAGAAAGCTGAGCACATCTCTGGAGTGAATTAAAAAACAACACTTCTGCCAGAAGTCCCCCATTCGCCTTCCATCTTAATCCGCTCCAAAAAAACAGCTGTCAGGATGGTGGGGGACTATGCAGTGGGACTGACAGGTCTGTGCTTGGGCTCCCTTTGAGGCCCCATATTTTAAAAGCCCACTTCTTTGTCCCATGTTTCAATGCTGCCTGGAAGCGTCCTGAGCGAGTTTCCATAAGTATTACATTCCACTGCTGCTGCCTGGCAGCTCTTTGGCATAGTTGAAATTGCTCCACAGCAGAAGCTTGTCTGACATAGAAGACATTACCTGCACTGACATCAGCCTACTGATGTCAATAAGATACTTGTTTCCTTTCCTCATGCTCACTGAAGCAGGTAACTAGTTAACTAGATCAAAATAGCAGATAAGTGCTCAGCTCATAAAGTTTGACTCAGGAAATATATCAAGTATCTCTTGAGTCTGCCACATTTCTCTGTTGTCTTTGTTTAAGCAAAAGTGAAGTATAATCTGATTTAATTATAATGTGTGTTTACCATTTAGGGTAAATTTTCTAAATACCTTATTATACTCAATGGCATTTGCCTCTTTTAAATGATTTTTCCAGAAATTTAGATGTAACAAGTAACGAGTCTGTTAGAGCACTATGATCATCTGGAGAGGCACTTCGTTCTGTCCCATTGCCCTCTCAAGCGTTGTTGATGGGAACAAGGGAGAGAGCCTTTTCGGCAGGCCTGTAGCCAGGATTTTGATTTGGGGGGAGGGGAGCTGAGTTTGATTCGGAGTTGGGGGGGGGGGGCTGAGGATCTACCCTAGCAAACCTTTTGTATTGTTATCCCAATACCCTCATGCATATGGCATATATTGAGCATAGTGATCAGATCATGATATGAATAAACATAACAGTTTGAATAATGTACCAGTAAAGCCTTCTTGCAGACTACCCTGGGGGGGGGGGGGCTGAAGCCCCTCACACACACACACACACACACACCCCAGCTACATGCCTGCTTCCCAGACTCTGGAACTTCCTTCCTAGATAGACTAGGATGGTCTGTTTGCCTTTTGCATGTGGGTGAAATGTTCTTCTGTCTTTGCTAAGTATGGTATTTTAAGAGATTGTGTACATTTAAAAATATTTTAATATTCTCTGTTCATGATACAAAATATTTAATTGTTTTACAATATTTATATTTATGTTTTAATGAATTTTCTATGTTTTAATTATGTTGTGTAATATTGTTGTTATCTGGCTTGGGGCTCTATAGTAGGAGAAAGGTGGGATAAAAATAAAGTAAATAAATACCATAAATACTTCCAAGAAAACTCTCCAACAGCTCCTTACTAATCACACTAACAATCTCTTCATATGTATTGTCGAAGGCTTTCATGGCAATCTCTTCATACATTTCTATCACAATTTGTGTTGTCAGCAAACATGGTTTTGCAATAGTAACAGAAGGTTATTGCACTGATCCTTTTTGAATAGAAAATGTGTCTTCCTCTAGTACTCTTCTCAGTTGTCTTCCATAGATTCTTGGTTAGGAAGTAATATTACTTCCAATGACTTTTTTGTTGGAAAGCTTATTGCGTCTAGGATATTTATTATGAGTAGGATTTGTAGGGAGCCAGTAATATATAGTGGTTTGGGCATTGGACTACATCCCTGGAGACCCAAGCTCAAATCCCCATTCAGCCATGGAACACCACTGTATGACTTTGGGCAAATCACATTTCCTTAGCAAAGAGGAACCATCCTCTGGATGAATCTTACCGAGAAAAACCCTTGACAAGTTAGATCAGAAAATGACTTGTATGAACACAACAATGGCTCTGGAGTTCTCTTTAAAGCAGTGCTTCCCAACCTTTCTTCTTGACCAGGGGCCTTTTGACCAGGGACCACTTTGACCAGGGACCACTTGACCAGGGACCACTTTGATCAGATATCACTCTCCAACATTAGTACCAAAAGGGTTACGAATCAGTTTTTGGTCAACTTTGGATTCGGTTTGGTTATTTGGAGTGCTGATCCAGAAAATTGCATTGGATAGACTACATCAGCTCTAGTTTCTGATACAGAACATATGCCATCCAGTAGTCGCCATCTGCTCGCCCACAGAAAACCATATTTAATCATCTAGAGCTGATGTTGTCTAGTCACTGCAATTTTCTGAATCGGCACCCCAAATAACCCCAGGAACAGGCCTAAAAATGAAGACACCAAGGCATCCCTGCTTCCAGTCATCATATGGAATGGCTCCACTCAGGGGGAGGGAGGAGGAGAAGCAGCAGTCAAGAGGCTTGTTGTCATGCCTTTTGTGGGTAGTCAGCCTCTCCTCTCCTGACATCCCTGTTGCCTCAGCACCATAAGACCAGTCACTCTCTTTGCAACCATGTAGTAATGGTGGGGCTGCGAACGATATTTTAGTTCTTGAGGACCACTGGTGGTCCATGGACCACTGTTTTAAAGTGATACAGTTCATCTATTGTAAGTTGATTTAATTTCAACGCAGGTAGAGATGCAAGACAAGAATGGCAACTATTATATTTTCTGTAAATGTGCAAGAGAGGATGAATAAAAAAGCACCAACAGCATTCTGAACAGCTTACGAAACCAAGGCCATTTAAGAGCTAAACTTTCCCAAAAATTAAACAGGCTGACGCTGAAGCAAAGAATAATAATAATGAACATGCTCTCTTTCTTTGATATTTAGGCTCAGTATTTGATGTTCAAGCTTCCTGAAATGCTTCTGCTATTCGAGTTCTGAAGATGGATAAACATAAAACTACCAGGCCACAAGAAGAGTCACAACACAGCAAAACAATGGATGGAGAGCTAGACATGTTGGGAAAAGCGCACGAGTTCTTTCAGATCTGTGATATAGAACACAAGGGATTCATTTATCGTAATGAAATGCAGGTACATTTTTATGAAATGTTTTTTAGTTTGTTAAAATGAAGTTTAAAATAATAGTATTCCTTTTTCAAGGGTGGATGTCTAAAGACACAATTTTGAAATTTGACTCAGGAAAGTACCTCTGTCTTGTCCTGCCACCTTCCTTTTTCTATAAGCTAAACTGCACCAAACATTGTAACCTTTCTTATAAAGGGATTCTAATCATTTTAGTTGCTCTTTTCTGCATCTTTCCCAGTTTTGCAATACCATTTTTTCAAGTGCAGTGATCAGAATTGTATGCAATATTCTAGATGTGGTCACACCATTTGTTTCTGTAAGCAAGAAACAATGCTGATTTCTTTTTTATTCCCTTTCTTTAAAAATATCCAGCCTGGTGATTAGTCTTCCTACAGTGGCTGTACTGTTAACATTTTCATTGGCTTACCTATCAGAATCCTAAGATCCTTTTCTTAGCAAGTTACTGCCACAGTTAAAGTTTGGCTCGGGTCCTGCCTATCTTGCACCCACCCCCCATGAACCGACGTGGGCTCTAAGATCTGCAGTGGAGGTGCCTCCTCTCAGTCCCACCACCATCACAAGTGGAGTTGGTGGGGACAAGGGAGAGGGCCTTCTCAGTGGTAGATTCCTGGCTTTGGAAGGCCCTCCCCAGGGAGATTAGACAGACCCCCACAGTCAGGGCCGTAGCCAGAAAAAAATTTCGGGGAGGGTTGACAATTTCGGCGGGGGGGGGGGGGGGTTGAAAATTTCGGGGGGGGGGGGTTTGAAAATTTCAGGGAGGGTTGAAAATTTGGGGGGGGGTTGAAACCTGCCTCCTAGCTCACGCTGAAGCAAAGAGCACAGCAGGGGTCAGAGCAACCTTCAATAGCCTGCAACTCCACCCCTGTCAACCACCTCCACCAAGTCTGGCCTCCTTAATGAGAGCATTCAACACACACACCCCCCAACTTGGTTGCTTCACTACATCGGCTATTGCTGCAAGTAATGACAGTGTGAATAAATTGTCAATATTTGCTTGAGATAGTGCTTAGAGTTCTGGAGGGACTCTTAATTTTTGGCATCTCATAGACTTAGCAGGGGGATTTGGTTAACCAGTTAAAATTCATGAGTAAATCAGGTTTTTTAAAAAATCTGAAACATTTCGGGGGGGGGGTTGAACCCCTAAAACCACCCCCTCGCTACAGGCCTGCCCACAGTGTTCTCCTTTCATAGGGACTTGAAGACATGGATACTTAAACAAGCTTTTGAGAACACCTAGTCCCTAGTTGTTCTGCGTAACAATCACACAGCCTGCACTTCGTCCCATGCCATCTCTCCATTGATACAGCTTTGTACTTATCCCATTCCCTTGTCCTATTTTTTACAGCCCGGCCACATTTGCAGTGGCTTACTGCCATTGGGTTGCAAAGGTCCGATATGTCAGATAAGTGGGGGCTTCCTATATTACTGCGCAATATGCAGTGGTGAATTTATTTGAATCAAGTTGTTGAAATTTGCAAATACTCTCCAGGATGTTTCTGTTTTTCATTTGTTAGCTTCCTTCATTCTTCTCCCTGCTGTGCTATCCTTAGGGTTCGGCAGGAAGGAAACCCCACTCTGTTCTGCATCCACAAGCCCTCCTCCGTCAGAGTAAAGGAGAGGGCGCACTGCATCTGTGGCTACATGGCTACACACCCAGAGGTGGGTGTGGGTAGCTGTAGCCAGTTGTATGTAAGCAAAGCAAGAGCAAGATGGGTGAGCTGAAACCTCTTTTGGCCGGCTGGTTTGATGGCCACTGCCTGTCATAGCCTGTGCTCATCTAGCTTTGGCTGAGTCTGTCCGGGATGCTGGGCTGAGCTGGGTCAGCAGTGCCATTTGAAGAAAGCTATTTTGGGGTGTGGGGTGGGGAGAACATCCATGTGCTTATTTGTTCAGTAAGTCCTGTACAAATAAGCACCAATTTTCACAAAAAAAAAAAATAAGCTAACTAAAATGGATACAAAGTGGTGGTTGCTGTACTACTGCTAATAATAATTATGATTATACTGATAGTAATACTGATAATTATTAGTATGACTCTTTACTTACATTTATATAAAAGGCTTTTAGGATGACCCCTTTCTACAATTTTAGCAGATTGAATTTGCTCATTTTTAACGCTGAGGTGAAAACGGTCAAAGTTTGAGTTTTAATAATAGCAATAGCAACTAAAGCTATTCATTGTTCTTTCACTTATCATTTTACTTATTAAAAGTTAATAATAAGCTAATAAACGTATTAAAAAGTTAATAAACGTTACCCAGGGGATGCCCAGATGTTTTACCATCCTCTGGGAGGCTTCTTTCATGTCCTTGCATGAAAAACTGGAGCTGACAGACAGGAGTTCACCCTATTCCCGCATTCAAACCCTACTCCCCTGATTCAAACAAATGTTTTAGTAAGGAATTGTCTGTCGTTTCAGTTAGAGTAAGGCCGCTTCTACACTGCCATATATAAAGAAGCCTCCCGTGGCACAGTGGGTTAAACCCTTGTACCAGCAGGACAGCTGACCGAAAGGTCGGCAGTTCGAATCCAGGGAGCAGGATGAGCTCCTGTCTGTCAGCTCCAGCTTTTCATGCAGGGACATGAGAGAAACCTCCCAGAGGATGGTAAAACATCTGGGTGTCCCCTGGGCAAAATCCTTGCAGACGGCCAATTCTCTCACACCAGAAGCAACTTGCAGTTTCTCAAGTCGCTCCTGACACACACACAAAAACCTACCATGTAATTCAGATTATCAAATCAGATAATCTACAGTATCTGCTTTAAATTGGATTATATGTGTGTATACTGCCACATAAACCAGCTCAAATCAGATAATCTGGATTTTATATCTCAGTGTAAAAGGGGCCTAAACCACTATCAATGACTGGATACAAAGATTGGTCAATGACTCATAAGTGACAAATTCTTAATCCAAAACATTTTGAGTGACTCTGAGCACATGCAGAAAGTTCTTTTCTGTACAACCGAATCACTGCATCCTCTCTTCCTCAGTTCTCCCAAACCAAAAGATTGTGATCTTCTCCAAGAAGCGGTAGAGCGTATGGTCTGCACATAGAGACCAGCCATTGCTGCTGTCAAAATTTCTTGTCTAAAGGACCAAGTATTTGCAGCAGTTTTTTCAGTGAGCTGCCAAAGACCAAATGAGTCATTTTATTGTTTTATCATTTTATGCAACTAACAAGAGAGGAGGGCACTTGGACTTGAAGTGCTAGGTTAGCACAACACATGGTCTTTTCTTAGAAAGTCTTGTTAGAATAATCAGGCAATGCTTTTGTGCAATTTAGATTGCAATTCTGAATGTAAATTTTGCTGTCACATCCCTAGACCTAATGGGTTGTTGTTGTTTCTTTTAAGGGTAGGTATTAATTAATACGATTTTCCTGAAGTACTAAATGTATGCATTCATTTATATATAATATTTGTTTATCTGAAGAATAATGTGTCATTTCAGAGGCTTCGTGGTGAGTTGCCGCTCAGTCCAGAAGAGCTGGAGAAAGTATTTGATAGCCTAGATGCAGATGGCAATGGTTCACTTACTCCAGAGGAATTCACCACAGGACTCAGTGAGTTTTTCAAATGCTCAGAAACTATTCAGAAAATTCTTAATTTCCTCCCTATGAAAAAAACTCATATATTCACCTGTCTGTACAAGTGGGGACAACAGGAAAGGAGATTCCATCTGAACATTAGAAAGAACTCCCTGACTGTGAGAGCTGTTCAGCAGTGGAACTCTCTGCCCTGGAATGTGGTAGAGGCTCCTTCTTTGTAGGCTTTTAAGCAGAGGCTGGATGGCCATCTGTCGGGGGTGCTTTGAATGCAATTTTTCCACTTCTTTACAGGGAGTTGGACTGGATGGCCCACAAGGTCCCATCCAACTCTAGGATTTTGTGATTCTAAATCTTGTTTTCTTGCATGGTCTGACCTGAATGACCCTTGACCCTCCAACAGCTTTTGAACACATGAAGTCATATGAGTAGCTTTCACCTTTTTGGTATGGCCCTATGCCACTGTAAATACAATTTCCCTCCTCTTATATTGTTACACTCCAGAGTAGTGATCCTTGGAAGCTGCAGCAACTGTTCATATTAATTCTTATTTGGCAGTCACAGTAATATTTAAATTGCCAAAGAAATCAAATTAAATAATCATATTCCATATTGTTTCTATTAAAAACAATTATAAAAATAGTCGTTGATACTTTGGAGTACCAGACTAAAATCCCCCAATAACATCCACATCAATGCAAAAATAATATTCATTCAGCAATATTCCAGTGAATCACATCCAAATAATTCACGTTATATGACTCATTCTTTCAGAAACATGAAGATTCCAATGTCTAGTTTTATATATATATATATATATATATATATATATATATATAGAGAGAGAGAGAGAGAGAGAGAGTGTGTGTGTGTGTGTGTGTGTATATATATATATATTAGTGTGTGTGTATATATGTGTGTATATATATATATATATATATATATATATATACATCTATTGGAGGTCATACTCAAAACTTTAAAGAAAGCTGCTTTAACTCCTCCTATATTAGACAATCAAATAGGTATTGAAGGAGGCATTCATGTCTGCTGGCACTGTGTGAGCAACTTCCATCTCTATAGTTGATCTGACAATAAGAGCCTTCAACTATAGCATAGCTGATAATTATAGGAGTCTGGTGAACACACGTGATAAATTGGTGAACAGGAGTGATAAACTGAGTTATCTGGGAGAGGGAAGTTGTATTCTGATATGTATACATTTGTCAGGAGATAATACTTCAATTTCTATTGAAAGAATGGGGCAAAAAGTAAAAGAACTCAACAAAAAGAAGGGAAAATAACTTAAATAAGCACAGTCTTTGGTATCTCTACACAATGCACAACTTATGGGAAATAAACAAGATGAACCTGAAGTCTTAAAACATGAACGCAGATATGATATAATTGATTTCATTGAAACCTGGTGGAACAAGTCTCATTATTGGAATGTAGTAATCAAATGTTCTAGCCTATTTATGAAAAAATAGACTAAATAGGAAAGAAGGGGGGGGGGGTAGCATTGTATATCAAGGATGTTTATACCTGTAAGGAAGTCCATGATATAAATTCTGGGAGCCAGTTTTTGAGAGCATCTGGTTAAAAATTAAGGAAGAAAGAAACAGTAAGGATGTCATGGGGCGGGGGGGGGGGGGGGTCTACTACAGACATCCAAGCCAGATTAAGGACTTGGATGATGCTTTCCTAAAACAGATGACCACATATTCAGAAAGAAAATATGTAGTAGTGATAAAATATTTTAATTACCCTAATATTTGTTGAAAGACAGACTCTGCCAAGAATATCAAGTCCAAAATCAAGGTGTGTCTTAGAATGGATGGTGTTGTTGTATCACAGATTTTTTAAAATTTAGTACGTTTTGCTGTCATGAGAATTTTGGTTTGGGTGGGCATCTTATAATCGATGAAATAAGGTATTAGGACTTAACAGAAAAGAGACTATAAAAGGTTTCTCTCTTCTCTGTAATGATCACACACACCTCTCCCCTGACATCAGGAAATGCAAAAGAGGAGGAAGGTAACAGTAAAGTTGACCTTCTGTCTTTATTCACTTTCAGTCAATATTTAAGGGCAATAATATATGTTCTCACTGTGCAAAGAAAAGTTTCAAAACAAGAAATAGATTACTCTGTTTACTTGGGGAGGGAAAAATAAATATTTACTTTGGTGGTATTTCAAAATTACTTACAGACCATTCATTAGGCATTGTTCTGTATATGTTTACTGCGAAATATTTTTTTCAGTTGTCCCCAAAAATATCTCTTTGGTAGAATTTAATATACACATGCTAAGAGCAGGAGTTAAAAATGTTGTTCTTTTCCAGAACGTGTTTTTACGTTCATGTTAGCTTTCTGAGTTGCATGTTTAATTTCCCAACCTGTTGGCAAATATTTGAATTTCCTTTGAGTACTGTATACTTCAATAAATCACATTGTTTTGAAATCTGCAGACCAGTTTTTGCTTGGAAAGAAAGGATCAATTTCTGAAATACAAAGATGCGAACCCGAAAATCAGTATCAACCTCAATGGGAAGAAGGCAACAAAGATATTGATGAGGAAGATCAGTTCTCAGATCTTATGGAGAGGGTTGGAGCTAGTAATACCTTTAAAGAGTAAGTACTCCCATCAAAACATCAGAGAAGCCAGAACATTATATGGCACATCACTTCATATAGCGTACCAATTCTCCCTACATGTACAGTTTCACAAACTCCCTCTCCCATAGAAGCACAGAGTTGGAAGGGACCTCAAAGGCCATCAGGGTCTTCAGCTGGAGCTGTCCAACCACTCTGTGAAGATGTCCAGAGAAAGATACCCCACCACTTTGCTAGGCAATGATTCCATTGTTGAGCCATTCTTACTGCCAAGAAGTTCCACAGTACATCAGGAAACAAAGCAATATTAGGTTCACTCCTTCATATTTTGTCTACTTTTCTTCTCATCTTCTGTGAAATATACCAAGAACCCAAGGTGAAACAGTCAGGATGAGACAGAGATGCTTAATAGCTGCTGTAGCTGAATAATTTAACAGTCCGGTACGCTATCCCACCCATAATTTTGTGATAATTCCATTGAAATCGAAAGTACTCAAGAGTATGTTCGTGACATAGACTTACACATGTTCCTGAAAAGCAGAAAAGGAAGCCTATGAAGCTGAATGTAGTCCATTAGCCATTTGATGTGGATTGGTAGTCTTGACAATTTTACATTTTTGTACTCCTTTACAGGGAACCTGAGAGTGAGGTAGGATAGCTTTCAAATTAATGAGTATATATGTAGAACTGCAATGACTAGGACAGTGGTTCTCAACCTGTTAGCCCCATGTGTTTTGGCCTAGAATTCCCAGAAATCCCAGCCAGTTTACCAGTTGTTAGGATTTCTGGGAGTTGAAGGCCAAAACATCCGGATAATCCACAGGTTGAGAACCACTGGACTAGGACCTAAATCAATTATACCAAATGATTGAATTAATTGGATTTACATCTCATCAATTTATATTTCAGTAATTGATTTAATGGTGGTTAATTGGATTTAGGTCTGGGAATTGGACAGGATCTAGCGGTCATTAATGTAGTGGTTCTCAACCTGTGGGTCCCCAGGTGTTTTGGCCTACAACTTCCAGAAATTCCAGCCAGTTTACCAGCTGTTAGGATTTCTGGGAGTTGAAGGTCAAAACATCTGGAGACCCATAGGTTGAGAACCACTGCATACAACAGGTGTTTCAGGGGAACTAGTGGTTCTCCAACTTTCATCTTCTTGAGTGTTTTGGATTTTAGCTTTCAGAAGCCCATGCCAGCTTGAACAATGTTAGGCATTCAGAAGCTGGAGGATCCATTTTTAAGAACCACCTCCCAGTAATAGGACTGATAATCACATAGCCCTCTATATGAGGTTGTTCTGCAGTTCCAGCAGTCATCATTCACTATTCTGACTAGAAATGCTAGAACTTGCAGCCCAACAACATTGGGAGGTTCATATGATTCCTTCTGTCAATAATGTAGATGTGTGACATGTGCATTCCGCTCTCACAAAAATGTGTGGCTCAAGGATCAATACCGATGTGGCTTCCAGATATGTGGGGGCTTCACATAATGGTGGAACAAATCAGACTGATGGGTAGTTAGAAGCTGAGACAGTGAGATTCCAGAAAGGGGAGTCTCCGTACCCAGTGAGTCCCAGTGTGTTTAATAGCAAAAATCTATTTAGAAAGGGGGAGATTTCAGATTTGTTATTGTTCATTTGTTCAGTCGCTTTTGACTCTTCGTGACCTCATGGACCAGCCCACGCCAGAGCTCCCTGTCGGCTGTCACCACACCCAGCTCCTTCAAGGTCCAGTCACTTCAAGGATACCATCCATCCATCTTGCCCTTGGTCGGCCCCTCTTCCCTTTTCCTTCCATTTTCCCCAGCATCATTGCCTTCTCCAAGCTTTCCTTTCTTCTCATGATGTGGCCAGAGTACTTCATCTTTGCCTCTAATATCCTTCCCTCCAATGAGCAGTTGGGCTTTATTTCTTGAAATATGGACTGGTTGGATGTTCTGGAGGTCCAAGGCACTCTCAGCACTTTCCTCCACCACCACAGTTCAAAAGCATCTATCTTCCTTCGTTCAGCCTTCTCTATGGTCCAGCTCTCATAGTAGGTGACTATGAGGAATACCATTGCTTTAACTATGCGGATCTTCGTTGCCAGTGTGATGTCTCTGCTCTTCACTATTTTATCAAGATTGGTCAGAATGGGAATTAAAAAAACACCCTCTCACCTCAGGTTCTGGCACCCTGAAATTGAAAATCCTTCTTTTAAAATGAGTTATATTCCAAATCCTGCTTTGGAAATGTTAATGCTGCTGTAGCCTTGGAAAAAGTGCTTTTTCAAAATGTTTTTTCTTTCCCCAGAGAGAACAATGTAGAAAAACTCTGGTTGCACCTGAAGAGAAATGAACCTCACTTGCTTTCCAGTTTTGAAGTATTCCTGGCAAAAGTATTTTCTCAGCTCCAAGAAGTGAACTATGAAAAGAATGCACTGGAGTGTGCCCTGCAAAAGTTAGTGTCTCTTCCCTTCCCTTCCTTTCCCTTCTTGAAGCAAATCACGTCCCTTTCACTTTTACTTGTACCCAGAGGGATCTCTCTCTCACACACACACTTTCTCTCTAGTTATATAGTATCCTTAGGCAGAGTAGTTATTGTTAGTTGAAAACAGGTAAGAAAAGAAACGATCATAGTAAATGAAGCAGGATCTTGCTACATGACAGAAAGATGGAATTTATAATAATAGTGTAGTGGTTTAATTGTTGTAGTATGACTCTAGAGAAGAAGGTTTGAATTCCCACTCAGCCATCGCTACCCATTGGATATGTCACTCTCTTTCAGGTTCAGAGGAAGGCAAAAGCAAATTGCCTCCAAACAAATATTATCAAGAAAACTCTGTGCTAGGGTCACCACAAGAAGATCTTAACTTGGAGCCCCTGCTCTCAGTCCCGCCTCCTTCACAAACACAACTGGTAGGGATGAGAAACCGAGACTTCTCAGTGGTGGCCCCTTGGCTGTGAAACTCCCTCCCTAGTGAAATTAAATCAGATCCGTCCCTCCTGACCTTCAGAAAGAAATGAAAAATGTGAATGTGGGACCAAGCTTTCGGACAGTAGTTTTTCAGTGTAATAAGTGAATACGGAATAGGGCAATGACAGCTGAAACAGCTTCGGACAATGTTTTGGAATAACATGTTTTTAATAATTGGTTGAGTTTAGATGCTTTTAACTTATTGGTTTTAATGTACCGTATTTTCCGGTGTACTAGGTGATTGGGAGCATAAAACGACCTCCCAACTTTTCAATTTAAATTTTCAATTTTTGGATATACTCGCCCTATTAGACTACCCCTCTTGCCAGCCCCTTCAGCCCCTTCAGCCTCCTTTGCTGGGTTCTGAGGCGGCTTCTCAGCTCCATAGAGACGGCCTCCTCTCCACCAGTAGCCAGGCCCCGCCACAGCCAGCCAACCGCCATGATCATCACTTCCTGTTTTGGGTCCAAAACAAGATGGAGGCTCCTAACATGTGAGGGAGACATGCAGCTGCTCTGCACTGGAGCAGAGTGCCCGAAGCAGCAGCTGCTGTTCTGCTCCTCCAGTGCTGCTTGTCTCCTGCTGCTGGGCTTCAGCCTCACCAAAGTGCTCTTCCACTCTATGCCCACCTTGGTTGTCAGTGCAGCAGCGGAGGTGATATACTTACTGGATGGCCACATTGCCTCCTCCGCTGCCGCCACACAGACAGCCGAGGCGGGCCTGGAGTGGAAGAGCCCCTCGGTGAAACTGAAGCTCAGCAGTGGGAGACAAGCAGTGCCAGAGGGCAGCCCTTGGCTTCCGCTTGTCTCCCACTGTCAGGCTTCAGCTTTACCGAGGAGCTCCTCCACTCCAGGCCCGCCTCGGCTGTCAGTGCGGTGGTGGCGGAGGAGGAGGCAATGCGGACATCCGGTGCGTATATCACCTCCTCCGCCACCGCATTGATAGCCAAGGCTGGCCTGGAGTGGAGGAGCCCCTCAGTGAAGCTGAAGCCTGGCAGTGGGAGACAAGCGGAACCCCAGGGCTGCCCTCTGGCCTCTTGTCTCACACTGCTGAGCTTCAGTTTCACCAAGGGGCATTTCCACTCCAGGCCCGCCTTGACTGTCTGTGTAGCGGCGGCGAAGGAGTAGGAGAAGGAAGAAGAGGAGGCGACATGGCCATCCGGTGAGTATATCACCTCCTCATCCACTGCCGCACTGACAGCCAAGATGGACATAGAGTGGAAGAGCCCCTCGGTGAGCCTGAAGGCCAGCAGTGGGAGACAAGCGATGCTTCCGGCGCCCAGCTCCAGCGCAGGGTAGCTGCTTGCCTCCCTTGTTTCGACCCAAAACAGGAAGTTATTTTTATTCCCGGCATACTAGACAACCCCCCAAGTTCAGCAAGGATTTTCCAGGGTTAAAAATAATCTAGTACGCTGGAAAATACCGTATATGTTTACTTCATTTGCATGTATTTTTTTGCGGCATCAAATTGTTGCCTACTCTAAGCCACTCTGAGTCCCCTTCGGGGTGAGAAGGGCAAGGTATAAATATAGTTAGTAAATAAATACATAAATAAATAAGTCAGAAACAATTTTGAAGGCACATAACAAAAAACAAAGCAGTTGCGGATAAAAAATGGGCTGTATTCAAGTATCAATCCCATAAAGTGCCAAGGTTTCTTTTTGGTAGTGGTGGCTTCTTATAGTATTCAGCCGGTTTTCTTCATTTTACAAAACCCCTGCTTCCTGTGGCATGAGTGGAGAGCACTGCAGTATTTGGATCACTCAGCTGTTCAAACTGCCACGTAGGTAGAACAGGTCTGCAATTGTTCCATGAGAAACAGAATATTATGGGCGTATTACACTGGATGCACTTCAGGTACACTGAAGTATGATGACGCTTTATTGGTTATAAGCAGATGGTAAATGGATGCAGTATTAGACATAAGAAAGCAAAGGAAGCAAGTTAATTTCCTTCTAGCATAGCTGAAGTGTATACAACTAAATACCTTGAACCTCTGATACTCCTGTGCCCACAAGACACCCTAGACATGAAGACATTTTTCCTCTCTCTACTACGGCTTAAACAAAGGGGTATCCCCGACACTATATTGATGCTTTCAGTTTGGAAAGGGAAACCTTCATAAGGGGAGATGCCTTTGAAGCTTCAAATGGTCCAATGAATGGCAGCCAGATTGCTAACAATTGCTCAGGGAGCGTACAACTCCTCTATTTTGCCAGCTCCACTGGCTGCCAGTTTGCTACTAGGCACAATTCAAAGTGCTGGCTTTAGCCTATAAAGCCCTAAAAGGTTCTGGCCCAACTTACATGTCCGAATGCATCTCCCCTTATGAACCATCTAGGACCTTAAGATCTTCTGGGGAGGCCCTGCTCTCGTTACCACCTTTGTCACAAGTATGTTTGGCGGAGATGAGAGACAAGGCTTTCTCGGTGGTGGCCTCTCGGCTGTGGAACGCCCTCCCTATAGATATTAGATTGGCCACCTCCTTTTTAATATTCCGGAAAAAGTCAAGACATGGCTTTTTGAACAAGCATTTGCAAATGCAGAGTAATTGACACAGGAAAATGGAACGACTAGACAACATTTTAACAAGGAGAGTCCAGACAACGCTTTTAACAAGGAGACACTATGAATTTATATTTTATTGATTTGTTTAGTTTTTATTATATGTTATGTTTTTAATTGTATCTATGACATTGTAAGCATTGAATTTTGCCCTGTTAACCGCCTTGAGTCGCCTACGGGCTGAGAAAGGCGGTATACAAATACACTAAATAAATATTTTTTTTTCCTTATATACCATGTTAGATATTTAGATCCTTTTGCACAACTCCAAAAATTCCACAATATCTACTTTGAACTGGAATATATGGCAGTGTGGATTCAGGTAACTCAGTTCAAAGCAGATAATTGTGGGATCTTCTGCCTTGATATTCTGGGTTATATGGCTGTGTAGAAGGGCCCGTCGTCTAAAAAAATCAACACAAGGGGCTCCTCCACTCCATACATATAATTTATGTATGAAATGAAGTGTGTGTCCATTCTCCTATCAGAACACAAAGATGTCACTACCTCAGCCAACAATCTGGACAATTTTGGATTTTTGTCTATTTTGGATTTTGGAATTCTGGATAAGGGATATTCAACATGTATTCTCATTTTCTTGCATGACTTTCAAGGGATTATAAAGCTCAGGCAAAGAGAAAGAGTAATGTATATAGAACCCTAAGCAACTTAGAATACGCATCATCATAGCAATAGAAAAGGATGAATCAGAAGCTCAACAACTGCACTCCCTTGCCAATTTCCCCAATACCAAACTAGTGACTACAATAGGTAATATAGCTTTGATTTTGAAGAATCGTGTCATTTTCATCACACAGAGACTATCAGGGAGCGTGCAAACCCTCTGTTTTGCCAGCAGATCTGAGACTCCTCAGGTCTGCCACACTTTGAGCATTATTAGATTGAGTTTTTCCCCTCCTTTTGACTAGGAAAATTGCAGCTTATGATGAAGAAATCCAGCACCTCTATGAGGAAATGGAGCAGCAGATCAAAAATGAGAAAGAAGCATTCCTCTTGAAAGCAAGTATTTCATTAATATTGATCCTCCCCGATTCACAGCATCTTATTTCTTCAGAACTCTTCCTGTATTGTTTGAATAACAACATTATAGGGTTGAAAGTCCACTTCCGTTTAAGAGAAGAGTTAAGGCATTCACAAATGAACCCATGAACCAGGGAACATAGCATGCTTATCACATGCAATTCTGTTCTGCATCAAGAGGAGCACACTGTTCAGGGCCCCATCTATACTGGCATATAAAATCCAGATTATCTGCTTCAAACTGGATTATATAGCAGTGTAGGCTCATATAGTCCCATTCAAAGCAGATAATGTGGATTATCTGCTTTATATGGCAGTGTAGAAGGGACCCAGATCAAGGGAAGTAGCATACAGCAGAACCTGACTCCCTGCACAAAATCTAAGACTCCAAAAGCACTTCTTCCTCTTCCCTTGAGAAAAAAGTACCAAAGTGATCAGATTGCTCCCTTGCAAATCTGCCATTCTCCATACATAAACTATCTCTCTCCTTCCCATGGAGCAGAGCATAGCGGGTGGAACAGACTCCACAGGTTTGCCACACTTTGAGCATTATTAGATTGAGTCTTTTATAGGAATATTCTGCTGATGTTATCCCAAAGTTGTAAATTAATGATAGACGTCTTCCATCCTGGTTCCATCTCAGTTTCCTGCCCAGATGTTGATCTTCTTGATTGGTTTTGATCTTATGTTGACTTCCTTCTTAACATTGTAAACATTTCTGTTGTCACTGTCCCAATTTTTATCAGAGTTTTCATTTCTTATTAGCAGGTTTTAATCACAGTCCAGAAAGCAGGTAGTTAGTCATTGCAGGCCCCAATACTCCATTGGTGCTTCCAAAATTACAACTCCATCCATACATTCATCTTCGATTCTTCCATTCATCCCCACACATCATCAGTGAAATTGAGAATGCTCTTTGATTGTAGGTGAACTATAAATAGCAGCAAGTACAACTCCCAAATGACAAAATCATTTTTTTTAGTGATGGTCACTCCTTGGGTTAGTAGATGTCTTGTGGCCAAATTTGGTGACAATTTGTCCAGTGGTTTTTGAGTTATGTTAATCCCACAAACGAACATTACATTTTATTTATATAGATGGGGAATTCACAGTGCATTTGTATAAGTTTGAATGTGAACCTCTACCTGCATTGCTTTAAAGAATGGTGTGTGCCTCTATTTGTGTTCTTTATGGTTGTTCCTTCTAATTTTGTAGGACACTGCAAGGTTCCAGTCCCGAAGTCAGGAGCTTGAGCATAAACTTGAAACAAAAGAACAGGAACTGGAACAACTGGTGCAAAAACAGAAAAGAGTATGTATGTTCATGCTTTTTATATTTTCATGGGGGTATTATGAAATGCTGTCATATGATTTTATTTGCCATGGGAAGGAAATCCTCAAATTCTGAATCCTCAAGCAATCCCCAAATGATCTACTTTCATTTGTATTCATGTGTTTCTTTCTGAATGTGGGGCCCCTTCTACACTGCCATATAAAATCCAGATTATCTGTTTTGAACTGGATTATATGGCTCTGGATTAAGTAGCAGTATAGAAGGGGCCTGGATCACCTGGTAAGGGAGAAAGAGAGGTTTTTCTTCTCCTGGTTTCTCCATTCTTATCTGTTTCTCCCATTTTCATTTTAAGTTCTCACCTATTTTAGAACAAGGTCAGCATTTGGAAAATGCTGTGGAAATATTTCAATAAGCAATTTGACAAGGTTCCCCATGATAACCTCACAAAGAAGCTAGTAAAGTCTGTCTTTGTGACCGCATCTCCCCTATGAACCGGCGCAAGCTCTAAGATCTGCTGGGAAGGCCCTTCTCTCGCTCCCACCATCATGACAAGCATGGTTGGTGGGAACGAGAGAGAGGGCCTTCTCGTTGGTGACCCTTCAAGATTAGATAAGGCCCTTCACTGTCCTCCTTTCATAAGGATCTGAAAACCTGCATGTTCCAACAAGCATTTGAGAATGACTTGTCTCTACTTATAAGTGCCCAGTCGCTAGCTCACCAGATAGTACTCTGTTCTCTGCACTTCTTCCAATCCCCCAGCCCACCGTTTTGGACTATCCCGGGCACAGGCCTCTTTGTATCCTGATCATGCCCATCTTAGTTTTCTGGTTTTTGGCTTTTGTTGTGTATTGTTTGAGTAAATTTAATACTGCTGTTTTAAATCCTTATGTTTTATTTAATTGTATTTTATTTGATTGTTATGCTTTGCTATGTTTTATTTTAATTGTGCTTTTTGTTTTACTGGATTGTTTTGTTTTGGCATTCTGTGGACATTTTGTCCCATGTGTAAGCTGTCCCAAGTCCTTTCAGGGAGATGGAGGCAGGGTATAAAAATAAAGTTGTTATTATTATTATTATTATTATTATTATTGGGTTGTTGTAGGTTTTTTCGGGCTGTATGGCCATGGTCTAGAAGCATTCCCTCCTGACATTTTGCCTGCATCTATGGCAAGCATCCTCAGAGGGACCTCTGAGGATGCTTGCCATAGATGCAGGCGAAACGTCAGAAGAAAATGCCTCTAGACCATGGCCATACAGCCTGAAAAAACCTACAACCCAGTGATTCCGGCCATGAAAGCCTTTGACAATACATTATTATTATTATTATTATTATTATTATTATTATTATTATTAAAACTGGTTGTATCCACCACGCGTTGCTGTGGCTAAACTTCCCTCCCTCTTTTTCTCTTCCTTTCTTTCTCTCTCTCCTTCCTTCCTTCCTTCCTTCCTTCCTTCCTTCCTTCCTTCTCTTCCTCTTCCCCTCCTTCCCTTTTATTTCCTTCCTCTTTCTCCCCTGTCTTCCTTCTCTATCTATTTTTGGACTGCAACTCCCAGCAGTCCTCCTGATCAATCTATCTACCTACCTACCTATCTCTATCTTATCTATCTTATCTATCTTATCTATCTTATCTATCTTATCTATCTTATCTATCTTATCTATCTTATCTATCTTATCTATCTTATCTATCTGGAGGGTTGCTGGGAGTTGCAGTCCAGGAATAGGAAATTGGAAATATGCAAGGATTGGGATGCTCTCAAAGAAATCCAAGGAGAAGAAAGCTTGCAGTTTGGAAGCAGTGCATTTGGATCATCGTCCTCTCCTAAAGGGCCTGGTCTAGGGGATGCTGGGAGCTGTAGTCCAGAAGAGGGTGTGAATATGCTGTTGTGTGTTTTGTTTGCCAGGAGAGTCATTTTGCACACGCGCTGTAGCATCTTTTTGCTTTTTTGGCTTTTTAAGTCCCTTCCACTGTGTTTTTCAGTGTTTTTATGAGTGATGGTCATTCATTGGCCCAATAGGTGTACTGTGTCCAAATTTGGTGTCAATTCGTCAAGTGGTTTTTGAGTTATGTTAATCCCGCAAACTATTTTATTTATATAGATGAGGGCTAGACAATGCTACTGTTAGATAGATTGGGAATTGGTAAATAGCCCAAACCCAAAAGGCTCTTCATTTTGGAGAGATGTGTCCAGTGGGAGCCACTGGGTTTTGTCCTGGACTCATTGTTCAATATCTTTATCAACGACTTGGAAAATGTACTAGAATGCATGCTTATCATGTGTGCAGATGACACTAAATTGGGGAGGACAGGTAATACGCTAGTGAACAGGATCACAATCCAAACTGACCATAACAATTTAGAGAGCTGGGCCAAAACTAACAAAATGAATACTGTGTCCAGTTCTTGGCAGCACAATTCATGAAGGATATTGACAAGCTAGAACATGTCCACAGAAGGGAGACCAAAACGATGAAACCCTATGAGGAACAGCTTAGGGAGCTGAGTATGTTTAGTTTTGAGAAAAGAAGGCTGAGAGGTGACATGATAGCCATGTTTAAATATTTGAAATGATGTCACATTGAGGAGGGGGCCAGTTTGTTTTCTGCTGCCCTGGAGACTAGTACATGGAGCAATGGATTCAAATTGCTGGAAATAGGTTCCACCTAAATATTGGGAAGAACCACCTGATGGTAAGAGCTGTTTGACAGTAGAATATGCTGCCTCAGATTGTGGGAGAGTCTCTTCTCTGGAGGTTTTAAAACAGGCTGGATGGCCATCTACCGGAGTGCTTTGATAGTATTTTCTTGCATGGCAGGGGGTTGGACTAGATGGCCCTTGTGGTCTCTTCCAACTATGATTTTATGATTTTGCGCATTTTACATTTCCACAATGATAACTCATTAAGTAGAATGCAACCTCCCAAATATATGATTTGTCAGTTGCTGTCTTTATTCAAGATTTAAGTTGGCTAAATATATTACATTTAGTCTAGCAAGTCATAGAAACATCTTTATATTCAGCCTTTGCCAATTTTGATGGATAATACCCCTTTAAATGCCTCTGAAGATATTTGCCTTAGTCTTCCCCTTTCCTCTCCCTTGCTGGCTATATAGTCCCTTGGCTCTTTATTTCAGGTGCTTTGGTGTGGCAGATGAAAAGCCAGATAAACACATGGCTGTTGAGTTTCCTGCTTCGCCCACAAATGTAAATACGTATGTTTCAATGTTCAGGCTACTATTTACCAAGCCTCTTAACATGTATTTCAGTCAGAGATGTACTATGGCCCCCGAGTTGCTGTACCATCAATCATGTCCACTGTAGCTTTAATTTGCCAGTATTGAAATCATGAATTTTTTTTATCTATTGTGTTTAGTTCTTGTTGTGTTTGTAATATTAAATCTCCTTCTTCCTTTTTTAGTATTTCTTTATATGTTGGCCAATCATTCCATCCCATACATCTTCTTTGTCCTGCTTCTAATGGTGATATCCATAGAGGTGTATTATTGTATAATTTATTTTTATATCTCTCTGTTCTGGAACGGCTGTTCCAGGGGCTCCAATTTTGTGTTTTGCACTGAGTGTTTGCTCATAGTCCTAAGTTTCAGAGACTTTGCAGATAGGTGGCTTCCTTTGGCTGCATTCATAGGGCACGCCACCTGTCAATTATAGTTAGGATCCTTGGTCCCGTCCCTCTCTGGGTTTTTTGGAGAGAAGGGGCCATTTTTCAGTTAGTCTCAGCAAAGGAAGTCAATGCAGAGGATGTGTACAGATGTCCTCCTGTACAAAGGCTTCATCCCTTAAGACTTCCTGGGAGAGAACAGTCTTAAGCCTCTAAAGATTCCCAAAGGTTCTGGGGAAACAGCCTTACAGCCTTGAGGAATTCTGGAGGAAATAACAGCTCTAATCATCAAGATCTCCAGCTAAGTGACTACAGGCCTGTTGGTACGTCTGCTCGGTTCTGAGATGCAGTTCAGCCGGTAGTGGATTCAAATCAGTCAGGTTTAGGTTCACAGTAGCCTGGGAGGAGCTAAAAAAGGGGAATTTTCCTGTGAACAAAGTTATTGAAGATAGTGCCTGTTCCCTGTGGACAATTTTGAGAGAACTGGTTTCTTTACCAAGCAAACTTTACAATTCCTGTTTGTTCATCAATAAAAGACTGTTATATTTAAGCTCAAGCCTCCTAAAGACTGTTTAATGAGGGAAATTTTCCTAAAGGCTCCTATTCAGGCCCCCTGGCTTCTCGTTGGATTTAAGCTGCACATCCTCTCTTAAAGGCGCTTCATTTCAGATCCAGCGGCAACAGAACACTCTCCCATATTTTCAAAATAGATGATCTAATAAAATAGTTTCTGAAATAGACAAATTCTTATTTTTAATAACCACGGCTGCGAGAATTTGTTTTGCGAAACGATGGAAACAAGAAGAAACACCAGATGAAGATGACTGGCTGATGAAAAGGAGATGAGCACTGCTTGTATGTCTCATTTGTGTCTGAATGTAAAGGCATTGAATCCTTGCTTATGTAAAAGCTGCAATCCGCTCTGAGTCACCTAGGGGAGAAAGGTTGACTATAAATAAAGTGTATTATTATTATTATTATTATTATTATTATTATTATCTTCCTGATTTGAACCTCCAGAAGTTGCTTCTGCAGCCATGATGGCATTCTTGGATGCCAGCTGTCAGTTGCACACAGTAAATAACAACTTCATTTTTAAATATGTCATTTCAATTGAATGTTTATGTGTACAGCAACTGATTGTTAGTTACACGTGTTTCTTCTTTCTTGCACAGCTGGAGGGAGAGTATAAAGAACTGCACAACGACAAACAAGAAACAAAGGTAGAAAACACAAAACTCAGGCTCACAAATCAAGAACTGCAGAACGAACTGGAAAGAACATCGCAGGCACTAGTAATTGCCCAACAACAGTTGCAGGTACTGCAAGAGGAAGCCAAGGAGCTGCAGGAAGAAAAAGAAATGTAAGTGATCTCTAGAACTGAGATTATGGCCATGTTGATTCTCTACTTCCATTCAAATGATAATTCTGGGATTGCGGCGCAACTGGCTGAGTGTCAGCTGCATTAAGATCACTCTGACCAAAAGGTCATGAGTTCGAAGCCAGCCCGGGTAGGAGTGGGTTTCCAACCAATTGTGTGTAGCATGTTGTCGACCTTTGCAACCCGAAAGACAGTTGCATCTGTCAAGTAGGAAAATAAGGTACCACCTTAAAGTGTGGGGAGGCTAAATTAACAGATTTATGAGGCCATAAAGAAGACTCCAGCAAAGCATTCCAGCGGGGAAGCATGTGGGGAATGCGGAAGTGCTTCATCAGCGTCGCAGATGGACGATGAAAGCGACAGCTCCCCTGGCGGCCAGAAAAAAAAAGAGTTAAATATAGCCTATATGTCAGTATATGTTTGTATGTCAAAAATTGGCATTGAATGTTTACCATATATGTGTACACTGTAATCCGTCCTGAGTCCCCTGTGGGGTGAGAAGGGCGGAATATAAAAGCTGTAAATAAATAAATAAATAAATAAATAAATAAATTCTCAAGGCCACCCAAACATGATTCCCGAGGAAATGAATTGGAGGAAAAATTAATTTGGCAGAAGATTCCCATTTTTTCCTCTTCTTGGTAACTTTGGGGGGCATTTCTTTCTGTGGTTTAAACATTAATTCTTAGTTGATATTGTTCACTTTCAGCATTTTATACCAACTGAAAAATCTGAAAAATTGCTTTTGGCACAGAGAGTATCAGAAAAAATAATCTTCTGCTATGATAAATCTCTCAATAATAATAATAATAATAATAATAATAATAATAATAATAATCTTTATTTATATTCCACCCTATCTCCCTGAGGGAATTAATCCCAAATCATCATTTTTCTATTAGCATTTGTGGGATAGTACATCCAGACCATGTTTTTCTTATTTTGAAGGCAGCTATTTATGCTGCTGATACTACATTCAGTCCTGTAGCTTCTGGGAATTGTAGGCCAAAACACCTGGAGACCCACAGGTTGGGAACCACTGCTATAGAACCATGAGAGTTGTATACAATCTTTAGCCAAATAGTGCTGATGCCCAACCATACTACAAATCCCAGATTTCCATAGCATTGAGCCACGGCAGTCAAAGTACATTAAGCCAGGATGTTAACCGGTGCTCCTTACAGAGAGAGGTCAACCCTCCTGTTTAAGGAGCTCCATTGGCTGCCGTTCATTTTCCGGTCCCAATTCAAGGTGCAGGTGCTCACCTACAAAGCCCTAAACGGTTTGGGACCCGCCTACCTGCATGACCTCATCTCCGTTTATGAACCCGCACGCTCCCTCCGATCATCTGGAGAGGCCTTCTCACGATCCCACCTGCGTCGCAGGCGCATTTGGTGGGGATGAGGGATAGGGCCTTCTCTGTGGTGGCCCCCTGACTCTGGAACTCTCTCCCCAAGAACATCAGACAAGCCCCAACGTTGGCAGTTTTTAGGAAGAGCCTGAAGACCTGGCTGTTCCAGTGTGCCTTTCCAGAATAGGAAACTCCTGGCAATAAGTCCCAAATGCACTTTGTTAGAGATTCAGGATTATCTGCACATTGCACCTACCTCCAAATACCTCTACATATTACCTGTCATGCTCGGCACTTTTAAATTTTTCCATTACATTTGGCCCGGCCTCTAGGTTTTTAATTGTGTCACGGTGTCATTGTTTTACTTTTATTGTTGCTTGATGTTTTATTATTTGCTTATGAGTTTGACTGTGTATTGTATGTTGTTGTTGGCGGCCTTGGCCTTTGTAAGCCGCATCGAGTCCTTCGGGAGATTTTGCAGGGTATAAATAAAGATAATAATAATAATAATAATAATAATAATAATAATAATAAATCCTGTAGATGCACTCAATGAAGGAGTAAATCAACACCAACAACAATTTTTATTACGGTCCGTAGACCCATCAGTAAATGAACAGTCATTATGAATTCTCCCATCTCATGAGAAGTTTGTTGTACATGGTTTCAAGTAATAACCCAATCAGAGGTTAATTGCTTTCTCAGACTTGTTGCCACTGCGAGGAATTTTGCCACTATGAGAGTCACTCTATGGCACTTATCCTCTTAAAGATATCTTCTTTGGGGGATGGCTGGTCATGAGGGATAGGACTGGATATAAAAGTTGGCTATGTTGCACTGTGAAATAGTGGCACTGCAATAAAATGTGTTCTATTGTTTCTATTACATTTCCTCCTCAGGGGCATAGTCTTTGGGAATAGGGAATTCCTATCACTTCTCATCTTTTTAGTTAAGATCAAGTGTAAATCCACTTCGGGTTAATCCAGGCTTTAAAGGTGTTCTGCAAGATGCTTAAACCAGTTTTTAAAAATGATCAGCAACTCTGTGGGTAGTTCCTTCAAAGCTAGTCAAAACCTGAAATAGATTTCACTCCTTACTGCTATGGGAGCCTTCAATGCATGATGCTAATACCACCGCTTGTCAAGGTATATATGTATGATTTATAAAAATATCTCAGCCTGGTGACAGCAGCTTGGTTCTGAAAAATAGCACCATGATTTCTGTTTCCTTTGGTTGACTTAATAAAGGTATTTGCACAGTATTAGTCAGACTCTAGCATTGCATTGTTTCTTTCTTCTCAGTGCTTGAGAATGTTTGCCCACCAGTTTGTAGAGATTAACAGTCGAAAGAAAGAACCACTTGCTTTGCTCCAGACAAGCAGAAATTTGTTTCCAAGACAGATTTAATTGAAAAACTGTTTTGTATGTCCAAGAACCACACGTGTGTTTCATCTGAATAGTAGAAATGGACACGTTTTTCATCTCTAATGCAGAATTCAGACTTTAGTGGCAATTTCCCAAAGCAATAAGACAAGTTGGAATGATGGTTTTATTTTCCCCTCTAGGGAGGTTTACAGAGTTACAGAGACATTGCAAAGAGAGAAATCAGGCCTTCTGAAACAGCTGGATTTTCTAAGGTAAGAGTGCAAAGCCAGGATTTTTTTTTAAAGCGAGAAAAAGAGACAGGAGCTGTCCAGGTATTTCATAAAGTTATGTGAAGTGTTTGAAGCCCACCCTGCATTCTTTAAGCTGCTTTGCTGTAGTGCTGGAAGATGCTCCGGCCCTTTGCCAGAGATAAAATTAAGATTCAGTGAGTGGAAAGTGACCGTGTGTTTTTTCTATTTCAACTGAGTCTACACAATGTCAGGAGCCGACTCCAAGTCTATCTGGCCCTTGGAGAAAGTGGAAGGGGCGGTATTATGTTGTTCTAAATGGAAGGCTTTATTATTTGTTTATTGACTTTCTTATTTAATTTATCATGTCAGAAGCAAATTGAGAATTTATTTATTTATTTATTGTATTTGTATACCGCCTTTCTCAGCCTGTCGGCGACTCAAGGCAATGCAGTTATATTGTACAGAAATACCACAAAGAAAGTTACAAACCAAATTTTATTATACCAAATTATACCAAATTTCCTTTGACCAGAAGCTGGTCACTTGGAGTGCCTCTGGTGTTGCTGCAAGAATGTCCTCCAATGTGCACGTGGCAGGGCTCAGGTTGCATTGTACTAAGTGGTCTATGGTTTGCTCTTCTCTGAACTCACATGTCGTGGACTCCACTTTGCAGCCTCATTTCTCAAGATTGGCTCTGCATCTCGTGGTGCCAGAGTGCAGTCTGTTCTGCACCTTCCAAGTTTCCCAGTCTTCTATGTGCCCAGAAGGGACTTTCTCATCTGTGTCTCAGCCACTGACTGATGTTCTGGCTTTTAGCCTGCCACTTTTGAACTCTTGCTTGCTCAGGTGTTTCTGCAAATGTCTTTGTAGATCTTAAGAAGATGGGCCAGATATGTCCTTTCATTGCTGGCTGCTACTTCCCGATGGATGTCAGGAGGTGAAATATTGGCTAATACCGCAGTGATTTGTAGCATGCAAACAAACAGATTTCGTTATTAAAATACTTTAATAGAACATGAACAAATGTTTAAGCAATATATAAGAACCTGTATGAATAATGTATGAGCAACCCCTGTAGAATAATTCAAAATGCTTTAAAATTGAGGCTTACCTAAGAAAGAAACCAACTGAGATCTTGTAAAAGACTACTTAAAACAGATGAAGATAGATCTCATCTGCTGAAGACATTCAATCTTAAAGGGAAAAGACATAGGAGAAGCAGAATAATCATAACATATTATAATACCAAATAAACTTAATGACCATCAAAAGGAAGTCAACAAATATCTATCTTTCTTTTTTCTTTTTTTTTACAGTTTTTAGAGTTTAAATTCTTTCATTTTTTCTCTTTTTCTCTTTCTTTCCTCTTTTTCTTTCCTCTTTTCTCTCTTTTTCCTACTTTCTATACAAGCAAATGTTCTCCCACTTTCAATGTAAAGGAAATACTACCATTAGATTTCTTTTTTCATTTTCTTTATTTCATGTGATAAAATTTCAATAAAAAATTTCAATCCGAAAATTGAGAAATGATTATAAAAACCAATCCAAGTACAAACATTTTAAAAAGAGGACAGCAGACCTCTTGAACTTCTAAAAGGCCATAGTAACAACAGTGTTGCCTTGGGGAGAACAAGTGCAAATTGTGGAATTTTCTTCTCATTTGGTAATGGAGCACAACACAGAATGTATGCATTCTCCTTTAATAAATGTATTGTACTTCATATCTGGAGTTTGCTTCCAAAAGGTACCAAATCCAACAAAATTGAAAATTGTTGGCTAGGAGTTGCCTAGGAACATTATACACAGATTGAAATTATCAAAGTGTATCAAATCAGTATGGTTCAGTGCTTGGAAAATGGTCTTTTGTAGCGAAAGAATGCACATCCTCAGCACATATTTTTTTCGATTCCTGTTAAATTGGTTCAAATGGATTTGGTACCTTTTGGGGAAAAATCCACATATATGGTGGCCATCTGGATTTTGCTTCAGGCAGGCATGTAGCCGGGGGGGGGGGGGGGCTTGAGGGGCTTCAGCCCCCCCCCCCCCCCGAAATTCTCATGGTGGTTCGCGAAAAGGCCTTACTGGTGCATTATTTAAACTGTTATGTTTATTCATATCATGATCTGATCACCATACTCAATATATCCCATATGCATGGGGGTATTGGGGTAATGATACAAAAGGTTTGCTAGGCTAGACCCTCTTTCACTCATACTCAGCCCCCCCCCCCAAAACTCAGCCCCCCCAAAACCCCCCCTGAAATTTTTTTAGCCCCCCCCCCCCCCCCGAAATGAAATCCTGGCTACGGGCCTGGCTTCAGGGCAGATAAAGTTTTTAATATAGACATGAAACATGAGCTGTATATTAATGTAATTAAAAAGAAGTCACACATTAAGGCAGGACTGATATCAACATGAACATTCCAAATATTCTAAAACGTCTTTTCTTTTTTTGGTACTTTTCTACTACAGAGAAAAGAACAAATATCTGAAAGATGAACGTGATATGTGTTTATACCAGGTAAATGCTGTTCCAAGTAATATGTCATCAAAGTTTTATTTCAGAGTCAAAGATAGACTGTAGACTTGTCAGGCATTTAGAAACAGTGCTCCATTAAATCAGCTCTGTGTCCATTTCACAGCCCAATCTGTACTTTTCAAAATTGGATGTATGCTGGAGAAGTCTCCACAGAGAGGAGGGAAGGAAATCACATGTTTTTTGCAAGTGCAGGGATATACAGTGATGCAAATATGTGCATTTTCTGACCAGAATTGGGATAAAAGGGGATCTTTTTACCCCGTGGTTTTTGTCCGTTGCAGCAAATCAGCACAGATTTATCGGTAGAGTAATGTAGTCACACACACCCCTTTAACCCAATCAATGCCGTGTTTTAGGTGCTGTGTAGACGGGTCCTCAGAGTTTTCAGATGTTGGTACCTGAGACACCTTTAGGGCTGAGCTGTGGTTAGGCATTTGGCCTCAAAGTTCTTACAGAAGAACACCAGATATGTGTTATATATTACTGAGTGGTAGACAAGTGCCACAGTTTCAGAATTCAGCTTTCTGCACATGGAACCTGCTGGAGGCAGGCATGTAGCTGGGGGGGGGGGGGGGGGGGGGGGGCTTGAGGGGCTTCAGCCCCCCCCCCCCTCCCTGAAATTCTCATGGTGGTTCGCAAAAAGGCCTTACTGGTGCATTATTTAAACTGTTATGTTTATTCATATCATGATCTGATCACCATACTCAATATATCCCATGCATGGGGGTATTGGGGTAATGATACAAAAGGTTTGCTAGGGTAGACCCTCTTTCACTCAGACTCAGCCCCCCCCCGGAAACGCAGCCATCCCGAAACCCCCCCTGAAAAAAACTCAGCCCCCCCCCCCCGAATCGAAATCCTGGCTACGGGCCTGCATGAAAGTGTCCAGAAGTCCACCAAAGGCTTTTGCAAAATCCTTTGAATGGGTAGGCAAAGCAAGAGAAGGAGAATGAAGGATAATTGCCATTCCTGCAGGCTTTCAGAAGTGCTGATTCTTTTTTCCCCCCAGCTGAAAGATTATTTTCAGTAGGAAGGTCCTAGAAAGTTTGAGAGGATCCCAGGAAGTGCACAAATGAATTGCTAAAGCATGATGGCCCCAGTGGAAGTGTAGTGTCCTTTCAGTAAAAGGGCATGGTGTCCAAGAATATTATTTTGAACACTAGCATTGAATGTATTGTCGTAGGCTTTCATGGCCGGAATCACTGGGTTGTTGTAGGTTTTTTTGGGCTATATAGCCATGTTCTAGAGGCATTCTAGAAAATGGCCATATAGCCCGAAAAAACCTACAACAGCCCGCTAGCATTGAATTTCCCATTTTGTTAGCTTTACTATCTAATTTGCAGCAATTTTTGAAATATTTTTTTCTGCAGAAACAGAAGGGTGTCCCCCCTGCCAGCTGGAAGAAAAGATCAGGCTCAATCATAGGCAACTATATTGACAGAAAAGGTTTGTTGAGGAGGTAAGACTTCCATTTTATCATTCTTCATTTAACTTATTTTTCAAGTAACATGTAAAACAAAGACTCTTGAAATTAGTGCACAATATAGGGTACTGTTTCATTATCCGGGCAAAGGCCACAAAGGAGTACTAGAAAGAGAAGGATACCGTGTTCCCTCGCTACTTCGCAGTTTGCTTTTAGCGGACTCACTGTTTCGCGGGTTTTTGAAAATATTGATAAAAATATTAAATATTAAATATTTACATCTTGTGGAGGCCAGAGATCTCGGAAGTGCGGCAGCCTGAGGCACGGCGGGGAAGGCCTGCCTTCCTGGCCTCCACAGACCCTGGAAATGCAGTGGCCTGAGGCAAGGCGGGGAAGGCCTACCTCCCTGGCCTGCTGCTGCCTGCGTGGCTCCGGAGGCTCTGCGGAGGCCCGGGAGGCAGGCAGGTGCCCTTGGGATGGGCCGGGAGGTGGGTAGGGAAGCGCAGGTAAGAAAATTATATATAAAATATATAAAATAATGTATAATTATTAAAATTAATATGGCATCCCTACTTCACGGATTTTCACTTATCACGGGTGGTCCTGGAACGGAACCCCCATGATAAGTGGGGGAACACTGTAGTCCATTTTATGCCCCCTTGTGGCCTCCACCCAGATAATGGAACAGTACCTAAAACAATTTTTAATTTAATTATTTGTTCCCTCTACCTATCTGAATCATCATTTTTTAAAACCTTTGTGTTATCATCTATATCTATGTGTGGCTCAGTATGCAGCAATGTATTTTCTTAAAACTGATCTTGAAGCCAAAGTTAGTATTATTACAAGGCCTTGTAATAATACTACCTTTGGCTTCAAGATCAGTTTTAAGAAAATACATTGTGGCATACTGAGCCACACATAGATATAGATGATGTGGATTTCTGGTACAATTAACAGAAATAGGAACCTGGCAGCTGTGTCACAGGCCAGTGACAGTTGTTCTGTGTTGAAATGAACTAAAATACAGTAGACTCTATGTTAATGTTCAACCATGGGATTGGTAGACACGTAGAGTGCAGACACGTAGAGTGATCTTGTCTTGTTGTAAACAAACTTTATTTTCAGGACGCTGCAGAACTGCTCCCGGCACAAAACAAAGGTTTTTCCAGCTCAAAACGAGCCCTCAAGCAAAACTTAGAACACAATGCTCAAAGTTTCCAAATATTTAGTGCCTTACTATATACAGGAACTAATAGCACACTCAATTAACCCATAACAGCTGCAACAGAAAAAAAACCCTGATTTATTTACTTACAGTATTTATATACCGCCTTTCTCACCCCTGGGGGGACTTTCTAAGATTTAGAAAAAGCCCATTGCAAACCCCTAGTAGCAACAGGTAGTGGCCAGATAAATGTAGTTTCTGGCTGCTTGAAAGTTACTATTGAGAATAGGACCATCTAATACTATGGAGCCCCCGGTGGCGCAGTGGGTTAAAGCACTGAGCTGCTGAGCTTGTTGATCGAAAGGTCACAGGTTCAATTCCGGGGAGCGGCGTGAGCTTCCACTGTCAGCCCTAGCTTTTGCCAACCTAGCAGTTCGAAAACATGCAAATGTGGGTAGATCAATAGGTACCGCTCCAGCGGGAAGGTAACGGCGCTCCATGCAGTCATGCCAGCCACATGACCTTGGAGGTGTCTACGGACAACGCTGGCTCTTCGGCTTAGAAATGGAGATGAGCACCACACCCCAGAGTCAGACATGACTGGACTTAATGTCAGGGGACTACCTTTACCTTTACTAATACTATGTCTCATTATATTCCATACAATAAACTCTGCATATTAATATTGAAATACATTTAAAAGCAAGTTAAGACAAATAAAGACAAACTTAATAGGGTTTCATGGTATTATAAAAATAGCTTTGTGAATGCAATATTATTTCTTCAATTTTCTTGCCAGTTGCTTGAGAGTTCGGGTTCCTGGAGTTCTGGTTAACTGAAAGTCTACTGATATTTGAGTTGATGGTTTGGCTTTTGTTCTCAGGATAAAGAATAAAATGTACAAACCATTAAATATTAATTAAATAATTAGTTCTGTAACATAACTCTGTTGATAGACAGATAAGTTGGTAATGTTTTCACCAAGTTGGTAGCAAAAACTAGAACTGTCAAAATTGATTTATTCCATAGAAACTAACTGTTGTAGCAATGACGGTGTGCATTAATATTTTCAATAAAATTCCAATTAAAAAAACAGCTAGTCAGTCGGTAGCTTAATAGTCATGTTTCATTGCTTTACTTTTACTGAAATCATTGGTCAAGGCTTATGCCGAAGTAGAGTTGAATTGCCTGAAATAATCCCAAACCTTGTGTTGAAGACTCCTCAGATGCTTCCAAATGCTGAAATATTTCCTATTTATCAGCTATATGTACCCAATTTTTAGATTCATAACTTTATGTTCTTAATTCACATAGAAAGTGTTGGACTATTGAATGTGTTATTTGATAATATATTTCCTAATAACTTTCTAGCCAATCTTCTGAAGATGAAGATTCGTCTAATACCTCCAAAAGAAGAAACTCTCTTGGATTGAATGGATGTTCTTCATTAGAGTCTGACCCTCCTGTTGGTGGGGGACCGGCTCATGGGAAGCGACTTCAAAGAATAATATCAATTGAAGAGGATCATCTGCCCCAGCTTCTGGATAGGCCAGAGAGGCAGCTTCCCAAATGGTCTGAAGAAGACGAAGACATCCTGCAAGAAAAGGAACTGAACGGGACCCAAATAGAATCGCCAACCGAAAAGACTCCGTCCACTCCCAGAGAGCAACCAGTAGGGACAGAAACACTATCAAATGTAAGCAACAAAATCACATTGCTTTTCATTTTTTGTTTTATTTGAGACAGTATTGGTGGACACCTTTTTTTGAATGGATTGTGTTTCCCAATAAGACCTGCTTTCACGCAAGGTCTCTGCAACTCTATACTCATGACTTTAAATTTTTGTATATTAATGCATGGCATCCATTCTCTTTGAACTGTAATTCTACATCACCTGGCATTCTTCACTTGATATGATTGACAGTCCTGTAATTCTTATTCCATATCATAAAACTGTTGAACAGTGCAGAGAACAAGGACAGAGCCCTCTGGCTCTCCACCCACTCTTTGGATAAGGTTGCTCAAGTGGATTCAACTAACAGTACATTTGCCAGTCCACACTTTACCCAGGAAAGAGTAAGAATATAATGGGAGACTTTTTCAAATGATGCCAACTCCTCAAAGCCAGGATGCTTAATGAAAATTAGAAACATTACTGGATTGGAAAAATGTTGTCCCCTTTTAATGATCCCATGATCTGTTTATTAATGATTTCTCAAAGGAAATAAGCTTCCTCTGCAATGATTTATTTTTCTTCTAACACACATTGATGCCTATTATAGTGCAATATTTCCTAGATGCTCTAGACCAGTGGTTCTCAACCTGTGGTCCCCAGATGTTTTGGCCTTCAACTCCCAGAAATCCTAATAGCTGGTAAACTGGCTGGGATTGCTGGGAGTTGTAGGCCAAAACACCTGGGGACCCACAGATTGAGAACCACTGTTCTAGACTTTTGCATAGTATTGATGTCAAGCCAACTGGCTCATAAGTCTCCCAAATCTAGCCTCTCCCTTTCAAAGACAAGAATAATATTTACCTCTTTGCATATTCCCATCATTCTTTTTAAAACATGTTGTCTAAGAATTCACATTCTTAAAGCTTTCAAAGACCTGGGGGTGGAAAGAAGTTATGACTCCTCCAACCAACACTGTGTTGTGGACTTCAAGTCCTATTCTGCACATTGTACTTTCTTTTAAGGTCAAAAACATATCTTCCAAAATGACAAGAGCAAAACACAACAGTTAAATAGTTCAACTATTCAATTATGGAGATTATTCTGTAAGTCTGAAGCTCCAGAATCAATTTGAAGCTCTTTCCAGCATCAGCGATGATGCAGAACAGTGCTTGCCTCAGAGAATGTGCAGGTGCCACTGGAAGAATGGCCTCTGTCAAACCTCAAGGAAGACAAATGGTGGTCTGAGGGGACTCCCTCTTGAAAGGAACAGAAACAGTAGTTTGATGACCTGACAGGATGATTTGAGAGGTATACTGACTCCCTGGAGCAAAAATTTGAGATGTTGCAGAGAGGCTGACAAGATCCAACAAGCCCTTAGACAGTTACCCCTTCAGCAGGTCAAACAAAATTATGAGGGTACGGGTAGGAATCCGAAGGGCCTTGATGCCACGGTCATCATTTTATATCTCCTCCCAGTTCAAGGACATGGCCCAGGAAAAGAGAGAAGAATAAAAATGAATAGCTGGCTTCACAGACAATGTTGTAGAGAGAACTGTTATAGAGAGAATTGGGCAAAAGGTACAAGAACTCAATAAAGAGAAAGAAAAATACTGACATAAGCAACTTGGGGGAAGGATGGTGCCTGGTCTTCCATGTCTCTATACCAGGCTTGCACAACCTGTGGCCCTCCAGATGTTTTGGAATTTAAATTCCAGAATTCTTGATCGGGCTGGCTAGGGCTTCTGGTAGTTGGAATCCCAAACAACTGGAGGACTACAAGTTGCAAACCACTGCTCTACACCAATGCAAAAAGCATCAGAAATAAACAAGGTGAACTTGAACTTTTAATACAACAAAGCAAATGTGATATAATTGGTGTCACTGATGCCTGGTGGGATGAGTCCTACATTTGGACTGTTGTAATAGAGGGGCATAAACTATTTTGGAAAAATAGATCAAACAGGAAAGGAGGAAGAGTAGCATCATATATCCAGGATTTTTATATCTGTGAGAAGATCCATGATTTAAATAATTATTAGCATTAATGAACTCATTCTGGACTTTAACCTTCCTGATTCCATCCTTCTGTTTCACCCATAAGGCTAACCTATCTAGCTGATGCGACTTTGATTTGTTCAGCTAAATCTGGATCTGATCTTTTGTATCAAAATGGAGAATGTATAAATGTATGAATAAAAAAAGAGAAATATAACTTTTTAGTATCCTATAATGAATAGTGCTGAAAAAGCAAAGTATGTACAATGCAGTTGACTGAACATCTTCCGTTTCTATTTACTTGAAGGATGAACAGTCATTTTCTGCCCCAGACTGTTTATTCAAGATTATTTTTGTGGGAGAATCGAGTGTAGGAAAGACTTCTTTTCTAAGACGGGTTTGTGAAGACCGTTTTTCCTCTGGTACTGCTGCTACTGTTGGTAAGTAATCTCAGGAAGGAAGAAAATGCACAATGATGTTTATTTCACCAACCTTGTGCATGTTACAATAATGTTGACATTTAATGAGTGTCAGCATTTATTTATGAAAAAAGCTAACTAACCAGATTAACTTTATGTCATGTATTATCTGCTGCTGGTCCACCACCTCCCTGTGATGAAGCCATTAGAGGCTATTGATGGGAAAAGATCATCATTCTACTTACCTTATGTGATGAGGTCTGACTGCTTTGGTGGAAGAATAATAGAATCATGGAGTTGGAAGAGATCTCATGGGCCATCCAATCCAACCCCCTGCTAAGAAGCAGGAATATTGCATTCAAAGCACCCCCAACAGATGGCCATCCAGCCTCTGTTTAAAAGTTTCCAAAGAAGGAGCCTCCACCACACTCCAGGGCAGAGAGTTCCACTGCTGAATGGCTCTCACAGTCAGGAAGTTCTTCCTCATGTTCGGATGGAATCTCCTCTCTTGTAGTTTGAAGCCATTGCTCCGTGTCCTAGTCTCCAGGGCAGCAGAAAACAAGTTCACTCCCTTCTCCCTGTGACTTCCTCTCACGTATTTATACATGGCTATCATGTCTCCTCTCAGCCTTCTCTTCTTCAGGCTAAACATGCCCAGCTCTTTAAGCCATTCCTCATAGGGCTTGTTCTCTAGACCCTTGATCATTTTAGTCGCCCTCCTCTGGACACATTCCAGCTTGTCAATATCTCTCTTGAATTGTGGTGCCCAGAATTGTATACAATATTCCAGGTGTAGTCTAACCAAAGGCAGAATAGAGGGGTAGCATGACTTCCCTGGATCTAGACACTATACTCCTATTGATGCAAACCAAAATCCCATTGGCTTTTTTTGCCGCTGTATCACATTGTTGGCTCATGTTTAACTTGTTGTTCATGAGGACCGCAAGATCTTTTCACACGTACTGCTCTCGAGCCAGGCACCCCCCATTCTGTATCTTATTCTGAATCCTCTTCCTTCACTTAGTAAACAACAACACAATACTTTCAATTGCAAAGTGTCTTTAAAGATACAAAGGGGGGAAGTAGTGCCAGCGGGAGGGTGGAGTTACACCAACTGCCCAGAAATGTGCCTTTGCACTCTCAAAGCATTGCAGGCACATAATGGCAGCAATTGTGCAATGTCTCAAATCACAAAATCATAAAAGACAATAATTAGTCATTATCCCTTTTTGCGGAATTTTTTTTTGGTCATGTCAGGAGCGACTTGAGAAACTGCAAGTCGCTTCTGGTGTGAGAGAATTGGCCGTCTGCAAGGACATTGCCCAGAGGACGCCTGGATGTTTTGATGTTTTTACCATCCTTGTGGGAGGCTTCTCTCATGTCCCCGCATGAGGAGCTGGAGCTGATAGAGGGAGCTCATCCGCCTCTCCCCGGATTCGAACCTGCGACCTGTCGGTCTTCAGTCCTGCCGGCACAGGGGTTTAACCCACTGCACCACCAGGGGCTCCTTTGCGGAAATAACAATGGGAGAGGAGTTTCCATATAATAATGTCCTTACTGTGTTCCAATTAGACTATATTTAAAAACAACCTGTCATTAGCTGTTTCTAATATTCCTGATAAAGAGTCAGACAAAGTTTACCATAGTAAACACACTGAAGCAACTTGGCCACAGATCAACTTTTAACTCTGAGGCTCAGGCACACAATCTAGAAAAGTGATGAAGTGGGGGAATAAGAAAAGGTAAGTGGCGAGATTCCAGGGGTTGGAACTGAGGAACTTGCCTTGGAAAAGAGATCTATCACACACCCCTGCTTTAGCAAATTGATCAAGTACATTGTTAAGATTGTTGTTGTTGTTCATTCGTTCTCTTGCTTCCGACTCTTCGTGACCTCATGGACCAGCCCATGTCAGAGCTCCCTGTTGGCCGTCACCACCCCCAGCTCTTTCAAGGTCAAGCCAGTCACTTCAAGGATGCCATCCATCCATCTTGCCCTTGGTCGGCCCCTCTTCCTTTTTCCTTCCATTTTCCCCCAGCATCATTGTCTTCTCTAAGCTTTCCCATCTTCTCATTATGTGGCTAGAGTACTTCATCTTGGCCTCTACTATCCTTCCTTCCAATAAGCAGTAGGGCTTTATTTCCTGGAGAATGGACTGGTTGGATCTTCTCGCGGTCCAAGGCACTCTCAGAACTTTCCTCCAGCACCACAGTTCAAAAGCATCTATCTTCCTTCACTCAACCTTCCCTATGGTCCAGCTCTCACACCCGTAGGTGACTACGGGGAATACCATTGCTTTGACTATGCGGATCTTTGTTGCCAGTGTGATGTCTCTACTCTTCACTGTTTTATTGAGATTGGTCATTGCTCTCCTCCCAAGATGGAAGCGTCTCCTGATTTCCTGGCTGCAGTCTTCGTCTGCAGTAATACAAAGTCTGTTAAGTAATACAAAGTCTGTTAAGGATTGTAGATTATCTCAATTCCTTGCAAATTGAGTACATCCTAAGATTATTTTATTTCTGGTGTGTTACTATAGTGAGATATTTGAAAGAACAGTAGCAATTGCTCAGTGAATGTATACATTAATCTAGACATTAATATATCTCCAGTACCTAAAAAGCACACATATATTTTTGCAGTTGGCACAGTAAAAAAAGAATGGATTCAACCAAATGCTACAATTATGTTTCTTTGTTCTCAATGGGGTTACTTCTGAGCATACATATATAGTTTTAGCCATATGTAAAGATGAAATTAAGTAATGATAATACTTTTATATTCTTACATTCTATCATCCAGAAGGAGCACACAGATCACAGACAACTGGACTTTCTTATCTTTACAGGTGTGGATTACAGTGTGAAAACAATAGCGGTGGATAATAGACGCATAGTACTGCAACTCTGGGACACTGCTGGACAGGAAAGGTAATGAAATCCTGTTGTGTCATACCACAACACGTCTTATCTGGAAGGCAGCTGACACCCTGAAAGCACACTCACAGATAGTATCTTGGATCAATCTGGAATAATATCTTTGTAAAATCTTTGATTCCAGGAAACCAATTCATTAGAGCCAGGGAAAGGCAGTGTTATAGAGCTAAAGCCTAAGGCATTTGCATCATGGTCTGTTTTGGATAAATAAATTAGGATATGTAGTTATTAATATGGACTCATATTAATAACCACACTGAGGGGCCACACCGGCACAGCGGGTTAAACAGCTAAGCTGCAGAACTTGCTGATTGTAACGTCGGTGATTTGAATCCGTGGGACGGGGTGAGTTCCCATTGTTAGACCCAGCTCCTGCCAACCTAGCAATTCAAAAACATGCATAATGTGAGTAGATCAATAGGTACCACTTCAGCGGGAGGATAATGGCGCTCCATGCAGTTATGCTGGCCACATGACCTTGGAGGCATCTACGGACAACACCGGCTCTTCGACTTAGAAATGGAGATGAGCACTTGGACTTGACTAGACATAATGTCAAGGGGAAACCTTTACCTTTAACATTCTGTGAAGGTGGATCAATATGAACAAGATCTTGAGATATACCCATAGTTCTCTGAAGGAAAGAATGGGCAGTAAATAACTAAAAATGATATGCAAGTTATAGTCAGGGAATGTAAGGGGTGAGAACCTATCTGCTTCCTGATATGACCCATTTGCTTAAATCATGGATCATTCCTTTATTTATTTATTTATTTATTTATTTATTTATTTCCTGCATTTATTAACCGCCGCTCTCAGCCCTAGGGCGACTCGCGGCGGTGTACAGCACATAAAAGACAATTTACAATGAGCCTAAACGACAAAATTAACATATCACTAATACATAAACATCTAATTACACTAAAATACTCTAAATATCAACATTTCAGTTTTGTGATAAAGAATTGTTCTGTTGCCTTTAACCATGTTGTGTTTGTGGGACTACTGAGATTATGTGTTTGTAGGTACCGGAGCATCACCAAGCAGTTCTTCCGAAAAGCCGATGGAGTCATTGTGATGTATGACATAACCGCAAGAGAAACATTTATGGCTGTGAAGCAGTGGTTAGTGAGCATTGAGGTAAGTCTGGACAGCTTTAAACATTGCTTTGGGTTCTACTGAGTAGCTCCAGTGACAAAGCTTACCCGGGTTTCATTGTTGTTGGAAATAGAAGTGGTTGGAGACAATAATTTCTCTAGTCTCTGAGTTTATTTGCAAATAAACAAGATGGAAAACAGGTGGACATACAGAGTTTAATTTTTAGGTAGAAAGAAGAAAGGGGTCTACAGGTTGGGTATATCTTATTCAAAAGAAGTATTCCATATTTTGGATTTCCTTCAGATTTTGGAAGCCTTATATATACATAATGAAACATCTGGGGATCAAGTCTGAACACAAGTTTGTTATATTTCATATACACTTTATGCCCATACTGTAAGGTGATTTTATAGAAAATATTTTTATTGTTTTATGTATGAAACAAAGTTTGAAAAACAATTATGTCACTGTCTAAGCTACTAGTGAGGATAATTTCAGAGTATTGCAGATTTTGTAATTCTGGATAAGAAATTCACAACCTGAGGGAACTCTCTCTTTTTCCTTCTGTTTCAACCTGCTCCCCTCTCTTCTTTTTCATCATAATCATCATGATCATCACCATCATCATTGTTTTATTGGTTTTTCCCACTCCCACCCTCCCCTCCTTGTACATGCAATTTATACATCAAACTACATAAGTTACATTTGAAATATCAGTCTCAGTCTTAATTTTTCTACTCCACATCTTAGCACATTCTCTAAATAATTCCTAACTGGTTCCCACATCCTCTTAGTTATTGTGACCTTTTCAATTTTATCTATATTATTCCATTTGCAATTTATTATTTCCACATTTAATATATTAACTATATAGTTATACCAGTCAATGTCCATTTTGCTTTATCTTTCCAACCCCTCACTAAAACAATTTGTGCACACGCTATTAATTTGTCAACCAATTTTTCTTTTTGTATATTCTTCACTCCTGTTATCCGTGCATGTAGTACATTTGTATTAACTATTACTATTTGTAAATTTAACATTCTATTGATTTCTCCTTCAATCATTTTCCAGTATTCTTGCACTCGATCACATTCCCATATTATTATTATTATTATTATTATTATTATTATTATTCAACTTTATTTGTACCCCGCTAGCATCTCCCGAAGGACTTGATGCGGCTTACACAGGCCAAGGCCTCAACACAACAACAGCATAACAACAACAATACAATTCAAAGCAAATCAAAAACATAAAGCAATAACAACAAAACATTACACCATAACACAGTAAAAACCAGGGCCGGGCCGAGTGATGGGTACAGATTAAAAAGTGCTGGGTGTGAGAGGTGATATGTTGGATTTCTGGGCAAGTGCAATGTGCAGAGGATCTTCAACTCTAATAAAGTGCTTCTGGGACATAGTGCTGGGGTTTTCCTATTCCGGAGAGGCACATCGGAATAGCCAGGTCTTCAAGCTCTTCCTAAAGACTGATTAAACACCTCTCTTTGTTCACAGCCATGCCAACACATATCCTTTATCTCCTCTCTTCTTTTTCATCAACATATGGAAACGTAGCTTTGAATACTTAGGTTCTCACCATCAAGAGCTACATTTCTTAGACATTCAGGACCATTTATCTAGAGTTTCCCTAAAAGCTGGCATTGTTGGCCATTGATTAAAGAGCTTTTATATTTTGTTAAACATAAACATAAAACTGTGAAGTGTGAATGAGACAAATGCATAGATGCAAGAATGAGCCTTGTCTGGGCAGCAAAACTAGATAAGACCACACAGCCCATGGTCAGAGATTGAATTCATCTCTTTACCCTTCTGCTAATATATTCCTGTGAATAATGTCCATGGCTTCTCTCTAAGCATCTGAACAAAGTACTTTTTTTTTTTTTTTGGCTTCTCTTCATCTAACATTGGCTCTACTTTGCAATAAAATAAATGCATTCTGTGTTGATGCCCTACTGGGAGCTATCTGTACTCATTTTCATGGTAATTTGGGCTTTTCTTAAGATTTTCTTGATGTTTGACCTGCTGTTAATTTTTCATAGGAGGCAACGGGGGAGAACATTCCTGTCCTTCTGCTTGGTAATAAAACTGATAAGGAAAAAGAACGTGAAGTCCCTTATGGATTAGGAAAACACCTAGCCCAGGTAAACTAAGTTGGAAAATTCTGAAGAACACATCATTGTCATTGAGCGAACCCTGGGAACAACAGAAAAAAAATTAAATGCTATCTTAATGTAAAAAGAAGTGACATTAGAAAATAATTTATTTAAAGTAATGGTGTTGTCTTTAGGTAAAGGTAACGGTTTTCCCCTGACATTAAGTTCAGTCCATAGGCTTTTAAATCCTTGTGTGTTATTGTTATATGTTATTTATATTAATTTGTATTGCATTGTATTGTTTTGTTTATTGCTTTTCTGTTTTATTGATGTGTTATAGGGCTTGGCCTCATGTAAGCCGCTCCAAGTCCCTTGGGGAGATGGTGGCGGGGTATAATTAAAGATTATTATTATTATTATTATTATTATTATTATCATCATCATCGTCATGTCCGACTCTGGGGTGTGGTGCTCACCTCCATTCCTAAGCCAAAGAGCCAGTGTTGTCTATAGACACCTCCAAGGTCATGTGGCTGGTATGACTGGATGGAGGTAATGGTGTTGTCTTTAACAGAGTATTTTTGGCAAAGAGTAGGCTATACTATTCCTTTCTCCCCAGAGCAATGAGGTCCCCAGGTGCTGTTGGGGTTCAACCTGAGTTTGAACTTGAACCTGATTCTCTGTTTGTTCCTCCTGATGCTAATGAAAATATATTTACTGATGCTAGTGGAAATGTACCTCTTGATGCCAATGGTCCTGAAATTAGTGAGCAAGAAACTGCTGTAGGTTTGGAAAATGCCAATGTTCCTGAAATTAGTGAGGAAGGAACTTCTGTAGATTTGGAAAATGAAAGTACCAGTGTTCATGAGAATGTTTCAGAGGGAAGCCTTGACCTTTCCCTCCCTTCTGCACCTGGTAACTTTAATGACAACAGAAGGGGCCAGATTTGGCAAGACAGAAGTAAATCACTCAGCTTGCGAAGGTCTTCCCGAATTAAAGAATTACAAACATTGGCTTCAAAGCAGAGGGGCGGTTCACGGAACCAATTCTTTGGCTTTAATTGCCTTCTGCCGGGCTGACTTTCTCAGTTCAGGCATCGTTTCAGATTAATGAAGACCTTGGCAGTTCTCCTGGTTTCCCCTGGCCATGGTTTTGAAAGATTTCTAGGATATCAAGTACGGTTAGTGGATTGCTAACAGGTTCCAGTATTTTACAGTGTGGCTTTGGGTTTTGCTTTGTCCATTTAAATTCATGTTTGCTGATTTTGCTGTGGCTTTTGACTTTCATTTTTCCTTTATTTTGTAATCATCTTTCTTCAATAAAAAAAGGATTGTTTTTCACAGTCAAGTGTGGTGGATAGTTATCTTAGGGCCTCGTTCCCTGCTCTGGATTGCAACAGGTGCCCCCACCCAATCAAATGATCAATCGATCAATTGTTTTTGATGCGAGAGTATGAACCGTCTACAAAGACATTGCCCAGGAGATGCCTGGATGTATTACTGTCCTGCGGGAGGGACTTCTCTCATGTCTGGAAGGTTTTTCTCATGTCTCCACATGCGAGTGTGGAGAAGAGCAAGCCACAGACCACGTACTACAATGCAGCCTGTGACCTGCCACGTGCACAATGGAGGATCTTCTTACAGTGACACCAGAAGCACTCAGAAGTGGCCAGCTTTTGGTCAAATGAAATATAGTATAATGCCAAGTTTTTAATTTTTTTGCTGATTTTTCTATGCATTATAACTGTATTCTCAATTAGCCTCTGACCCAATAAATAAATAAATTAGCCTTGTTACCCTATTCTGAAACTGTTCCAACTTGATTAGATCCTTATTAAAATGAGATGTTCAGAACAGAGTGTAGTACATTAAACAAGGTCTGACTAGCACAGAAAATGGGAGGACTATTACTTCACTTCACTTGCAATCTATATGTCTATAAAATGCAGGATACTATAGCATTTGCTGTCTTTTCTGCAGCATCATATTGATGATTCATGTTTAATTTATGATTAACAATAATCTCTTTTTACATATAGTACTGCTGAGCCATCCTATATCTGAACAGATTATTTTTGTAGCCGAAATTCAGAATTTGTCTCCGATGAAATTCATTTCATTAATTTAATTAACTATTCTCAAATGTTTTATCTACCTATTCTAGGATTACAATTTAATCTTTTATGAATGCAGCGCCTTATCAGGAGACAACACAAACAAGTCTATTCTTCACTTGGCTAGGTAAGTACTCAGGCTTGTTAGAGGGATTAAAATAATAAAGGGCTTTTTGTTATGTCCAGAGTAAAATAATAATAATAATAATAATAATAATAATAATAATAATAATACCCCGCTACCTTCTCCCCAAGGGACTTGGTGCGGCCAACATGAGGCCGAGCCCATGATACATCAATAATAAAAGCAATAACAAACAAACAATACAAAACATTTAAAATAAATCTCATAAACAAAAAATAAGCAATAAACATTGACAGTAGCACAACATGAAAATGAAAAACAAGGAAATGGTCAGGCCACTGTGTACAAGTAACGACAAAATGCTGAGACGGGAAAGATAAAATTCAAAGTCTTTTTTTGGTCTTAGTCTTCTCCCAAAAGGTAAAGATTGCTCCCCTTGGGGATGATGAAGCAGAGGATGCAATTGGAGAAATACAGCAGAGAATAGGTTAAGAGGCAGTACAGGAACATCTGGCAAATCCAAATGAATTTAAGTCTTGAGGGTCATATGAATTACATACAAGTGTTGCACTCCAGGATAGGAATAACTTTAAAACACCAAATGTTGAGTAGGGAAAACAATCCTTTTATTGAAGATAAGTAAAAGCAGCAAAGTAAAAAAGGCACTTTAAAGGGATAGGTAAATCCAATTAGGTAAGAAGATAAGCAGGAACAAAATTAGTCCAAGGTAAAGTTCAGCAAAGTCCAAAAACAAAGTCCACACTTCTCTAACAAAATCTAAAAAATCAGGAAACGTTGATCCAAGGCATGAGTATGTAATCACAAGGGACAAAAACCAAACCAGGAAACAAGAAATCCATAAGCATGAATCTTCCAAGCAAGGTTTCTATAAGATGAGGACAAGAACTTAGCATGATTCTAAATGATGCTTCATCCGACTGTATTTTCCATGCTTGGAACTTTTAAGCCTTTCCAAGCACTCAGAAACTGGTTTCGCTTTCCTTGAGTGGCCCTTATCTTTTTCTGTTGAAGCCTGGCAGAACACTGAAGGCATTGCTCAGCCTGTCTGTTTTGACTAATTTCCATCTGCCTCATTGCTCATTAGTTCCTGCAGGTGCCAAGTTGTTTTCAAGCCTGCACTTAGAGATCTACACTTCGAAGGGGGGAAAAATGAAATGCAATGATAAACAAGGAGTGACATGTGTAAAAAGAATTTTGGAGTCTTAGTAGACCACAAGCTGAACAATGTGTGGAGTCAACAATGTGATGCAGCAGCTAAAAAAGTCAATATGATTCTAAGGCAGATTATTCTCCCCCCCCCCCCCCCCATTTTTTTTAAAGAGGGGATATTGGTTATTTATTTTAGTTAGGGATGGGGGATATAATGTGTTGAAATGTCATGGGATCATGTTTGTTTTGCTAGATTCATTTGTTTTGGCTTTGATTTGAATCTCTGTGTTTGTTTTATTTTTAATTTTTTTGTGTATACCTAATAAAAATAATTAGTGACAGAGGGAAGCAGTTGGAAAATTCACAAAAAGGAGGTCTATCCCTGGCTGTTAGCTAAAATGGTTAAGAAGAATTTTCACAACACATACAACAGGGGCCGTCAAACTAAGGCCCGGGGGCCGGATACAGCCCTCCAAGGTCATTTACCCGGCCCTCGCTCAGGGTCAATCTACATCTGAAATGACTTGAAAGCACACAACAACAACAACAATCCTATCTCATCAGCCAAATGCAGGAGCCCCCGGTGGCGCAGTGGGTTAAACCCCTGTGCCGGCAGGACTGAGGACCGACAGGTTGCAGGTTCGAATCCGGGGAGAGGCAGATGTGCTCCCTCTATCAGCTCCAGCTCCTCATGCGGGGACATGAGAGAAGCCTCCCACAAGGATGATAAAAACATCCAATCATTCGGGCGTCCCCTGGGCAATGTCCTTGCAGACGGCCAATTCTCTCATACCAGAAGCGACTTGCAGTTTCTCAAGTCGCTCCTGACACCATAAAAAAAGCCAAAAGCAGGCAGACACTTCCCATTGAAATACTAATAAGTTTATATTTGTTAAATTTGTTTTTCATTTTAATTATTGTATTGTTTTAAGCATTTTTGCACTATAAATAAGATATGTGCAGTGTGCACAGGAATTCATTCATGCTTTTTTCAAATTATAATCCGGCCCTCCAATCGTTTGAGGGACTGTGACCTGGCCCTCTGTTTAAAAAGTTTGAAGACCCCTGATATACAGCATCTCATGTTTCCAGTTTAGATTCTGGAGACAAACCAAAACTCAACTTATGGTCATTTGCTGACTGTGGCGAGAAAAAAGAGTGGTAGGCTTCATAGCCCCAGGGGCGGCTCAACCCATTACGCGAAGTAAGCATTTGCAGTATAGTTGATTTTGCCCAGGGGCGCTCTTGAGGCGCTCTTGGAGGAAAATAGATCTTGATATATGCGAGTTGTAGTTACTGGGATGTATAGTTCGCCTACAATCAAAGAGCATTCTGAACTCCACCAATGATGAAATTGAACCAAATATGGCACACAGAACTCCCACGATGAACAGAAAATATATTTCAGTGATTGGTTGGGGGCAAAATACTGTTTGCTTACCGTTGAAAATTACCTAGGGCCGGCTCTGAATAGCCCATTGAGCCTGTTCAGAAAATAAATTCTTCCATTGCTTTCTTTAGGATACTGAAAGAACAAGAAGACAAAGTGAAGGAAAAAACTGTTCAGCTACATCAAGACTTCAAGAAAAAATCTTGTTGTTTGAAGCAATAAAAGGCTTTCTCCCTCTGACTAGTAAAACTGATAATTTTTCTTTGGACTTCATCATCACATCCATTTCATACTACAGCATGAGAAAATGACATGCTGGGTATAATGATAGCTCTGTTCCTGAATGGCTGAAAAGCTGAGTGTAGATAGGGAAGATTACCGGTTAATTAAATTGTTGTATTTAAATTACTGTTATCAAATACCTGCCCTCCACCCGACGAAACACAAACAAACAGAGATATAATGAATATTAATTTATATTTTTTTCTTTTCTCAAGTTTTGCAATTCTGAAGTGTCGCTCCACTTCAATTGCAGAGAAGCCCAGCTAACTATATCTCCTCCTGCAAATAAAATCCACTTTGATAACATTATATAAATTGTATAAGATGAAATCAAATGGAATCAAATTGCTACTCTGGCCAGAGCAAAGACAGAGGGGAGCAGAAGACATTTCCATCTTGACTTTACTAATAATATAATATAGTATATTGTATATACATATAATTTTTATAATATTATAATGTAATACAATATAATACTAGTAATAATAATACAATATTATAATTATAACTATATATTTAAATTACATGCAATATTACTAATAATATTACAATATAGTGGTATAGTGCAATATAGTAATATAGTAATATTGATATTGTACTATGCTAATAATATAATATATTGTATGAAAATATAGATTGTAAGCCAGTCTGAGTCACCTTTGGGGTGAGAAGGGCGGCATGTTTGCATATAAGGTTCAGCACACAATGGAGTGTTTTTTTTTAAAGAATCAGTGCCTTTTTCTCTTCCCCTAATTGTTTATTCAAGCCCTGTTTAATATTATAAAGTTTAAAATAAAGAGAGAGTTCTAATTCCTCTATGTTCGTGTTTTCTTTAAACCAGCTGTGTGTCCGTTTCAAGCCTGATCAGCTGATCAACGGTTTTGGACTGTTTAAAAGAGCAAATGCACTGGAGCAGGCTCCACAGGGTGGAGGGAAGAAAATCATGTGTTTTTCGCGAGTGCAGAATTATACAGCAATACAAATACAAGGGTTGAATGAAAAGTAATGCCTCCACCTTTATAAACTCCTCAACAGATCACAGTACTGGTATGCAGCAGGTACTGGCTTGTTCAGTAGACTCTCTACAGTTCCATTTTGGCAGGAAGACTTAGCATTGAAGGGTTGTGTTGTTAAAGTGCAAAGTATGGAACCCTGCACAGATGGTTGGTCAATGCGACTTTAGCAATGTGCAGTCATTGAATTCTTGACAGCAGTAGATGTCACCTCAACATCTTACTCACCCAACGGCGCTCAGTATTCACATCAACACAATCACCATACGAATCCACACAATCTCTTTGATCATCTGGAGAGGTCCTGCTCACGCTCCCACCACCTTCGCAGGCGCAATTGGTGGGGACGAGGGAGAGGGCCTTTTTGGTGGTGGCCCCTCGACTCTGGAACTCACTTCCCAAGGACATCAGACATGCTCCAAAGCTGGCAGTCTTTAGGAGGAGCCAGAAAACGTGGTTGTTCAGGTGTGCCTTCCCAGAATAAGGAAAACTCTTAGCAATATGTCCCCAAATGCACTTTAACATTAACATTGATTTAGGATTGCCTGCGCACCCTCATTTTTCTTTGAAAACCCTATCCTAGTTATACCCTACCTTGTTCATGCCCAGCATTATTTTTTAAATTTTAAATTATTACATTTGACCCGGCCGTAGGTTTTTAAATGCTTGTATGCTATTGTTATTGTTTATTTTTGTTGAGATTTATTTTACTGTTTTGTATTGATTATTTTGTTATTGCCTTCGTTTTATTGATGTACTGCGGGCATGGCCTCATGTAAGCCGCACCGAGTCCCTTGGGGAGATGGTAGTGGGGTACAAATAAAGTTTTTTTTAAAAATTATTATTATTATTATTATTATTATTATTATTATTATAAACAGCTTGCATTCTCTGATGAATCTCCTTTGGGGTGACACCTTCTGCTGTCAAGAATTCAATGACTGCACATTGCTTAAGTCGCATTGACCGACCATCTGGGCAGGGTTCCATACTTTGCACTTTAACAACACAACCCTTCAATGCTAATGGAACTGTAGAGGAGAGTCTACTAAACAAGCCAGTACCTGCCGCATACCAGTACTGCCATCTGTTACGAGTTATGAAGGTGGAGGCATTACTTTTTATTCAACCCTGACATGTTCATTTTCCAGCCAGATGCGGGATAAAAGGGGACCTTTTAACCCTGTGTTTTTCATCCATTGCATCAAATCAGTGCAGATTTACCTCTAGCATTATGCAGCCATCCTCCTTTTAAATCGGTAACTTCCGTGTTTTAGGTGCTGTGTAGATGGGCCCTGAAACTGTAAATGTATAAACTGGTCTTACTTAACCCCCTGTCTGGGAACAGGAAATGGCTAAGACAGCTAATGTATGCATGTCTAAAAGCCCAAACTACTACGAGGGGTATTTTTTAAGTAAGGTCCGTTCTGTTGTAGACACTAGTAGTTCGCGCGCATACCGCAACGCGAGCGTGCGTCGTGTACCGGCATGCCTCGGGAACAACTGTGCTCAGTTTCCGCTCTGTAGCTAACCTGTACGGTTCTGTTCTGTGCTTTAAAATGTTTAAGACCGGGATTGTGGCTCAGCTGGCTGAGTGTCAGCTGCATTAAGATCACTCTGACCAAAAGGTCATGAGTTCGAGGCCAGCCCGGGCTGGAGTGGGTGTCCAGCCATTGTGTAGCCCGTTGTCGACCTTTGCAACCCGAAAGACAGTTGCATCTGTCAAGTAGGAAAATAAGGCACCACCTTGTGTGGGAGGCTAAATTTAACTAATTTATGAGGCCATAAAGAAAACTCCGGGGAATGTGGAATGCGGAAGAACTTCATCGGTGTCGTTGATGGACGATGAAAAGCAGCAGCTCCCCTGGCGACCAGAAAAAAAAAAAGTTAAATAGCCTTGGTGTATTTGTCTGTATTTGTTGTCTGTCAAACTGGCATTGAATGTTTGCCATATATGTGTTTACTGTAATCCGCCCTGAGTCCCCTGCGGGGTGAGAAGGGCGGAATATAAGAACTGTAAATAAATAAATAAAATAAATAAATTAAGACTATCAACTCACCCTCTGCATGTGAGGTTCGCTCAGTGATATGGTTTTTGTCAGCAAGGAACCTGCCTGCTGCAGAAATTCATCGACAGATTTGTGAAGTGTACGGTGATACTGTTATGCGTGAAAGCAAAGTGCGTAAGACAATTCAAAGATGGCCATGACAACGTCCACGATGAGGACTGCTCCGGTCGCCCTTCTTTGATTACAGATTATTTGGTGGCTTCAGTTGAAGCGAGGATTTATGAAGAGGGTATTTTAAAATTGGTTCAGAGGTATGATAAGTGTTTGAACAAACTTGGCAACTATGTCGAAAAATAGAGTGAAGTATGTACTTTCTGAAAATAATTTTACTTTTTTTGAAATAAACGTTCGTTGTGTACTTATGTTCAAACAGACCTTACTTAAAAAATACCCCTCGTATATATGTAAACTGCAACTCACCTTTCATATACGTATTACCTCTGTATATGAGGGCTAGACAGGAAATGCACACCAACACCCCGATCCCAGGCTGGTGTTTTTCCTAGCTCTCTACTGAGAAGCCCTTTTCAACACAAGGGAGACTTGCCTACATTTTCAAAACTGCTCACATATTTATTTGAGAATTCCTCATAAATGTATAGTCTTCCATATACCTTGTGTGATCTTATCATATATGCTTATTAATAAAGGATAAACTAAGTACACTGAAGCTGGATAACAATATCTGCGCTCATACGATCCAGGGCATACCCCCTGAAGAACTAAAATAATATGAGGCTAAGACCATCAGGCGATGATAATACCAGCATGTAATTATAATGCCATCATGTAAGATAGTTTCCTGGCTCCCTGATAGGGATAATGATCGTTTGTGAGATTAGCATAACTCAAAAACCACTGGATGAATTACCACCAAATTTGGCCACAAGATACCTACTAATCCAAGGAGTGACCATCACTCAAAAATTTATTTTGTCATTTGGGACTTGTAGTTGCTGGGATTTATAGTTCACCTACAATCAAAGAGCCTTCTAAACTCCACCAATGATGGAACTGGGCCAAACTTAGCACACGGGACTCCCATGACCAACAGAAAACACTAGAAGGGTTTGGTGGGCATTGACCCTGAGTTTGGGAGTTGTAGTTCACTTACATCCAGAGAGCTCTGTGGACTCAAACTAGGCATGAATATTCCATATGCTCAAATCTAAACACCGATGGAGTTTGCGGGATATAGACTTTGACATTTGGGAGTTGTAGTTACTGGGATTTATAGTTCACCAACAATAAAAGAGCATTCTGAACCCCACCAATGACAAAATTGGAGAAAACTTCCTACACAGAGTCCCCTTGACCAATAGAAAATACATAAGGCCACCCAGTCCAACTCCCTTCACCAGGGCAAGAAAACGTAATCAAAGCCCTCCTGACAAAGAGCCATCCAGCCATAGATATAGATAGATATACATGATTCACACACAGAGATATATAGTATCATAGATTTGAAAGGGACCCCTAAAGAAGGACAATTATATGTTGCATGTTCCAGAGTAGGCAAACCAGACAATCTCCACATCAACACTGACAAAGAAATAGCAAGAAATACTGTTTACCCACAAGCATCAAAACATTACATATATTAGAAAGCAACATTTACTCATTACTTTATTTTCCAGATCACCAGTCTGGGCCACAGCAACACCTGGCAGGGGACGGCTAGTATTTGCATAAAAATCCATTGTGTTCTCCAATCTTCTTACTTTGTATTTACATGGACTGGACATTTAAGTCAATCACAAAGGTATTTTACCCTATTCATTGACAAAATTCCTGGACTCACGCCCCTCATGGGGGCGGATCTATGAACAGACTTGGATTTTAAACCCACCATTCAAAGCTGTTCCTTTTTGCCACTGCCGTCCTCCAAACGGTGACATCAGGAGAGTTCCCCAGCCAACAGGAGCCTGGATCGAAACCAGGCCAGTTTTTCAGCCAATCAGGGGACGTCGTGGATATTTTAAATGGTTACCAAAGTAAATAAAATGTTCTGTATTTCTCGGTAAATCTTACGTTGGTTCTTTTAGAGCAGAAGCTTTGTACTGACATCGTAGTAGAATCTCTTCTAAGAATTAAAGCTATAGTAGTTTCTAACCAAGCTCTGTTAGCTTTTTAGTTTTTAAAATAAAATTGCATAGACTTTTTGTATTATCCAGCTGTCAGATCAAGTCAACAAGTATTTTGTTTCTATGCTGTAACGGTCTTATTTCCTCTATTGTCAATAATGTTTGTAAGGCTGTCTTTTAAAAAATTGCAGAGAGCAGCTTTTATATTTCAAATTCAATAGGTTATTTCTTTTAATTAACCTGGAGTTGACAGACCTTGTAGGAGGTTCCCAGATGGGCATTAGGGCATCCATGAAATGGGGAAAACATTATTTGAGTTCATTCTGTAGTACTATTCCATTATCCGGGTGCAGGCCACTAGTGGGCACTAGAGAAAGAAGGATAGTCCATTTTATCATCATCATCATCATCATCATCATCATCATTTAATAACTTATTAATCGCACTCCATCCGAGAATGCTCCAGGCGATTTACAGCTAAATTACAAAAGATAAAATACATACATACAAAAATTAAAAATCAACAGAGATCGAATGCGCTAGTAAAAAGCCAGGTCTTAAGTGCGAGACTGAAAGGCCTTAAGTCACGCATGGCTCTCATGTAGGGCGGCAAGGAATTCCACAAGGCAGGGGCAGAAATAGAAAAAGCCCTGCGTCTGGTACTTTCCAAGTGCACTTCTCTAGGACCCGGTATATGGAGGAAGTCACGTTGGGCTGTTCGTTGCGACCTCCGATGATGGGAGAAGGAGAGGCGGCCCCTAAGGTACAATGTACCTTGGCCGTAAAGAGTTTTAAAGGTCAGAACTAGCATCTTATACAGGCCACGGTACTCAGTTGGAAGCCAATGTAAATGTTGCAGCACTGGTGTTATATGGCATTTCATGGGCATTCTTGTGAGTAACCTGGCTGCCGCATTCTGAACAATACGAAGCTTTCGGATCGTAGACATCGGAAGACCCACATACAGGGCATTGCAATAGTCTAGCCTAGCCGTGACCGTGGCATGGATGACAGTTGCCAGACCCTCGTCAGATAGGTAGGGTGCCAGTTGCCTCGCTTGTCGTAGATGGAAAAAGGCCTGTTTGCTGGCAGCAGCGACCTGAGCTTCCATTGTCAGCTGTGAATCCAGGATGACACCTAAGCTCTTAACAGTGGTCGATGGAGATAGGGCGGCACCATCGAAGGTGGGTAATGGAGGAGTCAAACCTGCCGGGCGGCCATGCCAGAGAATCTCAGTCTTCGCCGGCTTCACCTTCAGTCTGCTAGCACGTAGCCAGTTTGGCAGAGCTTCCAGACATAGGGTGAAATTGTCTGGAATTGACGTTGCTCCAGGCTCCAGGCGCAGAAGGAGTTGGGTATCGTCTGCATATTGGTAGCAGTCCAGGCCGAAACGCCGAGCCAAACTAGCAAGGGGTCTAACGTAGATGTTGAAGAGAAGAGGAGAGATAATTGCTGTTACCCCCCCCCCCCCCGCCCTTTGTCATTCATGATTTGGGGTTTTATCAGTTTTACCATATCTTATCATATTTATTTACTGTATTTTGTGTCTTATTTTAACTTACTACATAGAATGCAATCAAGTCTTATCAAGCCTTGTTGTTTGGTTTGGTATTGTGATATGGCCTAAGGGCTAATCAATAAAAATATTATTATTATTACTATTGAAAGGGTCTTTGAGTGAAATTAGCAAATGCTAAGCAAGGGGCTTTAAATGAAATTAGCAGCATGGAAGAAAATGTTTTTAAGAAACAAGATGTGGCATGTAGAGGTCATACAAAGTTCGAGCTTACATAGGAAGTCGGGTTGTGGTTAAGCCAAAGGTTGTGGTTAAGCACAAAGTCTGCAGGTACAAGAAGGTACTTTCCATCAAGAGCTTGATGGGGCAGGAAGAATAAAGGTCAAAGTATTTTCAATGACAAAAATATTCTTGTTTACTTGAGGGTATATAATGGTATACAAAAGCCAAGGGGGCGCGGCACTCTGTGAAAGGACAAACAGAAGTGCTGTCTGTCTGTCTTATGCTGATCAGCTTGAATAGAAGGTGTGGTTTACCTGAACCTATTGGACTCTGTGGATTTCTTCAAAAAGGGACCTAAACCCGTGATCCCTTATATTATTATTATTATTATTATTTATTTATTTATTTATTTATTTATTATTTGGAATCCCCAGTGGCACAGTAGGTTAAACCACTGAGCTGCTAAACTTGTTGATTGAAAGGTCGCAGGTAGGAATCTGAGGAGTTGTGTGAGCTTTCGCTATCAGCCCCAGCTTCTGTCAACCTAGCAGTTTGAAAACATGCAAATGTGAGTAGATCAATAGGTACCGCTCTGTCGGGAAGGTAACGGCACTCCTTGCAGTCATGCCGGCCACATGACCTTGGAGGTGTCTATGGATAACGCCAGCTCTTCGCCTTAGAAATGGAGATGAGCACCAACACGCAGAGTTGGGCACGACTGGACTTAATGTCAGGGGAAAGTCTTTACCTTTAATACTATATTATGATATGGGAAGAGGGGGGACAATCAGCAAAAATGGGGAAATTGTTTTCCTCCTTCAACTCCCTCCCTCCCCCTTCTCTCCACATCACCCCTAGTAGCCTCTGCCCAGATAAGGAAGAGTACCCTTCCTGTTAATTTGATATGTTCCCCTCAGAAGTTGAACCAGTCTTTGAAGTTATTGATGTCCAGACTAATCTCCATGGAGGAAATCATTTTGAATTCAATAAAATGAACTGCAAAAATGGTGTGTGTCCATATTTATGGTTTTTTTTTTCTCCTTGGTGAAGAAGTCTGTCGTATTCATCAAATTCTCAGACATCTCCGTAGCATCTCAAAATGTCGAGAACCACTGTTCAAATTAAAGTTTTATAATAAACTTTATGTTCTTGTCATTTCTGGTCAGTCGCAAGGCCGAACAGGGTATAGGGTTACAGCCTGTGCTGGATGGGGTCGCACTCCCCTTGAAGGCGCAGGTTCGCAGCTTGGGTGGGATCCTGGATTCATCGCTGAGCCTGGAGCCCCAGGTCTCGGCGGTGACCAGGGGAGCATTTGCACAGCTCAGGCTCGTGCGCCAGCTGCGCCCGTATCTTGGGAAGTCTGACTTGGCCATGGTAGTCCACGCTCTGGTTACATCCCGCTTAGACTACTGCAACGCTCTCTACGTGGGGTTGCCCTTGAAGACGGCTCGGAAGCTCCAATTGGTCCAACATGCGGCAGCCATGTTACTAACAGGAGCGGGGCACAGGGAGCATACAACCCCCCTGCTGTACCAACTCCACTGGCTGCCGATCTGCTACCGGGCTCAATTCAAGGTGCTGGCATTGGCCTATAAAGCCCTAAACTGTTCTGGCCCAAGATACCTAGCTGACCGCCTCTCGGCCTATGAACCCATGAGATCTTCCGGGGAGGCCCTGCTCTCAATCCCGCCTGCGTCACAGGCACGGCTGGCGGGGACGAGAGATAGGGCCTTCTCGGTGGTGGCTCCTCGGCTGTGGAACACCCTTCCCGTAGACATCAGGCTAGCCCCCTCCCTGATGATATTCCGCAGTTAAAGACCTGGTTGTTTGAGAAGGCATTTGAATAGAAGTGCAATGACGGGTAACTCGACCATAGGAATGGAACAACGGAAATGATATTGGATTGTGAACTTGACGATGAGATGACTCGGAATGGCTTGTAGTTATATTGATGTTTTTGATGAGATGTTTTGATAATGATGTACTGTGGATTATTATTTTTTTTGTATGTTGTATTTTTGCACCTGTTTTTCCATGTTGTACACCGCAATGAGTCGCCATTAGGCTGAGAATTGCGGTATATAAGCGAAGTAATAAATAAATTTCTCAGAATGAACCTTCAAAAGCTACTCATCACTCCATCTGGGAAAAACATTTTGAGCCCTTCCACACCGCTATTAACACAGAATATCAAGGCAGATAATTCACAATATCTGTTTTGAACTGAGTTATCTGAGTCCACACTGCCATACAATCCAGTTCAATGTGGGTTTTATACAGTTGTATGGAAGGGGACTTTGTTTCTTGCTCTGGTATTTTCCTTTTATCCAATGTACAAATAATCATTTCATTATACTGTTAATAATCAATTGGGTGTTTTAAAATCACCTTTTATTACACCATCCATTTTCTGGGTCTTATCGCTTGCACTTTGACATAGGATGTGAGGTGGCTGGTCATTCCGGAAGACAGAGAAAGATGGTGATACCTTTCCCTCTACTTTCCTTCCACTCATGGGATGAAGTTCTTAGTGTTTCCATCTTCATTGCTATGATACTTCATCTTGCTGACGGGAAGCTTCCCACCAGAGTGGAAATCATCTATCGGACAGATGGCAAGCTATTCAACCTCAGCAGACTGAAAGCCAAAACCAAGGTTACAACAACATCTGTTAGAGAACTCCAGTATGCTGATGACAACATCATCTGTGCGCATTCATAAGAAGACCTGCAAGGCGCTCTAAACACCTTTGCAGAAGCATACGAGAAGCTCAGCCTGTCATTATTATTATTATTATTATTATTAACTTTATTTGTACCCCGCGAGCATCTCCTGAAGGACTCGATGCGGCTTACACAGGCCGAAGCCACAAAACACAATACAATAGAAAACATAACATAGCAATAACAAAGCAAATCAACAATTAAGCAAAACAGCAATGACAATACATCAAGACATATTAAAACTGGTTCGGCCGGCGTGAAGGGGTACAGGGTTAAAAGTGCTGAAATGGCAGGAGGGGCGTAGGAAGTAAAAGTGCGGTGTGCAGCGATGTTAATTGTGCTAAAGTGCTACTAGGACTTGGGATGGGGATTCCTAATCCGAGAAGGCACAACGGAACAGCCAAGTTTTCAAGTTCCTTCTGAAAACTGCTAGTGTAGGGGCCTGTCGGAGATCTTTTGGAAGGGCGTTCCAGAGTCGGGGGGCTGCCACGGAGAAGGGCCTGTCCCGTGTCCCCACCAAGCGCGCTTGCGACGTAGGTGGGATCACGAGCAGGGCCTCCCCAGATGATCGAAGCGAGCGTGTGGGTTCATAGATGGAGATGCGGTCACGCAGGTAGGGTGGTCCCAAACCGTTTAGGGCTTTGTAGGTGAGCACCTGCACCTTGAATTGGGCTCAGAAAATAAACATTGAACATTGAGAAAACCAAAGTACTCTTCCAGCAGTCACCGGCCAATCCCTCTCCAATGCCAGAGATACAGATTAATGGTGTAACATTAGAAAAGGTTGACAATTTCCGCTACCTTGGCAGCCACCTCTCCACCAAAGTCAACATCGATAGTGAAATACAACACCGCCTGAGCTCTGCGAGTGCAGCATTTTTCCGAATGAAGCAGAGAGTGTTTGAGGACCAGGACATCCTTAGGGATACCAAGGTGCTTGTTTATAAAGCTATTGTCCTCCCAACCCTGCTATATGCCTGTGAGACGTGGACAGTCTACAGACGTCATATGCAACTCCTGGAACGATTCCATCAGCGCTGCCTCCGGAAAATCCTGCAAATCTTATGGGAAGACAGGCAGACAAACGTCAGCGTGCTGGAAGAAGCAAAGACCACCAGCATTGAAGCAATGGTCCTCCGCCATCAACTCCGCTGGACTGGCCACGTTGTCCGGAGCCCCAGCATCCGAATGATGAATTCGAGTCTTTCATCTCTCTCTAATTCTTGATGTCAGTTTCCACCCAAACTTCTAATGCAGAGCATTCTACAGTTTCCATGTTTATGACACCCTGTTTAAACATGTATTATTTTGCAGGACAGTAATTCAGTTTCCCTAAAAACCAGAGGTTAAATCAACCCCTTATAAGAGATACCGGCATATTTTATAAATTGTAATCACGAAATATATGGGGCACAGCACATCTCATGAAAACTTTTCATTTAAAATTTGTAAAGTATATGAAGATAGAAACATACATTTCAAAGACTTATGTAATTTAGGAGTAACATTGCAACAATATACATAAGATTTTTTAAAAACTATATAAACACATATAGTTTCTTCTCTAGTCAGAAGTGGGAAGGTGAGAGTGGAACCTCATGGCAAAGTGGATGGGTGGCAACTCTCCTGTCTTTCCTTTTTAATTTACTCATCACAGCAGCATTGATTTGGAGGCTGGTGACAGGATCCTTCCTGGAGGGTCGATCCCAGTTGGTGAAGCTGGGAGACGCCTGCTCGGACCCCTGGCCTTTGACCTGTGGGGTCCCGCAAGGCTCTATTCTGTCTCCCATGCTTTTTAACATCTACATGAAACTGCTGGGAGAGGTCATCCGGAGTTTTGGAGTTAGGTGCCATCTCTATGCAGATGACACACAACTCTATTACTCATTTCCACACAATTCCAAGGAGGCCTCTCGGGTGCTGGATGAGTGCCTGGCCACTGTGTCTATCTGGATGAGGAGGAACAAGCTGAAGATCAATCCCGACAAGACAGAGGTCCTCCTGGTCAATCGTAAACCTGACCGGGGTATAGGGTGGCAATCTGTGCCCCTGAAGCCACAGGTCCGCAGTTTGGGAGTCCTCTTGGATTCATCGCTTACGCTTGAGGCTCAGGCGTTGGCGGTGTCTGGGAGGGCTTTCGCACAATTGAGACTTATGCGCCAACTGCGACCGTACCTCGCAAAGGCTGATCTGGCTGGGGTGGTCCATGCCTTGGTCACCTCCAGATTGGACTACTGCAATGCGCTCTACGTGGGGCTGCCCTTGAAAACGGCTCAGAAGTTCCAACTGGTCCAACGAGCAGCGGCCAGGATGTTAACTGGGGCCCCTTACAGAGAGAGGTCAGCCCTCCTGTTCAAGAAGCTCCACTGGCTGCCGTTTATTTTCCGAGCCCAATTTAAGGTGCAGGTGCTTACCTACAAAGCCCTGAACGGTTTGGGACCATCCTACCTGCGCGACTGCATCTCCGTCTACGAACCCACGCGTTCACTTCGGTCATCTGGAGAGGCCCTGCTCGTGATCCCGCCTGCGTCGCAAGCGTGTTTGGTGGGGACACGAGACAGGGCCTTTTCTGTGGTGGCCCCCGACTCTGGAACACTCTCCCCAAAGATCTTAGACAGGCCCCTACCCTGGCAGTCTTTAGAAAAAACTTGAAGACCTGGCTGTTCCGATGTGCCTTCCCAGAATAGGAAATCTCCAATACCAAGTCCCATAAGCACTTTATTAAAACTAAGATTGCCGCACGCTGCACACTGCACTTGCCCTATAAGCCTTATATACCACCTGTCACATCAGCACTTTTAATCCTGTACCCATTACTCTGGCCAGGCCCAGTTTCATTATGTCCTAGTGTATTGTTTATTGCTTGTTGTTATATTGCTTTAATTGTTTTTAATTTGCCTTGGTTTTTGTATTGTTATGTTGTGTGTTGAGGCCTTGGCCTTTGTAAGCCGCATCGAGTCCTTCGGGAGATGCTAGCAGGGTACAAATAAAGTTTAATAATAAAAATAATACTTCTAGGCATGACTACTTTGAGGCACCTTAAAGATATCCTGCATTGGGTTCATAATGCCTTTACATCACAAATGTTTGTAGTTGGCCCTGTCGCTTCCTTTAGAAGTGCTCTAGAGCACCAGATTGTGAAGTCAGAGATGCTACTCTTCCTCACTTTTCAAAGAGATATTGGGTGGGGAGGAATGGCTCATCTGAATGCAGGTTTTTGGAGCTTTGGGGTTCAATCTACCATGGAAAGAGCAATGCCCTAAAATAGACCCTCCCACAAGGCAACTCCTTGCTCCTCCCTCTGACCTTATCCTGTCTCCTTTGCAGAACCTCTGGAAGGTCTGTGAGACCCGATTTACCTTTTGCCAAAAGAGGAGATTGAATAAAGTGGCTCCTGCCAGGTATTCCCTTTCCTCCTTCTCTCCCGCTTGTTTTATTTTAATTCACTGGTGTTTTAGTGAGCATCCTTCAGCGTCTTCTCCCTTTCTGGGTGAAGGATGAGTGTTTCTCCCAAAATTTATGTCATTTATGAGTCACACTGCAAGACTGTTACTCATAAAGGCCATTAATTGTTGCACTCTTGCCCTGGAACACCCTTTCACCCAACACTACACCAGAGTCCAGTACTCCAATAAAAGAATGTTTATTAAGAGAGCATATAAAAAGGAAAAAGGAAAATACAAAAGAGTCAGTAAGAATATAAAATGCAATTCTCAAAAGAAGCCAGAGTTGAGTAGCAGTAATCCAAAAAGGCCAGGTTGGAACACAAAACCAAGGAATCACTCAAAAACTCAATTTTGGAACGCATCATTACCCTCATCCTCAAGACATTCAGAAAAATCTCTGAACATTGCCAGACTACAACACTAATTCACGGATGCTTTACTGAGTATCCTGTAGTAACCCTTGATCTCTTTCAGCATAGCTATATGAGGTTCCCTTGGGAACATTTTGCTGTTTTCTCTTCTTCTCTAGTACTCCGGATGAAGCTCAAGAGTTCTCCTCCAAGGACAGCAATCTGACCCCCAAACAGCTGCTCTCGCAAGGCGACTCCCTCCTCTTCCCTCTGACCTTGTCCTCTTTTCTCCTTTGCAGAACATCAGGAAGTTCTGCGAGGACTGTTTTTCGTTCTGCCGGAGGAGGAGAAGTAAGAATATAATAATAGTGGCTCTAGCCAGGTATCCCCCTTTCTCCTTCTCGACTACTTGTTTTAATTTAATTCACAGATGTTTAGTGGGCATCCTTGATCAAGGTTCAGTTGCTGACATTTTGCTGTTTTTTCTTCTTCTCTAGTGAACCAGATGAAGCGAAAGTATCCTCCGAGGACACTTGGGATTTGGATACTTGGGTAAGGAGGGAAAGGCAGGAGCACTGTACTTCTACGAAGAGGAGAGGATCAGAATTTGAACAAAGTCTCCTCTCTCTCGTTTACAGCGTTTCTGGAGGGTATCAGCACCGCAGCCGGACCCGGAGTGAGGGCTCCATTCAAGAGGAGTCCTTTGAATCCTGGGTAAGGAGCAAAAGGCAGGAGGACTGTCTCTCTGCCAAGGGGAAGGGGAGGAAGTCTCCCAATAGTCACTTTGCTCTTCTCTTTCTTTCACAGTGCACCATCACTAAGAAATCCGATGAAGACCTGCGCACGGACACACTTTGGAGCCAGCAGGCTCAGAAAGAGAAGTAACTTCTTCTCCCTTTTAGGGTGGGGGTTGGGTCTTTGTGTGGAGCTGGAGGAGTCTTTGAGTTTTATGTTCTTACATGTTTTTTTTGTTTCTCCTAGTGCAACACCAGACATAGAAATTGAAGATTTAGAATAAGAAGATCCTGAGACTGCTGGGTCCAAAGTGTGCTGATACCATCCAGAAATGCTATATCAACAGATTACCCTCCTCTTGGTAAAAAAAATCCTTTGTTTTATATTGTGTGTGATTTCTATAGTTGATTTTTTTAAAATAAAAATGTAAAAAGTAGTATAATGCTCCTGCCTTTTGCCCAAGAGTCATGTAAATGTTTTTATCTCAACAGGCTTAACTCAACCCTCTTCCAAAGGAAGGATGCCTCGGAGACCCGGAGAAGAGGGTGGGCAGTGTCTTCTTCTTGAGCTGCGGGAATCTTTGGGTTTTATGTTCTTAGATATTTTTTGTTTGTTTCTCTTAGTGCACCAACACCCATCAAAATCGAGGATTTAGAAGAAGAGCCTGGGACTGTTGACTCCATAGTGTGTTCATAGCTCCACTTGCTTTTCGTTCCTCAGGAAGATCTGGAAAGAATGCTTTCCTTATTGCCGGAGAAGATGAAACAAAGTGGCTCCTGCTAGGTAGCCCCCTCCATCCTTCTTTATTTAAATTCACTGTCAACTCCTTTAGCGTAGCTATACAAGATTCTGTTGCTAACATTTTGCTGTTTTCACTTCTTCTCCAGTGCTTTGGATAAATCTAAAGAACCCTCCGCAGACAGCTCTTTGGACACTTGAGCAAGGAGAGAAAGGCAGGAGCATTGCACTTATCTGAAGAGGAGAGGATCAGAATTTGAACAAAGCCTCCCCTCTTTCCTTTACAGCGTTTCTGGATGGTATCACTTCCACAGCCGGGACTGGATTGAAGGAATGGGGCCCCCTTCAAAAGGAGTCCTATGAAGGAGTAAAAACCTCCGCAAGGACACACTTTGGAGCCAGCAGTCCCAGGAAAACAAGTAATCGTCTCCCTTTTAGTGTGGTGGGCTGCATCTTCTTTTTGAGCTGTGGGAATCTTTGGGTTTTATGTTCTTACATTTTTTTTGTTTCTCTTAGCGCAACACCAGACATCCAAATTGAAGATCTAGAATAAGACCTGAGACTGCTGGCTCCAAAGTGTGTCTGTTGCTCCGCCCAGGATTCATAGGACTCCTCGTAATGGGGTCCTCACTCCTTTCCTCCCGGCTTGGCTGCGGCGCTGATACCATGCAGAAACGCTATATTGAAAGGTTGCTTACCTGTAACCGTGGTTTCCTGAGTAGTTACCTGCGAATTCGCACATTGTGGTATTCCTGCGCCAGCGCAGGCCAACTTCGGAACCTTCTAGAAGCTTAAAATCAATGTATCCCCCTCAGGCCCCACCCTCCCCCCCTCGAGTATATAAGCCCCAGAGAAGGGCCAGCCTCCATTCCTCTTCCGCCGCAAAGCAGCCAGAAGGTGTGGCATGACACTCGAGGGGAGGAGGGAGGGTATGTGCGAATTTTGATACCATGCAGAAACGCTATATCAACTGATCATCCTCTCCTTGGTAAACAAATCCTTGTTTTATATTGTGTGTGATTTCTATAGTTTAGTTTTAAATAAAAAATGTAAAGAGTAGTATAATGCTGGTAACTACTCCACAGCCAGACCTGGATGCAAGAAGTAAGGGCCCCCTTCGGGAGGAGTTTTATTGACTGGATGCAAGGAATGGGGGGGCCCATTCAAGAGGAGCCCTATGAATACTGGATAAGGAGCAAAAGGCAGGAGTACTGTCTCTCTGCCAAGGGGAAGGGAAGGCCAAGCTTTCAGTGGAAGTCTCCCAATAGTCACTTTGCTCTTCTCTTTCTTTCATAGTGCACCATCACAGAGAAAACATCGAAGTGCCGGAGGAGGAGAGCTAATAGAGTGACTCCAGCCAGATATCCCCTTTCTCCTTCTCTTCTGCTTGCTTTAATTTCATTCAAGAGTGTTTTAGTGAGCATCCTTGATTTGCTTCAGCATAGCTACACAAGGTTCCATTGCTGAAATTCTGCTGCTTTCTCTTCCTTTTAAGGGAACTCACAAGACCAAGGTATCCTCCTCCGAGGACACTTGGGATTTGGATACTTGGATAAGGAGAGAAAGGCAGGAGCACTGTACTTCTGCGAAGAGGAGGGGATCACAATTTAACAAAGACTCCTCTCCTTTACAGCGTTTCTGGATGGTATCAGCACCGCAGCCGGACCCGGATGCAAGGAGCGAGGGCTCCATTCAAGAGGAGTCCTATGAATCCTGGGTAAGGAGCAAAAGGCAGGAGTACTATCTCTCTGCCTAGGGGAAGGGGAGGCCAAGCTTTCAGAGGAAGTCTCCCAATAGTCACTTTGTTCTTCTCTTTCTTTCACAGTGCACCATCACCAAGAAATCCGAGGAAGACCTGCGCACAGACACACTTTGGGGCCAACAGGCTCAGAAAGAGAAGTAACTTCTTCTCCCTTTTTGGGTGGGGGTTGGGTCTTTGTGTGGAGCTTTGTGTGGAGCTGGGTTTTATGTTTTTTACAAGAGTTTTTTTTTCTCTTAGTGCAACATCAGACATACAAATTGAAGATCTAGAATAAGAAGATCTGAGACGGCTGGCTCCAAATTGTCTGTTTTCCGTGTTGCCGGAGGAGGAGAGCTAATAGAGTGGCTCCAGCCAGGTATCCCCTTTCTCCTTCTCTTCTGCTTGCTTTAATTTCATTCACGAGTGTTTTAGTGAGCATCCTTGATCTGCTTCAGCATAGCTACACAAGGTTCCATTGCTGACATTTTGCTGTTTTCTCTTCTTTTTAAGTGAACTCTAGAAACCAAGGTATCCTCCTCCGAGGACACTTGGGATTTAGATACTTGGATAAGGAGGGAAAGGCAGGAGCACTGTACTTCTGCGCAGAGGAGGAGATCACAATTTAACAAAGACTCCTCTCCTTTACAGCGTTTCTGGATGGTATCAGCACCGCAGCCGGACCCGGATGCAAGGAGTGAGAGCTCCATTCAAGAGGAGTCCTATGAATCCTGGGTAAGGAGCAAAAGGCAGGAGTACTATCTCTCTGCCTAGGGGAAGGGGAGGCCAAGCTTTCAGAGGAAGTCTCCCAATAGTCACTTTGCTCTTCTCTTTCCTTCACAGTGCACCATAACCAAGAAATCAGATGAAGACCAGAGCACGGACACACTTTGGAGCCAGCAGTCCCTAGAAAACAAGTAACCGTCTCCCTTTTAGTGTGGTGGGCTGCGTCTTCTTCTTGAGCTGTGGGAATCTTTGGGTTTCATGTTCTTAGATATTTTTTGTTTGTTTCTTTTAGTGCACGTACAACCATCAAAATTAGGAATTTAGAAGTAGAGCCTGGGACTGTTGACTCCATAGTGTGTTCATAGCTCCACTTGCTTTTCATTCTTCAGGAAGATCTGGAAAGAATGCTCTCCTTATTGCTGGAGAAGATGAAATAAAGTGGCTGCTGCTAGGTAGCCCCCTCCCATCCTTCTCTTCTGCTTGTTTTATTTAAATTCACTGCCAGCTCTTTTAGCGTAGCTATACGAGGTTCTGTTGCTAACATTTTGCTGTTTTCACTTCTTCTCCAGTGCTTTGGATAAATCTAAAGAATCCTCCGCAGACAGCTCATTGGACACTTGCGCAAGGAGCATTGCACTTCTCTGAAGAGGATGGATTCAGGATTTGAACAAAGTCTCCTCTCTTTCCTTTACAGCATTTCTGGATGGTATCAGCACTGCGGCTGGACCCGGATGCAAGGAGTGAGGACCCCCATCGAGAGGAGTCTTGGGCAAGCTCCACCTGCTTTTTGCTCCTCAGGAAGAACGGGAAATAATGCTTTCCTTATGGCAGGAGGAGATCAAATAAAGTGACCCAGGAAGAGAAGTATGTCTTCTCCATTTTGGGTGGAGGTTTGTTCTCCTTGTTGAGCTGGAGGAGTCTTTGGGTTTTATGTTCTTACGTATATTTTTTGTTTCTCTTAGTGCTACAACAGCCATCAAGATTGAGGCTCATTAGTACAGAGATCACCTCTAGCCAGATAGGTCATAGATAGGCTTCCATAGAGGTTTGGTTGGATGAAGTGAGCAGCATGGGTCAAAATCCTGTTCCTTCAACAAAAAAGGAGACCACCTACTCCCCCCCCCACCTTTTTCTCAGAGGATCATTTCCACAAATTGCGTAAATGTATCATTTTAAACCTGAGAACAACTAATGCCATCATATTACAGCATTCGCTATTTCGCCCATCTACATCTGGATCATTACCAAAACCCACTTCCCAACCAGCTCTCAAAACATATGAAAAGATAGCTGTTACCAATGCTTTAGACACGAAAAGAAAGCTCTACCCTACACTTGAACCCAACATAATGTGATTAACACTGTGGGTTACCACTTCTGAAGTGTATGAATCAGTGGAATTTAACAAATGTGATGAAGTGGAGGGTCCCTTCATTCAGCGGCAGTGAGCTATCAGCTAGAGGAGTCTTTGGGTTTTTTGTTCTTTCATCTGGGTGGTTTTTCTTTCTTCGTGCACAGACATCTTTGGAGATTGAGGTTTATGAAGAAGAAGAAAAGGCTTCTAGCCATCGGATATGGAAGGCTGACCTCTCCAACAGAACAGGCCAGGGTGGATATGTGGGTCTCCTCCATTTCACCAGGAGACGCTATAGGGATTATTACAGGATGGGAGAGATCTGTGGCTCGTGGAAAGCAGTAACACTGGTCACTTTTGCAGGATTCCTTGAAGAACTGGTGCCTAGAGGATGAAGAGCTTTCTGATCAAGGTATGCTTTTCTACTAGAGCCCCAGAGGCTTATTAGTACAGGGTTCACCTTTAGCCAGGTAGGTCATGGATAGGCTTCCATGGAGGATTGGTTGGATGATGGAAGGGAGAGATCTGACTTCCTTTGGATGAAGATGCATTGTTCTGCTGGAAAGAGAAGGTAATCCCATTTGAGCATCCAAGGTTGATGTTCACCTTGCCAAGGTTTCCTTTCCTCTACTTCTGCTCTCAGGATTACCAGCTGTGAAGAAAGAGAAGAATGTGAGCAAGAAGGGGCCCAATTCACTTCAGGCTCATGTGTGCCAGTCTATCTGAATAAGAGAAGGTATGAGGCTTAGAGCAGTGGTTCTCAACCTGTAGGTCCCTGGGTGTTTTGGCCTACAATTCCCAGCCAGTTTACCAGCTGTTAGGATTTCTGGGAGTTGAAGGCCAAAATATCTGAAGACCCACAGGTTGAGAACCACTGGCTTAGAGGGTATTCTTGAGAGAACGGTATGCAGGAGCTTGTATGCTCAGCTGAAAACATCAAACCCCATCAGGAGCTTTGCTAATAAACAGAACAAATGATCGCACCCCATTGAGTTGTAACACTTTTCAAAATGTTGGGAGAACATCTATGAGGAAGTCATCCTCCAGCTGCACTATTGAAAAATGAAACATGCAAGATACCAGGAGGAGAGACCTGAGAGAACAAGTTGTCTCTTCCTCATTAAATGACAACACTCCGAATCACTGTTAGAATGCAATGCCTTTGAAAAGATGCAGAGCCCCCGTACTTTTTAACAGACCTCAGGCTGGGTAAAATGAAATGTCTCCTTTTTTAATGTAAAAGGAGGAGCCACAGGTACATCTACGGAATATGGATCACTTTTGGCATCCAACTGGACCTGAATGATTTAGGATTTTATCACAAAAGCATAACATAGTGCAATTGCAGATGTATAAGAGGCCCTGCAGCCATGTTTTTGCGCAGGACGGTATGACTCTCTTGATGCTGATGTGCAACAAACCTACAATGGAACAATTCTGCCAAAATAAATACTTTTTGAAAAGCACATGAGCTGGGAAGGACTGAGCTGGAAAGAATGGCCACAATGTGATCCACCTTTCATAACCCAAGTGGAAGTCAATGCCATTAGAGAGAAGTTTCAAAAGAGATATCATGGGGCATGTTCCTGCTTGCTTTGAGCGCAGTTTGCACCCAGGACTATGTGGCAAAGACGCTGCACATAGGAGGGGGCTTTGATGGCCTCTTGAGCAGAGCCCAAAAGTGCCAAACCTACCTGGCCTGCTTTTCCAGTGATTATGAGGGAAAGCGAGAGTGACTGAGGGTTTTTGAGAGCCGTTCAGCAGTGGAACTCTCTGCCCCAGAGTGTGGTGGAGGCTCCTTCTTTGGAAGCTTTTAAACAGAGGCTGGATGACCATCTGTCAGGGGTGCTTTGAATGCAATATTCCTGCTTCTTGGCAGAGGGTTGGACTGGATGGCCCATGAGGTCTCTTCCAACTCTATGATTCTATGATTTTCCCTCCTTCGATTTCCCCTTATATCTTTATGGCCACAGGTAGAGCTATAGTGCTACTATATCATTCTCAAACCTCTACTGGGAGTTGTATTTGGCCATCTTCCTTGCTACAACCCCCTTTCCCCTCTATTCTCATCTTATCTCTGCTTTCTTTAGAAATGGATCTAGTGAGCAGGGCCTGGCCTTTCCTTTCCCAGTGCAATCCAGAGGACCCTCCATCTCTGACATCCCTCTGTATTTCTGGGAAGGACCAACCTTCCAGTATCTTCCTGGCCTTCTTGGTCAGAGCTTGGGGACATCTGCCTGGCTCTGGGCTCCCCACGATCTGTACCCACCTCCCTTCCTCCTTGTTAGTACCTCCTCATCTTGGGAGCCATTTTGGGAAGTCTGTGTTCCTGGTAAAGCCACAGTCACTGAATTTTCCAGCTCCCATATAGCACACTGGCATAGTCCCAATCTGTCACACAGTGTCTCAGCCTCAGATGAGCAGTATTTGAAGGGTCACCCTGTCTCAGCCTCAGATGAGCAGTCTTCGAAGAGGCACACTGTCTTATCCTCAGATGGACAGCCTTGAAGAGTCACAATGTCTCAGCCTTTAGGATCACCACATCTGAGTCTCAAACTGGCAGCCTTGAAGGGTCACCCTGTCCCTGCCTCAGAATGGCAGTCTTTGAAGAGCGACACTGCCTCAGCCTCAGAAGGGGTGGTGCTTCTTTAAATGTGCCAAGGTGTTGGTCCTGGAGGGCCACACTCCCTCAGCCTCAGGCCTCCACAGGGCTTCCTGGAAGGGGACTCTGGCCTTCCTTACTTCTCTGCACGCCATAAGGCCCAGGAGCAGCCATAGTGCCAGGCCCCACTCAGGCCAGGCCTCTTCCTGACTCTTGGCCTGCAGGGAGTGCCCCCCTCCCTCTCTGCCCAGGAGGGGGCTGTGGCCTGCTGCACTTTAGGGCAAGAATGCTCATTCGTCCCAGTAACATTTGAGTCGACTGTGCCCCATAAGCAAGGGACTAGGCGCTGGGCAGCCTCTCCAACTGGACTCAGCAGGCCTGGGCCTGGCAGGAAGGGGCTGGGCCTCCATCGTGAAACTGGGGCTCCTCTTTCCTCCATCATGGAAGTGGCGTGCATCCCCTCCTTTTGGCATTTTGGGCACATGCTGGAAGAAAGGCCTGCCTGTTTGGGTGAGGGGACTTCCTTCACCCCAGAATCGGGCATTTCCTACTGATTTTAACATACACAGATGCATTCATGCCCAGCCATGGCCTGATCCTTGAGTTCCATGGCCAGGCTGGATTCTGCCCTGTCCTGGGAGGAAACCTCCTGCGAGTCTGTCTCCAAGGCTGGCATGCAGCCGCACAGCCCCCTTTCCCCCTTCCCTCAAGGGCTGAAGCCTGAGGTAGTTCTGGGAGGAAAAGGCAAGTGTCTGGAGAATGTGCTACAAATTGGGAAACACAGGGAGCATCCAGAGTGCAGAATCAAGGCAGTTGGGTACTGCTTAACTGCCGTGGCTCAATAGTATGAGATCATGGGAGTTGTAGTTTGGTGAGCTATAAACCGTCTTTGGCGGTTGAATGACTCCCATAATTCCGTGGCATTGAGCCATGGCAGTTAAAGTGGTATCAAGCTGCATTCATTCTACACTGTAGATCAGTGATTCTCAACCTTCCTATTGCCACGACCCCTTAATAGAGTTCCTCCTGTTGTGGTGACACCCCAACCATAAAATCATTTTCCAAACTTGGCATGGATACTCAATATGCCCAAATGTGAACAGTGGTGGAGTTTGGGGAAGATAGACATTGACACTTGTGCGTTGTAGTTACTGGGATTTCTAATTGACCTACAATCAAAGAGCATTCTGAATCCCACCAGTGACAGAACTGGGCCAAACTTCCCATGCAGAAACCCCATGACCAACAGAAAATACCCTGTTTTCTGATGGTCTTTGGCGACCCCTCTGACACCCCCTCGCGACCCCTCCAGGGGTCCCGACCCCCAGGTTGAGAAACACTGTATTATGTTGAACAGTAAATAGACCCCTTCTTAATATAGGTGCATCTACAGCAGTGTTTCTCAACCTGGGGGTCGGGACCCCTGGAGGGGTCGCAAGGGGGTGTCATAGGGGTCGCCAAAGACCATCAGAAAACAGGGTATTTTCTGTTGGTCATGGGGTTTCTGTGTGGGAAGTTTGGCCCAGTTCAGTCACTGGTGGGGTTCAGAATGCTCTTTGAATGTAGGTGAACTAGAAATCCTAGTAACTACAACTCACAAGTGTCAATGTCTATCTTCCTCAAACTCCACCACTGTTCACATTTGGGCATACTGAGTATCCATGCCAAGTTTGGTTCAGATCCATTATTGTTTAAGTTCACAGTGGTCTACCTGGATGTAGGTGAACTACAACTCCCAAACTCAAGGTCCCACCAAAGTGTTTTCTGTTGGTCATGGGAGTTCCGTGTGCCAAGTTTGGTTCAATTCCATCATTGGTGGAGTTCAGAAGGCTCTTTGATTGTAGGTGAACTATAAATCCCAGCTACTACAATTCCCCAATGACAAAAATCAACCCCCCCCCCCCCGCCAAACCCCACAAGTATTAAAACTTGGTCGTATTGCGTATTTGTGCCAAATTTGGTCCAGTAAATGAAAATACATCAGATCTTTACATTACAATTGATATCAGTAGCAAAATGACAGTTATGAAGTAGTAATGAAAATGATTTTATGGTTGGGGGGTCACCACAACAGGAGGAACTCTATTAAGGGGTCGTGGCAATAGGAAGGTTGAGAATCAGTGACATAATACAACAGAATTTACCAAAACAGCCATCCCTTTGCGGTCCAAATGTTACCTCAAATTGAACCCTCAAATGATAAATGCTTGTCAACTCCTCATTAAGACAGACTGGGCACGCACTGGGCATTCTCTCGGCCCTGCTCACCTTCCCCAATATCCCTTGCAAGGTGTAGATATGTTTCCCTCGCATCTCAGGGATGCAAAGACAAGGCTCCCAGGACGCAGGGCGGGTGGGCTTCCTCAGGAAGAGGCACGAGGGCTCCCCTCCCTGGTCGGACTCCCATCTCAGTCTCATCCTGGGGGCCTATCCTCAACCAGAGCCCCTCTTTGCGGTCTTTGTGGCACTAGCTGTGCCTGAAGCCACTTCTGTCTCTCAGGCGGAGGCAGTCCTGAACACCAAGGCCCGCCAACGGCTCCTCACACAGCCTTCTTCTCAGACACACTCAGATCCTGGGCAGGACTAAAAAACGGACGACGGATTTCAAATCCACCAACGACCGTTGAGTAAATTCTCCGCCCCTCCCCTCCCCTGATTGGCTCGGAGGCAGAACCGGACAAGTGCCTCCTCCAATGAGGCTGCGGATCCTAGCCAGCCCCCTGCAGGATCAATGAGGGACTCTCTGTTCTGTTCAGTCCTGCCTTTCTGTCCAAACTATATTTATTTATCTATATAAATAAAAATGTAATGTTCGTTTGTGGGATTCACAGAATTCAAAAACCCCTGGGGGAATTGACCCCAAATTTGGAGACAAGACACCTAACAACCCAGTGTATGTCCTTCACTAAAAAAAATTGATTTTGTCATTTGGGAGTTGTAGTTGCTGGGATTTATAGTTCACCTACAATCAAAGAGCATTCTGAACTCCACCAATGATGTAATTGAACCAAACGTGGCACACAGAACTCCTGTGACCAAGAGTTTGGGAGTTGTAGTTCACCTACATCAAGAGAGCACTGTGGACTCAAACAATGATGGATCTGGACAAAACTTGGCACAAATACTCAATATGCTGAAATGTGCACACTGGTGGAGTTTGGGGAAAATAGACCTTGACATTTGGGAGTTGTAGTTGCTGGGATTTATAGTTCACCTACAATCAAAGAGCATTCTGAACTCCACCAACGATGGAATTGAACCAAACGTGGCACACAGAACTCCTGTGACCAAGAGAATATACAGGGAGGGTTTGGTGGGTTTTTAACTTGAGTTTTGGAGTTATAGTTCACATACATTCAGAGAGGGCTGTGTGGACTCAAACAATGATGGATCCGGACCAAACCCTACACGAATACTCAATATGCCCAAATGTGAACACAAATACTCAATATGTTCAAATGTGGAGTTTGGGGAAAATAGAATCTTGACATTTGGGACTTGTAGTTGCTGGGATTTATAGTTCACCTACAATCACAGAGCATTCTCAACTCCACCAATAATAGAATTGAGCCAAACCTTCCACACAGAACCCCCATGTGAGCCACAGCAACGAATGGTAGGGAATATATAAATAAAAATGTAATATCCGTTTGTGGGATTAACATAACTCAAAAAACACTGGATGAATTGACACCAAAGATGGCCACAAGACACCTACTAACCCAAGGAGTGACTATCATTAAAGAAAAATGATACTATCATTTGGGAGTTGTAATTGCTGGGATTTATATTACATCTACAATCAAAGAGCATTCTGAACTACACCAATGATGGAATAGAACCAAACGTGGCACACAGGTCTCCTGTGACCAACAGAAAACACTAGAAGCATTTGGTGGGCATTGACCTTGAGCTTGGGAGTTGTAGTTCACCTACATCCAGAGAGCACTTTGGACTCAAACAGTGATGGATCTGGACCAAACTTGGCACAGATATTCCATATGCCCAAATATGAACACAGATGGAGTTTGGGGGAAATAGAACCTGACATTCGGGTGTTATAGTTACTGGGATTTATAGTTCACCTACAATCAAAGAGCATTCTGAATGCCACCAACGACAGAACTGGGGCAAACTTCCCACACAGAACCCCCATACTTAAAGCCATCCAATCCAACTCCCATCACTAGGGCAAGAAACGTAATCAAAACCCTCCTGTCAAAGAGCCATCCAGCCATAGATATAGATAGATATATATGATTCTCACACAGAGAGATATATGTATATGACAGATATAGTATCATAGATTTGAAAGGGACCCCTAAAGAAGGGCAAGTATATGTTGCATGTTCCAGAGTGAGCAAACCAAACAATCTCTCTCAATCAACACTAACAAAGAAACGGCAAGAAATACTGTTTACCCACAAGCATAAAGAAATTGCATATATTAGAAACCAACACTTTCTAATTGCTCTATTTTCCAGATCACCAGACTGGGCCACAGCAACGCGTGGCAGGGGGTGACTAGTCTACATAATAAGACCAAAAATATGTTTGTGTATATGTATTTATATTTGTTTGTATATATATGTCAAGATGGCTCCAACTTAGAACTGAAAGTACTGGAGGGGTTTGTGTGTGTGTGTTTGTGATAGACCCAGGGTGATGGGAATTGCAGTTCAGGATGACGGGAAGTGCAACCAGGAAGACCTGCCAGAGATCCTGGTGAGCACCACTAATTATGTATCTGGATCAAACCTGGCACAAAGACCCATCATGACCAAGTTTAAGGACTGATGGGGTTTGGAGGGGGATGGGCCTGGATGATGGGAGTTGCAGTTCTCTCACAATCAAAGAGCACTGTGAGCCCCACTGACAATGGATCTGGATCCAAAGAGGCACACCAATCCATCAACTTTAACTGTTGGCAGTGTTTGGGGGAGGTGGGACCTGGTAGTTTACTGACATCCTGATGCATTTTGTAATGTAAACATTCATAAAATCCAAATACAAAAAATTACTTTTGCTAATAAGTAGTGTCACAAATGACCTAACCTGGGCTTGGCTGGGTCCCTAAGCTAGAGTACTACAAACAAAGCCATGGAAGTTTGTTTGGGAGTCCTCTTGGATTCATCGCTTACGCTTGAGGCTCAGGCGTCAGCGGTGACTGGGAGGGTTTTCGCACAATTGAGACTCGTGCGCCAACTGCGACTGTACCTCGCGAAGGCTGATCTGGCCAGAGTGGTCCATGCCTTGGTCACCTCCAGATTGGACTACTGCAATGCGCTCTACGTGGGGCTGCCCTTGAAAACGGCTCGGAAGCTCCAACTGGTCCAACGGGCAGCGGCCAGGATGTTAACTGGGTCCCCTTACAGAGAGAGGTCAACCCTCCTGTTCAAGGAGCTTCTCTGGCTGCCGTTTATTTTCCGAGCCCAATTTAAGGTGCAGGTGCTTACCTACAAAGCCCTGAACGGTTTGGGACCATCCTACCTGCGTGACCGCATCTCCATCTATGAACCCACACATTTACTTCGGTCATCTGGAGAGGCCCTGCTCGTGATCCCGCCTGCGTTGCAAGCGCGTTTGGTGGGGACACGAGACAGGGCCTTTTCTGTGGTGGCCCCCCGACTCTGGAACACCCTCCCCAAAGATCTTAGACAGGCCCCTACATTGGCAGTCTTTAGAAAGAACTTGAAGACCTGGCTGTTCCGATGTGCCTTCCCAGAATAGGAAATCTCCAATACCAAGTCCCAGAAGCACTTTATTAGAACTAAGATTGCCGCACACTGCACACTGCACTTGCCCTATAAGCCTTATATACCTCCTGTCACATCAGCACTTTTAATCCTGTACCCATTACTCTGGCCCGGCCCAGTTTTATTGTGTCTTAGTGTATTGTTTATTGCTTGTTGTTTATATTGCTTTAATTGTTTTTAATTTGCCTTAGGTTTTGTATTGTTATATTGTGTGTTGAGGCCTTGGCCTTTGTAAGCCACATCGAGTCTTTCGGGAGATGCTAGTGGGGTACAAAAAAAGTTTAATAATAATAATAATAATAATAATAATAATAATAATAATGTGTTCACAATTGCGGTGAGCCAGTCCTCTGGAGCACAGACCCTACTGACGTCCTCTTTGGCCAAGGAGAATTGTTGCCTCTGACTTTGCCTTCAGCCCCTCTGTGTCTTTTCTGGCCCTTTGGCAGCTGTGCGCTCTGGGCCCTGAACCCGTGGTTATAGCAGAGCTGAAATCACACAACACAAAGAAAATGCACAAATTATACCTGGCTTCTCCATCAGGCAAAGGATGTGAAAAATCATGCAGGAGGAGGAAATTGATGATGGTCATCCAAGGCCTACATTTTGTGCCACATGTTGTTTCTGTCGGATATCAATGCAAGCGAAGGGCCTTCTTCCTCTCGGCTCAGGAGACTGAGCAATAAAAGTAAGGCAGTAAATTTTTTAATTCCATTGGCAGCAGGAAAATTAACAGAAAAATAAATAACATCCTTTGATATCTTGGCTGTCCCTGTCCTGCACAATGCTAACTTCTCCTTTCTTAGGAAGAGAGTGTTGTCTTTCTCAAGAAGTCCACGTGGTGTTACTTCTAGAAAAACATTTAGGGGCTGTTTAGGTAAATCCTGCCTATTGTAGTCTGCATGAAAATGTTGTACCTTTATTGCTGATAGAGACCTTAAAGAGCTAAATCCCAGTCTATAAGATCCCTTTTCTGAACCCAAACTATGTTCATAGCAGATCAGATTCTGAAGCTGCCTCCAGTTTTTGCGGTCAGCACACAGACAAACTCTTTCTCTATTGTCAGTCTTAGTCTTCATGTACATTGCCATTATAAGATGGGTTGAACTGCATTATATGGTTAGGGTAGACAGTGCAATGCAGTTAAGCTGCATTATATTAATCTTGACTGCCCATATAATGTAGTTCAATCTGCAATATAAAGGTAAAGTAGATAGGACCTTAGATGTAATACTTGACTCTTTTACTGAACTCTAAGCCTGAGTGTGTTTCTTTTTACTTAACAGTTGATCACTGTATACCACATTTTATCCCAGAACTTGGGTTTTACCATTTTCCCCTGCAGTGCATTGGTGCATTTAGAGGGGAATTTATTTATTTATTTATTTAAAACGTTTATATTCCTCCCTTCTCACCCTACAGAGGACTTAGGGAAGAGCACAACATATATGCGGCAAACATTCGATGCCAGGACATAAACCATAAATATATGCAAACATTAATATCACTTATTTCCACGTTAAACTCAGTTGCTTAAAAACCATTTCAGGACACCATTCTATTATTGCCTCATTGCACTGCCCCAAAGGCTTGGTCCCACAGCCAGGTCTTCACAATCCTTCTGAAGGACAGGAAGGAGGGGGGTTGATCTAATATTGCCAGGAAGGGAGTTCCATAACCGGGGGGCAATCACAGAGAAGGCCCTGTCTCTCGTCTCCACCAAATGTGCCCGTGATGGTGGCGGGACCAAGAGCAGGGCCTCCCCAGAAGATCTTAGTCTTCACAGTGGTTTGTAAAGGGAGATGTGTCCGGACAAGTAAACTGGGCCAGGGCGGTTTCATAGAATCATAGAATCAAAGAGTTGGAAGAGACCTCATGGGCCATCCAGTCCAACCCCCTGCCAAGAAGCAGGAATATTGCATTCAAATCACCCCTGACAGATGGCCATCCAGCCTCTGTTTAAAAGCTTCCAAAGAAGGAGCCTCCACCACACTCCAGGGCAGAGAGTTCCACTGCTGAACGGTTCTCACAGTCAGGAAGTTCTTCCTTATGTTCAGATGGAATCTCCTCTCTTGTAGTTTGAAGCCATTGTTCCAGGTCCTAGTCTGCAAGGAAGCAGAAAACAAGCTTGCTTCCTCCTCCCTGTGGCTTCCTCTCACATATTTATACATGGCTATCATATCTCCTCTCAGCCTTCTCTTCAGGCTAAACATGCCCAGCTCCTTAAGCCGCTCCTCATAGGGCTTGTTCTCCAGACCCTTGATCATTTTAGTCGTCCTCCTCTGGACACATTCCAGCTTGTCAATATCTCTCTTCAATTGTGGTGCCCAGAATTGGACACAATATTCCAGGTGTGGTCTAACCAAAGCAGAATAGAGGGGTAGCATTACTTCCCTAGATCTAGACACTATGCTCCTATTGATGCAGGCCAAAATCCCATTGGCTTTTTTTGCTGCCACATCACATTGTTGGCTCATGTTTAACTTGTTGTCCATGAGGACTCCCAAGATCTTTTTCACACGTACTGCTCTCAAGCCAGGCATCCCCCATTCTGTATCTTTGCATTTCGTTCTGTATCTTTGCATTAGGGCTTTATAGACCAAAGCCAGCACTTTGAAATGTGCCTGGTAGCAAACAGGCAGCCTGTGGAGCTGACGTAACCCACACATGCGAAAGAACATCAAACCCAAAGACTGCTCCAACTCACAACTCACTACCTCTGAATGCAGGGCTCTTGTCTCTTTCTTCATGGAACGGACATGACTTTGAGCCTTGCTCTCCTGGCCCCGAGGAGGCTGAGAAGGCACCCCAAGCCCCACTACCTTCAACTGTATGGGCATCTGCTGAAAGACCAGGGACCTGATGCCTTCTTGTCCCTTCATGCTATCTCTGTCTCTCTGAGTTGCTTACAGATTTCTAAATGTTTAACATAAAAAGGAGAATACAAGTAATGATGTGATTCATGGCCTTGAAGGATGGTCTTGGCGTAGGGTCGAGCTTAAACATGCTAGATGGAAGATAAGCACTTGAGCAATAGCCAAGTGCGGTGTGATATCCAGCATGTCTCAAAGTGTAAACAAGAGCGCTATAAAAATGCTCTGAGCCTGAAAATAAGTTGAAGCTTCAGAGGAACCTGTGGCCAAGGTGTCGCGTATCCAATTGCTATTTCGGAAGTGGTCCATCCTGCTGCTCTCTAGGGTTGACAGCAACTAAAGAGGGTGTTGCTTTGCTTCGTAAGGAGCCTGCCTGCTGAATAATAAATCTAAGAAGCCTTTTCATCCACAATCTGTGCTTGTTGTTGCTTCCAAGTTCAAACACAGAGCCTCTCTTGCATTTGGCAAGACAATAACTTAGCGGCTCATATACAGCTAAATGTGGAACAAAGACACTAACTAGTCGAAGTCTTGGTTGCCTTAGTGGATGATCTACGCCGGGAGCTAGACAGGGGGAATGTGTCTGCTGGACCTCTCTGCGGCCTTCGATACCATCAACCACGGTATCCTTCTGGGACGCCTCACGGGAATGGGTCTTGGAGGCACTGTTCTGCAGTGGCTCCAGTCCTTCCTAGAGGGTCGATCTCAGAAGGTGTTGCTGGGGGACACCTGTTCTGCCCCACAACTATTGTCTTGTGAGGTTCCACAGGGATCAATATTGTCTCCCATGTTGTTTAACATCTACATGAAGCCGCTGAGGGAGATCATCCGGAGTTTCGGGGTGCAGTATCATCTGTACGCGCATGATGTCCAACTCTGTCACTCCTTTCCACCTGCTACTAAGGAGGCTGTTCAGGTCCTGAACCGGTGCTTGGCTGCTGTAACGGTCTGGATGAGGGCAAACAAATTGAAATTGAATCCAGACAAGACAGAGGTACTCCTGGTCAGTCGTAAGGCCGAACAGGGTATAGGGTTACAGCCTGTGTTGGATGGGGTCACACTCCCCCTGAAGACGCAGATTCGCAGCTTGGGTTTGATCTTGGACTCGTCGCTGAGCCTGGAACCCCACAGTTAAAACTTGTGCGTCAGCTGTGCCCGTACCTTGGGAAGTCTGACTTGGCCACGGTAGTCCATGCTCTGGTTACATCCCGCATAGACTACTGCAACGCTCTCTACGTGGGGTTGCCTTTGAAGACTGCTCGGAAGCTTCAACTGGTCCAGCACTCGGCAGCCAGGTTGCTAATAGGAGCGGCACTCAGGGAGTATACTACCTCTGTTGCGCCAGCTCCACTGGCTACCAGTTTGCTACCGGGCACAATTCAAAGTGCTGGCTTTAGCCTATAAAGCCCTAAACAGTTCTGGCCCTACTTACCTCTCCGAACGCATCTCCTCCTATGAACCGACTAGGACACTAAGATCATCTGGGGAGACCCTGCTCTCGGTCCCGCCTGCATCACAGGCGCGCTTGGCGGGGACGAGAGACAGGGCCTTCTCAGTGGTGGCCCCTCGGCTGTGGAACGCCCTGCCTGCAGATATCAGATTGGCCCCCTCCCTGCTGGTGTTTTGGAGGAAAGTGTAGACCTGGTTGTTCTAACAAGCATTTGATTAAACAGTGTAATTGAACATAGGAATACGGAATAATGGATGACGAGACTGGATTCTGATTTTACTATACTTGTTTTGTGATGTTTTCCACTGATGTTGTTCACCGCTTTGAGTTGCCTGAGGGCTAAGAAAAGCGGTATAGAAATAAAGTAAATAAATAAATAAATAAATAAAGTAATGCACACACTAATGACTAAACACACAACTATTCTGCAGACCTCACACTCATTGCTTGTTCATTTCTACCATTTATTATCCTGCACCCATTAGCTAGCTCTATATAACCATGCATCTACTTTTAATAACTGTCCTCTGATTCATGTATCCAAACTGATGAAATTTGGCCATTGACCCATTGCCTTTGGTGACCCCACTGCAAATGTCTCCGGAACTCTAAAGGAAGCAAGACTGTAAAACAGGAAGCAAATAATTAGGCTCACATATCCTGTCCTTTGGCATATCCACAGGCCACTCACAGTCCACAGGGTCAAGCATATGATGTTTCTTTGGGAAAGGGATTACTTGAAAAACAAAACTGAGTATTGAACAACATTATTTTTTAGAAAAAGATAAGCTCAGAGGCAGAAATTAAGAATATAAATTGGATAGAGTCCGTTAACAATCAGCCACAACCTATGCATGAGACACAGGTGCCACCCTTCCCACCCGAAACCCACCTGTGACCAGTAACCTAGGAAAAAGGATCCTTCGCTCTCTTCTCTTTCCCCTCCCATGTCAACCTTTCTCTCCGTGGCTGCTTACCCGTCTAGCCCTCCCTTGTCTGCCTCATTCTTCTCCTTGATCAAAGAATCAGAGAGAGAAGAGACAAGGATCATCCAGTCCTGGCATTTGCTCTAAATTGTCAGCAGTGCCACCCACATTTCTGGCCCAAGAAAATAAAAGGATGTACAGACCATGCCACATAAGTGATGCCAAACTTAGGGTGGGCCACAGATGCCTGGCCATGAATACCTGGCTACTCTGAATGAATTCAAGTCTCCAGGGCCAGATGAACCACATCCAAGAGTATTGAGGGAACTAGCAGAAGCCAAATCAGAAGCACTGCCAATCATTTTTGAGAATTCTTGGAAAACAGGAGAAGTCCCAGCAGACTGGAAGAAGGCAAATGTTGTCCCTATCTTCAAGAAGGCAAAAAAAAATTAGACAAAAACAATTACCACACTGGGTGGTTCCAGACAGCACTTTATCACCGGCTTTAGTGAGGGACAAAAAATCCCGGGACTTCAGGAGAGGTCCACATACACGCCTGTTGGTCCCGGGATTTCTGCCTCTATTGTCCAGACATTATGCTTTGTTCTGTGATTTAGAGACTCCCAAGATAGCCGCCAGAGGCAGGACTGGAAACCAGCAGTTCCCTCCAGATGTTTCATGAAGTATCCCCACGCTTACAAACCTCATGGGATTGAAACACTACTGCCCAAGTCAGCAATACACAAACAGGAACACATATTTTTAAGCCAGGAACAAAACTTCATCATTATCTACTATTTTTACGGCCATCTGTCTAGAAAGATTTGGTTGTGTGCTTATAGCCTCCAACAACAGGGTCCTGTTTCTGGGTTTTATTTGGCTATCCATATTAGCAGATATCCGCATATCCGCATCTCTGCAAAAGTGTAGACCAAACAAATGTGTCCACATGTTTCATCAAGTTTCTGGCACACAAATAAAGCTTTTGGAGTAGGACTATGTCTATCCAAGTCAGCACTACACAATGAAACAGGAACACAGACTTTCAAGCCAGGAACAGAACTTTGTCATTATTGTCATTTTTTACAGGCTGCCTGGCTATCTGTCCAGACAGATTTGGTTGTGTACTTGTGGCATCAAACAGCCCAGAGCTGTTCCTGGGTTACACAAGGCTTTTCATATTAGCCACCTGCATGACCTTGGCTCTCAATATTTACATTCCTCTCCAGCACATCCATGTCCCAACAGCCAGTAGTAAGTTTTTGCCATAAACTACTGTACACATGTTATCAGTATACACCCAATGAGGAACCAACATGTGTAATCCAGCAACCTCATCCTGTTGTTCCCTGGCACAAGTACACCATGAGACCTGTCTGCACAGACGGCCACACAACAAGGTTTGAGTAATTATAATAATGATGACATTCTGTTCCTGGTTTGAAAGTGTCTGTTCTTCTTTCATTGTGTACTGATTACTGCGAAAGTACTTTTTGCACTCCAGGAACTTCATTTTTCTGCCACAAACGTCATCAAGCAAAGACAATTTTTTTGCCTTCTACTCAAATGTCACTTTCTTTTTAGGAGCTACCCAATCAGGAACAAGCATCAAAAACCCAGGAACAAACCAAGACCAAAAAATCCCATGATATCCGATTGCAGGACATACAGACATGCGAATATCTGGATATTCACATGTCTGTATGTCCCTGCAATTGGATATCATGAGATTTTTTGGCCTTTTTTTGCAATTACTTCTGGGTTTACAGAGAACAGCGTCTCTGCAATCGGATATCACAGTGTTTCTCAACCTGGGGGTCAGTACCCCTGAGGGGGTCGTGAGGGGGTGTCAGAGGGGTCGCCAAAGACCATCAGAAGACACAGTATTTTCCGATGGTTATGGGGATTCCATGTGGGAAGTTTGAGCCAATTCTATCATAGGTGGAGTTCAGAATGTTCTTTGATTGTATGTGAACTATAAATCCCAGCAACTACAACCCACAAATGTCAAGGTCTATTTTCCCCAGACTCCACCAGTGTTCACATTTGGGCATATTGAGTATTCGTGCCAAGTTTGGTCCAGATCTACCATTGCGTGAGTCCACAGTGCTCTCTGGATGTAGGTGAACTACAACTCCCAAACTCAAGGTCAATGCCCACCAAACCCTTCCAGTGTTTTCCATTGGTCATGGGAGTTCTGTATGCCAAAGTTGATTCAATTCCATTGTTAGTGGAGTGCAGAATGCTCTTTGATTGTAGGTGAACTATAAATCCCAGCAACTATAACTCCCAAATTACAAAATCAATCCTCCCCCAACCCCACTAGCATTCACATTTGGGTGTATTGGGTATTTGCGCCCAGTTTGGTCCAGTGAATGAAAATACATCCTGCATATCAGATATTTACATTATGATTTATAACAGTAGTAAAATGACTGTTATGAAGTAGCAACAAAAACAATGTTATGGTTGGGGGTCACCACAACATGGGGGGCTCTATTAAGGGGTCACGGGATTAGGAAGGTTGAGAACCACTGGGATATCATGAGATTTTTTGGCCTTTTTTTGCTATTACTTCCAGGTTTACAGAGAACAGCGTCTGGCCACCCTCCTGATTGCTGCGGGAGGTCCTGGGATAAAGGTACTGTCTGGATGGGCTCTTAGCTGTATGTGTTCTGGGAACAAAGGTGCATATACACTGTAGAATACTTTCATAATCATATAAAAACAAATTACTAGGGGATACTTGCATCATTGTATCCAGGCTTTGAAGCTGCAAGGCTATTCTATGCTAACCAAGGTGGCCAACTGCATTATTCCCACTTGCCTCTGATAATAATGAGATGGTGCTTCTGGAACATGGCCAGACAGCCACTACATTACCGGAAAGGCCAAACTTCCCAATGATTTCAAAATATCCATTCCCCCATCACCTCCTGAAATGATGAAAATGACTGCTGGCCCCCACTGCTTAAAACTACGCAAAGACTGCTCTCTCTCCTACACTTGAGGCTGAATGTAATGGGATCAGGGACTTCCTAAATTTTAAGTGTAGCACTCAGTGGGATTTAGTCTATGCAATGAAGTGGAAAATGAACTGTTCAGCAGTGAAACTCTCTGCCTCGGAGTGTGGTGGAGACTTCTTTCTTGGAAGCTTTTAAACAGAGGCTGTATGGCCATCTGTCAGGAGTAATTTGATTGTGCTCTTCCTGCATGGCAGGGGCTCGGACTAGATGGCCCATGTGATCGTCTCCAAATCTATTATTCTACTAGCTGTCCCCTGCCACGCATTGCTGTGGCCTAGTCTGTTGATCTGGAAAATAAAGTAATGAGAAAGTGTTGGTTTCTAATATATGTAATTTCTTTATGCTTGTGGGTAAACAGTACCGGTATTTCTTTCTGTTTCTTTGTCAGTGTTGATGTGGAGATTGTCTGGTTTGCCTACTCTGGAATACGCAACATATAATTGTCCTTCTTTAGGGGTCCCTTCCAAATCTATGATACTATATTTGTGTGTCTGAATCATATCTATCTATCTATCTATCTATCTATCTATCTATCTATCTCTATATCTATCTATGGCTGGATGGCTCTTTGTCAGGAGGGCTTTGATTACGTTTTCTTGCCCTGGTGAAGAGAGTTGGACTGGATGGTCTTAAGTATTTTCTGTTGGTCGTGGGGGTTCTGTGTGGGAAGTGTGCCCCAATTCTGTCGTTTGTGGGATTCAGAATGCTCTTTGATTTTAGGTGAACTGTGAATCCCGATGACTACAACTTCCAAATGTCAAGGTCTATTTTTCCTAAACGCCATCTGTGTTCATATTTGAACATATGGAATATTCGTGCCAAGTTTGGTCCAGATCCATCACTGTTTGAGTCCACAGTGCTCTCTGGATGTAGGTGAACCACAACTTCCAAACTCAAGGTCAATGCCCACCAAACCCTTCCAGTATGTTCTGTTGGTCATGGGAGTTCTGTGTGCCAAGTTTGGCCCAATTCTATCATTGGTGGAGTTCAAAATGCTCTTTGATTGTAGGTTAACTATAAATCCCAGCAACTACAACTCCTAAATGTCAAGGTCTATTTCCCCCAAACTCCACCAGTGTGCACATTTCAGCATATTGAGTATTTGTGCCAAGTTTTGTCCAGATCCATCATTGTTTGAGTCCACAGTGCTCTCTTGATGTAGGTGAACTACAACTCCCAAACCCAAGGTCAATGCTGACCTAACCCTTCCAGTATTTTCTGTTGGTCATGGGAGTCCTGTGTTTCAAGTTTGGTTCAATTCCATTGTTGGTGGAGTTCAGAATGCTCTTTGATTGTAGGTGAATATAATTCCCAGCAACTACAACTCCCAAACGACAAAATAATAATTTTTGAGTGATGGTCACTCCTTGTGTTGTGAGATGTTTTGTTGCCAAATTTGGTGTGATTTCGTTCATTGGTTCTTTTGTTTTTAAGGTACTCATTATGAACAGAGCATTTTTATATATTTAAATGAATCCTTGTGCCAGGTCTATGAAGAGCCTCCTGAGTGCGCCCACTGAGTCAATATAACTAAGATGGTTTGGTGTACTTTAATGTCATCTACATAGGGTTTATGTGAGTTTTCCGGGCTGTATGGCCATGTTCAAGGAGCATTCTCTCCTGACGTTTTGTCTGCATCTATGGCAGGCATCCTCAGAGGTTGTGAGTTTTGTTGGAAAATAGGAAAAAGAAGAGGAAGAACTCTTGTTTGTTTGAGGTAGGTGTGAAAGTTGCAACTGGCCGACTTGATTAGCATTTCATGGCCTTGCAGTTTCAAGGTCTGGCTTCTTACTATCTGGAGGAATCCTTTGTTGGGAAGTGATTACTTGGCCCCGATTTTTTCTTGTCTGGAATTCCCCTGTTTTTGAGTGTTGTTCTTTATTTACCGTTATGATTTTAGAGTTTTTTTAAAATACTGGTACCCAGATTTTGTTCATTTTCATGGTTTCCTCCTTTCTGTTGAAATTGTTTGCAGATTTCAGTGGCTTCTCTGTGTAGCCTGACATGGAAGTTGTGAGAGTGGTCCAGCATTTCTGTGCTCTCAAATAATATGCTGTGTCCAGGTTGGTTTATCAGGTGCTCTGCTATGGCTGACTTCTCTGGTTTAGTTAGTCTTCAGTGCCTTTCATGTTCCTTGATTTGTGTTTGGCCAATGATGCATTTGGTGGTCCCTATGTAGACTTGTCCACAGCTGCATGGTACATGGTAGACTCCTGCAGAGATGAGAGGATCCCTCTTGTCCTTTGCTGAACGTAGCATTTGTTGAATTTTCTTAGTGGGTCTGTAGATAGTTTGTATGTTGTGTTTCTACATCAGCTTCCCTATGTGGTCAGTGGTTCCCTTGATGTATGGTAAGAACACTTTTCCTCTGGGTGGATCTTTGTCTTTGCTCTCGTGGCCTGTTCTTGTCTTGCAGCTCTTCTGCATAGGGAAGCTGGTGAAGAAACACAACCGGCCATGAAAGCCTTTGACAATACTGGAGTTTTCCAACAATGTATCTGCGATAATGTATCCTTGATCTCCTTCAGGTGTCAGCAGCTGTCATCTTGCTGTTTTCTTTTCTTCTTGAAGGCTTCAGACCAATTTTAGAATTATTCCTTGGATTGTGTTCTTGACTTGTGTAAGGGGTGAAAGAAAAAGGCGGGAGCAATTTACTACTTTTAAAATTTTTATTTTAAAAATAAATAATTTATAGAAATTACACAAAAATTATATTCCTTCTTTGCTTCGTTCCTTCCTTCCTTCCTTCCTTTTTTTGTCTTAAATGCAAACTCTGGCAATGTAAAAAAAAATTCTCCAACTTCCAAACAGCATTCTATAAGTTAAGCCTGTTGAGATAAAAACATTTACATGAGTCTTGGGTAAGGAGCAAAAGCAAATGGCAGGAGCATTATACTACTACTTCTTATTTTTAATTAAAAAATAAACTACAGAAACCACACACAATATAAAAAAAGGATTTGTTTACCAAGTAGATGACAATCACTTGTTACAGCGTTTCTGGATGGTATGAGCACCGCAGCCAAGCCAGGAGGAAAGAGCGAGGACCCCATTACTGAGGAGTCCAATGAATCCTGGGCATGAGCTCCGGACACAGTTTGGAGCCAGCAGTCTCAGGCTCTTATCTAGTCTTCCAAATCTTCAATTGTTAAAACTGTTGTTTCACTAAAACAAAAAACAAAAAAAAGTGAGAACATAAAGCCCAAAGACTCTCCCAGCTCCACACAAACACCCAACCCCCATCCAAAAAAGCATAAGTTACTTCTCTTTCTGAGACTGCTGGCTGCAAACTGTGTCCGTGCTCTGGTCTTCATCTGGTCTCTTGGTGATGGTGCACTGTGAAAGAAAGAGAAGAGCAAAGTGACTGTTGGGAGACTTCCTCTGAAAGTTTGCCCTCCCCTTCCCCTTGGCAGAGAGATAGTACTCCTGCCTTTTGCTCCTTACCCAGGATTCAAAGGACTCCTCTTGAAGGGAGTCCTCGCTCCTTGCGGCCTGACCTGGCTGCGGTGCTGATACCCTCCAGAAACGCTGTAATTGAGAGAGAAGAGACTTTGTTCACATTCCGATCCTCTCCTCTTCGCATAAGTACGGTGCTCCTGCCTTTCCCTCCTTACCCAAGTGTCAAGATCACTGTCCTCGGAGGAGGATGCCTTGGCTACATCTGGTTCACTAGAAAAGAAGAGAAAACAGCAAAATATCAGCAACGGAACCTTGTGGGACTATGTTGAAGGAGATCAAGGATGCTTACTAAAACACCCGTGAGTTAAACTAAAACAAGTAGACAAGATGGAGAAAGGGGGATACCTGGCAGGAGCCACTTTGTTTGCTCTCCTCCTCCGACAACATGGAAAACATGATTCGCAAAACATCCTGATGTTCTGCAAAGGAGAAAAGAGGACAAGGTCAGAAGGAAGAGGAGGGAGTCGCCTTGCGAGAGCAGCTGTTTTGGAGCCTGTGCTCTTCCCATGGTAGCTTGAACCCCAAATGTCCCCAAACCTTTATTCAGATGGACTATTTTATTTATTTATTTATTTATTTATTTATTTATTTACTATGCTTATATACCGCTGTATCTCAAGCCTGAGGGCGACTCACAGCGGTTCACAAACAGTAAAGACAATAAAAACAGCAATAGTTCCACACAACAATGACAATTAATATACACATTTTCCATTAATAACTAATAAGCAATCCCAATACACAACTATTACAAAAAAAACCCATACCCAATCGCCTCATCATCCACACATGATCCAAGTTCGTCGTCCATTGTTCCGTTCCTATGTTCAGTTACCAGATTGCACCTCACCTCACCTCATTTCCCCTCCTGGTGATCTAGACCAGGACTTCTCAAACTATTTCCACCCTCTTTACGTCCAAGACATTTTGCATGGCACTGGGCATATTGGTCTATAAAGTAGCTCTAAAAATCAAGTTTTTCCTGAAAATAAATGAGCATTTGCAATGCTTGCTGAAAAGGATGGTTTGAATTGTAAAAATGTTCAGAAACTTTTTCTTTTCGTGACTCGACATTGAGCTAGGATTTAAGCCCTCCTAAAAACACCATGATAACCCTATATATGAAACTATAGATGATGAAGGCTACCCAATGCATTGTCGCACACCCGGAAGCCCATTAACAGTTTAGCCCATTAACTACCCCTCCCCATTTTTCTTGTTATTTGTAAACCTTTTACCTCTCTTTCCTGCTTCCCCTCCCCCCTCCACCAGTGCCAAAGGGCCAAACACTTACGTTAAGGAGTCTTCTTAAGGGCATTTTTGTAATTGATGGGCAGAGACAGAAGAATCAGAAAATGGTGGGAGACTGGCTGAGACAGGGAAACAGAATGTTTCACCTTGACCTCGGCAACGGAATGGGCAGCACTGGATCTGGTTCGGAACTGCGTTCTTAAAGCAACAGTGTAAACTAAGGGGCACCAAGCTCTGGGGAAGCAATGGCCCCTTTCTGAATCCATACAAATAGGGTAGTTGCCCAACAAAATTTGAAACCAGTGATATTTATTTACCGCGTTTATATAGCACTTCTCTCACCTTTGGGGAGACTCAAAGCAGTGTACATCAAGTAATGGCAAGATTCAATGCTAACACATATACAAAACCAAGCATAAAAGCTAAAATGATAACATGTAACCATAAATTAAACCAATTAAAATCATATTAAACATAGAACAGAAACAAACATTTAGACAATTGAAACATAGAATTAATTTGATAACAAATTAAAGAATAACTAAAAGAAACAAGACTCCGATACATTATACATGGCCTGCAAAATCAAGATACAAAGATCTCTTGGAAGAACAAAGTCTCCACCCAGTTGTGGAAAAACATTAAAGGGATGCCCGGATCCCCTGTTTAGGAAGGGACTTTCAGGGCCTGAGAACAGCCACTGGGAAGGCCCTCTGCCATGTTCCCACCAAATGGACCCATCGGTTGCACGTATATATTTAGTATTATCATAGATTTTACCTCAGGATTGGGCCGTATGAGGAAAAAAAGAAGAGAAAAAAAGTCTAGTGACTTCCATCTAATTCTTTGCGGGTTTTAAGCATATTCATTCAATAGTGTTCTATACTGAAAGTAAAAAAAAAAGAAAAGTTCTTGACTTTAGCATAAATTGAGTCAATTTTTCTGATGTTTCCATTTAATAAAATTTCTCATTTTTTTCGTATTCCTCTTATCTGTGACCAGTTTGTCTGTTTGGTCGAGTTTCCTGAGTTTTTCTTTAATAAAAAAGTTAATTTGTCCATATCTTTTATCTCCCTTATTTTATTTATCCACTGGTCTATACCTGGTATTTCCTTCTGTTTCCAGTGTTTCGCATAAATAATCCTAACAGCTGTCATCAAATACACGTATAAAATGTCTTCATTTGAATCTAGTATTAAATCTGAATTAGTTATTCCTAGTAAATAGTATTCTGGCTTCTTTGGGAATTTTTTCTTGAGGATCTGTTGACATTCTCCATGTATTGATTTCCAATATTTTTGGGATTCTTTACAAGTCCGCCACATATGAAAGAAACTACTGTCTTGGTCATTACATTTCCAAAAGTTCTTTTGTATATTTTTATACATTACACTTAATTTTCTCGGTGTAATGTACCACCGGTGGAACATTTTCAACCAATTTTGTTTTAAATCTGCTGCATATGTGTAATTTAGTTTTTTGTTCCAAATAAGTTCCCAGTCGGCTAGCAGTATTGGCTGAGGTCTGTGTTTCCATGTCTTGGTTGGAGGCCCTGTGAACTTTGAAAATCCCTTGTGAACTTCAGTAAATTATCCCTCTCTTCTTTATTGCTTGTTCTAGAAGTGGGTGTCCTGATCATATTAGTTAACTTTCAAAGCTGGTTCATAGCACCTACATTTACATCAAAGTGCCAAAAGAGACCATCTGGAAGCATGGGGCAAGGTGCTATCATTACACGAATGACACCCAAATATATTTCTCCATGCCTTCAAAAACACTTTTAGCTAACGAAATGTAAGTCCAGGTAGATGCGATGGACAGGCATTCTTAGTACCAGCTTTGACTGAAATGCCAGTTGTGCCCCTTCCAAGAATTGCAACACCTTACAATGGGGGTGCACACGTTGTAATTAATTGCAAACAAGTCGGCAAGACTATTTACAGGAACATCTAGGAGTGATTCCACTGGTTGCCTGTCTCTTCTGACAAGCCAACCCAATCTTTTTTAACCATGGCCTTGACATCATATTCTGTGTTTATTGTGTTTTAACTTTTATGTCATGTATTTTAAAATGTGTAAGTTTTGAAATATGCTTTCAGGGTTGCAATTCAAATATGTTTTAATATGTGATTTTATAGATCTATTTTACTATGTTATGTATTGCCTGGGGCTAAATGAATAGAGGGGCAATTCATATTATGATTATTGTTGTTGTTGTTGGTATTTTTATTCTCAATGTCCACTGGATGATTTGCAACAGGTCTAACATTTTCAATTTGGCCCAACGGTTCGGGGCTTGTCTGGGATATGACAAACACAGGCAGCCAGATCAGCCCAAACCTGCTTTCCTGGAATGGGCATTGGTGCATACTGGTGGGTGATAATTGGGGTGGGCCTTCTGGTCACCTTGGATTTTTTTTTTAAGTGGAGACATTTCTTCTTTAGCAGGGAATTTGCGTTTTCTTTTTCTTCTCTCTCTCTCCCTTTTTTTTTTTATATTGAGTTGTTGGGTTTTTGTTGTTGTTTTTGTTGATTTTTCTTTTTTGTGTGAGAAGAGATGTCTTGTACCTGGAGATGGTGCTGGTTTCCATCTGTTATCATCCAGTCCAACCCTCTTCTTCAGCCATGTCGGAATACATAATCAAAGCACTCCTAATAGATGATTGCCCAGGTTCTGTGTCCAGTTCTGGGCACCACAATTCAAGAGAGATATTGACAAGCTGGAATGTGTCCAGAGGAGAGCGTCTAAAATGATAAAGGGTCTGGAGAACAAGCCCTATGAGGAGCGGCTTTAGGAGCTGGGCATGTTTAGCCTGAAGAAGAGAAGGCTGAGATGGGATATGATAGCCATGTATAAATATGTGAGGGGAAGTTACAGGGAGGAGGGAGCAAGCTTGTCTTCTGCTTCCCTGGAGACTAGGACGCGGAACAATGGCTTCGAACTACAAGAGAGGAGATTCCATCTGAGGAAGACCTTCCTGACTGTGAGAGCCGTTCAGCAGTGGAACTCTCTGCCCCGGAGTGTGGTGGAGGCTCCTTCTTTGGAAGCTTTTAAGCAGAGGCTGGATGGCCATCTGTCAGGGGTGATTTGAATGCAATATTCCTGCATCTTGGCAGAAAGGGGTTGGACTGGATGGCCCATGAGGTCTCTTCCAACTCTTTGATTCTATGATTCTGCTTCTTTTCTTAAACTTTTTATTAAGCATCAGTAAAAAACATGAATCATCAAAAAGCATAAAGAAAAAAGACAGACTTAAAGGCGGTTCCCTCCTCAATAGGACATCCTTGCTAATATGTAGACATGCCCTGCCTGTCATGCCTCCTCTTAATCTTTTCTTCTCCAAGCTAATCATACCCAGTTACCTAAGCCACTTCACGTAGGAATTGTTTCCAGAATTTTTAGTAGTTTGACAAAAAAAAGAGTAGTACTATGATATCCTTCAATCTAAACAATTATACTATTTATGCAGCCTAGAATGGCATTGGTTTTTTAGATGCTGCATCGCTCTAGTTGATCTAATATTTCTAGATTCTGTTAGCAGTTACTACTCTCAAGCCAGTGTCACCCATTCTACATAACTGAATTTTTTTTCTGCCTCACTTCCCCCAACAAACCCTTGAAGAAGTTGGTCACTCCCACCAAAGGAACCTACCACTTTCACCTCATTCATAAGTTCATCAGCGTTGGTTTGAATAAGATGTAAATAGTGGAGCTTCTTATTGCCCTTCCACCCTCTGGACAATAACATTTCTGGGGGATAGGCTCTGGGCGAAAATGGGAAAGGGAGGTGGCTTCAGACCAGAGCCACTGTGGTGACCTTTCACCTAACTTCTGACTCCACAAAGTGATTTGGAGTGATTTTCATATGATGATTTCATCTGTATTCATTATGACCTGTTCTTGTAGGGTTGTTGTAGGAAGCAGTAAGACTCGGAGGCGATAACGCGGGAGCTCCTGCAGTTTTATCAGAGGCATTCAAAGGTTGTATCTCATAAAACTGAATTAATTCGAGACAAAATAGGAAAACCCTGCTTTGTTCTGAATTAATTTGATACCTGGTAAGACTCTGATCTTTGATAAGATTCAGATCTTTCCAGGTTTGGGCCCAGTGTGGATTGGGCCTGGAGACAGAGTCACGGGATCCCTGGGCCAAATCCACACAGTCCTCTTGGGTTTTTCAGACTGAATAAGCCCGGAAAACCCAGAGCATGCCAACCCCTTCCCCAATTCCCCCAAAGGCCCTAAAATAGAAAATAACTTACCCAGCTGCCATTAAGGTCCTCCTGGAGCAACCCCCCCCTTCCCAATGCGTCATTTCTAAACTCAAGGAGGACTCCGACAGGACCTTAATGGCAGCCAGTTATTTTCTATTTTAATGACTTGAGGGGAAGGGGTGTCCTGATGCCCTCCCGGAAGGTACTGGAAGGGCATCAAGATACTCCGCCCTGGGAAATGTGCGCAGTTTAGGGAGAGATGTGTGGACATAAACGCGCGCCAAAGCGGATTTCTTAAACCTGCTTCACTGCACATTTAAATGATTTCTGGAAGCAGCTTCAGGGGAAGAAAAGCAGTAAGTGAGGCAGAGAGAAGCCATGTTGTTGTTCATTCGTTCAGTCGTCTCCGACTCTTCGTGACCTCATGGACCAGCCCACGCCAGAGCTCCCTGTCGGCCGTTACCACCCCCAGCTCCCTCAAGGTCAGTCCAGTCACTTCAAGGATGCCATCCATCCATCTTGCCCTTGGTCGGCCCCTCTTCCTTTTGCCTTCCACTTTCCCCAGCATAATTGTCTTCTCTAGGCTTTCCTGTCTCCTCATGATGTGGCCAAAGTACTTCAACTTTGTCTCTAGTATCTTTCCCTCCAGTGAGCAGTCGGGCTTTATTTCCTGGAGGATGGACTGGTTGGATCTTCTCGCAGTCCAAGGCACTCTCAGAACTTTCCTCCAACACCACAGCTCAAAACCATCGATCTTCCTTCGCTCAACCTTCCCTAAGGTCCAGCTCTCACATCTGTAGGTTACTACAGGGAATACCATGGCTTTGACTAGGCGGATCTTTGTTGCCAGTCTGATGTCTCTACTCTTCACTATTTTATCGAGACTGGACATTGCTCTCCTCCCAAGAAGTAAGCGTCTTCTGATTTCCTGGCCACAAGAGAAGCCATAGTGGGCAGTTTAAAAAAAGACCTTTAGTGTTGGTAGTAGCAAGGAAAAACAAGGTTGTGGTTAACTAGGATACTTTCATATACTAAGTCTTAATATTTTAGCAAAAAAAGGGTTTAGTGAAAGTAGCAAAAGTAGAAGAGAAAAGAGAAATGTGTTTGGATTGGTTTTGGTGTAACCAGTGTGTCATTTACAGCTAAATTTGGGAGGGAAGATGCTTTAATTCATATATATAAGACAATTAGATCTTATAGGGCTCCCTTTCAATAATTCAGTAATATTTCTGGACCTTTTGACAAATTCCAACTTTTTTTTTTACATTTCCAGATTTGCTAAAAGACTTATAAAATCTCTCTGGCAGCACACACTACCTATATATCATTTTTAAAGGAAAGTGGGGATCCTCTAAACCAGGCACTCTCAAACTGTGGCCCTCCAGCTGCTTTGGCCTCCAACACCGAGAATTCCAGACCATGGAACAAGCTGGGTAGGGCTTCTGGGAGTTGGAGGTCCAAACAGCTGGAGGGTCACAGTTTGAGGATGCCTGCTTTAAACTGTAATTGGTGCTGAGCTCTGAAGAGGTGGATGGGTGGTCAGGGCCAGAATGGGTCCAGGGATCTCAGGCGCTCCTTTCCTCTCCTTTTCACACACTGCCTGCAGAGCACCTGACCACCTCCAGGTTGCTTCATCCATGTAACCTTTGCAGTCCCTCACCAGCGACATCCCTCAGGTGACGCCACTGCAAATGTATCCAGAACTCAGAAGAAAGACAGACCAGCTCTTTGGAGCAGCTGAAGTTTCTGAGAATTATTCAAAGGCAGCTCCATGTAGAGCACGTTACAGCAATGCAAACAGGATGTAACAAATGCATGTGGCCAGATCTGGCTTCTCAGAAAGCTCAGTTACAGTCCATTCACAATCATCTGCAACACATGCAAGAAACACAGATGACACCTCTCCCACCTGAAACCCATCCCACCTGTATCTGTAACCAAGAGAAAACCATCCTTCACTTCCTTCTCTACCCCCCGTGTCACCCTTTCCCTCAAGTGCTGTTGACCCCCCCCCCCCCCCTTGACTACCTCAGGTCTTTCATGTCTGTACCTGATCTATGTGAGCAGAGAGTGAGAGCTGTGGGCACACCTGCCCCTGAAGGAGGGAGGGAGAAAACAGGCCAGGTGCATGTAATTTTTGAGCCATGATATTCCATCTATAGAGGGAAGAGCAATGCACCCAGTCTCTCTTTCCTATCCCCCCTGACTGTCGTCCTTTCTCCTTTGCAGAACCTCAAGAAGATCTGCACCAGGTGCATCACATCTGTGTTTAGTTTCCCTCCTCACTTTCATTACAAAGTGTTTCCAAGCAAAACTTCAGGCAGTGCAACTCCAATCTGGTACATGGCTGGCAAATGGTGTGTGGCCATCTTGTACAATCCATTTATAAAAATATCCTCAGTGCCTGGATGTTGAGTTTTAGGTATTTTGATTTGTCAGAGAGGCAGTGTTGTTTAAGAATCTCTGGAGACCAAGGTTCAAATCTCTGTTCAGCTGTGGGACACCACAAGTCACAGCCTCTCAGCCTCAGAGGAAAGCAAAGGGAAACCTTCTCTCAACAAGAGTGTTGGAAACCCGTGTGATACCACCTCATCTGACAGGGAGTTTTTAGAGTACTAGTATGCTTCCACCCCATCTGGAGGACTGATGGGCTCACTGCTCATCAGACAATGCAAGGGAGCTTCCCGTGGAAGTCCTACCCCCAATGAGGTGAAAGTGTCACCAAATGCTTCCCAGGCAACAAGCAGCCTCCTCGCAATGGCAGAGCTTTCTCCATGTGATGGGGAAAGTGTTGAAGAGCTGGAGCTGCGTGCAGAGAGACCCTTTATGAGCATCATATTTATTATTTCTACCTTCATACATTTTTATACGGGAGAGAGATTAAAAGCCTAAATATCATTTTATTTCATTGTGTAAAATTTAGTCCCTTTGAGTCCCCCCATTTTTCTAATTCTATATTATAGCCAAAATTCTGAATTTGATCCTTGAATATTTAAAGAAAGAAATATAACTTCCTGCTTTTCTCCCATGATTTATGTCATTTATGAGAAACCCTGTAAGACTGTTACTCATATAGGGCATTAATTGTTGCACTCTTGCCTTTCACACAACACGACACCAGAGTCCAGTACTCCAATAAAAGAATGTTTATTAAAGAAAGAATATGAAAAGGAAAAAGGAAAATACAAATGAATCAGTAAAGATATAAAATGCAGTTCTCAAAAGAAGCCAGATTTCAGTAGAAGTAATCCAAAAAGGCCAGGTTAGAACACAAAACCAAGGAATCCAAAAGCATAAAATAATCCAAAGATATATCCATGAATATGAAGACAGGAACTTCTCCAAGGTAATTTCTCCAAAGATACATAGGCATGAAGAGGAACATGAAACAGGAACCTTGACAATACATGAACCAAGAACTTGGAATGGTTAACAGCAATCCGATGTCCTTTAGCAATATGGTCTCCTCTGAAAGGCATGAAAGCAAACCACTTAATTTAAGCCCTCCAAGACACCCATGACACCATGCATAACATATCTGGACCTCAAGGTCTTATCTCGAATCCTCTGAGAATATCTAGTTTACCAGTTTTTCGTGCTCTGCGTTCTCAAATCTAATCTATTCTCCCTTAAAAACTCATCATCTTCCTAAGGCCTTTTCTCAAGAGAACTGGTACTTTCATTTTCCCCTGTTGCCTGGGAATTAGCTGAAGAATCCAAAACATCAGCCACGTCTGCCTGCAATTCCCTCCAAATGCTCACAAACTCCTTATTTTGGAATCCATCATCTCCCTCATCTCTGATGTTTGCCAGACTACAAAATTACAGTGCTTTACTGACTATCCAGTAGTAACCCATTATCTCCTTCAGCATAGCTACATGAGGTTTCCTTGGGAACATATTGCTGTTTTCTCTTCTTCTCTAGTACTCCGGATGAAGCTCAAGTGTTCTCTTCTGTGAATAATTCTTTGCACACTTGGGTAAGAAGGGAAAGGCAGGAACATTGTATTTCTGCGAAGAGGAAGGTATCAGGATTTGAAAGGAAATCTCATCTCTTTCTTTTACAGTGTTTCTGGATGGTAACTACTCCACAGCCAGACCTGGATGCAAGAAGTGGGGGGGGGGGGGGGGGCTTTGGGAAGAGTTTTATTAAGAAAGGAAAACCCCTCTATTTTTACAGAGAGGAAAGGGAGGCTCAGCTTTCAGAGGAAGTTTCCCAAAAGGCACTTTGCTCTTTTCTTCTTTCGCAGTGCACCCTGACCAAGATAGGATCAGTAGGAGGGAGCATGGACACACTTTGGAGCTAGCAGTTCTAGGAAGAGAAGTACCCTCTCCCTTTTTTGGGTGGGGGCTGCATCTTCTTATTGAGCTGGAAAAGTCTTTGGGTTTTATGTTCTTCCATTTGTTTTTGTTTTTTTGTTTCTCTTAGTGCACCAACACCCATAAACATCGAGGATTTAGAAGAAGAGGTTAGGACTGCTAGCTCCATAGTGTGTCCATAGCTCCACCTGCTTTTCGCTCCTCAGGAAGATCTGGGAAGAATTCTTTCCTTGTGGCCAGAGGAAGAGATCAAATAAAGACACCTATTTTCCTTATTGCTGGAGGAGGAGAGCAAATAGAGTTGCTCCTGCCAGGTATCCCCCTTTCTCCTTCTCATCTACTTGCTTTAATTTAATTCACAGGTATTTAAGTGAGCGTCCTTGATCTCCTCCAGCGTAGCTACACAAGGTTCCATTGCTAACATTTTGCTGTTTTCTCTTCTTTTCTAGTGAACCAGATGTAGCCAAGGTATCCTCCTCAGAGGACAGTGATCTGGACACTTGGGTAAGGAGGGAAAGGCAGGAGCATTGTACTTCTGCAAAGAGGAAAAAGATCAGAATTTGAACAAAGTCTCCTCTTTCTTTTACACCATTTCTGGATGGTATCAGCACCGCGGCCTGACCCAGATGCAAGGAGTGAAGGCTCCGTTCAAGAGGAGTCCTATGAATCCTGGGTAAGGGGCAAAAGGCAGGAGTACCATCTTTCTGCCAAGGGGAAGGGGAACCCAAGTTTTCAGTGGAAGTCTCCCAAGTGTCACTTTGCTCTTCTCTTTCTTTCACAGTGCACCATCACCAAGAAGTCCGAGGAAGACCTGCACACGGACACACTTTGGGGCCAGCAGCCTCAGAAAGAAAAGTAACTTCTTCTCCCTTTTTGGGTGGGGTTGGGTCTTTGTGTGGAGCTGGGAGAGTCTTTCCAGGAAAGCAGGTTTGGGCTGATCTGGCTGACTGTGTTTGTCGTATCCCAGACAAGCCCTGAACCGTTGGGCCAAACTGAAAATGTTAGACCTGTTGCAAATCATCCAGTGGACATTGCGAATAAAAATACCAACAACAACAACAATAATCATAGTATGAATTGCCCGTCTATTCATTTAGCCCGAGGCGATACACAACATAGTAAAATATATCTATAAAATCACATATTAAAACATATTTGAATTGCAACCCTGAAAGCATATTTCAAAACTTACACATTTTAAAATACATGACATAAAAGTTAAAACACAATAAACACAGAATATGATGTCAAGGCCATAGTTAAAAAAGGATTGAGTTGGCTTGCCAGAAGAGACAGGCAACCTGTGGAATCACTCCTAGATGTTCCTATAAATAGTCTTGCCGACCTGTTTGCAATTAATTACAACGTGTGCACCACCATTGTAAGGTTCTGCAATTCTTGGAAGGGGCACAACTGGCATTTCAGTCAAAGCTGGTACTAAGAATGCCTGTCCATCGCATCTACCTGGACTTACATTTCCTTAGCTAAAAGTGTTTTTGAAGGCATGGAGAAATATATGTCATTCGTGTAATGATAGCCCCTTGCCCCATGCTTCCAGTTGGTCTCTCTTGGCACTTTCATGTAAATGTAGGTGCTATGAACCAGCTTTGAAAGTTAACTAAACTTTGATCAGGACACCCGCTTCTAGAACGAGCAATAAAGAAGAGAGGGATAATTTACTGAAGTTCACAAGGGATTTTCAAAGTTCACAGGGCCTCCACCCAACGTTCAGTGTGCGTGCAAATAAAGATTAGTGTAGTCCTCGCAGATAAAGTGACATTGTCGTCAAAGGTTTAAAACAAAAGACAGTGTTTCAAATGGTCCTTGGTTACAAGGTGACTTGATTCTTTACTTGAGTAGTTGCATTTTCTATGTGTAAAAGATGGTAGGAAGAGACATGGAAACACAGACCTCAGCCAATACCGCTAGCCAACTGGGAACTTATTTGGAACAAAAAACTAAATGACACATATGCAGCAGATTTAAAACAAAATTGGTTGAAAATGTTCCACCGGTGGTACATCACACCGAGAAAATTAAGTGTAATGTATAAAAATATACTAAAGAACTTTTGGAAATGTAATGACCAAGACGGTAGTTTCTTTCATATGTGGTGGACTTGTAAAGAATCCCAAAAATATTGGAAATCAATACATGGAGAATGTCAACAGATCCTCAAGAAAAATTTCCCAAAGAAGCCAGAATACTATTTACTAGGAATAACTAATTCAGATTTAATAGTAGATTCAAATGAAGACATTTTATACGTGTATTTGATTACAGTTGTTAGGATTATTTATGCGAAACACTGGAAACAGAAGAAAATACCAGGTATAGACAAGTGGATAAATAAAATAAGGGAGATAAAAGATATGGACAAATTAACTTTTTTATTAAAGAAAAGCTCAGGAAACTCGACCAAACAGACAAACTGCTCACAGATAGAGGAATACGAAAGAAATGAGAAATTTTATTAAATGGAAACATCAGAAAAATTGACTCAATTTATGCTAAAGTCAAGAACTTTTCTTTTTTTTTACTTTCAGTATAGAACACTATTGAATGAATATGCTTAAAACCCGCAAAGAATTAGATGGAAGTCACTATACTTTTTTCTCTTCTTTTTCTCCTTTTCCTATTTTTTCCTACTTTTTCTTCATGTTATTGTTCTCCCATTTTACATGGATAAATAAAATATCCTCTTTCCCCTTTTAATCCAAATAAAACTGTATATGAAAAATAAAGAAACATAGACCTCAGCGGATGTTCCTGTGCTCTTTGCTGTTGTCTTAAAGAGTGGGCAATGAAAAGAGACTTGTACAAAATGATAGAAGCACTTCAGTTCTGTAGCAAAAATGTCTTAAACACTCTGTATCTCATAGGGCCCAATCCTGAGGTAAAATCTATGATAATACTAAATATATACTTGCAACCAATGGGTCCATTTGGTGGGAACATGGCAGGGGCCTTCCCAGTGGCTGTTCTCAGACCCTGAAAGTCCCTTCCTAAACAGGGGATCCGGGCATCCCTGTAATGTTTTTCCACAATTGGGTGGAGACTTTGTTCTTCCAAGAGATCTTTGTATCTTGATTTTGCAGGCCATGTATAATGTATCGGAGTCTTGTTTCTTTTAGTTATTCTTTAATTTGTTATCTAATTAATTCTATGTTTTAATTGTCTAAATGTTTGTTTCTGTTCTATGTTTAATATGATTTTAATTGGTTTAAGTTATGGTTACATGTTATCATTTTAGTCATTATGCTTGGTTTTGTATATATGTTAGCATTGAATCTTGCCATTACTTGATGTACACTGCTTTGAGTCTCCCCAAAGGTGAGAGAAGTGGTATATAAACGCGGTAAATAAATATCACTGGTTTCAAATTTTGTTGGGCAACTACCCTATTTGTATGGATTCAGAAAGGGGCCATTGCTTCCCCAGAGCTTGGTGCCCCGTAGTTTACACTGTTGCTTTAAGAACGCAGTTCCGAACCAGACCAGTGCTGCCCATTCCGTTGCCGAGGTCAAGGTGAAACATTCTGTTTCCCAGTCTCAGCCTGTCTCCCACCATTTTCTGATTCTTCTGTCTCTGCCCATCAATTACAAAAATGCCCTTAAGAAGACTCCTTAACGTAAGTGTTTGGCCCTTTGGCACTGGTGGGGGCGGGAGGGGGGGGAGGGGAAGCAGGAAAGAGAGGTAAAAGGTTAACAAATAAAAGAGAAAAAGGGGGAGGGGTAGTTAATGGGCTAAATTGTTAATGGGCTTCCGGGTGTGCGACAATGCATTGGGTAGCCTTCATCAGCTATAGTTTCATATATAGGGTTATCATGGTGTTTTGGGGGGGACTTAAATCCTAGCTCAATGTGGAGTCATGAAAAAAAAAGTTTCTGAACATTTTTACAATTCAAACCATCATTTTCAGCAAGCATTGCAAATGCTCATTTATTTTCAGGAAAAACTTGGTTTTTAGAGCTACTTTATAGACCAATATGCCCAGTGCCATGCAAAATGCCTTGGACATAAAGTGGGTGGAAATAGCCCTGGTCTAGATCACCAGGAGGGGAAATTATGTGAGGTGAGGTGGAATAGTCCATCTGAATAAAGGTTTGGGGACATTTGGGGTTCAAGCTACCATGGGAAGAGCACAGGCCCCAAAACAGCTGTTCTCGCAAGGCGACTCCCTCCTCTTCCTTCTGACCTTGTCCTCCTTTCTCCTTTACAGAACATCAGGAAGTTTTGCGACTCATGTTTTCCATGTTGTCGGAGGAGGAGAGCAAACAAAGTGGCTCCTGCCAGGTATCCCCCTTTCTCCTTCTTGTCTACTTGTTTTAGTTTAACTCATGGGTATTTTAGTAAGCATCCTTGATCTCCTTCAACATAGTTCCACAAGATTCAGTTGCTGATATTTTGCCGTTTTCTCTTCTTTTCTAGTGAACCAGATGTAGCCAAGGCATCCTCCTCCGAGGACAGTGATCTTGACACTTGGGTAAGGAGGGAAAGGCAGGAGCACCGTACTTATGTGAAGAGGAGGGGATCAGAATGTGAACAAAGTCTCTTCTCTCTCGTTTACAGCGTTTCTGGAGGGTATCAGCACCGCAGCCAGGTCAGGCCGCAAGGAGCGAGGACTCCCTTCAAGAGGAGTCCTTTGAATCCTGGGTAAGGAGCAAAAGGCAGGAGTACTATTTCTCTGCCAAGGGGAAGGGGAGGGCAAGCTTTCAGAGGAAGTCTCCCAACAGTCACTTTGCTCTTTTCTTTCACAGTGCACCATCACCAAGAGACCTGATGAAGACCAGAGCACGGACACAGTTTGCAGCCAGCAGTCTCAGAAAGAGAAGTAACTTATCCTTTTTTGGATGGGGGTTGGGTGTTTGTGTGGAGCTGGGAGAGTTTTTGGGCTTTATGTTCTCACTTTTTTTGTTTTTCTTAGTGAAACAACAGCTTTGAAAATTGAAGATTTGGAAGACTAGATAAGAGCCTGAGACTGCTGGCTCCAAACTGTGTCCGGAGTTCATGCCCAGGATTCATTGGACTCCTCAGTAATGGGGTCCTCGCTCCTTTCCTCCTGACTTGGCTGCGGTGCTCATACCATCCAGAAACGCTGTATCAAGCGATTGTCATCTACTTGGTAAACAAATCCTTTTTTTTATATTGTGTGTGATTTCTATAGTTTATTTTTTAATACAAAATAAGAAGTAGTATAATGCTCCTGCCATTTGCTTTTGCTCCTTACCCAAGACTCATGTAAATGTTTTTATCTCAACAGGCGTAACTTACAGAATGCTGTTTGGAAGTTGAAGAATTTTTTTTTACATTGCCAGAGTTTGCATTTAAGACCAAAAAGGAAGGAAGGAAGGAACGAAGCAAAGAAGATATATAATTTTTGTGTAATTTCTATAAATTATTTATTTTTAAAATAAAAATTTTTAAAGTAGTAAATTGCTCCCGCCTTTTTCTTTCACCCCTTACACAAGAGTCAAGAACGCAATCCAAGGAAGAATTCTCAAATTGGTCTGAAGCGTTCAAGAAGAAAAGAAAACAGCAAGATGACCGCTACTGACATCTGAAGGAGATCAAGGATACATTAGCACAGATACATTGTTGGAAAGCTCCTGGAAACTATGTAGATGACGATGAATTGTCGAATCTTTCATGGCCGGTTGTGTTTCTTCATCAGCTTCCCTATGCAGAGGAGCTACAAGATCAAGAACAGGCCATGAGAGGAAAGACAGAGATCCACCCAGAGGAAAAGTGTTCCCTCCCATACATCAAGGGAACCACTGACCACATAGGGAAGCTGATGAAGAAACACAACATACAAACTACTTTAACCAGAGAAGTCTGCCATAGCAGAGCACCTGATAAACCAATCTGGACACAGCATATTATTTGAGAACACAGAAATGCAGGATCACTCTAACAATTTCCATGTCAGGCTACACAGAGAAGCCAATTTCAACAGAAAGTAGGAAACCATGAAAATGAAAAAATCTGGCTACCAGTATTTTTTTTAAAACCTCTAAATTCATAACAGTAAATAAAGAACAACACTCAAAAACAGGGGAATTCCAGACAAGAAAGGTCCAGGTAATCACTTCCCAACAAAGGATTCCCCCAAGCAGTAAGAAGCCAGACCTTGAAACTGCAAGGCCATGAAATGCTAATCAAGGTGGCCAGTTGCAACATTTTCACCTACCTCAAACAGACAATATTTAAAGAAAGATCTGGCCTGCCCTTGTTCCTATTACCGTACCTCCTCTTCTGCCTCTCAGATCTCGCTTCTGAAGATCGCAGTGAAGCGATGCAGGTGCCCATGTGCGAGATCTGAGAGGCAGAGAAGGAGGTATGGTAATAGGAAATTGACTATATTGAAATCAAATCTAATGCTTTTAAATTTTTTATTTGGTGTGTGTTGGAAGAGGGGTAGTCTTATATGGTGAGTATATCCCAAACTCTATATTTTAACTGGAAAAGTAGGGGGTCGCCTTATACGCCCAGTTGATTATATGCCGGAATATATGGTAACTTCTTCTGACTTTTTGGTTGGGGTTGGGTCTTCTTACATTTTTTTTCTCTCTGACCGCACCAACACCCATCAGGGATTCAGAAGAAGAAGAGCCTGGGAACATAGCTCCACCTGCTTTTCGCTCCTTACTCAGGTTTCATAGTAAGGTCTCCTAGTATGGAGATACAATGGAGCCAGCAATCAAACAGCTCCTCACAGGCAGAGCTAGGTAACTTCTTCTCATATCCTGCGAGGGGATTGGGTCTCCTTGTTGGGGGCCCTGACCAGCCATGCAATATACTGCACAGTGCTAAGGGATGGTGTGACCAGGTTCACTTTATAGCTGACATGGGGCACCTTCTCACCCTCCACAGGACCAGGGCAGCATGGGTCAAAATCTGTTCTTTCAACAGAAAAAGAGATAGAGACCCTGCATTCAGAGGCAGTGGGTTGGCAGTTAGAGGAGTCTTTGGATTTTTGTTCTTACATCAGGATGATTTCTCTTAGTGCACAGACATCTTTGGAGATTGAGGATAATGAAAAACAAAAACAACCTTCTAGCCATTGGATAAAGAAGACTGACCTCCCAATAGGAAGGGCCTAGATGGGCATTCAGGTCTCCTCCATTTCAAGAGGTGGAGCTACGCAGAATACTACAGGATGGGGAGGTCTGTGGCTCATGGCCAACCATAATATTGGCCACTTTCTAATCAAGGTATACTTTTCTAATAGTGCTCCAGAGGTTCAGAAAGAAAGTGATCACTTTCAGCCAGATAGGCCATGTGTAGGCTCCCATGGAGGATTGGGTGGACAATGTGAGCAGCTCTGAAAAGTGAGAATGGGAGACTTCACCACCCTTGGATCAAGGTGCATTGTTCTACTGGAAAGAGAAGTTAATCCCATCTGAGTGTCCAAGGTCAATGTTCATCTGGCTGATGATTCTTCTCCTCCACGTCTGCTCTCAGGATTACCCACTGTGAAGAAAGAGAAGAATGTGAACAAGATGAGGCCCAATTCACTTCAGTGTCAATCCATCTGGACAAGAGAAGATATGAGGCTAGAGGACACTTTAGACAGAAAACTATGCAAGAGCTTGTATGTTCAGCCAAAACCATCAAAACCGATCAGGGCTATATGAGAGGAGCTTTTCAAGGAAACAGAACAAATGACCATCCTCCACTGAGTTGCAACACTATTCAAAATGTTGGGAGAGAGCATCTATGAAGAAGCGATCCTCCAGTTGTACTATTTAAAAATCAAACATGCAAGAGATGAGGAGGAGAGACCCGAGAGAACAATTTGGCTCTCTCTCTCATTAAATAATGCCACCTCTGAATTACAGCTAGAATGCAATGCCTTTGAGCAAATGCAGAGATCTGTTGTGTGTCTTTTAACAGACCGCATCCTCAGGCAGAGAAAAATGAAATGTCTCTTTTTACCAAAAAAGCTGGAGCCACATTTACATCTATTGGATATGCATCACTTTCGGCATCCAGATAAAGTCCTAAATCACTCTTTTACCAAAAAAGCTGGAGCCACATTTACATCTGTTGGACGTGTATCACTTTCGGCATCCAGATAAAGTCCCGAATCACTCTTTTACCAAAAAAGCTGGAGCCACATTTACATCTATTGGATGTGTATCACTTTCTGCATCCAGGTGGACTTGAGTAATTTAGGACTTTATCATAAAAAGTCAGATATTCCTGTACTGCCTCTTTAACTATGCTGTGCTGCGTCCCCCCATTGCATCCTTTGCTCCATCATCCCAAAGTTGAGCATCATTAACCTTTAGGTACTATGGATAAATGTTCTTGTTCAGTTGACTGTGATAACCCAGCTGCTATTTAGAGTTGTTATTTCTTTAAAATATCTGTGGAACTAGGGAACATCCAAGTGAGAGTCTATATTGCAAGGATAAAAATAATCTGTCAGCATGATATCTAGTAACCCTGTCTGTCAGGGTTGATTGTAATAACTTCATAAATTCTGACAGCCAATATAAAACTGCTAGGTTCCTTCTCTCTATTATTTTTTTTCCATATTAGTAATAGTGGCCACCTATCTCTGTTATGGAGGAAGGGCAATGTCAGCCCAATATTATAAAAAAGGGTGAGGAAGAATACATCAAATTATAGTCATATCCTAGCTATTTAAATACAAAGCTTACCACTTGGAGGCAGGGTTAACATATTTTGGATAATGAACAGACAGACTTTAGAATGCTAGTTCTTGATCAAATCCTAAATCACTTGGCAGAGAATTATAGAAACACGTTTGGAAATTGCTTGTTTGTTGCATTCACAGATGTGAAATTTGCCTAATCTGAGCAAATTGTGGTGTAAAGGCCCATATACATGAACATTTAACTCTGAAAAGAGGGTAGAGGATCACTTCTGTAGAAAATGTTATTGTTGTTGTTACAGTAGTAGTACTATCCTATTTTCTTTTCCAAAAGGAGACTGCAGGGTGCATGGAGCTGATTCGGGTTAAGAAGCCTTGAACCATATTAAAAGTTATGGATTGCTCCAGTTTTCTCCAAATTCCATAGTAGGGCTTTATAAACTATTGGGCCAGTTCTGATAAAGAATAAGACAGAACTGTTTATATGGCCATTCATATTCCCTGGGCTCAGGCAGCCCATGGATACAGAATAGCACTCACCGCTTCATCCCTGTTCTCACTGCAGTGCTGACCACTAGCCTCAAAATGGCCCATGGGCATGACTTATCACCTGGAGTGATCTCTGTAAGAGTGAATGTAGAAGTGGGGAAGAAATGAGCAATTTTTAATGAGAACAGGAGGGATCCCTTCTCACTGGACATAACACAATGCTCTATAATACATTTCACAGAAGCAAAGCCTAGTGTGATAAGGCAACAATTCCCCCCAAACCCCTGCAGTATGTTCAGTTGGTAACAGGAATTCTCTGTGCCAAGTTTGGTCCCGGTCCATCATCGATGGGATTTGTAGTGGTTTGATTGCAGGTGAACTATAAATCCCAGTACCTAAAACTAACAAATGTCAAGGCTAATTTCACCCAAAATCCACCAGTATTAAAATTTGGACATATTGGGTATGCATGCCTAATTTGGCCTAGATCCATTGTTTGCATTTACAATGCTCTCTGGGTGTAGGTGAACTATAATTCCTATAAATCAATGTGAATTTCCCCCAAAATCCTACTGCAGTTTTTGCTGGTCATGAGGATAGCTCCAGGTCCATCGTTGGTTGGATCCAGAGTGCTGTTTGGTTGCAGGTGAACTATACATTACAGTACCTACAACAACTATAAATCTAGGTGAATTCCCCCCCCCCCCCAAGTATGTTCTGTTGGTCACGGGGGTTCTGTGTGCAAAATGTGGTCCAGGCCATTGTCAGTGGTGATCACAATGCTGTGTCTTAATGCAGGGTGAACTACAATTTCCATCCTATGGAGTCAGTTCCTCAACCCCCTAAAGAATGTTCAGTTGCTGATCAATTCCTGTTTGCTGTGTGCTATAGGAAAGGCAGTGGGATCTTGCAAAGGGTTATGGGAGAGCCAGTGGACAGAGTCATGCAAATTCCACACCAATTGAGAGAGAAAGGAACCCTGGGAGGTGTCTTTGGTGGAGGAAAACAGAAAATATAAGCTGAAATGGTCCCGTATAAAAGACTTCACTTGGGTAGTGGGCAAGGTTGGCATTTGTGGAGGACATTGGTAGGGCTCTTGGACATGTTCATGGTAACCTGCAATGTCAGTTTTGGGAGGGCCAGGGGCGTCTCCTGCTCAGTGGGAACTATAGCCAGTTGTGGAGGCTGGGCTATGTCTGTGTAAGGGGACACCCCATCACGTACACACATACACAGACAGACAGACAGCTAGCTAGATAGATACAGTGGGGGGAAAGTATTTAGTCAGAAAACAATTGTGCAAATTTCCCCACTTAAAAAGATGAGAGCGGCCTGTAATTGACATCATAGGTAGACCTCAACTATGAGAGACAACACGAGAAAATGCATCCAGAAACACTCAATGTCTGATTTAAAAAAAATTATTTACAAATTATGATGGAAAGTAAGTATTCGGTCCATCAAATCTCACATCTCACCACACTAAAACAGTAGATGTGGCTCTTAATGAGACATGCTGCATTATCACAGGGTGTCTGCGCCCCACACCACTGGAGAAATTACACTGCTTAGCCGACATCCGCCGGGAAGTAGCAGCCAATAGTGAAAGGACCAAGGCAGAGACATCTCCAGCTCATCCCGTTTGGGTATCAGCCAGCACGTCAACAACTTAAATCAAGACATAGTTTTCTTAGATCTACAGAGACACTCGCTGGAACACCCCAGCAAGCAAGAGTCCAAAAGTGGCAGGCCCAAACCCAGCACCTCAATCCATGGGTGATACCAGATGAGAGACTCCCCCCTGGGCACACAGAAGACTGGGTGACTTGGAAGGCGCTGAACAGACAGCGCTCTGGCACCACGAGATGCAGAGCCAATCTTAAGAAATGGGGCTACAGGGTGGAATCCTCGGCATGCGAGTGCGGAGAAGAACAAACCACAGACCACCTGCTGCAATGCAACCTGAGCCCTGCCACATGCACAATGGAGGACCTTCTTGCGGCAACACCAGAGGCACTCCAAGTGGCCAGATACTGGTCAAAGGACATTTAACCAACTACCAAGTTTGCAAAATCTGTGTTTTTGTTTTTTTAATCTGTGTGTTTGTTTTGTTCTGTTAGAATTGTAACACAATGGTATGGTTGCTGATGACACGATAAAAAAAATTGGTCCATAACAAAAGTTCATCTCAATACTTTGTTATATATCCTTTATTGGCAATGACAGAGGTCAAACACTTTCTGTAAGTCCTCACAAGGTTGGCACACACTGTTGCTGGTATGTTGGCCCATTCCTCCATGCAGATCTCCTCAAAAGAAGTGATGTTTTAAAACTGTCGCTGAACAACACGGACTTTCAAATCCCTCCAAAGGTTTTCTATAGAGTTGAGATCTGGAGGCTGGCTAGGTCACTCCAGGACCTTGAAATGCTTCTTATGAAGCCGCTCCTTCATTGGCCTGGCGGTATGCTTGGGATCATTGTTATGCTGAAAAACCCAGCCATGTTTCATCTTCAGTGCCTTTGCTGATGGAAGAAGGTTTGCACTCAAAAGTTCACAATACATGGCCCCATTCATTCTTCCATGTATATGGATCATTCACCCTGGTCTCTTTGCAGAGAAACAGCCCCAAAGCATGATGTTGAGGTCTACCTATGATGTTAATTACAGGCCTCTCTCATCTTTTTAAGTGGGAGAACTTGTACAATTGGTATCTGACTAAATACTTATTTTCCCCACTCTAGATAGCTATCATGTCCCCTCTCAACCTCCTCTTATTTCAAATGTTTAAAAGCAATGTTTTTGAATTTGGAAAGATTAGCTGTTTATGAGAAACGTTGCCCGGGGGACGCCCGACTGTATTTACTCAGTCTTCGAGAAGGCTTTTTCCATGTCCACTCCTCTTGGCGTCCCTTCAGCCAAAGCAAGGGCATTCCTCTGGGCAGCTAAACCAGGAAATCCCAACTGGATGCTGCCCCCCTCTCCCCCGCGAGGGTCTTCCTCCCGGGGCAAACGAAGAATGGGCAACTTAGAAGTCCCTTAACAGACTCAGAAGCGGTGGGCAGCTCAAAAGACAACCTGGCAAAATGGCACTACCTAAAAGAATCCCACACCTTATGTGACTGTGGAGCAGAACAGACAACTCGACATCTGTATGCTTGTCCACTGTGTCCTGCCTCATTTACAGAGGAGTAATTGTTGGAGGCTATTTATTTATTTAAAACATTTATACAGACAATAGTGAAGGCTCACTAATAGTGAAGGCTCACTATTTGGAGCCATGGAGAAGAACAACTCAACAGGTTCCTGGAACATCTTAACAGCATCCACCCAAACATCCAGTTCACCATGGAAAAAGAAAATGAAGGAAGACTGCCTTTTCTAGATGTCCTAGTCATCCGCAAACCAGATCAACAATTGGGTCACAACGTTTACAGAAAACCCACACACACACACACAGATAGATATCTACATAAAAACTCCAACCATCACCCAAGTCAAAAAAAGAAGCACAATTAAAGCCTTGGCAGACTGTGCAAAAAAGAATCTGCGAACCCCACCTCCTTCAAGGTGAACTGAACCACCTAAACTGGGCTCTACAGGCCAATGGATACTCCACCTCAGACATCAGAAGAGCTGCAAGACCGAGAACAAGCCACGAGAGTAAAGATGAAGATCCACCCAGAGGAAAAGTGTTCTTGCCATACATCAAGGGAACCACTGACCGCATAGGGAAACTGATGAGGAAACACAACATACAAACCACTTACAGACCCACTAAGAAAATCCAACAAATGCTTCGTTCAGCAAAGGACAAGAGGGATCCTCTCACCTCTGTAGGAGTCTACCATGTACCATGCAGCTGTGGACAAGTCTACATAGGGACCACCAAACGCAGCGCCCAGACACGCATCAAGGAACATGAAAGGCACTGCAAAGTACTCCAACCAGAGAAGTCAGCCATAGCAGAGCACCTGATAAACCAACTTGGACACAGCATATTATTTGAGAACACAGAAGTGCTGGACCACTCCAACAACCACCATGTCAGACTACACAGAGAAGCCATTGAAATCCACAAGCATGTGGACAATTTCAACAGAAAGGAGGAAACCATGAAGATGAACAAAATCTGGCTACCAGTATTAAAAAACTCAAAAATTACAACAGCAAAACAACAGAGGGGAAACAAACAGGCACATAAAATCACTCTCAACAAGAGATTCCCACCAGGCGTTTCCAGGCCATTGAATGCAAATCAAGGTGATCAGCTGAAACATTCACACCTAGCCCCAGCAGACAGGGGTCCTTTGTCTCACCCTGGTCATTCCACAGATATATAAACCCATTTTTCCTACTTCCAACAGACCTCACTACCTCTGAGGATGCTTGCCATAGATGCAGGCGAAACATCAGGAGAAAAATTGCCTCCAGAACATGGCCATATAGCCCGGAAAAACTTACAACAACCCAGTGATTCCAGCCATGAAAGCCTTCGACAATACACTTTATCACTGATTGCGTTCCCTCATGTCTCCTTGAAAGCCCTATACCAGTTATATCCTACCTTGGTGATACCCAGCGTTATTATTTTAAATTTTAAACTATTACATTTGGCCCGGCCATAGGTTTTTAAATGCTTGTGTGTCACTGTTTATTGTTTATGCGATTTATATTAATTGTATTATACTGGGTTGTTGTAGGTTTTTTCGGGCTGTATGGCCATGTTCTAGAGGCATTCTCTCCTGACGTTTCGCCAGCATCTATGGCAAGCATCCTCAGAGGTACTGAGGTCTGTTGGAAGTAGGAAAAAGGGTTTATATATCTGTGGAAAGACCAGGGTGAGACAAAGGACTCTTGTCTGCTGGAGCTAGGTGTGAATGTTTCAACTGACCACCTTGATTAGCATACAATGGGCTGACTGTGCCTGGAGCAAACTTTTGTTGAGAGGTAATTAGATGTCCCTGCCTGCTTCCTCTCTGTTGTTGTGCTGTTGCAATTTTAGAGTTTTTTTTAATACTGGTAGCCAGATCTTGTTCATTTTCATGGTTTCCTCCTTTCTGTTGACATTGTCCACATGCTTGTGTATTTCAATGGCTTCTCTGATTGTTTTTGTTATTACTTTTGTTATTGATGTACTGTGGGCTTGGCCTCATGTAAGCTGCACCAAGTCCCTTGGGGAGATGGTAGGTAAAGGTAAAGGTAGTCCCCTGACATTAAGTCCCCTGACTCTGGGGTGTGGTGCTCATCTCCATTTCTAAGCCGAAGAGCCAGCGTTGTCCGTAGACACCTCCAAGGTCATGTGGCCGGCATGACTGCATGGAGCGCCGTTACCTTCCCGCCGGAGCGGTACCTATTGATCTACTCACATTTGCATGTTTTCGAACTGCTAGGTTGGCAGAAGCTAGGGCTGACAGCGGAAGCTCACGCCGCTCCCCGGAATCGAACCTGCGACCTTTCCATCAACAAGCTCAGCAGCTCAGTGCTTTAACCCTCTGCGCCACCGGGGGCTATATAAATAAAGTTTTATTATTATTATTATTATTATTATTATTATTCTGCAAGCTAAACACACCCAGCTCCTTAAAGGGTTTGGTTTTCAAATCTTTTGTGATTTTTATTGTCCTTCTCTGGATGTGTTGCAGCTTGTCAATATTTCTCTTTGAATTGTGGTGTGCAGAACTGGACACGGTATTCCAGGTGAGGCCTTACCAAAGCAAGCTATGACTTCCCTGGATTGTCCCTCCTCTTTGAAGAGGATGCCTCATGAAACGCCATGAAGGAGATGACTGGCCCTCTTGTGGAATGAAGTCTTTCAGAGAGAGATGTGGGGGGGGGGGGGGGGCTTTGCATCTTCTCCTTCGCGAGCGAGGCACGTGAGGGCAGAGTGGCGAAGCCGCGCGCGCGCCCCGACTTCCCAGCCGAGGCCTGTCAACAAGGCGGCCTTTCCTTCCCTCCCGCCTGCTTGGGAGAGACCCTCAGGGAGGGAGCCAGGCTCGGCCCTGTCCCGCCCCCGCCCCGACAGCCCCGCCCCCGGCCTCGTTCTCCCGGCAGAAGCAGCAGCAGCAACAACACTGGCGCCTGCTTGGAGCTGCCCAGGCGGTGAGGTGAGTGCGGCGCCCCTCTGGAGGCTCCATTTTGAGGGGGAGAGGCGAGGTGGCCCCGAGGCTTCGTTCTCGAGGGCGGGGCTCCAGGCGGGGATGCCAGGCGAGCGGAGGAGGGGCACATCTGGCCGGGAGGGGCCTTCCTGAGGGGAGAAGGGAGCGCGCCTCGCCTCACAGGGCCACCGAGGGGAGCCCTCAGCGCCTCCAGAACCGCACGGGGAGAACCGCACGCGCAGCACGCGACAGGCCTCCTTTTTACACCCCCATCGAATTAGGGCAGTTCGAAAGGGGGAGGGGGACTTTCCGGAAGTGAAGCGTCAGCCTCCTCCAGATGTGGCTGCAGGGACCTCACGTCCCCCCGCGCATGCGCCTTGCAGAGTCTCTGAGAACTGAACCAAAGGACGTGGGGCTACTCTTGGCAGTTTGAAAAGGCAGGGGGAAGAAGAGGGGAGGCGCTTCTCCGTGTCTGAGGCTGGTCTATAGTGCCAGGCATGGGCAAACTTCAGTCCTCCAGGTGTTTAGGACTTCAACTCCCACAATTCCTAACAGCCTCAAGCCCCTTCCTTTCCCTCAGCCACTAGGCCAGTGGTTCTCAACCTGTGGTGGGTCCCCAGATGTTTTTGGCATACAACTCCCAGAAATCCCAGCCACTTTATCAGCTGTTCAGATTTCTGGGAGTTGAAGGCCAAAAACATCTGGGGACCCCAGGTTGAGAACCACTGCACAAGGTGGTTAGGAATTGTGGGAGTTGAAGTCCTAAACGCCTGGAGGGCTGAAGTTTGCTCATGGCTAGGAATGTGGTGGAGGCTCCTTCTTTGGAAGCTTTTAAACAGAGGCTGGATGGCCATCTGTCAAGGGTGATTTGAATGCAATATTCCTGCTTCTTGGCGGGGGGTTGGACTGGATGGCCCATGAGGTCTCTTCCAACTCTTTGATTCTATGATTCTATGACACAGTGTGGCCCTCCTTACTTACTTAGGCAATCCCTTGTTGTCCGAGTAGGATAGTTTTCCAAGATCACTGTACTGGTGTGTGCATAGGTGACTGCGCAGCCCTATTCTTGACCTGCATCTTCTTCCGCAGTGAGGGCATTGATTTCCAGGTGGAAGTCGATCCTGGTCGGGGTTGGCTTGATGCACCTTCCTCTTGGCACATTTCTCTCTTTCGCCTACCATTCATGCCTCTTCAAATTCTACAGCACTGCTGGTCACAGCTGGCTTCTAGTTGGAGCACTCAAGGGCCAGGGCTTCCCAGTTCTCAGTGTCTATGCCAGAGTTTTTAAGGTTGGCTTTGAGCCCATCGTTAAATCTCTTTTCCTGCCCACCAACATTCCGTTTTCCGTTCTTACGTTCGGAGTAGAGCAACTGCTTTGGGAGACAGTGGTTGGGCATCTGGACAATATGGCCGGTCCAGTGGAGTTGATTGTGGAGGACCATCGTTTCAATGCTGGTGGTCTTTGCTTCTTCTAGCACACTGACATTTGTTCACTTGTCTTCCCAAGAGATTTGCAGGATTTTCCAGAGGCATCGCTGATGGAATTGTTCCAGGAGTTGCATGTGACATCTGTAGACAGTCCACATCTCGCAGGTGTATAGCAGCGTTGGGAGGACAATAGCTTTATAAACAAATACCTTGGTATCCTTACAGATGTCCTGGTCCTCAAACAATCTCTGCTTCATTCAGAAAAAAGCTGCACTCGCAGAGCTCAGGCAGTGTTGTATTTCAGTGTGAATGTTGACTTTTGTGGAGAGGTGGATGCTAAGGTAGCAAAAATGATCAACATTTTCTAATGTTACACCATTAAGCTATATTTCTGGCAGTGGAGAGGGATCGGCTGGTGACTGCTGGAAGAGCACTTTGGTTTCCTCGATGTTCAATGACAGGCCGAGCTTCTCGTATGCTTCTGCGAAGGTGTTTAGAGTGGCTTGTAGGTCTTCTTCTGAATGTGCACAGATGATGTTGGCATCAGCATACTGGAGTTCTATAACAGATGTTGTAACCTTGGTTTTGGCTTTCAGTCTGGAGGCTGGTCTATAGTGCCAGGCATGGGCAAACTTCGGCCCTCCGGGCATTTAGGACTTCAACTCCCACAATTCCTAACAGCCTCAGGCCACTTCCTTTCCCCCTTCAGCCGCTAACTAGGAATTGTGGGAGTTGAAGTCCTAAATGCTTGGAGGGCCAAAATTTGCTCATGGCTAGGAATGACACTTTGTGGCCCTCCAGATGTTTGAGACTCCAACCCCACCCAAGAAACCCTAGTCAGCTTATCCAATGTCAAGGAATTCTGGGAGATGGAGTTCAAAACAAGTGGAGGGCCACACACTTTTTACACCACTGCACTGCCCTGGCTCAGTGTAATGGGGCGCTGCAAATTGTCTTTGTTTCCAACATCTTCAGTTCAGCCTTCTCTGTCAAAGTGATGGTGCCTCCTGACGCTACAACTTCCATGATCTCATACAACTGAGCCATGGCAGGGAAAGTGACACCAAACTGGTTTGTCATTTATATACAATAATTTTTTTAAAAAAACTTTAAGTGGAGGGATGCTTCACAGTCCCTCGGACTGTTGTGGGTCTGGACTATAGTTTGAAACAAACTAGAACAAATTCTTATGCACTGCACATATCTTATTTGCAATACCAAAAGCCAAGAAAGAACAATACAACTTCAACTTCCACAATTCCTAACAGCCTCAAACGACGAACACTTATAAACAACATAAACTCACCAGTATTTCAATGGGAAGTGTGGGTTTACTTTTGGCTGATGAGATAGTTAAGGTAATTAAGATTGTTGTTGTGTGCCCTCAAGTTGTTTCAGACTAAGGGCAACCTTAAATCTAAGGTTTAGGACAGGGACCGGGTGAATAACCTTGAAGGGCCACATCTGGCCCACACGCCTTAGTTTGGGGTCCCTTGGTGTAGGTGCACCCTTTGATGGGTCTAGCTATGCAATGGAAATGTGTTCATTTGTCAGGTTATCACAAATTGAGAAGGTACCTAAGAAAGTGTATTTGCTGTTTCTGCAAGATTTCTGCAAACTCGGAGTTCTGTTGGTTAATGGAGAGCTTTCCAAACTTGTGTGTTGTGCTACATTAGTGTGTCGGCTGCAGTGTCTAGGTGTGTCATGCGAATGTAATGAGAAACCTCTGAGTCTATGTGAAATTAGAAATCCCAATTTGCATTCATTTCTGTGCAACAAAGGTTCCAATAAATATGGTGTACTAGTATATTTCCTTGGGAGAATCGTGATAATGTATGTTATGATCTTATAAATCATATATTTTAAAAATATAAATGTTTTTTTGTGTCCTCATACATTCGTTATTACAATTTATGTATGTATCAGCAGCTCTTATAAGGGGCTGGTTTAAGCTCCACTTTGCTAGTAAAACCTAACAAAATGATGAATGTCTAAAAAGTGTGTTTCCAACATGAAATGTTTAGAAGGCTCTGGGTTAATGGGAAGTTGCACAGGGAGAAATAAGGGAGAGAGGCTGGGAACTGGAGAAAGGTCCTGGATTTTGTGGCCACACTCCAACCAATGCATTAAGCTGTTTCAGAGAGAAGATAGATTGATGGCAGATTAGAATCCTTTGCAACACAGTTGGCTCTGTACTGGCGATCTCTTGAGCTGTCACTTGGTATTCCAGAACAGTTCTGCAACACATAAAATCACTGAGTTGGAAGAGATCACTCGGGCTATCCAATGGACCCCCCCCCCCCCGCGATGTAGGAAACAGACAACCAAAGCACCCCCAACAGATAACCATCCAGCCTCTGTTTAAAAATCTCCAGAGACGGAGTCTCCACCACACTTCAAGGCAGTGAGTTCCACCGTTGAACAGCTCTTGCAGTCAGGAAGTTCTTCCTAATGTTTAGGTGGAAGCTCTTTTCCTGCAATTTGAATCCATTGCTTCAAAGTCTCTAGGGAGGCAATTCGAAGGCACACAACTCTCTAGGGCAGCAGAAAACAAGCCTACTCCCTCTTCCTTGTGACAGCCTTTCACATTTTTGATCATTGCTATTATGATTCCTCTCAACCTTCTCTTCTTCTATCAAAAGATAGAGTATGGTTTTCAGACCTTTGATCATTTTAGTCACCCTCCTTTGGACATGTTCCAGCTTGTCAATATCTTTCTTGAATTGTCGTACCCAAAATTGGACACAGTATTCCTGGGGATGTCTGACCAAAGCAGAATAGATTGCTTACTTCCCCTGATCTAGACCAGGGGTCCTCAAATTTTTTTAAGATGAGGATTGGTCACAGTTCCTCAGACTGCTGGGGGGCTGGACTACAGTCTGAAAAAAGCATGAATTAATTCCTATGTACACTGGACATATGGACATATCTTATTTGTAGTGCAAAATAACATGAAAGAATGATGCAATATTTAAAATGAAGAATGATTTTAACCAACATAAACTTACCAGCATTTAAATGGGAATTATGGGCCTACTTTTGGCTGATAAAATAGTCAAGTTAATTAGGATTGCTGCTGTTGTGTGCCTTCGAATTGTTTCAGACTTAGGGTGACCCTAAATCTTAAGTTAAGGGCGGAGGGGAGGTAAATGACCTTGGAGGGCCTCATCAGGCTCGTGGACCTTAGTTTGGGGACCCCTGATCTAGACACTATACTCCTTTTGATGCAGCCCAACATCCCATTGGCTTTTTAAGCTGTTGCATCACATTGTTGGCTCGTATTCACCTTCTGATCTTCTGAGACTCCAAGATCTCTTTCACATGTACTGTTCTTGAGCCAGGTGTCACCCACCCTATATTTGTGCATCTCATTTTCTCTGAATAGATTCCTAGAGTTGGAAGAGACCACATGGGCCATCTAGTCCAACCCCTGCCATGTCGGCAAAGCACAATCAAAGTACCCCTGACAGATGGCCTAAGTGTAGTATCCTACATTTATCCCTGTTGAAATTCATTTTGTTAATTTGGGCTCAGTTCTCTAACCTTGAAGGCCATTTGAATTCTGATCCTGTCTTATATAAGTTAGCCCTCCCAATTTGGTGTCATCTGCACCGAGTGATAGACCACAGACTGCTACTGAACCACAGCCCATTCGCTTCCAGTTGATAGTGCTTCCAGTCATGTTAATCTCTTGCTGCATAAAAGGAGGAATGAGAGGGAAAAAAGATATATGGCAACACCTTTAAGACTAACTGTCCTTATTTTGCATGGGCTTTCATGGATATCAATCTGCTTCTTCAGATGCAGGATAACAATTATTATCATTGCACCCAAAGTTTATATCCATGAAACATATGCAAATATATATTTTAAAAATAAACAGTTTTAAAGTTATTGCTACTTTCCTTCTCCCATTTCCCTTTTCCCCCAACCCCTAGTGAGTTTCCAGGAAACTGCAAGTACAATTGTAACAATATAGGACAAATATAGTGCCTGTTCAAGACAAAGGGGAGGGGGAAATGATGGCCAACCACATCTAATAGGCTGGCACTGTTTTAGAATGAGGTGGAGTCTCTTAAAATCTAGAGAATTTAAGGAGCAACCTAAAATATCTATGGTTATTCTTTAAATCAGGATTGCTATCATAGCACTCACAGCAGATTGCAGCCTCTGTTTAAAATCCTCTAGAAAAGGAGACCCCACTACTCTCCAAGGCAGCATATCCCACTGCCAAACAGCTTTTATTACCAGGAAGTTCTTCATAATGTTTAGGTGGAATTTATTTTCCTCTCTTCATGCAATCTGAATCCATTGCTCTGTGTCCTATTCCCTATCGAAGCAACAAACAAGCTTGCCCTTTCCTTAACGTGACATCCTTTCAAATATTTAAACATGATTATCATGCCCCCTCTTAGCCTTCTCTAAGCTAAACATACCCAGCTCCCTAAGCTGTTCTTAATAGAGCTTGGTTTTCAAGCCTTATACTGTTTTGGCTGTCATTCTCTTACACTTTTAAGCTAGTCAATATCCTTCTAGAGTAGTGGTGTCCAAACCTGAGTGCAGCATTCTAGATGAGATCTGATCAAAACAGAGTAGAATAGGATGTTGACTTCTCTTGATCTAGACACTATACCTCTATTAATGCAGCCTGAATCACATTACACTATTAAAGGGCTACTTTAGCTCTATTAATACTTCTAAATCCCTTTTATATGTAATGTTTTCAAGCCAGGTATTACTCATCCTACATATGTGCATTTCATTTTTATTACCTAAGTGCAGTGCCATTTTTCTTTGTTATAATTCATTTTGTTAGTTTTGGTCCAGTTCTATAATAATAATAATAATAATAATAATAATAATAATAATGGTGACAGCAGGATTGAAGAGAAACAATTGGAAAAGCTGACATGATATGAGGATTTAAGGATCGACTGCAAACCAGTCAAACCAGTCAAGGTGGTCCCAGTAGTGATTGGCACACTGGGTGCAGTGCCCGAAGACCTTGACCTGCACTTAAACACAATCGGCGCTGACAAAATTACCATCTGCCAGCTGCAAAAGGCCACCTTACTGGGATCTTCACACATTATTCGCCAATACATCACACAGTCCTATACACTTGGGAAGTGTCTGACGTGTGATCCAAAACAACAGCCAGCAGAGTGTCTGTTGCGGACGCATCTTGTTGTGTTTCAAATAACAACAACAACAACAATATTTATTATATCCTGCTTTAGCTGTTTGTTTTCTTCTTCTTTAATTAATAAAGTATAATTTTGAAAAGCTGACCCCTAATTGCTATTGGAGAAATAGTACAAATCAACTCAGATTCTCATGACTGCACTGAATCTGGGGTCAGTAATCATTCTAACCCAGACTGGTTACATCTGACTGCATGGAGTCTGAACAGCAATATTTAGGCCTTCAAGGTTACGTGAAAGGGGCAATGGATACTGTTTTGCCAAGAGAAAGCCTTGGAATATATAATTTGATTTGGAAAGTATTTAGGGACTGGCGTAAGACTCAGTCTGTAGAAATAGTGGGACATTTTTGCAGGATGACCTACATAAAGATCTTCGACCACATACACTAAAACGGCATATTACAGCCTTGTTGTTGATCTTGAAGTGAGATGACTATGTAGTTCCAGCATGGCCTAAAATTAAAAGGTTTCTAAGGGATGCAATGCCAAAGTCACATCCAACAGTCCACAGGGTCTCTACTTGGGGCTTAAATTTGGTGTTAAATATGGTCACAGAACCTTTTGAACTAATAAATGCTTTTTTGAGATTACTTCCCTTTAGAGTGGCTTTTATTGTAACAGTTACTTTGGCTAAAAAGGTTTCCCAGTTGGCAGTTTTCACCATGAATTTGTGCAAATTTGAGCAGGATAGGCTAACAGAAATATTGGATCTATTTTTTAACCAAAATGCATTTCTAGGAGAAACAGTTTCATAGAAGAAGAAAAACTGAAAACATTTGAAGAAGCCAGTGTGGCTGCACATTCAAAAAAGATATATAAAGAATAGAAGAAAGAAGGAATCGCTTAGAAAGAGTGCATATATGTATTCCAAGCTTGGAGGAGTAGTGTAAGGAAGCTAGAGCTTAAAATGAGCTGCAATTAGCTAGCAAATAAGAATCAACAAAGAAAGGTTTTTCAAATACATTGGAAGCAAGAGAATTACAGAAAAAGTAGTGAAGCCTCTGTTCAGTAACAATAGTAAAATGCTAACAGATCACAAGGGAAAGACAGAACTGCTGAACACTTACTGTTTTCCCCAGAAAGAGAGTTGTGTGCTTTCATGCATCAAATATTTTTTTTATTCAGGTCACTAGATTTATAGATGTTGAGAATGCTGTCATTTTTCTAGTTTTCAGCAAATTATTTGAGAAGGTTCTCCCTAATAATGTTATTGGCAAATAACATTACTGTGGGAACACTATCAAATCAATAAATAATTGATTGGAAAACTGTGCAAACCATTGTCATCATTGCCTGTACTTCAGATTGGAAGGCGGTCTCAGGTAAAGTGATGCAGAATTCTGTCCTGTCTCAATACTCTTCAAAATTTTGTTAATGACTTAGACAAATAGGCAAAGGGTATCTTTATCAAGTTGATGCATGATGCAACACTAGGAGTGGTAGCTAAAAATGTGTAAGATCAGAGCAGGATACAAAAGACTCCTGATAAATAATTGGGTGGAAATTAATAAAATGAAATCGAACAGAAACAAATGCAAGTGGAGAACACTTGGCTTGTGAGTACTACAGATAAAAAGGACATTGGAAGTGTTGATCATAAGTTGAACATGACCCAGTAGTGTGATGCTGCAGTAAATGAGTCCAGAGGAGGGCAACTAAAATGATCACGGGTCTGGAGAACAAGCCCTGTGAGGAGCAGCTTAAGGAGCTGGGCATGTTTAGCCTGAAGAAGAGAAGGCTGAGAGGAGATATGATAGCCATGTATAAATATGTGAGAGGAAGCCACAGGGAGGAGGGAGCAAGCTTGTTTTCTGCTTCCTTGGAGACTAGGACGCGGAACAATGGCTTCAAACTACAAGAGAGGAGATTCCATCTGAACATGAGGAAGAACTTCCTGACTGTGAGAGCCATTCAGCAGTGGAACTCTCTGCCCCGGAGTGTGGTGGAGGCTCCTTCTTTGGAAGCTTTTAAACAGGGGCTGGATGGCCATCTGTCAGGGGTGATTTGAATGCAATATTCCTGCTTCCTGGCAGGGGGTTGGACTGGATGGCCCATGAGGTCTCTTCCAATTCTTTGATTCTATGATTCTAAAGAAAGCAAATACTGTTTTAACCTTTATTAAAGAACCCTATTTCTCCAGTCAGGGAATGCTACTGTCACTCTTTCTGCATCAATCAGGCCTCATCTACAGTATTGCATTTTCGGTGTCTCTTTTAAAGAAGGATACAGACAAGTTGAGCATGTTTAGAGATGGCAGGAAGGATGATACAAAGCATGAAGAGCAAAAGATGTGAGGAAAAGTTTAATGAAGATGGGCACGTTCAGCTTGGTGAAGAGAATGTACACTCTAAATAATCTCAAGGGCTGATAAGGGGAAGAAGGTACATGACAGTTCTCTAATGCCCCAGATCTAATGATTTGGAGTTAGAGGCATATATATATTTATTAAACACAAGGAAAGCATCTTGATAAGAGTAGTTCAGCAATGGAATGAATTACCTTGAGAGCTGGAGTGATCTCCTCCTCTAGCCATTTTCTGAAAGAAGCCAGACAGCTATATTCTAGAGATGCTCTAGCAAGAAATCCTCCATGGTCAAGGGAGGTTGGACTCCAAGGCCCATGGGGCTTCTTCCAACTCTGGGTTATTATGGTTCTATGATTCTCTGATGCTACTTCTCTAGTCTACTTGTTTGTATAGAAAGATTTATTCTTGCCCCTTTAGTGAAGGCCTTCTAGGTGGTGGCCCTCTGTCTCTGGAACGCCCTTCTAAGGGAAATAAGACAGGCCCATTCCTCCCCTCCTTTCATTACAGCTTTAAGACCTGGTGGTTTCAACAAGCCTTTGAGAATGACCAGTTCTAGCCCAGCCCCAAACACTGTTGAATATGGCCTTATACTTCCTACCTATTACTCCGGTCATCCCTCTAATAGGCCCTGGAAATGAGCAGCCATGGACCTGTACCTGCTCTTGTTGTTAGCTTGTTATAGCACTGTACTTAATTCCCAGTCCCCTCATATTTTGAGTTTGTACTAACCTCAACCCAGTCTTTTAATTGATCTGAAAAAGCAGGATTATTTTAATATATATGTGTTATTGTGATAATTTTATGCTTATTTTGTTTTGTTAATTTTATGTTATGCTTTTTATTCTGTATGTTTTGGTGATGTTGCTTGGAAACCGCCCTGAGTCCCCCTCTGGGAGATAGAGCGGTATATAAATAAAGTATTATTATTATTATTATTATTATTAAATGTCCTTTAAATGCCCTTTGGACATTTAATAGATGACCAAGTCTGCAAACTTTGTGTTTTGTTTGTTTATTTGTATGTTTTTAACCCTAACTCTAACCCTTCACGTCTTATCTGGGATCCACAAAGTTTTGTGCTAAAGTAAATAAGTCTCAAAAATACTACAAGACCCCTTCCCTCTTTTCATAGTAAAATAGAATAGCTCAGCTCTCTTTCTGAAAATACTCAGAGAAAATGACCCCTTCCCCATCTTTTAGTCACTATCCTCTCTTCAATGCTTTCCTCCATAGCTGAAAGAATTAATTTTCAGACTCTGTTTGGGGAATCCTTTCTGAGGGTAGGAACCATTGAGTTAGGTAGAACTTATTTCTAAGAATCCAATAGATAGTGCCGCACTGTGATGGAGGCATAGATTTTCAAAGTGAACCAGGAGTGTGGTGGGCTAGGTAGTTCCCATCTGTTTGAATTAGAATCGTACAATTGATCAGTTGCCAACTATGCAGCCTGCTGCACCCTGGGTCTGCTCAAGGAATGAGCAACAATGGCAGTCTGTAGATCAATGCAAGGAGACTTAGGTGACTCAAGAATGGCTATTTCCCCTTCCCTTAGTGATCGATTGATCCTAATCTGGATGGATTAATTCAGCGTGTGTTGCTTTCTGCTTTACTCATTGAGGGTAGGAAGAACTATTGCAGTTCACCATATTTAGGGAACAAGACCACTGAACTGTTGCTTTTATCAGGGCATTCAGGCACCAACTAAGCTGTCAGATCTTAGACCATGAAGTCAAGCACTACAAAAAGCTGCTTAGAGAGCTGGGTATATTTAGCTTGGAGAAGAGAAGGCTGGGAGGGGATATGATAGCAATGTCGTTGAAAGGATGCCATATTGAGGAGGGAGCAAGTTTGTTTTCTGCTGCTCAAGATACAACAACAACGAGCAATAGATTCAAATTACAAGGGAAAATATTCCACTTAAACATTAGTTACAAACAAATGAGTCATTCTTAAGAACAGGAGAGACAACAGGAAGTGAGAGAAACTCACCCCTAGGAAGGGAAATTCACTCCTGAAAGAGTCATCATGTGGGAAAGGTGTCTCAGCTGAAACTTTCTCACTCATTCTTGTTTCCACAGCAAGTCAAAATTTTCAAAATGCAGTTATCACATAGGGACAGAAAGTGATGTGAAATCGTCTGAACACAGGCATAGGAAGCAAAACACATACTACAGGGGTATTCACCGTTCTGTGCTATTCAAACCTAATATATATATATTTTGCTGGAGTTATAGGGGTTGGAGATAAGTGACTCTTTTGTTAGGATAATTTCCTATATGATTACCAAAATTATAGATCCAGAATAAAATCCAGAATGTATAAATCCATAATATACATCTCAGTATAGTTCTAACATGTTTTTGTATGTAGCATAACCATTTTAATAGAAGTTGTTAAAAACAGAAACAACTTGAATCAGATTACTGATACTGCTTTTTTGCAAGCACGATTTCTATGAATATTCCAGTCAATAGACTTTTCATGCCAAAACTGCTTGTGTTTTTAAGTGTGCTTCCTGTTTTTATATTTCTGTATGCGTGCCTGTCTTGATAGCAGCTGATAACAGTGGCCTTGCATTATTTTAACAATAGATGCTTGTTCAGGAACAGTAAGTAGCTAAGAGTTGGCTGGTACCAGCCATCTATAGCCAGTGGTTCTCGGGTCAGGTTCAGGGAATTCAGCCAATATAAATAAGTTCCTTTTTGTATAGCAGACTTCTCAATAGGGAATGTGTTAAATGTAGTTTAGAAATAAATTGTGAATTAATTGGGTAGAAGGGAGGAAATATATATATGTATCTCTCTCTGTTTTCCATTTGTGAAAAGTCTAATATAAAATCAATTTAATCTATGAACGATTTTATATATGAAGGTATACAGAAATAAACATCTTTGGGGCAGGGGAACCTAAAGGGACAGAAAACCTCCCAAATAGCAAAAAGAGGAATGAACATGCTTGTGGGGTGTGGAATGCTGCCTTTTTGCATGTCCAGGGTGTGTTTCAATCAAAGAAAAGTAATAAAACATACACATTCCATATGTGGAAGTAGTAAATTACAACTTTAGTGGCTGCAGCTATAGGTAGAGCTCACACTAGGGGGTTCAGGAAAGCATTGGACCCAATCTCTAACATGATCACTCAATGAGTCTGGTTGCGACAGCCATTCCTATCTTCCGTCGACCTTTACTGCCTGGTTCTTTCTACAATCCATTGCTGCGCCTCTGTGCCCTCCTGGCTCCCAGTGCTTAACGCTAGCTGAACACTGTACCTCCTGATCGGGCCTCTGTACTGCTACTGAACAGGTGGAATATCACATAGTATCCATGTCCAAATACAGTCAAATGTGCCCCACATATGACTTTAACCTCCAAAACTCAAAGAATCCAACTGTGAAGGCTGTTTGAACAACTTAGTTTCAAACATAGAATGGCAAATGACCAGCAGTCACCCAACCAGCTTTCAGAGCAGCTAAAATGGGGTGGGTCTTTGCCATCAGTTTTCTACAATGCCATCTACTTCCATATTTCATTTGTTCTTTGGATCAGGAAAGTATGTCACGAAACCCATCTGTGGGATGATACCTTGTTCCTTCAGATAAGACAAGCATTGTGAAACCTGGCACTCGGAAGTGGGCTATGCCCCTACATACTCTTCCCTCCAACCAGGGGAGATAAATCTGCTTCTGACACCAGTACGCCTGCAGTCCTGTTCCCAGACCTGCTGCTGCATGGGAACACTATTGTATTCCTCAAGGAACCTCAACTATAATTATAATAATAATAATAATAATAATAATAATAATAATAATAATAACAACAATACTTTATTTATACCCCGGTCCATCCCTTCAAGGGGACTCGGTGCGGCTTACATGAGGCCACACCCATCAATACAATACAAACAATATAACACAAAACATAATAAAACCAAACAAAATACAAAAAAATGCAAAAACAATATAATGTATAAGTATTAAAAACACAGAAGATTTCACTGGCCAGGGCCAGATTCAGGGATAAACATTAAAAAAAAAAAACATTGGGAGATAGGACAGTGTAAATTGTAAGGAGGGGGACCCGGGAATGAGGAAGGGATTCATTACACAAAACATAAAATAAAGTGCTTCTAAGGACATTTTGTGCAAAATGTGGTCAGGGAGTGATTTACATTCAGTCATTGAAGGCACATTGGAATAGCTAGGTTTTCAGATTCCTCCTGAAGACTTGCAAGTCTTTCCCCACACCCCAGTGGGCTTGATTCCAGCATTTGTCCTAGTGAGGCACATGCTAAAGGTACTTTGTGGGGACACAACCTTACAGGCAAAATTGAGGTGACCCAACAAGGACTGAACCTCCCTGGGAATTGCTTTGTTCAGTGCAGCAAATCGCTGAGCCATTTCCTCAGAACATGCAACCTCTCCCAAGGCAAGCATGACTCTCGCTAGTCTAGCAAGATGCTGAGATGCACCAGCAAATTGGTTGGTCCTTTAGTCTTCTGTGCTAACAGGATCCCAGAATCCCCTACCAAGCGCTGGAAGACATTTAGCATCTTGGCACATTCCTCTCCTCCCACCATGTCTATCATTATAAAATGATCTGGGTAGTGGGTGACAATGGAGACTCAGCCCAGACGTCACAATGTCTACTCAATGAAAATGCAGAAAGTCTCAAACTCAGCATAACTGACTGAGCACCCCATAAACATGGCGTTGTCATAATTCTTGAGTCCCTGATACTTGAATCCCAGCAGGTAGAAGTCATCTAGGTAAACCAGAAGGAGCCTAAATACCAATTAGATGTCACATTCTGCCATAGGAGCTTCAGGGCACCAGGTGGACCACCTGTCAAAGAATTCATCTCTCACTGGATACTGCTGCTTTTGGTATGAGAGATGGAAAAGGCTGAGCTCCCTCAGGACTTTTTTTGAGGCCAATCTGCAGTTTAGATTAGTCAGGGGTGGCTTGGCAAATGCCCCTGCTGCCTGCCCTACCATGAATTCATTTTCTATTCAGCTACCACCATCTCTGGAAGTTCCCTAGTTGACCCAAGATCAGTGTTAGAAGTTACCCTTGGCTCTTCTACTGATATCTGTAATCCCCTGGAAAATCCAAACTTTATGAACTTGAGAGCTATTTTCATATAGTTTTGTTTTAGGAGGAGAAGCAAGGCAGCTAGTCTGGATTGGATCCTAATCCTGCCCTCATGAAAGGAACAAAACAAAGATAAACATTGTTAACTAATGAGAACTTGATATACAAAGGCTTTACTGAAGCAGTTAATATCAGCATGGCTACAAACATATCAGTATCTATCGCCAAGCATACATCTGTATAGCATTAACCTCCAAAACACAAAGAATCCAAATAATTACTCAAATAACTCAAAGAATCCAAATAAAAGCAGATAATTGGATCTGTGTCACATATACAATACAATAATAGTGTGTAATACTAGCAGTATCTCCAAAAGAAGAGATCCTACATCGAAGCTCCTTGTTGGGCTAAGGCAGGTACAGGTGGCTAGCCTCTTGCCCAATACTCTTTTGGGTAGAATGGATAGCTGTGGCCCTCTACTTTCGTGTAGTAATTATGCTGTTGTAGTCATGGTGCTGGTGCCCCTAGCATTTTCAGTGGGACTATTTGTCTTTGTGAGGAGTAAGGTGTACCTAACGTGTGTGTCTTAACTCTTCCCATTGCAAGTTAAAGGGAGGGTATTTTGATTAAGCATGAAAATGTAGGGTTTGCCATTTTTACTCAAAGTTTGTGTAGCCACACAAAGTCATGAATGCATCTCCCATGGATACAAGGGTTGTGCATATTTTGTATTTGGGCCGGAGAGCAAAGACTGCCTGAAAATTGTACCCAAAATTGCTGCTGGTGGTGGTGGTGGTGGGTTGTTAGGGGGCTGAAGTGGGACTATAAATGTCTGGGAGCCATGTGTGACCAGTAATCTGAATTTTCCCCACCACGTTGCCTTAAGTGAAAATCCTATCTTGTAAACATAATTCCTTTTATTGTTTTAGGGTGAGCACACAAAGAAGAAAAAGTGGACCTGCATCGAATCAAACATTGGCTGTCGCCACAACATACAGTGACTTCCAGTGAGTATCCTGGGTTCTCTGATTTTAACCTGACTTTGTCCCACTTTAGACAAAGTTGGGAGACACTGGAGTTTGCGCGAAACTCCAGAGTATCCACACGCTTCGTAGCTGTGTGGACAGCTGGAGTGGATCCAATTAGGAGATGGCTCCTTCCATGTGACCGTTGTCACTCTCTCTAGCCATGGAACTCTGTGCAAGTATGTGGCTACTGTGGTCATATTTGTTGATATAAGAACAGGGTGCCCACATGACCCTCAAAAATGAAGGCTTGATCTACCTCCCCTTGCTAGTTGCATGATTGCTTCCTTACAACATGACCAGATATGACAGGCAATGCCCAGGTGCTTGACTGGTGTTCTGTGGCCAGCAGGGAGTGGTGACTGTGACATGGAAGATGAGCTGATATTTCAGTGGGTTCAGCTCAATGCATCATGGTCACGCAAAGGCCAGTCTGGAGCATAATGCTCTGGACTTACCCTGGTTTAAGCAGCCAATGTAGACTCATTCTTATTAATTGTTTTGAACAATTGTAGAAACAAAAGGAGGAAAGTATTTATTGCTTAGTGGTTCTGTTCAGAGTAACTAGTTGTTTCTTTCAAATGCATTGTGGACGTCTTTCCGAGGTAAGCGTGAACGGGTTTCAGAGCTGAACGGGTGCAATGTCCCATTTCAGACTCATCTAATGGAACATAATCCAGAGCTTCAGCTACTTTATGGTAGATGGAACTAACGTTGCATGAAACACACTCCAATCTGTCGCGTGGCAGGAGGGATCTTTTTTTTCTATCCGACCTCTGCCACCAATTGTAAAAAAGAAGGCCGAAACAACAAATCTCACACACACACACACACACACACACACACACACACATATATATGGGGCGATGAAGAGACTAAGGTAGTGGTGATGCGTGTTGCTGAGGCTTGACTTTTAAAATGTTTTTACTTGAGGCACTTTTTAAAAGGAGTCACTCATTACCCCAACCAGAATCCTGCCTTCTTCTGAGGTAAATCTTCTTCTCAATAAATGGACATGAGTCTTACTTATAAAAAACTGATCAAGGATGTATTTATTCAAGGATTCATAGGTGTACAAGGTTTGATGGTTATTCTGTATTTCTTTAAATGTTGTTACAGTTGACTTTAGTTAACACAGATACTAGTAACAGTTTCCAATATAACTCTCAGTATGGCTTTTACTTCTACCAGACTAGCTTTAAACTTATTTAACTGCAAAGCATCTTTGTTTTCTTAACTGAAAATTCAAGGAACTGGCTTGGCTTTTTCTCCCTTCAGGTATCCCCACTGAAGTTATAGATTACTACTGGGGTTTCTTTTTCCCTTAGCTCATGTGCTAATTGTTAATTTAAACAGGTCCTATTGACTCTCTAAACCAGTGGTTCTCAACCTGGGGTCCCCAGATGTTTTTGGCCTTCAACTCCCAGAAATCCTAACAGCTGGCAAACTGGCTGAGATTTCTGGGAGTTGTAGGCCAAAAACATCTGGGGACCCCAGGTTGAGAACCACTGCTCTAAACACACAGGCTGAAGACTTAACACTTGGCTCAGCTGACAATACCCACAGCCACCTTTTCCCTTTGACTACCTGTCAAAGACTTAAATCACTTGGTTCGGTTTCTCAACACACCAGAACCAACTTTCCTTTTTGGTTTCCTGACCAAAGAGTGACTTTCTCTCTCTCTACCAGTGGCAGTTAGTTCTGCCCTTTTTGCTTCTGCCTGGAGGCCTACGTCACTATGGCAACCACAGCAAATGTTGGCCTACACCTATCATATCACATCAATAAACACATTTAAAACATACATTATAATTAGCTATTTTATTACAGTGCATCAATCACTTATTGTGTTTTTTTGGATGATTTCGAAAGAATTATCATCCTATGTGGGGTATCTCCAGAAATGGCATTACAAGCATTATTCTGCTTTATATAAATGTTTCTTTGAGTTTGCGGCTGGAATAAATGGTGTGTATGTGTGTAAGCCTGACTGCTTTGGGTTTTGTTGCATTGTTGGGAATTGAAGAGCTACAAACCCATGAACCACGCAAATCTCTCCCCTGCTCCAAGGTGTTTTGTACAATATTATATACACTGACATGGGAACAAGGCTCATTTAATTTTCTTGTGTGTTGAAACCTATAATATTACATTTTTAGTGGCTGACTGAATGTCAAGCAAGTAATAAAAGGGAGAAGGAGCACCCTTCTCACTGGAAATTAAATTCTCACATTGCCTGCCTTTCTTGCCACATCAGAGAAGGGTGAAGAGGAACAGTGTTTGTATCATATTTCCAGTAATGCTAAGTAGTTCTACAGTTTGAATTTAAAGTGAGATAAGTACATTGGGAGATATTTATTTTCAGCAGTGGAAGAGGAAGCATCCAGTAGTGAGCTGCTCCTCTTATTTTCTCTGGCAGGCAAAAAGAACTACTCAGAAGCTGCCACTAGAGGGAGCAACCCATTGGGGAATCTAAAAGTAGCAGAGGCTTGTCTTTAAAGTAGGAGTCTTCCGAGACAAATTTTGAAGTTAAGACTCTGTTATATTCCTTTTGATATGCTTCCTGCCTGCAAGCTGTTTAAGGGGTCAAGCCTCCAAAACGGCGTTGAACTAGCCAATTTGTCAGTTTTGGATAGAATAGCAAAATGTCGTGCTGCTTATGCAATGGACTCAGTTTCTGTCTTGTTTATTTTTTAAAAAGTGAAATATTGTACATGGTTATTCCAGTTGCGCAAGTCCAGTTGTGTCCAGGGGTGAACAGATGTGACATTACAGTGATACAGGATCACAGCTTTTCTTCCACCCGCTACAGCAAATATTTCTAGAAATAGTTTTTTCAGAAATCCATTGTTGTTGGTCAGTTGTTGCTTACATGTGTGGAAACTGCTTTAGTATTAGCAGTACTTCATTCTGTCGTTTTGTGAACCTGTTATCAGTCCTGCTAATTTTTATGAGCAGGAGTATCACAATTTATGTTAGGGGATAATCTGTAGATTTGAATTAGAAAAATAAATAATATTGCAACTGCCAGCCCAATTGTGCATTTTCAGATTTTTGCCTTACAGTTGTACATATTCTCTCATTGGTGTCAAATACAAATGAATCGTGTCAATATTTTGATCATTCATTTTTATAGTTATATACATTAAAAGTACTATAATTTAAAAAATATATTTACACATGAATGAAAACACTATAATATTTTATTTATAATAGAAATCCGATAATTTAGAATTAGTACAAAAAGCATTCAACCTGTGTCCTAGTCCCAAAGGCTTATCACTGTATGCCCCAGTGTTTCTGAAAGATGTGGTATAGCAAACTCTAACAGCAATTATTGGCACTCCAGTTTCTAGGTTTTTAAACTGTTTTCAGAGATTCTTCAGGAATGTTTAGGTGTGTTTTTGAATATTATTTTTTGTTCATTTGCTTCATCTTTTAATTTTTTCTGTCTCAGGGAATGCGGTGGGCTGAAAAATAATAGATTAATGCTTTAAGTAGATTAATGCTTTAATGGATCTCAGTGTGCATGTGCTACATTCTGTGCAGCCTGCTAGTGAGAGTTGGTTATATTGGCATGTATATTTATGACTGCAAATGCAACAGGATTATGGGAAATGAATCACTTTGCCACCATCATTTACCTCTCTTTGTTCATCTGCTACAGAATGAAATGACATCAGCTATAGAGACAGTTTTCTTGCTATTTAAAGCTGTGAGAGGATGTGTCAAATGAAATAAATTGAATCCGGGGAGTGGGGTGAGCTCCCGGTGTTAGCCCCAGCTTCTGCCAACTTAGCAGTTCGAAAATATGCAAATGTGAGTAGATCAATAGATACCGCTTCTGCAGGAAGGTAATGGCAGTCATGCTGGCCACATGACCTTGGAGGTATCTACGGACAACACCGGCTCTTCGGCTTAGAAATGGAGATGAGCACCACTCCTCAGAGTCGGACATGACTAAACTTAATGTCAGGGGAAACCTTTACTTTTACCTTTTAGCAGCCCATCAGGGACACCTTGAGCCACTTCAGCAGTGGGTGGGTGTTTCTACCTCCCAGCCACACCAAAGCTGGTTTGGTGCTACTGGTCAGGGGCTGAACATGCACCCACTCTCCCTTCCTGTTGCTACTAGCTAGAGCAACCTGAGAGATAAGAGGGGAGGAAAGTCTCCTTTCACAGTCATGAAAGGAGGGAGAGAACTGCTGAGCATCAGGTAGATCACCCAGTTGGTGCTGTAGCTGGTAGCGACAGGGAGGGAGGGGAAGGAGAGGACAGTCACCCAGCATCCCCAGGCCGCCTGAGCCTGGGGAGCATGGGACAGCAATATGAGAGTCATTTATAAAGCTTGAGGTGGAGTGAAGCAGCGGTATTTTAAGTAAGAGATTCATTGCATGAGGTTCTCTGCAGAGAGAGTGAAATCAAAATGGACACTGCAGTGTCTGCAACTAAACCTATGCACTTAATCCACTCCTTCATGTTATTATCCAAGGCTGAAAAGGAAGAAGGGAGGACAACCTTTCTTTTTCCAGCTTGGGCAAGAGAGTGAGGAACTTTTTGCCTCTGCCTCTTGTCTCTGTCTTTGCACTGGGTTTCTATTTGAGCTCTAACTCATGTATAAATTGACCAAAGTTTTTTGGAGTGATTTTTTGTCAATTTGTTTTTATTTATATGGTATTTTTTTTAACAAGAACAAAAAAATCAGTACAAGAAAAACATCAAAAATGATTGCATAAATCTTATATAACAGTTAGGAGGCCAGAACCATGCAAAATATTCATCCATTCACATCCATGAAAAACTTCAGGTTGTTTTCTTTGATCATGAGGAAGAACTTCCTGATCGTGAGAGCAGTTCAGCAGTGGAACTCGCTGCCCCGGAGTGTGATGGAGGCTCCTTCTTTGGAAGTTTTTAAACAGAGGCTGGATGGCCATCTGTCAGGGGTGATTTGAATGCAATATTCCTGCTTCTTGGCAGGGGGTTGGACTGGATGGCCCATGAGGTTTCTTCTAACTCTTTGATTCTATGATTCTATGATCACATGTCTGAGTGAAATGAAAGGAGACCATATATTCCCAGATTGCCTGTGCTTTCTTGTCTAAGTACTACCAGCAAGGTAAGACGATCTCTATGCTATAGGTCCAGCAAAGAAAGTTTAGGAGAAGCAAAAAAGAATCAAGACATACATTTACAATGTTTTAATATGGCCTTTGAATCTTATCAGGACGTGTTGTAGATTGTATTTTGGTACTATGACAGCTGTGTTGCACTTTTCGGCTTTACTCCTTTTTTATTAGCAGATTATAGTCTTTGCCACAATCTAGTCTTGATCTTTATTTTTGGCAGACAGCATGGAGCTTCTCCATCTTCTGCTTCTGATTATGTAGGCTATTTGATTTCTCATTCCGTGATGGCCATATATACAGTTGCCTGAAATATATTTGGAAGGAACAATTGTAGACCTCACAAATTTCAATAAGTTGCTTCATTTCTTGATCTGTGGATAAATTCTTCTGAAATATTTTGTCTTCTACGCTTACTTCCAGTTGCTCATGATTATTAATATGTCTTGTTTTGGTATGTGGCCAATTTCTACCTGGATACTTGCAGGAAATCTTTTAATTCCTTTCTCTTTTGTTCTTGTAGTTGGAGTATGAATTTGCATTATACTTATATTAATAGTTTTTCACTGAACTAAGCATTTAAGGGTGTTTGTGTCTCTGATTATATTTATTATTTATTATTGTGTCATATAAGCTTTTAGGATACAACAGAGGGCTGATTTATTAAAGTTTATTCAAAGACCTTTTACTTCACCATAATATTTCAGCCAATGCTTCTTAGCCTCTAAATTATCGTATATACTTGAATATAAGCCGACCTGAATATAAGCCAAGGCACCTAATTTTACCACAAAAAACTGAGAAAACATATTGACTCGAGTATAAGCCGAGGGTGGGAAATGCAGCAGCTACTGGCCAATTTCAAAATAAGCATAGATACCAATACAATTACATTAATTGAGTAGATTAAATGTTTTTGAATATTTACATATAATTTTAATATAAGATAACTCTGATTAAATCATTATTCTCACCTTTTTCAATGTAATAGTGCTTACATATCCTTCCAATAAGAGAGTAAAATAGTAAATGTAATAACAACAACAACAACAACAATAATAATAATGTAAAATAATAAATGTAATACTAATAGAGTAAAATGATAAATATAGTAATAATGAATAGAGTAAAATAATGGATGTAATCAAAATAATAATAATAATAATAATAATAATAATAATAATAATAATAACAGAGTAAAATAATAAATAACATTGACTCAAGTATAAGCCGAGGGGGACTTTTTCATCCTAAAAAAAGGGCCGAAAAACTAGGCTTATACTCGAGTATATACAGTATACTAAAATGATATATCATTGAGTGATTTGTTTTGGATCCTAGAGCTAGTGATATTAAACAATAGAGGGGATCACGGAAAACTGAATTGTACCACTTGACAAGGAAAATTCCTATGTGTTGTGGATATTAATTCTAATCTAAGAGTCCATATAAACATTTTTAATAAAACGGTTAAATTGATTACCATTTTTATTTTATCTGAAAACATGAATAAGGAAGCCACATTCCATTCTGTCAAATGCTTAGTGAATATCCAGGGAAGCATCTGCAATAGATTTCTTTATTAATTTACAATAATGAAAGATATAATCAGAAGACAGGCATCTCAGGAAGAAAACATGTTTCTGTACACAGCAATTCAATCATGTTGTGTATTTTAGCACCTTTATTCTCTCTTTCTCTCTTTGTCTTTCTCTCTTTCTCTGTCAGACATGAAGGAATACGCTATTGGTAAGTTTTCAAATATATACACACATATTTTCCAAACAAAGCTTAGAATTAGGGATGTGATAATGTTTGTATTGATTGTGTTGTGTTTCTCCCAAACCTGACTGCGTTTTGCTCCCATCCTAAAGGCATTGCATGGAAATACTGGGGGTTGCATGGAAATGTGTGCACTTATGCATGTATTTTCTCTAGGTGCAAGTGTTTCTGTGGGTTGTGATATTTTTTGCTGTAGTTCTCAAAATTGTAAAAATATCCAAATGGTATTTCTATTGGATTATTTACTAGGTATTCCCAGCACCAGGTCCATTTTTTATTCCAATCCTTTATAAGGATTTAGAAAAGCATTTTCTCCTTTTTTCATTTTTTTTTAGATATATAGTATTAAAGTATTAGTACCAAAAAGGTTACGAATCAGTCAACTTTAGATTCAGTTTGATTATTTGGGGTGTTGATTCAGAAAATTGCATTGGATAGACCATCTAGTAGTCGCCATCTGCTTGCCCACAGAAAACCATATGTAATAATCTAGAGCTGATGTGGTCTATCCAGTGGAATTTTCTGAATCAGCACCCCAAATAAAACCAGGAACAGGCCTAAAAACAAAGACACCTAAGTGCCCCCACTTTCAGGTGCCACAGTGGGAAGGAGGAGAAGAAGAAGCAGCAGTCCAGAGGCTTGTTGTCCCATCTTTCGTGTGTCGTCAGCCTCTCCCCTCCCGACATCTCCATTGCCTTAGCGCTATAAGAGAGTTTCGCGAGTCTAGTGTAGTTACGGTGAGGCCGCAGACCATATTTTAATTCTTGAGGACCACTGGTAGTCCATGGACCACAGGTTGGGAACCACTGCTCTAAAACAATATATAGGAAAAAATATCCTTCAAGTAATAGGATCAGGAAGTTGGTCTGGATGATCTGTGTGATCTCTTCCAATTTTATGATTCTATGACCATCTTACCAAATCTTTCGCAACTGTTTTTATTTCTTATAAATATTTTAATTAGGTTTTCAAAAAGGGAACATCCCCTAGCCCTATAACCCAACCCTTTAAAATGCAAATAATTTTTAAAAGACATTAAAAAACACCGTTGACTTCTCCCCCCTCAAGCAAAGGCACCTGCCAAAATGTTATAACGTACTTCTGTTCTAATCACTTTAACTTCTGCTAAATATAAACAAATGTAGTTAACAGTAATATTTACCCACAAGTGATATGAATACAAACATTTTTTTACAAAACTACAATTCTTAGAATTTCATTTATATTTTTCATTTCAGTATTTCTTCATTTTTCCTTTTTATCTAGATTAATCTTGAATGTATTTCAAAAATTTCCTCCAGTATAATATCTTGTTATATTTCCTCTTTCATATTAAATGTTCTTATTTCCATTATTTATCCATGTCTCTTCCAATATTTTTCATCTATAACAGGTTATCCCACCTGCTCACCCATATCTTAATATTAACAATTTGAATACTCTAAATGTAATTCAATTCTTGGAATTTCAACTTTGTATATTTTATCTTAATGTACCCCCCTCAATTTTTCTTTTAATTAGTATTGAGCATATAATTTCAATTTCCAATCTACTGTCCATTGTCAGTTTTCCTTGTACAAAAAACCATCACTGAATTAGCAATTTGTTTGTTTGATTTTTGCATGTTTCTCCTAGTGGAATGGCCTTAGATAGTGTTTAAGATGTTCATGGAGGCTTTGTTTGTCTGCTTGAGTGGAGTTTGAAAGCTTAAACCTCACCTACTCTGTAGTTCTGGTTAAAATTCCTTGCTTTTCCTCTGAAGATCGGTCTAGATCCATTTTTGTATTTCAATGACATCCTCATAAACAATCTGTCCATAAACATTTGTCTTTTTGTTTACTTCCTATTGATTTGTTGCCTCCTCCTTCTGAGTTGGCAATTCCTGATCAATCTGATGTATTACAGCTTGTTCTTCTTTCTTTTGTTTGTCTATAGTTTGTTCTGTAACTCCCATCTTTTAGCTCCTGTCTAATATTAATTGCTCTTTGAAGAATGTCTTTTTTCAATTCTGATAACAAACACAATGGGAGCAGGAACTGGAAGAACTAGAAGGGGTTAACTGTTCACCAGCAAAGAACATAGATTAATTGTTGTTGTAATGTCTTACATCTCAGCTTGGAATGGGAAACTGTTTCCCACTGTTTCCCATTAACTTTTTCTTGTCTTGAATGTTTCCTCCTTTCTTTTTTTGTAGTGCTCAACAAATATTAGTATTTTTTATACCTGTGGAGTACAGGCAGTGTCCAAGTAAGAGGCAGGATAGGTTCTGTAGGTTTGTTTTTAAGTTGAATTTGTAAGTCAGAACAGGGACTTTTTTCAACTTCGAATAATATAGGGAAGGGTTAACACCCCTGTGGTGTTTGTTTTGCTGTCTGTGTCTCTGTTCAAAAGATTTCCCCTGACTTTTCCTTCCTCTAATAATTGGATTTTGAAAAAAAAATGGCTTTTTGTGGAAACAAAGATTGGTGATAAAGCTTCAGTGGAGAAACCTTTTCCCCATGATAATTCTTTCAGGAATGAATTTCCCTTCCTGGAGTTGATTTTTCTCACATCCTGTTGTCTCACCCCCATTCTTAAGTATGAGTCGTTTGTAAGTCAGATGTTTGTAACTCAGGAACTGCCTGTAATTTTCTTCTTTTCCACAGTGAGGACTTAGAGATGATAGTTCACAGCATGGAGAAGATTGTTAATATTACCACAAGGGCTCATCAGTCTTCCAGTCAATTTAGTAAAGTTTTAAGAACTTTAAAAAAAAGCTTGCCTTTAAGGGGGTTCCCAGTCTTCATTCTTTTATGATGATTTATGAAGCCAGTGGAAGGAAGGGTTCTTTGAGCTTTTACAGCACACACTTCTGCACGTCTGTAGGCAGTCAAACATAGCAATATGAGCCATTTGTCTTTTCTGTGTTCACTCCCTAAGGTAGGAATTGTGAGGTATTGAGATAAATGTTGGCATGTGGATAATTCTTTCACTTTTTCCTATTCCTAGAAGAAGTTTCAGAATCTCTAAATCAGCTTATTTTTTGCAGGTTGCTTTTCTCTTACTTCGAACTGAAGTGAGAAGTTATTTCCACTCACTGTCTCCTCCTTTGATGTCCTTCAGGTTTTTTTTAAAGAATAGAACAAGTAGACATGAAGTTGATGCAGCAGGAAAACTCAAGGAGCTGTATTGTGAGGACACATGCTTCCTTTGACCAGCCTAGAAGAGTCCCTAAAGTTCTTATTATGTGTTTTATATCATTTACACATTTCTCACATTGACTAAAGTATATTTCATAGTTTTTCTGCTCTGTATATTTTCTCTACTTGCATTTTAATATATGCCTTTTATTTCTTTAAAACAATCACACAGCATGCAGATGTGTGAATTCTGGAGGTAAGGTTCATTTCTTCTCTTAAGTCTTGAGAGGTGTGACTAGGCTATTTTTGTCAATACTTTGAAACCAATGGATTTATATAAAACTAGTTGTACCTGCCACGTGTTGCTGTAGCCAACTTTCCCTCCCTCTTTCTCTCCTTTCTTTTTCTCCTTCCTTCCCTCTTTCCTTCCTTCTTTCCCTACTTCTTCCCTTCCCCCCTTTTTGTTCCCTTCCTCTTTCTCCCGTCTATATCTATTCTTGGACTGCAACTCCCATCAGTCCTCCTGATCAATCTACCTACCTACCTACCTACCTACCTAATCTATCTATCTAACTAATCTATCTATCTTACCTATCTGGAGGATTGCTCGGATTTGCAGTCCAAGAATAGAAAATTGGAAAAAATGCAGGGATTGGGATGCTCTCAAAGAAATCCAAGGAGAAGAAAGCTTTCAGCTTGGAAGCAGTGTATTTGGATCATCCTCCTCTCCTAAAGGGCCTGGTCTAGGGGATGCTGGGAGCTGTAATCCGGAAGAGAATGTTGATATTCTATTGTGTGTTTTGTTTTCCAGGGGAGTCATTTTGTACATGCGCTTTAGCATCTTTTTTTTTTTGCTTTTAAGTCTCTTCTGCTGTGTTTTTCAGTGTTTTTATGAGTGATGGTCACTTGTTGGCCTGATAGGTGTATTGTGTTCCAAATTTTGTGTCAAATTGTTCAGTGGTTTTTGAGTTACATTAATCTCACAAATGAACATTACATTTTTATTTATACAGATATTGTCCTTCAAACACACATGCCCAACCCAAAAGGATTCTGGACTTTCCTTCCTGCTCAAATTCAGCTTAGAAGAAAATGCAAGACCCATTTTCAAAAACCAGTCCAATTCCTATGAGTTTTCTATTTTTACTTTCATTTCTACATGTTTTATGTAGAAATGAAAATCTTTCAAAATAATGGTGTTGAACTACCACTTTCCCCAACTCGCATAATTTACTAGCACTGTGAGATGAATTTCTTTGTCCAGCAATCAGTATTTCATTTGTAATTAAAATTAAGAAGTGCAATGGTTATTGTGAGGTTGAAAACAGTCAAATTACATTAAAGACTTTTTAACACTCTCTTTCATACAAATCTTTAAGATTTTGTTGGATCACAATTCCTCTCACTGGCCACTAGTCACGTTGTCTGGGGCGGAATGGATTGAAATTCAACAACATCAGGAGGGTCACGGGTTTCCCATCCCTACTGTCAATTCTGTTCTCAAAAGAATTTGTTCTTGATGACTGAAACAGAGTAGAAATTTTGGGGAGCTCTCCAGAGTTCCATGACTCTGAGAGCTCAACACAACAACACAGGTAAGTTCTTGTAAGAGTGTGAGGAAGGTGGAGAGCCTTGCCCCCAGAGTAAAAAAATACTTCCTTCATCCACTGGGAAGATATACAAGCTGTGGCTCAAGACATGTTGATGACCACCAGCTGAGTGATTGTAATGGAGGTGTGTATGAAGGGCGGGGCTGGGGGAAGATAAAAAGGGAAGACATGGAAAATTAGAGGGAAGACAAAGACCAGAAAGAATGTGGAGAGTTGCCTTTGAATCTTTCTGTGGAGAGGCTACAATAAAAGGAGTATTGTGAACATCTTGACCAGCTTGCCTTCTTTTTGCTTGAAGACAGTTATCCTGTGTTTACATTACCCACATGGCAGAGGAAAAGCTTTCAACATGAATGCCAAAGCCGATGCCATTCCGCTTCCAATGGAGGAGGAAAAAAACCCCACAGCGCTATTCTATTTTCTCCCCACCGCAGAGCGCAGGGAAAGCATGATGGCAGCATTGACCCATGTGAAAAATGGGGTCAGATCTGAATCAGAAGTGAAATGGTTCAGGGATGTATCGAACCATTCCCTGACTTTTTCTAATGTGGGGCAAAACTGTGTTCGCCGGTTTTACACTGTGTCGAGTGCAAAAAGGCCCTAAACATCATGAGGATGCCCAAAACTGATTTCTTGCCAACTTCAGGGTTTGTGGCTGCAATTAGTTGGAGCCAGGATGGATTTATCAAGAACAAATGCTGACAAACTAATCAATACACACACATACAAACACACACATTTTGTGTCACTTGTTAGTAGATGATAGTAAATGTAGATGCAGTTTATCTGTATTTCAGTAAACATTTGATAAAGTTACCCATAATATTTTGACTGATTAAATGTTGAATAGATAGGAGTAATGTAAGATAGATCAATGACACTATTAACATGGTTTTTGTTCCTGGGTTATAAATGTTATTTCCTAATTGGTTCTTGTTGCACTCCAGACCAGGAAAAACCCTCTGACTTTAAACACCACACAGCTGAGTAGAAATGCAATCCGTTTATTTAAGATAATTAAAAAACAGTAGTAATAAAAAGCACTTTAAAAGAATAGGTAAATCCAATTAGGTAGAGAGATAAGCTGGAACAAATAGTCCAGGAAATTAGTCTATCAAAGTTCATGAAAAACATTGGCAAAAACTTCTATAGTAAAATCCAAAAACTGGAAACGTGACTCCAAGGCAATTAACAATTGAATCTTTCCAAAACAAGGCTTCCAAGGAAGAGGAACGAGGTCTTGACTTGATTTATCTGACTACTGATCCTGTATTTGGGATTTTTATCTCCTCATTACTCTATGTCCCAAGCGGCCAGAAATGGGTTTCGTATTAGCCTTGAATCCCTTATCATTTTTTCTTTGAGCCTGGCAGAACGCCTAAGAGACTGGTCTGCTTTTCTATTCTGACTAATAACATCCCGTCTATCTATTTGCTCATTAACTTCTGCAGCTCGCCCAGGTGCCGAGCTATTCTCAGGCTCTAAACCATGGGAATTCTCTGGTAGCGATTCAGGGAGCACACCATCATCCCCACACCCTTCAGGAGCATTCTCATGAGAAACTACACTTTGAACAGGGATCTCCTGGTCATTGTCTGCATCAGTATCATTGGAAGCAACGTTACCCACATGAACCTCATTGTCATCATACCCTGATCCTGAAACACAATCACTGGCTGAACTCCATCAGTTCTATCATAAGTTGGTTCATATCATGGGAAAGGTTTATTAAATGGCAAAAACTTTGTTTTTGTGGGATATTCTGCAACACATTTTACTATAGTTTTTCAGTGAATATCTCACTGAGTCTCAACCAATGCAACATAGTTTGTGGCAGTCACAAAAACAAAGTTTCTGGAGTATAACACTTACTTTAAAAGTAAGTACTGCTCAATTAAACAGGAAATAACACTTCCAAACCAGGAACAGAATTATTTTCAAATTTTGTTATGTAGCATAATTGTTTGGAAGCTCTGTTCGAGGTCTCAACGTAAATAGCTATATTTCCAAACTGAAGTAAAATCTGAGTGGATACTGCAAGGGTCTGTCCTGAAGTCAACAGTTTTCAGTATTTTTATTCAGTAACTTAGATGTTGAATTTGTGAGAATCCACAACATGTTTGAGGGTGACACAAAACTGAGAGGAGTAGCTAACCCATTCAGAGATAGGAACAGTTCAATAAGATCTTAATAAATTAGAAAATTGGACTAACCCTAATAGAATGACATTTCATAGAGATAAATAAAAAAATGGATCAATTACACCATTAAAATACTTGACTTAGCAGTAATGCATGTGAAAAGCACCTTGGGATTGTTCTTGATCATAAATTAAATATGACTCAGCAGTGTGATGCTGCAGCAAAGAAGGTAAATAGTATTTCAGCCTTATTAAAAGAAACATAGTTTCCAAGGTGAAACAAATATTAGTCTTCTGATCAGGACTCATCTTGATCATAGGATTCAGTTTTGGATGTCTCTTTAGGAAGAGTATAGGCAATTTGGAGCAGATTCGGATAAGGACAAGTATGAGAAGAGGTATGATGAACAAAATATACAAGGAACTGGGTACATTCAGCCTGTTGAATAGAAGACTGGTAAAGAAAAGACAAGAGAAGAGATGGCATGACTGAACTCTTTAAATTTAAACATCTAAATTGATGTCAAATCTAAAGGGCTGTGGACTTTGTTTCCCCTGCTCCAGAGGGTACGACTAGGTCTAAGCTATAGGATGGTAGATTTTGGTTAAATGTTCAAAGGAACCTATTGACATTTAAGAGATATGGAAATGGAAACAGCTGCCTTGGGACATGATGAGGTCTCCTCCAAAAAAGAAGCTGGAGATTCTCTGACAGGGATGCTCTAGCATTGGACAAAGAGTTGGACTCAATAGTCTTGAGTCCATTCCACCTGTATTTTATAATTACCGTATATTCTGGCGTATAAGACTACTTTTTAACCCAAGAAAACCTCAAAAGTCAGGGGTCGTCTTATACACAGGAGTAGTCTTATACATGGGACTTGTCTTATACACGGGAGTTGTCTTATATGCTGGAGTAGCCTTATGCATGGGAGTCATCTTACAGAGCAGGTGCTGAAAATTTCAATCCAAATGGGAGAATCTGTGGTTGCTGCATATGGTAGGAGAAGCTCAAAAATGACAGTGGCCACGTCCCTGCCCTATATGGCATTAAGGGCAATGCTGTACAAATATGGTAGAAAAAAATCCATTCATCACGATTCGTGGACTTAATGTGGTCCCGATGGTGAGGTGAAGGGGCGCCTCTCTGGGAAGGTGTAACTGAAGGGCGGAGCAAGCTGCAGGCGTCCGGGGTATGGAAAAAAGAGATAGAGTGGCTCTGGGCCCAGAAAAACAACTCTTTTACCTGTCTGTCCTGCCCTTGTATCCTATTACCGTACCTCCTCCTCTGCCTCTCAGATCTTGCTCCTGAAGACTGCAGTGAAGTAGTGCAGGTGTGCATGTGCGAGATCTGAGAGGCAGAGAAGGAGGTACAGTAATAGGAAAATTACCATATTTAAATCAAATCTGATGCTTTGAAAAATTTTATTTGATATGTGTTGGAAGAGGGGTAGTCTTATACGGCGAGTATATCCCAAACTCTATATTTTAACTGGAAAAGTTGGGGGTCGTCTTATACGCCCAGTCATCTTATATGCCAGAATATACGGTATGTGCTTCTGTATATAAGGAATATATGTGTACTAGGTGGAAGTAGCTAATACTCGTTGACAGACCTCAAGTGTTACTTCATATAAACATTGTGTATTTTTCCAGGCGAGAAAATATTTTTGGCTGTGAGAATGACAGTCCGAAAGAGACCTAAACTTTGTTTTAGACCACGACTTAAACCAAGGACAGCTCACATTTCATGCTCTACTACACTTTCTCATCCTAAATTAGAAATGCACTTCATACTACATGGGGTATTATGCAACGCTTATATAATCTGAACAAATTTGTTGTATGAAATATTTAAGGTCATGTTCCACAGGAATCTTAGAATTACTATGTATATGAAGCAGTAGTCCATTCTCTTAGCATTCACTGTTTTACTGATGCCCATTAGTAAGGTTTGAGTGCAGTTTGTTATATGTGTATCATATTGCCAAGAGCAGCATCAGGTTATTTTTCAAAGCAAAAAATCAAGGAACAAAAATAATGGTTCCATGGTCAAAAAAAAAAAAAAGAGAAAGGGGAGAGGGAGAAATAGAGATTTGTCAGCACTTTTAAGACTACTTTTAAGACTAACTCTTATTTTGTTTTAGCTTGAACTTTTGTGGATATAAACCTGTTTTTTTCAAATGCAATACAGAGTGATACTAAGATCTCAGGTATAAAGCGTATTTATAAAGTGGGAATTGAGTAGAATGTCATTTGATCCAGAAAGATGAAAATCACCCCTTTCTCCAAATTTTGAAATTGCTGAGCAAGGTGATCTAGATCTTTAAAGCTATATTTATTAATAAGCCAGTTCACTACACCTTGCCAACATACAGAAACTAAACCAAAAAAAAAAAAAAGAAAGAAAAGAAAAAGGAAGAAAGAACGAAAAATACCATAAATGAAAAGAAAACATATATAATTACTAAATAACTCTAAAACACGAAACCAAATAACCTCATTAGCAACTAATTTAAATACTAAACTAATTAAAACATAAAAGACCCCCCATCTAAATTGTAATAAAAGAAGATAAAATCGTATTTATAAAATTCTTGTTCTTTTATTACAGACTTACTAATTTGACTTACTAGAGTTACTAATAATTAGAACCACAAATTAGGACATCATTAGTTATCTCATTGTTCAAGAAGTTATTAAATTGTTCCAGACTTTTTGCAAATCTTCAGGCAAGTCTTTTAGAGCCTTGGAAACCTGGGCAAGATTTGCAACTCTTCTCTTCTTGGTGGACCAATTCATTTTTTATATTAGACTTTTGTATCTTTGCAGGGACCGGTTAGTGTTGATGTGTAAAAGCAATAAGTCTTCTTGCCAAATTAGTTACCCTAATTTGAAAAAAAAAAAACTCTCACTGAGAAACTGGGTTGTGTGTTTTCCGGACTGTATGGCCATGTTCCAGAAGCATTCTCTCCTGGCATTTTGCCTGCATCTGGCAGGCATCCTCAGAGGTTGTGAGAAAATCCCTTTCATCACATGTGTTGTAGCGAAGACACTTGTATAGGTTCCCCCCACATATCTTACACGTTATGTACCAGAACATTGTCAAAAAGTAGAAAATGTCAGAATGCTGAACCAATAGAAATACAGTAGGTCCTTCCTGTTTATAAGAATTAGGTGTGCAGGAACCCTATGAAAGTGGAAAAATCTCCAGATATGAAGCAAAGTATCCTTATGAATCTAGTGGGTGGTGAGCTCCAAAGTAGTTCCGTCTCAGCTTACCTGTCTGAACGTATTTTCCCCTATGAACCATCTCGGAGATCAAGATAGTCTGGGGATGCCCTGCTCTCGGTCCTGCCTTCCTCGCAAGCACAACTGTTGGGGATGAGAGACGGGGCCTTTCCAGTGGTGGCCCCTTGGCTGTGGAATTCCCTCCTCAGCGACATTAGATCAGCCCCCTTCCTCCTAGCCTTCAGAAGAAAAGTAAAAACTTGGCTTTGGGATCAGACTTTCGGAGAATAATGCAGTGCAATAGCAGATTTGGAATATGTGCAATGACCATGGAACGACTTTGGACTACAATTTCTGGATGGTGTGATTTTAATATAGAATGTAATGCTTTAACATGTTTAATATGTATTTTAATGTGATTTATTTTAAGTATAATGTTTGTATGTGTTTTAAGGCACTGAATAATTACCTATACGTAAGCCACCTTGAGTCCTCTTCGGTTAGAGAAAGGCGGGGTATAAATAGGATAAATAAATAAAAAAATGCTAATCAAGGTGGCCAATTGAAACATTCACATTTACCTCCATCCAACAGACGGGTTCTTTTTCCCACCCAGGACATTCCACAGATATATAAACCCCATTTTCCAACAGACTTCACAATCTCTGAGGATGCCTACCATAGATGCAGGCGAAACATCAAGAGAGAATGCTACTAGAACATGGCCATACAGCCCGAAAAACTTACAACAACCTAAGATAAGACTGTCCTACTCTGATTAAACCATTATTCTAACCTCCTTCAATGTAAATGTGCTTATGTATCATTCCAATAAAAATAGAGTAAAATAATAATTGGAATAATAATAATAGAGTAAAATAATGTAAATGTAATAATAATAATAAATAGAGTAAATAATACATGTAATAATAATAATAATAATAATAATATAACAGAGTAAAATAATAAATAAAATTGTATCGAGTATAAGCCAATGGAGGCTTTTTCAGCCTAAAAAAGGGCTGAGAAACTCGGCTTATACTCAAGTATTTATGGTAGTTAACTAAAATAAATTAAAACACAATAAAACTAGATTAGATAATAAATTTGATAAAATGAGATTAAATTTCAAGATGAAAGCAGGGGGAGTAGAGTGACGAGTGTTAAAAAGTCATTAGATAAGTTCATCACCATGACAAGGGAGTATTGTCATATAGCAGCCTTGCACTTCAGGAGGTAGCCTCCTGAAATTGCTGATTGGTGAGGGCCATCATTGTTGTTCTGTGCTCCCGAAGTCCCAAATCTGTGAGGAGAGTGAAACAGCAGTGATCAGTGTTGACAACCAACTCTAGAAGCATACACAATGGTTGACTTCTGGAGTTGGTTGGCAAGAGAGATTATTGTTGCTTTACTTCCCTTGAAGACCAGGGACAATTTACAGCAATGGTTGGAGATGCCAACCATTTCTAGAAGTCCACACTGTGGTGGGCTTCTGGAGTTGGTTGGTGAGAGAGATTATTGTTGCTTTACTTCCCCTGAAGACCAGGGACGATTGATAGCAATGGTTGGAGATGCCAACCATCTCTAGAAGTCCACACTGTGGTGGGCTTCTGGAGTTGGTTGGTGAGAGAGATTATTGTTGCTTTACTTTCCCTGAAGACCAGGAAGAATTGACAACAATGGCTGGAGATGCCAACCATCTCTAGAAGCCTACACAGTGGTTGACTTCTGGAGTTAGTTGGCGAGAGTGATTATTGTTGCTTTACTTCCCTTGAAGGCCAGGGACGATTGACAGCAATGGCTGGAGATGCCAACCATCTCTAGAAGTCCACACTGTGGTGGGCTTCTGGAGTTGGTTGGTGAGAGAGATTATTGTTGCTTTACTTTCCCTGAAGACCAGGAAGAATTGACAACAATGGCTGGAGATGCCAACCATCTCTAGAAGCCTACACAGTGGTTGACTTCTGGAGTTAGTTGGCGAGAGTGATTATTGTTGCTTTACTTCCCTTGAAGGCCAGGGATGATTGACAGCAATGGCTAGAGATGCCAACCATCTCTAGAAGTCCACACAGTGGTGGGCTTCTGGAAGTGGTTGGCAAGAAAGAATGCTGTTGCATTGCCTGCCCAGAAGTTGTAGAGAGGGTGAAGCAACAGCAATGGCCTGTCAACTGCCTCCCAAAGCTCATGTAGTAACCAGATTCTGGAGGTCCTTGATATGGGGGATGACTGGTGTCCACCCACCCAAAACCGAAATCTGCTCCATGCACATTCACACAGAAACCAGGGCAGACCTTGTGTAGGCGTAGGAACACATAGCTTCTAGAGTCAGCAAGGATGTTGAAGAGGGCTTAAAATATTTGTGTCCCCCCCCCCCCCCACAAATATCTTGAGCCCTCTCTTGTGGGGATCTTGCGGAGGGCTAGCTGTATTTCTTTGGTTTGATGATTCATTTCTTTGACATATTTCTTGCTTGCTTGGTGTTTTGTTTGAATATATGAGACGTTTATTGTAAATGGAAAATCTCAATAAAAATAGAAAACTGTGGATTGTACATAACCAGAAGTCATTAATTTGATGTGTAGTCCAAAGAGGAGCGTGTGCATTGAATTAATGGGTTCCGGTTATAATTCGAAAGGGTCAAAAGACCATTTTTTAAAAAACCAACCTGTCAAAAAGGCAGGTGCATCGGCATCAATATATGTAGTGTGCCATGAAGTCATTGCCTTTGTTCATACTTTTGCTAATCCATTGGAATTTCTAATATAGTTTAATGCAGCTGTTTCTCTTTCTAATCTTCTTTGTTCAAGGACAATGACCTGTAATAAAAGTTTTTTAAAAAGTTAATCTTAAAGGTGTTGCCATGTTTCTTTTCTTGTTTTTTCTCCCTCTCTTTTTTCTTTTTTGCTACAAGAGACTAAGATAGCTACTTCTTTAAAAACTTCCCCTGTGACCAATCTGGCAGAATTGTCTGGCTGTGTATGCTCGGAGTGCTTTCTAAACCCCTTTAGTCTGTAGAAACCTTAGAAATAATGTTCAGGGATTCTTGCAAGTATATTGTATCTAGCTCTTAGTGTGATCAGTACCTAATAATAGATGTCAATGCTTTTTTTTTTGCAGAGTATATTATTCAGTGGATGTCTTTATTTTGCCCAATTTTCTCGCCTACTCTTTTTGTTTGTTCTAATGCAAATCAGGAGCGCAGGTAGAAAAAAAAATCAATTTTCCTTCATTAAATTGCTTTTGTGATCTTTTCTGCCTTATTCAAACGTATCTAAATGCCTTATTGGACATTTTTGTTCTACTACAATACAAGATGTTAATGAAGTATGGTATGTGCAAGACTAGTTTGTTTCTATATTTTAAACCACAAATGACTTTTCAATGAATCTCTTTTTTAACGAAGATAGTTAAGTTTAGCTTACTTAACTTGGAGTTACTCTCCTTTCCCCCTTTCATACATCTTAAAGACTCAGTACTCGAATCTAATGCACATCTTTGTTTGACTGAATTGTTTAGCTAAAATTGAGGTGCACATTATAAAGAAATAAATAATAAACTTTATTTATACCCCGCCACCATCTCCCCGATGGGAACTCGGGGCGGCTTACATGAGGCCAAGCCCAACAACACAATACAATAAGTAAAATCAAACTGCCAACAATAACAGAATAAATTACATAAAGTATAAGAAAAACATATAAAATTAAAATAAAGTCATTTATAACACAGTAACAGTGAGTGGGCCACATGTACAGAATCAAATACTAAAGCTAAAAACATGGGGTGAGATAGGGATGGAGCAGATTTATTTGTGTGGGAGAAACTCTTCAGGAATGGGGTCAAGAGGAGTCTTCGTACAGGCGAGGAGGGGGTGTACTCTAAGGACAAACGTTGAGGGGTCACGGCAATATCAGATTGTATGATTAATCACCAAAGGCGCAACAGAACATTAGATTTGATGGTGCATTAGAGTCATGCACCAAAAGGTGTCTTTGCCCCTCCATTAGGCTGAGACTAGAGAACTCACCAACCTCGACCTGATGGTGGAGCAGAGACTTCTCTCCCCAAGCAATTTCTCTTTCATCCCCCAACTTAGCAGACATAGGAGAAACTGCACCCCTTTCCAACCCAGGCCCCTTCTCCTTCGTCCCCAAACTTAGGAGATGGTGAAGAAACGATGCCCCTTTCCACCCCAAGCCCTTAATCTTTTGTCCCTCAACTTAGGAGACGGTGAAGAAACGGTGCCCCTTTCCACCCCAAGCCCTTAATCTTTCAGGGCTCAATGCCGTGAACATATTGTGCAGTTTTACTTTCTTTCCTAAAACTTTTTGAGTTGCCTCAACTTAGGAGATGGTGAAGAAGTGGTGCCCCTTTCCACCCCAAGACATTTCTCCTTCATCCCCCAACTTGGGAGACAGAGGAGAAACAGCACCCCTGTTCTAAAGAAGGAAGAAGTGGCATCACCTTCAACCTGGCGGAAGGGCGCTGTTTCTCCTTCTTTGTATTGTTGAAGGCTTTCATGGCTAATGGAAACATTCACACCTAGCTCCAACAGACAAGAGTTCTCTCTCTCAACCTGGACCTTCCACAGATATATAAACCCAATTTTCCTAGTTTCCAACAAACCTCACAACCTCTGAGGATGCTTGCCACAGATGCAGGTGAAATGTCAGGAGAGAATGCTTCTAGAACATGGCCATACAGCCCAAAAAACCCACAACAACCCAACTTCTTCTCCTTTCTTTAGAAAAATGTTTTGGGGTGTGCATTACATTAGATGGTGCATTAGACTCAAGTAAATATGGTAATAAATTTCCATTAAATAACTGGATTAGGCTAAAATGGGCTTTAACAATTTTAAACCAATCTTTTGATGGTTTATTTTAGGTAAAGATTGTAAATTGATTTTAATTAATTACCATATATTCTGGTGTATAAGACTGTTTTTTAACCCAAGAAAATCTCCTCAAAAGTCAGGGGTCGTCTTATACATGGGAGTAGTCTTATATGCGGGGTAGTCTTATACATGGGAGTAGTCTTATACGCTGGAGTAGTGTTATACATGGGTTTAGACTTATACACGGGAGTGGTCTTATACACGGGGTAGTCATACATGGGAGTAGCCTTATACATGGGGGTAGTCTTATACATGGAAGTATCCTTACACGTGTAGATCGTCTTATACGCGGGAGTAGTCTTATATGCCAGGAGTCGTCTTATAGAGCGTGTGCTGAAACTTCCAGTTGGATTGGAGAATCTGTGCCGCATATGGTAGGGGGAGCTCAAAAATGGGAGTTGCTGTGTCCCTGCCGTATGCAGCGACTGTATGAAAGCATTACAAGTATGGTAGAAGAAAATCCATTCATCAGGATTCGTGGACTTAATGTGGTCCCGATGGTGAGGTGAAGGGGCGCCTCACCAGGAAGGTGTAAGTGAAGGGCGGAGCAAGCTGCAGGCGTCCAGGGCGCCCAGGATGTGGAAAAAAGAGATAGAGTGGCTCTCGGCCCAGAAAACACACCTCTTTTACCTGTCTGGCCCACCCTTGTATCCTATTACCGTACCTCCTCCTCTGCCTCTCAGATCTCACTCCTGCAGTGAAGCGGTGCAGGTGCGCATGTGCAAGATCTGAGAGGTAGAGAAGGAGGTACAGTAATAGGAAAATTACCATATTGAAATCAAATCTGATGCTTTTAAATTTTTTATTTGGTGTGCGTTGGAAGAGGGGTAGTCTTATATGGCAAATATATCCCAAACTCTATATTTTAACTGGAAAAGTTGGGGGTCATCTTATACGCCCAGTTGTCTTATATACGGTATATTTACAACACAAACATTTTTTGACAATTTTGAATAGTCAACCTACGACAGTGTGGAAAAAATCAGGCTAAGAAACATTTTTATACAAGGCTTTAAAAACCAGAATCATAAGAGCTGGAGAACACCACGATGGTCAGCCAGTCCGATTCCCCTGCTATGAGCCTGGTGGGTTGCTTTCTGTTTGGAGATCTCTGGAGAGGGAGACTCTATAACTCTCCAAGGCAGCATATATCACTGTCAAAGTTGGTGAGGGTCTTCACGGCTGTTCAGCCCTAACAAAGTCCCAGAGCTGCATGGAGGGCAAAGCAGTAGTAATGGGAACCTTCAACTTACACTGAAAGCTTACACACCAGTTGGCTTCCAGAGTTGGTTGGCAAGGGATATGACTATTGCTCCTCTGCACTGAAGACTCAGGAAGGACTGAGTGATACAGGTAGACTGTCAGCCCTCTCCAGATACTCACATTTTCTTATTGAGTGACATGATTAGCAATGGCAGATGAAGGGGGCAAGGGGTGCAAAAGATAGGAAGGAACAATGGCAGCTCCTAACTCCCCCCTCCCTCACTGGAAGGTCAGAGAGGAGAGGAAAGGATCAGCTGTGAGGAATGTAGGAATGCAAATTGAGCTTCAGATATTTGCAATCTATATGAGAGCAAGATGATCTGCTCAATTCCCACTTCCTTCTGGGATTTTCTTGTGTAAGGCAGAAAAGAAGGAAGGGGGTTGGGTGGAGGAATGGCAGATGCCACTTGGGGTGGGATAATGGTCAATGCCACTTTTTTTGGAAAATGAAACTTCATCTTCAAAGAAGCAGTTCTTCTAGGCCGTGTTGCGACTGTAGGAAAAATGGGAGGAAAGGAGGAATCTAACATTTTTATTTCAACACAAACATTTATGGATATTAGTTCACTTGCCTGACCCGGTAACTGATCAGTGTTGGGGAAAACATCTGTACTAGTTGGAGTTTTCAGTTGGTTCAGAAAAATGATTTACGTGTCCTTTATATGTACATTATAATACAATACATTCTCAGTTAACTGGAACTCTCAAATATTTATTTATCGTGTCAGGCAACCGAACAGTTGTATTACATTTTTGACATGACAAACAAACATACAAAAGACACAGAGTTTGCAAGCTTGGTAGTTGATTAGATGTCCTTTGACCAGTATCTGGTCACTTGGAGTGCTTCTGGTGTTGCCGCAAGAAGGTCCTCCATGGTGCATGTAGCAGGGCTCAGGTTGCATTGCAGCAGGTGGTCTGTAGTTTGCTCTTCTCCACACTCACATGTCGTGGATTCCACTTTGTAGCCCCATTTCTGGAGGTTGGCTCTGCATCTCGTGGTGCCAGAGCGCAGTCTGTTCAGTGCCTTCCAAGCCACCCAGTCTTCTGTGTGCCCAGGGGGGAGTATCTCATTGGGTATCAGCCATTGATTGAGGCTCTGGGTTTGAGCCTGCCACTTTTGGACTCCCGCTTGCTGAGGTGTTCCAGCGAGTGTCTCTGTAGATCTTAGAAAGCTATTTCTTGATTTAAGTCGTTGACGTGCTGGCTGATGCCCAAACAAGGAATGAACTGGAGATGTCTCTGCCTTGGTCCTTTCACTATTGGCTGCTACTTCCCGGCGGATGTCAGGTGGTGCAATACCGGCTAAGCAGTGTAATTTCTCCAGTGGTGTAGGGCGCAGACACCCCGTGATAATGCGGCATATCTCATTAAGAGCCACATCCACTGTTTTAGTATGGTGAGATGTGTTCCACACTGGGCATGCATACTCAGCAGCAGAGTAGCATAGCGCAAGGGCGGATGTCTTCACTGTGTCTGGTTGTGATCCCCAGGTTGTGCCAGTAAGCTTTCGTATGATATTGTTTCTAGCACCCACTTTTTGCTTGATATTCAGGCAGTGCTACTTGTAGGTCAGTCTCAAGTGACTGACAAAAAGAAAAGAAAACATACTTTAAATAAAAACCTACTTTTATAACACAGTAAAATACTTGTGTTGCATTCAGTTTGTTTTTATTTGTCTTAAATTGCTTCTAATTATTGCATTTCAATATTAATATCAGACGAATACAGAATTTATGGTATGGTATAATATGAGGGTATAGTATAGTATGAGGGAGCCCCTGGTGGTGCAGTGAGTGCAACCCTTGCGCTGGCAGAACTGAAGACCGACAGGTCAAAGATTCAAATCTGGGGAGAGCATGGATGAGCTCCCTCTGTCAGCTCCAGTTCTCCATGCAGGGACATGAGAGAAGCCTCCCACAAGGATGGTAAAACCTCAAAAACATTTGGGCATCCTCTGGGCAACGTCCTTGCAGACGGCCAGTTCTCTCACATCAGAAGCGACTTGCAGTTTTTCAGGTTGCTCCTGACATGAAAAAAGGGGTATAGAATTAGACGTATTTTTAATAACAATGCAAAACAACAGAAACTACATTTAACTAGCATCTTCCAATCCCCATGGGCGACAGCTGACTGAGTCTACTGTCGTCATTACAATAGGGCTGTTTATTAAGATTACTTAGATAACATAAATGTCACAAAAATCTTCGGGGTGAGAAGGGCGGAATATAAATGTTTAAAATTAAACAAACAAACAAACAAACAAACACCTGCCATTTACCAGTCACCATCTGCTAGCGCACAGGAAATCAATTTCCTATATTAGAGCCCCAAATCACCCCAAGAACAGACCTAAAAAACAATGCACCAAGCAAAAGAAAAGTTTGAGTCTGAATGGTAGGTTTTGTAGGGAAGAGTATAAGTGAGAGTGAAATGCGTAATTGCATGATTTGCTGATCTTTGTTATGTTCAATAAAATAAATTTTTATATTATGCTACCATTGTTCATTCTTTGTTTATGAAAATCCCATGAAATTCACGGTGATTTGAAGGCATATACATACAAACATGATTTTGTCTTCTGTGTGTTTGTGTGTGTAGATAGATAGATAGGGTTCTGACATGGTATCTATGGATAAAGGCATACGGTATCCAGTGGGGATGAGTGTAGCAGAATAGCCCACAGTTACACCTTGAAGATATTAGTAGGTCCCCACTGTTGTAACCCGAATATGAGATGTCTATATTAGTGGCAGAGGTGAGAATAAGGGAAAGCCCACATCTTTGGTGATTGCAGTGAGATTTCATGTGATGGCAGTGGTGGTTTAGGCAGAACCAGGTTGTGGGAAAAGCACACAGGACAGGAGCCTCACAACCACTAGCACTACCTCTGCCACCATATGGCAGTTCTAGTTTTGCAAAAAAAAAAAAAAAAAAAAAAAAAAAAAAAATTAAAAAAATGCTGGCCTCCACAGTTGTAGGGAATCCCTGATCTGCATTGTTACTGTAAGCTGATCTCTTTCTTAGAAAATCATTCAACATCCTGCCAAAGATTTGGAAGCTTACCAGGAAAGGACCGTGGCAAGACAAATTTCAGCATGCTGAATGCTAACACTGCTATGCATCGCAAAAATGATGGGTATTGACAGCTGTGCAAGCCCCCATTGTTCATTCAAGCTTGCTACAACCCCCTCTAAACTGGAGTGCTCAGCTTGAATTACACTTAATAAATTGGTACACTTTTCTCATTTTATAAACTAAAACTGGACTACTTTGAAGTTTTATTTTAAATGTTCCTTCCTCTCCTTAAGCAGACACAATTGCCATCTGAATTGTCATATGTGGTGTCCTGTGGACATATTGTATAAACAAAAAATAAGTTAAATTATTCATATCAACCTATGCCAACAGACCATGTTACATCAAAATGTAAGCATTTTTAAGCCTGCCAACCCTACCCTAGTTTGCATATGCATTTCATACTGCAGTGCTGCTATACAGCTACTATGGAAGAATGGTTGAGATGTTTCCAACATGCACATAAGGGAGACAGAACTGTGTACACAACTCATGGGCTGTACAAACATTTGTTATTAATGTTGCTTTGCAACAAACATTGCTAGCCTTTGTGTGTGCTCATTACATCCTTCCCTTTGAACCAAACTAGAAGAGAGATGGTCTAAAGCAGCGGTCCTCAAACTAAGGCCCGGGGGCCGGATACGGCCCTCCAAGGTCATTTACCCGGCCCTTGCTCAGGCTCAGGGTTAACCTAAGTCTGAAACGACTTGAAAGCACACAACAACAACAACAACAATCCTATCTCATCAGAAAGAGTTGAAATATTTTTAAAGGACTCCCTGCCCAGGTGAAAAAGGGGGCAGTTCCTAGATCCATTTTGAACCAGAGCAGGCAAAGATGGACCTCTGATAAGTGATGGGTTGCACATTACAACAGTTCATAGGAATATTTTTGCAAAAAGTCTCACAAATCTGATCAGGAGAGTTTTAAACTGAATTATGGTATGTTGGGGAGAGAGACGTTCTTGGGGGCAGGAGTTCAAGAAGTGCAGGAGATAATTGTCCAATTGTTACAGACAGAATTGGGTAAAAAGTACAAGAATTTGACAGTGGAGGATCCTTAACCAAGCAAGTAATTGTCTTAGATGTCTCAACACTACTACAGAGAGTATAAAAAAAATAAACAAGATGAACATGAGCATTTAACTCAGCAAAGCAAATATGATGTAATAGGTATCACTGTAATAATTGATGGTATTAAACTATTTCAAAGAAATAGACTATATAAGCAATAAGGAGAAGCATTATATGTCAGGGATGCTTACACCTATGAATAATATTATGAGTTAAATTCTGGGGAAAATTGAGGAGAGAACCAGCAGGGTTGTCCTTGAGGGAATGTTCTACACTCCTCCTCATTCCATTTTCAAACATACTAAATGATTAGCAATATTAAAAAAAATACCATTTACTGTTGACCAGCACTTTGAATTGTGCCAGGAAACAAGCTGGTAGCCAGTTGAGCTGTTGCAACAGAGGGGGTTATACACACCGAGTAGCCAGCCCCAGTCACAACAATCTGGCTGGAGCTCTTTGGGCCAGCCAAAATTTATGAACCGTCTTCAAAGAGAACTTGAAGTAGTGTGCATTACAGTAATCCAAATGGGATATATTTTAGGCTGGATCTACACTGTTATATAAAATCCAGATTATCTGCTTTGAACTGGATAATATGGTAGTGTGGACTCATCCAGTTCAAAGCAGATAATGTGGATTATCTGCTTTGATAATCTGGATTATATGGCAATGTGGAAAGGTCCTTCTCTTTTCCAGTTTGGTTGTTTGCACAACAAGAACTGGAGAAGAGGGAGCATAATTTGACACTTTCAATCATGAAATAAAGTGTCCATGTAGTAGAGCCACCCTAGGACATGAAGTAATGGATTCAAACTCGGAAAAAGAATTCCATGTAAGCTAATAGTAAATGCTGTTCGATGTCGGGATATGCTGCCTGGGAGTGTGGTTGCTCCTTCTCTTGAGGTTTTTAAACAGAATCTAAATGATAATCTGTTGGGAATATTTTGATATTTCTTCTTGTATGCTGGGGGTTGGACTTGAAGTCTCTTCCAACTCTCTGTACCTATGCTTCCCTAAACATTCCTTAAGCATCTTCCATGTAATGTAATGATAAACTCTTGTTCTGTTGTTTTGGAAATATGTGTATGACAAGAACATGTAAATTCCTATTCACATGCCTTTTTAATTGAACACACAAATGACCGGCAAACCACTAGAGCAGTGGTTCTCAACCTGGGGTCCCCAGATGTTTTTGGCCTTCAACTCCCAGAAGCCCTAACAGCGGGTAAACTGGCTGGGATTTCTGGGAGTTGTAGGCCAAAAACATCTGAGAACCACTGCACTAGAGAAAAACAGATTTGTATAGTCATGCAGCATAGACAGATATAGCCTCCTTTTCCTAACCTTTCTAATAGTTTACGCTATCTCAATAGTTAACTATCTCAAACAGAAGGGTAGTAGTGCAGGAAAACGTGTTTGTCTCCCACAAGTTATTAAAACTCTCAGGAGACTATTTTTCCTGTCTGAAGACCCCAAATTGACCACCAATTCAAAAGAGACAGGCAGACAGACCAGACAGATTGGAAGCGGATGCTGGTTTATAATTTGGGGATTATGGGATCTTGTGAGTTTTATTGTGGTTTTGCAACTGGATTAAGCACTGGATTCAGATGATTCCAGAGATACAGGTCTGCTGTAGCAGTGTAGTAGACCTTTGGGGAACTTACAGACAACACAGTTATGGAGCATTGATTCTTTTAACCACCATGGCAACATCCTATGCAATCTAGAGATTTGCAGTGGAGAAGTGCAGTGCAGACGACACCAAATTGGGAGAGATAGCCAATACTCCAGAAGACAGGAGCAGAAATCAAAACGATCTTAACAGATTCGAGAGATGGGCCAAAACTAACAAAATGAAGTTCAACAGTGGCAAATGCAAGATACTCCACTTAGGCAGAAAAAACGAAATGCAAAGATACAGAATGGGGGACATGTGGCTCGAGAACAGTACGAGTGAAAAAGATCTTGGGGTCCTCGTGGACAACAAGTTAAACATGAGCCAACAATGTGATGTGGCAGCAAAAAAAGGCAATGGGATTTTGGCCTGCAAAAATAGTATAGTGTCTAGATCCAGGGAAGTAATGCTTCCCCTCTACTCTGCTTTGGTTAGACTACACCTTGAATATTGTGTCCAATTCTGGGCACCACAATTGAAGAGAGATATTGACAAGCTGGAAAGTGTCCAGAGGAGGGCGACTAAAATGATCAAGGGTCTGGAGAACAAGCCCTATGAGGAGTGGCTTAAAGAGCAGGGCATGTTTAGCCTGAAGAAGAGAAGGCTGAGAGGAGACATGATAGCCATGTATAAATATGTGAAAGGAAGTCATAGGGAGGAGGCTATGCTTCCCTGGAGACTAGGGCACGGAACAATGGCTTCAAACTAAAAGAAAGGAGATTCCATCTGAACATTAGGAAAAACTTCCTGTGAGAGCTGTTCAGCAGTGGAACTCTCTGCCCTGGAGTGTGATGGAGGCTCCTTCTTTGGAAGCTTTTAAACAGGCTGTATGGCTATCTGTCGGGGGTGCTTTGAATGTAATTTTCCTGCTTCTTGGCAGGGGGTTGGACTGGATGGCCCATGCGGTCTCTTCCAACTCCATGATTCTATGATTTCAAGGGTTACTTGGGATTCTCAGTTGGCCATCTCCTCTAGTGCCTCACTATACTCCATGCCTGGAGCAAACTGAGTTTTTTTCTGGCTCTCTATGAAACTACTACATGATGTTGTTGCCGTGTACAGTTTAGCTAATGTATGTGAACAGGATGTGATGAATGACTGGTTATTTCATGCTCTTCTTCTAGAAAGCTTAGAGTGATTTTAAGGGGCTGTCAGAGGTCGCCCATCCATCCACTGATGATTTCATCTCATATTAGCTTATGTAGTGGTATGGCATGGCACTTTTCATAACTAAACAAGATAGGCACATGTCCCCAAAGATCTTGCAATTTAAATTTCAGCAGGAGTATTAAAAGGAATGAGTGAGAGCAAATGCATATTTATATGAATAAATCTGAAGTTGCACATTTATGGAATAGATAAGGTTTGGAGAAAGGTTTGAAAGAAAAGCAAGAAGATAGATTTCTGGCTGTGAAAGGCACAGAAGAAGAATGAAATATACTAACAGGTTTTGATTGGCATTTTAGCATGCTGTACTATTTTATATCAATGGAATGTAACACCATTTTCTTTTTAAGTCAATCTTGACTGACATAATCTGCCCAGTATTTGGTCTTCCTGATTCATACCTCTTAATGACCTCTTGCTGAAACATCCTAGAATGCTGGCATTAGTATGTGTGCTGACTATAAAACAAGTGTGTGTGCTAATATTCAATATCCAACAGGAACTGTCATGCAGTCCGTCTACAATTGTGTGTGCCCCCAGTTATAGGCCCTTGAAGGTGGGGTGGGGGTGGGAGGGGGAAGTGCCAGAGAAGCTTACTCATGGGAACTTTTGTGAAACTTCCCCCTGCTTTAACTCCAGCTGTTGCAATGGCTCCAGCTATTCCCTGCTTTTTCTTCCTGCAGCTGTTGCTGGTTCATAATCTCTCCAAATACCACATTTCCCATTAGTGCCCAAAGAGCTCTTGGCTCTGAAGGGAATGCTTGTATGCACATTTTTGCAGGGTGACCTGTAGTAATAGAGGTGCTTCTGTCTCTGGATGCCAGCAGCTTGGATCTTCTCACATGACATGTGTGCAAAAAAAGTGAGCATTACGGATGATTTGATCTGCTATCTGGGTAACACTATATTTCTTCATTTGTTGGTTTGTTGGTTTGTTTTTGTATCCTGAGCCCCAATACCTACAAATACAGGTATTGAACTGAGTTACACTTTCTCATTCTTCTTCTGGTGAAGGCGAACCAGAGTGAGCATGGCTCTTACCATTCCCAACCTTAACCCAGACCAAAAAATCATCTGAACCACAACACTAATAATCAGGATCTTGTATTGTCGAAGGCCTTCATGGCCAGAATCACTGGGTTGTTGTAGATTTTTTCGGGCTTTATGGCCATTTTCTATAGGCATTCTCTCCTGACATTTCGCCTGCATCTATGGCAAGCATCCTCAGAGGTAGTGAGGTCTGTTGGAACTAGGAAAAAGGGTTTATATATCTGTGGAATGACCAGGGTGGGACAAAGGACTATTGTCTACTGGAGCTAGGTGTGAATGTTTCAACTGACCACTTTGATTAGCATTTGATGGCTTGTTAGTGCCTGGGACAATCTTTTGTTGAGAAGTGATTAGATGTCTCTTATTGGCCTACATCAATAGGAGCATAGTGTCTAGATCTAGGGAAGTCATGCTACCTCTCTATTCTGCCTTGGTTAGACCACACCTGGAATATTGTGTCCATAAAGTGTCCAATTCTGGGCACCACAATTGAAGAGAGATGTTGACAAGCTGGAATGTGTCCAGAGGAGGGCGACTAAAATGATCAAGGGTCTGGAGAACAAGCCCTATGAGGAGCAGCTTAAGGAGCTGGGCATGTTTAGCCTGAAGAAGAGAAGTCTGAGAGGAGATACGATAGCCATGTATAAATATGTGAGAGGAAGTCACAGGGAGGAGGGAGCAAGCTTGTTCTCTGCTTCCCTGGAGACTTGGACACGGAACAATGGCTTCAAACTACAAGAAAGGAGATTCCATCTGAATATGAGGAAGAACTTCCTGACTTTGAGAGCCGTTCAGCAGTGGAACTCTCTGCCCTGGAGAGTGGTGGAGGCTCCTTCTTCGGAAGCTTTTAAACAGAGGCTGGATGGCCATCTGTCAGGGGTGCTTTGAATGCAATATTCCTGCTTCTTGGCAGGGGGTTGGACTGGATGGCCCATGAGGTTTCTTCCAACTCTATGATTCTATGATTCTATGAAAGTAACTGGAGGGTACAAAAGTGTGTAAGAGGAGAAGTGGTATATTCTACATGCTTTCTGTGCAATTCCACGCAAGAGATGTGCCAGTAAAATGACAGGTTTTGGGGGTTTTAAGATCCTTCTCTCCCTCCATACACGCATCATCCATCTCTGCTCCTCTCTTGTCATGTATACTCACAGTACGCAATCTTCATTTCCGTACTTCACGATTTCTTCCATTTTATCTGATGTTCACTTGAATACAGAGCAAGCAAAACTTTGCTTAGGAAAAGTTGTGACTACAGTGGTAAAATCCCGGTATCCAATTCACATTATTGCTACCCATTCTGTTTAAGAGCAGTTATATTGCAGAGACATGCAAACATTGCATGAAATTCACCAAGTAAACATTTAGCTTAAAGACTTAATCCCTTTCCAGGCTTTCCTGGTTTTTTTCAGTGAGACAGCCCATCCTCCCAGTCTTAGCAGCTGCTTGAGAACTCACTATGTTTTTACACTCTGTCACCAGTCTTCTTGGATTCTTGTTCATTTGTTAACCTGAAACTTCAGGAGCCATATCCATCATCCTCAATATCATTATTGGCCAACAACGTACCCTGAAGCCTTTCACAGCTGAGACCATGCCTTCCAAACCTTCAGTATCATACCCAGAAGTTTTTGATTCCATAGTTACAGAAACATTGTGTTCCAGATACATGAGGGGAGCTATTGTTCTTTTGCAACAGATATAGTTCCAGGTATTTCTTTATCATGAGGGCTGGTTTCTGCCATTCATTTCTATTTAGTTGCCATGCTTCCAGTGTGTTTCTTGCTGCCTGGGTGACTTCAGAACGCTATAATTAGTACACTTGCGGTGCTGTCAAAGCGAGTCTTGGTGTACTTCCAAATGAAATATTTCTGTGCAGTCATCCTGCCTCATTTATGAAATAACTAAAGAGGATGATATCTAGATTGTAAGTCTCAATGCGTTGTGTTTTTTTTCAACCACTCCTCCCGTGGTTTTTAACTTACTTGCTTGTGCTTCATTCTCTTTTCCCCTTGCTTGGCTGAATTTATAATAATTCATAATAAAGTAAAATCGCGAATCAGTATACTTTAAACTTGAACTTCAGTTGGTTTTACATTAAAAATAAAATAGATTACATTTAAATAAATTTCTTGGGGTGGGATGATGAGTTTGAAAATGAAATTCTCCATTCTTAAATAAGCAGTTCTGCTGTCTATGCTGAACTGAAGGAAACAATGAATTTGGGAGAGGATGAATCTAGCATTTTAACACAGAAATTTGTGGGCATCCGTTCACTTTCCGGTTGCATCCCGTACAGATTACTGCAACGCACTCTACGTGGGGTTGCCTTTGAGGACTGTTAGGAAGCATCATTTGGTCCAACAGTCAGCAGCCAGGTTGCTCACTGGTGTGGCATACAGGAAGCATACAACCTCCCAGTTATTTTAGCTCCACTGGCTGCCGTTTTGCTACTGATCACAATTCAAAGTGCTGCTTTAGCCCATAAAGCCCTAAACAGTTCTGGCCCAGCCTACCTGTCTGAACGTATCTTCCCCTGTGAACCATTAAGATTATCTGGGAAGGCCCTGCTCTCAGTCCCACCCTCTTCTCAAGTGTGGCTGGTGGGGACGAGAGACAGGGCCTTCTCAGTGGTGGCCCCTTGGCTGTGGAACTCCATCCCAAGCAATATTAGATCAGCCCCCTCTCTCCTAGCCTTCAGAAGGAAAGTAAAGATCTGGCTGTGAAAGCAGGTTTTGAAAAATTAATGCGGTACAACAACTTAAATATGGAATAATGTACAATTGACTGCTGAAGGGCCTTAAACTCTGATTCATGGATGGCATGTTTTTAACACTGGAATGTATTTTATTATGTTTAATATGTTCTTTTAATCCAATTTATTTTAAGTCAATATTGTATGTTTTTAAGGCACTATGTAAGTGCCACTTCTTTTTTTCATGGTTTCCTCCTTTCTGTTGAAATTGTCCACATGCTTGTGGATTTCAATGGCTTCTCTGTGTAGTCTGACATGGTGGCTGTTAGAGTGGTCCAGCATTTCTGTGTTCTCAAATAAAATGCTGTGTCCAGGTTGGTTCATCAGGTGCTCTGCTATGGCTGACTTCTCTGGTTGAAGTAGTCTGCAGTGCCTTTCATGTTTCTTGGTTCGTGTTTGGGCGCTGTGTTTGGTGGTCCCTATGTAGACTTGTCCACAGCTGCATGGTATACGGTAGACCCCTGCAGAAGTGAGAGGATCCCTCTTGTTCTTACGTGAACAAAATCTGGCTACCAGTATTAAAAAACTCTAAAATTACAACAGCAAAACAACAGAGAGGAAACAGTCAGGGACATCTAATCACCTCTCAACAAAAGATTTCCCCAGGCACCAACAAGCCACACTAAACAACTGCCAGGCATTCAAATGCTAATCAGGGTGGTCAGTTGAAACATTCACACCTAGCTCCAGCAGACAAGAGTTCTTTGTCCCACCCTGGTCATTCCACAGATATATAAACCCCTTTTCCTATTTCCAACAGACCTCACTAACTCAGAGGATGCTTGCCATAGATGCAAGCGAAACGTCAGGAGAGAATGACTCTAGAACATGGCCATATAGCCCCAAAAAACCTACAACATATCTCAATATTCTTTTTCATCTTCACAGTGCTGTTTTTGATGTGGAAGAAGTTCACATGCCCATTGCCTTTTTTGGCAAACCTAACACTTTCATTGAAACAGGATGGAAGACATCTCAAAATAACCTCCAGTCATCAATATGACTAAACTGTGTCTTCAGATAAGGAATGAATTTTCTCTCCACAGTTTGAAAAGATCTTCATCAGTTCATTTGTAGGGATAATTTTTCACTAGAGCAGTTACATCAGGTGTTTCAGATTCATTATGATCATGAAGCAGTTTCAGCAGTTTCTCATAACATCCTGAACAGGAGATGAAGGCCTTGCATGGTTCCCATGTCAGAAAAAGTGATTAAAGTGACGACTTTGCATCTTACTCTTTGTGTGTAAATAAACGAGAATATGATACTCATTATGTACAGGAAGTAGAATGCATCATTTTGGATAATCATGGGGACAGTGTACTAAAAATGAGAGTTGATGTCATAAATGCAACTCTATCCAAAATTGTTTCCCCGTTCCTATACCGAAGATCGATAGAAGGTGTAGTGCCCAGCATATGGAGAACCACGTTCTCTGAGGCCAGTATTCAAGGGTTCTTGGACTCTGGAATGGTATTGGCACTCGAAAATAGAAAGGCTAAATTTCTGTATTACATGAATGATCCTCCAATTCATTGATTTCCATGGTTGAGTGTGGATTCCAACTTTGGTCTGCCAGACTGTTCGTCCAGCACTCAGACCATTTGCCCACACTGGATCACAACCATCTTACTTTTTACTATTCCAGCTTATCTGATGTTCTTTTCCCTCTTTCGATTTCTGATTTCACAGATAGTAACCATGGGCTTGGGTAATTTATACCCCAATAAAAATATCTTCTTTGAAACTGATCCAGGAATTAATCCAGCTGCCTCGTGTTTGAAATGATTATTATTCTGTTAAATGGAATACATTAGGCCTTCGGTATTCGCTGGGGTTTGGTTCCAGGACTCTCACCCCCACGTGGATACCAAAACTTGTGGCTTCCCAAGCCTTATTATATACAATGGAAAACTAAAATACATAGTGTCCTTTATATAATTTTTTTAAAAAAATCAAGGTATACTTTTTGTAAATTTTAACAAAAGTATTTTCAGTGGTTGAATTTGTAAATAAAGAATTTATGAATATGGATCGTTGATACTATAATAATAATAATAATAATAATAATAATAATAACTTTATTTATACCCCGCCACCATCTCCCCAAGGGACTCGGAGCGGCTTTCATGAGGCCAAGCCCAACAGTACATCAATAAACAAAAGCAATAAACAAAAACAATAAATACAATACAATTAATATAAATCACATATAAACAATACTACATGCATACTTACCAAATCTCTTTTTGCTACGCACTGAGTCTCTTTTTGCTGAACTGGAATGGGAAGTATAGCTTGGCTTTTGTGAAGTTACTATCAATTTTAGTGAGAAGTATGCAAAAATATACTGCTGAATTATTCCAGTTAATCGGTACCTGAAAAAAGATACATTTTTAATGACTGTTGCCGTAATCACCCAGTTAGTATAACCATATAGCAACTTCTATAATTCCCCAACCAATAGGGACTGTAATCTTTTTAAAATACGTGTTTACACTGATTTCTGCCACAGTTTGCTTATTAGGAAGAGATTGCTCAAAACAGTCATCGAGGAAGAGAAGAGTCAAATGTCTTGCTGATACGAAGTATATGCAGGAAACGTGGTGTGGAGCACAAGGGAAATCATGACGAATATCAGTGTTTTTATACAGACCAGAACAACTTAGATAACCCAGACCTTTTGGACGTTGACAGACTCATGCAGCGTTTTCAACCAGAACAGTGTAACCAGGAGCATTCAATCCTTCTAAATAAAAACATTATGGGGGAGGATGTGAGACAGGCAGCTGTCAAAGTTAAGCCCAAGAGGTCATCGGTGCCCAGTGGATTCAGCGGGATCACCGAAGAATGGAAGAATCTTTAGCTCTGAGGTTGGAAACATTATTTAGTGATATCGAAAGGCATTTTAGATAGCTCTGATTATGGCCCAGCACAGATTCACTGTCTCAGAGACCGCAATGTAATAATAATAATAAGGGGACTCGGGGTGGCTTACATGAGTCCAAGCCCAACAACACATGAATAAAACAACAAAGCAGTAAACAAATAAAACAATACAGTTAATATAACTCACAAATAGGTAATATCACACAAAAATTTAAAAACCTATGGCAGGGCCAGATGTAATAAATTAAAATTTTAAAATAAACATTGGGCGTGAATAGAGGTAGGATGTATCTAAGCAGGGTTTTTTTTTAAGTATATGTCCCCTACTCCCCTTCTTTTCGCCGACACAATGGAACAGATGCCCTCCTCTCACACTCCAGCATCTGAGGAGTTAAAACTCTGAAAGAAAACACATACTTTTTGTGAATAGTCATAAATCCAAGAGAGGATATCTCAGTAACCATGGGAGATCTTTAGATATGTAAAAAGCAGGTCTGAAAACTGAGTTGTAGTGATGTGCTATGTTACCACCACACCCCAAACACATTTTGACTTGGATCTTTAAGCTCTCTTTTACACAATAGAAGAGATATATCCTCTGTGTTCCTAGAACCTGAAGATCAAAAGAGTCCTTGCATGTTGTGTAAGCTGTGATTTACTTGAATAATTCAATTTTTCCTTTACCTGTCAGTTATATAGAAAAAACGCTCAATTGCAGGACTGGAATAAGATGGCCAATTATTGAATTTCATGACACATATTCAAGTCAGGGGGCTGATATTGCAAACCAACAAATTTCTGAACTCTTCAGGGACAGAAGGCCTTGTCATCAGCTCTCATTAAATCCTATATTTTATAAACAACCCACTAGGGAGCTCAGATCAAGTGCTTATTTCCCACTCTGAAAATCCTCAGGGTTCAGTGTCAGCTGCTTATCAGAATTCTGAGTATTGATCCTGCTCCACATTGTAGTGGGATATGAGCTTATTTCCAAGCAAGTTGTGAGTACAGCTACACCATATGCAGGTTGATTTTAGCTCTTACAATAGCAATCAGCTACTATAGAGTCATAGTTCTACTCTTCTTTGTTTCCTGTTTCGTCTATTTCACTGAAGCCTATACATTCAAGCTTATACATTCCAATCACGAAACCCATCCCATCAGGTGTCAGTGATGTCTAAGTCATAGAATCATAGAATCATAGAATCAAAGAGTTGGAAGAGACCTCATGGGCCATCCAGTCCAACCCCCTGCCAAGAAACAGGAATATTGCATTCAAATCACCCCTGACAAATGGCCATCCAGCCTCTGCTTAAAAGCTTCCAAAGAAGGAGCCTCCACCACACTCCGGGGCAGAGAGTTCCACTGCTGAATGGCTCTCACAGTCAGGAAGTTCTTCCTAATGTTCAGATAGAATCTCCTCTCTTGTAGTTTGAAGCCATTGTTCCGCGTCCTAGTCTCCAAGGAAGCAGAAAACAAGCTTGCTCCCTCCTCCCTGTGGCTTCCTCTCACATATTTATACATGGCTATCATATCTCCTCTCAGCCTTCTCTTCTTCAGGCTAAACATGCCCAGTTCCCTAAGCCGCTCCTCATAGGGCTTGTTCTCCAGACCCTTGATCATTTTAGTCGCCCTCCTCTGGACACATTCCAGCTTGTCAATATCTCTCTTGAATAGTGGTGCCCAGAATTGGACACAATATTCCAGATGTGGTCTAACCAAAGCAGAATAGAGGGGTAGCATTACTTCCTTAGATCTAGACACTATGCTCCTATTGATGCAGGCCAAAATCCCATTGGCTTTTTTTGCCGCCACATCACATTGTTGGCTCATGTTTAACTTGTTGTCCACGAGGACTCCAAGATCTTTTTCACACGTACTGCTCTCGAGCCAGGCGTCCCCCATTCTGTATCTTTGCATTTCATTTTTTCTGCCAAAGTGGATTATCTTGCATTTGTCACTGTTGAACTTCATTTTGTTAGTTTTGGCCCATCTCTCTAATCTGTCAAGATCGTTTTGAATTCTGCTCCTGTCCTCTGGACTATTGGCTATCCCTCCCAATTTGGTGTCGTCTGCAAACTTGATGATCATGCCTTCTAGCCCTTCATCTAAGTCATTAATAAAGATGTTGAACAGGACCGGGCCCAGGACGGAACCCTGCGGCACTCCGCTCGTCACCAATTACAGATCTACCTCACCGTAGTTTTGCCTAGCCCACATTGGACTAGTTTCCTTGCCAGAAGGTCATGGGGGACCTTGTCGAAGGCCTTACTGAAATCCAGGTACGCTACATCCACGGCATTCCCTGCATCTACCCAGCTTGTAGCTCTATCGAAGAAAGAGATCAGATTAGTCTGGCATGACTTGTTTTTGATAAATCCATGTTGACTATTAGCGATGACTGCATTTGTTTCTAAGTGTTTACAGACCGCTTCCTTAACTATCTTTTCCAGAATCTTGCCCGGTATCGACGTGAGGCTGACCGGACGGTAGTTGTTTGGGTCGTCCTTTTTTCCCTTCTTGAAGATTGGGACCACATTGGCCCTCCTCCAATCTGCTGGAACTTCTCCCGTTCTCCAAGAACTCTCAAAGATGGTTGCCAATGGTTCCGAAATGACTTCCGCTAGTTCCTTCAATACTCTTGGGTGTAGTTGATCTGGCCCTGGGGACTTGAACTCATTAAGAGCGGCCAGGTATTCCTGGACGACTTCTTTCCCAATTTGGGGTTGGATGTCCTCCAATCCCTCATCCACTCCATCTTGCTGAGGTTGAAGACTCTCTTTTTGTGAGAAGACCGAGGCAAAGAAGGCATTAAGTAGTTCTGCCTTTTCCCTATCCCCTGTCAGCATTGCCCCATCTTCTCCTCGAAGAGGTCCTATCGCCTCCTTGTTTTTCCTTTTTCTACTGACATAAGAATAGAAGCCCTTTTTATTGTTTTTAATGTCCCTGGCAAGTCTGAGCTCGTTTTTTGCTTTAGCTTTGCGGACCTTTTCCCTACAGGTGTTGGCTATTTGTTTGAATTCTTCTTTGGTGATTTCTCCCTTTTTCCACTTCTTGTGCATGTCTCTTTTGTGTCTTAGCACAGTTAGAAGTTATTTGGACATCCATTCTGGCTTCTTTGCACTTGTCCTATTTTTTCTTTTTGTTGGCACGGTTTGCAATTGCGCCCTGAGTATTATTACATATTTGCTTAACTGTGTTAAGAGTTCAAGTTCATATTGTTTATTTCTCATGCTCCATGCAACTGAAAAGATAGTAAAGGTAAAGGTTTTTCCCTGACATGAAGTCCAATCGTGTCTGACTCTAGGGTGTGGTGCTTATCTCCATTTCTAAGCCGAAGAGTCAGAGTTGTCAGTAGACACCTCCAAGGTCATGTGGCCAGCATGACTGCATGGAATGCCGTTACCTTCCCGCAGGAGTGGTACCTATTGATCTACTCACATTTGCATGTTTTCAAACTGCTTGGTTGGCAGAAGCTGGGGCTGACAGCGGAAGCTCACACCGCTCTCCAGACTGGAACCTGTGATCTATCGGTCAACAAGCTCAGCAGCTCAGCGCTTTAACCCACTGCGTCACCGGGGGAGATAACTGTAGAGATATCTAGGGCCATTCGCCCAGCTCCTTATTTTCCCCTCCCACTGTTGGATTCTTGTACTCTTTGCTCTCCATAATAATTGTGCTATTATTTCCAGCACTTATTGAACTCCTGCTCTCAAGTACCCTGTCTCCTTCCCCAAAAAACTCAGTTTAAAGCCTCCCTCCTCCATCATATTAGTGAGACTTAGCAAAAATGTTCCTGCAAACTGCGATTTCAAGTCATTACTGGAAGTAATGGGTCATTCTATTTCAGGTACTGTGAGCTATTGATCTCCAGATGATAATAGTGATGGCACTTATTTATATTCTTCCTTTCCCCCCAGTTTGGAAAACAATACAACCAACAGTAAAAATACTACATGCTTGGAAATTAGCAGCTCACAAAAGTTAAAAAGCAGTTAAACAATGATAAAAGTTCATCTATATAAATAAAAATTAATGTTCGCTTGTGGTATTCACAGAACTCAAAAACCACTTGACGAATTGACACCAAATTTGGACACAAGACACCTATCAGACCAATGTATGTCCTTCACTCAAAAAAATGATTTTGTCATTTGGGAGTTGTAGTTGCTGGGATTTATAGTTCACCTACAATCAAAGAACATTCTGAACTCCACCAATGATGGAATTGAACCAATCTTGGGACACAGAACTCCCATGATCAACAGAAAACACTTCAAGAGTTTGGTGGGCATTGATGTTGAGTTTGGGAGTTGTAGTTCACCTACATCCAGATATCACTGTGGACTCAAACAATGATGGATCTGGACCAAACTCTACACGAATACTCAATATACCCAAAAGTGAACACTGGTGGAGTTTGGGGGAAAATAGAATCTTGACATTTGGGAGTTGTAGTTGCTGGGATTTATAGTTCACCTACAATCACAGAGCATTCTGAACCCCACCCATGACAGAATTGGACCAAACCTTCCACACAGAACCCCCATGTGGGCCACAGCAATGCGTGGCAGGGGACAGCTAGTCTTAAAATAAATTCAGACAGCAGCAACAAGAACAACAAATGAAGTCCAGCTCATTGTACAATTCTTGTTTCTGTGGGGGAAAAAAATCAATTTTTAAAGGTCTGCTGAATAAAAAGGGCTTTACTTGTTCTCAGAAAGAAGAGTGTCAGTCTATCCACAATGGAAATGTATTCATGTCTCTCTTTAGCACTGTATAGCTTCTTTCTTATCTAGAAATTCAGAACCTGCAATTCTCCAGATCCCAAAACTTTTTTTGTGCCAGCCTCCTGTTTTCATCTTTGGGGATAGGAGGCTAATCACACATCCGGTGACCACTAAATTTTTCCTCAAAGAACCCCGATGGGGAAAAGAAAAGGGGGAAAGGGAGGAGGACTCCGCTTACACAAAGCTGCTGTTAAAAGGAGACATCCCAGCCACTTCAATGCTTTCTTTCCATCCAGGCAATGGCAATGATGTACAGTGGGATTGGCATCTTGGAAACAGCCACAAAAATGAATGCCGCCTGTATAAAGAATGGAGAGAACGAAAAAGCTCATTTAGTATTTTGTGAGAGAAGAGAATTACCCTCCTTTGCTAAAAGTACAAAAAGTGTGCTGAAAGCTAGGAAAGCATCTGGGACACCAGCTTTTTACAGGGAGCGTGTGTAAGCATTTTCCTTTCTTCCCTTTTGTCCATAAGGACTCTTTGAGAAAAAGTTAAACAGGCTCTAAACATGTGACTAGCCCCTTTCCCCTCTGTCCGTTGTTCACTATGTATATGCAAAAGCAGGTATTTCAACCCCCCCCCCCCAAATTAGAAAAAAAAAACTTCTGGTCCTAAGCATTTTGGATAAGGTAGACTCAATCTGTATATATGTATTGCAAACACAGCAGTATTTTCGCAAGCAGTATTTTACTTTTATTCAGTGTTATTAGGAAGTGCCAATCCAATCCCCAAAGTTTGTATCAAGATATTGGATACTTAATTCTTTATTATCAGAATCTGTTCAGTTACTCTCAATTAGATTAGCCAAGATCGGACAATTCTTGATTGGAATCAGGTTGGTTACTCCCAACTAGATCAGTCAAATTCAGATAATTGTTGAATGTCAAATAAATACATGGGTAGATCCCATTGGGTTAGGACTAACGGCAAAATTTTGGCCATTGTGAATTTGCTGTCGGGCCTAATGCCAGGATGTTTGTGAATAGGTAATGTTAATAATATAAACTATCAGTATTTTTTGTATTTAATTCCTGTCTGATCTTACAATCAAACATAGGTATTGTATACTATAAGAATCTTGAAAATCCTAGTCCATACATACATTAATAAATAAAGTGAAGGAAACTTTACAAAGATAGGTGGATATTATATTACCTGTCTTTTAGTGCCCTTTCTTCTTGGTTTCCATATGGCCAGAAAGAGGAGTGAGAGCTGGAGGTACGTGTCTCTGTCTTCTTCTGATATATTGGGTTTGCTTTGATCAGTAAATTTTCACAGATGCATAGTAACAAACCAACGGAGCTGTAACATTTTGCTTGATTTATGTTTGACAAACCTATCTCTTACTAGCTATAGCAACATGGACAAAGAGATACTTGTTTACTCAGACAATATTTTATCTAACTTTTGCAAAGTTTTTGGAAGAGCGATAGGAAATATATGTGGGAGTATATTCTTGATTATACAAAAGTTCAGATACTGAGACTCCAGGCTTGAAAACACTCACAATTTATGTGCCAAATCCTTCACCCTGCTTTTAGAAAAAGCAACAACTGTTTTGCATAAATATGATCCCGGTGTCCACTGTAGTTTCGGTTTTAATTATCTGCCCAGAGGCTCCCTGAAGGCACTCCAGAGAGAAAGCCTGGAAGGGCTGGCGAAGGAAGGGAGAATTGTCCAGTGGGGGCAGAGATTGACAGTTGGCAAGGGCGTGCATTGGCTTGACCCCAGCAAGTTGTTTGTTTTTCTTTTGCTTTTGCCATTTGGGCTTCAGCCAGTGTGCTTTCTGATGGTAAGAGCTATTCACCAGTGGAATACGCTGATTCAGATTGTGATAGAGTCTGCCTCTCTGGAGGTTATTAAGCAGAATCCAGATGGGCATCTGTTGGGAGTGCCTTGAATTTTTCTTACTGTGACCCTGGCACTATCTTTTAACTCTATAATTCTGCTTCAACCTGCTTCAAATTTAGATATCATACCTATCTATATAAATAAAAATGTAATGTTCGTTTGTGAGATTAACATAACTCAAAAACCACTGGACGAATTGACACCAAATTTGGATGCAATACACCTACAAGTGACCATCACTCATATAAACACTGAAAAACACAGCAGAAGGGACTTAAAAAGCCAAAAAAAACCCCAAAAAACACATTACAATGCAAAACCACATATATACACAAACACACATATATACACATATACACAAACATATATATACACACATATACACAAACATATATATACACACATAAAACACATATACATAGACTGGGCCACAGCAATGCGTGGCAGGGGACGGCTAGTGTTATAATAAGATAAGAGGTACAAGTTTTCTATATTAGAAGTTTGTGCCTACTGTAATTGAGAGGCAGCATGGGTTTTTTTTGTTGTTCATTTGTTCAGTCGCTTCTGACTTTTCATGACCTCATGAATCAGCCCATTCCAGAGCTTCCTGTCGGCCATCACCACCCCCAGCTCCTTCAAGGTCAATCCAGCCATTTCAAGGATGCCGTCCATCCATCTTGCCCTTGGTTTGCCCCTCTTCCTTTTTCCTTCCATTTTCCCCAGCATCATTGTCTTCTCTAAGCTTTCTTGTCTTCTCATGATGTGGCCAAATACTTCATCTTTGCCTCTAATATTTTTCCCTCCAGTGAGCAGTTGGGTTTTATTTCCTGAAGTATGGACTGGTTGGATCTTCTCGCGGTCCAAGGCACTCTCAGAACTTTCCTCCAACACCACAATTCAAAAGCATCTATCTTCCTTTGCTTAGCCTTTCTTATGGTCCAGCTCTCACATCCATAGGTGACTACAGGGAGTACCATTGAAGCCATTGTTCCGTGTCCTAGTCTCCAGGGCAGCAGAAAACAAGTTCGCTCCCTCCTCCCTATGACTTCCTCTCACATATTTGTACATGGCTATCATGTCTCCTCTCAGCCTTCTCTTCTTCAGGCTAAACATGCTCAGCTCTTTAAGCCACTCCTCATAGGGCTTGTTCTCCAGACACTTGATCATTTTAGTCGCTCTCCTCTGATCTCTTTCTCCAACTGCATGCGGCCAACCACATCTAACTGGCCCGTCTCCCCATATTTACCATACAAAAGGCAATAAACACAAACAGCTTTCTAATAGAATTAGTAAATATGTAGCTGAATCTCTCAACAGGATAAGCATGCAGTGATATAGAAGGGTTGAGGAGGTGAACTGTTTTTTGTTTTTTGTTTTGTAAATTACTGTGAAATCTAACAGATTTTCTCTTTAGTTGTTCTTAATTTTCCTTCCATGCCATGTGATATCAGCTCTGCTAAAATTGTGGGTTCAAGGCCCACAGTGTCAAAGTCCTAAATAATTGAATGAGACACAGGAAAGGAAAATCAAAGGCATTTATTCTCCTTGGCAAAAGAGGATGTCAGCGGGGCCTGCGTTCCCAAAGACTGACATGCCTCAGTGCAAACCTACAGAAATATTTATAAGACCTTGACAGCAGTTTGAAACAAAGGACTTCTGCTGCCCTGAGTGCCAATTAGTCCAGATTGCGGCAGGCTAGGATCTGCAGGCTGACTGACTGGGATGCGCTATTTGTCATTGTTGCCAATTGGTCTCCGGGTTTGGGGGGAATTGCAATAACTTGTCAGTTTGAAGTTTGGTATCGGTGCAGGTGGAAAGGAATGTAGTTGGCCTAGATATAATGCCTTTCAATTGGTTTTGATGTTTCTGTTTCAGTCAATACAATGGGTAAACAAAGGGGTGCTCGGGGTGTTGCAGAATTCAGTGGAAACCCCAGGAGGGAGGATGGGTCTGATCTAGCAATAGAGGTGATAAAATGTTCCCAGGAATAAGATCTTATCATAAAAAACAGGAAAAGACCCAGCGGTCCTTTCTTAAGTCCATTGTATGTTACATGTGTCTTCCAATGGTATTGTGAAGGGATTATACTAACTAATGTGTGGCCATCTCCACGGATTTGAGGTATGTATAGTGTTTGTGCAACATTCCATGTGGTTCAATGAAAGATAGCTTGAAAGTAGGAAAGAAGTCAACATGGATCCCCTAATTCATTCCCATGGGACCATGGACTATGGGGTGCAATATTTCTATAACATTCATACTTCTTACCACTGGTCTCATGGACTTATTGGGCAGTTTAGCCTGGTGTAAATGTGCCCTTGAGCAGATTAGCGGAGCAATTCGTGACCATTGTTTACACAGCCGGGGAGCAAAGCATCATCTCTGGAGTGCTCACATCTTAATTTCTCTGTGTCACCACCACTGATCCTAGCTGGCCACAGAGCTATGTAGAGCTCCTGATCATTGTGGATGCTCTTGTTGACATCTGAATGGGGTTTCTGTGCAACTAGCAAGATGGAGGGGAGATTGACTCCACAAATGTCTGCATAACCATGCTAGTCATAGAGATGATCCATTCTCATGTCAGTAAAGGTGCTAGAAGCTCAGATGCTCTGCAGCCAGCTAGGACTGGCATTGACACAGGCATGATCCATTTTCCTTCTCTGTGCTATTTATTTATTTATCATGTCAGGAGCAAACCAAACAGTTGTATTGCATTTTTAACAAACAAACAAACAAAACACGAAATTTGCAAGCTTGGTAGTTGATTAAATGGCCTTTGACCAGTAGCTGGCCACTTGGAGTGCCTCTGGTGTTACTATAAGAAGATCCTCCATTGTGCATGTAGCAGGGCTCAGGTTGAATCACAGCAGATGGTCTGTAGTTTGCTCTTCTCCATACTCGCATGCCATGGATTCCACTTTGTAGCCCCATTTCTTAAGATTGGCTCTGCATGTCGTGGTGCCAGAGTGCAGTCTGTTCAGTGCCTTCCAAGTCACCCAGTTTTCTGTGTGCCCAGGAGGGAGTCTCTCATTTGGTATCAGCCATTGATTGAGGTTCCTGCTTTGAGCCTGCCACTTTTGGACTCTTGCTAGCTGAGGTGTTCCAGTGAGTGTCTCTGTAGATCTTAGAAAACTATTACTTGATTTAAGTCATTGACGTGCTGGCTGATAGCCAAATGGGATGAGCTGGAGATGTCACTGCCTTGGTCCTTTCACTATTGGCTGTTACTTCCCGGTGGATGTCAGGTGGTGCAATACCGGCTAAACAGTGTAATTTCTTCAGTGATGTAGGACGCAGACACCCCATGATAATGCGTCATGTCTCATTAAGAGCCACATCTACTGTTTTAGTGTGGTGAGATGTGTTCCACACTGGGCATGCGTACTCAGCAGCAGAGTAGCGAAGCGCAAGGGCTGATGTCTTCACTGTGTCTGGTTGTGATCCCCAGGTTGTTCCAGTCAGCTTTTGTATGATATTGTTTCTAGCGCCCACTTTTTGCTTGATATTCAGGCAGTGCTTCTTGTAGGTCAGAGCACGGTCCAGAGTGACTCCCAGGTATTTGGGTGTGCTGCAATGCTCCAGTGGTATTCCTTCCCAGGTAATCCTCAGAGATCAGGATTCTCGTCTGTTCTTAAGGTGAAAGGCGCATGTCTGTGTTTTAGATGGATTAGGGATCAGCTGGGTTTCCCTGTAATAGGCACTAAGCGTACCTAGAGCTTCGGAGAGCTTCTGTTCAACCATCTCAAAGCTCCCTGCTTGAGCGGAAATGGCATGATCATCAGCATCTGTGCTGATAAGCACACAAAAAAGTTGTGGTACTGGTTGGACAGTGATTCAGGCTGAATCAGACCCAATCAATCCGGCCACACTGTTCTGAAATTACATGCTTGGTAGATACAGGGAATATTGTGGATGTAGCTTATTTTGATTTCAGTAAGGCATTTGACAATATTCCCCATTATCTTCTTACAAATAAACTAGAAAAATGTGGGCTAGACAATACTACTGTTAGGTGGATTTGTAGGTGGGCAAACCACCAAACTCAAAGGGTGCTCACTAATGGTTCCTCTTCATCCTGAAAAGAAGTGACTAGTGGAGTGACACAGTGTTCTGTCCTAAGCTCAGTGCTGTTAAGTATATTTATCAATGTAGGTTTAGAGGGCATGCTTAGCAAGTTTGCAGATGATGCCAAATTGGGACGGATAGCGAATATTCCAGAAGACAGGATCAGAATCCAAAATTACCTTGATAATTTAGAGAGTGGGGCCAAAACTAACAAAATGAATTTCAGCAAAAACAAATGTAGTATAATGCACAGATACAAGATGAGTGACACCTGGTGTGACAATAGTCCATGTGAAAAAGATCTTGGAGTCTTAGCAGAAAAGTTGAACATGAGCCAACAATGTGATGCAGCAGCTGAAAAAGCCAATGGGATTTTGGGCTGCAGGTAAAAAGACTAGACTGTCTAAATCAAGGGAAGTCATTGTGCCCCTCTATTCAGCTTTAGTCAGACCTCACCTGGAATGATGTGTCTGATGCTGGGCACCACAATTTAAGATAGATATTGAAGAGCTGTAATGTGTCCAGAGAAGGGTGACTAAAATGATCAAAGGCCTGGAACGCATGCCCTATGAGGAATGGCTTAAAGATCTGAATATCTTTAGCTTGCAGAAGGAAAGGCTGAGAGGAGACATGATAGTCATGCTTAAAGATATGAAAGGATGTTCTAAGGAAAGGGATCAGGCTTGTTATCTGCTGCCCTGGAGACTAGGATTCAGAGCAATAGGTTCAAATGACAGGAAAGAGATTCAACCTGATCATTAGGAAGAACTTCCTGACTATAAGAGCTCCTCAACAGTGGAACTTTGTGCCTTGGAAGTTTTTAAACAGCCTGGAGGCTTTCAAACAGGCCATCTGTTGGAGTGCTTTGATTGTGCTTTTCCTGCATGGCAGGGGTGTAGATTGGATGGCCGATGTGGTTACTTCCAACTCTATATTCTATGATTCTGTGAAGCCACTGGATATTAAGGAGTTACTCAGAAACTTCAGAGCATCTCACAACTTTGCCTAAAAGTCAGTTTAATGGTTAAAATAACACACACCAGGATAGTCATTAGAAGGAATGGTACTGTTGCATTATCTGGGCAGAGGCTACAAGGGAGTGCTAGAGAGAGAGAAAGATAGAGAGAGTCATACAGGGAGCATACCACCCCCCTGTTGTGCCAGCTCCACTGGCTGCCGATCCAGTTCCAAGCACAATTCAAAGCGCTAGTTTTGACCTATAAAACCCTATACAGCTCTGGTCCAGCGTACCTGTCTGAACATATTTCCTTCTACGTCCCACCTCAGAGTTTAAGATCTTCTGGGGGAGACCCTCCCCTCAGCCCCGCCTCTGTCTCAAACACATTTGGCGGGGATGAGGGACAGGACCTTCTCGGTGGTGGCCCTCCGCCTGTGGAATTCACTTCCTGGGGAAATTAGGTCATCATCATCCCTCCTCACCTTTAGAAAGAAGGTAAAAGCATGGATGTGGGACCAGGCCTTCGGGCAATTAGGTTAAAGGACAATTGATAATGTTGACTATGGCTTGGAAATAGATTTGGATAAGTTAAGTGGAGTACTCAATAGTATATGGCTTGATAAATAGCCACCAGACTGGTAATAGCTCAAGGGACTGTAGGTATACTGTTTTAATCTTTATGTTTTAATGTTTGTGCTTTTAATGTTATAATTGCTGTTGTATTTTATTATGTAGCATCGAATTGTTGCCAATTGGAAGCCGCCCGAACTGGGGTTTTTTTGGGGAGGGGGTTGCTTCTGTAGATTAGATCTATGATTCACTGATACTTCTTTTGCACTGACTTTTGAGTAAGACTTGTGTGGTTTTCAAGGAATAGGACTCCACCTGATAGATTTGCCTTGAAAAGTCTGAAGAAATTTTGAGAGAACCATTTGTAGACACCATTAGTATTGACATGTTACTCTCCATACATAATGCATGGCATTCTTAGAGGATCCATAACCCCCACAAATTCTGTTTTGACCGGGATTGTGAGAAATAATAAAATTTGTACATTGATTTGAAAAGAGAAAATCAATGTGTTTTTAAAATGTAGTGACTATAGTTCGAAAGGACAAATTCAGTCCTGGGAAGTTTTTTGAAAGTAAAATAAATATCTTACAGCAATTATCTCTTAAACACGGTGAAGATGTTTCAATTTTAAGATACCTTGTTCAAGATTACTTCCCTTAATACAGAAGCTAAAAAATCCATATTTAGATACCTACACAGACTTCAGACTCTCTGGACTCCTCTCCAAAGCTGTCTTATATCCAAATATGGAGTTAAGATTCAGCTTTTGTGTTCTACATCTTTTTCTTTAAAAGACTATACCTCAAAGATAGTTGACATGAAAGAGATAGCTGAAGTCCATATTTATACAGCAAAATAAAAAGCAATTAAATGTTAAGGACAGCTTTCAAGCAAGTTATAATCCTTAAGGCAGTGTTTTCCTAAGGTTTTGAAACCTGAAGCCTGGTTTTGTGGGGGGTAAAACTTAAGGAACATTTCATTATTCGTTTAAATTTTCCTCATGTACTTTTGTGCTTTAATGGCTCATAAAAGCTCATAAAATTGAAGGAATGCAACATTAAAAACGCATTTGCACAATCTGATAAAAAACTACACAACTAAGTGATAGTAGTATTTCTTCCATGCTTTACAAAAGGTCCAAATTTTGTGACCCTGCACCCCTTGAAGAGTAACATTTGAAAAGGGGAGAGCTGCCACTACTGATGGAGATGCTGGAAATTAGGGGTTCCAAATTGGGTGGAAACCCACAAACTTAGTGGGGTCTGCCTACTTCAAAAATGTACCCCTCCCCCTTTGTAGGGGTCAATAGAAATCGTGGTGGTGGGAGGCAGAGCTAGCATTCGCATTGCTTGTGTGAGCAGCATAAATATGGAATGCCTTTAGGAGGTTGCCTGCAAATGAATTGGGAATCAGTGCTGCATTATGCAACATCGTTCTTTTGTGTAATGCAGCGATGGACAGAGTAATTGCAGTAAACACAATTATGTCCTGGGGTGGGGTGGGGTGGGATGGGATGGAGAGATTCTTTTCTTCTGTTGGGAATGGGAGCGGGAGTGCACAACACTGAAAATCCAAAAAGGATATTAAAATGTAAGTGTTCAACGGAAGACCTGGGCAAGGCCGATTAGAGTTAGCCAATCGCAGCTCAGAGACTGCAGTGGATGGGGATGAATAGGAAAGGATAAATAAATGAGCCTTGTTTCTGACAGAAGGTGGACACGGAGACAAGGAAAAGCTGTAATAGAGATAGCACAGTTAGGGCTCTTCCAGACAGACCAAAAACCTGAGAGAAATCAGCATTTGACATGTGGATTTGTCTTGGGTTTGTGGCCAAACTGAGACCCCAAACCCCACGATTTTGGCTGGGATGTGTGTTTGGCCAAATTTCCTCCCAACATCAGCATAGGAGGGATGTGGCCACTGCCCCCTGTCCTACTTTGCTCCCTTTTCTATCTTTAAACAACATAAAATTAGAGAATTCCCAAGGGTGGAGGTTTCAAAGCACTCTGTTGCGCCTGGAAATGTCAGAGCTTTCAAGAGGGGAGGACATGACACAACCCTCAAAAACTCAGTTGTGTCATGTCCAGGTGCAAAAGCGCCCTTTGAAGCCACCAGTGTTGTCAACTGTCTAATTTTATGTTGTTAAAAGGTTGAAAATGGGGTGAAGGAAAGGAGGATGGCATTGCCATCCCTCCTTGGTGGGCTGTTTGAACCCATGGAGGCGGGACCACTGTGTGGACTGCTCCTGAGATCATGGATATCTATCTCAGGAGTAGTCTTTACCAGCTACACCTGCAAAGATCCGGACCTTATTGAAAGGTCCAGCTCTATGTAAGTGTTTTTTTTAATCCGGAGTAAACCTGGAAATCCACTTTTACTCCAGGTTAAACCAGATTAGCCTGAGGCATTGTTTGAACTCCCCAGGCTAATCTAGAACATGGACTTTAGGCCTGTGTAGATGGGTCCTTAACTAGGAAGAGGCACTAAATCTCAAGAAGTGGATTAAAAGGAACCAGAGCACCTTCATAAAAACCCCAGGAATAGTTTCAGACTGGAATGGTGGCCACACAATCTACTAATCGGAGATTACTAATCGGAAATTAGAACTGAACCTTGGAAAAATAATATAAATTCAGTCCATGAGATGTGCTGTTGACGCATCTCCATGCCCATTTGGAATCAGTGCTGGACTATGGCAGGGCAGAGAAAGTTAGAACAAAGGCAGAAAGACAGAGTCCCTGTTGGATTTCAAGGGATTTCCAGTTCCATGTTTCCTTTTGCGCATGTGTCGTGATTCCAAGTTTTGAGTACTGTTACTGAATCTTATGTTTTGAAATTAATCTGCTTTTGTATTCCTGGTATTGATGCTACTCCTGTACTTTGATTTCTGAGGATTATTCCTGATATTTGGACTCTGGTTTTTTTATACTATTTTGCTGAATTGTTTTTAATATATATTCTTCAATAAACTGCTTTGTTATTTTACCTTGGACTGGAGTGTATGTTAAGTACAGAGGTGGTTCCCAGTCTTGGAGTGCAACAGTTTCATCAATTACACTTCATTTGCAACATCAATGAATAGTTATGAAAGAAATTCACAGAGGATAAGGATGGAAGGTAGGTGAACCAGGATAGTATAGGGTTTGAGTATTAAATTATGACCAAGGAGACCAGAATATGATCCCTCTCTGGCCCATGGAAACCTATTTATTTTCTTTCTTTATACCCCACCTTCCTTCCTGAGAGGACTCAAGGCAGCTAATGTATTATGTGACTTTGGGCAAGTCACATATAATCAGCCCAAAAACCTTATTCTCAGGGTCACTCTGCCTTTTTTATATATAAGTAGGAGCCCCCAGTGGCGCAGCGGGTTAAACCCCTGTGCCAGCAGGACTGAAGACCGACAGGTCGCAGGTTCAAATCTGGGGAGAACGCAGATGAGCTCCTTCTATCAGCTCCAGCTCCTCATGCGGTGACATGAGAGAAACCTCCCACAAGGATGATAAAACATCAAAACATCCAGGTGTCTCCTGGACAATGTCCTTGCAGATGGCTAATTCTCTCACACCAGAAGCGACTTGCAGTTTCTCAAGTTGCTCCTGACACGACTATCTATCCTATCTATCTATCTATCTATCTATCTATCTATCTATCTATCTATATGTTAAATTACAGTACCTGGGATTTGTGGGTTAATATTTTTACTTACGTTTATAATAATAATAATAATAATAATAATAATAATGATAATAATAATAATATACTTTATTTATAACCCGTCACCATCTCCCCAAAGGGGACTCGGGGTGGCTAACATGAGGCCAAGCCCAAAATAATACAACATAATAAACACACAATAACAAAATACATCGTAACAAAATATTAAATAACAAAATCAACAATATAAAACAGCATAGTAAAACCAGTCACAGAGGGCAGGCCAAATTTATGAGCTAAAATGTTAAAAAGTTAAAACCCTGGGTGAGATAGGGATAAAAGTGCATTTGTAGGAAAGGAGCCCAACAGGGAGGAACCATGGGATTTAGCCATTTTAGGGGTGGGAAGATGCTTTATTCTGAGGACAGCTGTAGACTAAGACAACCCAATGGGTTGAGCGGTCATTCTCCAAAAAGCACAATGGAAGAGCCAGGTTTTTAGGTCTTTCTTAAAACCAGCTAGGGTGGGGGCTTTCCTGATCTCTTTAGTCAGTGAATTCCAAAAGCGGGGGGCCACAGCGGAAAAGGCCCTCTCCCTTGTTCCCATAAGATGAGTCTGTGATAGAGGAAGGGGCGAGAGAAGGGCCTCTTCAGCGGGTCGAAGAGATCGTGCAGGTTTGTGGTAGGAGATGCGGTCACAAAGGTGGGTGGGTCCCAAACCGTTCAGGGCTTTGTAGGTAATAACCTGCACCTTGAATTGGGACCGGAAAATGAACAGCAGCTAATAGAGCTTCTTAAACAGGAGGGTTGACAGCTCTCTGTAATTCGCCCCGGTTAGAAGTCTGGTTGCCGAGCTTTGGACCAATTGAAGTTTCCAGGTCGTCTTCAAGAGCAGCGCCACGTAGAGTGCATTGCAATAGTCCAGTCTAGAGGTAACTAAGGCATGGAGATTTCTAGCTTACACGCAAGTACATAGGGAAAACACACATACATTTTGCTCTTTGCCCTTAAAAAATATCAGGATGATTTATGTAAAATATGTTATATCTGATGGGTGAACTGAACATAGTAGTGTGAGAATGGTGTCCTGTATGCTTGCTTTTTTTAAGTGGCTGAAAAATAATAAAATACATACCTCCAGCCAGATTTAGGAAAAGAAGGCCAGCACATTTCTTGGTGTCCACTTTCAACTTACTACAGTTTTCCTTTGCATTATAGGAATATAATCGCGTACCTCACATTTCAAGCGTATAAATAGTTAAACAGTGCTTGACATTTAAATGTGATTTTGGTGCACTTGTATAGTAATGATAATCCTATTAAAGATCTTATGTCATGGGGGAGGGGGGATGTGTGCAAGGCGCAAGGCACGCTTTGATTGGCTGGGGAAGCAGAAGGGGAGAGGCTTTTCAAAGCGGAGAGGAGGCCTTGCTTGATATTGTTAGAACAGGGATTTCGGTGGGAAATGCCCAGAGGTTGCAGTTCTTGATGATCTCATATTGACGGCAGCAGCACAGTGCTGAGTGAGCAAGGGTGACCTGAGCTGAATGGGAGGAAAGGAATGGTGGAAAGAGAAGCAGCAGCAGCAACAGCAGCAGCAGCAGTGTGTGGAAAAGCAACAGCCAAAGCAAAGGAGAGAGAGGAGCCGAGAGAGGGGAAAGGGCTTGCTTAGAGTGCCTGCCAGGTGTACTGAAAAATCAGGCCGTCTGTGGGAATGAATACAAGGACTGTTTCGCTGCCTATAGATCAACGCTTGTCCTCGGACTGAATTTGTGTAGGGCGCACGCAGGTGGGGGGAGGGTGGCTGAGAGCTTGACAGCTCTCTTGAATACAATGCTAAGTTATGCATAATGATTTGGCAAGACAGCCTGGGAAATGCTGCCGCTGCATGAAATGCTTTCATGTAAATCCTAGTTACGGATGCGTATAAGACAAGCGGCTTGGATATAAAGGTGAAGGGGGGGAAGAAAGGCAAGGAAGCAATGCAGGGAATGTCGTAATAAAGGTCTGCATTGGGTCGCCTCCTCGAAAAAAGGAGGGGGTGAAGCCACGAGAAATCAGCCTCATGTGGATGGTGGCGTTGACATGCGGTTGGGCTGAATTCTGAGAGATGCTAGACATTAAATCTGACAACTCTGCGCAGAGAGACCATGGAGAAGTCAAGTAGCGAGGATTCCTCAATTCACCGGAGTCCATCTTTGGATAGCAAGGACTCAGACTTTGCTAAACCTTCTACCTCAGGCAGGCAGTTTGGCCGAGGCTTCACTGCTGGAGCTTTCTACGGTACCGCTGGATCACGCACAAAGAACCAGAATACAGCCCCGACCGGGACTGGTGGACAGAGTGACAAATGCAATGCACCCAAAGGCAGCAAATACGTAGTCTTTTACCTGGATTTATCATTTGTTTTCCTTTTAGAATTTAAGAAGTGCAGCATGGCGAGAGGCTGCTTGTGTTGTTTGAAATACATGATGTTCCTTTTCAATCTAATATTCTGGGTAAGTTGTGCTTTTTTTCTATTGTCTTCATTTAGAGCCCCTCTCCTACCGCAATGTGAGCCCAGTAAATCTTCCAAAGCTTAACAGTAAGAAGTACTGTCTCCTTGCCTTGATCTGAATGGAAAATGTATAATGTGACATACATATTATGTGCTCTAAAGGAAAAAGAATGCACAATTCTCATCCATTTCTGGCTCTCTTACGAGATTGGTGCAGAGGGAACAGAGTTTTTCTTCTAGCCATGCTATTTAATGTTGGTAGAGTGGTATTGTTTGCATTTGTTTAAAAACACAGTGTAATATTAAATTATACTTAATATCTCAGCTATTCCCCATGAGTTATGAATAAGTTATTTTCAGTTTGAATGAGGTTTAGACTTTTTCATTTATTGATAGTTGTTTTGAAGCAACTAATGTTGTAAGCGCATAAAATGAATGATTTGGACTTCACTTAAAATCGCTTTTGCTCACACTGGTATGTTAACTTGGTAAGCTGGAGAGACCACAGTGTGCTATGCTGTGGGAACACAATCGATTCTACTTCATCAGCCACCCAGGAGGCGTGTGGAGCTGCAACCGAGCTTCAGTAAGCAAAATCTGAGAGCTCGGGCTATGATTACGACCCAAATTATGTCACTTGGAAAATCAGGCTGCTCATGCCAGTCAAAATAATACCTTTGACTTTTAAAAGATTCAGGTATGAAGGATTCAAAAAAACCTAGAAGTATATTCCTATGTGTGAGTTTAGAGGGGAAATATTCAAGGTCTTCCTTTATTTGTAAAATGTTGTTAACCAATTGTTGTTTCCCTTTTACAGTCTGTTAAATTAGAGTTGGGGAGGCATCTTTGTTTTTTGGCAGCTGGCTTTTCTCTTAAGCTGACCTGTTTTATCTTTTGAACATGGGGGACTGAATGGGGCACGCCAAGCCCCGAGTCCCCAATCTGTGAGCTTCAAGTGTAAGTGGACTAGAAGCAGGCAAAAGATTCTGCTTTAGAGAGAATGATCCAGGCTGCATGTGCCAATGTGTGTAGTGGGTTGTGTGTTGGACTGACTAGGACTCTAAAGCACTGGGATTTGAATCTTTCTCTGTTCAGCCATGGAGACCCACTGGATGACCTTGTGTAAGTCACACACTTATCACACGGCACTTTAAAGAGTAGGTATAGTATGTGCATCCCACTTTAATTTCTATGGCTGCCTCCTGGAGAATTCTGGGGTTTGTAGTTTAGGGTGGAAGTCTTTAAAATCCTCAGCTGGAGAGGTCCTGGATCTCACTAAACTACAAACCCCAGAATTCTGCAGGAGGCAGCCATTGGATTTAAAGTGGAATGCATACTCTGTGCCTGCTCTTTAAGTTCTAGTATGACAGACAATGCCAAACCTTCTCTGAACAAATCTTATCGAGAAAACCCCATGATATGTTTGTTTTAGTGTTGCCATTAGTCGGAAGTAACTTTAAAGTGCACAACAACAACCAAACTGAACGTTTTCCCAGCAAGGATGCTCTGTTGTTTTAAAATTTATTTATTTATTTGTTTATTTATTTATTTACTGTATTTGTATACCGCCTTTTTCAGCCCGCAGGCGACTCAAGGCGGTTTACAGGCAACAATTTAATGCACACATTATTATAAATACAATTAAAATATTAATATATAATATAAAACCATAACAAATCAATGAAACAAAAATCATTAGCGTAAAACATATCTTTTTGACTGTTGCAGTGCTTTATTACCATTCATGGAATACTATTAATGATAGAGTGTACAGTGAATATTTAGCTGTTACTGCTAATGCTAGTCAGATCCAGGTCACGTGGCAGAACGGTGTCACAGAGGGTGCCAGTTTTGCCCACTGGGTCAGAGAATCCCACAATCTAGGTAAGGCCTCTTGCTCTCTTCCGTTGTTCCTCTGCTGGAGTTGGCAGATAGGGAAGGCCATTGCTTCTGATTGTAAGGCATGGAATGGTTAGTAGAGGAGGAGTAGGCAGTCCCTGAGGTAGCTTGGACTTACTTAGTGCTTTAAAATTAATCATCAACACTTTGAATTATACCAAGAAACAAATGGGTGGCCAGTTCTGCCGGTGTAGGCTAGGTGCAAGGTGGCACTCACACTCCTTTATCATTTCTTGCTGTTATCCCTATGGACAGCAGAAAACCACCACATCTATTTCTACGAGGGTTGAATAAAAAGTAATGCCTCCACCTTCGTAACTCCTCAACAGATGGCAGTACTGGTAGGCGGCAGATACTGGCTTGTTCAGTAGACTCTCCTCTACAGTTCTATTTTGGCAGGAAGCCTTAGCATTGAACGGTTGTGTTGTTAAAGTGCAAAGTATGGAACCCTGTGCAGATGGTCAATGCGATTTAAGCAACATGCAGTCATTGAATTCTTGACAGCAGAAGGTGTCATCTCAACATCTTTAAACTTACTTGCCCAATGATGCATAGTACTCACGTCAACACAATCACCATAAACAGCTTGCATTCTCTTATGAATCTCCTTCATTCAACCCTCGTAGACTCACTTAGTGATGGGATTTGGGACCTATGATTTCACAGCATTGTGTTATATGTCTCAAGTTATTGTAATATCCATTCATGTATTAGCTGTCTTAAGCTACATGGAGGTAGTAAAAAAACCCATGATGCTTCAATGTAGTTGCACTGAGAACATCAATTCTAGTTTGCACACTCATCATGAACAAACATATTTTCTAGCTTTATGGTCATCATATGAGAGAAGGGCTAAAAGGCTTCCTCATTCAATGCATATTTCTTAGGATCCATGACAGGAACTATGCACATAGTTGGTAGGGTTCTTTGAAGTTTTTGCTTAAACACATAGCTCTGTTGAAGAGACACACTGGTTTTCAGTTTAAATGATGTAACTCAAATGAAGCTGCCCTTTCCAGAATGTTGCATACATCTATATATTGATAATAATCTGTATGTGTGTACGTGGCATGGGTATCCATTTACACACAGGCTCCCACCTCCACAAACAGCTACAACTCCCAGTGCTGAGGAGCCACCAATGGCCCTCCCTCCAAGGAACATGGCAGGTTATAACGGGCGCCACCAACATGTCCAAGAGCCCTGCCAATGTCCTTCACAAACACCATACTGCCCACCACCCAAGTGAAGGCTTTCATATGGGGACAATTTCCTTATAGATTTTCCTGTTTTTCCTCCACCAAAGACACTTCCCAGTGTTCCTTTCTCTTTCCATTGCTGTGGAATTTGCATGACCCTGCCCACTGCCTCTCCCTTAACCCTTTCCTACCCCTTCCTATGGCACATAGAAAACAAAGAATTTATCAACAGTTGAACAGCTGGAGGGGTTTGGGGAACTGACTCAGCATGATGGAAGTTGTAGTTCACCCTGCATCAAACCACAGCACCGTGACCTCCACCGACAATGGACCTGGACCACATTTGGCACACAGAACCCTCATGACCAGGCATGTAGCCAGGGGAGGGGGGCTTGAGGGGCTTCAGCCCACCCCACCCCCCAAATTCTCAGGGTGGTCTGCAAGAAGGCCCTACTGGTACATTATTTAAACTTATATTGATTCATATCATGATCTGATCGCCATGCTTAATATGTCCCATATGAATGAGGGTATTGGGATAACGATACAAAAGGTTTGCTAGGGTAGATCCTCAGCCCCCCCTCGAATCAAACTCAGCCCCCCCCCCCCCAAATTAGACTCAGCACCCCCCGAATCAAAATACTGGCTACAGGCCTGCCCACAACCAAGCAAACATACTGTAGGAATTTGGGGGGAATTGGCCTTCACATTTGGGAGTGGTAGGTACTGGGATTTATAGTTCCCCTGCAATCAGACAGCACTCTGATCCCCATCAACAATGAACCTGGACCACATAGAACCCCTATGATCAACTGAACATACTGGAGGGGTTTGAGGGAAGTGACTTTCATTTCTGGGAGTTGTAATTCACCTATATCTGGAGACACCGTGACCCCCACCAACAATAGACTGGGATCAAACTTGGTGGGAAGTGACCGGACTGGGACCAAACTTGGCACATAGAGCCCCCATGACCAACTGAACATACTGGAGGTGTTTGGGGGGAACTGACTGGGCCAGGACCAAACTTGGCACACAGAACCCCCCTGACCAACTGAATCTTCTGGAGGGAATTGAGGGGGATTGACCCACCATGGTGGGAACTGCAGTTTACCCTCTAGCAAGAGAGCACGCTGAGCCCCACCAATGATGAATCTAGAGAGCAAATTTGCCCAACATGACAAACTTTAACCAAGGATGGAGTTTCAGGGGATTAACCTGGTATTATGTGAATTGTAGTTCACCCACAAACTTATGCATTTTGGATAGTAAAAAATGACTTTTTCAAATAACCCAGGCAATGCCGGGTACCCAAGCTAGTTTAAAATATTTCTGAGCTACCAGGACAGAGCACAAGGCTTGCAAAAGTGGGCATATTTTCAGTGTGCATTTTGGAAAACAAGAATCTCCATAACCTTTTAGAGAAAAATGGCATTCAAACAATTTGAAAATCATAACCTTTTGTAAAGCATGATCTTCTAGAGAAGAGACAAAAACCCTTTTGAGTAAAATCTTCTCTTCAGTGGTATATAACTACATGTACTTATGCAATGCAATTTGGTTTCCAGTTGTTAGACTAATAACCTAGTTGTCTCTGAACTGTTAGGAACAGCGATTATGCCAATGCACAAAATTTAGCAGTTTTTCAGAAGTGTTTTTTCAGTTGTCCAAAAATCAATCTACTCTCCCATAAAACATCTCAAGAGGCAAAAATAGAGTAGACTTCATTAAAAGTAACATATTTTGTTTACTCACAACCATCATGTATTCAGCATACAGGTACGTAACTTGTCAACCTAGTTACAGATAGGTTTTGAAGTAGTTTCTCTGTACAGATAACACAGGGCATCTATTTTTACAATCAGCAGCAACATCTTTATATTCTGAGAGTCTAATGGAGTCTGTCCTCTAAAATGGAGTCTGAGGTCTGAGTAGTCTCATATCTGATCATGTGGTCTGTAGCCCTTCCTACAACTTCTCAGGAAAACATAGAGCAAAGAAAAGAAAGCTTCATATCAAAACATACAGTAAGTAAGTAAGCAACAGGATTACGTACGAACACATTACTAGTGGAGGCCTGAAGAAGATTGCTATTTCCAACAAACTAAAACTGTTAATTTCTAGAGCAGGTCAGATTTCTGTGGGAAGACGTTTTCTATAGTCTATGCCACATGCAATATATCCTACTCCAGATAAGTACAGAGAAGCCTTTCCAGATGGCCTCAACAACTGAATGGCCTCCTGTAATGAATCTCCAAGATGCTTTGCAAATAAATCACTCATAACGGTTTTGGGTTGGGTGTTATAAAGGCTCCAAATCCCGTCTGTTTCCCCCCCCCCCTCTTTTTTTTCTTTTCAATTTTTATTGCTTTTATTACTTTATTTATAACATAACATATACAATACAATAGTACAATAAATCATAATCTAAAATATCCCTTTTATGTCATTCACAACCTCCCTCCCCTCTCTCAATCATGGACAACTGGATTATATGAGTCTATACTGCCATATAATCCAGTTCAAAGCAGATAATCTGGATTTCATATGACAATGTAGATGGGGCCTTACACAAACTACTTCCCTGTCAATCCTCTGATAAATTTTCCTTCATTTAAGTGTTCAATTTTCTTAATATTTATTTAATTAATTTATCTAAAATTTCATCTGATCTAATTGTGGTTTAAATCTGCTACTGTTCTGACACATATAGCTAATAATAACTGCTTTCTATGTCACCTCAAAAAAAGTCTATTTTATTTCTTCTCTCTCCAGCCTTACTTTGTATGTTAATTTTTGCAGATACAACTATGGCTCATGCTTTATTTAACCTATTCTGTATTGATAGATTCTCTAATTTTTCATACTTTGATGATCTGCATTCTTGCAGCGCATACCAAGAATAATATAAGATCTTTATTCAGTAAATTCTCATTTCCATTTTTGAATAAAGAGATAAGAAGTAATGCCTTTTTGAAGTGTCCCCTCCCAATTGAGAATTAAGGCCTATTCCCAAAACTTCTGTATTTTTGGACATGTTGTTGTTCATTCGTTCAGTCGTCTCCGACTCTTCGTGACCTCATGGACCAGCCTACGCCAGAGCTCCCTGTCGGCCGTTACCACCCCCAGCTCCCTCAAGGTCAGTCCAGTCACTTGAAGGATGCCATCCATCCATCTTGCCCTTGGTCGGCCCCTCTTCCTTTTGCCTTCCACTTTCCCCAGCATAATTGTCTTCTCTAGGCTTTCCTGTCTCCTCATGATGTGGCCAAAGTACTTCAACTTTGTCTCTAGTATCTTTCCCTCCAGTGAGCAGTCGGGCTTTATTTCCTGGAGGATGGACTGGTTGGATCTTCTCGCAGTCCAAGGCACTCTCAGCACTTTCCTCCAACACCACAGCTCAAAAGCATCGATCTTCCTTCGCTCAGCCTTCCCTAAGGTCCAGCTCTCACATCCGTAGGTTACTACAGGGAATACCATGGCTTTGACTATGCGGATCTTTGTTGCCAGTCTGATGTCTCTACTCTTCACTATTTTATCGAGACTGGACATTGCTCTCCTCCCAAGAAGTAAGCGTCTTCTGATTTCCTGGCTACAGTCTGCATCTGCAGTAATCTTTGCACCTAGAAATACAAAGTCTGTCACGGCCTCCACGGTTTCTCCCTCTATTTTCCAGTTGTCAATCATTCTTGTTGCCATAATCTTGGTTTTTTTGACGTTTAGCTGCAACCCGGCTTTTGCGCTTTCTTCTTTCACCTTGATTAAAAGGCTCCTCAGCTCCTCCTCGCTTTCGGCCATCAGAGTGGTGTCATCTGCATATCTGAGGTTGTTAATGTTTCTTCCAGCAATTTTCACCCCAGCTTTGCATTCATCCAGCCCCACACATCGCATGATGTGTTCTGCATACAAGTTAAAAAGGTTGGGTGAGAGTATGCAGCCTTGCCGTACGCCTTTCCCAATCTTGAACCAGTCTGTTGTTCCGTGGTCAGTTCTGACTGTTGCGACTTGGTCCTTGTACAGATTCCTCAGGAGAGAGACAAGGTGGCTTGGGATGCCCATCCCACCAAGAACTTGCCACAATTTATTATGATCCACACAGTCAAAGGCTTTAGAATAGTCAATGAAGCAGAAATAGATGTTTTTCTGAAACTCCCTGCCTTTCTCCATTATCCAGCGGATGTTGGCAATCTGGTCTCTCGTTCCTCTGCCTTTTCTAAACCCAGCTTGAACATCTGGCAACTCTCTCTCCATGTATTGCTGGAGTCTTCCTTGCAGGATCTTGAGCATTACCTTACTGGCATGAGAAATAAGGGCCACTGTACGGAAGTTTGAGCAGTCTTTCGCATTTCCCTTTTTTGGTATGGGGATATAAGTTGATTTTTTCCAGTCTGATGGCCATTCTTGTGTTTTCCATATTTGCTGGCAAATGGCATGCATCACCTTGACAGCATCATCTTTTAAGATTTTAAACAGTTCAGCTGGGATCCCATCATCTCCTGCTGCCTTGTTGTTAGCAATGCTTCTTAAGGCCCATTCAACCTCACTGCTCAGGATGTCTGGTTCTAATTCATTCACCACACCGTCAAAGCTATCCTCGATATTGTTATCCTTCCTATACAGATCTTCTGTATAGTCTCGCCACCTTCTCTTGATCTCTTCAGCTTCTGTCAGGTCCCTGCCATCTTTGTTTCTTATCATACCAATTTTTGCCTGAAATTTACCTCCAATGTTTCTAATTTTCTGGAAGAGGTCTCTTGTCCTTCCTATTCTGTTGTCTTCTTCCACTTCCATGCATTGCTTTTTTAAAAATAGTTCCTTATCTCTTCTGGCTAACCTCTGGAATTGCGCATTTAACTGGGCATATCTCCCCTTTTCACTGTTTCCTTTTGCTTTCCTCCTTTCTTGGGCTACTTCCAGTGTCTCAGCAGACAACCATTTTGCCTTCTTGGTTTTCTTTTTCTTTGGAACGTACTTTGTTGCCGCCTCCTGAACAATGTCGCGGACTTCTGTCCATAGTTCTTCTGGGACTCTGTTTACTAAATCTAGTCCTTCAAATCTGTTCTTCACTTCCACTGTATATTCGCTAGGAATGTTAGTGAGATCATATCTAACTGGTCTGTGTATTTTCCCTGATCTCTTTAGTTTTATTCTAAATTGGGCAATAAGAAGTTCGTGATCTGAGCTACAGTCAGCCCCAGGTCTTGTTTTCACCGACTGGATGGATGTCCGCCACCTTTGGCTGCAAAGGATGTAGTCAATCTGATTTCGGTGTTGACCATCTGGTGAGGTCCATGTATAAAGCCGTCTTTTAGGTTGTTGGAAGAGAGTATTCGTTATACACAGCGAGTTTTCCTGGCAGAATTCTATCAGCCTGCGTCCCGCTTCATTTTGTTCTCCCAGACCATGCTTGCCTGTGATCCCAGTTGTCATTTGACTTCCCACCTTGGCATTCCAGTCTCCTGTAATGAAAATAATGTCTCTTTTTGGTGTATTATCCAGTAGGTCCTGCAGATCCTCATAGAACTGATCTACTTCTGCTTCTTCAGCAGCTGTGGTTGGGGCGTATATTTGGATCACTGTGATGTTGAAAGGCTTTCCTTGCACTCGAATTGAGATCATTCTGTCATTTTTTGGGTTGTATCCAAGCACCGCTTTAGCGAGTTTCTTATTAATTATGAAGGCTACTCCATTTCTTCGATGTTCCTCTTGTCCGCAGTAGTAGATCTGGTGGTCATCTGATGTGAAGTGGCCCATTCCAGTCCATTTCAGTTCGCTGACCCCCAGAATGTCTATCTTTAGTCTTGACATCTCACCAATAACAACATCCAATTTGCCCTGGCTCATAGATCTTACATTCCAGGTTCCTATGGTGTGTTGATCTTTAGAGCATCGGATTCGTCGTTCACCTCCAGTACCGTCGGCCGCTAGCCTTCCTTTCGGCTTTGAGCTAGCTGCGTCATCACATCTGGGGCTAGTTGAACTTATCCTCTGCTCCTCCCCAGTAGCATTTTGGCCATCTTCCGACCTGGGAGTCCCATCTTCCAATGGCATACCGACATATCTCTGGTTGTACTGGTCCATTTAGTTTTCTTGGCAAGGATACTGGGGTGGTTTGCCGTTGCCTTCCCCAGGGATCACGCTTGGTCTGACCTCTCTGCCACGACCGTCCCGTCTTGGGTGGCCCTTCACGGTTTCGCTCATGACATCACTGAGGTGCTCAAGCTCCAGCGCCCCGACAAGGCGGTGATCCTTTGCTGGAGATTTTTGGACATAATAGCCCATTATGCTCTCCAGAATAATTTTGACACCACATTAACAATTGTGTGCAACTTGAGGGGATGATAATGTTTATGGATAATTTTCAACATGTTCTCTCCCTAGAGACAGAGGGCACCCTTTTTGGGCTTCTCTAAATATAGGAAATTGTTTGATATTTACTTTTGTTCTTGTATTTTCTCATATTTTTTATGATTGCTAGAAATCTATGCCCCATATTTCTTTTTAGGAGTTTTGCCAAGAAACTGATCTCAATAAGGTTGAAAGCTGTCATCACATCTAGTGATATTTGGCTATTGGATTCTTGAGAGAATAACTCCTATAAATTATATTTAATGCTCTCCTTGTGTCTCCATTGATGTCCCACTCGGCACAAATCCAGTTTGATGTGGATGAATATAGGTTATGATTAATTTCTTTAATCTTTTTGCCGTAATTGAAATAAATATATTAGATCCTGATCAGGTAATGTTAGAGGTCTGTAAGGTAATAGTGACAGAGGATTCCCACTGGTTTAAATAGAAGTACTATTTTTGGCTTATCTTATGATTCTGGATATTCCTTCCTGATAATATACCATTGTAAATCATACAATTGAGGGATTAGATAACCCACATGTTTTAAATAGAAATTGGTATTAAGGTCATGCAAGCCTGGTGTTTTATCCAATTTTAATTTCACGGTTGTTGTTTTTACCCTTTTCTCAATAGTTATTTAGGCACTGAATACATCTTTATGATCCTTTTGGAGATATTTAATAGGCAGTTCATTTATAAAGTCTTTGACATCATATTCCTATCAATACACAACAAATTTATAGAATCAAAGAGTTGGAAGAGTCCTCTTGGGCCATCCAGCCCAACCCCCTGTCAAGAAGTAGGAAAATCGCATTCAAAACAACCCTGACAGATGGCCATCCAGCCTGTGTATAAAAGCCTCCAAAGAAGGAGCCTCTAGTACACTCCGGGTCAGAGAGTTCCACTGCTGAACAGCTCTCATGGTTAGGAAGGTCTTCCTAATGTTCAGGTGGGATCTCCTTTCCTGTATCTTGAAGCCATTGTTCTGCATCCTTGTCTCCAGGGCAGCAGAAGACAAGGGTGCTCCCTCCTCCCTATGACTTCCCCTCACATATTTATACATGGCTATCATGTCTCCTCTCAACCTTCTCTTCTGCTGGCTAATCATGCCCAGCTCTTTAATCCGCTCCTCATAGGGCTTGTTCTCCAGACCCTTGATCATTTTAGTCACGCTCCTCCGGACACATTCAAGCTTGTCAACGTCTCCCTTCAATTGCGATGCCCAGAATTGGACACAGTGTGATTCCAGGTGTGGTCTAACAAAGGCAGAATAGAGGGGTAAGATGACTTCCCTGGATGTAGACACTGTACTCCTATTTATGCAGGCCAAAATCCCATTAGCTTTTTAAGCTGCCGAATGACATGGTTGGTTCATGTTTAACTTGTTGTTCACGAGGACTCCAAGATCTTTTTCACACGTACTGCTGTCGAGCCAGGGGTCCCCCATTCTGTATCTCTGCATTTTGTTTTTTCTGCCTAAGTGAAGTATCTTGCATTTGTCCCTGTTGGAATTCATTTTGTTAGTTTTGGTCCCTCTCTTTAGTGTATTAAGATTGTTTTGAATAGCTCAGCATAGAAATCTTTGAAGATAATTAATTATTTCATTTGGATTTGAAATGAGAGGATTATTTTGATTTTTAATTGAATTCAAGTAATTTCTTTAGTAATGTTGCATACTTGTTGCTAAATTCATTGTATATTGTTTGTAAATATCCTAATGTAAAATGTATTTTTTTTCCTAGGGAGTCCAACTCTGATCCCCTTTAACATAATTCTACCCATGTTTCATTACTCCCTGTTTTTATGCTCTTTTGATAATTCCCCAATAATTTTTTGTATCTCTTTGCTCATTTTTTGTTTTTCTGTGTTTCTGCTTGAACTTTCCTTCATAAAATTTTCTCTTCTGACAGTCCATAAAAGTCCCAAATTACCTCAATTATCAACATCTTGGACAATGGAGTAGAAGGCATGCTTATCAAATTTGCGGATGTCATCAAATTGAAAGCAATAGCTAATACTCCAGGAGTCCAGAGGATCGGATCACAGATTAGAAAGCTGGACAAAATTGCCGAAATAAAATTTAACAGGAAGAAATGTCAGATATTACACCTAGGCAGGAAAAAATGAGATGCAAAGATAATATAGGATAGATGACGCCTGGTTTGAAACAGTACATGTGAAAGGGATTTAGCAGTCTTAGTAGACCACAAGCTAAACATGAGTCAACAGTATGATGCATCAGCTATAAAAAAAACAATGCGAATCTAGGCTGCATCAGTAGGGATATAGTGTCGAGGCTGAGGGAAATAATGATACCTTTCTACCAAGACTTATGAGGAGTGACTCGGGGAGCTGGGTATATTCAGCTTGGAGAGAAGAAGACTTAGAGGAGACATGATAGTTGTGCTTCAGTATTTGAAAGGAGGTCACATTAAAAAGGGGCCAAGCTTGTGTTCTCCGAGTCTAGAGACTAGATGATGGAGCAATGTATTCAAGCGCCTGGAAAAGATAATCTATCTATCTATCTATCTATCTATCTATCTATCTATCTATCTACTCCATTTATATACCGCTTTTCTCAGCCCTTGGGCGACTCAAAGCGGTTAACAATAGCAAAATTAAATGCTCAAAACATCATAAAAACAGTTAAAAACTATTAAATCAATAGCATAATAAACAATTAAACATCATTATAATATCTTATTAGCATCTCATAGGTACAGGGTGAGGCAGCCTAACTTCCTTTTTTTAAATGTACACCAGTCGGTTGAAGATGTAGCAAAGCGCTAGTGGTCTCGTTCGAGAGGCGGGAGTATAAAGTTTTGTCCCAACACAGTTCAGTTGCCATCATGCGTTGGAACAGTGAGGAGCGTGCTTTTGCTGTTGAGGCCTACTTTTCAAGCGGATTTGGAGTGGCCGGCCCGCTCTCCAGATTTGGCCCCTTGTGATTTTTTTCTATGGGGTTTTTTGAAATCCCGTGTTTATGTGAACCAACCAAGGACCCTACAAGATTTGAAGATCAATATACAGGAATGAAATTGCCAACATAACGCCTGCTATGCTGGCAAGAGTAATGACAAACGCCAGATATCGGTTTACTCAGTGTATGGAGAATGGGGGATGTCACCTACCTAATTTGATCTTCATTATTAAAAAATATATATTCTGATTCATACAATGGGTTTTATTAAGTTTTGAAAAAAGGAGGTTATGCTGCCTCTGTAGAATCAAGATTTAATCTCATCATCCATTGTTCCATATTCTTATATTCATTACACTGCCTATTCAAATGCCTGCTTGAACAACCAGGTCTTCACTCTCCTCCGAAATGCTAACAGGGAGGGGGGCGATATAATTTCTGTAGGAAGGGCATTCCACATTTGAGGGGCCACCACTGAGAAGGCCTTGCCTCTTGTCCCCGCCAGACATACTTGTGATGCAGGTGGGACCGAGAGCAGGGCCTCCCCAAATGATCTTAACCCCTAGCTTAACGCCCTAATCTAAACATTAGGAAGAACTTCCTGGCTTAACGTCCTAATCTAAACATTAGGAAGAACTTTCTGACCATAAGAGCTGTTCAACAGTGGAACTCTCTGTTTCGGAGTGTGGTGCAATCTCCTCTGGAGACTTTTAAGCAGAGGTTGGAAGGCCACCAGTTGGGAGTGCATGGCAGGGAGTTGACTCCTTCCATCTCAATTATTCTATGGTTCTATTTGTATGTGGAAAGGGGCGGAGAAGGAGATCTGCAGAATGAAACCGACAAGGGCTTTTTCTATCTCTGTTGTTTAAAGACAAGGGGATGGTGTAAAACAATACACTGTGGTGATAGAAGCCTGGAGAAACAGACTTTCCATATCAGGTTGCAGCAGCATGTCTGCAGTAAATGATAAAAATAAAGTTTGCACTGGGAAAGGACAGGGCTATCTTCTGGTTGAATCTGCTGTAGCTGTGTCTGCTTGTTAAAGGCACCAATAACAGTCATGATAAATAGCAGCTGCCCCCAGAGTCCTTTACTGAGCAGTTTGAATAGCCTGTTTCACCAGCTACCCCCAACACTGAAGAGGAAAAGAAATGATACACCTATACATTTAGTCGTCAAAATGGAAACCACAAAGGTTTTCTATTGGTACATTTGGAAAGAAGCTCCCATGTTTTTTTCTTTTTTTTAAAAAAAAAAGTTTTTATTTGGATATTTTAAATATACATAAAAGTAACAAAAACATAGGACGAACGAAGGGGTTGGGGCAGGGAAGGAGTGTGCAAAACGGGAGTGAGGAAGAGAAAGTAGGAGAGAAAGAAAAGGGGTGCTGAAGACTAGAGAGGCGGGTAGGGTGGGCAAGGTCGTTGTTGACTTCCATTCGTCTTCCTTTCGTTCTGTTTCTTTCTACGTTATGCCTTTAATTCTGCAAAAATCGTAATAATTCTCTTTCCTCCACATATCAATGCCTATTTTACAAAGACTAGTTCACATGATTTCCATTCTTTAAGTACTCTTCCAAATTCGACCAGTTTGTCAGTTTTATTATTTTGCCGATGTTTTTCTTCAGCAAAAATTTATTTATTTTATTTATTTGCTATATTTATATACCGCCGTTTCTCAGCCTAGCCGGCGACTCAACGCGGTTTACAACATAATATAACAATCAACAGTATACAGTTAAAAGCATAAAAAACATAAAAAACATAAAAGCACAATTCATACATCAATACCAATCCAGTTCGACTCTTAACTAAAAACGTGATCCAGTTCGTCATCCATGTTGCCAGTCCTTTAGTCAGTTACCATTCGTTGCATTGGGTTAGCCAAATGCCTGCTTAAACATCCAGGTCTTCAATCTTCTTCGGAATATCATCAATGAAGGGGCTGATCTTACCTCCAAGGGCAGGGCGTTCCATAGCCGCGGGGCCACCACAGAAAAGGCCCTGTCTCTCGTACCCGCCAGCCGCACCTGTGAAGCAGGCGGGATAGAGAGCAGGGCCTCCCCAGAAGATCTTAGGGTCCTGGCGGGCTGATATGTTAATCTGTCCATATCTTTTATTTCAAATATCTTATCAAGCCACTGTTCCTTAGTTGGAAAAAGTTCTGATTTCCAGTTTTTTTGCAAATATTATCATAGCCGCGGTGACAAAAAAGTAAATAATTTATTGTCATTTGAATTTGGAATTGTCTACCTTGTATATTCCCAACAGGTAATATTCGGGCCTCATTTACAACTTTTTTTAGCACTCTTTATGAATCATTTTCCAATATGTGGTGGCTTTGCTATAGCTCCACCACATATGGTAGTATGAACCTACACATTCTTTACATTTCCAGCATTTATTGTCCATATTTTCATACACAATTCCAAGTTTTTTGGTGTTATACAACATCTATGAATCATTTTCATCCAATTTTCTTTGAGGTTAGTAGCATATGTATATTTCAATGTGTTTTCTATAAAGTTCAGTGTGCTCTTATTTATTTATAACAGGCTTAATTGGCCTGGTTGTTTTGTTTTGTTTGACATGTGTCATCATACACGATACCTCGTAGTCGAGTTTGATTATCTTGCAAGGGTAGAGTCCTGGTGGTAGGTCCATAAGTGACTATGAAAACCTATTCTGGATCCACATGATCTTTCACAGTGAATTTCCAGTAATTTCCAGATGCAGGCCCGTAGCCAGGATTTTGATTGGAGGGGGGGGGGCTGAGTCTTGGTGGGGGGGGGTCGACCCTAGCAAACCTTTTCTATCGTTACCCCAATACCCCCAAGCATATGGGATATATTGAGCATGGTGATCAGATCATGATATGAATAAACACAACAGTTTAAATAATGTACCAGTAAGGCCTTTTCGCGGACTACCATGAGAATTTCGGGGGGGGGGGGGGCTTCAGCCCCCAAGCCCCCCCCCCGGGCTACATACCTGTCCAGATGGAAGGTGGTCACTGTAAGGGTTTGCTTGATGTGCCTTCCTCTTGGCACGTTTCTCCCTTTCGTCCTGTTTTTGTGCTAGACTTTAATAAAAAACTTGTTGAAATGTGTTGAACTTCTCTTTTTTTAAATTGTGTAGAGAACTATCCTCATTCTTTTCATGTAATTGCTGCCTCTGGCAGCACATTTCCTGTTAAAGAAATCAAGCTCAGCAACACATCCTTTGTTAATTTAGATATATCTACTTTATTCTTGTAGGTGCTTCAGCATTTGTGCAAATGAGCTGCAGCACAGGCATGTTTCTGATAAGCAAACAATTAAATGATAATTATTATTGTCATTTATTTGAGATATATCTCACCATACTGGAAAATGGCAGATAAGCTCAACCTGGGGGGGGGGGGGGGGGGGGTAACAACAGATGGGCAGCTTCGGGGGCCCTGTTGTCCCATCTTACTGTTTTTTATCTGCAACCCAGATTTGGCTCAGAGGGCCTTTTGAACAGAGGCCTATTCTCTGAAAAGTAGGGCACTCTGTGCCGCAAGACTTTGGAGCATCCACCTTATGGGCCAGATACAGCTTCCAGGGCTTCCCCATCAGGCCTGTGGCCTTGTTTCAGTTCCCTGTGCGCGCGCGCACACACAAACATGTATGTTTTTCATCTAACTGCTCTATGTTAGGAGAGAAAAGCCAAACAACAATGATACCCTATGCAAAGTGAATCTTCATGTTGGGTTTTCATCAGTTTAATTGCATACTGAAGCAAGAGAGAGGGGGAGAGAAGGTTTAATCCTACCTTCTTTCCCTGTGCATTACCATTAAATCTTGAAAAATCCTTGCTACTACCACAAAGCAATTTAACAAAAACAAAAAACAAAAAACCTTAGTAAATGACAGAAATCTAGGCTTTTAAAAAACTAAAAGTTGGATCATAGGCTTCTGAGACAGGGCAGGACTGGAAAGAAAGGGTTAGTCCCAAATACAAGTAATCCCTATTGTAAAATGGTTGCAAATACAGCATAGTCAAGTTACAAGACCCAATAAAATAAAACAAGCATTTCTGGGGGGCTTGGGCAAGTAAAAGAAGTTTTTTCACTACAGATTTGACAAAAGATCAAAACAACGAAACGAAACAGGTCACCTTGACTGAACTACTAAATTACAAATTATTTAAGTCTTATTTTGGAGAAATCATAGTGTTCTTAGATATTTCTCTAAAGTAGAAAAGTCCAAATTGGCTTCTAAATATTATTTCAGGTCAAAATCTGGTGACAGATCTTCCCCCAGATCTTTGTAATTCCACACAATATATGAAAAAAATTGTGTTACTGTGTCTGTTCCCAAAATATACCCAGTGATGTTGAGCAGGAGGTAACACCTGCAGCATAGCTTGACCCACACCTTGAATTAAGGTTTTGTATGAGTCCCATTGAACTATATAAAGCACGGACATCACCCATATATATCCATCTTTCAATATTATTGCTACTTAACCTAATCAAGAAAACTTCACATTGTTTTTTTTTGTTAATTCATTTTGGTGGCTGTAAACATTAGCCACTGTTTAATGCATGTACTCCTTACGTTTGAAAAATAGAGCAGTGCAGTAATGTTAGAATGGAATGTGTGCAGTTTGACTACAGATTGGCCTTTAGACTATGACTCTGGATGACGTGATTCATTGAAATGCATTTTTATTATTCTTATTATATTTTAATTTTTAACTTACGTTTTAACTGATGTTGTATGTTTTAAGGTAACATGGAGATGTGATTGTAAACCGCCTTGAATCCGCCTCAGGGTAGAGAAAGGCGGGATATAAATAAGGTAAATAAATAAATAAATTGTACACCCCCCCCCCCAAGGGATGACATCTTTAAAAAAAAAGGCCTCCCTTATCAACAGTAGAGACTTTTCAAAATGTTATCTACAGGTATTGTCTGCATATGTGTGGTATGATTCTAAAAACTTGTCTCAATCTTGAATGAGATACAGACTTTTTTTCATCTCGCCTATGAAAAAGAAAGATATTCTTAATCCATCTGGCTAAAGATTTTCAACTTTGCAAGAATGATTTGTGTATGAATTGTTCAAACTAGGGAAATGGTGTCGATAAAACAGAATAGCTTCTGTCTTGTTGCAATGGCTTTTGAAAATCAGATGGGATAGATGTGTTATTTGCATCTTTTTGATCAATAAGCCAGTCCTTCTGAGCTTGGTGCATCTGTGCATGCTTTGCTCTACAAAAGGAGAAGGCACATGTTTTGTGCAAAGCCATACAATTTACAGAAAAATTGTTAGAAGAAAGTGTTCATTGCTTTCTTGTGCTGGAAGTGAGACTTCTTCACACATCTAGTACTTACTTACTTAGGCGATCCTTCGTTGTCCGAGTAAGATTGTCCTCCAAGTGCCGTGTTCTGGCGGTGGGTACGTAAGTGACTATGGAGCCCTATTCTTGACCTGACACACAGTGGAGGGGAAAGTATTTAGTCAGATACCAGTTGTACAAGTTCTCCCACTTAAAAAGACGAGAGAGGCCTGTAATTGACATCATAGGTAGACCTCAACTATGAGAGACAACATGAGGAAACATCCAGAAAATCACATTGTCTGATTTTTAACAAATTTATTTGCAAATAATGGTGGAAAGTAAGTATTTGGTCACCTACAAACAAGCAAGATTTCTGGGTCTCACAGAACTGTAACTTCTTATTTAAGAGGCTCCTCTGTCCTCCAGTCATTACCTGTAATGGCACCTATTTGAACTTGTTATCGGTATAAAAGACACCTGTCCACAACCTCAAGCAGTCACACTCCAAACTCCAGTAGATGAAAGCTAAAGAGATGTTGAAGGGCACCAGAAACAAAATTGTCACCCTGCACCTGACTGGGAAGACTGAATCTGCAATAGGCAAGCAGCTTGGTGCTAAGAAATCAACTGTGGGAGCAATAATTAGAAAATGAGATACAAGAGATACAAGACCACTGATAATCTCCCTCGATCTGAGGCTCCATGCAAGATCTCACCCCGTGGGGTCAAAATGATCACAAGAATAGTGAACAGGAATCCCAGAACCACACGGGGGAACCTAGTGAATGACCTGCAGAGAGCTGGGACCAATGTAACAAAGGCTACAATCAGTAACACACTACGCCACCTGGGACTCAGATCCTGCAGTGTCCCCCTGCTTAAGCCAGGACATGTCTGGGGCCAACTGAAGTTTGCTAGAGAGCATTTGGATGATCCAGAAGAGTATTGGGAAAATGTCATATGGTCAGATGAAACCAAAGTAGAACAGTTTAACAGAAACACAACTTGTTGTGTTTGGAGGAGAAAGAATGATGAGTTGCATCCAAAGAACACCATACCTACTGTGAAGCATGTGGATGGCAACATCATCTTTTTAAGAGGGAGAACTTGTACAATTGGCATCTGACTAAATACTCCCCCCCCCCCCCACTGTATGTGAATAGGTGATTGTGTGTACATTATGAGATTGTGTGAGTGCATAAAGACCCACTTGTTGAGGCAAAGTTGATTCAGTGCCATTGTAGAACTTGTAATAATTTTTGGTTTATCATTGCAAATGTAATACCACTTACAGTAAATAAACTTCTCTACTATATTGTATGGTTCTTAGCAGTGGTTCTCTGACCATCTGGCATTGCTTTCCTTAAGAGATTTAAATAGTCTGAGCTGAGGGACAAGGAAGCTTATGGTATTTAATTGTGTGGCTGGGAAGGCAATTTATGATGTTTTCTTCTTGAGTACATCGTATGTCTGACCAAAAAAACAAAACAAAAACCAAGAATCCCAACATTATCCTGCCCTGCTGTATGTAATTCACCTTTTTATAAGAAACATATTTGCAAATGAGCAAAACTGCATTGTAGCAACAATTCAGTATTAAGTTTACTTATATAGATAGTGGTATGTAAAAAGATATGGGATAAAGATACTCAACTTCATATGCTATTGCCAACAGCATCCTTCTCACTGATTGAGTAGCATGCCTGCTGCTTTCTCCTCTGAACATGATATGAAGTATGAGCCAGGCTCTACATATTAATCCATTTATAGAAAACTTCTCCCCACATAACCTTTGTTTTTTGAAAAATGGGGAAAATAGCCTTCCAGTGTGAGTAAGGGGGATACTGTCAACAGCAAAATTGCCAGCCCAGATTTCATTGTATAGTACTTGTTTGATACTCTATATAGCTATCCTAAGATCTCAAGTTTTGTAAGAACACATCCTCTCACTCTTGAGAACCAGATAATAATTAAATTTGGCATCACGAAAACTTATCAAACATGGTTTGATCCCTAAGTGTTTTCCCAGTGTAATAGTGTGAAGAAATTTTACCTAGCTACCTATTCTCAGCAATTCAGACTATCTGAACACATCAATGCCAAAATATTATTTACCCAGTATGAGATGTCTTTTTACCCATTGACATTTCCATGAAATTGGTATCTTTTCCCTCCATGAAGCAAAGTGCACATACAGCAAGAAGAGGTGTATTGGCTAACTGGTTAAAAAGATGTGAACAACCCATCAAATTTCAAATCTATGAAAATCTGTGCAACAAGGCAACATCTTGCATTTGAAGTATGCAATTTTCACTAAAAGCATTCTCACAAATGCAAAAATTGTCATGTAACTGACGCAAAATATTTCACTGTTTTGAAAGGGAGGATATTTTTTTCTATTTTCTCACAGAAAAGCAAGACAAGTGTGTTTTACAACTCATTGTAAATTATGGTTGGTTCTTAGGTTTTTTTCCTGTCTGGAAAGGATGCTTACCATGGGCAAATTCTGTGATCTCCATAATCAAGGAGTTAATGGAGTGCAGAGTTCAAGACACCCAACTGATTTCACCCCAAGTTCAATTCTGGGGAGCAAGTAATGAGACAAAGTAATCATCCGACCCATATATCCATCTCATTGCTGAGACAGAATATGAAAATGTCAAAGGATAGTGCTACTGCCTTGCATTTTCGTATCCTTATTTTTCTTTAGATTTTGATCTTTGTACAAACACATGTTGTCTAGAATTGACATTGAGAAGTGATCAAAGATGTGATCCTGTACTTGTTTACCTGAGTATAAACACCATTTAAATTAATGCAGACTGGTGATAAGTTCAGTTCACACATCCAGGGTCACACTGAAAAAAGTCACTGATTCAAAGGGTCATCATTGATGAATATTGGATGTAGCTGATGTTTATAGTAGATAGAAGTATCTACATGTTGTAGGCAGGCTTTTACAGCAGAAAGGTTTTTCTAATGGGTCTGTTATGGTAGTTGAATTGTTTTTAACAGTTTTAGACTTATTTGTTTGTATCTGGCTTTAACTGGATAGTTTCAGTAATGATAACATTTAATTCTATGTTAATATTTATATTTTATAAATGTTTTATAGATGTTTTAATTGTATAGTTTTAAGGCTGTGAGCTGCTTTGGGGGTTAATTCCAGAAAGAAAAGCGAGGTACCACTCCTACTCCTTCTAATAATTTTTTTTAGCTGATCCAGCATCACCTTGGGAGGTAGATAAAATTCCTAAACAAGTTCCATGCAAGGATCAATTTCTTCTCTGGATGAGACAGAAACATGTCCAGTAGTCTGAATAGTTATATATAGGCATACAACGTGGCTCCCAACAGGCACAAAACATACCAGTTTGGAGCTACATTATGGCCAAATAGAGGCTGCCAACCACTTCAGTGGTGGGACACCGATCTCACATCCCAACCATGTTGAAACTGGTTTGGCACATTGGGAATAGGCTCGGTTTCCATTCCCCCCGCACCCAGATCCCCCTCCCAAAAGACAGAAACACAACACTTATCTGAGCTCTGTCATGGTCACTTCCTGGTCCCTCTCCATGTAACTGAGCAAGGCAGCTTGGGAGAAGCAAGACCCTTACTAAGCCAGGTGGCAAGGACCAGGAAATGAACATGCAACACCACAGGTCATGTTTTTGTCTTGGGAGGAGGGGAGAATCAGATGGAGGGGGGAATCAGATGCAGAGGGCATGGAAATCGACCCCTATTCGGGGGGAGGCAGGGGGAGAATATATAATGACCCCCATGGCTCTATTAGATTGTGCTACATAGAGTGAGACAGTTTTGTATGTATACTATTTTGTTAGATATTTGGTAGATGGGGAATTTAGGAAGGGTGAGAGTCACAGAGAGAGTCACAGAGTAATAGAGATTGGAATCAAGACTGTTTCCTAAAAAACACCAAAGACAACACACTGATGTAATATTTTGTAATACCATTGAGCATTCAGGTGATTGAATGTAACAGTAACCTGATAGTGGCCAATGAACACCACATCACACCAAATTTTAAATATCATACTTTTAAAAGTCCTCTAACTGTGATCTCTCTCAGTCCTGACAACAAGAAGTGTGCTCTAAAATTATAACAGCTAAACAACAGAGAGGAAAAAACCAGGCACAGATTAACACCTCCCAGCAACAGATTTTCCCAGGCGCAGGCAGGCCTTCAAATGCTAATGAAGGTGATCAGCTGAACATTCACACCTAACTGCAGCAGGGAAGAGCTCCTTGCCCCACCCCAGCCATTCCACAGATATATATAAACCCATTGTCCTAATTCCAACAGACTTCTGCCTCTGAGGATGCTTGCCATAGATGCAGGCGAAACGTCAGGAGAAATGCCTCTAGAACATGGCTCTATAGCCCGAAAAAACCCACAAGAACCTAGTGATTCCAGCCATGAAAGCCTTCGACAATACAGTGTGCAGTTTGCTTTTGCTGACTATACCAATAAAGTTATCAACTGCTTGCAAAATTTTGATTTGGAGAGACAGGCTGGACTCCACCTGATAAATTGGGCAGTGGAAAGGGCAGGACGGACAGCTGCTCACCCTCCCCAGGCTGCCTGAGCCTGGGAAGCATAAAGTGGCTGTGGACACCAATCCGGGATTCCACATAGGAATCCAGGATGGGTCCGTCTTCTGCCCCAACACAGGGGAAAATCTGAATCTTGCTGCAGGATTTTTTTGTGTTTAAAACTCTGCATGCAGTTGCATTAAGCTCTCATCAGCCTGCGTGTGTTGTGTAGGCTCATGCAGGCTGATGTGACCCCACATGGCCTTAAAATGTAGAAGTGCCCTAAGATACAGTATGTAGCAAATCAAGCCTTTATCACACGAGTAAAAAAGCTAGATGTGGGAATAGCAAAAATCAGGAAGCTGATAGAAAATTATCTTATCTGCCCAGTTAGGTAGTCCAAAGCTGCAGGAATATAGACTCCTAGGAAATCTCCCACCATAAACCTGCACGATCTCTTCGATCTTCTGGAGAGGCTCTTCTCTCGCCCCTTCCCTTTTCACAGGCACGACTTGTGGGTACAAGGGAGAGAGCCTTCTTCGCTGTGGCCCCCCGACTCTGGAACTCATTACCAGGTGAGATTAGGCAGGCCCCCACCCTAGAAGCTTTTAAGAAAGTGCTAAAAACTTGGCTCTTCCGATGTGCCTTTGGAGAGTGAACACCCAACCCTTTTTGTTAGTTTCCATGTACAGTTTGATTACACAATGCACTTTCCTTCACCTCAAAGAAGCCCAAAACCCCACTGCTCCCCCGTCTCGGGCTCCTCTTTTACAAATACACTTCTTCTACTTCCTATCTCACCCAGGGTTTTAATGTTTTTAACATTTTTTCCTACACATTTGGCTCACCCTGTGATTGGTTTTATTATGTTACTTTGTATTGTTTATTTCATTTTGTTGCATTATATATTTTGTTTTGTTTAATTTTCTATTGTTTTGTATATTATTCTGTTGTATTATTGTTGGGCTCGGCCTCATGTTATCTGCCCCAAGTCCCCATTGTTTATTAAAGTTATTATTATTATTATTATTATTATTAAAAAGGAAACATACTCAGGAGTAGCCATGTTGGCTGTGCCTCAAAATACAACAAAATCCAAACACCACAAAATAGTGATAATTTTATTGGCCAATTAGGATGTAAAAAATGCATGATCTAAAAATTCAAAGTTCTGCTGGCTTTTTCATCACACAAAAATCATATAGGAGAAGAAACATGATGAATCAAAAGCTTATCTTTTGCAAAAAAAAAAGGAAAGAAAGGAAGGAAGGAAGGAAGGAAGGAAGGAAGGAAGGAAGGAAGGAAGGAAGGAACAAAAGAAAGAACAAGGAAATGCTAGGGCCACGACATAAAGGAAAGAAAAAATATGTCGACAGAATAGGAATACAGTGTCTTGATTGAAAGAAGTCATAGCCCCACTCTATTGGTCAGACCTCATCTGAAATATTGTGTCCACTTCTGGACACTGCAATTCAAGAAGGATATTGACAAGCGGGAATGTGCCCAGAGAAGGGTGACCAAAATGATGAAAGGTGTAGAAGCCAATCCCTATGAGGAGAAGCTTAGAGAGCTGTATATGTTTAGCCTGCAGAAGATAAGGTTGAGAGGGAACATGACAGCTATGTTTAAATATTTGAAAGGATGGCACACTGAGGAGGAGGCAAGCTTGTTTTCTGCTGCTCTGAAAACCAGGACATGGAGCAGTGGATTCAAATTGAAGGAAAGGGGATTCCACCTAACTTTGGAAAAACTTCCTGACAGTAAAAGCGGAATATGCTGCCTAAGAGAGTGATGGAGTCTCCTTCTCTGGATGTTTTTAGTCAGAGGCTAGATAGCCATCTGTTGGAAGTGCATTGGTTGCATTTTCTTGCATGGCAGGAAGCCGATCTGGATGGCCCTTATTTTCAGAGTCACAAATTTTCGAATATTACAAAAGTCCAACTGAGCATAGGGTTACAGCCTGTGCTGGATGGGGTTGCACTCTCCTTGTAGGCACTGGTTCACAGCTTGGGAGTCCTCCTGGACTCATTGCTGAGCCTGGAACCTCAGGTTGCGATAGTGGTTGGGGGGCTTTCACACAATTAAAACCTGTGAGCCAGCTGCGCCTGTACCTTGGGAGGTCAGATTTGGCCACGGTGGTCCATGCTCTTGTTACATCCAGGATAAAGTACTGCAATGTGCTCTACGTGGGGTTGCCTTTGAAGACTGTTTGGAAGCTTCAAATATTCCAACGAGAGGCAGACAGGTTAATAACTGGGGCGACATACAGGGAGCACACAACTCTCATGTTATGCCAGCTCTACTGGCTGCCTGTTTGCTACCAGGCATAATTCAAAGTGTTGGCTTTGGCCTATAAAGCCCTAAACGATCCTGGCCCAGTTTACCTATCTGAACGTATCTCCCTTTACGAACCACCGCAAAGACTATGATCTTCTGGGGAAGCCCTGCTCTTGGTCCTGCCACCGTCACAGGTGCATTTGGCAGGGATGAAAGACGGAGCCTTTTCAGTGATTGCCCCCCAGCTATGAAACTCCCATCCTGGCAATATTAGATCAGCACACTCCCTCCTGTCTTTCAGAAGAATGGTGAAGACCTGGCTGTGGGACCAAGCCTTTGGGCAGTGCAATGAGGCAATAATAAAATGATGTCTTGAGATGGTTTTTAAGCAACTGATTTTAAAGCGAATAGAAATTATTTTAGTGTTTGTGTATATTTATGGTTTTATGTGCCAGCATTGAATGTTTGCCGTTTATATGTTGTGGTCTGCCCTGAGTCCTCTGTGAGGTGTGAAGGGAGGAATATAAATGTTTCAAATAAATAAATAGGTAGCTGAAGGGCCTCAGTGCTTTGACTGAAGGGTCATCATTTGGTCTCTCCTCCCAGTTCAAGGACACCGCCCAGGAAAGGAGAGAAGGGTAGTAGAGGGGAATAACTGGCTTCACAGATGATGCCAGGAGAAATAATTTGGCTTCCTGGACCATGATCTGAGGTTTAATAAAATTTGACTTCTGGGAAAGGATGGATTTCATCTCTCAGAGATTGGAAGGAATGTTTTTGCGAAGAGTCTCACAGACCTGATCAGGACGACACAGAGCTTTCGAGAGAGGAGGGAGAAATCCCCCCTTGAAAGCTCCATGCATCATTTACAGACACCACAGAGCAAAGAAGACCCTCCAGTCTTGGTAAGGAGGCTATTTTTAAACTGTTTACAGTAAAAATGGGGGCAAAGGAGGGGAGGATGGCACTGCCATTCCTCCTTCATGGGTTGCTTGAGCCCACAAAGGTGAAATCACTGTAGGGACTATTCCTGGGATTGCGAATGGTGATTCCAGGAGCAGTTTCCACATACTCCACACCTGCAAAGGTCTGGATCTTTTAAAAAACCTGGAATTATCTTAGATTTCCAAGTTTTATTTAGTGTTAAAGTGCATTACGATGAAGCGTTGTTTGGACACCTCATTATAATACACCCACTACACCATATTATATGCAGTGTAGATAAGGCCTAAGTTATCTGTCAAAGCTGTTTTAAGGTTCTTGACAAGCTCATGCTGGCTTTTACTAATCACTGCATGGTTGTCAAGATGCTTGCAAACGGACTCCTGTATAATTGGTTCTAATTTGATTTTCACGACATTGCGGTCAGGCTGTAGTTTACACTATCTTGTTTTCTTTGCTTTTTTTGTTGAAGAAACCATGTTTTCTCATCTCCAGTCCTCTGGTGCTTCACCAGTTATATACATCTATCTCAGAAATGATGGCAAGTGGCCTTGTGAGCGTGTCAGAAAGTTATTTCAGTACTCTTGGATGTAATTCATAAGGCCCTGCAGATTTGAAGTCATTCCACGTTGTAGAATTAATGCAGTTTGACACCACTTTAACTGCCATGACAGGATGCTATGGAGTCAGTTGAGTTGTAGTTTTACAAGGACTTCAGTCTTCTCTGACAATTAGTGCTTGTGCTACACCAGTCTACAACACCCATGATTCCATAACGCTCAGTCATGGTGGCTAAAGTAGAATCAAAAATTCACCCCCAGTGATTCCTGATGATTCCTTATCAATCTTGATTTGCAACCTGGATTCCTTGCCAAGGACTCTGCTGATGTATGGAAGCACCCAGGCGGGATCGACACTAATAAATCATACAGTTTGAACTGCATTATCCAGGTCTGCATTGAGCATATAATGCAGTTCAAACTGCATTATTTGCCAATGTAGAACTAGATTTAAGCCCCTTCTAGACTGCCATATAAAACCCAGGTTATCTGCTTTGAACTGGATTATATGGCAGTGTAGGCTCATATAATCCAGTTCAAAGCAGATAATGTGGATTATCTACTTTGATAATCTGAATTATATGGCATTGTTGAATGGGCCTTAGTCATCTTTCAGGGTGAGAAACCAAAGCAATGTAAGCATTCAGCATTTTTGCGTTTTTATTGTGATGGCTTAGCATTTTGCCATTCTTGCGGAGCATCAAGCTAGCCATTTCACCAGGGAAGTGGGAAATGGGGAGGTGGGATGGCCAGAGCAGTAGACATAATCACTTTTATGTAATGAGGTCAATCAATTCCCCTGGTTTTCCAGGATTTGGTGGTCATGAAGAAAGTGAAATAGAGAATAGAGTAACATTGGTGAAAGACTCTCTAAAACTGTATTGAAGGCCAACCCCATGACAGACCAGGCAGCAAAGAAAGAGTTTTTTGGTGCTACCATTACATCTGCAAGGGGCTGCCTAGGAGAGCTATTTCAAATGGTCAGTGGACTATTGCACCCTGCTTCTCAAGCTGAAAATTCAGACTACTCAACAAACCACTGTAAAGAATTCGCATGGCACTTTGAAGATAAAAGTTGCTTAGATCTGTTTTGACTTAGATACTGTAGTGGATGTTGCCTTGGCTCTTGTTTGCCCAGTGATATCGGGTCCTTTCCAGTTTGTGCAATCTGAAGATGTAAGACCTCAGCACATTAAGTCACCTAACATGGGGGACAGTTGCCTAACGTGGGGGATTCACCAGGCATTACAATGAATCCGCGGGGCAGTGGGGGAATCCGTCCCCCCGTAGCACCGCTTTCCCCATCACACAGGAAGTGGTGCTGCCTGGCTTCTCTCCACACTTGTCTCATTGCTGGCATCAAGGACACAGGAAGCTTCCCATGTTGTTGTTGCTCCCTCGTTTGATGCTTTCAACATCCTGGGAACGGAGCCTTACCAGAAGTAGCTGTATGCCATTTGATGGTATCTGGAGGGCTTTGTCCCTGAACTTTGCTGAAAACGTCATACGACAGGTAAAATTGTCAGTGTGATGAAGTGTGTAGACAGGATCGTTGGAGAGTTGAGAGTTACCACATGTGTTTTAGTTCCCTGCCCTTCCAGTTGATGAAACAGGCCAGAAAGGGGCTGAGTGGATGAAGTGGATAGGTAATCCCTTCTGTTGTGCAGAAGCGGATTTTAGCCAGGTCCAAATGCAAAAGACACACAAGCAAGAGGAAAAAGGAACAGAAAAACTTTACTCTTATCAGCAGAGGTAATAAACTTGCAGTGTTGCATACAAAATCAAACAGTGCAGCAAACTTATGTAGAATAAGGCTTCTTCATCTTCATTCAAATGAGAGAGAAAAACATAAACCTTGAGTAAATAGCTATTCCACAATAGCAAAGAGCTTCGCTGTTAGAGCATAGCAGCATTAGAGCACCTCCTTCAGAACAGCATATTGCTTCTCTCCTTAGAGTGCCATATTAATTCTCCAAACTGTATTCTAAAATCCATACAGTTACACCCCACCGGGAGTGGCTCAAATATGCTGGCTGACCTACATTACCAGCTGCACATAAAAATTAACATCATAAGGTTTTTCTTTAACACACACACTTGATCCTGCTACGACTTACTGTAACACCTTCTTACAACAAGACAGAATTCTAACTTGCCTAACGGCCATTTGTGAAGCATGTGTTGAAAAAGCCATCCCAGAACCCCTATATAATGGATAATTATCAATTAGTGTGCACCTTCCATTTTTGGGCAATGTCTTGGGAGTGTGTGATGGCGTCTCAACTCCAGAAGGACACCTGGCATGTGAACTAAAAAGGTCTCCACTTTCAGCCTTTAATATGAGAAGGCAGACTCGTGATTCTTCCAAAGCCCATGTCTGTATTTAGCTTGAGAAAAAGTGAATCATGGAACTCTCATTTATAATGAAATTACTGCGGCAAAGAGGCTTCAAGTGTTGATGTGCCATTGTATGAATAATTGCCACTCGTTCTCCGTGAGCTGTCATGTTGTGACTGGCTCAGTGTTGTTTTGTGACTGATGGGCCTCAATCATTTTCAGCCTTGTAAAGTAGAGATGAGGGTCAAAACCTTGAGCATGCATAACTTTTTGAATGGTTTGGAAAGAGTACATCCAAAATTTTGATAATTTTGATAATTTCAAAAGCTGCGGTCATCATCTGAAGCTGAATAGTGGGAGCTGCAATACAGGTAAAGAGGAAAACATCTTCGCAGTGAATATAATGGTATTATTTTTGTTGCCACAGGATTTGGTGGTGTGGAATAGACAGAAAAGGGAACTTTGGTGTCTTTGGTCATAATTTTATGCCACCTCCAGGGTCAGAGGCAGCTCCTGGGGAAGTGCCTCCAATGTGTCTCCCTATGAGCTTTCCATGATCATCTGGTTGAGAATTGTGGAAAACAAGATCCTCATCTTAGATAGGCCTTTCCTATGTCTTTTATGCATTGCTGAAATAAACATAGCCTTAATAGAATAGGTAGTGTGTCTGCAAACAGAATACATAGGGAAACAGTCCTTGACCTATTTAACCTAAAGTGATCTCAGTAGCAGTTATTCCAGAGTTAAGTGGATTTGAACTATTTGTGTTCTGACTTGATTTGCTATTAATTTCCATTGACAACTTCCAGCAGCTTCACATTACAAGGACCAGTGACTTTATCTCTAAGCTTTTAATGATCTTACACGTGAGGCTTAATTCTAGGCTTGCTTTCACACCAGGTTTCTTCATAGACTTCAGTAGGACTGACCTTATTTTATGATGTGAAGAATATTTATTTATTTACTTATTTATTTATGACATTTATATGCTGCCCTTCTCACCCCAAAGCGGACTCAGAGCAGCTTATAAGTAACTAGCGGTCCCCTGCCACGCGTTGCTGTGGCCCAGTCTGGTGATATGGAAAATAAAGTAATTAGAAAGTGCTGGTTTCTGATATATGTAATGTCTTTATGCTTGTGTAAACAATATTTCTTGATGTTTCTTTGACAGTGTTGACGTAGAAATTGTCTGGTTTGCCTACTCTGGAACATGCAACATATAATTGTCCATCTTTAGGAGTCCCTTTCAAACCTATAATACTTTATCTGTGTGTATGTGAATCATATCTATCTATCTGTATCTATGGCTGGATGGCTCTCTGTCAGGAGGGCTTTGATTACGTTTTCTTGCCCAGGTGAAGGGAGTTGGACTGGATGGCCTTAAGTATTTTCTGTTGGTCATGGGGGTTCTGTGTGGGAAGTTTGCACCAGTTCTGTCATTCGTGGGGTTCATTCAGAATAGTCTTTGATTGTAGGCAAACTATAAATCCCAGTAACTACAACTCCCAAATGTCAAGGTCTATTTCCCCCAAATTCCATCTGTGTTCATATTTGGTCATATGGAATATTCATGCCAAGTTTGGTCCAGATCCATCATTGTTTGAGTCCACAGTGCTCTCTGGATGTAGGTGAACTACAACTCTCAAACTCAAGGTCAGTGCCCACCAAATGCTGCTAGTATTTTCTGTTGGGCCTGGGAGGCCTGTGTGCCAAGCTTGGTTCAATTCTATCATTGGTGGAGTTCAGAATGCTCTTTGATTATAGGTGAACTATAAATCCCAGCAACTACAACTCCCAAATGACAAAATCATAATTTTTTGCGTGATGGTTACTCCTTGTGTAGTGAGATGTTTTGTTGCCAAATTTGGTGTGATTTCGTTCATTGGTTCTTTTGTTTTTAAAGTACTCATTATGCACAGAGCATTTTTATATACATAGATAAGTAAATACAATATATTATATTATTACTATAGCACAATATTAGTATTATATATTACTATATTGCACTATATCATTATATTGTAATATTATTAGTAATATTACATGTAATATAAAATATATAATTATGATATCATTATTAGTGTTATATTGTATTATTATAATATTATCAATATTATATGTATATACATTATATTATATTATATTATATTATATTATATTATATTATATTATATTATATTATATTATATTATATTATACTTGGCTCTTGTTTGCCCAGTAATATCGGGTCCTTTCCAGTTTGAGAAGTCATGGACTGCAAAAGGAAAAAAAAATAATTGAAACTTTTCAGGAAGAAATCAGGAATAATAGTGTTCATCTGTAGTCTTTATTTCCAACATTTCTACCCCGTCCTTCTCAACCCCCGAGAGGGGACTTAGGGTGGCTTACAACCGGCAACAATTTGATGCCGCAACATACAGTACAAACAAATATAACAATATGACAAAAATATAAAACAATAGATAAAAAGTTAAGTTACAATAATTTAAACATTATTATCAAGCTGTTGTGCTGTGTTAACTTACTTTGGATCGATGCACTGAATTCATTGAGGCTTTTCCCTGAATATATACTGTTAATTTTGCTCTCTGAGGTGTAAGGTGTTTGTGTGTATTGGGCAGGGAGGGGGTGAAGTTTAATGAATTGTTTAAGCTTCCTTCTTTTATCGGTGATGCAGCACAATTCCAAATTTCTTAAATGTGGAGAATATCTTCAGCAGCATCCACATCATCATTGCCATCGCAATTCAGTGACAGTTGAGCTGGAGGGAAGGAGTCCTATCTAAAGTCCAGGCAAACAGGGTGACTTAACATATTAACTCCATGCCTGAAAAAGTTATATAGCTGAAACATGTTAGAGATGGCAGGAAATATCTATCTATCTATCTATCTATCTATCTATCTATCTATCTATCTATCTTTCATTAATCCCTCTCTTGATTTGATTTTATATTTCTCTTAACAAATCTTTCAGATGTCCTGATACTTTAATCATCTTTCTCTAGGCTCCAAGTAAGTCCAATCATCCTCTTTCTCTTGCATCTTATCCTATCTTGGACTTGTGTTGCTGTTGGCTTTTTTTTTTTTTTTGCTTTGCTATACACACTTAGATACATGTTTTTTTGCTATTGCTTGCATAGTATATTAAAACAGATACTGTGCTAAAAATATAATTCTAAACAAACATTTGTTTTTATCATCAAAATTCCCAACCCAATAATAAAATGATTGGTGAGTGTAATGGATTAGCCTACCTTACAAGGTTGGTGTACAGGCAGTAACAGGCCTGGCTTGAAAATGCTAAGGAGAGCAGGAGGGCGGAGCGATCAGGCAGCGTTATAGTTGGAAGTGCTGTCTGATTGACTGATGAAATTGTAGCCCAAAGAAAGATGCTTAGCAACCAGAGATGGCGGAGCCAGAAGGGAAAAAAGAGCTAATGCAGCTAGAGTTTTGTCAGTTTGGAGTTGGGAGTTCGAGTTTGGAGTTTGAAGAGTTAGTTTATGAGATTTGAAGGAGAAGGGTTTTGGGAACTGTTATTAGAAAGATACCTCTTTGAGGAAAGTAATAAAAGCCTTCAGGGAGAAGGATTAAGAAATATAGTGGGCCTCTATAGTTTTAGAGTGCTGGTGTGGAAAGAGGATTCAAAGGGTTTAAAACAACCTGTTTGTATTCCTGTGTGTGGAACATTGTTTTCAAGAAACTTATGATATAAAACCATTCTCTGTATAAGTAATTCCTGGCATTTTATTGAAACTACTATGCATCTTTACTGTTCAAGAACCAAATAAATATCATATTCTTGATGTTTATTCTTGATGTGACCTCCTAGCAAGGAGGTGGCCTATGGATCAATAAATGGTGGCAGCAAAAGAAACCTTAATAATAAATTTCTGGCAGCAAAGAAATATATAACATCATTATATATACACACACATACACACACATATACAATGGTCCTGTCTTGTGGGTGTGCGAGTGTCTTGTTCCTTGGCCTTCGCCAGCCTAACTCATTACAATGAGCATCTTTATATTGCTTGGAGATGATCTTTGCATTTTGGTTTTGGACAATGTAGGAAAAATGAAGCCCTCAGGTGCTTCATAGACTAGATTGTGAAACAATAAATTCAGATTATAAGAAAAAGAGATTTCACCTAATCCTTATGAGCTTTTTTAATGCAACTAACAGTGGAATAGACTGCCCTAAAGCATTGTGGACTCTCCAGTGTTGGAGGTTCTCAATAAGAGATTAGATTAACATCTTTTAGGAGCGCTTCTGGGAGTTGGAGTCCCAAATACGGGGGAGCCACAGGTTGTGCAGGTCTGGTCTGCACAATGTGTTATCTTTTGCTTAATGAATATCAACTATCTGAAAATACTGAAAACTTTCAGCTGAAGTCATGACATTTCTATCTTTTTAAACTGGGGTAATTGCTCACTCAGTTTTTGTGGAGGCATTCCATTACTTGCTTTTCAACGAAGCAACTAATGACCTCATCATACGGGGCTAGAATCTGGCATATGCTGATTTAGCGCCGGTAACCCATGGAGCTAGCCAGCTTCCATCAGATGATGTCATGCCGGCTCTTTGGATGGAGGGTGGAACCGGTATGCCACCGCAGTAACACAGAAAGCTCATAGATCTATAGGCACACTCCCCCCCCCCCCCATGCGATCGTCCTCCTGGCAATGGGAAGTGTGGGGCAGTGGATTCCTCACACCTTGCAGCAAAGCGGAGCTCCTCCTCTTCCTGCCGCTGGCCATCTAATGAGGTCATAAGACATGATCAAAATTGGAGTGAATTTGTACATTCCTATTTACCATTTCCATGAAATGTTTAAAAATCCCTGACACTGCTGAAATTCCAGACTAGAGGCATTTTAAATGGAACGATCCATCATGTATTGACTGCAGTTTGGTTATCATCTGCCTAGTCATCCACTGTTGGCTGCAGAGAGACTTTGCAAAGTTGAGTTTTGTACATCACTGTCTTACAGATAGAACACCCACTAACTAGTCAATAGCAGGGACAGAAAATGTGTCTAGCTTCACAATACCTTTATAAGCCCCTCACACAGGCCCGTAGCCAGGATTTTGATTTGGGGGAGGGGTGAGTTTTATTCAGGGAGGGGGGGCTGAGTCTGAGCGAAAGAGGGTCTACCCTAGCAAACCTTTTATATCATTACCCCAATACCCCCATGCTTATGGGATATATTGAGTATGGTGATCAGATCATGATATGAATAAACATAACAGTTTAAATAATGCACCAATAAGGCCTTCTTGCAGACCACCATGAGAATTTCGGGGGGGGGGGGGCTTGAGGGGCTTCAGCTACATGCCTGCCCTCACATAAAAGCATTGCCATTAGCTTTTAAGGCAAGGAAAATAGGTGTAATTCAATTTTTATCTTGTCACTAACTCCTTTTTCTGAAGTCACTGAAGACCCATCTGTATGGGCCACAAAATCCAGAGCTGTGTTTACGGTGTTTACACCATTCTGTTCACAAACTTCATCAGTGGCGGCTCCAGAGTTCTCACTGCCTCATCCTACAATCACTCTTACCTTTGCTGTTTTTGTCACTATGTTGGTGGTCACCAAGGTCCAGAGAGTTCCTGGCCATTGCTTGTTACCTTTGCTGTTGTTTACAATCAGGCGGAGAGGGGCAAGGGGAAAGGAGGGGAGCAATCAATTGTGTGTGTGTGTGTATGTGTGTAGTTTACACACATACACACACACACACACCACCTCGCCTCAAAGTGCAGAGCTGTTTACACACCAAGAGTGGAGCTGCTCTGGAGCGTCAGGGACGCTCAGAAGCATTCCCTGACTGTACCTGACATGGGGCAAAACCACATTAAGCAGCATTGCCCCATGTTGGGGGCAAAGTGGCCTCAGGCATCATATAAATATACAGAACAAAAACCATTTTTCACCATTTCCCTTCACTTTGGGAACATCTACACCAGTGGTTCTCAACCTTCCTAATGCAGTGACCCCTTAATAAAGTTCCTCATGTTGTGGTGACCCCCAACCATAACATTATTTTCGTTGCTACTTCATAACTGTCATTTTGCTATTGTTACGAATTGTAATGTAAATATTTGATATGCAGGATGTATTTTCATTCACTGGACCAAATTTGGCACAAGTATCCGATACACCCACATTTCAATACTGGTGGGGTTGATTTTTGTCATTTGGGAGTTGTAGTTGCTGGAATTTATAGTTAACCTACAATCAAAGAAATCCACCAATGATGGAATTGAACCAAAGTTGATACACAGAACTCACAAGACTACCAGAAAATACTGGAACGGTTTGTTGGGCATTGCCCTTGAGTTTTGGAGTTGTAGTTCACCTACATCTAGAGAGCACTGTGGATTCAAACAATGATGGAGCTTGACCAAATTTGGCACAAATACTAAATATGCCCAAATGTGAACACTGGTAGAGTTTGGGGAAAATAGACTTGTCATTTGAGAGTTGTAGTTGCTGGGGTTTATAGTTCACCTACAATCAAAGAGCATTCTGAACTCCATCAATGATGGAAGTGAAACAAACTTGGCACACAGAACTCTCATGCCCTACAGAAAATACTGGAAGGGTTTGGTGGGCATTGACCTTGAGTTTTGGAGTTGTAGTTCACCTACATCCAGAGAGCACTGTGGACTCAAAGAATGTTGGAGCTGGACCAAACTTGGCACGAATATTCAGTATACCCAAATGTGAACACTGATGGAGTTTGGGGAAAATAGACTTGACATTTGAGAGTTGTCTTTGCTAGGATGTATAGTTCACCTACAATGAAAGCGTATTCTGAACGCCACCAATGACAGAATTGGGCCAAACTTCCCACACAGACTTCATGGCCAACAGAAAATATTGTGTTTTCTGATGGTTTTTGATGACCCCTTTGACACCTCCTGGTGACCCCTCCAGAGGTCCTGACCCCCAGGTTGAGAACCACTGATCTACACTGACTCTTTATCCCAATGCAGGCATGAATCAACTGTGTGCACTGTGCAGGCCTCATGACATATGGGTTAATACAGACCAAGTCCACTTAACATGGCCTTGAACCAAATTTTTAAAAAGTTGTAGGTTGCTTTGACTTTTCCCCAAGAATTTGGAGCGAACTGTAATTTTGGGCCCATAGAAGCAGTTGGGTCAGTTCTGAGACGTAACTGGCCACAACTGTTTACACATTCATACAATATTCCCAGGCTCAACTGGCTTGAGGACGCAGGATGTCACTCACCATTCCCCTCCTGTTTTCATCATAACAGTGGCTAGTGTCTATTGCTCATTGCCTGGAGTGATGTTGGCCTGGATGCAAGGGTGGTGGGGTGGGGGGAGGAGAGTGTGATTCCTCCTCTCCTCTTGCCCTCTCCAGCGTTGCTCTAGTATCACTTCAAGTGACAAGCAACAAACAGTGGCTGCTGCTACCATGAGAATGGAAGGATGATGGTAAGGCTGACCCAAACCGGGTTCAGTGCCACTAGATGGTCAGGAGTTTTCCCCACCTCCAGAGTGGCCCCCGGGGCTTGTGGTAAAAACCATCCTGGGGCCAATCTGGAATTTTGGACTTCAGATTGGCTCTGAGATAAAGAGTCCATGTAGAACTGCTCTTGAATCCATTATTCTCTTAATCTTTACAGATACTGAATACTGCATGAAAACTGTTATGTAATTATGGTAAAAAAGCATTTCCAAAGACACCAGGGTGAAAGTTTTTTTAGGATTTGGGATTATTTATAGAATCTTATTGTTGGAAGAGACCACAAGGGCCATCCTGTGTCACTTCACTGGTCACTTTTCTCCAGAATGAAGAGGAGCCATTGGTAAACACCCTTTACATTCAGCCAGTTCCCAATCCCCCTGCTTATTATTTAGAACTTTTATATCTCTACCTCCGTTGAGGGACTCAGAACGGCTAACAACAGCAAAAATTCAATGCTACACAATAAATGACATTTAAAAAAACATACATAATACACTATAAATACCTATAAAAGACAGTTCACTGAGTTAAAAACAACATCCAACTAAATCCAAACATTGTGGTCCAATAAATCTTAGTCTTTACCGGTTCAATCCATCAATCTGTGAATGCCTGATTCCAAAGTCAGGATTTCAGCTGCTTCCTGAAGATCAGGAGGGAGGGGGCAGACCTAATCTCATTGGAGAGATAGCTGGGGAGCCACCACAGAGAAGGCCCCATCTCTCCCCCCCCCCCCATGCACGACTGCGAAGGTGGTGGGACCGAGAGCAGGGCCTTTCCAGATCTCAAAGTCCTTGATGGTTTATAGGGAAAGATACGTTCGGACAGGTAAACAGTAGTATTTTCTAGTCCAGGGCTGTTTAAACTTTTCCACTTGCACCCCCTTTTTACTTTAAGAAATTAATGTCAGGTTGACTGAGTGGTAATTGGAGCCTCCCCCCCCCCCCCCTTTTTTTTTTTTTTTTTTGAAGATAGGGGCATTTGCCTTCCTTCAGGCTTTTGGAACTTCTCCTGTTCTCCAGTAGTTATCAAAGATGATTGCCAATGGTTTTCAAATTACTTCTGCCAGTTCTTTTAATACCCTTGAATGTAATTCATCTGGCTCTGGAGACTTGGATTCATTTAAATTATCCAGATACTCCCGTACTATTTTACCTATTTTGTGCTCCATTTCTCCTACTGCATCACCTGTTACATCACCCCCTAGTTGAGTTCTGTTAAGCCTTTAGGGAAAGCGTGAGTCAAATAAGGTGCTGAGTAGTTCTGCCTTTTCTCTGGCCATATTAACTTTTTGCCATCATCTGTACACAGTGATCCTGCTATTTCCTTGTTCTTTCTTTTGCTATGGACTTAAACAAAAATAGCTTTTTGTTTTGGTTTTAACCTTTCTAGCAAACCTGAGATTGTTCTGCTTGTTGGTTTTTCTAACTTTATCTGACTATTCCTTTGAATTCCTCTTTTGTGATTTCTCACTTTTGTTTTGTTTTTTAGCTGGTAATGTTATGGGAAATCCAAGATGCATGACATACAAGGAATGACAGCTGTCAGAGACAATTTAATTTTAGGATTGGATGTACTCCAAACCCATACTGGCCAGCCACATCCTTGGTGCCCACATAAACAGTCTGTTCCAGCAATAGGATTTTTTGTTTTTATGACTTACCAAAATTGTATTGTTTCAAAATAATTTATCATTTAACTAGCCAAGTTAGCATGGTAGGTATGTATCTGATTCTGTGATTCTTGATGTAGAGCTCTTCTAAACATCATAGTTGCTTATTTTTCATATTACAGATCAAGGAAAATAAATTCTGACCTATTTATCTGATAGACAGATGGAAATTAGGAAGCAATACCCCCCCCCCTTTATTGCTTTAATCCCTAAACAGATTAACATAGAACTGAATCCAGATGTCAGCGTTTTGCTTTATTAATGTATTTAAAGAGTTGGAATTATCTCTTCTTTTCATCCCACTAGAAATTAAAGATGGATGAGAAATATTCTGTTAGCTGATAAAGCTGACTGATGCTTGAAGAGCACAATAAACCATTGCTTCAACTTTGCTTGACTGGAGATGGAAAATTGCCCCTCTCCCATGGGTCAGGTTTGGAAAAGGATTCTGTAGACAGTTTCCCCTTTTCTCCCTTCAACACGAATGTTGTTCATTCGTTCAGTCACTTCCGACTCTTTGTGACCTAATGGACCAGCCCACGCCAGAGCTCCCTGTCGGCCGTCACCTCCCCCAGCTCCTTCAGAGTCAAGCCAGTCACTTCAAGGATACCATCTATCCATCTTGCCCTTGGTAGGCCCCTTTTCCTTCCATTTCCCCCAGCATCATTGTCTTCTCTAAGCTTCAGTACATACATTTCTTTTTTTTCTTTCCTTAGCTGTTTGGTCAGGCAGTGATGGGACAGAAGAAAATGTGAAGTCACTTTCAGTTTGGTTAAAAAACCATACGGTTGTATCCATATTCAGGGTGCCTCCACACTGTACAATTAATAGAATTTGACTGCCATGGTTCAATGCTATTTAATCATAGGATTTGTTGTTTTATAATGCCTTTTAACGCCTCTGCCAAAGAGTGCTTCTGCCCCAACAAATCCTAGGATTCCATAGTATTGAGTTATGGCAGTTAAAGTGATGTAAAACTGCATTAATTCTACATTGTAGGTTCATCTTTAGTCATGCTTAGTAGATCCATAAATACTTGTAGGCTTTAGGTTCAGCAAGAGTATCTCAATTCACATTGGTTTCTATGATAATGTGACCAATCCATGCCCCTCAAACTGAATTTGAAAGCTTACTATCGTATTAGAACTCAACAGAGGACATACCATGAATCAGAAATCTCATATAACATTTATGACATTCTAAAGTCACGGTGTATGTGTGAGTGTGTGTGTGTGTTGGAAATGTGGTGACGGAGGGGGAGAGTGTAGATTAAATAGTTGTCTCAGCTCCCAATTAAATGTGCAACATAGATCTCTGTAAATTAGAAACCCCTCAGAGTTGGCCTACTTAATTTCTTTCGATCTGGACCTGGCTCTTTTGGTGATAAACAAGACTTTGAATTATGCCTAGAAACAGACTGGCAGCCTGCGGAGCTGCTGCATCAAAGAAGTTGTGTGTCCCCTGTAACTAGCCCCCATTTAGCAATCTGGATGTAGCTGTTAGCACCAATGAAATTTTCAAACACTGCTCAATTTTTCAAACACCAGCGTTTTGGGGGTGGTAGGAAAGAAAGTCCTCCTCCAAAGTTTTTACATTTCAGACAGATTTCAGACAGACTGGACTCAAGCTACATGAACAACACTTTGAATTGTGTCCAGAAAGGGACCAGCAGCCAGGGAAATTATTGCAGCAAGTGAGGGGTTTATTTGTTCACCATAGTGAGCCGTAGTTGCCAATTTGGCTGAAGCATTTTAGACTTGTTGATATTTCCAAATTGTTCCTAAAGGTACCCCCCTCCCCAGTCTAACCCCCTGCTGTGCAGGAGCATACAACCAAAGCACTATTGATAGATGGCCATCTATCTCTACTTAAAGACCTGAAGGAGATTCCATTCTCCGGGACAGCATATTCTGTGTCAAAAGAGTTCCCATTAACCGGAACTTATTACTAAAGTGTAAGTAGAATATCATTTTTCTACAACTTGAATCCATTGCTCTGTGTTCTAGAGCAGCAGAAAACAAGCTTTCCCTTTCCTCAATATGGCATCTTTTCCAATATTTAAGCATGGCTATCATGTCCCCTCTCAGCCTTTTTTCTCTCCAAGCTGAATGTACCCAGTTCCATAAGCTGCTCCTCATAGGGTTTGGTTTCCAAACGTTTGATCATTTTGGTCACCCTTCTCTCTCTCTCTCTCTCTCTGTGTGTGTGTGTGTATATAACTATGGTAAATTATATATATATATATATATATATATATATATATATATATGGTGTATGTATGTGTGTGTGTGTGTGTGTATGTGTGTGTGCATGTGTATGTGTGTGTGTGTGTGTGTGTGTGTGTGTGTGTGTATATATATATATATCCATAGTTATATACCACTTTTCTCAGCCCGAAGGTGGCTCAGGGCAGTTTACAATGGCACAATTTGCTGCCTACAATAAGAAAGAACAATTAAAACATTTAGCATAAATAACATTTGATAAAATAAAATAAAACCGATAAAAGTATAAATCCACAGCATCTCATTACTAAAACCATTACCCAATCGCATTGTCCAGTGATTCTGAAGATCAGAGTTTGTCTGCTACACTGCATTTGGGAAAGCTTGCTCAAAAAGCCAGGTTTTAACTTTTTTTCAAAATGTTAGGAGGGTGGGGGTCGAACTGATATCCCTAGGGAGGGCATTCCACAGACGAGGGGCCACCACTGAGAAGACACTGTTACTCGTTCCTGCAAACAGAGTCTGTGAAGAAGGCAGGACCGAGAGCAAGACCTCCGCAGAAGATCTTGGGGTCCTAGATGGTTCATAAGGAGAGATGCGTTCAGACAGGTAAACTGGGCCAGAACCGTTTAGGGCTTTATAGGCTAAACGAATTCTGCTCGGTAGCAAACTGGAAGCAAGTGGAGCTGGTGCAACACAGGAGTTGTGTGCTCCTTGAGCGCCACTCCTGTTAACAACCTGGCTGCCGCTCGTTGGACCATTTGAAGCTTCCAAACAGTCTTCAAAGGCAATCCCACGTAGGGAGCGTTGCAGTAGTCTATACAGGATGTCACCAGAGCATGTATATATTCCAGCTTGTCAATACCCTTCTTGAATTGTGGTGTCCAGAACTGGACACTATTTCAGGTGAGCATAATAGAGTGGGATTATGACTTCGTTCAATCTACACACTGTAGTCCTATTGGTGCAGCCTAGAATCACTTGATTCTTTTTTAGCTGCCGCATCACACTATTGACTCATGTTCAGCTTGTGGTCGACTAAGACTGCTAAATCCCTTTCACATGAACTGTTTTCAAGCCAGGTTTTCAAGCACTTAGGGGGCTGGGTATGTTTAGCTTGGAGAAGAGAAGGTTGAGAGGGAACATGATAGCCATGTTTAAGTATTTTCAAGGATGTCACATTGAGGAGAGGCAAGCTTTTTTCTGCTGCTCTAGAGACTAGGACACAGAGCAATGGGTTCAAGTTGCAGAAGAGAGATGCCACCTAAGCATTAGGAAGAACTTTCAGATAGTGAGAATCCTTTGACAGTGGAACATGCTGCCTGGGAATGTGGTGGAGTATCCTTCTCTGGAGAGCTTTAAACAGAGGTTAGATGGCTGTCTGCAGAGTGCATTGATTGCATGTTCCTTCATGGTAAGAGGTTTGACTGGATGGGCTTTGTGGTCCCTTCCAACTCTATAATCCTATGGGTCTATGATTCTTCTGAGTTTTCCAAAGCATCCAAAGATTGAAATAGCAGTGGCAGCTGTTGAAAGGCACTGTTTTGTCACGTAGTCTGGAGACTTGCTGTTCAATCTATGCCCAAGGATTCTTGGGCTTATCTGACCCATTTAAGTCCAAGCACATGTCTTCCTGATAGACATTTAAACCATTGCCAGAGATTTCCAAAGGGCTGAATCGAGACTATATTTTAAATATCTAAACCTGAGAATCTGTTGGCAGATGAAATTTGAAACAGCGAGTTTGTGTCTGTAATGCATTTTCTTCATTAACAACAATTTGCCAATCTTCAGCTTTTTGGAAGCTTGTTTTGTCTAGCTTTCCTGGGCCTGTTCTGTAACATTTTTAATCCCTGTTTAAAGATTATTACCCATTGCCATAGGGGAGAAAAAGCAAATTCACAGCAGCGAGGTATTATGTTCTCAAAAGCTTTGGGATGTATGCTTCTTAGTTTTCAATCTAGGAGAATGGGTTGCAAGATGGCTAATAATAAATGCGGGAGATTGTGTAAACAACAATTCAGTTTCCAAAACAGTGCAAGGAGGGAGGCAATGCTGTGGAGCACTAAAGTTCAATAGCTTTTTTTTTTTCAAACACACATGCACAACCAGTCAGGGCAGGAGAGAGCAAAATAACAACAGATATTGGAGCTCATTAAAACACCTCATATCATGCCAGCATCATTTTCATTTGTACTCATTAAATTACGATATGATTTTATAATGTTGTTACACTATTACTTTAAATATAAGAAATAATGGTGGTCCATGCTCTTGTCACATCCCGAATAGATTACTGCAATGTGCTCTACGTGGGGTTGCCTTTGAAGACTGTTCGAAAACTTCAATTAGTCCAATGGGCGGCAGCTAGAGTACTTACTGGAGCGTCATACAGGGAGCATACCACCCCCCTGTTATGTCAGCTCCACTGGCTGCCGATCCAATTCCGAGCACAATTCAAAGTGCTGGTTTTGACCTATAAAACCCTATGTGGCTCTGGTCCAGGGTACCTGTCCGAACATATCTTCTTCTGCATCCCACCTCGGAGTTTAAGATCTTCTGGGAAGACCCTGCTCTCGGCCCCGCCTCTGTCTCAAACACGCTTGGCGGGGACGAAGGACAGGGCCTTCTCGGTGGTGGCCCCCACCTGTGGAACTCCCGGGAAAATTAGGTCATCTTCATCCCTCCTCACCTTTAGAAAAAAAAGTTAAAAACGTGGATGTGGGACTAGGCCTTTGGGTAATTAAGCGGACAATGACAATAACAATATTGACATTGGCTTGGAAATGGATTATGGATAAGTTTGATGGAGCATTCAACCACAGTTTTCGGCTAATAATGGCCACCAGAGTGGTAATTCTTAGTAGATTTTAATTGTATTTTTTAATGTTTTTAACTATTTCTAATTATTGACTGTTTATTTTTATTATGTATATATTGAGGCATCAAATTGTTGCCAATTGGAAGCTGCCCTGAGTCCCCCTAGGGGGTTGAGAAGGGCAGGGTACAAATATTCAAAATAAATAATAAATCTATATAAATAAAAATGTAATGTTCGTTTGTGGGATTAACATAACTCAAAAACCACTGGACGAATTGACACCAAATTTATACACAAGACACCTATCAGGCCAACGAGTGACCATCACTCATAAAAACACTGAAAAACACACCAGAAGGGACTTAAAAGCCAAAAAACAAAAAATACACTACTACGCAGGTGCAAAACCACATATATACACACACACAACACACATATATACACATATACACAAATATATACACACACAAAACATATATACACAGACTCGGCCATAGCAACGCATGGCAGGGGACGGCTACTAATAAATAATATTTAAAAGTAATGCTGTCGTATGTGAAGGAAAGTAGTGGAGAATATTTTGAGACATGCTTCTATTCAGTACATGAACCTGAAGAGTTATTTGAAATAGTTCAGGGTGGTAGCACTATTTCACTATAACTGCAAATCACTTTTTGTATGGATTGTTGTCACAATGATGCAGGATAAGATGATCGCATTCAAAATGGCTACTGAATTATAGCAGAAAGAAGGCCACTAGCAGATTATTTTTCAGCATGAAAAAAATCACATTCTCAATTACTATACAGCAGAAGAGTACTGAAAGAACCATGGCATCGTGTGATAAGACTGAAACAAAAGCGGAACCAAATCACGGCTATGTTGGTGTGTCTGATAAGTACTTCAGTGTAAGGCACATTCTTGTGTTGCCATAATGTGATTCCATTGAGACATTGTTTTCTTTTGTTTTGTTTGAGTGAAGAATGCAAAATTAAATTTATAACATCTGAAGATGCCAGCCACAGATGCCAATGAAATATCGGGGAAATTCTGTTAGAACACGGCTGTAACAGGAGCTCCAATTCTGTTTGTTTTTTGCAGTCCTAAGTTTCAGGGACTCTGCAGATAGGTGGCTTCTTTTGGCTGCAATCATAGGGCAAGCCACCTGTCTATTATAGTTAGGTTCCCTGGTCCCGCCCCCTTTTTGGGTTTTGAATAGGAGCCATTTTGGGTCAGTCCACATAGAGAAGCCTTTCATGCAGGACATAATACCAAGAGCTCCTGTAGAAAGCTTCGTCTTCTACGACTTGGCTGGGAGATATACAGCCTTACAGCTCCCTTGCTGAGGAAATCTGGTCTCACAGCACTTCAGCCAGCCATCACTGAAACCTGAACTTCTTTTTTCCCTTGGAAGTCTACAAAGCTCTGCTTGGTAAGGGTCACTCGCGGAAGCCAGAAGCAGTTGGTACCGGGTGTAGGGGCTCCATGCCAACAGAGGCAAAGACAGACTGCCCAGATTAGAAGTTAAGGATTTCCCCATTAGTTGAAATTCAGTTGTGAAGATAGTGCCTGTTCCCAGTGGACAAGATCGAGAGAGCCAATAGACTATTAAGAAAGCCTTAAAGTACCTGTTTGTTTTCAATAATAAAGAACTTTGTTAAACCTTCAAGCAATCTAAAGACTCTGTTTAACGAAATCCAAAGGCCTTTAATCTGAGGCAGCCCAAGCGTCCCGTTGGGCACACAGAATTTATGTCCTGTCTGCAGTCTTATGTACAGGCCCAGCGTGCGACAGCACAGCCATACAGCCCGGAAACTACACAACACTCCAATTCAAAATCATTTCCAAATAGAAACTGTCAAAACAAATATATAACAAGATCGCATCTAGGCTCCTTAAGAGAACTTTGCGTTCACATACATGGACAGAGAAAGCAGAAAATTATTTCACTATGACTGTTTTGCTTGTAATTTGGGTTGTCTTGTGCTTGAGCAAGCAGAGGTATCAGGTGGAAAAATGATTTGCCCAAGGTCACTGGGTGTCTATAGCCATCTATAGCCAGTGAGAATTGACACTGACAGCAGAAATAGAAATTGCATGTCAGTGACAGCCTGAGGAAATGCAGGGAATAGAACTGCTAACTTCCATCCCCCACCTACAGCTGGCACCTATGTAACACAAAGGAATGTCTGGCATCTATTTACTTTATTTTACACAAGGCAGAACAGATAACCAAATGTGTGTGTATGTGCGTGCGTGCGTGCAATAGGTGAATAACAGAATCTAGCAGCACTATTTTCAGATAGAACATGGACCCCAAAATTTGAAGTCAAACAGGCTGAGAGGTAGCTTTTATCCAAGAGCTGTGACTATATCGAACTCAACAGTTTCACACTGATGCGGCATTAGGGATTGTACAATGGTGATTAATGTGAAAGGGTGGGTGTTTTCTTTTTTGTAATTCTGCATATGTAATGTGTATTGGAGATGGCATTTAATTTTATTGTATGACTAGCTGTACCCACCACTCATTGCTGTGGCCAACCTTCCCTCTCTCTCTCTCTCTCTTTCTCTCTTTCTTTCTTTCTCTCCTTCCTTCCCTCCCTTTTTCCTTCCTTCCTTCCTTCCTTCCTTCCTTCCTTCCTTCCTTCCTTCCCTCCCTCCCTCCCTCCCTCCCTCCTTCCTTCCTTCCTTCCTTCCTTCCTTCCTTCCTTTTCTTCCTTTTCCCTTCCTTTCCCCCTTTTCTTTCCCTTCCTCTTTCTCTCCTCCCTATTCTTGGACTGCAGCTCCCAGCAGTCCTCCTGATTGATCTACCTACCTACCTACCTCTATCTAATCTATCTATCTGGAGGATTGCTGGGAGTTGAGTCCAGGAATAGGAAATTGGAAATATGCAGGGATTGGGATACTCTCAAAGAAATCCAAAGAGAAGAAAGCTTCCATCTTGGAAACAATGCATTTGAATCATCTTCCTCTCCTAAAGGGCCTGGTCTAGGGGATGTTGGGAGCTGAAGTCCAGAAGAGAGAGTGGATTGCGTGTTTTGTTTGATTTTTTGGTATTTTAAGTCCCTTCTTCTGTGTTTTTCAGTGTGTTTATGAGTGATGGTCACTCATTGGCCTGATAGGTGTATTGTGTCCAAATTTGGTGTCAATTCATCCAGTGGTTTTTGAGTTATGTTAATCCCACAAATGAACATTACATTTTTATTTATATAGATGTACAATGGCTATAAAGTTTTCTATTCTGTTGAAGTTGATTTAATAAAATTATTAACAGCTGGGTTTTTTTTAAAAAAAAATCATCAAATATTATGGCTACCACATGCCTTGGTGGTGTCCATTGGAATGGGAGAAATAAATAGCATCCTGTGCAATTGCAGTATGTCAAAGATCCTCAGAAGTTGGTGCTGGAGCTGAGAGTTGTATTGTTCTCCAAAAATAAGGCTATATGATGTCAAGCTGTCAGATCTATAGAATCAGACATTTCTCTTTTCTCAGGGATGGCTCCATTAAGAAGAGAAAGCCTAGTTTGCAGGTAGCACATTGTTGAGAACAATCAATGCTAATCAGGCTGTAGAGAATCCTTGTCACAGAAACCTTCCAAAAATCAAGGTTCACTAGATCCACAGCATTCCCCTGATCTGCAAAACATGTAACTCTATCAGAAAAGAAAAGAAGATTGGTTTGTCACAACTATTTTTGAGAAAGCAGTGGTGGCGCTTATTAATTGCAGAATTATTTTCTAAGTGCTCACAGAATGACTACATAATTATCTCTTTTATAATTAAGTTGTAGATTTATTTGGGTTGTTGAGCCATCGACAACACATTGTACATTTATTTATTTGCTTGTTGGAGTTTTATTTGTGCAATCCTTTAAATCCTTGGTTATGGCATCTCAAAGAAATGCCATAAACAAACAAGCAAGCAAAGCATGAGTGACAATACTTAGGTCATTTCAATGTTCGAGGAGTCATATATTCCAAACCAGAATGGAAAATAGTATTTTTATATTACCTAGACCACCAATAAGGTTGATATTCGAGCCCGTCCAATAGCCAATCTATATTCAGTCTTCTGGAACTCAGGGCTCTTCTACACAGCCCTATATCCCAGAATGTCAAGGCAGAAAATCCCACATTATCTGAGTGTGGATTCATATAATCCAGTTCAAAGCTGATATTGTGGGATTTTCTGTCTTGATATTCGGGGATATAGGGCTGTGTGGAAGGGCCCTTAGTCTATCCATATCTTTATCTAGACCAGATGAGAAAGAGAAGTAGAAGTTGTTTATTGTTATTCCTGTCACAATTAAAGACCCTTCCACGTTATCTAATGAATTCTTCTAGTGGTTTCATAGATATTAAATATGTATGGGTTCTAATAACATAATTATCATGCTACCAAGCAACAATGCTTCAATCACATCTTTCAGATAAGTGCAGTTTTACCAAAGCACAGTGTTTCCCACATCCAACCCTGACAAACACATTGTGATCAGTAGGAAGAGTAAAAAAATACCCTTTTGCTTGCATGACTGCCATAGATTAGGCCTACAAATGAGTGCTCCACTTATGGGTCTATACTTACGCCATTTCAAAATTTTATATAAAGATGTCATAGAATGACATTTGTCCTGAGCATTCCCTAGTTCATCTCTACGTGTGTCTTTCAGAGTTAGACTGTCCTAATAGAAAGATACTCCATTTAGTTGTTAATGACAATAATTCTTAAGAAGTCATTCTCTTGGATTTCCCTTCTTATACTTGGTTGTCATCACACCTTAAAAGAATTACATATAAAGTTCAAACCAAAACATTTCTAAAATGACTGTTCATGAATGTTAAAATTTGTGTCTCTTTTCCCTTTGGTTTTTTCCAATTGTTATCTTTGACCTATTGTTCTTTATTGATAGTTGGCTTTTATTTGATTTTACAATTGATAAATAAATCCCAATAAAAGATAAATTAGTAAGCAACATGGCTAGAATCAGCAATTTTAATAGAACTACCAGATAAAGCAGGCCTGCACAATTTGGCAGTAGTAAGAGACCAAAATTAAATAGGCTAAACCTAGTTAGGTTTCAGATAGCTTTTTAGCGACTCACTCTGGGTTTTTGAGAAGGAGCCTTAGGGCCTTTTCAGACAGGCCGTATATCCCAGGATCTGATCCCAGGTTCTCTGCATTAAACTGGATTATATGAGTACCCACTGCCAGATAATCTGGGATAAACAGAAAACCTAGGATCAGATCCTGGGATATAGGGCCTGTCTAGAAGGGCCCTCACCTTAGAGCAGGGGTCCTCAAACTTTTTAAACAGAGGGCCAGGTCACAGTCCCTCAAACTGTTGGAGGGCCGGATTATAATTTGGAAAAAAAATGAATGAATTCCTATGCACACTGCACATATCTTATTTGTAGTGCAAAAAATACTTAAAACAATACAATAATTAAATTGAAGAACAATTTTAACAAATATAAACTTATTAGTATTTCCGTGGGAAGCGTGAGCCTACTTTTGGCTGATGAGATAGGATTGTTGTTGTTGTGTGCTTCCAAGTCGTTTCAGACTTAGGTTGACCCTGAGCGAGGGCCAGATAAATGACCTCGGAGGGCCGTATCTGGCCCTCGGGCCTTAGTGTGGGGACCCGTGGATTCGATCAATATGTCAGAGTTCATAAGGGTTCCGTATCTCAGATCTCATAGGGGAAAACTGGTGCCATGTTTGGAGTCAGCAGGTCAAATATACTCACAAAAGGGCTAATATTTGAAGAACCCAAATGTGTATTACCCAGTGTAATTCCTAAACCTGACTAGTGTAACTCCACTCCTTATTCATTCACTTTGAACGCTACACCCATCTCCTCACTCCCAACTAATTCTTTTAACTGTCCAAAGGAACTATCAGCTTCTATCCTTTATTCAGGTTGGCCCTGAACGAGGGCCGGATCGTATCCAGCTCCCGGGCCTTAGTTTGAGACCCCTGCCTTAGAGCAAGCAGCAAAGTGAATTAGTCTCAATTTCACTTTCCCCCCTCAGCATTGCAGTCATTTTTTGAGGGAAGAAGTGCCTCCAGATCTATGTTTCTCCTTCACAAGCGAGGAAAATGAGTGGTGGGGAGTTGGTATTTTTCCCACCGGAATTGGAGGAGATGAGAGAGGCAACCAAGGGGCAAAGAAAAAGGGTTAGGGTTAGCTAAGCTTCTCTATAACAAGCAAAAAGTGCAGAGTTGAAGGTTTTGCCAAACCAGCAAGCACTTCCAGCCTCCTGACTAGATCTATCAGTGGCGTGCCCTTTGTCACAGGTTAGTTTGGTAACTTTTGTGCATACAGAAAGGAAACACATAGAGGTAAAACACTTGGAGGGGGAATGGTGGGTTCAAATGGCAAGTGCTGCTTTTGACCTCCCTTTCTAAGGGTTAGACTCAGAGCCTCTGCAGGCCACACCAAAGCCTTGTGAGGGCCACATCTGCCCCCTTGGCCACATGTTGTGCAGGCCATTCTGTGATGAATAGTTTTCACCATCTGTTCTGAAAGGTAAGAATGAAAACTCGGTTATTTGAGGCTTGTTTGTAATTGTATTGTTTATTTATTTGGTCAGTAGCCTGCCTCTACTTGGTGCCTCTATTTGGCCAGTAGCCTGCCTTTACTTGGTGGCTCAGGATTAGGAATAAAACAGATATTTAAATTGCTAATTACAAACACCAAGAATCACTAGACTAAAAGAACAGTGAGAAGGTTTATTGATTTGAATTTTAAATATTTCTGTTTGTCATTTTTGGTGTTTTGTCAACATAAAAATAAGCAATAGCATAAAATTACATTACTACTTCCCATTCCTACTGGTATTACCATTCCAAAATTGTTTTACTACAGTGATTTCTTCTAGAATGGATGTAAAAGGGAAAGTAAGTTTCATCCCCCCCTTGAAGAAGTATTGGTAAGGGGGGACCTTGGATGGAATTTACAAGGGTATTAATGCCTGCCCCCTTTAAGACGTTTTGAGAGTGTTGCTTTCACGTCGTCATGATTTAAATGGGGCACCGTATCCAGTTGCTTATTGGCATCAACCTGTTCCTTTTGTTTCAGAGCTGACAGGCCTCCAAGATTTCACTTGAATAGTTTCTTATGGCTCCTTTCCATAAAACAAAAATCACCATAATTGCTTTCTGCTGCTGTAGAAGACTACTCTATAATTTACAGTAATCACAATGATGCATGCGCACACACACACACACACACACACACACACACTGATGTTTCTTACAAATGTTTGGAACCATATCTTAGCAAAGCTTCATTACCTGTGTTTACAACGATTGCTGCTGTAAGCTTGCATGTCCCTCTTATAACTTGACTTTTCTGCTTACTACAAGGTCATTCAGCTGTTTACTACTCCCAAACACTGCAGTTCTGCATAAAATGTGTTTTCAGTTTGTTGGAATTATGTGAGTTATTGTAATTATAATTATAATAATAATTATTATTATTATTTTCAGCATTTCTACCCTGTCCTTCTCAACCCCTGGAAGGGGACTCAGGATGGCTTACATTTGGCAACAATTTGATGCCATAACAAATAAACAGATACAATATAACAGCAATTTAAAATGATAGATAAAACATTAATTAAAACAATTAAAAGCATTATTGTCATCCACATAACTATTCCAGTCCAATTCCACATAAAAAGTGCTGTTATACCTGCTGTCCAAAAGCCTCTTCCAGTTCTATGATTCTAATAATGATCAGCACCATAGAAAGGCAGTTACAAAGAGTGAAAATCACAATTAGAGATTATGTATGCTATATCTTCTTTGTACATAAACACATCAAACTTTGATATGTTTATGTATGAACATGCCATGCCTTGATTCTTCTGTTGAACAGGAAAATTACGCAGGAAATCAAGGTTTGTCCTGTTTAATAGGCTTGTTTGATAAAAAAAATTGATTCAAAACTCTTTTTGGATGTAGGGGGCGCTGGTGGTTCGATTCGGAAGTCAATACCGATTTTCATAGAAAAAAAAGTTCAAAACTTTTTGAAACTTCCGAGACTTCTGAATCCTTCCTTAATAGTTTGAAAGTGTTATTTCCTGTTTCATTGGGTGGTCTCTACTTTGAAAGTAGTTGTTTTACTCCAGAAAGGGGGGAGGGAGCAAAGGGAGGAAATTCATCCAGTCTGGTTTAAAACGCTTTCCAGGCTCCAGACCAGAAGCAAGGGGAGAGGAAAAGCAGGGAATTCATCCAGTCTGGTTTAAACTGTTTCCCAGGCTCCAGACCAGAAGCGAGGGAGAGGAAAGGCAGGGAATTCATCCAGTCTGGTTTAAATTGCTTCCCAGGCTCCAGACCAGAAGCAAGGGGAGAGGAAACGCAGGGAATTCATCCAGTCTGGTTTAAATTGCTTCCCAGGCTCCAGACTAGAAGCAAGGGGAGAGGAAACGCAGGGAATTCATCCAGTCTGGTTTAAAACACTCCCTAGGTTCCAGACCAGAAGCGGAGAAAAGCTGAATAATTTCTGACTCACTTATTGCTTCTTAACAGAAATGGTGGAAAAAGCTTCGGGAGGGCAAAGGGACTTCTGGTTTCATTAAAAACTTCAAAATTGCTTCAAAAAGCAAATCTTTCTGAACTTATTCCGAATTACAAAGATTCCAATCAAACCTAACCATGCCTACTGTCTAATTAAGCTAAAAATGAAAAAATTAAATTTAGATTCCTAAAAAAATCAGGTGCAATGTAAATTGTTCAACTGCCTGATCTTTAAAAACATGTGCTTTAGCACCTAAGTGGTGCAATCAGTATCATTTCAAGATACATTAAAATGAGTCAAATAGCGGAAATATAACACAGACTAAATGCAATTCCTCTGAACAGAAGAAACATCAACAAAACTGTATGCTCATCTTTTCTGGAATGACTCTTACATTATTCATCGTTAGTCAGTCTGTTTACCTGCTCAAATACTGATACACAGCATTAGCTGGTTGTCATTTATATTTACATGCGGTTAACATGCTCAGATAATTTCATCACTGGCCAATTGACTGTTGGTTTAGCATCATGCCTCTCTCCCACCATGATGCCAAAGGCAACATAGAGTACAGGTTGAAACAAAATACAGCTAGATCAATCAATAGTACAAAAAGGGTTTTTTAAAATTAAGTGATCATGTTTAAAATATTGTTTCAAAAAACATTTAAAACAGAATGAATAATAAAATCTATCACACTTGATTAAGGGATCCATCTTCAGCAGCCAGTTAATAGCTAAAAGCTAGTACAACCTCATTGTAGGACAAACATAACAAAGTACAGTTTTTCCTCCACACTCACAAGTTTGACTTTTGCTGATTTGATTACACCATCTAACAAAATTTGAAAAGAAAAATCTGTTCCTGGTTTGAAAGTGTTATTCCTGTTTAATTGTGCAGTACTTACTTTGAAAATAGTTATTATCCTCCAGAAACTTCATTTTTGTGATTGTCACCAACTTCGTTGAATTGGTTATGAGATAGTCATTGATAAACTATAGCAAAACGTGCTGCAGGATGTCCCACAAAAACAAATTTTGTGCAGTTTAATAATTTTTCCATGTTTTTAATGATAGAAACAATTAGGCAATTTCATTTATAACCCAGGAACAAAAATCATGTTACATAGTGTTATTAGAGTTATGTTAGGTTCCTGAGAAGTTCCTTTAGGTTTATTTTTTTTTAAATGTGGTTTTTCAATTTTGCAGAGGCCGTGTCCTTTACACCAGCAAATGTGAAGGGCTGACTGTACTTCATTGATATGCTGAGGTGTCGATATCTGAAATTCAGCTAACACTGCTTGACAATCAGAGAACATACTCTCCCTTGTGCTGATAAATTATATACCGTAATAATGGAGTCTGTACGGAAGTTGGAGCAGATGATGCTGTCAAGGTGATGCATGCCATTTGCCAGCAAATATGGAAAACACAAGAATGGCCATCAGACTGGAAAAAATCAACTTATATCCCCATACCAAAAAAGGGAAATGCGAAAGACTGCTCCAACTTCCGTACAGTGGCCCTTATTTCTCATGCCAGTAAGGTAATGCTCAAGATCCTGCAAGGAAGACTCCAGCAATACATGGAGCGAGAGTTGCCAGATGTTCAAGCTGGGTTTAGAAAAGGCAGAGGAACGAGAGACCAGATTGCCAATATCCGCTGGATAATGGAGAAAGGCAGGGAGTTTCAGAAAAACATCTACTTCTGCTTCATTGACTATTCTAAAGCCTTTGACTGTGTGGATCATAATAAATTGTGGCAAGTTCTTGGTGGGATGGGCATACCAAATCACCTTGTCTCTCTCCTGAGGAATCTGTACAAGGACCAAGAAGCAACAGTCAGAACTGACCACGGAACAACAGACTGGTTCAAGATTGGGAAAGGCGTACGGCAAGGCTGCATACTCTCACCCAACCTTTTCAACTTGTATGCAGAACACATCATGCGATGTGCGGGGCTGGATGAATGCAAAGCTGGGGTGAAAATTGCTGGAAGAAACATTAACAACCTCAGATATGCAAATGACACCACTCTGATGGCCGAAAGTGAGGAGGAGCTGAGGAGCCTTCTAATCAAGGTGAAAGAAGAAAGCGCAAAAGCCGGGTTGCAGCTAAACGTCAAAAAAACCAAGATTATGGCAACAAGAATGATTGACAACTGGAAAATAGAGGGAGAAACCGTGGAGGCCGTGACAGACTTTGTATTTCTAGGTGCAAAGATTACTGCAGATGCAGACTGTAGCCAGGAAATCAGAAGACGCTTACTTCTTGGGAGGAGAGCAATATCCAGTCTCCATAAAATAGTAAAGTGTAGAGACATCAGACTGGCAACAAAGATCCGCCTAGTCAAAGCCATGGTATTCCCTGTAGTAACCTACGGATGTGAGAGCTGGACCTTAGGGAAGGCTGAGCGAAGGAAGATCGATGCTTTTGAGCTGTGGTGTTGGAGGAAAGTGCTGAGAGTGCCTTGGACTGCGATAAGATCCAACCAGTCCATCCTCCAGGAAATAAAGCCCAACTGCTCACTGGAGGGAAAGATACTAGAGACAAAGTTGAAGTACTTTGGCCACATCATGAGGAGACAGGAAAGCCTAGAGAAGACAATTATGCTGGGGAAAGTGGAAGGCAAAAGGAAGAGGGGCCGACCAAGGGCAAGATGGATGGATGGCATCCTTGAAGTGACTGGACTGACCTTGAGGGAGCTGGGGGTGGTAACGGCCGACAGGGAGCTCTGGCGTAGGCTGGTCCATGAGGTCACGAAGAGTCGGAGACGACTGAACGAATGAACAACAATAATGGAGTCAATGTTAGAAATTGAGAGAAAATGAATTGGTAAAAGGAGATTTAAATATCACAGCAAGATAGTTTGTTCTGAACCTTTCATAAAAGAGGACCTGTGATTGATCTATCAGTGAATCAAATATACTCATGTATAAGTTGACCTCATGTATAAGTTGAGCGTTTCATACTCAAATTATGGATTTGAATATGACCTTTGAGTAAGTCGAGGGCCATTTTGTGGAGAGGGGAAATCACCAATGCTGCTCCTGCCCGTCATCACCATTTTCTCATTCAGATGTTCATAAAATCCAGAGGTAGTGCCACAGTGAAAAGAGTAGATGGGTTTGATGTTTCTTCTAGGAAAGATTAAGCCCATGCCTTTTGCCACTCTACTCAGAGTAAGCAGTGGTTCTTTTTTCAATAAGAGGTAAGATATGGTACTCACATTGACGCATGGATATGTCAACCCAGCTTTTTTTTTACAATAATTTCTAGACTTATGTGTGGGTATACAAGGTGATACCCAGAAGAGGACAGGATGGCAATAGAGGACATCATCATCATCATCACAAAAAGTTTTCAAACTCATATGTAGTTGCCGTTACTGATACCACAGTAGTTATCCACTCTGAATCAGTTCCTAAAAGACTTTCCTTAGACCATGGGGTAGTGACCTTACATCTCCTTTGTCCGCTCCCCTAAAATGTTTGTCCCCTTACTTTATTTTCCCCTACCTGTTCGAAGGCCTGTCTCCAGCACTCTGTTTCCAATTATTCTCTCCCGCACATTTTTTTTCCATTCCATTTCTATCTCATCCTGAATTTTTATCATTTTATCTTGTTCACATGGCCCGCTCATTGTGATTGTATTTTGCACTGTTTTATTGTATTCTTATGTTTTATTTACTTTATTGCGATGTTTGTTTTGTGTTTTTGGTTTTATTTTGTTGTAATGCACTACTGGGCTTGGCCCCATGTAAGCTGCCCTGAGTCCCCTTTGGGGAGATGGTGGCGGGGTATAAATAAAGATTATTATTATTATTATTATTATTATTATTATTATTATTAATGTCTTAGTGCTATTTATGTATGAGATTTATTTTAATTGCTTTGTATTAGTATTTGTATTTTACTTTGTATTGTGGTATTGCTTGTATTGATGTATTGTGGGCTCGGCCTCATGTAAGCCTCACCGAGTCCCTTCGGGAGATGGTAGCGGGGTATAAATAAAGTTTTATTATTTATTATCATTAGTGGCAGAGAAAGGGCATACGTGCGCTACTATAATAAAAGCTTTATTTACATTCTGCCCTATCTCTCCAGAGGGACTTAGGGCAGATTCTAAACATAAAAGGCAAACATTCAGTGCCCAAATACAACAAAATACATCCGTAGCAGGCCCGTAGCCAGGATTTCGATTGGGGGGGGGGGGCTGAGTCTGAGTGAAAAAGGGTCTACCCTAGCAAACCTTTTGTATCGTTACCCCAATACCCCCATGCATATGGGATATATTGAGTATGGTGATCAGATCATGATATGAATAAACATAACAGTTTAAATAATGTACCAGTAAGGCCTTTTCGCAGACCACCATGAGAAAGCCCCTCAACCCCCCCCCACCCCCCGGCTACATGCCTGATCCGTAGTAATGAAATTTAGTGTTTGGGACCAACATTTTGAACAGAGTGGAATCAAAAGGTCAAATCGAAAGTTGGACCTCAGCTGATGTTCGTATCATTTCCATGCTATGTATTTGGCAAATATGCAGCATGAAGTCAGCAGCCCTTTCCTACCACTGCTGGTGCCCTCCACAAGTACTAAGGACCTGCTGCTCAATTCATAACATTTGCAGTGTCCACCAATAGGAGTCCAGCAGGGCCAACAGCTGCTTATCATTATGATCCAATCCAGTAATACTAAATGTCATGTTTTATTTTTGAATTTTAATTTATCATCTTTTCAAATAAAGGTATAGAAAATATGGGAGGGGGCGATATTTCTTCACGGTATTTTCTAGCCATGAAAACAGATTCCTTCCAGCTGCTGTTAGTTCAAAAAGCCAGCTGTTCTGGTAGTGCTGAAGGGTATAACACTTTCCATCTGTAGCACATTTCACTATTACGAATTTTACAAATAATTTCTTTTAATCATGTTTACAAACTATTAACATTTCATTACAGGCTGAAATTCTGAAACTGGAAATAAAACTGAATGGCAGTAATGCCAACAAATGTTTCCCATCAAATTAGATGTGTAATTTGTGCCCTCCCAATGTTATTGTATTGCAATTTACATTGGCCCAGCTAGTCTGCCCTGGGACAAAAGGCGATAGGAGCTGTAATACAACACTTTATTATTATTATTATTATTATTATTATTATTATTATTATTAAATGTATTTGTACCCTGCTAGCATCTCCTGAAGTACTCAATTCAGCTTACACAGGCCAAGGCCTCAATAAAACAACAGCATAACAAAACACATAACTTAAAGCAAACCAAACAATAAAACAATAGCAGTAAACAATAAAAACAATACACCATAACACAATAAAACTAGGGCCGGGCCGAATGTAATGGGTACAGATTAAAAAGTGCTGGGTGTGACAGGTGGATGTAGGATTTCAGGGTAAGTGCAATGTGCAGATCATCTTAAAACTCGGATAAAGTGCTTCTGGGATATCTTGCTGGAGTTCCTATTCTGGAAAGGCACATCGGAACAGCCAGGTCTTCAAACTCTTCCTAAAGACTGTCAACGTAGGGGCTTGTCTGATGTCTTTGGGGAGGGTGTTCCAAAGTTGGGGGGCTACCACAGAAAAGGCCCTGTCCCTCGTCCCCACCAAACGTGCTTGCGATGCAGGTGGGATCGCGAGCAGGGCCTCTCCGGATGAGCGAAGAGAACGTGTGGGTTCATATACGGAGATGCAGTCACGCAGGTCCCAAACCGTTTAGGGCTTTGTAGGTGAGCACCTGCACCTTGAATTGGGCCCAGAAAATGAACGGCAGCCAATGGAGCTCCTTAAACGGTTGCCCCAGCCTAGATTCTATTGTTTGCTATTCTGTGAATACTGCAGGAAGTCCACAATAATAAATACTGTACATGGTATAGTCATAGGGAGGAGGGAGCAAGCTTGTTTTCTGCTGCTCTGGAGACTAGGACGCAGAACAATGGCTTCAAACTACAAGAAAGGAGATTCTGTCTGAACATTAGGAAGAATTTCCTGACTGTGAGAGCCGTTCAGCAGTGGAACTCTCTGCTGCGAACTGAAGCAGAAGCGTACTAGAACAATTTTGTTCCATGAGATAAAGCTGTAAGAGAGCCTCAAGCCTGTGCTCCAGTCTAGTCCACCCATCCTCAGTTTTTGCCATGCTATTTTTAAACATTAAACATTAAACTTTCCATTTTATTCTTTTTCATTCCAAAAAATATCATTTCAAACAAGAAAAGGAATCCACCACCACTGCAGAAGATTAAGGTATCAAATAATCCGACTTGAACATATATTAATCTATGCATCTTCCTTCTTCAATCACATACAATTTTATCTAAGGAGGTAATGCATAATCTATTTATTTTTGGCATTTTTATCAACCTTCACAATATTTAATCAGGATTTAGAAAATATAACCTGGTTTTGAAGTGATATCAAAAGGAGATTCTATCTGAACATTAGGAAGAACTTCCTGACTGTGAGAGCCATTCAGCAGTGGAACTCTATGCTGTGGAGTGTGGTGGAGGCTCCTTCTTTGGAGGCTTTTAAACAGAGGCTGGATGGCCATCTGTCGGGGGTGCTTTGAATGCAATTTTCCTGCTTCTTGGCAGGGGGTTGGACTGGATGGCCCATGAGGTCTCTTCCAACTCTATGATTTGATGGTACTGTGTCATTTAACTTGAGTAGACTAGGACGCAGAACAATGGCTTCAAACTACAAGAAAGGAGATTCTGTCTGAACATTAGGAAGATTTTCCTGACTGTGAGAGCTGTTCAGCAGTGGAACTCACTGCTGCAAACTGGAGCAGAAGCATACTAGCAGAAGCATACTCTTTCTTTTTTCTTTCTTTCTTGTTTGACAAATGGCCATGATTCAGTAGTAAGCAGTTATAAGTATAGGCCAACCATATTTTATTACGATTTTTAAACTGGGTTATATTTTGAAACAGTCTCAACTAATATCAAACAATTCCTGAAAGATTGCACCGCTGGAGACTACTCATTAAATTGAGTCAATTTTTTCAAGACCAAAACCAAGTATATTTCCCCTTTTATTCGGCATGTTTTTCTCTTCTGGGACATATAATCATAGTATTTGTTATGCGTGAAAGCACTATGGAGAAACCCTCACAACATAACTTTGGGACCCACAACACTATAAGAGTTGTTATAAGCAATCTCGTGGAAGAAGAAAAATGAGAAACATCAGGAAAAAAATCAATGTGGCTGCACAGCAAGCCCAAGGCGGAAGTAAAAGGGAGGGGGTGTTAAAGGATTGGAAGGGAGGATAAATCACCAAGGAAGAGTGCAGGTAAGTATCTTGTGTTTGCAAGAATATGTGAGGAAAATGAAAGATCAAAATGAGCTGGAAACCAGTTGGAGAGGCAATAAACAACAAAATGTGTTTTTCTAGATGCTGTCAAAGCAAGTGAATAACCAAGGAAACATTGGGACCACCACTAAACTAATTTTATATCTTTTTTATTGGGTCATTAGATAAGTAGACTGTGTTAATGTTATAGACATTGATCATCTGAATTTCACCAAAGCATCTGATAAAGTCTCCCATAATATTTTGATTAGCAAACTGATTCAACGGAATGGATATTAACACTGTCAGGCCCCATCTACACTGACCATTTAAATCAGTGTGAATGTGGATCAGCCCCCGGTGGCGCAGTGGGTTAAACCCCTGTGCTGGCAGGACTGAAGACCGACAGGTCGCGGGAGAGAGGCGGATGAGCTCCCTCTATCAGCTCCAGCTCCTCATGCGGGGACATGAGAGAAGCCTCCCACAAGGATGATAAAAACATCAAAAAATCATCCAGGCGTCCCCTGGGTAACGTTCTTGCAAACGGCCAATTCTCTCACACCAGGAGCGACTTGCAGTCACTCCTGACACGACACACACACACAAAAAAGGCCACAGATGATCGCAAAATGAATGCAGCCTGATCCGGTTTATCTCAGGTAAAGCTGCTTAATGACACTGCATCCCAGGTTAAAAAAACACAGAGGAAAGCCCAAATCCTGCACCACGATTCAGTCTTTCCTCTGGATTCTGGCAGTGCAGACACCCATAGCCGATTTTTGTGTTAATTGTGAACCTCCAATAAATGTCTATATATTACATTATACTAGCTGTCTCCTGCTACACGTTGCTGTGGCCCAGTCTAGTGATCTGGAAAATAAAGTAATGAGAAAGTGCTGGTTTGTAATATATGTAATTTCTTTGTTCTTGCGGGTAAACAGTATTTCTTGTTGTTTCTTTGTCAGTGTTGATGTAGAGATTGCTTGGTTTGCCTACTCTGGAACATGCAACATATAATTGTACTTCTTTAGGGGTCCCTTTCAAATCTATGATATCTGTCATATGCATATGTGTGTGTGTGTGAATCATGTAATCTATCTATATCTCTAGCTGGATGGCTCTTTGTCAGGAGGGCTTTGGTTATGTTTTCTTGCCCTGGTGAAGGGAGTTGGACTGGATGGCCTTAAGGCAGCATTTGTCAACCTGGGGATCAGGACCCTGGGGGGGGGGGGGTCATGTGGGGGCGTCAGAAGGGTCATCAAAGACCTCAAGAAAACACAGTATTTTCTGTTGGTTATGGTGGTTCTTTGTGGGAAGTTTGGTCCAATTCTATCATTAGTGGGGTTCAGAATGCTATTTGATTGTAGGTGAACTATAAATCCCAGCAACTGCAACTCCCAAACGTCAAGGTCTATTTCCCCCAAACAACATCTGTGTTCATATTTGGACATATGAAGTCTTCATGCTAAGTTTGATCTAGATGCTTCATTTTTGAGTTCACAGTACTCTCTGGATGTAGATGAACTACAACTCCAAAACTCAAGGGTCAATGCCCATCAAACTCTTGTAGTGTTTTCTGTTGGTCAGTGGAGTCCTGTGTGCCAAGTTTGATTCAATTCCATTGTTGGTGGAGTTCAGAATGCTCTTTGATTGTAAGTTAACTATACATCCCAGCAACTACAACTCCCAAATGACAAAATCATATTTTTGAGTGATGGTCATTCCTTGGGTTAGTAGGTGTCTTGTGGCCAAATTTGGTGGCAGTTCGTCGAGCGGATTTTGAGTTATGTTGTCACTCAAAACGAACAGAGCATTGATAGATAGATAGATAGATAGATAGATAGATAGATAGATAGATAGATAGATAGATAGATAGACGAGCATCAGGCATAGGCTAAATCAGTGGCAGATGGATGGAGAGTGGTTGTGTGAACTAATTCACACAGTGCAAAAAAAAATAAAGGGAAAAAAGGAAAGAATGGACAATAGAATGTTTAAAATGAAGAACAATTTTAACCAACATAAACTTAATAGCATTTCAGTGGAAGACCTCCGGGGTCATGCTTCCCAACCCCCTTCTACCATGCCAGAAAAGCACAATCAAAACACTCCTAACAGATGGCCATCCAGCCTTTGTAATAATAATCATAATCATAATAATAGCAGAAACCTCAGAGACCATCCAGTCCAACCTCCTTCTGCATGCAGAAAAAACACATTCAAAGTATCCCCAACAGATGACCATCCAGCCTTTGTAGTAGTAGTAGTAGTAGTAGTAGTGATGATGATGATGATAACAGCAATAGCAGAAACAGGGGCCATCCAGTCCAACCCCTTTCTACCATGCAGGAAAACCACAATCAAAGCACCTTCTGAGTGGTGGGAGGAAAATTGGGTTTTGCAGGAAAAGGGCAAGAAAAAGAGTCTGGGTGGCGAGGGAGGTGGGGGAGAAAGGATCTGTGTCCCGGGAGAATGCTGCTGCTGTTTTTTCTGGCAGCTCAAAACTTTAATTTCCCTGCATTACTCAGGAGGAGGAAAGAGGAGAAGGGGGGAAGTAGCATGGCACTGCAGAACCCCTCACTATCACCCGTGGAGCCTCAAGGACTCCGCGTAGCACAGATCGAGAATCCCTGTATATGAACTAGAAAAATACATTGTTATTAATAGAATGAAATTCAGCAGAGATAAATGCAAAATTCTACATTTAGGCCAAAAGTAAGTAAGTAAGTAAGTAAGTAGTAATAATAATAATAATAATACTTTATTTATACCCTGCTACCATCTCCCTAAGGGACTCGGTGCGCCTTACATGAGGCTGAGCCCACAATACATCAATAATAAAAGCAATAACAAACAACAATACAAAAAATTTAAAATAAACCTCATAAACAAAAAATAAAAACCTATGGCTGGGCCAAATGTAATAATTAAAATTAAAAAAAATAATGCTGGGTATGAACAAATAAAATATAACTGGGAAAGGATTTTGAGAGAGGGATGGGGGCGTGCAGGCAATCCTAAGTCAGTAATAAAGTGCATTTGGAGGACATATTGCTGAGAGTTTCCTTATTCTGGGAAGGCACACTGGAACAACCACGTTTTCAGGCTCCTCCTAAAGACTGCCAGAGTTGGGGCATGCCTGATGCCCTTGGGAAGAGAGTTCCAGAGTCGAGGGGCCATCGCCGAGAAGTACAATTTTTAGTCCATGTAGATGGAGCCCCCGGTGGCGCAGTGGGTTAAACCTCTGTGCTGGCAGGACTGAAGACCGACAGGTCACAGGTTCGAATCCGGGGAGAGGCGGATGAGCTCCCTCTGTCAGCTCTAGCTCTCCCATGTGGGGACATGAGAGAAGCCTCCCACAAGGATGGTACAACATCAAAACATCCGGGCATCCCCTGGGCAACATTCTTGCAGACGGCTAATTCTCTCACACCAGAAGCGACTTGCAGTTTCTCAAGTCAATCCTGACACGACAAAAAAAAAAAAGTCCATGTAGATAAACCCTTTGACTGATAGAGAAGTTTCTGATTCTGTTCTGTTCTTTCCAGTCATAAACTAGGTTAAAATAAACTAACCTGGGGAACTGATAAAGAAGTTTGCGATCATACCAGGAGCTGAAAGAAAATATTCCGGAGTTAACAAAAAATCTATGGATTTCCAAAATAAAATTGGAAAGAACAGAAACAAAATTCTGGGTTTTCTGATCTTTTTAATCTGACCTATCAGAAGTGTAGAAGTTATGATGTGTAGAATAGTATTGGGGAGGAGGAAAATATTAATTGTATATTTCACAAATTAAGTAATAAAGTTGACTGTCTAACAGCAGGAAAAGAAGATAAATGACCTTATGCCCAGTATCTCATATCTGCACCAGTGGATTCAACCCAGGCAGGTGTTCCTTTCTGTCTGGAGAGGGTGAGCTATAAACATTTGCCGTCTTAAGAGCTCGAGGGCACATAAAGCTAGCTGCTGCTGCTTCCTCCTCTTCCTCCTCTGAAAATAATTAACAGATGTAGCAGCCTCATTCTTTCCTTCAACGAATGCTTAATGTCTTAAAGTATCCACTTACTCTTGTGTGTGGACTTCTGTTCAAGCTGATCTCATTCTGCAGACATTACTGAACATTATCAATGCACATTGGAACCAGATGGTAGTCTCCAGAGCCTTCTCCTGAAGAAGGCCATCTGGCTGGAGCTTTGTGGTGATGGGCCAACTTTACATCCCTACCAAATTAATATCTCGAGGAGAAAATGCTGCCAGAAAACAAATAAGCCCTGTAATGTGTGTCTCAATTTTGCCCCCTCTCAAAAACAGCATGCAGGGGCTAGCCTTCAGAGACTGGACTGAAAAGCTGCCCTCCATTTTACAGTAGACCTCTGGCCAAAATCCAGTTATTATTGCCCAAAACATTGAAGTATTGAGTGAGGTGCCAACTGGAGAGTTATCATTTTAAGTAAATCCAGTTCTTTCAGTGAATCTACTCTGCTCCAACTCAAAATGGGATTGAACATCTGTTCCTGATGCATTCACAAGAAAAATTGCTACCCATAGACATTTGTGTGGTGTATTTATTATACAAGTAGAAGATACACTCCCCTCTACCCACCACAAAACAATTTTAGTTGATAGCATCACTTTTTGTTTTCCAGTACAGGATATTTTTCAACTTGACACATAAACTAAAAAGCAATATTTTCTAGACAAATTGGAAAGGTGATGTATGGTTACTGAATAAGTCATAAAACCTCAACACACCAGGATTCGCCACCCACCGTGGCAAATCCATAGGACCTGGTGGGGGGGGGGGCGGTCACCCTATGTCTCACATTGCTTGGCTTCTCCCTCAACCTATCGGGGGGGGGGGGAAGCATCTGTCGCCTGTGTTCCCCCTGTTGTTACCTATGCACTGGAGTCCCGCTGGAAATAGATCTATGTCTTGGGATAGGAGCTGGTGGGCTCAGTGCCTCAAGTGAAGAGGGAGCATTGTATGATGGGTAGTTTTACCCATCTGATGAGGTAGTAAGTCTCCAATAGCAGAGAGCAGTGAAGCTTGGAAAGTAGAGACCTGTTCCATCTCCCAGGCGACTGGTTTGCATTGCTTTTTTAGTTGCTTGGAGTGGCTGCCCCTTGCCTTTCTCTTAGGAGCTGCTGCTGCAGCCTTGCAAAGCCTGGAGTTTAACAGCCAAAGGCAGGAAAAGCCAGCCTGCAAACTCTTTGCAGTGATTGGCCTAGGGAGCAACTCTTTGAGCCCGCCCCTGCTCCCGGGGTAAGACTTCCATTTTGGAGTCCTCCCTGCCTGTTCAATTCTGAAGAAGGAATCTGATGTGCTGGTGGCCAGAAAGTAGCACCGACAAACCACTGCAAAAACAATTGAGATATTATAGTTAGATGAGCTTAATTGAATTATAGATAGGAATTGAGGAATTAAGATAGACAGAGAAGTTTATTGAGAAGAATTGAGCTATAGTTAGATAGATTGAGTTATACAGTATAAAGAAAAATAGATATTGAGCTTTGAGAATTGGGTTTTATAGAATCTTATAGAGAGAGACTGCATTGCCTTATCTTCAAGGCTAATCTGGAACTTAAATAGATAGGGAAAAATTTGTTCTTTCTAAAAGACAACAGCCCTGGATTAGAGTGAAGGATCTCCGGATCCCTTTGCCACTTGGGGAAAGGCTGACTCAGTAACTGGTGGAGAAGAGAAAGAAGAAATATCTATTTGGTTTATCAATTGACTGTTCTGTTTGTAACTTTGAAAAATAAATATCCTTTTTTGATGTTCAGAACTTATAATAGACTCAGTTGCTGAGAATCTCAATCTTCTCAAGAAAAGCATAGGGAACAGACATAGGGAACAGCACATCATAGTTTTGTTTTTAAAAGCCTCTGGGTGTAACGGCACAAGACCCACATCTCTGATATTGTGGAAGGTGAGTTCCTTCTGTCATTTATTACATAAGAATTCATGTTCAACTATCAGTAATTCAGAAAATTCCTGAATATTTCAATGTATCCAGTTCCATCTTTCATCTTTTGAAAAAAAGCTGAATTTAGGCATCTATCTTCCTATATTATAATACTGTATTTCTATAATTCTAATTATAAGCATTTCTAAAAATTGGGTGTGCCATAGGACCTCATCAGACGGGCAGGGGAAAAGCAAAGGGAACCCTTCCTCCTTCGTTCCCTACCATCTTGTCAGAGTTTTTATCATTTCTTAAGTTACAAGTAATTAAAGCAGCAAACAGTAAGAGTCAAACCACCTGACTAGCATTGTGTAATTGCAACCAGGGTAGAGTAGCTGCTGGGGTAATAAAGGAGCAAAAGGGCTACTCCATGTTGAGGTGTTGGAAGGAGTTGGAGTTTACTGAAGGCAGGATTCTGAAAGGCTTGTGGCTTAAGGAGACTGAAGGTTGGAGCATCACAAATAATTGGACTACAAAACCAGCCTGCTGCAAGTAAGAAGTCTCCAGTTATCTGGAAGTATCAGGAGAAAAAGGCTAGAGAAGTATTCCAGTCTTCAGCCACTGTAAATACTTCATGTGTACACACACACACACACACAATACACACACACTTGTTATACCTGCCACGCTTTGCTGTGGCCAATCTTCCCTCTCTCTCTCTCTCTCTCTTTCTTTCTTTCTCTCCTTCCTTCCTACTTTCTCTTCCTCTTCCGTTCCTTCCCCCCTTTTCTTTCCCTCTTTTTCCCCCCCTTTCTTCCTTCTCTACCTATTCTTGGACTGCAACTCCCAGGAGTCCTCCTGATCGATCTATTTACCTACCTACCTATTTCTATCTAATCTATCTATCTGGAGGATTGCTGGGACTTGCAGTCCAGGAATAGGAAATTGGAAATATGCAGGGATTGGGATGCTCTCAAAGAGACCCAAGGAAAAGAAAGCTTGCAGCTTGGAAGCAGTGCATTTGGATCATCGTCCTCTCCTAAAAGGCCTGGTCTAGGGGATGCTGGGAGCTGTAGTCCAGAAGAGAGTGTGGATATGTTATTATGCGTGTTGTTTGCAGGGGGAGCCATTTTTGCACATGCACTTTAGCGCCTTTTTGATTTTTAGGCTTTTTAAGTCCCTTCCGCTGTGTTTTTCAGTGTTTTTATGAGTGATGGTCACTCGTTGGCCTGGTAGGTGTATTGTGTCCAAATTTGGTGTCAATTCGTCCAATGGTTTTTGAGTTATGTTAATCCCACAAACTAACATTACATTTTTATTTATATAGATACATGTATAAAGTCTGCTGCAAAGACAAAGGTGTGAGTTTGCTCCTTGGTTGGAGGTAGAAAGCTTCCATGACTGTTTGTGACTACACACTAAACTTCATCGCTACATCTCTTTCCTCACTTTCTGTGATGACTGGCCATTCCACATTGATTCCTGTCATTTGTTGTGCTTTCCCCACTTCCTCTTTGTTTTCTGCAGTTGGAAGTCGGATAGGACCCACCTCCTGACAATGGAGTTATCTCTCCATTTTCAGGTGCTGGCAACATGGATTCCCATGAGTAGCCACCGGAAGTAGCTTTGCATCGTGGGATGGCCTCTGTGGGACTCCAGTTTGCCTATGCCTGAACATGGAGAGAAGATGTAGAGAAGACTGTGTTGCATGTATATCTTATGTATTTTTGTTGTTCATGGCGGTGGTCTTGAAATTAGGATGTGTCCTACAATCAAAAGCATTTTGCAATTGAATAAATACAGTATTGGAATTTAGAGTCACCAAGCAAAAAAGTGGAAAGTTCTGAGAGTGCCTTGGACCGCCAGAAGATCCAACCAGTCCATACTTCAGAAAATAAAGCCCAACTGCTCATTGGAGGGAAGGATAGTAGAGGCAAAGATGAAGTACTTTGGCCATATAATGAGAAGACAGGAAAGCTTAGAGAAGACAATGATGCTGGGGAAATGGAAGGAAAAAGGAAGAGGGGCCGACCAAGGGCAACATAGATGGATGGTATCCTTGAAGTGACTGGATTGACCTTGAAGAAGCTGGGGGTGGTGACGGCCAACAGGGAGCTCTGGCGTGGGCTGGTCGATGAGGTCACAAAGAGTCAGAAACGACTGAACTAATGAACAACAAAAAGCAAAAAAGTAGGGTCATAGCTCAAGTCAAAAATATGGCTCATGTAAGGCAGCTTCAAAAAGTTGCATAATGTTCTCATTAAGTATTACTTCAAACATTTCATAATTAGGTTTTGGAAGTCATTACTTAAAGACATTCTGATGATCACTAGCTAGCTTAAGAGGGATTTTTAAAGGATGTAAAAAACTCATGAAGAAAAGTTCTGTTAGCACCTCGAGGTTTAGTAGCTAAGTGGGTCTCCATATTCAGAGGCAGTGTTATATTGGATTTTGAGGACAAGCAGCAGAGAAGGCTGATGACTTCCTGTCCTGCTTTTTAAGTGCCTAGACTCTAGAGGCATTTGGGTGGCGACTATTAGAAACGGAATAATAAATTAGATGGGCCCTTGGTCATACATTTTTATGTTATAAATATTCATTGATACCTTGCTGATTGTGAAAAAAAATGTCATTGTAAAGGAATATAATTATTTTCAGGGTGTAAGGCTATGGAAAAAGAATTAAACGAAAAGTTAAATAGATATGTTTGCAATATCAGCAAAAATCCAGCAGGCTGTGCTGAAGGGATTGATTTCTAAGATCCTTACTACTTTATTACACTAGAGAATGAATCGACTTTAAATCCGGTTTCTGCCTCCTGCAGAATTCCAGGTTTTGTAGTTTAGTGAGGCTGTTAAAGGCTCCTCCCTAAACTACAAATCCCAAAATTCTGCAGGAGGCAGCAACCAGATTTAAAGTGGATTCATTCTCCAGTGTGATGACTCTAAGGCATCTTATCCTAATATGCTGTTTTTCATTTATACTGATAATAAGGCAATATCGAGATAATAAGGCAATATGAAACAGTTTTTTTGAACTATATCTCTAAGGATCTTTTTAAAATTTAGGACATCATTAATATACTGCTTCTTTTCAAATAATTAAAGTTGAAAGTGAAAACCATGTATCGGAGGGGGCGGCATATCAGAGCTGGCCATTGTCCAAGCAGAAGGATACTTTGACTCTGTATGACTGCTTTCTATGAAGAAGTGGGCCTCCGCATGAAACCTACAGAAATGAATCCCAGGCCATCTAAAGTCACCCTGGTACAACAGACACACACATGCACACAAGCACACACATGCACACACACAAACACCTGTTAGGCTTCATTTTGATAAACACAGCTGGGAGAAATCCAGCCTTTCCTGTGTCAAACTTTTCAAACAGATGCCAAATACTAGGCTACTCACTGGAGCGTCATACATGGAGCACAACACCCCCCCTGTTATGTCAGCTCCACTGGCTGCCGGTCCAGTTCCGAGCACAATTCAAAGTGCTGGTCTTGACCTATAAAACCCTATACGGTTCTGGCCCAGCATACATGTCCAAATGCATCTCCTTCTACGTCCCACTTCGGTGTTTAAGATCTTTTGGGGAGGACTTCCTCTTGGTCCCGCCTCTGTCACAAACATGTTTGGCGGGGACGAGGGGCGGGGCCTTCTCGGTAGTGGCCCCCCCGCCTGAGGAATTCACTCCCCTATTATCGACATCCCTCCTTTCCTTTAGAAAGAAGTTCAAAATGTGGATGTGGGACCAGGCCTTCAGGTAATCTTGCTGACAGTGACAATGATAATCGCTATGGAAATGGACTATGGACATGCTTGATGGAGTCTCTAACTACAAAATTCGGCTCAAATAAGGTCACCAGGCTGTTATTGTAACAGAAACAGATTTTAATTAATTAATGTGATTGAATGTTTTAAATGTATGTAATTATTGGATTTTATTTTGTATTTTATTATTATTATGTGTACATTGGAGGCATCGAATTGCTGCCGGCTGAAGGGGGGGGGGGGGGGAGGAGTTGAAAAGGTCAGGGTACAAATATCTTAAATAAATAAATAAATAAATACTGGAGGTACCATTACTACTACTTCTGATTGAATGGAGGAGGCTAATGAAGAAGTAGCCTGGGTTGTTGTAGGTTTTTTCAGGCTATATGGCCATGTTCTAGAGACATTCTCTCCTGACGTTTCACCTGAATCTATGGCAAGCATCCTCAGAGGTAGTATCCTCACTACCTCTGAGGATGCTTGCCATAAATGCAGGCAAAACGTCAGGAGAAAATGCCTCTAGAACATGGCCATATAGCCCGAAAAAACCTACAACAAACCAGTGATTCCGGCCATGAAAGCCTTCGGCAATACAAGAAGCAGCCTGTCTCAATTCAGAGGGGGAAATAATGATGCATTCAGAGATAGCATGCGCCCTCTTTGACTCCCGTCTTGGAGACCATACCAGTTCATCCTTGTCCTCTGAATTGGCTTCCTACTCTTTTCCTTCTCCTCTCGTTAACCACAACCAGAAAAAGCACATTCAAAGATTTGACAGATGCTAGAGATGAGATTTCATATGTAGTATAAAGGGATAAGGAATAACTTCTTGCACCATCTCCATATAAGCCACACATGCATTTGTTTACTCTGTACTTCATCAGAAAAAATAGAATCCTATCCACAAAACTCATACTAAAGTAAAACCACTTTGTTCTTGTGGGTTTTTTTCGGGCTATATGGCCATGTTCTAGAGGCATTTCTCCTGACGTTTCGCCTGCATCTATGGCAAGCATCCTCAGAGGTGAGGTCTGCTGGAACTGGGGAAAAAAGGGTTTATATATCTGTGGAATGACCAGGGTGAGACAAAGGGCTTTTGTAAGTTTTCCCAGTTCCAGCAGACCTCACCTCTGAAGATGCTTGCCATAGATGCAGGCAAAACGTCAGGAGAAATGCCTCTAGAACATGGCCATATAGCCCGAAAAAACCCACAAGAACTGAGTGATTCCAGCCATGAAAGCCTTCGACAAAACCACTTTGGTTTTTTCTCCCTCTTCTTTCCTCCTTGCTATTTTGCCTTTGTATGTCACTAAGAGATCCCTGTCCTCAGCATTTAATATGTAGGTCATGCTTTACTCCTAGATAGATTAAAGTTGTTTAAATGAAAATCCATCCCAGAGTGATCTGTGTATTTTATGTGGTAGCAATCAAGTGGTTTTCTGAATTTCTACAAGTACAGAAGGGCTTAATGGTTGGTGTTATATATGCCTTATCCAACCATAATGTGTCAGGCATTCACTGCACATGAACAAATCAAAACGGCATCATTGTGAATTTACTTATTAATATTTGGTGAAAAATTCTGTGCCCATTTTGTGTTTCTCCTGAATAATTTATTTAGAAATCGATTTTTTTAAAAAACACAGAAGCTATTGTCCTGGAGGATGAGGTTTTGCCAAATCATTTCAAAGGAATATAAGCTGTTTTGCATTGCTGAATTTCTGAAGTATGGGGAGAATGTGAATGATGGTGCCAACTTGGCATCTGGTGAACTTGGTGCCGTCTAATTTGCTCAGCTTTCCGTAGTAGTTCGTCACAATGAGATAGGAGCTTGGCTGGACTTAAGGTGACCTTTTGCTTGATGGACCAGCACAAAACAGACAACTTTACAGTATGATCAGTTTGAAGACCCCTGCACAAATTGCTGAATGAAAAAAGATATTGCAGAGGTGCCGCTGCAGCAGCTATTTGGCACAAGCACCAGAATTAATCATGTCATTGCAGAAAAAGTCAGCTGTTCCCTCTCTGCAATGCCAAGCATTACAGACACTGGTCCAGAAATATTTCATCCATCTGCCAAGATTTTAAATCAGTCACACAGGTTTCTAATTTTAAACTCTATGAAGAGAAAACACGCTCACTCTTTTTTACAGTAGGATTCATGCTCACAGAAAGCACTAAAATGCCTTTTCTATTAAATACCATAATCCAGTGATCTGAAGGCACTTATTCTTTACAATATCTCCAGGCCAGTGGTTCTCAACCTTCTTAATGCCGCAACCCCTTAATACCGTTCCTCATGTTGTGGTGACCCCCAACTATAAAAAAATATTTCCGTTGCTACTTCATAACTGTAATTTTGCTACTGTTATTAATCATAATGTAAATATCTGGGTCATTGTAGGTTTTTCAGGCTAAATGGTCATGTTCTAGAAGCATTTTCTTCTGACGTTTCGCCTGCATCTGTGGCAAACATCTTCAGAGGTTGTGACCTCACAATGCCTGCCATAGATGCAGGCGAAATGCCAGGAGAGAATGCTTCTAGAACGTGGCCATATAGCCAGAAAACCCTACAACAACCCAGTGATTCTGTCCATGAAAGCCTTCGACAATACAATGTAAATATCTATTATGCAGGATGTATTTTCATTCACTGGACCAAATTTGGCCCAAATACCCAGTACACCCAAATTTGAATACCGGTGGAATTGGGAGGGATTGATTTTGCCATTTGGGAGTTGTAGTTGCTGGGATTTATAGTTCACCTACAATCAAAGAGCACAAATACTCAATATGCCCAAGTGTGAACTCTGGTGGAGTTTGGGGAAAATAGACCTTGACATTTGGGAGTTGTAAGTTGATGGGATTTATAGTTCACCCACAATCAAAGAGCATTCTGATCTCCACCAACGATGGAATTGAACCAAACTTGGCACACAGAACCCCCACGACCAACAGAAAATACTGGACAGGTTGGTGGTCAATGACCTTGAGTTTTGAAGTTGTAGTTCACCTGCATCCAGAGAGCACTGTGGACTCAAACAATGATGGATCTGAGCCAAACTAGTCACGAATACTCAATATGCCCAAGTGTGAACACTGGAGGAGTTTGGGGGAAATAGACCTTGACATTTGGGAGTTGCAAGTTGATGGGATTTATAGTTCACACACAATCAAAGAGCATTCTGATCTTCACCAATTATGGAATTGAACTTGGCACACAGAACCCCCATGACCAACCTAAAATACTGGATGGGTTGGTGGTCATTGACCTTGAGTTTTGAAGTTGTAGTTCACTTACCTCCAGAGATCATTGTGGATTCAAACAATGATGCATCTGAACCAAACTAGTCACGAATACTCAATATGCCCAAGTGTGAACACCGGTGGAGTTTGGGGAACATAGACCTTGACATTTGGGGGTTTTAGTTGATGGGATTTATAGTTCACCTACAATCTGAACTCCACCAATGATACAATTGGACCAAACTTCCTACACAGAACCCCCATAACCAACAGAAAATATTGTGTTTTCTGATGGTCTTTGGCGACCCCTCACGACCCCCCAGGGGTCCCGAACCCCAGGTTGAGAAACGCTGCCCTAGGTTTATATTTTTCAGTATTTTGCTCCAAGCTTGATAGCTTCAGCAGTCACTAAAAACAGCCCATTTTGAGAATTTTGACCTAAAACAAACAAAAAACAACAAAAAATGTGGCCAGAATGCAGGCTCTTGAATGACACGATTCTATACATGTCTTCTCAGAAAAAAGTCCCATTGAGTTCAGTGAAGCTTCTTCACAGATAGGCGGGTTGCAGCCTTAAAATGCCACATTTAATGCAAGAATGAAATATAGAAAAGATTCTCCTGTAACTTTCTGGGCTCTTTTAAAACCACAGAACTGCTTTCTCAGTGTTGGTTCTGTTAACGCGGCTAAAGGGCACATTTATTTTAACAGATGCCCTGTGCTCCAGTGATAGACAGAATGTCGACCCAGTTCTTCAGAGATATCTCTGAATTATATTAAATAGATTGCATTGAAGACTCCCCCTAGCCCTCCAGCCCCTGGAGGCGCCCTATGAACTCTCAATCCAACCTTCTCCTCTAATGCAAAGCTTCACCCTTCCTGTGAGCGGCATCCCTGCTGTCTTGGATCAGAGATAACGGCAGGGATTCCCCTGTGCATGCAAGGGAATCCTCCGTGTTGTCCTTGATCTGACCAGAGACAGCACGGCTCCATGTCTGCTTTCAGCTGGTGTTTCAAGAAGCCAGCTATGTTCTAATCCAGGATTCAGAAACACCAGCTGAGAGACAATCTCTTCTTCTCCACTTTCCCCGCAGGAGGGTTGGGGTGATCTTCCTGTCTCTCATCAGAGCCTCAAAGAACTCCTAGGAGCAGTCGCTGAAAATAAATCCAACCCCCTCTCTCCCTCCTTGAATGGGGATGCAAACGGGTAGTGATTCAGCTACTTCTCGTCCAAATCTCCTAGAAATCTTAATAGCCAAGCAAATAATTACTTCATGTGGATGACTTTTCTTTCTCCTTCTGGATCTCTTCAGAAGAAGGAAAGGGGGCAAGTGTCAGCCACCCCTTAGCAGGTGGGAACTTTGGGAGTGCCATTTGGAAATGGCACTGTGATAGCTTTGTCATGCCCCCAATATCATCCAGCCCATGAATCATTTCAGGAGGGGAAATCTGTCACCACACTCCATTTTGCATTCCTATCTCACTCCAGATTATACAGCGGAAAAGGGTGAGGTTAGTCATCACACATGCTGGAGTCATAGCAAGACAGAACTGTTTGATCAAATTGATCCAGACATACCATTTACTGCTCCTCCACTTTGAAAGTCAATTGTACAGTTTCACAATTTGTTAAGCATGTACTATTTGTGCAAGAGTTCCTAGAAATCTGAAAACTCAGTATAATATACAATGGAACCTCTACTTAAGAGCATTCCACTTAAGAGTGTTTTGAGTTAAGAGCCATTGATCAACCCTCCTGTTTAAGGAGCTCCACTGGCTGCCGTTTATTTTCCAGGCCCAATTCAAGGTGCAGGTCTTGACTTACAAAGCCCTGAACGGTTTGTGACCCACCTACCTGCGCGACCGCATTTCCATCTACGAACCCACACGATCTCTTCTATCTTCCAGAGAGGCTCTTCTCTCGCTCCCGCCCACAACACAAGTGTGATTTGGGAGAACGAGAGAAAGGGCCTTCTCTGTGGTGGCCCCCAGCTCTGGAACTCACTCCCCAGAGATATTAGGCAAGTCCTCACGCTAGCAGTCTTCAGGAGGAATCTGAAAACCTGGTTATTCCAATGTGCCTTCAGTGATTGAATGTAAGATACTCCCTGACCAAACTTTGCACAAAATGTCCTTAGAAGCTCTTTATTTTATGGTTCGTGCAATTAAATCCTTCCTCATTCCCGGATCCTCCTCCTGATAATATACATTGTCCTATCTCCCAGTGTTTTAAAATTTTATTCTTGAATTTGGCCCTGCCCAGTGAAATCTTCTGTGTTTTTAATGTTTGATTTTATATTGTTGTGTGGCATATTATATTGATTTTGCATTTTATGTATTTTTTATTTTGGTTTTATTATTCTTTTGTGTTATATTGTGTGTACTGTATCGATGGGCATGGCGTCATGTAAGCCGCACCGAGTCCCTCTGGGGGAGATGGAGCAGGGTATAAATAAAGTTTTTATTATTATTATTATTATTATTATTATTATTATTATTGATTGGCCCAGGTTTCGCTTTGACATAACAGCAGCATTTTTAGTTAAGAGCTAGTGTCAGAGGGAGTGCTAGCGAGAGAGTACAGGACTTTAGGACTTCAAGGGAGCAACCTCCATGCCTCGTGCTTGTCCACTTTGGGAGATTGCTGTCCATTTTGCTCTTGTCTATTTAGAGGAATTTTGGGTTAGTTGATTTTGTGTGGTTTTTATTCCTGATATGTTTGGCTTCGTGAAGAGAGCGAGCAAGAGAGGGTGGGAACCTGGAATGAGTACAGTGTGAAGAAAATTATGCTTCTGTCTATTTGCTTTGTGCTTCTTTGCCACAATTTTGTGTTTCTACCATTTTAAAGTGATCTTTCTTTTTTATTGTTCCATGAGAATGTGCTTTTATAAATTATTTGTTATTTATAAATTTTCTTATTTAAAAACACATTACAAAAACATTGGGGGAGGAGTTCAATGGGAAAGAATGGATTAATAGCATTTCAATGAGGAAATTTGCTTTGATATAAGAGTGTTTTGAGATAAAAGCTCAGTCACGGCACGAATTAAACTCTTAAGTCAAGATGTCACTGTATATGAAAAGTATAAAATATCCTGAACAATTTGCATATAAGAAGCAACATTATGAGTGCTCACATCTCTAGTATCAAGTATGCACAAAGTTAGAAGTTTCAATCCATGTAATATTTAAATCTTTGGGCACAGTTTGAACAGATTTCTGGTGGGGATTATACAGGGTATGTGGGAACTAACTGAGGCTCCATTGTCATAGATGGATCACTATTTGATGAAGCTGGACCTTTGGATTATCTGTAACATATGCTGAGGAGGAAAGTGAAATGTGATGGTTCAATCCAGGAGAAGGATAAATCTTCATGATTTTCCGAATCTCATGAAAATTTTCCTGCAGCTTTAGCATGTTGTTCCAGGAAGATACTTGTTTATCTCTATCACCTAGGTATTTTAAAAAGTAAAAAATTAATAAAAATAAAATATACATATAAAACTCCATAAACTTTAAAAACACAATTGACTTCTCCTCCAATCTAATCATGGCATCTATCAGAATATTACACTTCTATTCTACTAATTGCATCACCTTCTACTAACATAGACAAATATATTTAAGATGAGTATATATCCACAAGTAATATTAATATAAACCAGTTGAACATTTTGACTAAAATTTTATTCTTGTAATTTAATCTTTTATAACTAATTGCAGTGTCCCCCAAAATTTTGATTTTACTGTATTTTAACATGTTTCTATATAGTAGCTTGTATTTCCCCGTTCATTCTTAATATTCTTATTTCACCAATCCATCCTCCTAGATTAAAAAGTCTATATTTTATTTTAATTCTTCCAAAAATTTTGGTTTCTTCATCCCAGGGCATTCCCAATATTTTTCTTGTACAACATTCCAGCCTTCAAATAGCAAATTGTTTATTTAATTTCAACATGTTTCTCCCATCAAAATGGATTCTCGTACAGTTAGCAGAGGCTTTGTCTATTTGAGCAGAACTTAAAGGCTTAAATACCTCAAATGTTATACTGTGTTTCCGTGTGAAATTCTTAGGTTCTTCTTTGTCTGATGTTTGAATCCACCTCCCTACTTCAATCACACAGTCTGTTTATGGGAATCTATTCATTTTCCCCATCCTTGTCATTTATTATTTTTTATTGTTGTTATTGTTATCGTCCTGTCTTCCTTTTGAGCTGATAATTCCCGATCAGTCTGTTGTACTATATCTTTTCTGCTTCTTGTTCTTTTTCTGTGATTTTCTTTGTGATACCTAAGATTTGCCTGGATTCTGTTATTATATCTTTAAGGTCCTGTTTAATTCTGATCTTGAGAAAGCTTTTTAAAATTCCAATAATATTTGCAAAATCTGTATTTGTGCCATCTTTCAGTTTTCTGCAACTGCAAGAAATTAATTACCATTTTGCTATCCACCAGGGGAGAACGTATATTAGCTGCTAATTAAAATGGCTTAGTTTTTAGCTGTGTATTGGAATGTGGACTGTTTTGCCACGCTCTTTTCAGTTGAATATTATTTGAATTGAAGCCTTAATGGTCCTGAATAGTTCATCTTTATCTTTGAAGTTTCATACATTTCTTAATAAACTGTTTTTAAGCTGGTGGAATGATATTCTCCTCCGCAGACAAGTAATCAGTGGTGGCCTCCTTTTTGACAACATGAAGAGTTTGTTGATTAGCTGAAAAACAAATGTAAAAATCTAGTCAAATTTAGGCAGATTTATATTCAGAAGTAGAAAAGCTTGCCTTCAATTGAGGAGGTTTCCAATCTTCTCTCTCCTTTATGTTGATTGATTAGGCCAATAAATGGAAGGATGATTCCTTAGAGCTTATTCAGGTTAAAAGCTAAGGCGAATTTTGCTGAGAGGCTAAGATGGCTGTTTGTCTTTTCTGTGACAAAGAGCATTGGAATTTTTTCCCCAAAGGGAGTACCTGTACAAAGGGGTGCTTTTTTACTTGAATTATATTGCTGAAAGCGAGGAGGAGCTGAGGATCCTTCTAATCAAGGTGAAAGAAGAAAGCGCAAAAGCTGGGTTGCAGTTAAACATCAAAAAAACCAAGATTATGGCAACAAGAATGATTGACAACTGGGAAATAGAGAGAGAGAAAACATGGAGGCAGTAACAGACTTTGTATTTCTAGACGCAAAGATTAGTGCAGACGCCGACTGCAGCCAGGAAATAAGGAGACGCTTACTTCTTGGGAGGAGAGCAATGTCCAATCTCGATAAAATAGTGAAGAGGAGAGACATCATACTGGCAACAAAGATCTGCATAGTCAAAGCAATGGTATTCCCTGTAGTCACCTACGGATGTGAGAGCTGGACCATAGGGAAGGTTGAGCGAAGGAAGATAGATGCTTTTGAACTGTGGTGCTGGAGGAAAGTTCTGAGAGTGCCTTGGACCGCGAGAAGATCCAACCAGTCCATACTTCAGGAAATAAAGCCTGACTGCTCATTGGAACTTCTTGACTATTTATTTTTGGCATATTTATCCACCTTCACACTACTTCATCAGGATTTAGAAAATTATAACCTAGTTTTGAAGTGATATCAAAACGAGATTCCATCTGAACATTAAGAAGAACTTCCTGACTGTGAGAGCCGTTCAGCAGTGGAACTCTCTGCCCCGGAGTGTGGTGGAGGCTCTTTCTTTGGAAGCTTTTAAACAGAGGCTGGATAGACATCTGTCGGGGGTGCTTTGAATGCAATTCTCCTGCTTCTTGGCAGGGGATTGGACTGGATGGCCCATGAGGTGTCTTCCAACTCTAGGATTCTATGATTCTATGATTCTGTGAATACTATACAGCTGATACTGAGTGCTGAATGAACTTTTTCCTGGCATTCTATTAGAGGTAGTATCAGAATATGTAGCTGAATCCATTCAGATTTGTGTAAAATACATCAAAATAAACATGCACCTCAATTGAATTTAAATGTTTTTCTTCAGAGAGTTTTCAGAAAAACGAAGATGTATTATATCAACGAGCTGTACATTTATTTTTAAACACTTGTAGTCTTTAATCTTCCTTTTTTTACTTTTAATTTTAAAAGTAAAGGGTTGTTTTTCTTCAAAATCTATAGAACACAAATATATTTAATACCGGATAGTTCAGAATGTCAGCAATTATCTAAGCTGGCAAAAGCTAGTTCCAGTTCTTCTGGAACTAGCTTTTACCAGCTTAGATAACAAAAGAAAACAAACCAAAGGAGAGAGCCTTTTAGCACTGTAAAGACAAGCACATTATACTTGATGGGTGCTTTTGGAGACTGCATCCCTCTTCCATCACTTGCACATAATGACATGAGCTTCTGTTTACAGCAAGAGTCTGAAGAATGTTTGCTTGACAAATAGCAGCATACGCATTCCCAACAACATGTTTGGATTACTGCAGTGTACTCTGCCCTTCAAAGAAATCCTTGGAAATTGCCACTGTTTTGGATTGCAGAAGTGAAAATGCTAGTGGGCACTTATTCACAAGACATCAGACGTGAAAGGTCTGCACTAGCTACTAATTTATTTTCAGGTCAATATTCAAAGCGTTAGTGATGAAAGGATGTTCTCCTCGGTCTCATTTAAACTGTGGAATGTCCTTCCCTGAAAACTTTCCTGGAACCACATTAAACAATATTTTGCTGTACAGTATAAGCTTGCATGGCCATTGGCTTTATAAGTTACTAGCTTGGGGACCCAGCAGTGCCCGGGTTATTTCAGAAGAGTATTGTTTGTCTATGCGTCAAGTTTCGTCAGTGTGTGCAGGTGAACTACAACTCCCATATGTAAATCTCATTGTCCATGGTCCATTTTTCTCCAAACCCCATCAGGATGGAGAGTGGGTCATGGGGGCTCTGTGTGCTAAGTTTGGTCTTGATCAGTCATTGGTGAGTGTCACCGTGGTCTTTGGAAGTAAGTGGAGGTACTGCATATCCCATTCTCCATGGTCCATCCTCCTCCAAAGTGCACCAGGGTGTAGAGTGGGTCATGGGGGCTCTGTGTGCCAAGTTTTGTCCTTTTCTGTGATTTGTGGGGGTCCCAATGTTCCGTGGGAAGTGAGTCGGGTGAAAGTACTGCAAATCCCATCATCTGTGATCCATCCTCCCCCAAACTTCACCAGGGCATGAAGGGGTTCATGAGGATTATGTTTGGTCCAGGTCCATCATTCATGCTAGTCTCAATGGTATTGCAAGCCCCATCATCCATGGCACGTCCTCCCCCAAACCACACCAGCATGTCTGTGTGCCAAATTTGGCCCAGTTCCATCATTGATGGATATGGCTATGGTCTGTGGGAGCTGGAGCGATTGAAAGTGCTGCAAATCCCATTATCTGTGCTCTACCTTCCCCCAAACCGCAGCAGGACATAAAGGGGTTCATGGGGGTTATGTGTGCCTAGTTTGGTCCAGGTCCATCACCCATGCAGTTTGCAGTGGCCTGCAAAAGTGGCAGCCAATCAGAAAACTGCCACATACACCGCCCTCCCTCCCTCCGCATACAAACACTGACTTTTATTATATACATAGATAGATAGATAGATAGATAGATAGATAGATATTTAATGTCCTAGTTTTATTAGATGCCGCCATCTGTTTTTCCAGTTGTATTATTTATTGTCTTGAAATATTACTATTTTATTTTTATTTTGTTATTGATCTTCACTGTTGTTACCCAAACTAAGTATTGTGTATATATCACAGTAATGTGATAGCAATAACTTGAAATATATACAAGCACTTGCCAAACATACATGCATATCCTGAAGCCCTCCAAATGTCCACTTTAAAAACACTTGCTGTGTCTTAAAATTTTAACCTTCTCTCTTCTCTTCTTTTTTTCAGTTATGTGGCTGTGGGCTCCTGGGAGTTGGAATATGGCTGTCAGTGTCACAAGGAAACTTTGCCACGTTTTCCCCCAGCTTCCCATCTCTGTCAGCTGCCAACCTAGTCATTGCCATTGGGACCGTCATCATGGTGACCGGCTTCCTGGGGTGCTTGGGTGCTATCAAGGAAAATAAGTGCCTTCTCCTTAGTGTAAGTTGAAAGTAAATGTCTTGCTCCTTGTTTTACCAATTAGCAACTTGATCTTTCCCACATCTCCCTATCTGGTTAGACGGAAGTTAAGCTCTGACTTAAAATTGTATACTTAAGAGTCCGCTATGATCCAGACTCTTTCCTTTTGATAGTTCATCTGCTGACTGAAATCATCTTTGCAGGGGTGAGGACAAAGGCAGAATTACAATCACTATAACGGATAGCAGCTTAATAGCAAAGTAAATTGCCCTGTACTGTTCTTACTTTGAGGAACAATCTGAAATTAGAATATTTACCATATGTTATGGTAAGTGCCATGTGCCTGTTTTCTATCCTCTTTAGGACAGGAGGGGCAAACCAGTGGTTCTCAAAGTGTGTTCCATGGAGCCCTTGGGGCTTTGCGAATCATATTGAGGGGCTCCACAGTTTCCTCCTTCCTCCTCCTCTCCCTCCAAACTTTCCATCTTCTTTCCTGCTCCTCCCCTTCCCCCACCTCCCTTGCCACCAAAAGTATTTTCCTCCCACCTCCCTTGCTACCAAAAGCCTTTTTCCCTCACCTCCTTGTTTCCAAAACCTTGTTTTCTTTCCACCGCTCAGAGGATGCATTGATTGTGCTTTTTCTGCATGGCAGAAGGGAGTTGAACTAGGTAGCCCCTGGGCTTTCTATTATTATTATTATTATTATTATTATTATTATTATGGCTGGATGGCCATCTGTTAGGGGTGCCTTGATTATGCTTTTACTGCATATCAGAAGGAGGATGCACTGGATGGCCCCTGGGGTCTTCCACTGAAATACTGTTAAGTTTATGTTGGTTAAAATTGTTCTTTGAAAGTTTGCCCTTGTCATATATATCTATGTATATGTATGTGTGTGTGCACGTGCACACATATGTATATGTGTGTGTGTGTGTGTATGTATGTATATATATATATATCATATACTGTATAAACATTTATTAGGACTCCATGAGAAACTTTTGCTCCACAGCTGAAAAATTTTGAGAACCACTGAATTACCAACTTAATTCCACTAAAAATGAATGGTGAGGAGTTCATGTAGCTATCTGCAATAGTTGTAGTGTGTTTCTATTCTTGCTCAAGTATGTTGTTAGCTATACTTACAGAAAGTGCCAGTTGCTGGCCCTTTTGGAAGCCTTGTGCTCCATGTATTCACAATCTGACATATTAGAAGGAACAAGGTGTTCTTGGAGGCAGACTGTCTTGGAAGCGAAACACAAGGGATTGTCTCAGAGGAGAATGTCACTTCCCAAACACAGGAAGTAGGCACTTGGAGTGAAGTGACACATAAAAGTATATAGATTAGGAATTATTCTATGAGTTTGGAGTTACAGAATCAATTCAAGGCTTTTAGGAGGAAGCAAGTCTGATTTTTTGCTGCTCTAGAGACTAGGACACAGGGCAATGGATTCAAGTTGCAGGAAAAGAGATTCTCTCTAAGCATTAAGATGAATTTCCTGGTGGTAAGAGTTTTTTGGCAGTGGAACACACTGCCTTGGAGTGTGGTGGAGTCTCCTTCTCTGGAGATTTTGAAACAGAGTCTAGATGGCTGCTGTGTCAGCCTGGATGAGGGTGAAAAGATTGAAACTCTAGGAACTCCTGGTCAGTCGAAAGGCCGAACAGGGCATAGGGTTACAGCCTGTGTTGGACGGGGTTACACTCCCCCTGAAGACACAGGTTTGCAGTTTGGGAGTAATTCTGGACTCATCGCTGAGCCTGGAACCCCAGGTCTTGGTGGTGGCCGGGAGAGCTTTTGCACAATTAAAGCTTGTGCACCAGCTGCGCTCGTTCTTTGGGAAGTCTGACTTCGCCACGGTAGTGCACACTCTGGTTACATCCCGAATAGACTACTGCAACGCTCTCTGCATGGGGCTGCCTTTGAAAACTTCTCGGAAGCTTCAATTGGTCCAGCGGTCAGCGTCCAGGTTGTTAACTGAAGCTGCATACAGGGAGTGTACCACTCCTCTGTTGCACCAGCTCTACTGGCTGCCGATTAGCTTCCGGGCACAATTCAAAGTGCTGGTTTTAACCTTTAAAGTCCTGAACGGTTCTGGCCCAGATTACCTGTCCGAACGTATCTCCTGCTAGAAACCATCACGAAGCTTAAGATTGTCAGGAGAGGCCCTGCTCTCAATTCCACCACTCTTGCAAATGCGTTGGTGGGAACAAGAGACAGGGCCTTCTCAGCAGTGCCCCCCCCCCATCTGTGGACCTCTCTCCCTAAGGATATCCGGTTGGCCACCTCCCTCCTGTTCTTTAGGAGACAACTGAAGACCTGGCTCTGTGGCCAGACGTTTGATTAGATGATAATGACAATAGGAAAAGGAAATTTGCATTTTGTGACTTGGATTCTTCCGGCTCGGCTTGGTTTTACTGGCGCGTTAATTTATTAATTTATTGTTAAATTTTACTGATGTTGTTGTACAATGTTTTAAAATGATTTTATTGTGAATTGTAATTTTTATGGTATTTATGCTGTTAGCATTCTCTGATGCTCATGTGAGGTTGCGCTGAGTCCCCCTTGTGGGGAGAAGGGCGGGATATAAATATATGAAATAAATAGTAAATAAATAAATAAATTTGTCAAGATTGCTTTGAATGTATTTTCCCGCATGGCAGGGTGTTGGACTGGATGGTCTTGTGGTCTCTTCCAACTCTAAGACTCAGTGATTGTATGATTCTGGCTGGAAATGCTAATAAAACTGGTGCTTTCCACAAAAAACACTTTTGTGCATTGTTGCCTAGAGGGATGTAAACTTCCAAACTTTATTTCCACCATTTGCATTAATATTTTTAATAGACATTATTGCATTCATGCAACCACTCAATAACTACTGAGATTGACATTGAACAAACACTTCTCCTATACATACTCCATGCCTCAGGTTCTTGTTAAATGTTTTGCATTTTCAAGATAAGATTAAAAACAAACAGAACTTCACATGGTAGCAAAATAACAAAAAATTGAGCAACATACAACAAATGTTGGAGGAGAAAAGAAAATGGGGATACAATGTTTATTGCTAGACATAAACTTACAATGTATGTTTAAATATGGTAAAATTGTCATACAAATTAACTCATGGTTTCATCTTCAGTTTTGTTGAATAACCCCCACTTTCTCCAATTGTAATGTTCTTCTTTGTTCTGTTTATGCTTTTTTTCAGTTTTTCATTGTTTTGCTGATCATTCTCCTGGCTGAGCTGATACTACTAATTTTGTTCTTTGTTTATATGGACAAGGTAAGTGTTTGTATAGTTCCGTCCAATTATTTAGCCCTTTACAGAAGCAAAGCTACTTTCCCCTTTTTATTCCCTAGAATAAACAACAATTAGGTATCTCCACCACACATTAAGGTACAAATGGTATGGAAGAAGATTCCATAGATAGATACATTTTATTGATTGGCCTATTGGCCGTATCAAAACATTTAACACATAACACATTTAACACATAACACATTTAACACATAGTCATACAACATAGAAATATTACATTCAACACAGTTAAGAAGTGCAACAAAACAGGGAACTAAGTCCCAGCTTCTGCCAACCTAGCAGTTCGAAAACATGCAAGTGTGAATAGATCAATAGGTACCATTCCGGCGGGAAGGTAACGGCCCTCCATGCAGTCATGCTAGCCACATGACCTTGGCGGTGTCTACGGACAACGCCAGCTCTTCGACTTAGAAATGGAGATGAGCACCAACCCCCAGAGTTGGACATGACTGGATTTAATGTCAATGGAAAACCTTTACCTTTTCCTAAGTCATTGGCCCTGCATGATGTTTTGCAGTACTAGGGTTGCCAAATCCCCAATTTTTCTGGATTTCACCCATTATATTAGGATGCTAGTTGGTCCCCGCTTGAGCCATTATCAGGCCCGGATTCCAAAAACATCTTTTAAAAACTTCTATAAATGCAGCCCTAGAGCAAAATATACAGCCAAATCCCTGTGTAATACTTTTGGAAAAACAAGCCACTCTACTTTTGAATATTTTTATACTAATGAGTGAAGTTTCAGAGTTACTATTTGGAAAACCCATTCCATCTCAATACAGGTTAGTTAGAAATCTGTAAGAAATTCAGTGTTTCAGATCCATTTGAAGTCTATTTGGCAGAAAATCTTGCCCAAAAGTGGACAGAAAAGGTATAATAAAGCAAAGGGTATAATAAAACAAAGTGAATATAACTATCACTATATAGGACTCCATACAGACTGTCATTCTTCAGTACTTTTTTTTGATCTAGTCTTGTAATATTTTTTATTAGATGTCAAAACCAAAATAGCAAGTTCCATTTTATGAGGGTCACTTAAGATTTCTCTAATGCTTGAGGGTAAAAACATGAACTGAATGTGTCAGGATGGACGATTTTGAGAGAGATTGATGCCAAAAGCATTGGGGTTTGCTAGGTGAGCTTAAGAACATTATTTCAGAATGGAAACATTTCAAATATTACATTGATCTTTGGTGCCTCTAGGGCCGGCTGTTGTTTTTTAAGCAACAACAACAACATCTCCTTTCTCTTTTAAAGTAAATTTAGAATACCAAAGCCCCAGGCCCCATATACATTGTCATTTATTGCAGTTTCATAATTGAATTGCATTATATGGCATTGTAGACTCATATAACACAGTTCAATGCAGTTGCACTGCATTATGAAACTGTGTTATATGGCCGTGTAGATGGAGTCCCAGGTCTATAGCTTTTCAAAAACATTCTAGATCTCCTTTCACTGACATTGCTCTTTTCACATATTAATTATCAATTTTAAATGATCTTGTAATCCAGAATTGCCATCATATCTCATATGACTCTGTTTGCAAACCTGAGATCATCTTGAGATGCAAAATGAAGAAATTCTGCCCCATATCTAAATAACTCAAAATCATTCTGATGTTGCTAATGCTTGTCTTATAAAACATAGGTTAATGAAAATGCAAAGCAAGATTTAAAGGAAGGTCTCAAGCTTTACAACACAGAGAATAATGTCGGGCTGAAGAATGCGTGGAATATCATTCAAGCAGAGGTAAATACAGTAGAATATTTCATTGTAAAATAACACCCTCTCCACTTATGCACTTACCATAGTTTACCTGCCTATGGGATGTCGGTGTTATACACATTAATGGCCAGTTGTTTCTCAGGTCGAATTCAAGGTTTTAGTTTGAAGTATTGAACAGCCTTAGGCCTGGGGAATGATGAGAGTACTAGTCTCACTATGAACCTATTCAGTAACAAGGGCCCCTTCTACATTGCCATATAATCCAGCAGATAATCCACATTACCTGCTTTGAACTGGATTATATGATTCTACACTGCCATGTCAAAGCCATGGTATTCCCTGTAGTAACCTACGGATGTGAGAACTGGACCTTAGGGAAGGCTGAGCGAAGGAAGATCGATGCTTTTGAGCTGTGGTGTTGGAGGAAAGTGCTGAGAGTGCCTTGGACTGCGAGAAGATCCAACCAGTCCATCCTCCAGGAAATAAAACCCGACTGCTCATTGGAGGGAAGGATACTAGAGACAAAGTTGAAGTACTTTGGCCACATCATGAGGAGACAGGAAAGCCTGGAGAAGACAATTATGCTGGGGAAAGTGGAAGGAAAAAGGAAGAGGGGCCGACCAAGGGCAAGATGGATGGATGGCATCCTTGAAGTGACTGGACTGACCTTGAAGGAGCTGGGGGTGGTGACGGCCGACAGGGAGCTCTGCCGTGGGCTGGTCCATGAGGTCACGAAGAGTCGGAGACGACTGAACGAATGAACAACAACACTGCCATGTAATCCAGTTCAAAGCAGATAATCTGGATTTTATTTGGCAGTGTAGAAGGGGCCTAAAAGGGGCCTACAGTTACCAGGAGAGGTGGTTTTGAGCATACTGGGAAACCAGGAATAGAGGAAGCTCGAACCCAAGGTGTAAGCAGCCCACATGAGATTGATTCTGAATTTCCCATCCTTCCACTACATTTAAGGTTTTCACACTCATATGGGGCCTCAACAGCCTGACTATCCAAGGTTTTGAAGAGCCGTTTCTTGAATGTTTGCCCTCTTGATTTATAGTTTTCTCTTTCCTCTATGACATCTTCCATACACTGCACACCTGACTGATTGTCTCAGGGCAAGCTATAAAAATAAATCCAAACATTGCAAAGTCATTTATCAGTACAGCTATATAGACATCAAGATCCCCTGAGCTCTTATCGGTATATACTCATGACAGATGTACAGCAAGAAGTGATGGTCATGGCAAGAGGACATGTTTGCTATTATTTATTTATTTACAGTATTTATATATAGCTTTTCTCACCCCTAGGGGAACTCAAAGCGGTTTACACATAGATAATTGCAAAAATTCAATGCCTTACAACTACAATAGTAAAACCATACATTAGACATAAATCATATTAAAAACAGTATATCACCAAACATCAATATATACTGGAAGCAAACACATTATATATACTAGAAGCAAACACACTTCCCAAACAGTTTTGTGGACCCAATTCAAAATGTTGATGCAGCTTGAGCATCCCTTATCCCTACCTACATTTATACCCATTGCTTCTCGTCATTAAACAGGGACAACAGGATATGATACAATTCTCATGATGCCTGCCACATGGTTATGATTCAGCCATTTTAACCTGCCCCTCAAAATTCCACATCACCACCTACTTAACTCTTCAGTGGATGTGTATGACCACATATCCATTAAAACTGTATTTTCCAACCAGTGATGCACAATGGAGTTGCAGACTGTGCATTTCTATCTAACAGTGTATTATCTACCTAGCACATTTTTACCAAGGATATAATTTTTACATGAATTGAAAATCTGCCTATTTTCTTTTGGTATGAATATGCAAAATGTATTGTAATAATTAAAACAAACAAACTTTTGACAATGTTATATATGTCATGGGAAAAGAACTTATTTGATTGTGGTGGCATATACAATTTTGAGTTTGATGTGTGTGTGTGTGGGGGGGGTGCTTGTTTCTTTAAAACAAGTACTTTAAAAGAAGTATTTTAAAAATTGGCATAAAAGTCTATAATGTAGTTGTGATCTTGATAGATTTTAGACGTTAGCAGGAAAATTCTGAAGTATGCTTTCAAATACAGTTTTTTAAAAAGGACATTGTCATCCCTGCCCCATCCCCCCCTTTTTTATAGATGCACTGCTGTGGGGTTACGGATTACAGAGATTGGTACCCAGTGTTGGGTGAAAACATTGTTCCTGACAGATGCTGCATGGAAAATTCACAAGACTGTGGTCGGAATTCCACCAACACAAGTTTAGTGTGGAAAACGGTAATTCTAGTTTATATGTAAATTGGAGTTTGCTTTTTATCTAACCCAGGAAGTAAATCTAATGTCATAAATATTCCTGTTTATTTAGAAGTAACTAGCTGGCATGGCTATTAATTACACACGTAACGAAACAGGACCTTCCAGTGGGCTAGTGCAGGGCCCCAGGGGCCTCCATCACTTTCTGTTTCAAAGAAAGCCCAGCCTTTTGGAATTACCAAATGGAGCCATACCAAAAGATTTGCCCTGTGGGGCGGAACAATTCAAGAGAGATACTTCAAGGGCTTGCCTCTGTTAGAAGGAGGCACAGACAGCTTGATTTTACTCATCTCTAAATCGGGGCCACTATAATGTATACCTGCTGTTGGCAAGTTGTGTTTTGGAAAAGTGGGGCAGAAACATGAAGCTGCTGTTGGAATCACTGAGGGAAGAAGGAGGATACATAGAAATATGGAGTAAGGAGACAGACTGTTGGAAAAGTTCCATATCCCTTAGCATTGGAGATGGGCTCTCCAAATGGAAAGTCTTGCTCTTGAATGCCATGTTTGTGCTTTGTATAACAGCCATTTAGGATATATAAACCTGAACTAGGTTGCTGACCTGGACTGCGTTACAGAGATCTGCCTGGATGAAGTTTAGGGAAGAGGCAAAATCTCTTCTACTTTTGTCCAGCAGGGGTCTGGCAGAAGAAGGTCAAATATGGAGGTCAGGTAGTGGAGTTGTACTAGATTCCATGCTTGCATCCTCACCTGTCCTACAACCTGTTGGGCTTGAGCATGTATCTCTGAAAGTGGATATCTGTAGTAGATAGACTAGGGATTCTATTGATGTGTTACCCACACTGCTGCATAAAATTTGCCTTCCTGATGGAGCTAGCGCAGTTTTGGAGATACCACTTGAATCTCCTTTGTTTGTTGTGCAGGGGAAATTCAATTTCCATTCCTAGGCTACGTTGCCAATGAAGCTTAGGGCTTCATACCTTATATGGCAACCATGGTTCTGTTCCAGCAGGTATCTGGCACTACTCATAGGCAAATCACATTCTGGACTTGGTTTTAACTGCTAGTAAAAATACGATGACTAGCACTTGCATTGTAATGACCCATAGTCACTATTACTCACTGGTGTTTAGATTTCTTTGGATTTGAACATTGATCAATGGATTGCAATAAGGAATTTCCTCTAACTTGGGCAGGTAATTGCATCAAAGCACTGATTGGTTTCTGGAACAGTGAAATGGCTAGGGAAGAAAATGCAATTGTACCTAAGGCCCGATCTACATTGGCATATAATGCAATTTCATAATGCAGTCAACCATAATGCAATGCAGGCTCCTTCTACATATTTATTTATTTACGACATTTATATGCTGCCCTTCTCACGCTGAAGGGGGACTCAGAGCGGCTGACAAGATATATATATATATACACACACATACGCACACACACACACAATGCATTATATTATTAGCATAGTACAATATCAATATTATATATTACTATATTGTACTATACCATTATATTGTAATATTATTAGTAATATTACATGTAATATAAAACATATAATTATAATATCATATTAGTAGTATTATATTGTATTACATTATAATATAAATATTATATGTATATACAATATATTATATTGCATTATATTATATTATATTATATTATATTATATTATTAGCATAGCACAGGAGACAAAGTGGAACTGTCCCCTGCCCCCTCCCCTCTTTTCACTCTTAATGTTTAAGAAGTCAGGGGAAAGTCCAGAATCGGTGATAAAATGTGCTACAGCTGATCAGTGTACGGATGCTGGAGAGTGGAAATCCGGGAGGGACATGGATATCACTCATGTAAACAACGCCATTGGAAATTTTGGATAAATGAATGGGATAATGCACTCTCAGGAAGGTTAAAAAAAACCTGTCCCGCACCCCCAGGGAAATCCCCCTCCCTGTTTTTTGCGTTGGAAGATGAGTTCCATTGCTGATTCTCATTTGATGGGCTGCTGTAGTCCAGCACATTTTTCTCAATGGGGTAAGAAAAAAAAAGTCATTTTGTTGCATCCATTCAGCATGGGGGAACTTTGTCAACATCACAAGAGGTTTTTTTTTTGCAGTTCCCAGGATGTGTGTGAAGACTCTCCAGAGTGGAATTGGATTTCTTTAATCCTCATTCTTATCTGGATTATGCAGCTGTGTGGAAACAGTCAGAGATATATTTATTATTTTATTTATTTATTTACAGTATTTAAATTCTGTTCCTTCTCACCCCACAGGGGACTCAGGGCAGATTACAATGTACATATACATGGCAAGCATTCAATGCCATAGACACACAACATATATAGACAGACACTCAGAGGCTATTTAACATTCCAGCTTTTCATGAGGGTATTCTGGCCACCAGGGGAGCTGTTGCTTCACCATCCATTTGTGACACTGATGAAGTACTTCCTCATTCTTTGCATGCTTGCTGGAGATTTTTATGGCCTCATAAATTAGTTAAATTAGACTTCCCGCATAAGTGGTACCTACATTTCTTACTTGACAGATGCAACTGTCTTTCGGACTACAAAGGTCGACAGCAAGCTACACAAATTGGTCAAAAGCTCACCCCAACCTGGGCTGGCTTCGAACTCATGACCTTTCAGTCAGTAGTGATCTTAATGCAGCTGACTCCCAGCCAGTTGTGCCGTAGTCCCAGTGCTATAAGGCCTTAGTGTCCCTTCCCAAGGAGTGGAAGCAAAGTAGTCAGAAGAATTAGAACAAGTGTGACTCGAGACAATATCAGCTTTGCTAATATAGAGGCCGAGTCTCCAGTCTGTAGCAAGACTCTCCAGCAATTTCCAGTGTCACGGGAAATACTGCTGGGTAATGTGAGGATAGTACTAGATCTATCAAGTAGAGTAATCAAGTTGGCAAGGCAGAAGGTAAAGACCCATGGTCAGCCATCCATGCAGGGTTTAATGGAAAAAGAAGAATACTTACTCTTCTTTGAAAAGCGCATTAACACTTCTTTACTTAAGAAAACTTGTGCATAAATAAATATATGGATAGAAGGAAGAAAAATGGCTGCAGATTTATAGTGTTGCATAAAAAGAGTGGCTGTGGTACGGCAAGAAGTCAGAAAGCAGCATAACGTAAACTAAGATGTTTGTGTGAGTATAGGTGTGTAAAGGTTGCTAACCCTATGACGATTGTATAAGGTCATTTAAGTTATACATTTTGTTAAGACCAAACAACTAAAATAATTTACTAAGACTCACAGTCTTATCAATAAATTAATTTCAAGATTTGAAATGCAAACCAAAAGCTTTGTAAGCGTCCTTAGAAAACAAAGGATTACAATAAGATTAGAAACTAAAAAACCCTTACATATCATATAAGGTCAATTTCAAAAGTATTATTTATTTATTTAAAACATTTATATTCCACCCTTCTCACCCCGAAGGGAACTCAGGGCGGAGCACAGCATATATACGGCAAACATTCACTGCCGGGGCAAGAATTCATTATATGTATACATAAACTTTAAAAACATTTATCTCAATATTAAAATACACTGTTTACCTGCATCAAATCTAATTGGCCTTGTAAAGTTTCCTATCACTTCTTTGTTTCACTGTCCCGAAAGCTTGGACCCTCAGCCAAGTTTTTCCCATCATTCTTAGCCTGCTAGTAGAAAGTTACTCAGGCATACATCTATACTATAGAATTTATTCAGTTGACAGCACTTTAACTGCCACAGCTCAGTATCATGGAATCCTGAGAGTTGTAGCTTTACAAGGATTTTAGATTAATCTTATGGCAATTTGGTGAGGCACCAGAACTAGTTAGTGCTGCTGCTTCACCAAACTACGACTCTCATGATTCCATTGCATTGAACCATGGTAGATTAAGCTGTGTCAAACTGCATTAATTCTATAGTATAGAAGATACTGTTGGAGCTGTTTGCAATTCGTAATGTAGATTTCAAAATATGTATGTATGTATGTATATATGTCTAAAATGTAGTAGCTTTGTGCCGAGTGTATTCCTGTGTGGAAAGAGTTACCTGAACCATGGAGGGAACGGCATTCCTAGAGAGGTCATAAATCAAGTGTATAGAGCAAATGGACGCTGCGTCATACGTCAAACGTCATTCTGGAATGCAGGAGGTGTGGACTAGTACTGATAACTGTTCTGTGTGTTTGCGATGCTACGATCGGTCAGAGAGGAAGCAAGTTTTACGATGTGCTTAGTGTTAAGTAGCTTCTAATGTATATAACTGTAAATAAATTAGTTTATAGCCCAAGGTGGCTGTGATTGATCTGTTCCTGCCTTGCTGTGCTTGCCGATGCCACTGACAGATACTAAGGATATGAGAGCTGGACCATAAGGAAGGCTGAGCGAAGGAAGATAGACGCTTTTGAACTGTAGTGCTGGAGGAAAATTCTGAGAGCGTCTTGGACTGCAAGAAGATCCAACCAGTCCATACTTCAGGAACTAATGCCCATCAGCTCACTGGAGGGAAGGATATTAGAGGCAAAGATGAAGTACTTTGGCCACATCATGAGAAAGCAGGAAAGCTTAGAGAAGACAATGATGCTGGGGAAAATGGAAGAAAAAGAGTGGCCGACCAAGGGCAAGATGGATGGATGGTATCCTTGAAGTAACTGGCTTGACTTTGAAGGAGCTTGGGGTGGTGACAGCCGACAGGAAGCTCTGGCGTGGGCTGGTCCATGAGGTCACAAAGAGTCAGAAGCAACTAATAAACAACAATAGAAGATACACCCTAGGAAGGAGTTTTCCAACGGCCCATTTGCAAGGGATACATACATCAGTGCAGATCCAGAGTGGCGGCATGGTGGGTGGTGGGTGTCTGCATTGCCCAGTGACTTGATGGAGTCTGCAAGGCTCAGGCCCTATCTATACCGCCATAAAGTCCAGTGCAGCACTCGAATCAGTCTGCTGTGTCCAAATACGGGGTAATTCATTTTAACCCGAAGTAAGCCATTTAATCCATCTTGACTCCAGGTTAAGATGGATTATAATATTCAGATATTATAAAATAAAATATATTAACATATAAAACATAAAATAAGAACTGGCAATATATTTATATATTCATTTATTTCTGGACATTATCACTTCTGTTTGTGACGTGTTCAACATAGATCATCATCATCATCATCATCATCATCATCATCTTTATTTGTATACCGCCCTATCTCCCCTAGGGGATTCAGAGTAGTTTCCACATATGCAAAATAATACAAAAACATACAATATAAAACAAAAACATAGATATAAACTGTTAACACAAGAAATACATTAAAATCAGTAATTGTTTCTGACACGAGAAGACAAAATAGATTAGGTAGAAGAAAATATCTGCATCATGTTGTGCATGCTACTCTCTTAGATTTTGATATTTTAATGTAAGGGGTTTTTTTTTACCATGCTTATGTTAGTTGTCTTATCAAATCATTTAAAATACCATTTTTTTTTGTCCCAGGGTTGCTATGAAAAAGTGAAGATGTGGTTTGATGATAATAAGCATATTCTTGGGACAGCTGGGATGTGTATCCTCATAATGCAGGTAAGTGATCCTTCAGTTATGTATTATTGAGCAATATACAGATCGCATATGGGTAATTTCCAGTCGTTCTAGGAGGCCTACATCTGTTCTGGGACCTAAGGAATAGGAATCTCCATTTTACAAATCCCACCTCTAAAATCATTTTTTAATAGGCCACTAAAGTGAACCCTTCTGGAGGTATTTCTTAGGGCCCTTTCCCCAAAACTGAAATAATCTTTTTAGCAGTGGGAGACCTAACTGAGCCACCAGGAACAACCATATTTGTTAGCTGACTATCCTGTACCTAGTCTCTGAATTTCATAACTGTATAGGTAGGAAAATATTTGTATAAAAACTATTATTGTTGCTGTGTCTTTGAGTATCAAGCAAATTACATCTTCTCCATTATTTTTGCCAATAATAGCAGACCTCATTATCTTTGAAATTGTCTCTGGTAATGTACCAGGCAAGCTGAATGTGTCTTGTCTCACCTCCAGATCTGGTAATGTGAGATTTATTATTTGAAAGAGATACCTTCTAGGATATTCGCACTAGTACAAGTTGTTTTCAGACAATATGGGCATTGAAATAGGTAGTGTCTGAGGTATTTGGGGGAAAAGGAAAAAATGCATTCTTCTTGGTCATCTGTTTTGAACTGTATGTAAACACTATGTCGTTAAAACCCCCAAGTTAGAATTCTGATCTATGATTGTCACATGAACGGAGAGTCACTATCATCCCTTTCTTTGGCACAGAACTTATATTATAAGCATCACACCTTCTTCAAACACACACACACACACACACACAAGCCATCCCCTGCCACGTGTTGCTGTGGCCCAGTATGTGTATATGTGTTTTGTGTGCGTATATATGTGTATATGTGTGTATTTATATATTTGTGTGTATGTGTATTTATGTGGTTATGGGCATGCATTGTAATGTGGTTTTTTTTTTTTTTTTGGCTTTTTAAGTCTCTTCCGCTGTGTTTTTCAGTGTTTTTATGAGTGACTGTGGCCAAACCTTCCCTCCTTCTTTCTTTCCTTTCTTTCTCTCCTTCCTTCCCTCCCTCTTTCCTTCCTTCCCTGTTTATCATTCCCCTTTTCTTTCCCCTTTTCTATCTTTCTTCTTTACCTGTTTCTTTCCTCCCCTCCCTTGCTCTTTGGTTCCATCCTTCCTTCTCTCTTTCCTTCCTTCCTTGCCTCCCTCTTTCTCTCTTTTGTTCCTTCTCTCCTTCCTTCCTTCTCTCTTTCCTTCCTTCCTTCCCTCCCTCTTTCTCTCTTTTGTTCCTTCCCTCCTTCCTTCCCTCTCTCTTTCCTTCCTTTTTTCATTTTTCATTTCCTTCTCTCCTTCACTCCTTCTTTCCCTCCTTCTCTCCTTCCTTCCTTCTTTCCTTCCTTCCCCCTTTCTGTGTATATGTGTTTTGTGTGTGTATATACACATATATGTGTGTGTGTATATATTTGTATATGTGTGTTTGTGTATATATGTGGTTTTGCGCATGCGTTGTAATGTTTTTTTCTTTCTTTTTTGGCTTTTTAAGTCTTTTCTGCTGTGTTTTTCAGTGTTTTTATGAGTGATGGATACTCGTTGGCCTGAGAGGTGTATTCTGTCCAAATTTGGTGTCAATTCGTCCAGTGGTTTTTGAGTTATGTTAATCCCACAAACAAACATTACATATATATATATTACTTACTTTACTTAGGCGATCCCTCGTTGGACGAGTAAGATGGTCTTCCATCATGGGTTTCCTTGTGGGTCCGCATGTGGCTGTGGAGCCCTATTCTTGCTCTGCATCTTCTTCCGCAGTGAGGGCATTGGTTTCCAGGTGGAAGGCGGTCCCGGTCGGGGTTGGCTTGACGCGCCTTCCTCCTGGCACGTTTCTCTCTTTCACCCTCCACTCGTGCCTCCTCGAATTCTGCAGCACTGCTGGTCACAGCTGACCTCCAGCTGGAGTGCTCAAGGGCCAGGGCCTCCCAGTTCTCAGTGTCTATGCCAGAGTTTTTAAGGTTGGCTTTGAGCCCATCTTTAAATCTCTTTTCCTGTCCACCAACATTCCGTTTTCCGTTCTTGAGTTCGGAGTAGAGCAACTGCTTTGGGAGACGGTGGTCAGGCATCCGGACAACGTGGCCTGTCCAGCGGAGTTGATGTTGGAGGACCATCGCTTCAATGCTGGTGGTCTTTGCTTCCTCCAGCACGCTGACGTTTGTCCGCTTGTCTTCCCAGGAGATTTGCAGGATTTTCCGGAGGCAGCGCTGATGGAATCGTTCCAGGAGCTGCATGTGACGTCTGTAGACAGTCCACGTCTCACAGGCATATAGCAGGGTTGGGAGGACAATAGCTTTATAGACAAGCACCTTAGTATCCCTACGGATGTCCCGGTCCTCAAACACTCTCTGCTTCATTCGGGAAAATGCTGCACTTGCAGAGCTCAGGCGGTGTTGTATTTCGGCGTCGATGTTGACTTTGGTGGAGAGGTGGCTGCCAAGGTAGCGGAAATGGTCGACATTTTCTAATGTTACACCATTAAGCTGTATCTCTGGCATTGGAGAGGGGACGGCTGGTGACTGCTGGAACAGCACTTTGGTTTTCTCGATGTTCAGTGACAGGCCAAGCTTTGTGTATGCTTCTCCAAAGGTGTTGAGAGTGGCTTGTAGATCTTCTTCTGTATGAGCACAGACGACATTGTCATCAGCATACTGGAGTTCTATAACAGATGTTGTTGTGACCTTGGTTTTGGCTTTCAGTCTGCTGAGGTTAAATAGCTTGCCGTCTGTCCGATAGATGATTTCCACTCCGCTGGGAAGCTTCCCATCAACAAGGTGTAGTATCATGGCGATGAAGATGGAGAATAAAGTTGGGGCAATAACACATCCCTGTTTGACACCCGATTCCACCTTAAATGGGTCACTTTGGGAGCCATTGCTGTCCAAGACTGTTGCCATCATGTCATCGTGGAGGAGCCGCAGGATGTTCACAAATTTGCTTGGGCACCCGATTTTTTGGAGGATGGTCCAGAGAGCGCTGCGATTCACTGTGTCGAATGCCTTTGCAAGGTCGATGAATGCCATGTACAGAGGTTGGTTTTGTTCTCTGCATTTTTCTTGGAGCTGTCTTGCAGTGAAGATCATGTCCACGGTTCCTCTGGAGGGGCGGAAGCCGTTCTGGGATTCTGGGAGGGTGTCTTCTGAGAGGGGCAGAAGGCGGTTTGCAAGGATTCTTGCGAGGATTTTTCCAGCAGAGGTTAGAAGGGAGATACCTCGATAGTTTCCGCAGTCTGTTCTTTCCCCTTTTTTGAAGAGGGTGATGATGGTGGCATCCTTGAAGTCTGCTGGGATTTTCTCGGTCACCCACACTTTTTCTATGAGCTGGTGGAGTTGGTGTGTCAGCGCAGGTCCTCCCTCTTTAAAGATTTCAGCAGGGATCCCATCCGGTCCGCTGGCTTTGTTGTTCTTTTGTTGCCTGATGGCATTGCTGACTTCTTCCAAACTAGGCAGTGCTGCAAGCTCATCCCTGGTTTGTTGTTGCGGGATTTGTGAGAGGACCTCTTCGGCCACACTGGAGCTGCGGTTTAGGAGGCTTTGGTAGTGTTCTTTCCAACGTAGTGCAATTGACTTTTGGTCCTTCAGGAGTTTGGTTCCGTCTGATGAGCGTAGAGGCTGTATGCCATGGTTTCTTGGCCCATAGATGACCTTTGTGGCTTTGAAAAATCCTTGAGCATTATGGGTATCTGCCAGGTGTTGGATTTCTTCAGCCTTCTTTGTCCACCAGATGTTCTTGAGTTCTCTTGTCCTTCTTTGGACCTCAGCTTTTGCACTGGCGTAGATCTTTTTCTTAGCAGCACAGTTGATGTCTCTCTGCCATGTTTGGAAGGCTTTCCTTTTCTTGTCGATTAGCTGTTGGATCTCGATGTCATTTTCGTCAAACCAGTCTTGATGTTTCTTGGCTTGGTATCCAATAGTTTCTTCGCAGGCTTGGATGATGGAGGTCTTCAGTTTGTTCCAATGTTCCTCAACATTTTCGGGGTGTGCTGTGGGTAGATGGTCCTTGAGTGCTGTTTGGAGATGAGCTCGCCTGGAGGGCTCCTGAAGGGCTTGGGTGTTCATTTTGCGCCTTGTCTTTCTTCCTTGGAGTCTGCGCTTGGGGGCGATCTTGATAGCCATCGTGGATCGGATTAGCCTGTGGTCGGTCCAGCAGTCGTCAGCACCTGTCATGGCTCTTGTGAGGAGTACGTCACGGCGGTCTCTGGCACGTGTGATTACATAGTCTAAGAGGTGCCAATGCTTTGACCGGGGGTGCTTCCATGATGTCTTGAACTTGTTTTTCTGGCGGAAGAGCGTGTTGGTGATGACAAGGTTGTGCTCCGCACATTTGGTGAGAAGCAGGATGCCATTCGAGTTGCTGTTTCCAACCCCGTCTTTTCCTATGGTGCCTGGCCACAGGTCGAAGTCTCGCCCGACTCTTGCATTGAAGTCCCCCAGGAGAATGATTTTGTCCTCCTTAGGTATCCCCGATAGGACAGTGTCCAGCTGATAGTAGAATTTCTCCTTGATGTCTTCATCAGCGTCTAGTGTTGGTGCATAGGCACTTATGATGGTTGCCCGTTGGTTTTTGGCAAGATCAATTCGGAGGGTGGAGAGTCGTTCGTTGATGCCAGTGGGTGCTTCGGACAGATGTTTCATCAGATCATTTCTTATAGCGAAGCCAACTCCGTGCATTCTTTGGTCTTCTTCGGGCAGTCCCTTCCAGAAGAAGGTGTAGCCTCCTTTTTCTTCCTTCAGCTGTCCCTCTCCTGCTCTCCGGGTCTCCTGAAGGGCTGCTATGTCGATGTTGAAGCGTCCCAGCTCCCTTGCGATGATGGCAGTTCTGCGTTCGGGGCGTTCACTGTCACTGTTGTCCATCAGTGTCCGTACGTTCCACGTACCGAAGTTCATTTTTCTTTTTTGGCCGCAGGATGGTGACCCCACTGGACGCGGCAGTCCAGTCAGGGATAAGTGAGGCAGACTATGTTTAGGGCACCTTTTCTAGCCCCCTCCCCGTGTGGGGTGAGCAGAGTGGGTCCTAAAAAGGGCTGCTCAGTCGCGGATACAGCTGCCGAACTACTCAACTGCCTCGGACCTTGAGGTAGAACGACTGAGTCCGTACCCACCGCCCGTGTGCCAGTCTGTGACTAGGGGCTTCCAGATTTCACAGTCCTGCCCCCGTCGCCACTCGCTGATCGCCATGGGACTTTGGTTGCTTGGTTTTTATTTTCTTTGGAAGACGCCTGTGCGTGGGTTTTTTTTAATGTGTGGAGGTCAGTGCACAACTGAACAACACACAGTCTTCACAGAGTGAGGTTCCCCTGGTGATGTAGTTTAACACAATGACCATGGCTTCTCAGTCTGTTGCAGCCTTCTTCCGCCTTCGCAGCCGTTGTAACATGTGCCATGTTATCCTCCGCCTGCTCCGCCGTTGAGGTCTTTGGGTCTTCGGACTGTGCTTGGTCTGGGACCTCCCCCGCGGCCACTCCTGGGAGTGCAGGACTCCAGTTGTTGTGCCCACAGGTTCATCGGAACACGCAAGCCCCCTCACCACGACAAGGTGACAGTCCATCGAGGGGGATATATATATATATATATATATATATATAGAGAGAGAGAGAGAGAGAGAGAGAGAGAGATTAAAAAAATAATATATTGGGAAGACAGAACTGATATTTGAGGAGTCATGACATTCTCATACAAAAAGAAAAACAAATTAAATGCCTGCTGTGTTTCCTGCTAGTTCACCAAAGTAAAATGCCCAGTTTTCTCTATATCCATTTGGGTTTTCTCCTGTTAAACTCCTGCCGTCACAAATTCTGTCTTTCTTACCCAGATAACTTAGTTTAAAGTCTTCCTGATCAGGTCTGCGAGACTCTTCGCAAAAAGCATTCCTGCCAATCTCTGTGAGGTGCAGATCATCCCTGCCAGAAGCACAATTTCATTAAACTTCAAACCATGGTCCAGGGAGCCAAATCTTTCCTGTTGTCACTATCTGCAAAGCCAGATATTCACATTCAGATATTCAGACATGATCCTTCTCTCCCTTCCTAGGACATGTCCTTGATTCAGTCTTAATTTTGCTAAAGTAATGCTCCCACTGACCAATTTACTCAAGTCCAAACAAGACGGGGAAAGGGAACAGGAAAATTAAGCCAAACCTGTACTAATCTGAATAGAGTGGGTTGTGTAGTGCCAAAAGGCCATTTAAAATGCTTATTTAGCTCAAAATCTATTCTGAAACATCTGGATCAGCCATTTCTGATGTAATAATAATAATATGATACTATAATTATATATTTATATTACATGGAATATTACTAATAATCTATATAAATAAAAATGTAATGTTTGTTTGTGGGATTAACATAACTCAAAAACCATTGGACGAATTGACACCAAATTTGGAAACAAGACACCTATCAGGCCAACAACTGACCATCACTCATAAAAACACTGAAAAACCAAGCGGAAGGGACTTAAAAAGCCAAAAAAATATATTTAAAAATACATTACAACGCATGCACAAAACCACATATATACACGCAAACACACACACACACACACAAAACACATATACACAGACTGGGCCACAGCAACGCATGGCAGGGGACAGCTAGTATTGCAATGTAATGCTGTAATACAATATAGTAATATTTAATACTGATATTGTATTATTCTAATATAATATATTGTATGTATATATATATATATATATATCTTGTAAGCTGCTCTGAGGCCCCTTCGGGGTGAGAAGGGCGGCATATAAATGTAGTAAAAAATTGTGCAATAAGAACCAAAGAAGTGAGCAGAGTGTCTAATAATAAACTTTATTTGTATCCTGCCACCATCTCCCCAACGGGGACTCGGGGCGGCTTACATGAGGCCAAGCCCAACAATGCAACAACAAAATAAAATCAAATGGAACAACATAATCAATTACATTGAACATAAGCTATAAGAATACTACAACCAGTATAAAATTACAATAAAATAAAACCATTCATGACACAGAACAGTGAGCGGGCCGCATGTACAGATTAAAATACCGTATATTCTGGTGTATAAGACTACTTTTTAACCCAATAAAATCTTCTCAAAGTCAGGGATCATCTTATATGCGGGGTCGTCTTATACACAGGAGTAGTCTTATGCACGGGAGTAGTCTTATACACGGGAGTAGTCTTATAGAGTGAGTGCTGAAACCAATCGGATTGGAGAATCTGTGGTTGCCGCATATGGTGGGGGGAGCTCAAAAATGGCAATGGGCGCGTCCCTGACGTATGCAGCAACTGTATGAAAGCATTAAGGGCGACGCTGTACAAGCGTCGCCCTTAATGAAGAAAATCCATTCATCAGGATTTGTGGACTTAATGCATTCCCGATGGTGAGGTGAAGGGGCACCTCACCAGGAAGGTGTAAGTGAAGGGCGGAGCAAACTGCAGGTGTCCGAGGCAACCGGAGTATGGAAAAAAGAGATAGAGTGGCTCTGGGCCCAGAAAAACACAACTCTTTTACCTGTCTGGCCCACCCTTGTATCCTATGACCATACCTCCTCCTCTGCCTCTCATATCTCGCTCCTGAAGACTGCAGTGAAGCGGTGCAGGTGCGCATGTGCGAGATCTGAGAGGCAGAGAAGGAGGTACAGTAATAGGAAAATTACCTTATTGAAATCAAATCTGATGCTTTTAAAAAATTTATTTGGTGTGTGTTGGAAGAGGGGTAGTCTTATACGGCGAATATATCCCAAACTCTATATTTTAACTGGAAAAGTTGGGGGTCATCTTATATGCCCAGTCATTTTATATACCAGAATATACGGTACTAAGGATAAAAACAGGTGGTGAGATAGCAGTGGAGCGAATTATTTGTGAGGGAGAAACTCTTCCAAGATGGGGTTGAGAAAAGGACCTTTGTGTAAAGGGCGGGGGAGGTGTGCACTAAAAACAAACATTGAGGGTGAATGGTGAGGGTGAAATATAAATTTATGGAAACTTAATCTCCTTTGATATAATTTACAAAAAGAAATAAAGAAAAAAGACATAGAACACTACTTGGGAGAGAAATATTAAGTGACTGTTACAGAAATGTATAATTTTGCCTGAGGAAGACTAAAAAAGTCTTTACCCAATATAAATTTATATTTCATACCTGTTGATTGATTATTGACCTATACATACTATTGTATTTGTGGGTATAGATTACTTTGGTGGATAATCAGAAACCCATTTAATTTATCAAAAGAGGCTGTAGCCATGGAAGTCGCTTTGGAAGTGTTGAGACATTTCCTTGAAGAGGGAACTTTGAAATGCAATGTTTATACTGACCACCACAATTTAGAGGTGCTAAAAAAAGTCCAAGACAGATCTGCCAAATTATTTTATAAGTTCAATTTTGAACTGAAATATTTTCCAGGCAAGAAAGACTTTTTGGGGGACTCTTCATCAAGGCTGTCTCAGCATGAGGGTCAAAGGGAAGAGATAGTGGACGCCCCTTTCACTCCTTAGCTGCTGAAACCTGGTGTGCTGTTTAGGGGGCAAGCAAAACAAGAGGCGTAAAGGTGTCCAATTCCATTTATCAAAGCCTGAAACAAGCTGTAGATCAAGATGAATGGATACAGAGCCACAAGGGGGAGCTAACATTGCAAATGATCTGTGGTGTAAAGAAAATTAGATCTACATACAGAAAGACATTTAAGAAAGATGCTACACCAGTGCCATGATGTAAAAACAAAGGGACATTCTGGCTTTGTTAAGACTTTTGCACTTATTCAGGAAAAATTAGCTTTGAGATGGACTGTCCAGTGATACATTTCAGAATGTATGCTTTGTGCTGTGGCTAATAGGGAAAGGGGCAAGCTGTGAGAGCTGCTTCAACCATTACTGACCCCATTCTAGCCTTGAAGAGCATATTAATATAAACTTTAATGTAGATTTGCCTCTGAGCCATTGAAAAACCATCATCTGGGTGGTGACAAATTTGGTTTTCCCTTGACATTAAGTCTAGTCGTATCTGACTCTGGGTGGTGGTACTCATCTCCATTTCTAAGCCAATGAGTCGGCATTGTGCGTAGACTCCTCCAAGGTCATGTGGCCAGCATGACTGCATGAAGCACCTTTACCTTCCAGCAAAAGTGAAATTATTATTATTATTATTATTATTATTATTATTAAACTTTTATTTGTAGCCCGCTATCATCTCCCGAAGGACTTGATGCGGCTTACAAAGGCCAAGGCCGCAACAACACAATAGCATAACAATACAATTCAAAGCCTATTCATCTATTTCCATTTGCATGTTTTTGAACTGCTAGGTTCGGGAGGAGGAGGACGGAGTATAAATATATGAAATAAATAAATAAATAAGTTGGTAGGAGCCGGGCTAACAATGGGAGCTCACCCCACTCCCTGGATTCTAACCACGGACTTTTCGGTCAGCAAATTCAGCAACTCCGTAGTTTAACCTGCTGCGCGATCAGGGCGCCCTATGTTCTCTAAGCAAATCCATTTTATTGCATGCAACATCATACCAACAGCCCCTCCATTTGCCAAATGGTTTGTTGTCTATGTGTGCAAATTACACAGCACACCCCACAAGGTCCTTTCTGATTGCAGCATCCAGTTTCCGAAAGCATTCCTAAGGGTATTGGAGATAAAGGAAGGTTATGAACACTACCTTTCACAAACTAATGGCCAAACTGAAAGAATAAACCAGGATTGGACATTACTTTCATTGCTGGGATGATTACCTTTTGCTGAAATGGCTTACAACAGTTCTGTGCATTCCAGTCCCCCTTTGAAGCTGTATATGGCCAGAACCTTTAGGCATTGCAGAGCCTTGAGATCATCCAATCTGATCCTGTGACACTAAACACACAACACCAAAACAGCCTGGCCTTGTGTAGTGGTGGCATTGGGAAATGCCAAATAGAGATACACATTTTATGCTGATAAAAAGCAGGAAGCTAATTGAGACTTAAAACTGGGACAGTCTATGTATTTATCTAATACTTGCATGTTTTTAAATAATCAACAACTATAAAAAATAGCTCCCAAATATGTAGACCTTTTGTTATCAAAAGATCAATCAGTCCTGTGACTGCTGAACTGGGTCTCCCAAAGAACTGTAAATATGTTCCCCCAGTGATCTGAGAGATCCAGAATTGCCAACAGGATTATACTGTTCCCATTCCATTCTCATAAGTCACTTACCCAAAGTGGTGTCTACCTAAGCTGAGATCAGATACCACACAGGAAATGGATCATTCTTCTCCTAAGTTTTGCTTGCCATCAAGAATAATAGAATCATAGAGTTGGAAAAGACCTCATGGGGCATCCAGTCCAACCCGCTGCTAAGAAGCAGGAAAATTGCATTCAAAGCACCTCTGACAGATGGCTTTCCAGCCTCTGTTTTAAAGCTTCCAAAGAAGGAACCTCCACCACACTCCAGGGCAGAGAGTTCCACTGCTGAACGGCTCTCACAGTCAGGAAGTTCTTCCTAATGTTCAGATGGAATCTCCTTTTGATATCACTTCAAAACCAGGTTATAATTGTCTAAATCCTGATGAAATAGTGTGAAGGTGGATAAATATGCCAAAAATTAATAGATTATGAATTGTAATATCAACATCTCCTTTTGATATCACTTCAAAACGGGGTTATAATTTTCTAAATCCTGATGAAATAGTGCGAAGGATGATAAATATGCCAAAAATAAATAGATTATGAATTACCTCCTTAGATAAAATTGTATGTGATTGAAGAAGATAGATGCATAGATTAGTATTTGTTCAAGATGGATTGTTTGATATCTTAAACTTCTGCAGTGGTGGTGGATTCTTTTTCTTGCTTGAAATTATATTTTTTGGAATGATGGAGAACAAAATGGGAAGTTTAGTGTTTAAAAGACACATGGCATAAACTGAGGATGGATGGACTAGACTGAAGCACAGGCTTGAGGCTCTCTTACTGCATTATCACACAGGGCAAAAGAATTGTTCTAGTACACTTCTGCTCCAGTTCACCCATGGAGCCCTACGCTGTCCATCATACAATGTAGGATGACTTCTGGTGGCGCTCCATGGGTGAACTGGGGTGGCAGCAATGGTGGGACGCTGCCGCCAAAAACATGGAAACTGTCCCATATTCTGTTAGGAGCAATGGGGCTTAGGTTTAATGGCGACGCTTTCCCACATGGTATGGGAAAGTGTCAGTTAGCGACCGGATGTCAGGATTGCCCCTCTGCCACCTCAATGACACCCAAATTCATCATGGGGGCTGGCAAATCACAACACCAAACTTCATCAATGTGATGAAGCCCTGAGTGCTTTCTTTGCAATTGTGATTGACAACCAATAAAAGTTTATTTCTCTGCCACCACCATTGCTAAGTGTCAGCCCAGGAGACTAATGATGATTGGGTCTCACTTAATGCAATTCTAGCCAACTATCAGACTGAACTATCAAAGGCTTGTTATGACCAGTGTGAATTATATGTTGCACATAAATTTGTCTGCATCCACTTCAAAGTAAATGCCATATTTGTGACAAATTTAGAGATGGATGCTGCTAAGAAAAGACAGAACTAGGTCCTGTTGTCATGGATACTTCTCATTTTTTAAAGCTCTTTCAAGGGATGACACCAACAGCATGCTTTTGAAATTAGTCAGAGACTCAAGGCTGGACATTGTTTTTGGGTAGCAGCTACGATTAACCCCCATTCAGAAATTATGTGGCTTCAAATATTTGAAAGGAGTGTTGATAAACCACTATAAAAGTGGCCTACTGAAATACTTCCTATTCATTGGGCTGCTGTGAGGTTTCTGGGCTGTATGGCCATGATCCAGAAGCCATAATGCTTCTGGAGTGGTCAATCCCGCTGTTTAAGGAGCTCCATTGGCTGCCGTTCATTTTCCAGTCCCAATTCAAGGTGCAGGTTATCACCTATAAAGCCTTAAACGGTTTGGGACCCGCCTACCTTTGTGACCGCATCTCCTTCCACAAACCTGCATGCTCCCTCCGATCCTCGGGGTAGGCCCTCCTCTCCCCTCTTCCTCTGTCCAGGCACGACTTGTGGGAACAAGGGGGAGAGCCTTCTTCGCTATGGAACTCGCTACCTGGTGAGATTAGGCAAGCCCCCAACCTAGCAGCCTTTAAGAAAAATCTAAAGACTTGGCTTTTCCGATGTGCCTTTGGAGAGTGACCATATATTTCAGTCCTGTTGTTTCACCTACACTGTTCCCCTCATATTGCACTTTCCACCACCTTATTGAAAGTCTAATTCCACTGTTCAGTCCCCTATGAGCTCCTCCCCCACAAATGTACCTTTTCATTGCTATCTCATCCAGTGTTTTATCATTTTATGTCGTGCATTTGGCTCACCCACTGTGTTTTATTTTCCCTTATGTTATTTTGTACTGTTTATTTTACTTGATTGGTTTATTTATTTTATTGTGATGTTATTTTGTGGTTTATATTTTATGTTGCTGTAATGTATCACTGGGCTTGGCGTCATGTAAGCCGCTCCGAGTCCCCTTTGGGGATATGGTGGCGGGATATAAATAAAGTATAAATAAATATTATTATTATTATTATTATTATTATTATTGACACAAAAGCACAGTATGTCACAGCAAACGAGATCTATATGCTGGATTTCGTATCACAAAATCACAAGTCGAACACTTCCCAAGCGTCTAGGACCGTGTGATGTATTTTCGAATGATGTGCGCAGATCCAAGTAAGGTGGCCTTTTGCAGTTGACAGATCGTGATTTTGTCGATGTTTATTGTTTCCAAATGCCAGCTGAGATCTTTTGGCACGGCACCCAGTGCGCCAATGACCACTGGGACCACCTGTACTGGTTTATGCCAGAGCCTTTGAAGTTCGATTTTGAGATCTTGATAGCGGCTGAGTTTTTCCTGTTGTTTTTCCTCAATGCAAGGAAATGGGTGCCACTTTGTCAAGGTGGGGGGCTTAACTGCTCCAAGGATGCTGAGAGCTGTACTGGCAGTTGTGTAACTACCAGCAGGTACAACCATGCCAGAGAGGTCTCAGCTGAGGAGTGGAACCAAGAGAATCTAACCCAGAGGTCCACAAACTTTTTAAACAGAGGGCCAGGTCACAGACCTTCAAACTGTTGGAGAGCCAGATTATGATTTGGAAAAAAAATGAATGAATTCCTATGGATTGTTGTAGGTTTTTTCGGGCTGTATGGCCATGTTCTAGAGGCATTTCTCCTGACGTTTCGCCTGCATCTATGGCAAGTATCCTCAGAGGTAGTGAGGTCTGTTGGAACTAGGAAAAAGGGTTTATATATCTGTGGAATGACCAGGGTGAGACAAAGGACTCTTCTCTGCTGGAGCTAGGTGTGGATGTTTCAACTGACCACCTTGATTAGCATTTGATTGCCTGGCAGTGCCTGGAGCAATCTTTTGTTGAGAGGTCCTTTGTCTCACCCTGGTCATTCCACAGATATATAAACCCCTTTTCCTAGTTCCAACAGACCTCACTACCTCTGAGGATGCTTGCCATAAATGCAGGCGAAACATCAGGAGAAATGCCTCTAGAACATGGCCATATAGCCCGAAAAAACCTACAACAATCCAGTGATTCCAGCCATGAAAGCCTTCGACAATCCCTATGGACACTGCACATATCTTATTTGTAGTGCAAAAAAACACTTAAAACAATACAATAATTAAAATGAAAAACAATTTTAACAAATATAAACGTATTAGTATTTTAATGGGAAGTATGGGCCTGCTTTTGGTGATGAGATAGGATTGTTGTTGTTGTTGTTGTTGTGAGCTTCCAAGTCGTTTCAGACTTAGGTTGACCCTGAGCGAGGGCCGGGTAAATGACCTTGGAGGACCGTATCCGGCCCCCGGATCTTAGTTTGAGGACCCCTGACCTAACCCATTAACACTATGGAGAAGCAAACCAAAACAAAGTCTATACTGGCTCGGTCGACGTCCAGGATAAAAAGGTGGATGCTGTTGATTCTGGACATCCATTGACAAGTGGGCTACAGAATCAAAATACAAATTAACCATCACAGAAGCGGCAGATATATACAATGCCGGAAAACCACACTATTATTATTATTATTATTATTATTATTATTATTATTATTATGAGGTGCCAGGTGCATCAGAAGGAAGGATCCTGGGAGGGAAGCCTAGGTAGAGTTGGACAACGAACGCTATGTGTGAAGCCAAGTGTTAATGGTTTTCCTTCTCTTTTCTCTTTCAGATACTGGGCATGGCTTTTTCCATGACTCTCTTCCAACAAATTCACAGGACTGGTAAAAAATATGATGCCTAAACCAATGCATTTTAAACACATCAGCACTTCTGTCTTGCCATTGGGGGAAAACCACCCTGAAAAAAAAGAGGATCAAGCGTTGTCCTACTTGGGCCTCCATCCCATCAATCCCTGGACTTATTTTTTGTTTCTTCTCATTCACCATTTTGCCAAAGAGGAGAAGAAAGCTACTGAAAAGAAATCACACCGATCCAGAGATCCACCTTTTAAACAAACCCTAGTATTATTTAAGGAATGGTTTTAAGTAGCCTGTGAATTCTATACAGACTTATCTGGGAGTAAGTCCCATTCAACTAAGTGAGACTTATTTTTCCAAGTTGATGTGCATAGGATTGCATTGATACGATATTAATCTGTGTTAGACTTATGAGGGTAACCTATGTTAACTTCTAGAAGGAGCTCTTTGACGCTTCTCTCACAGATCAACAAATTGCTTTTGCCCAACATGATGCATGGAGACTTGAAAAGAAAGCTACTCAGATGGAACTGCTTGGATTGAGTTTTGGGGGTGGAGAGAGGTTAACTTTTTCTATCTTAATGTGTATTTAGTAGCCTGATTTATAACTTTTTACTGTGTTCTTCCCTCTTTTTTCCTCATGCTTTTCTCCCAGTTCTACTCCGCAGTTTTTAAAGAATGCCATTTTTAGAGTTTGTTATTTAGAACTAGAACGAAAGATGTAGCAGTTTCTATTACAATTATCATAGTCTTTTCAGCCGAGCCCTGATGTGATACAAATAGACTCTGGGATGGACACCTGGAACTTTTTAGATATACAATTAAGACTGTAAGTGGACACCTTGAAATTGCAATATAGAAATGAAGCAAACATGCCTATGCCAGAATTGGCCGCTGCCTGCCGGGGAGTAGTTTGTGACCAACATTATGTGGAAAGGTCCTGAGTCCCTTGAAAGATCCTGAGAGCCTTCAAATGTACGTGCTACTTCTTTATTCTTGGTGTCTTACAACACTATTAGAACTGCATACATTTGATGCGGTGTGCATTAGTAATCGGGATTATCCCTCTGTTCCTTCCAAAATCCGGGACTGAGTGAAAGGTGGCTTATCAGTCCTTATAACTAACAGGCACTTCTGTGATGCTTAAAAGAGTGACCAAGCTTTGTTCTTCTGAGATACTTGTCACATAAATAATAAATGAATAAATGAATAATTCCTGTGAGCTCAATTTACCCACCCATCCCCTCACAGTTTGCCCACTGTGTCTCCTATTCATCCACCGCTGTCAATGAGGATAGCTTAAGCTCCATTTAATATATTTTCATTGTTCAATCGCCTAAAATTGCAGTGTTATAACAGAATGTTTTGCTCTCAGCAGAAATGCGCTGTTGCACTTTTGCTACAGTCATTGCTTTGAAGATTTATCCCTCCAATCAGTAGATTTTCCCAGAGCTTCAGGCCGAAAATAGTTTTGTCTAAAAGTGGCTGATTATAGCTTTTGCCAAGATCCTATTCACTGCTGGGAGAGGGTAAAACACCACTGGTACACTTCCATCTCTAGTTCAATGCATTTTTGGAGCACTTCATGGCCAATTAGTAACAGAAGGTCTCTCAACCTCCCAGGAAAATACTGCGAGATCATCACTGAATCAGTATTTTACGCCTTATGTGTGCCCTTGTGTCTTCCAAGACCTCAAATCCACAAGAGCCACAGAACACGGGGGTACTCACATTGAAAAAATATAGTGCTATTAACTGCCTTATTTCCATCCAAAACCTCAGTTTCTGAGTCTGGGTCAGGGACTAGGAACTAAATGCTTTTCCCTAAATTATAATAATAATAAAACTTTATTTATACACCATTACCATCTCCCCAAGGGACTCGGTGCGGCTTACATGAGGCCGAGCCCAAAGTACATCAACAGTAAAAGCAATAAGAAAACAATGTATTGTCGAAGGCTTTCATGTTCGGAATCACTGGGCTGTTGTAGGTTTTTTCGGGCCTCTAGACGATGGCCATATAGCCTGAAAAAACCTACAACAACCCAATAAGAAAACAATCAATACAACAGTTAAAATAAATCTCATAAACAAAAGTAAACAATAAACAGTAACAATAACAACAAGCATTTAAAATCTATGGCTGGGTCAAATGCAATAATTTAAAATTAAAAAAAAATTAAATTGCCAAACCCAGTATTCCTTAGGATGTAACTTTGGCAACTAAAGTGAAACAACAGCACTATAATTCTGTAATTTGAATTTACCTTCCCATTTGTGTGGGTAAATTGTGGAGTGCGCACTGCCTATAGGCTCCTCTCTTTACTTACCAAACTATAGGTGTGTTGACAGGTAAGCCATAGAATCCAATGTAGGTAGCTTTTTACGTCTTCAGAATCTATATAAATAAAAATGTAATGTTCGTTTGTGGGATTAACATAACTCAAAAACCACTGGACGAACTGACACCAAATTTGGACACAAGACACCTATCAAGCGAATAAAAAACACAGCAGAAGGGACTTAAAAAGCCAAAAAAATTACATTACAACGCATGTACAAAACCACATATATACACAAATATATGCACACATATACACATATAGACAGACTGGGCCACAGCAATGTGGGGCAGGGGACAGCTAGTGGCTTAATAAAATCCATTTGAGCAAGCCTAAGTTTACACCCTAGACCAGGGGTCCTCAAACTAAGGCCAGATACGGCCCTCCAAGGTCATTTACCCGGCCCTCGCTCAGGATCAACATAAGTCTGAAATGACTTGAAAGCACACAACAACAACAATCCTATTTCATCAGCCAAAAGCAGGCCCACACTTCCCATTGAAATACTAATAAGTTTATATTTGTTAAAATTGTTCTTCATTTTAATTATTGTATTGTTTTAAAGTGGTTTTTGCACTACAGATAAGATATGTGCAGTGTGCATAGGAATTCATTCATGCTTTTTTCAAATTATAATCCGGCCCTCCAACAGTTTGAGAGACTGCGACCTGGCCCTCTGTTTAAAAAGTTTGAGGACCCCTGTCCTAGACAAAGCTTCAAATGTGAAGGAAAAAAATCCCCGTCGGCAGGGATTCACCATTATTTATATTATATAAGCCACTGTTCCTTGGTTGATTCCATTCTTGAGATGATTCTCAGTATTATCTTTTCAATTGCTTGCATGTCTTTTTGTTTAGAAAAATAATGATTCTTGTAAAATCAATATATAACTTTAAAAAAGGACAAACATTTTATATAAATCCGTGCTAGCTAATGCCAATATTTAAAAATTGGTCAGTCATATTTAGTCACATCTCCGGGAATGCAGCAGTTTAGCATCTACATGATGCAAAAGTGAGTATTAAGAGCAGTCTTGATTAGAAAGTGCCATAGCTAAAGCATGCCTGCCCATCACTGACACTCTTGTAGCCTCAGGCAGAGAAGGTCCTCAGAGGAAGGCCTCTAATGATGATCCCAAGCTGTGAGTCAGCTCATGATGGGAGAAACATCTCTGCAAATATTGGGGTCATGAGCCATGTAAAACTTTCAACACATACCATAGACATGAGCCTGGAAGCTGACATCTGATAATGCTACCAGCCTGGAAGCTGACATCAGATAATGCTACCATCCAAGTAAGAAGCGAGGTCATATGATCAGACTGGTAGTTGATTTAGCCATTGCATCAAGTGCTAGCTGCATTACTGAACCATTCTTTAAAGCCAGATCCACATATAGTGGCACCCCCGGTGGCACAGTGGGTTAAACCGCTGAGCTGCTGTACTTGCTAAAAGATCACCAGTTCGAATCTGGGGAACGGGATGAGCTCCCGCTGTTAGCCCTAGCTTCTACCAACCTAGCACTTCAAAAACATGCAAATGTGAGTAGATCAATAGGTACAGCTCCAGCGGGAAGATAACAGTACTCCATGTAGACATGCAGCCACATGACCTTGGAAGTGTCTATGGACAATGCTGGCTCTTCAGCTTAGAAATGAAGATGACCACCAACCCCGAGTCGGACACAACTGGACTTAATATCAGGGAAAACTTTTACCAACCTACCACATATCGTACATGGCAGTAATTTATGCTAGGGATTGCCAGTGTAGGCAGCTAACCTATCTCTGTTCAAAATTAATGTTTCAGGACCACAAAGCTGGTATGACACTCCTCAGGATGGAAGGCACCTTTGCCTCAAGTGGCAGTAATGGATCCAATATTGGCCCCAAGCTATGTACCCACTCATTCAGGAAGAATGCAACCCTTTCTAGAACTGCTTGAACACCACTTACCCCATCAGAAGGAGAGTACCCTGGTCATGTTTGGATTCAGCCTCAAGTTTTGGCCACCAATCGTTGTGGCCAAACATAAGTTCAGTACATCCCATGCTTCACTGGCTGAAGACGAAAATGAGAAAGAGAGCTGTGTGCCACCAAGATCATAGAAGAATAGTTAGAAGAAACTACAAGGGCCACCCAGTCCAACTCTCTGTCATGCATGTACACAAAATCAAAACACCTCCAACAGACACCACCACACTTTGAGGTAGTATATTCCACTACTAAACAGCTCTCACAATCAGGAAGGTCTTCCTAATGTTTAGGTGGAATCTCTTCCTCTCTTCCAATGCTCCATGTCCTAGTCTGTAGAACAACATAAATCAAGCTTGCCTCCACCTCAACGTGACATTCTTTCAAGTATTTAAACATGTCTATCATGTCCTCTCTCAACCTTCTTTCCTCCAAACTAAACATAACCAGATCCCTAAGCTGCTCCTCATAGGATTTCCAAACCTTTGATAATTTTGGATGTCCTCCTCTGGACACATTCCAGCTTGTCAATATTCTTCTTGAATTTTAGTGCCCAGAACTGGACACAGTATTCCAAGTGAGGTCTGACCAAATCAGAATAAGAGTGGCATGCTTACCTCAACCAAGACACTATACTTCTATTGATGCAGCATTTGCTTTGTTAGCTTCCGTATAGAAGATGGAAGCTGTCTCCACTCAATGTTTCATGGGACCTTATTCCAGGGCCAAGTCAGAGTGTTGAATTCTGGATGGATTGACCATAGGATGATTTTTACCGTTAGCTCCCTGGCAACGTCATAGGAGGATAGGAGTCCTTACTGCCAGCCCTTGGACCACTGTTGAGGGAGGATGGAGTCCTGTTTGGCGGTGCCAGTGCCACTGGATGGCCACCTTGTAGGCCTTTTTTTGTTCCCATCATAGCAGCAACCAGCGTAGCAGGCTGGTGGCCATCTCATGTTGTCCAGATGTTGACCAGGGTGCCTTAGCAATGCAGGATAGAAGAGCGAGAGGGGAGTACCCCTATGTTTTCTCCGATTACTCTTGTCCCCAAACAAGGTCACTCCAGGCAATGAGTGATGGCTAGAAGACATGTTGCACCCACTCGTTACCGACAAAAACGGGAGGGGGTTGGTTCGTGCCATCTGAGTCTGGGGAATACAGTATGGCTGTGTAAACAGTTCTGTCTCAGAATCAACCCAAATGTTTACATGGGCCATATATGACACTTAAACCTACATCCTGAAATCAGTGCAGTACTGAAAATAACCTAGACCCATTTGTATGCTTCTCATTTACTGCAAACCTTACAGGGAATGTCCAAATTTGTGGTTTCAAGGGAGTATTGTAAATCCCTCATGAAATATTTACACAGCTGAGAAGTAATATTGGACCATCCCTTGAGCATCACTCAATTGCTTTGCTCCTATATAATTACCCCAGGGATGCTTGCTATAAAAACAAGCACATTTCTCCTTATTTCTTGAGCTATTCTTGACACATTTTTCATCCACATTCTAAATTTTCAGCATAGACCTAAACTTAACCTTGTTGCAAATGTCCAAGTACAGAGACAGATTTCACATACTACCTCACCATAGTGGCTCAACAGAGTAAGAAAGAAGCAATGGAGTGACTCCTTGCCGCACGAGCCTTTGGCTTCTCAGCTGTCTTTTGTGTTTCCCCTTCTGTCTTCCCTTGCCTGGGTTCTCAGCATGTTTAGATGTACTATGTATATCTGTAGCTGTGTTCGGTTCTTCATAAAATATTATTTGGTGAAATAGAATAGCCGAAGAATGGCAGGTATATACCACAACCTAGACATAAGAGCTAATCTTTCTTTCCAGTATAGCTGCAGTGATGGGCGTTCCCCTCAAATGAGCTCCCGATTCATATTCCATTTTCAAGCTACATAAGGGTTGCTTACAAATTTCTCCTCATTTACTTTTGAATTCTTTCACCAATACAATAAGGGACCATACATGAGAGAAGCCCTCTATGATATGTTCAGGATTACAGTAGATGAATAGACAGGATTTCTGTCAGGAAGCAAAAGTTGCTGCTACGTGTAGGAGGTTGCTTCTTCAGTTTTGTTTTTTTGTTCTGGAAGAGGCGGAAAGAGAGGCCATGAACGCTTTCCATTTTTGTTTTTGTTTTTCTTCTTAAATTTTATGTCACATCGCTACCTCTTCTCATTTTTGCCAGATTTAATTTTCGTTCAGTACAATTAAACCAGAGAATCCCATTCCTTGCAAAAGACACCTTTTAAAAATAGTTAATTTAGAAAGAGAGAAAATTGGGAACAGCTACATTATATATCTAAAAGTTGGTCTCTGATTAACCTCATCACACTGGCCGCTAGAATTACGATGTGTCTTGGCAAATCCGGCAAATGTTCGTCAGTCATCAGTTGACATCAGATTATAAAGACAGTCATTCAACCGAGAGCGAATAGCGATACTTGCTTTCATTAATCATAAGCCAAATGTGATGTTATTAATTACTCAAATGTTGTATTTCATTATTCTATTTTCACTTGACTTAGCCAAAGGTTTGTTGACCGAAATAAAGGCTACTGATGTCAACTGATGCAAATGTTGTCGGAGGCATGGGGTATTTGTCACCCCACGGCTCTCGGGAAGCTGATCCCATGGGGGAAACGTAGACAGCGTGGCTTCCTCCTGCGCAACATGTTAAGCCTCCCATGTTCCCGCTGCGGCGGCATACATCAGTTGAGCTCTAGTTGATCCACAGAGCCCTGCTGGAAGTTCCTCTGTGTCATGAGACTCCGTGGATCAACTAGGGCTCAGCTGATGTATGCTGCCAAAAAAAGCCCTATCTGATGAGGGAGTAAGTAAAAGTAGATCACAATATGTTCCCACATTACTTGATTCAGCTTTATTTCTATGTATTTGTTATTGCAGGCTAATTACAGCAGGGCTAGATGGCATGTTTTCAGTGACGGCCTACAACAGACTTGAAATTAGCACTTGTCTATAGCATGCTTCAATTCTTTTTGCTTTGAGGCAGAGCCTGAGATAGGGATAGTACGAGATTTGAATGAAAAGTAATGCCTCCACCTTCGTAACTCAACAGATGGCAGTACTAGTATGCAGCAGGTACTGGCTTATTCAGTAGACTCTCCTCTACAGTTCCATTTTGGCGGGAAGCCTTAGCATTGAACGGTTGTGTTGTTAAAGTGTGAAGTATTGAACCCTGCACAGACGGTCAGTCAATGCAACTTAAGCAACGTGCAGTCAATTAATTCTTGACAGCACAAGGTGTCACCCCAAAGGAGATTAATCAGAGAATGCAAGCTGTTTATGGCGACTGTGTTGATATGAGTACTGTGTGTCGTTGGGTGAGTAAGTTTGAAGATGTTGAGGTGGGAACATCTGACTTGCGTGACAAACAAGGAGTAGGATGCCCTGTGACAGCAACTACCAAATTTCACAAGCAAAACGTTGACAAATTGATTCAGAACGATCGTCGTATTACTCAGAAATTTCAAGCATAATCAGCATTTCACAAGAATATGCGGGTCACATTATTGCTTTGTTTGGCTATCAGAAGATCTGTGCACGATGGGTAACCAGGATGCTGATGCCTGAACTGAAAGCGCACAGACTTGAAATTTGCCAGGAACTGTGACGGCTTCAGAAAACTTGTTCATCATTGGCAGAAATGTATCCAATTGTCTGGTGATTATGTGGAAAAGTGAATAGTGGTAGTTAAAGAGCACATTCTAAGGATTACTTCTGTGTTTGATTTATTAAAATATTCCCATCCAAACCCAAGTAATGAAGGTGGAGGTATTACTTTTCATTCAACCCTCGTATGCTTATGGGCTGCTATAACCACTAACAGAATAGTCTGCTGATCAACATGTTGTGAACACATTGCACTCTTCTATTCCCCTCCTTCTTCAGACCAGAAGCAATTATCTCACCACCCAAGGCTTCGGCAAAGAAGTACTCAGTGACACACATATCATTATTGTTTCTTTTCAGAACTCTTCTGGTCAAAGGATCAATGAGCCTTTCAGGTGTATTTATTTTCAAGGAGAAGAGGGATTTATAATGAGGTTGCTGCTGGTGGAAATCCCATGTTCTTTGTCATTCATATCCAATTTCAACTTTATATGGTTGAAGTCAGTGTTATTTACCTCCCAGTAGTGCCAATTTGTGGATCATGTGTTCCAAATGACCTGTCAAAGGAGTCATTCACATGTTTTCTGTGAGCCAGCTTTTCATCAGAGGAAAACAAGAAGCAATATATGTCAACAGTCTATCATATATATGAATATGAATATGAGAGAGAGAGATCATGCATAATTGATGTGTGTGTTGATACATTGGATCATAACCATTTTCTGTGATTATTGATGTTTGGCATTTTGTTGTTTTTTAAGGGAAAGAAATGTACATGTTAATGTGAAGATAGAAAAAGTCTGATGTGTTGACAACCAACAGCAGCTCCACCCATTGTAAACATCAGTAGACCTCTGAATAGACTGGCGATGTGAGTCAGGGAATCCTAGTCCCTTTATAAGCAGAATTGTCCAGTAAATTGTAGTGCTGCTCAGTACTTTGGTCCTTATGGTATCCTTTAACTACCAATGCCTGGACAATGCCATGGTTTTTACATTGCACTTGTATGTCAAGTGGCACATCTCACTTTGTTGATGTAATGAATCAAAACTCTAGTTTTAGGTGTGCTGTGTTGGCCTACCAACAAGGGCCTATGTGGCAAGAATATATTTTTCCATATAAGAAAATCTCGGAATACATCTATGCTAAAAAAAATAAGTGTAAGAGGTTATTACAGATATGTCAGAGCTATTTTCCCTGATGGAGTTATTGCTGTATAGAAGAAATTCTATACGGAAGGCGGTTTGGCTATGCATTTCAAGTGATTCAACCCAGAAAAAATATTTTATCATCTCACTAAGAGTTAGTCTTTGAATCATATATAGCAGGCTGTCTCAAATCCTTATTTTTGTAGACAAAGCACAAAGTACATTTTAAGAATCTAGAGCACATAGATATTTCCTTAACATTTCTGCGTTTTCAGCACAGTATTAAATGGTTATCATCAAATCCAGACTATGTTACCAAGAAAGAAAATAGGAAATGGCCATTGTTACCTTTAGATGTGATAATTAATTATACCTGCCCATATGGGTAATTGATTTCATAGGGGAGAAACAAGGTAGGGGAGTTCACATAGAGGAGTTGTCTATGCACATCCCATTGATAGTAATATCCTTGCATTGTTGTCTTCCTCACCAATAGGGAGAGGGAAGATGGGAGGGGAAATAGCTCTACTTTATATAAGAAGGTATTGGACTGTACTTCTATACTATCAAGTTGGTACATAAACCAAGAAGCAATACTGTCCTTAAGCTGAACAAAGCCAGCTATGTTAAGGTGGGGAAATAATTATACTCTCTGGTATATATCTTATCATACTAATTACTCTATAGCTGTTTGGTAAAAGGTATATGGACTCAGTTTATTTTCAGATTGTACATTTTTGTTTTGCATTGGACGTGTGGTGCGTGGCTGGGTGGCTGTGCATTCCCCTCATTAAAGAAGCACCCAATATTGTTTTGATTATTAAATTACACAATTTTTAGCATGTTTTTAAATAAAATCTGATATTACGTAAATATTTTGAGCATATACAAATGTTGATTTATGTGGCATTTCGCATTCCCATACATATATACAATCTAAGTTTAGTTAACATATCAAGCTTTCCAACTGGTTTATTTTTAAACAGTTGTTAAGACTAAGGAAGGAGCCAGCAGTGGGTTAAAGCACTGAGCTGCTGAGCTTGTTGACTGAAAGGTTACAGGTTCGAATCCAGGGAGCAGCGTGAGCTTCCGCTGTCAGCCCCAGCTTCTGCCAACCTTGAAGTTCGAAAACATGAAAATGTGAGTAGATTAATAGGTACTGCTCCGGCAGGAAGGCAACAGTGCTCCATGCAGTCATGCCGGCCACATGACCTTGGAGGTGTCTACGGACAACGCCGGCTCTTCGGCTTAGAAATGGAGATGAGCACCACACCTCAGAGTTGGACACGACTGGACTTAATGTCAGGGGAAAATAATAAATCATAATAAACCTTTATTTATACCCCGCTACCATCTCTCGAAGCCCCCGGTGGCGCAGTGGGTTAAAGCACTGAGCTGCTGAGCTTTTTGATCGAAAGGTCGCAGGTTCGATTCCAGGGAGCGGCGTGAGCTTCCGCTGTCAGCCCTAGCTTCTGCCAACCTAGCAGTTTGAAAACATGCAAATGTGAGTAGATCAATAGGTACCGCTCCGGCGGGAAGGTAACGGCGCTCCATGCAGTCATGCCGGCCACATGACCTTGGAGGTGTCTACGGATAACGTCGGCTCTTCGGCTTAGAAATGGAGATGAGCACCACACCCCAGAGTCAGACATGACTGGACTTAATGTCAGGGGACTACCTTTACCTTTTACCATCTCCCGAAGGACTCGGTGCGGCTTACAAGAGACCGAGCCCAAATACATCAGTAAAACACAACAACAGTACAATAATAAAAAACTCATAAACAAAGCAAAAAACATAAACAATAACACCACGGTGCATTAAAACCTGTGGCAGGGCCAAATGTAGTACTTAAAATCTTTAAAAATGTTGGGCATGATCAGGTAAAATAGGCTAGATATTTTAGGGATAGGTGGAGCGTGCAGGCAATTCTAGATCTCTAGTAAAGTGCATTTGGGACATATTGCTTGGAGTTTCCTTATTCTGGGAAGGCACACTGGGACAACCACGTTTTCAAGCTCCTTCTAAAGACTGTCAACGTTGGGGCATGCCTGATGTCCTTGGGGAGTGAGTTGCAGAGTTGAGGGGCCACCATCGAGAAAGCCCTGTGCTTCGTCCCCCACCAATCACGCTTGCGATGCAGGTGGGATCGCGAGCAGGACCTCTCCAGATGATCAAAGAGCTTGTGTGGGTTCATATACAGAGATGCGTTAACGCAGGTAGGCGGGTCCCAAACCATTTAGGGCTTTGTAGGTAAGTACCTGCACCTTGAATTGGAACCGGAAAATGAACGGCAACCCAACAGGAGGGTTGACCTCTCCCTGTAAGGAGCACCAGTTAGCCTGGCCGCCGCCCGCTGGACCAATTGAAATTTCCGGGACGTTTTCAAGGGCAGCCCCATGTAGAGTGCATTACAGTAGTCCAATCTGGAGGTGACTTAGGCATGGATCACCCTGGCCAGATCCGTCTTTACGAGGTACAGTCGCACTTGGCGCACGAGTCTTAGTTGAGCAAAGACCCTCCCGGCCAACGCCTGAGCTTCAAGCATAAGTGAAGAGTCCAGGAGGACACCCAAAGTGCGGACCTGTAACTTCAGGGGGAGTGCCCATCTCAAGTCCTCCCTCCATGATGACGTCCTCTTTTTATTTACCAACGGGCAAGGGGGGTACCCATCACATGTTAAATTGGACGATTTTACACGTTTCTATGCAGGGAATTGAAAAAGATGCCAATTCCCAATCGATTTGGGAATCATGGGGGAAACCCTCACTTTAGAACCAGCAAAATACCCGGAACACACAGTTCAAGCTTGCATCATGTGATGGGCTCCATGGGTTGCTGATTCTTAAATATGTAGAAATTCTGATTTTATTGTGTGTGATGAAGTCCTAAATGATGGATTAGTGAAAATGGATTTGAGTATTAAATGTGTTTGGATATTTGGCTAGGAAGGATGAGCACAGTTTGAAATGTTTGTTTTATGAGTGGTTGCTGAGCTCTTGGCATACAACAAAAGCACAGAATCCAAATCTGCCTATATGGGTCTGGTTAGCAAGCAAGATTCCAGGTTTAGAAACTGTAGGTTTTCACACTTCCTTAATTTACACATACTGTGGATTTTAGAATAAAGATTCCTGCCTGTCAACCAGAATACTGAAGAAAAGACAAAATAGAGATAATAATAATAGAATCATAGAATCAAAGAGTTGGAAGAGACCTCATGGGCCATCCAGTCCAACCCCCTGCCAAGAAGCAGGAATATTGTATTCAAATCACCCCTGACAGATGCCATCCAGCCTCTGTTTAAAAGCTTCCAAAAAAGGAGCTTCCACCACACTCCAGGGCAGAGAGTTCCACTGCTGAACGGCTCTCACAGTCAGGAAGTTCTTCCTCATGTTCAGATGGAATCTCCTTTCTTGTTGCTTGAAGCCATTGTTCCGCATCCTAGTCCCCAGGGAAGCAGAAAACAAGCTTGCTCCTTCCTCCCTGTGGCTTCCTCTCACATATTTATACATGGCTATCATATCTTCTCTCAGCCTTCTGTTCTTCAAGCTAAACATGCCCAGCTCCTTACGCCACTCCTCATAGGGTTTGTTCTCCAGACCCTTGATCATTTTAGTCGCCCTCCTCGGGACACATTCCAGCTTGTCAATATCTCTCTTGAATTGTGGTGCCAATAATAATAATAATAATAATAATAATAATAATAATCTTTATTTATACCCCGCCACCATCTCCCCAAAGGAGACTCGGGGCGGCTTACATGAGGCCATGCCCATCAATACAGAAACACAATATAACACAAAAACACAACAGAAAATCAGGAAAAAAATAACATAAAATACAAAATGTAAATATACAGCACAACAATATAAAGTCTGAACATTAAACCACTAATAATGAACACAATCGACAGGGCCAGTTCAAAGATTAAAAATTTTAAAACACTGGGAGATAGGACAGTGTAAAATATCAGGAAGAGGATCCGGGGGATAAGGTAAGAGTTCATTGCACAAACCAGAGAATAAAGTGCTTCTGAGGACATTTTATGCAGAGTTTGGTCAGGGATTATCATACATTCAGTTACTGAAGGCACATTGGAACAGGCAAGTTTTCAGACTCCTCCTAAAGATTTCCAGGGTGGGGTCTTGCCTAATATCTCTGCGGAGTGAATTTCAGAGCCAAGGGGCCACCACCGAGAAGGCCCTCTTGTCCCCACAAGTCGCGCCTGCGATGAAGACGGGAACGAGAGAAGGGCCTCTCCGGAAGATCAAAGAGGTCGTGTGGGTTCGTAGATGGAAATGCGGTCGTGCAGGTAGGCGGGTCTCAAACCATTTAGGGCTTTGTAGGTCAAATCCTGCACCTTGAATTGGGCCCGGAAAATAAATGGCAGCTAGTGGAGCTCCTTAAACAGGGGAGTTGACCACTCCCTGTAGCTCGCACCAGTTAGTAGTCTGGCTGCCGCTCGTTGGACCAATTGGAATTTCCATGCCGTCTTCAAGGGCAGCCCCACGTAGAGCGCATTGCAATAGTCCAATCTAGAGGTAACAAAGGCGTGGACCACCGTGGCCAAATCCAACTTCACAAGGTACAGTCACAGCTGGAGCACGAGCTTCAATTGTGCCAAGGCCCTCCCAGCCACCGCCGATGCCTGAGCTTCAAGCGTTAGCACTGAATCTAGGAGGACACCCAAGCTGCGGACCTGTGACTTCAGATAACATTGCTCTTGTAATACATCACTCTAAGATGCTATCTTCTCCAAATGACACCAGTGAGGTGTTCCAAGACTACTATGCCATTTAATTACTACTTTGGGTAGTACTAAGTCTACACCTCGTATTAACAAAACAGAGGCTTTTAGGGCTGTTTGGATGCCCTCCAACTTATGCAGCTAGAAATGAACCAATGTTACAAAGAACAAATTATTATTATTATTATTATTATTATTATTATTATTAACTTTATTTGTACCCCGCGAGCATCTCCTGAAGGACTCGATGCGGCTTACACAGGCCGGAGCCACAACACACAATACAATAGAAACATAACAAATAATAACAAAGCAAATCAGCATCAAAAGCGAAACAAATCAAAAATTAGCAAAACAGCAATAACAATACATCAAGACATATTAAAAACTGGTTCGGCCGGCGAGAGGGGTACATGGTTAAAAGTGCTGAAAAAAGGCAGGAGGGCATAGGAATTAAAGTACGGTGTGCAGCAGTATTAATTGTGCTAAAGTGCTACTAGGACTTGGGATGGGGATTCTTAATCCGGGAAGGCACAACGGAACAGCCAGGTTTTCAGATTCCTTCTGAAAACTGCCAGTGTGGGGGACTGTCGGAGATCCTTTGGAAGGGCGTTCCAAAGTCGGGGGGCCGCCACGGAGAAGGCCCTGTCCCGTGTCCCCACCAAGCGCGCCTGCGACGCGGGTGGGATCACGAGCAGGGCCTCCCCAGATGATCGAAGCGAGCGTGTGGGTTTGTAGATGGAGATACGGTCACGCAGGTAGGGTGGTCCCAAACCGTTCAGGGCTTTGTAGGTGAGCACCTGCACCTTGAATTGGGCTCGGAAGATGAATGGCAGCCAGTGGAGCTCCTTAAACAGAGGGGTAGACCTCTCTTGATAATGAGCTCCGGTTAGCACCCTGGCTGCTGCACGCTGAACCAGTTGCAGTTTCCGAGCCGTCTTCGAAGGTAGCCCCACGTAGAGCGCATTGCAGCAATCCATTCTAGAGGTGACCAAGGCGTGGACCACCCCGGCCAGATCAGCCTTCACGAGGTATGGTCGCAGTTGGCGCACGAGTCTCAGTTGCGCAAAGGCCCTCCCGGATACCGCCGACACCTGAGCCTCAAGTGTAAGCGAAGAATCCAAGAGGACACCCAAACTGCGGACCTGAGGCTTCAGGGGGAGTGTAACCCCGTCCAACACAGGTGACCACCCTATACCCCGGTCCGGCTTACGATCGACCAGGAGGACCTCTGTCTTGTCAGGATTGATCTTCAGCTTGTTCTTCCTCATCCAGATCGACACAGCGGCCAGGCACTCGTCTAGCACCTGAGAAGCCTCCTTGGAATTAGGTGGAAAGGAGTAGTAGAGTTGTGTGTCATCTGCGTAGAGATGGCACCCAACTCCAAAACTCCGGATGACCTCTCCCAGCGGTTTCATGTAGATGTTAAAAAGCATGGGAGACAGAATAGAGCCTTGCGGGACCCCACAGGACAAAGGCCAGGGGTCAGAGCAGGCGTCTCCCAGCTTCACCATCTGAGTTCGTCCCTCCAGGAAGGACTGGAGCCACGACAGAACCGTGCCCCCAAGGCCCATCCCGGAGAGACGACCCAGAAGGATACCATGATCGATGGTATCGAAAGCCGCTGAGATGTCCAAGAGAACCAGCAGGGTCACACTCCCCCTGTCCAGCTCTCTGCGGAGGTCATCCACCAAGGCGACCAAGGCTGTCTCGGTGCCATGACCAGGCCTGAAACCAGACTGTGACTGATCTAGGTAATTGGTGTCGTCAAGGAAACCCTGGAGCTGGGAGGCGACCACCCTCTCCAGCACCTTACCCAAAAGGGGGAGGTTGGAGATTGGTCTGTAGTTATTCAGCACCGTGGAGTCAAGGGAAGCTTTTTTGATGAGTGGGCGAACCACAGCCTGCTTCAAATTAGATGGGAAAATTCCTTGCTCCAACGATGCATTGATAATCGGTACAAACCAGTCAAGCAACCCCCCTCTGGCTGATTTAATGAGCCAAGATGGGCATGGGTCTAGAGATGAGGTGGTCGCTCTCACAGCCCCAACAATCTCCTCTACAGTTTCAGGAAGAACAAGCCTAAAAGAATCCCACAAGATTGGACAAGCAGGTGCCTCCGTCACCTCTCCTGGCACTGCGATGAAATTGGAGTCGAGCTCAAGACGTATCTGGGCGACTTTACCTGCAAAATGGTGTGCGAAATCGCGACACCGAGCTGCAGGGTCGTCAGGGACCTCCTCCACCACAGGAGGGTGGAGAAGCTCTCCCACGACCCGAAACAGCTCCGATGATCTATTTGCTGCAGATGCAATACGGGCGGTCGTGAATGATTTCCTGGCCACCCGTATAGCCACGGAGTATGCCTTAAGAGAGGCTTTAGCCCGTGCTCGATCAGATACATCTCGAGATTTCCTCCATTTGCGCTCTAGCCCCCTTCTCGTATGCTTCATCACAGCCAGCTCCTCGGTGAACCAAGGAGATGGCCTGTCACGACGCAACGAGATGGGGCGTTCAGGTGCGATCGTATCTAACGCCCTGGCCATCTCCCCATTATAGAGAGTTACCAAGGCGTCGACAGAATCGCCAGGCTCCAAGGCAGGAAGAACCCTAAGATTCCTCAGGAATCCACAAAGCCCAACTAAATCAAGAAAACTGTTCAGCCACAAGCCATATTGACCTTTTCTCATAACTGTGTATCTCCAGTTATGTACATATTAATTTGCTTGTAAAAACAATATCACACAATTTCACTGTAATAGTATTGAAGACAATTAATGTTAATGATAAAATATAAAATTATTAAAACATTATTAATTATTATTAATATTATTAATTAAACCCTTTAAAATCAATCAATTAAAAACTGTTAAATGTTAACCCTTTTTGGTCTTATCTTTTCATGTTATAAACTTTATTATGTTTCCTATTATTAACAAAGACCAGTTATTGCCGCAGTAATAAAATAACTTTATTTTTGTACCCTGCTTCCATCTCCCCAAAGGGACTCGTGGCAGCTTACATGGGGACGAGCCCAAACAGCATAATTAAAATATGCTGTACTGTATATCAAAAGCATCATGGTTCAATCACATTATCTTATCTATACAGAGCTTAGTTAACCATATCCAATTATGCTTATCTATACAAAGATAAGAAAGTTAATGAAAAATCCCCAGTATTGTGACTACACAAGCATGTTTTACCGTGTATGTTAATGACACATCAGTAGCAATTTTATTAGATTTCCATTAATCCAGAATTGATTTTTATATTCATGTTTTATTACACATAAATCATGTCCAGAATGTGATTTTGCACACCCTACCACCCTTGTTCCAACTTTGAGCTTGAGAGAGATGAAAACAATTTATTGTCGAAGGCTTTCATGGCCGGAATCACTGGGTTGTTATAGGTTTTTCGGGCTATATGGCCATGGTCTAGAGGCCTCTAGACCATGGCCATATACCTTAAAAAAAACCTACAACAACCCATGAAAACAATTGTAAGAATGTTGGTAAAAGGCCTTTTCTCATTGACCTGTCAACCAAAAAGACATGACTATTAACAATAAATACATCTACCCAAGAAAGGTTCAACAATCAATCAAACATAATTTGGTCATATAATGGCAAAATGTGTAGGATCAAGACAGTACCATTGATAGAGGAGAGAGGATAATTTTCAGATCAACCATCCAGCTGCCAAACAATTGCCATTTATTTATCATGTTATAATGTATTTTACAACACAAAGTTAAAAACTTGGCATTGTGCTAAATGTCCTTTGACCAGAAACTGGCCACTTGGAATTGCTGGTGTTGCTCTAAGAAGGTCCTTCATTGTGTATGTGGCAGGGCTCAGGTTGCTTTGGAGTAGGTGGTCTGTGGTTTGTTCTTCTCCACACTCGCATTGTTGTGGACTCCACTTTGTAGCCCCATTTGTTAAGGTTAGCTTTGCATCTCATGGTGCCAGAGCGTAGCCTGTTCAGCACCTTCCAGGTTGCCCAATCTTCTGTGTCTCCAGGGGGCAGCCTCTCATCTGGTCATCCACTGATTGAGGTTCTGGGTTTTCACCTGCCACTTTTGGACTCTCACTTGCTGAGGTGTTCCTGTGAGTATCAACATTATGCTAAGGATGTTTAGAGAACTGAGCTTTGAGAGAAGCAATAAATACAGAGTATGGTTTACAAAGGTAATAACTGTGGTGCTGATTACCTTACACAGCTTGTGATAGCACCAATGGGAGGAATTGTTGGCCTAAAATGAAAATTAAAAATTTAGATTTATGCTGATCTGTTTCAGCAAGTCTGATCTACTTCAGCTTTACAAGAGTTGATATCTCCCCATGGCCTGTATGGTTCGCTTAACTCTGTAAATCATGCTATGCTAGAAATGCTGTAACTGCAATATGATGTGCCCAGTGCCAACAACCAGACATTATACTCGTACTTACATACAGTATGTCATGCCCCAGCCCTGGAATAGCTTTTCACCCAGACACCACGCAGGGACGAAGGAATCCACTAAGTAAAGTAAATCCACTAAGTAACAAATCACACCTAAAAACTGTCAGGCCATCAAATGCTAATTGAAACATTCACACCTAGCTCCAACAGATAAGAGTTTTTTCTCCCATCCTGGACCTTCCACAGATATATAAACTGAATTTTCCTAGTTTCCAACAAACCTCACAACCTCTGAGGATGCTTGCCACAGATGCAGGCAAAATGTCAGGAGAGAATGCTTCTAGAACAGTGGTTCTCAACCTTCCTAATGCCGTGACTCCTTAATACAGTCCCTCATGTTGTGGTGACCCCCAACCATAATATTGTTTTTGTTGCTACTTCATAACAGTCATTTTACTACTGATATAAATCATAATGTAAATATCTGATATGCAGGATGCATTTTCATTCACTGGACCAAACTGGGCACAAATACCCAATACACCCAAATGTGAATGCTAGTGGGGTTGGGAGAGGATTGATTTTGTAATTTGGGAGTTGTAGTTGCTGGGATTTATAGTTCACTTCTAATCAAAGAGCATTCTGAACTCTACCAGCGATTGATTTGAACCAAACTTGGCTCCCATGACCAATGGAAAACACTGGAAGGGTTTGATGGGCATTGACCTTGAGTTTGGGAGTTGTAGTTTACCAATATCCAGGGAGCACTGTGGACTCATGCAATGGTGGATCTGGACCAAACTTGGCATGAATACTCAATATGCCCAAATGTGAACACTGGTGGAGTCTGGGGAAAATAGATCTTGACATTTGGGAGTAGTAGTTGCTGGAATTTATAGTTCATTACAATCAAAGAACATTCTGAACTCCATCAACGATAGAATTGGCTCAAACTTCCCACATGGAATCCCCATCACCATCAGAAAATACTGTGTTTTCTTATGGTCTTTGGCGACCCCTCTGAAACCCCCTCGCGACCCCCTCAGGGGTCCCGACCCCCAGGTTGAGAAACACTGTTCTAGAACATGGCCATACAGCCCAAAAAACCTACAACAACCCAGTGATTCCAGCCATGAAAACCTTCAACAATCCACTAAGTAAAGTTTCCATACACTTGATTGAAATTATATCCAAAACATGTTTTAGGAACCTCAGATAGTCATGTCTGTAGGGTGGTCCATGCCTTAGTCACCTCCAGATTGGACTACTGTAATGCACTCTACGTGGGGCTGCCCTTGAAAACAGCCCCGAAATTTCAATTGGTCCAGCGGGCAGCGGCCAGGTTGTTAACTGGTGCTCCTTACTGGGAGAGGTCAACCCTCCTGTTCAAGGAGCTCCATTGGCTGCCGTTCATTTTCTGGTCCCAATTCAAGGTGCAGGTGCTTACCTACAAAGCCCTAAACAGTTTGGGACCCACCTACCTGCGTGACCGCATCTCTGTATACGAACCCACATGATCTCTTTGATCATTTCGAGAGGCCCTGCTCGTGATCCCACCTGCATTGCAAGCGCGATTGATGGGGACGAGGGACAGGGCCTTCTCGGTGGTGGCCCCTCGATTCTGGAACTCACTCCCCAAGGACATCAGGCATGCCCCAATGTTGGCAGTCTTTAGAAGGAGCTTGAAAACATGGTTGTTCCAGTGTGCCTTCCCAGAATAAGGAAACTCCAAGCAATATGTCCCAAATGCACTTTACTAGAGATCTAGAACTGCCTGCACACTCCACCTATCCCTAAAATATCTATCCTATTTCACCTGATCATGCCCAGCACTTTTAAAGATTTTAATTATTACATTTGGCCCTGCCACAGGTTTTAATGCACCGCAGTTTTATTGTTAATATTTTGGCTTGCTTATGAGTTTGTTGTTATTGTATGGTTGTTGTTGTGCTATACTGATGTATTTGGGCTCGGCCTCTTGTAAGCTGCACTGAGTCCTTTGGGAGATGGTAGCGGGGTATAAATAAAGGATTATTATTATTATTATTATTATTATTATTATTATTAATGGGTTAGGCTGGGAATCCTTATCAACTTTTCAGATGACACAAAGGAGGGGTAGCCAACACATGGAAAAGCAGGAACAGAATTCAAAAGGACCTTGACATATTGGGCTGAAACTAATAGAATGAAATTTGACAGGTAAAACTGCAAAATTATACATTTATATCACAAAAAACAAATGTACGAGTATAGGATGGGGGGGGGGGGTGTACTCAGAGGTGGCCCTAGGTAATTTTCAATGGTAAGCAAACAGTATTTTGGTACACCCCCCCCCCCCCCAACTAATCACTTATATATATTTTTTCTAATTGTCGTGGGAGTTCTGTGTGCCATATTTGGTTCAATACCATCATTGGTGGAGTTCAGAATGCTCTTTGATTGTAAGTGAACTATACATCCCAGCAACTACAACTCCCAAATGAAAAAAAAATTATTATTATTTTAGCATTTGTCACTCCTTGGATTAGTAGGTGTCTTGTGGCCAAATTTGGCGGCAATTCATCCATTGGTTTTTGAGTTATGTTAATTCCACAAATGAACATTACATTTTTTTAAAATATAGATTTATATGCCGCCCTTCTCACCACACAACTCGCATATGTCAAGGTCTCTTTTCCCCCCAGAGTGCCTCAAGAGTGCCCCTGGGCAAAATCAACTATACTGCAAACGCTTACTTTGCGTAATGGGTTGAGCCACCCCTGGGGGTACTTGCTTTAGCAGTACTATGTGTGAAAAGGACCTTGGGGTAATTGTTTACCATACATTGAACATGACTCAGCAGTGTGATAACGCAGCAAATGAGATAAATGATATTTTAACCTGCATGAATAGAGACATAGTTCCAAGTAAGGGAAATGATCATCCCTCTATTATATATTCTGCACAAGTCAGACTTCTCCTGGAGTGCTGCATTTGGAGAAGGATAGAGACAAATTGGAGTGGGTTCAGTCAAAGGCTACAAGAATGATAACACGTAATGAGAACAAAATATACGAGGAAAGGTTGAGGGAATTGGATATGTTCAGCCTGGGGAAGAGAAGATGGCTGTGACACGATTGCACTTTTCAAATATCTAAAGAAGTGTCAATGAAAGGAAAGTGTAGGTTTGCTAGAATGTAGAACTGGTTATAAAGTTTTTAAGTTCCAGAAGGATATAGAAGGAAGCTTGAAATGCAAACAGTCATTTGGCAATGGAGCCAAACATATAGAGAGGTGGTGAGGTATCTTGCTCTAGATCACTGCTTCTTAAACTATGAGTCCCAACACCGAATGGGGTCCCATAAGAGAAAATGGAGTAAAAATTGGCAACAGTAAAAGGTTTCTGAACACCACTTAACTGTTTTAGAGCCGCTGCAAACTAGCCTCCTGCGGGAGCAAACTGTGCCAGCACGTCCATGATGTCATGAGACTGCACCTCTCTCTCCGCCCCTTTCTCCGCCTCTTTCTCCGTGCCAGAGTGGTTCTTCCTTTGCTAGGGCAGCATTGCCAGCATACTCTCGTTGTTGAATTCTGCCAACAACGAGTCTGTTCCGTAGTCAAAAGCCAGTCCAAAGGTTCAAGATTCCAGGATTCCAAGATTACAAGAGACAGGTCAGGACACCGAAAAATCCAACAGACCTGGGGGGAAACCAGCAACATCCACCACCAAAATGCAACAGATACTTTTCTCCCAAAGATAAGTCTCAAAGTTAATTCCTTAAATCCAGTAACACCCAACTGCAACCCATCTCCTGCACACCTGCACCCTTAATTGCTTTCACCCATGAACTCTTACTTACAGATTACTAAACCCTTTACATTAACCCTTCTATCACCAAGCACCATCAACTGCAGAACATATGACACTGGCCAAATTTTGTGTCATTTCATCATGTAGTTTTTGAGTTATGTTAATCCCACAAACTAACATTACATTTTTATTTATATAGATTCTGAAGACGTAAAAAGCTGCCTACATTGGATTCTATGGCTTACCTGTCAACACACCTATAGTTTGGTAAGTAATAATAATGATAATAATACATTCCAAACAAAGAGGGAAAGGAATGGAGGAAATCCACACATGCCACTTGTATTTGAGATGTGGGGGGAGGAGACCAAGACCAGCATTCAGCTTGATCCTGCCAGGGCTGGTATCTTCACCTTCCCACTTTGTTGTTGTTGTTCATTCGTTCAGTCGTCTCTGACTCTTCGTGACCTCATGGACCAGCCCACGCCAGAGCTCCCTGTCGGCCGTCACCACCCCCAGCTCCTTCAAGGGCAGTCCAGTCACTTCAAGGATGTCATCCATCCATCTTGCCCTTGGTCGGCCCCTCTTCCTTTTACCTTCCACTTTCCCCAGCATCATTGTCTTCTCTAGGCTTTGCTGTCTCCTCGTGATGTGGCCAAAGTACTTCGGCTTTGTCTCTAATATCCTTCCCTCCAATGAGCAGTCGGGCTTTATTTCCTGGAGGATGGACTGGTTGGATCTTCTCGCAGTCCAAGGCACTCTCAGAACTTTCCTCCAACACCACAGTTCAAAAGCATCTATCTTCCTTCGCTCAGCCTTCTCTAAGGTCCAGCTCTCACATCCATAGGTTACTACAGGGAATACCATGGCTTTGACTAGGCGGATCTTTGTTGCCAGTCTGATGTCTCTACTCTTTACTATTTTATCGAGACTGGACATTGCTCTCCTCCCAAGAAGTAAGCGTCTTCTGATTTCCTGGCCACAGTCTGCATCTGCAGTAATCTTTGCACCTAGAAATACAAAGTCTGTCACGGCCTCCACATTTTCTCCCTCTATTTCCCAGTTGTCAATCATTCTTGCTGCCATAATCTTGGTTTTTTTATGTTTAGCTGCAACCCAGCTTTTGCGCTTTCTTCTTTCACCTTGATTAGAAGGCTCCTCAGCTCCTCCTCGCTTTCGGCCATCAGAGTGGTGTCATCTGCATATCTGAGGTTGTTAATGTTTCTTCCAGCAATTTTCACCCCAGCTTTGCATTCATCAAGCCCCGCACATCGCATGATGTGTTCTGCATGCAAGTTAAAAAGGTTGGGTGAGAGGATGCAGCCTTGCCGTATGCCTTTCTCGATCTTGAACCAGTCTGTTGTTCCGTGGTCAGTTCTGACTGTTGCTACTTGGTCCTTGTACAGATTCCTCAGGAGAGAGACAAGGTGGCTTGGTATGCCCATCCCACCAAGAACTTGCCACAATTTATTATGATCCACACAGTCAAAGGCTTTAGAATAGTCAATGAAGCAGAAGTAGATGTTTTTCTGAAACTCCCTGCCTTTCTCCATTATCCAGCGGATATTGGCAATCTGGTCTCTCGTTCCTCTGCCTTTTCTAAACCCAGCTTGAACATCTGGCAACTCTCGCTCCATGTATTGCTGGAGTCTTCCTTGCAGGATCTTGAGCATTACCTTACTGGCATGAGAAATAAGGGCCTCAAAATTAGCCACTTTCTTAGGGGCAAGACAGAAGAATGAAAAGGCAGTGTGATGGTGTGATTAACTTAACTCCTGGCAATGTGCTTTGCCTGTTGAGCTGGACTTCATCCAAGAGCCCCAGTGGGGAAAGACTCTCCCCTGAAAGGCATAGAGGTCCTGCTGTGATGCTTTAAACAGGTTGCAAACATTATTGTCTTTATATTATCGAAACTATATATTGCTCCTTTATTAAACAAAGTCATCTCAGTCAGGGCTATATGTGCCACTACAGACAATTATAATGAAGCAAAAAAGATTGCCTTCCTCATCCCTCCTTGTTTGAGACAGCAGGTTAATTTCTGGCAGCTCATTTTCCCAGGCTCTGAAGAGTCAACACTGCAGCTCTATTTTTAGCTCTACCATGACACTTGGTAATGAAAATCTATTTTCAGGCTTTCCTTACTTTTTCATGCTTTGCCCTTGGCCCCGTTCTTTCATATATACTGGGTATCGGGGACTTTTGAAGATATAAATGAAGAATTGTTAATAGGTTTTTGGAGAAGGAGCAACTAAAAAGAATCGAAAGAAACAAATTGTGCCTCTGTTATCTCATTGACAAATATTTGTGAAGCCCAGAATTTCTTCCTTTCGCAAAAGAAAAATTCCAAACTTTTATCTCGGCAAAAGCGGATCTCTCCTCTTTCCTGGTTGTGCAAACACCTCTGCCAATGTTGGAAGTGAGTGCTCACACAACGAGGAAGAAGTAGAGGGTGTTGCCCACCTTCCTCATGTCTGATCTGGCCACGGTGGTCCATGCTCTTGTTACATCCTGAATAGACTACTGCAACGCTCTCTACGTGGGGTTGCCCTTGAAGACTGTTCGGAAACTTCAACTAGTCCAGCGAGCGGCAGCCAGATTGCTCACCGGAGCGACATACAGGGAGCATACCACCCCCCTGCTATGCCAGCTCCACTGGCTGCCAATTCAGTTCCGAGCACAATTCAAGGTGCTGGTTTTGACCTACAAAACCCTATACGGTTCCGGTCCAGTGTATCTGTCCGAACGTATCTCCCTCTACGTCCCACCCCGGAGTCTGAGATCGTCTGGGGAGGCCCTGCTCTCGACCCCACCACTGTCACATGTGAGGCTGGTGGGGACGAGGAGCAGGGCTTTCTCAGTGGTGGCCCCCCACCTGTGGAACTCACTCCTGGGGGAAATCAGGGCATCATCATCCCTCCTCGCCTTCAGGAGGAGAGTGAAGACTTGGTTATGGGACCAGGCCTTTGGCAATTAAATCAGACAATCAGGCGAGTAAGACCAGCAGGATTGATGAAGTGGAACGTAAAACTAGATCTATAAGTTAACGAACGCTGACCATGTAAGAGGAGAAATTGGGTTTGTATTTGGTTTTATTGATTTTATTGATTTTATGGTTATAATGTATATTTGTTGTCAACTGTGAATTGATGTAATTTTGTGTATGATTGTTTATGATGCAGGCATCAAACTGTGCCTTTGCTTTTGTAAGCCGCCCTGAGTCCCCTTCGGGGTGAGAAGGGCGGGGTAAAAGAACCCCAAATAAATAAATAAATAATCACAAGCATGCCCTGTTCTGCAGCCAGCTAGGAATGGCAGCAGTAGTGGCGACAAAAAGGAGGCAAGGTACGCCCTGCCCAGCAGAGTGTGCACCCTGGCTATGTCAACAATGGTCCCTGATCCGAGACTGTTCTGGGGCACATTTACACCAGTCTAAATTGCCCAGTGAAGACATATGCTAAGATACTAAAAATCAATGATTTTATTTTTGGTAAATTTGCTAGTGTATATAGTTCCTCTTCGCAGATGAGTGAAATGTAAATATGCGCAATGGTATCATTAATAAAGGATGTCATCTATATAAATAAAATGTAATGTTCGTTTGTGGGATTAACATAACTCAAAAACCACTGGATGAATTGCCGCCAAATTTGGCCACAAGATACCTACTAACCCAAGGAGTGACGATCACTCAAAAAACTTGATTTTATCATTTGGGAGTTGTAGTTGCTGAGATGTACAGTTCACCTACAATCAAAGACCATTCTGAACTCCACCAATGATGAAATTGAACCAAACTTGGCACACAGGACTCCCATGACCAACAGAAAACACTAGAAGGGTTTGGTGGGCATTGACCTTGAGTTTTGGAATTGTAGTTCACCTCCATCCAGAGAGCACTGTGGACTCAAACAATAATTGATCTGAGCTAAACTTGGCACAAATATTCCATATGCCCAAATATGAACACAGATGGAGTTTGGGGAAAATAGACCTTGACATTTTGGGGTTGTAGTTACTGGGATTTATAGTTCACCTACACTCAAAGAGCATTCTGAACCCCACCAACGACAGAATTGGGACAAACTTCCCACACAGAACACCCACGACGAACAGAAAATGCCATCCAGTCCAACTCCACCAAGGTAAAAAAATGTAATCAAAGCCTTCTTGACAAAGAGCCATCCAGCCATAGATATAGATATATATGATTCACACACACAGAGAGATATAGTATCATAGATTTGAAAGGGACCCCTAAAGAAGGACAATGATATATTACATGTCTGTCTGAACACATCTCTCCCTATGAAGTTTTTACCATCCTTCTAAAGGACAGGAGGGAGGGGGCTGACCTGATCTCACCAGGAAGGGAGTTCCATAGCCGGGGAGCAATCACCGAGAAGGCCCTGTCTCTCATCCCCACCAATCGCGACTGTGACAATGGCAGGATAGAAAGTAGGGCCTTCCCAGAGGATCTTAATCTCCTCGATGGTTCATAGGGAGAGATGCATTCGAACAGGTAATTTGGGCTGGGGCCATTTAGGGCTTTATAGGCCAAAGCCAGCACTTTGAATTGTGCCCGGTAGCAAACTGGCAGCCAGTGGAGCTGGCGTAACATGGGAGTTGTATGCTCCCTGTATGCCGCCCCAGTTATTAAACAGATTAGAAATACTATTGTGGTATAATCACCATTATATTGGCTTTTAATGGTGATTAAAAAAATAAACCTCAAGGCCTTCACAGTTTTATAACTCATCAACACCCCCTCAACATGGAGAGAAAAGCTGTTCTGAACTCTTTCACAGAAACTTTTAAAAAAACCCTTTTATCAAAAAGCTCTTTTACCAGCAAATAATGTTTATACGGATCCAATTTTGTGACGATGTTACAGATTCTCGGAATAGCAGTTCTTATGTGAGCTAGATTTTTTGAAAATAAAACCCTGCCGTTTCCTGCTTCTGGTTCAATATGCCTGCACCATCAGTATGTCATCTTATTCACCACTCCATTGGAAAAGGGCAAGTGGGCTTATATCATCACATTTTTTCTTTTTCTTTTCAGTTGACAAGCAAGCTTATACACAACACTCTGCGTGCATGGACACATTTTTCACCCCCTTACATGCATAAATTGAATATGTGGGCAAGCAGGAAAACTAGAAATCAACATTCTGCAGATGGGAAGACACGTTTGAGATTGCAGTGCTTTTCATCCAAAGCTGAATCCGCTCCCCAGTGGGACAACATCCATCCTGTCCGAACGGATCTCCCTCTACGTCCCACCTCGGAGTCTAAGATCTTCTGGGGAGGCCCTGCTCTCGACCCCGCCTCTATCACAAGTGAGGCTGGCGGGGACAAGGAGCAGGGCCTTCTCGGTGGTGGCCCCTCACCTGTGGAACTCACTCCCCAGGGAGATTAGATCAGCGACTTTCCTTTTCTCATTCAGAAAAAAATTGAAGACCTGGATATAGGACCAGGCTTTTGGACATTCTGGCAGCTAAAGGAAAGACCTTGATGACAGGAAGGTATTGACATAACGGAATGGATTTATGGAACTCTGAACACTGACCATGAGATTGTTTACTATTGTGTGATGTATTGATGTTTTTAATCTGTTAACTGTTTAATTACTTTTATGTATGCATGTATTTTTGACATAGGCATCGAATTGTGCCTTCCTTTATAAGCCACCCTGAGTCCCCCCTTGGGGGTGAGAAGGGTGGGGTAGAAGTAACAGAAATAAATAAATAAATAAAATCCTGCGGAGGACATTGTTCCACTTCAATCCCCATCGTTCTTTGAAGATCCCTATGGGGGGGGGGGTCCTTGTGGGCTGTTTTTCCTCTCAGAAGTAGAAAAGCACCCTAAGAACCAGTCACTCTTGGCAAGAACCTGCAGGTGCTGCCTTTTGGAAAATGTGAATCTCCATAACCATTTGGGAAATGGTGATTCATAACTTTTTTGGAAAACCACTGGTCAAAGGAAAGGCATGGCTGTGTTAGAAGTCATGACTATTTTTTAAAAATGATGTTCACCCGCATTCGTGTTTGGGCAATGCTGCGTTTGGTGGTCCCTATGTAGACTTGTCCACAGCTGCATGGTACACGGTAGACTCCTGCAGAAGTGAGAGGATCCCTCTTGTCCTTTGCTGAACGTAGCATTTGTTGGACTTTTTTGGTGGGTCTGTAGATAGTTTGTATGTTGTGTTTCCTACATAGGGACCACCAAATGCAGCATTGCCCAAACACGAATCAAGGAACATGAAAGGCACTGCAGACTACTTCAACCAGAGAAGTCAGCCATAGCAGAGCACCTGATGAACCAACCTGGACACAGCATTTTATTTGAGAACACAGAAATGCTGGATCACTCCAACAACCACCATGTTAGACTACACAGAGAAGCCATTGAAATCCACAAGCATGTGGACAATTTCAACAGAAAGGAGGAAACCATGAAAATGAACAAAGTCTGGCTACTAGTATTAAAAAACTCTAAAATTACAACAGCACAACAACAAAGAGGAAACAAACAAGGACATCTAATCACCTCTCAACAAAAGTTTGCTCCAGGCGCTGTCAGGCCATTATATGCTAATCAAGGTGGTCAGTTGAAACATTCACACCTAGCTCCAGCAGACAAGAGTCCTTTGTCCCACCCTGGTCATTCCACAGATATATAAATCCTTTTTCCTAGTTCCAACAGACCTCACTACCTCTGAGGATGCTTGCCATAGATGCAGGCAAAACGTCAGGCGAGAATGCCTCCTTCTCTTTGCTGAGTCTGCTGCTCGCCACCTCGGAGGCCCCTGTCAGTGTGTAATTCATGTATGATGTGTTTTTAAATGTAATTTTATGTGATAGGATTGTGATTGTAATAGAATTGTATTGCCAGGATGTAGTTTGACACAGAAGAGTTAAACAGCAAAGTAACAAGCTGTGGGAATGTGACCCTGAGTTCTTGCTCTGTGAAAGACTAGGGAGTGCCAGAGATAAACTTCCTTCCAGCTGCAGTTTGTATTCCTTCCTATCTCTTTTGGTTTGTGTTCTTCACGTCTGTCCGCTGATGGTGTATGTTGTTTATTTTGAGCTGCTTAAGTAAAGCTGAAAACCTGCTTTTACCGGAGACTCCAGAATCATTATTCTGAGCTTCTGCGATACTCTGCTACACGCCAACAGCACCTTGGGCTCTGATGACGGCATTGCCAGGCTGCGCTGAGGCCTCAGCCCAGCCTGGCAGTGCCATCAACTTGCCCACGGGGCCTCCGAGGTGGTGAGCAGCAGACTCGGCAAAGAGGATGAGGCCACTGCTGAGTGGGGAACCTCCGCCCACTTTGCAGCAGCCTCGTCCTCTTTGCCGAGTCCGCTGCTTGGTGCCTCAGAGGCCATCAACTTGCCCAGGGGACCTCCAAGGCAGCGAGCAGTAGACTCGGTGAAGAGGACGAAGCTGCTGCTGAGTGGGGATGCTCCACCCACTCAACATCGGCCTCATCCTCTTTGCCGAGTCTGCTGCTTGTTGCCTCGGTGTTGCTCTAAGAAGATCCTTCATTGTGCATGTGGCAGGGCTCAGGTTGCATTGCAGCAGGTGGTCAGTGGTTGGCTCTTCTCCACACTCGCATGTCGTGGATTCCACTTTGTGGCCCCATTTCTTAAGGTTGGCTCTGCATCTCATGGTGCCAGAGTGCAGTCTGTTCAGTGCCTTCCAAGTCGCCCAGTCTTCTGTGTGCCCAGTGGGGCGTCTCTCATTTGGTATCAGCCATTGATTGAGGTTCTGGGTTTGAGCCAACCACTTTCGGACTCTCACTTGCTGGGGTGTTCCAGCGAGTGTCTCTGTAGATCTTAGAAAATTATTTCTTGATATAAGTCATTGATGTGCTGGCTGATACCCAAACAAGGGATGAGCTGGAGATGTCACTGCCTTGGTCCTTTCACTATTGGCTGCTACTTCCCAGCAGATGTCAGGTGGTGCAATACCGGCTAAACAGTGTAATTTCTCCAGTGATGTAGGGCGCAGACACCCCGTGATAATGCGGCATGTCTCATTCAGAGCCACATCCACTATTTTAGTGTGGTGAGATGTGTTCCACACTGGGTATGCATACTCAGCAGCAGAGTAGCATAGAGCAAGGGCAAATGTTTTCACTGTGTCTGGTTGTGATCCCCAGGTTGTGCCAGTCAGCTTTCGTATGATATTGTTTCTAGCACCCACTTTTTGCTTGATATTCAGGCAGTGCTTCTTGTAGGTCAGGGCACGGTCCAGAGTGACTCCCAGGTATTTGGGTGCGCTGCAATGCTCCAGTGGGATTCCTTCCCAGGTGATCCTCAGAGCTCAGAAGCAACCAGAAGTTCTCTCCTGTGATAAGCTTCATTAGGGGAGAACCATTGTGATGGTGCGAGTGGTGCCACCTATGTGTAGAGCCGTTAGTTGCAAGATTTAAACTGTTGTATCATGCTTAATCCTGCCTTACATTACCCTGCGTATGTATAGTTGGATTGATTGGCTATTTATAGCTGTCAATCAGTGTTGTTTGCACCAGCTGAATTGTTTTTTCAGCTCAATTGTTTGGCTCCACCTCTTCCTGGAAGAGGAGAGTGCTTCCCTTTTTTATTCCACCTTCAGATTTTCTATCAGATGGACGTGAGTAAGAGACTTGGCTCTAAAAGCCCCTGATTAAATTACCTCTCAGCACCAATTCTGAGGTTTTTACCCTTGAGACTTATGCTTCATGTTCAGACCAACCTGAACGACGTTGGGAAGTCTCAAGCACCTTCAGACCAGTTCCTTTGGCACCAGAGGAAGACCCTGTGTCTTCAAACTTAGACCATCTGGACTGGGGTTGTGGATTGCTCCGGCATTTACAGCCATTGAGAAAGAGGGACCTGGAAAAGCTTGTCAGCTTCAAAACTTCTTGGACCCAAGACAACCAGAGACTGTAATGTATGTTTTCCTTCACCCCTTTGAAACTTCCAGCTTATTGCCTTAAAGAGATAACTCTTTGTGAACAATAAAACTTATTTTGAGTTATCTACAGTGTTTGGGTCTTTGGGAGTTCCAGTTTCCTAAAGGAGGGCAAGAAGCAATCCCCTGGGGAAAGATGTCACGTCCATGCCTCTTTCACTAAGAGCTATAGCCCCCAGGTGCGACGGCACAACCATAGTGGTGTCCTTTGGTGGTGTCTTTCTTTATATTTATTCCAAGTCTGGTGTATCCAGTCTTAAGTCTTGGCAGAACAGAACAATTGAGCAGGAATGCCAACTGTTTAAGCAACAGCAGCAGAACAATAAAGGTGCTCTTTCTCAAGGAAGCTAGCACAGGAAAAATGAAGCATGCTTAACCCCCCTCCTTGCTTTTACTGTTGCTATTGTGATTGGAAACTTTCTGGCGAGGAAAATGTTGACAGAATATGGCCAGGTAGCTACTTGAATGCCTTTGTTGGATATCTTCGCTTTGTTATAAAGATTGCACCGATTTCCATTTCTCTGCTCTCTCCCTTCTGCTGTCTCTGTATAGAATTGTGACCCATATAGGCTGTTCTAAAGCTCCAATTCAAATGAATAAGTTAGGAAAGGAAAATTCATTCAGAGGCCATTCACTCGAATTACATTTTCTTTACAATGAAAATGAATTAATGAGGCCAAAAATGAGTACGTCAGAGACGTTTTAAACCTTCATTTTTAAACGTATCAACTCAGAAATAAACATTCTGTCTCAATCCGATCTCCAGGTTCCTTTCCCCCGAAACAAGGGTTTAACAGTTATGAGAAGGCATTCAAGTCTCATTTTAATTATCTGAGAGAAGCTGCCTTTGCTGTTCTTACGATATAACTTGAGATAAATTGACAATGATCCTTTAAGCCTACACAGTCCCCCATCACCTTTATGTAATTATGTGAGCTGATTCATACATTGTCAGCACTGTGTGGGAGCTGTTTCCTATAGCGAGCAGTTGTGTAGGCTGGATGACTTATATGATTTAGGACAGTTTCAAGGGCTTTTACTGTGCAACTGTAATGCCTCATTCATAGACGTTTACTGGATTTTCAGAAGTCTGGATCTTTAATTTACACGCTTCCCATTATTGTCAATTTTTTTCTTCTACCCACAAAAAATCCATGGAGGGAAAAATACAACTACTTCATAATGTCTTTTAATTATAAGTCTTCTCACTGGGAGAACACGGAGGACCTCATTGAACAGGTGTAGGGCTTCGTTTCCATACACTGCAGAAACAGAGCCCTACAGGAGTTCCACGTGATGTAAAAGCACTCTCAGTGGGACTCTGTTTGGCTTTGTTTCCACACTGCATGGAAACAGAGCCCTACACCTGTCTTTAGTAGACAGGTGTCACCCAACTCCAAGCATCCTTAAGATTGAGAAAGCAGGGGAAAGGCGAGGAAAGACGTGGGATGGCTGGCCATCCCTCAAGACAGGGAAAGATGGAAGGGAATGGGGTAAGCTTTCCCCCACTTTCCTCATTCCAGCCCTCCCCCTCTGTCTGATGAAGTACTAAGACTGTGTCTACATGGCCAAAATAATGTGGACTTGCTGCTCAATTGCTGTGGTGGGTCTACATCAGGTATGAGCAAACCCAGGCCCAGGGGCCGGATGCAGCGCCTTGGGCTCTTTTCTCATGTCCTCCTCTCTCTCATCATCCTATCCTTCCTTCCCTCTTTCCTCCTTCTCTCTCTCTCTCTTTCTCCTCCCTCCCTCCCTTCCTTCCTTCTACTCCTCCCTTTTGTCCTCCCTCCCTCCTCTTTTTCCTTCCTTCCTCCTTCCCTTCCTTCCATCTTTCTCTTCCACCCTTTCATCCTTCCTTCCCTCTTTCCTCCCTCTCTTCCTTTTTCCCTTCCCTTCCCTTCCACCCTTTCATCCATCCATCCATCCTTCCTTCCCTCTCTTTTGTCTCTCCTTCCTTCTCTCTTTCCCTCCTCCTTCCCTCTCTCCCTCTTTCTTCTTCCTTCCTTCTATTCAGCCTTTCATCCTCCCTTCCTTCTTGTTTTCCTTCCTCCTTCCCTTCCACCCTTTCATCCTTCTTTCCTTCCCTCTTTCCTCTCTTTCCCCTCCCTCCCTCCCTCCCTCCCTCCCTCCCTCCCTTCCTTCCTTCCTTCCTTCCTTCCTTCCTTCCTTCCTTCCTTTCCCTTCCACCCTTTCATCCATCCTTCTTCCCTCTCTCCCTCTTTCTCCTTCCTGCCTTCCTTCCTTCCTTCCTTCCTTCCTTCCTTCCTTCCTTCCTTCCTGCCTTTCATCCTTCCTTCCATCTTGTTTTCCTTCCTCCTTCCCTTCCACCCTTTCATTCGTCTTTCCTTCCCTCTTTCCTCCTTCTCTCACACTTTCCCCTTCCTTCCTTCCTTCCTTCCTTCCTTCCTTCCTTCCTTCCTTCCTTCCTTCTTCTCTTCCCTTCCACCATTTCATCCATCCATCCATCCATCCACCCACCCTTTCATATATCCTTCCTTTCCTTTCCTCTCTTTTGTCTTTTCCTCCTACTCTCTTTCCTCCTTCCCTCCCTCTTTTTCCTTCCTACCTACCTTCCTTCCTTCCTTCCTTCTATTCAGCCTTTCATCCTTCCTTCTGTCTTGTTTTCCATCCTCCTTCCCTTCCACCCTTACATTCTTCTTTCCTTCCCTCTTTCCTCCCTCTCTCGCTCTTTCCCCTTCCTTCCTCCTTCCCTCTCTCTCTGATTCTCCTTCTATCTTTCCCTTCCTCCCTTTCATTCTTCCTTCTTTCTCTCTCCTCTTCCTCCTGTCCATCATTAGGTAGCCAGTCCTCCTAGAAGAGAGTGGTAGTATAAGGCCCCCAAGTTAGAAGGTTTGCCCATGCCTCATCTACATGATGCATGAGCTGGATTAACAGCACACCTGCTGCATTCAGCTATTTACCCAGTTCAAGGAAACATGGAATTTACCCCACACCTTTCTGAAAGTTCAAGAGTAATCCCATAGTGTTGGAGTATAGATATCTGGATCAGGCTGCATCTGGCTCAACCTGTTGTCCATACTAATGGGCCCACTGCTGCACCACCAGCAAGCAATTATCTTCCGGAAGCCACCTGAGCTAATGAGAAAAATGATGCTGGCATGAGGCTTAGGCTGTGTCTGCACTCACCAGTAAGCCTTGGGAGAGAGCTGTTTGCTGGCAGTGATGTAGAGGTAGCACCAGCAGCCCCAATGCACCGCCATACCAACTGGCTGCATGACGGGCCAAAGGACTCCGAAGATTGCATTGGAGCAAACTCCAGTGTCCTTCAAATGGATGTTTTCTGGTGAGTGCAAACACAGCCTAAGCTTTATTTAGCATCAGCTTTCTCATTAACTTGTTGGCATGGGAAATAGAAGCGAGATCTGGATTTTGGAGATATTGGGGCAACAGACAATTCAATTTAGAGATAAAAGGGGAATAACCATAGAGTGCCAGAAAAACAATTTCCGTATTAAACACAAAGGAACATTCAGGATAAGCTGACAATAAACAAAAGTAAGGCTGTTCTGCAACGGGGATCAGATGTCTGGTGACAAAATTGTCATTGAACAGCTTTAATGTATTTTAGATAACTTTTTCTCAATGGCAGAATTTCATAAATAAGGTTGTGAAAATAGTGTTGGGCTAGGATTTGCCTTCCCCAAAAAGTATAAATAGAACCTTAGCAATTCAGAAAGCAATGTGCATGCAAATGATAATAGAAATGGGTAAACCCATTATGGAAGCCTTCGAGTCAAGAAAGAGCTCAAATGCTTGGGACTGCTGATAAACAACATAATAGGTATATGAGACACTGCTGAATCAGAGAGACTGGAAATACAGGGTGTCCATAAAGTCTCTTTACCATTAAAAAAACGTCAAATGGTAGAGAGACTTTATGGACACCCTCTACATTTTTAAGGAGTGAGAAAAGGTGTATTATAGGATTTATTATATAAATCAAATAAAACATCTATCTATCTATGTATATAATAAAAGTCGGTGTTTGTATGTGGAGGGAGGGCGGTGTATGTGGCAGCTTTCGGATTGGCTGCACTTTCACAGGCCACTGTGACCAGCACAGGTGACGGACCTGGACCAAACTTGGCACACATAACAACCATGACCCCCTTTACGTCCTGGTGAGGTTTGGGGGAAGACAGAAAATGGATGATGGGATTTGTAGCACTTTCAAATCTTTGGTTCCCACAGACCACTGTGGCCCCCAACAAAGACCGATAAAGACCAAACTTGGCACACAGAGCCCCCATGACCCACTCTACATCCTACTGCAGTTTGGAGGAGAGTGGACCATGGATGATGGGACTTGAAGTATCTCCACTCACTTCCCGAGACCACTGTGACCCTCATCTAATGACTGCTCAAGACCAAACATGGCACACAGAGCCCCCATGACCCACTCTACATCCTGGTGCAGTTTCAAGGAGGATGGACCATGGATGATGAGACTTGAAGTACCTACAGTCACTTCCCGAGACCGCTGTGACCCTCATCCAATGACTGATCAAGACCAAACTTGGCACACAGAGCCCCCATAACCCAGTCTACATCCTGGTACTGTTTCACAGAGGATGGACCATGGATGATGGGACTTGAAGTACCATCAGTCACTTCCCGAGACCGCTGCAACCCTCATCCAATGACTGATCAAGACCACTCTTGGCACACAGAGCCCCCATGACGCAGTCTACATCCTGGTACTGTTTCACAGAGGATGGAGCATGGATGATGGTACCTCCACTCACTTCCCGAGACCACTGCGGCCCCCAACAAAGACCGATAAAGACCAAACTTAGCACACAGAGCCCCCATGACCCACCCTACATCCTGGAGGGGAATGGACCATGGACGATGGACTTGCATACGGGATTTGTAATTCACACACTCCCAGTGAACCAGCTCATGTGGAATCTAAACTAAATTTGGATAACAGACAAGTAATGCTTTTCTCAAATGACCCAAGCACCGCCGGGTCCCCAAGCTAGTAAAATATAAAATGGAAATTTTAAAGGGGTACACACCTCCATTAAATCACTATAAATTGGTCTAAGTCTAAATGATCTAAAGTCTTCTGTTGAATCACTTACATAACTCGGGAATCATCTAGGAGCTACTACATCTATAAAGCTGATGCATGCTTTTTGAGCATGGCAAATAGAAAGGGGAAAACAGAAATACCTTGGGAAGTCCGATCTGGCCATGGTTGTCCATGCTCTGGTTACATTCCTAATAGATTACTGCAACATACTCTACGTGGGGTAGCCTTTGAAGACTGTTCGGAAACTTCAACTAGTCCAACGGGCGGCAGCCAGATTACTCACTCGAGTGCCATACAGGGAGCACACCACCCCTCTGCTTTGTCAACTCCACTGGCTGCCAGTCCATTTCTGAGCACAATTCAAAGTGCTGGTTCTGTCCTATAAAGCCCTATACGGCTCCGGCCAGCTCACTTGTCCGAACGTATCTCCCTCTACGTTCCACCTCGTAGTTTAAGATCCACCGGGGAGGCCCTGCTCTTGGTCCCATCGGCCTCGCACACGCATCTGGTGGGGACGAGGGACAGGGCCTTCTCTGTGTTCTCTCGAGAGGGTCAAGTGAGGGTTGTTTAGCAGCAGCTTGCTGAGGAGAAGTCAGAAAAGTAACAAACTGTAAACTGACAGAAAACAGGCAGAAGACAGATCCAGGCAAATAAAGGAAAATGAAGCCACCACTGCAAAATTGGAATGAGAGAAAGAACCCATCAGGCATCTCATACAGATGAAGCAGCAGGCATCCCATACAAAAATGCTTCATTTTTACATGTATCAGCTATACATTCCAAAAGCACTGAATTATAAGACTATTTGTCTTAAATCTGTGTCATCCCATACAATGCCTGCTTCATTCTGGGTAATCCTTTCAGTTTCCAAAGCATTCATAAGTCTGCCATTTGAGTTTCAATTCTGAATTTCCAGAAATGAAAATCATCCTCTTGCAATTTGGGAACAAAAGCATGCTCGCGTACGCTGGCTTGAGTCATCTCTGCTTGCTTAAAAATCTTGCTTTATTTTAAAACTCCAAAATGGACTCGGAAGGCCTCTGGGCCCAGAACCTGTAGGAATATTTGGTATTTATAGCAGAGCTTTTAGAGTGCAGTGTAGCCAATATCATATATGCGCTTATGGTAGAAAACAGGACAGAAAATACGCATGACCCTCTAGTAAGGTTAAAAAACTTACTTTTATTGTCTCGGGTAATAGATCTTTGATATAACTGCTCCATACATGCAAGTGTTGATGCTTCTTCCCTTCCAAATTAAAACAGGAAGACAAATTGATTTAATAGATGGAATGCTAACCTTGTGGGATTCATCTCATGATTAAAATATAGTAACAGAGGACTATAACCTATTCCACAGAAATAGAACAGGCAGGAGAGAAGGAGTGTTATATGTCAAGGATGTATACACTTGGGAGAAGATGCATTACGTGAAGCGTTTTAAAAAATCAGAGCATTTGGGTACAAATTAGAAAGAAGTGAAACAATAATGGCCTCATTGTGTGTTAGAGACACAGTATCTACTATAAGCCTCACAGCCACAATGAAGACGTGGATGAAGCCTTCCTAAAAGCAATTATCAAATAATAAAAAAGGAAGGATATGGTAGTACTAGGATACCTTAACCACTCTAGTGTTTGTTGAAAATTACACTCTGCCAAAAATACAAGGTTCAACAAATTTGCCACTTACCATGCAAAAAACAAACAAAACCCTGCACAGTAGAATAGCTGGAAGTGTTGGAGCTCAGACTGTGATTGTGTTTCAGGATCAGGGTGCTTTGGATGTGGGGAGTGATGTCAATGAGTTGCAAGATGAGTTTCAAGATGGCAATGTTTTGGCCAGTGATATTGATGCAGAGAATGACCAGGAGATCTCTGTTCAAAGTGTAGTTTCCCATTAGAATGATAGGGGGCATGAAAGCAGCTCAGCACCTGGCCCAGCTGCAGAAACTAATCAGCAAGTAGATAGACAAAATGAGATAAGTCAAAGCAGGAGAGCTGAGTAGTGGCTTCGACATACTGCCAGGCTCTGAGAGAAAAAGATAAGAAATTCTCAGCTAAAGCGAATCCAATTTTTGAGTGCTAGAGACATAGCTAATGAGGAGATAAAAGTCCCAAGTACAGGATATGTAGTCAGATGAAGCATTGTTTGGAATCAAGTCAAGATCCCGTCCTTGTTCGTGGAAGCTTTGCTTGGAAATTTCATGTTTTAAGTGCCTTTGTTTCGTGGTTTGGATTCTTGGATTATGTGCTTCTATACTCATACCTTGGATTCATCCTGATTTCTTGCATTTTATTTGGGAAGTTTTGACTTTATTTTTATGGACTTTGCTGAACTATTATCCTGGACTGCTTTGTTCCTGCTTATCTTCCTACCTAATTGGATTTGCCTATTTCTTTAAAGTGCTTTTTTTTTACCTTACTGCTTTTTAATTAACTATATAAATAAAAATGTAATGTTTGTTTGTGGGATTAACATAACTCAAAAACCACTGGAAGATTTGACACCAAAATTGGACACAATATACGTATCAGGCCAATGAGTGACCATCACTCATAAAAACACTGAAAAGCAGAAGAGACGTAAAAATGCAAAAAAAAAAAATTACAATGCATGTGCAAAACCACATATACACACACATATATACACACAAAACTCATATACACAGAGTGGGCCACAGCAATGCATGGTAAGGACGGCTAGTCTTCAATAAAAGGATTGTTTTCCATCCAACGGATGGAAAAGTCAGAGCGCTTTTCCTGTCCTGGAGTGCTACAAGAAGAGGCTTCAAAGGGATCACCTACTTTGGATTTGAACTTAAATTAGTAATGATGAACTGGTCAAAGAGATAGAAATGGCAGGATCTTTGGGAGTGACCATTTCCTTTTGGGATTTTTATGCAGAGGCAAAAAGGAAGTCTACTATAGTGAGTTACTCAGGACAGCTGATTTTAGTGATCTTAAGGAAATGCTGGCTGAGATCCCATGATCAGAAAAACCCAAAAGGAAGAAAATTAATGATGGGTGAGGGTTTCTTAAATATTATATATTCAAGACACTTTTGAAAAAAATTCAGTGATGAAGAGGAGAGGGGTTTTTTTTGTAAAAACAAACAAACAGATAAGCTTTCTGATAAGCTGGAATTTAAAAGAGATATGTGAAAGGAACATTTATAAGAAGGGTGAAATCACCGAAGAAGAATATAAACAATATGTATAAGAACAGTAATTCTGTGTGCAGTTAGAATAAAACAGCATAATTACTAAGATTCAGCATGAGTTCTGTTTAATGGATCTTATCAGTAAGGTTTTTGGCATGGTCCCCCATATATTCTTGATAAACTACAAAGGGGGGCCAAGTTGTAATTATGTGGATCTATAATTAGTTAAAAGATTGAGCCTACAGAATAGACACGTGCATTTGGGAGTAAACCTTGTCCCGTTTCGTGTCGTGGCTTTTGTTGGGGGCCCCTATCCATTTTTGTAAGCCTTCTGAAATTGGGAAGGTTGTTTTCGGTTCTTTCGTTTCAGGGCCCAAAAAACGGACCATTATTGGGGGGGAAGGGGGTTAGGGTTAGGGTTATTTCAGTCAAGTCCAGTGCAGAAGACAGAATAACACTGCACCCAGTTAAGAGGAAAAAGAACAGAAAACTTTACTCTTATCAGCAGAGTTAAAACATAAACTTGCAATGTTACAAACAGTGCAACAAACTTACATAGTCTTTGTAAGCAATACAGAATAAGGCTTCTTCATCTTCATCCAAATGAGAGAGCAGTAGAAATGGTTGAGCAAAATGCCTGAGCAAAGGCTCCTCAGAGCAAAAGCTGAACTGTATTCTAAAAACCATACCGTTATACCCCACCAGGTCTGGTCCAAACTTACTAGTTGACCTACATTAGCAGCTGCACATAATAATGAACAGCATAAGGTTTTCTTTAACACACACACATACTTGATCCTGTTATGACTTACTGTAGCAATGGGGAGTGTAGGCAGGCCCAGAAAGCAAGGACACCTGCCAGTGCCCTCAGCTGAGTGCCTCTTACTCTAGATTAGTGGTTCTCAACCTGTGGGACCCCAGGTGTTTTGGCCTACAACTCCCAGAAATCCCAGCCAGTTTACCAGTTGTTAGGAGTTCTGGGAGTTGAAAGCCAAAACATCTGGGGACCAACAGATTGAGAACCACTGCTCTAGAGTAAGAGGAGCTCAACTGCAGGCACACTCCAGGCCCGTCTGCACGCCCCATCACACACTCCTTGCCACAGTCTCCGAAAGTGCGTGTGTGGTAGGGCATGCAGGCAGGCCTGGAGTTCACCTGCAACTGAGCTCCGAGCCTGCTGGTCTGCATGTCCCACCACACACGCACTCTCTTTCCAAGGCAAGGAGACAAGTTGAGATGCACAGGAAAGCAGGATTTTGTGTTGAGCAGATTTTTGTTTGGGGGAGGGGGCTTCTCGTTTCATGCTTCCAAAGAAATGGAAGACATGAAAGGAACGGTAGAAATGGTAGGAGCTAATTTCGCGTACATGTCTACTGCAGAGTACTCACTGGTGCTTTCATCCTGGAAAAAAGTGACTAGTGGGGTGCCCCATGGTCCTGAAACTGGTGTTGTTGTAGATGATGTAGAAGAAGGTACATTCATCACATTTTCAGATGACACCAATTTAGATGGAAGGGCTTCTTAAACTCTTTTCATCTTTCCATCCAATTTTTTTCACAACCCCAGGCATATAAAATGGGTATAAAAATTGAACATTTTCTGGTTATAAATAAATAACAAATCAGCATTTACAAGGATTACTAAACAGGTGGATTTTTCTTTTTATGAAGTACAGCTTCAGAGTCCACTTTAAACAATACCATGGTTGCTATCAGATTTGTGTAAAATATCTAAAACAGCCACTAGGTGGCATTCAGAACCTTTAACTATTTTTCAAATTTTCCACAACTCTCCATTTTTTGTTATGGGAGTCCATTTGAGGTCAGGACCCACAGTTTAAGAAGCAGTGCTCTAGAGGACAGGGTCAAAATTCAAAATTATTTTGGCGATTTGAAGAGTTGGGCCAACATTAACAAGATAAATGTGAGGTTCTACATTTAGGCAGGAATGCACAAATATAGGATGGATGACACTTGGCTTGAAAACAGTTCACGTGAAACCAATCTAGGAGTCTCGGTGGATCTCAAACTAGACATGAGCCAAAAAAGCCATTGTTGGCTACACCAGTATCTAGATTGTTGTGTTTATTCTGGTTTCGGTCAGTTTTCACTTGGAATACTGTGCACCACATTCTGGGCACCACAATGTTAGATATTGACCAGATGAATCATGTCCAGATAAAATACTGGAAACCAAGCTTAATGAAGAACAATTTGGGGGGGGGGGGTGTCTTTAGCTTGAGGAAGAGAAGGTGACATGATAACCATCTTAATTATCTCATGGCATCTCATGTAGAAGATTAAGTGAACTTGTTTTCCACTAGAACACACACCAAGAAAGAGATTCATCCTCAACATTAGGAAGAGCCTCTTTCAATTGAAAGCTGTTGAACAGTGAACTGGGATCTTGGTTCTTCGTTTTTGGGAGTCTTTCAATAGAGATTGGATGAGCATCTTTCAGATTTGCATTAGTTGTATATTCATGGATGGCAGGACCTAGGATTAGATAACCTTCTATCTCTAATAATAATAATAATAATAATAATAATAATAATAATAATACTTTATTTATACTCTGCCACCATCTCCCCAAGGGACTCGGAGCGGCTTACATGAGGCCAAGCCCAATAACACAACAATAAAAATTCTCTACTAGGTCCAAGATCTGTTAGTTTCAACTAATGTGACCGAGCTTACATAAGAGCTTATAAGAATACCATGATTCTATTGATTCAATGTAAGTTGAATTCTAAGTCACTCTATTGACCTCATCAGATGGGGTGCTTTTTGACATGCGCCGATTTGTCTATACTTTTGCAAGAGTTCACCAGCTCCCATCACACAATGTAGAGCTACTTCCGGTGAGGCTCTGTCACAAAAGTATAGACAACCTGGTGCATGCTGCTAACACAGCAACATAGGAAACTTCCTGTGGAGTACTGGATCAGTGGGGGGAAGCTGGGTGGCTGATGAATTCCCCCATGGGATGGGGCTGCAAGTAAGTCAGAAGATGCCAAGCATGGGGTGATGGTTCCCCATGCCCCTCAATGGGCACTGTTAGATTTGGTGATTCTGGCAGCCAGGCCCGTAGCCAGGATTTCGTTTCAGGTGGGGGGGGGGGGCTGAATTTTTTCAGGGGGGGTTGGGGGGCCTGAGTTTGGGGGGGGGGGCTGAGTCTGAGTGAAAGAGGGTCTACCCTAGCAAACCTTTTGTATCATTACCCCAATACCCCCATGCATATGGAATATATTGAGTATGGTGATCATATCATGATACGAATAAACATAACAGTTTAAATAATGCACCAGTAAGGCCTTTTCGCGAGCCACCATGAGAATTTCGGGGGGGGGGGGGGGGGGGTTGAAGCCCCTCAAGCCCCCCCCCCCCCCCCCGGCTGCATGCCTGCTGGCAGCCCATCTGAGGTCATATGACTTACAATTGAATGTAGGACTAGTTGTGCTCTCCAGGCATTGTATGAATAATGTCTCCACACACTTTAAGAACATATCTGTAAGAAATCTTTGAACTTGGTCCATTAGGCAAATTAGTCCCAATAAATCACATTCTCAAACAGCCATTTTTCAAGAGAAAATTATTGATTAAAATGTATACAATGATTGTACGGGGAAATGTTATGGTGTAGTTCCATAAAGCCGTAAGTGAAGCAATAAGTGAGTAAACAATGATATGGTGAGCAAAAATACTTGTTCAGTAAGCATACATTTTCCCCAGGATCCCCTGAAGTTGTTCACCCTGTGGCAGGGAAACATGAGAAGTGGATAGCAGCTACCACCATTGCAATGAGGATTTTGTAGTGTGTGGGACAGTATATTTGTCGCTGTGCCTGTCCTTCACTGGCAGCCCCAGTTCCTTATTGATGCTATATGGACAACGGCTCGTTGCTAAGGAATTGTAGGAAAATGTTGATATATGTTTGAAGATATTTTTCATCAGTATTTCACACCACCTTCTTCAAACAGAAGGATGGCAGAACATGGGAGGGTGTATTGCTAAACGTGCCTAGTCAAAAGAAGGGGGATGGGCTGAATCTGGGTCTCATCACATGGAAGGTATCCTCTGTTTCTCCACGCTTCAAAGACAAAATTCCACTGATTCCATCAAATAGTATACAACTTGTAGAAGGCTTTCATGGCCAGAATCACTGGGGTGATGTGTGGTTTCCGGGCTGTATGGTCATGTCCTAGTAGCATTTTCTCTTGATGTTTCACCTGCATCTGTGGCTGGATCCTCAGAAGATGCCAGCTACCGATGCAGGTTAAACACCAGGAACAAATGCTTCTAGAACACAGTCATACAGCCTGGAAACCTCACAACACCCTGATGTACAACCTGGTTGGAATTGCCAAAGGAACTCCATCTCTACAGTGCGTAGAAATGTGCATATTTGAAAGATGGGCTGGAACTGGCTCCACTCATCTAGATAAATAAAAATGTAATGTAATGTTCATTTATGAGATTAACATAAAAAACCATTGAATGAACTGACATGAAATTTGGACACAATACACCTACTAGGCCTACGAGTGACCATCACTCATATAAACACTGAAAAACACAACAGAAGGGACTTAAAATGCCAAAAAGGTGCAACCTCTTCCCAAAACGCTACAGCACACAAAACACAAAAAAGCATATCCACACTCTCTTTCGGACCACAGCTCCCAGCATCCCCTAGATCAGGCCCTTTAGGAGAGGAGGATGATCCAAATGCACTGCTTCCAAGCTGCAAGCTTTCTTCTCATTGGGTTTCTTTGAGAGCATCCCAACACCTGCATATTTCCAATTTCCTATTCCTGGACTGCAACTGCCAACAATCCTCCAGATAGATAGATTTGATAGAGGTAGGTAGGTAGGTAGGTATGTAGGTGGGTAGATGATCAGGATTTCTGGGAGCTGCAGTCCAATAATAAGTAGAGAAGGAAGAAAGGGGAGAAAGTGGAATAAAAAAAAAGGTGGAGGGGGGAAGGAAGGGAAGAAGAAGAGAAGGAAGGAAGGGAGGAAAGAAAGGGAAGGAAGGGAGGGGAAGGGGAAGGGGAAGGGGAAGGAAAGAAGGAAAGAAGGAAAGAAGGAGGGAAGGGAGAGAAAGAAAGAAGCAAGTGAGGGAGGGAAGGTTGGCCACAGCAACGTGTGGCGAGCAGGGCCGTAGCCAGAAAAAAATTTCGGGAGGGGTTGAAATTGGGGGGGGGGGTTGAAAATTTCACGGGGGGTGGTGGTTGAAACCTGCCTCCTAACTCACGCTGAAGCAAAGAGCACATCTGCAGGGGGCAGAGCAGCCTTCAATAGTCTGCAGCTCCGCCCCTGTCAACCACCTCCACCAAGTCTGGCCTCCTTAATGAGAACATTCAACACACACACCCCACAATGACAGTAATAATAATAATAATAATAATAATAATAATAATAATAATAATCCTTTATTTGTACCCTGCTACCATCTCCCGGAGGACTCGGTGCGGCTTAGAAGAGGCCGAGCCCAAATACAACAGTAAAAACAACAACAATACGGCAAAATAACTCAAAAACAAGGCAATAACATTAACAACTCACCGTGATGCAATTAAAATCTGTGGCAGGGCCAAATGTAATAATTAAAATTAAAAAGTACTGGGCATGACCAGGTGAAAAGGGTAGGTGTTTGGAGGGGGATGGGCATGCAGTTATCCTGGCTGGGGCTTGCCTGATGTCCTTAGGGAGAAAGTTCCAGAGTTGAGGGGCCACCACCGAAAAAGCCCTATCCCTCGTCCCCGCCAATTGCATTTGCGATGCAGGTGGGATCGTGAGTAGGGCCTCTCCAGATGAACGAAGAGATCGTGTGGGTTCATACACAGAGATGTGGTCACGCAGGTAGGCGGGTGCCAAACAGTGTGAATAAATTGTCAATATTTGCCTGAGATAGTGCTTGCAGTTCTGGAGGGACTCTTAATTTTTTGCATCTCATAGACTTAGCATGGGGATTTGGTTAACCAGTTAAAATTCATGAGTAAACCAGGTTTTTTAAAAAATCTGAAACATTTCGGGGGGGGGGGGGTTGAACCCCTAAACCCGCCCCCCTCGCTACAGGCCTGGTGGCGGGTACAGCTAGTACCCCATATAACTGTATTCTCAATTTGCTTCTGACAAATACATAAATATCCCTGAGTTTAGAAATGCTTAGAAACGGGTATGTTTCCATGGGAAAGGATGCATATGCCCATTCTCAGCTCATTTTCTGATGTGTCAGTGTGGGTGGTCTTTCTTTTCATGCCCCTCTCGATGCTCCTTCTGCTCTCATTACTCTTTGGACTCAGAAAAGGACTGGTAAATAATTCTACCCCCCCTTTAACTGTGCAATTTTGAACTTCTGAAATTCTGCCTTATTGATCATTTCTGGTTTCGCAATTGCACAATTTTTAAAAATTGAGCAAGTTTTTTAAAAAAAACTTAACGGGGCACCACACAGACAATGGAATGAGAGGAGGCAACAGCTGTCTGTGTGAAAGGAACAAAGCATACCATTTAACTAGAAATGGACAGAGGTGCATCCTGTGTGATGGTTGTGAGAAAATTCTTGATCTTCTTTCAAGACAGAATGCCACAGAATGCAGCTGGAAGAAGCTACCTCCTGCCTCTCCACCCTTTTTAGTGAGATGAAGTCCTCTGTGTCCAGAGGAATGTGTCCAGAGGAGGGCGACTAAAATGATCAAGGGTCTGGAGAACAAGCCCTATGAGGAGCGGCTTAAGGAGCTGGGCATGTTTAGCCTGAAGAAGAGAAGGCTGAGAGGAGATATGATAGCCATGTATAAATATGTGAGAGGAAGCCACAGAGAGGAGGGAGCAAGCTTGTTTTCTGCTTCCTTGGAGACTAGGACGCGGAGCAATGGTTTCAAACTACAAGAGAGGAGATTCCATCTGAACATGAGGAAGAACTTCCTGACTGTGAGAGCCGTTCAGCAGTGGAACTCTCTGCCCCAGAGTATGGTGGAGGCTCCTTCTTTGGAAGCTTTTAAACAGGGGCTGGATGGCCATCTGTCAGGGGTGATGTGAATGCAAGATTCCTGCTTCTTGGCAGGGGGTTTATTTATACCCCACCTTTCCATGGGGACTCAAAATTGCTATCAATCCTACATTTGAGTCATAGTTTTAAAAAGCACAATAAAAACAATTAAATAGTACAGTGTGGTTTTATTTGTGTAGTAAAAACAGATTGAAATATAATTTGTTGTAGTTGTTCATTTGTTCAGTCCGTTTCCGACTCTTCATGACCTCATGGACCAGCCCACGCCAGAGCTCCCTGTAGGCTGTCACCTGCCCCAGCTCCTTCAAGGTCAATCCAGTCACTTCCATCTTGCCATCCATCCATCTTGCTCTTGGTCGGTCCCTCTTCCTTACTGGGGTGGTTTGCCATTGCCTTCCCTAGGGATCGCGCTTGGTCTGACCTCTCTGCCATGACCGTCCCATCTTGAGTGGCCCTTCACGGTTTCGCTCGTGACATCATTGAGGTGCTCAAGCTCCAGCGCCACAACAAGGCGGCGATCCTTTGCTGGAGTGAAATATAATAATATACAAATATAATAAATACACATAAAATAGTCTTTGAAACAATTGTCCCACCACCCACACCTCCCTAAACTCTGCCCCTTATCCTTCCCCAAATGTCTGCTGGCAGAAGAAGGTCTTTACCTACTTGCGGAAGGCCAGCAGGGATGGAACCATCCTGGTCTCTCTTGGGAGGGAGTCCCACTGTCTGGGAGTAGTCACCGAAAAAGCCCTCTCCCATGTTCCCACCAAAAACGCTTGAGCGCGTGGTGGGACAGAGTGAGGCCCTCCCCATTAGATTATAGATGCCCCGCCCATCTTTAAATCTCTTTTCCTGTTCTCCAACTTTCCATTTTCCATTCTTGAGTTCAGAGACGGTGGTCGGGCATCTGGACAATGTGGCTGGTCCAGTGGAGAAGATGGCGGAGGACCATCACTTCAAGACTGGTGGTCTTTGCTTCTTCCAGCATGCTGACATTTGTCTGCTTGTCTTCCCAAAAGATTTGCAGGATTTTTCAGAGGTAGCGCTGATGGAATCGTTCCACGAGTTGCATGTGACGTCTGTGGACAGCCCACGTCTGGTTGAGTGTCAGCTGCATTAAAGATCACTCTGATCAAAAGGTCATGAGTTCGAAGCCAGCCCGGGTTGGAGTGGGTTTCCAACCAATTGTGTGTAGCCTGTTGTTGACCTTTGCAACTCGAAAGACAGTTGCATCTGTCAAGTAGGAAAATTAGGTACCACATTAAAGTGCGGGGAGGCTAAATTAACTAATTTATGAGGCCATAAAGAAGACTCCAGCAAAGCATTCCAGCGGGGAAGCATGCGGGGAATGTGGAAGTACTTCATCAGTGTCGCAGATGGACGATGAAAGCGACAGCTTGCCTGGCGGCCAGAAAAAGTTAAATAGCCTCTGTGTATGTCTGTATATGTCAAAAATTGGCATTGAATGTTTGCCATATATGTGTACACTGTAACCCGCCCTGAGTCCCCTGCGGGGTGAGAAGGGCGGAATATAAAAAAGCTGTAAAATAAAAAATTATATATATATATAGAGAGAGAGAGAGAGAGAGAGAGAGAGTGTTAAATAAGGGGAAAAGTGATATAGAATAGGATGGTGTGGAGAAACAGGGAGAAAGAAACATAAAATTTCAAAAAATTAAAAATTAAAAAAGGAGGGAAGAGGGAGAGGAAGAAGGGGAAAAAATTCGGCTACCATTCTTCACCTCAGAGGTTTCTCAGCGGGTTTTTTGTAGTGGTGTTTTTTAAAACACTCAACAGCATTTGCCTTCTAGTCTCACTCAAATTCATCCTAGAGATCCTGAATCTTGAGTTTTAGCATCTTAAGGACTTTCTTGTTTTGGCCCCAAAAGTCTGGTTCTGAAGTGGGGGATGCCCTTGGGGACTGATGACTGGCAGAGAGGTTACCAAGGAGGCTATGTCTCTCTCACACAGCACAATATCCAGAAGATCACCATCACTCATGACATTCACAGCTGTCAAACCTGGTGTCAAAGTGATGGAAACATCCAATGCTTGGAAAGTGTCTGCTGCAGCAGGTAGAGGCAAAACTTGGGGAAAGGGTGAAAGTTGGTGGCAACTGAAGGCTGGGGGAAACCAGGCATGACTATAGAAGTGAGAGGAGCAGGGTACCATAGAATCGGGGTGACAAGGATGGGGAAAAGGTGCTCAAAGGCTTAGGATCACAGAAATAGGAATGGGAAGCCACTCTGAGACTTCAGGAACTTTTGTGTGTTCAGAAGTATTCAAAGATAAGTGACAGTGACTTACTGTATTGGAGAGAACTGGTCTCGAAATGCTTAGCAGATTACTCTTCTCCTGCCTGCTGCAAACCAGACCATAAACATTTAGTATGGATTGTTTCAAGATGCACTGCCCAAAATCTTCAAAATAGCTACTATAGTGTTCCTGAGTTGCCCACAATTCCTGAGGCTGGATGCTCTGATGGAAGCGAGAGTGAGGATTCTTGTGAAGATATGAGCTGCGGAGAAGAAAGCCTGAGCAGCTCTCCCCCAAGCGACCTGGAAGGCTCCTTCTTCTTTGACCTCTAACCGAAGTCAAAGTGGCCGGCTCTCTCCTTTGACTCCTAGGTCGGGTTCTTAGTGCATTACAGTACTTAGGCAATACGTATCGGAGCACCCTCTGGACCTTGGCACAAGGCCTCATTGACTACTCAAAACATGTACTGCACTTTCCTCCTTAGTGCGATAAACCAGATTGTAGCAAAGTAGCATTTAGGGGCCGTCTTCATCGGCAAGTATTAACGAGTGCATGCCGCCTGCCATCAGGCGATACGATAGCTGGCGTGCTTGATATGCACTTGAATGCTCTGCTGAAATTAGAGACTGAGGCTTAAATTTGTTTTATATAGTACTTTTATAATGTTTTATACCGGTGTCCTTTTATACTGTGTTATATTATTGCTTTTTATTGTTGTAAAAAGATAGGAGAATTTATAAATGACTGTTCACTGATAGGTCTATGGACCTTAAAAAATGTTGTTGTATATACTATAGTTATTTTTTTTGGATATTGTTCTATCTGTGTGAATATGAATTACCTTTTTTCTGAGCATTGATAAACAGATGAAAATTTGTACAGATGAAAATCTTATGAAGAATTACTATAATTTATTCTTGATGAATTGTTTCTCACTTGTTTCACATTAAAACTGAGGATCTTCCAAGGTTGCCTTTGTGCTCTCTGATGATCAAGGCCTTACAATTACGAGGGAAAGCTTGGAATTGATTGTGAGGCTCAGGCTCCTTCTACAATGCTACATAATCCAGATTATCACAGCAGATAATCCACATTATCTGCTCTTAACTAGATTATATTAGTTGACACTGTCATATAATCCAGTTCAAAGTAGATAATGTGGATTTTATATGGCAGTGTAGAAGGGGCCTCAGTCCAAACTCACAACATAGTTGCTGCTCCTGCTCCTGAGGGAGGCCTGCCTGCAGGTATGTTTTCATAAAAAAACAAAGGATTTATTGTATAAAATAATAACTAAAACAGAAAACATTCTGACTAACATGAAACTTTTTTTGCCTTGGAGAACTCAACTATAATACTATCTTAATATTGTTATATCCATGTCTTAATATTGTTATATAGATACAAAGAATCACAGAGTTGGAAGAGACCTCATGGGCCATCTAGTCCAACCCCCTCCCAAGAAGCAGGAAAATTGCATTCAAATCACCCCTGACAGATGGTCATCCAGCCTCTATTTAAAAGCCTCCAAAGAAGGAGCTTCCACCACACTCCAGGGCAGAGAGTTCCACTGCTGAACGGCACTCACAGTCAGGAAGTTCTTCCTAATGTTCAGATGGAATCTCCTTTCTTGTAGTTTGAAGCCATTGTTTTGTGTCCTAATCTCCAAAGCAGCAGAAAAAAAGCTTGCTCCCTCCTCCCTATGACTTCCTCTCGCATATTTAAACATGACTATCATGTCTCCTCTTAGCCTTCTCTTCTTCAGGCTAAACATGCTCAGCTCTTTAAGCCGCTCCTCGTAGGGCTTGTTATCCAGACCCTTGATCATTTTAGTTGCCGTCCTCTGGACACATTCCAGCTTCTCAACATCTCCCTTCAATTGTGGTGCCCAGAATTGGACACAATATTCCAGGTGTGGTCTAATCAAGGCAGAATAGAGGGGTAGCATTACTTCCCTAGTTCTAGACACTATATACTCCTATTGATGCAGGTCAAAATCCCATTGGCTTTTTTTGCTGCCTCATTACATTGTTGGCTCATGTTTAACTTGTTGTCCATGAGGACTCCGAGATCTTTTTCACACATACTGCTCTCGAGCCAGGCATTGTCCCCCATTCTGTCTCTTTGAATTTCATTTTTTCTGCCAAAGTGGAGTATCTTGCATTTGTCACTGTTGAACTTCATTTTGTTAATTTTGGCCCATCTCTTTAATCTGTTAAGAAATTTTTGAATTCTGCTCCTGTCTTCTGGAGTATTGACTATCCCTCCCAATTTGGTGTCGTTGGCAAACTTGATTATTATGCCTTCTAAGCAATGGGTTCAAATTACAGGAAAGGAGATTCCATCTGAACATTAAGAAGAACTTCCTAACTGTGAGCGCTGTTCAACAGTGGAACACTCTGTCTCGGAATGTGGTGGAGGCTCCTTCTTTGGAAGCTTGTAAACAGAGGCTGGATGGCCATCTGTCGGGGGTTATTTGAATGCAATTTTCCTGCTTCTTGGCAGGGAGTTGGACTGGATGGCCCATGAGGTCTCTTCCAACTCTTTGATTCTATAATTGAGTCCTAGTTTCATGGGCAGCAGGAAACAAGCCTGCCTGCTCCCTCTTCCTTATGGCATCCATTCACATATTGTCAAAGGCTCTCATGGCCGGAATCACTGGGTTGCTGTGAGTTTTCCAGGCTGAATGACCATAATCCAGAAGCATTCTCTCCTGAGGTTTCACCTGCATCTATGATAGGCATCTTCAGAGGTTTGTTCAAAAGTTGTGTGAGAATGAAGCAAGTGGGATGTACATATATCTGTGAAATGTCCATCACATTTGCCTCAAACTGACAAGAATTCGTTCTCCCACCCTGGACATTCCACAGATAGATAGATAGATAGATAGATAGATAGATAGACAGACAGACAGACACACACACACATCCCACTTGCCTCATTCCCACAGATCCTTATAACACCCTTTCACATATTGTTGAAGGCTTTCATGGCCGGAATCACTGGCTTGCTGTGAGTTTCCAAGTCTGTATGGCCACGATCCAGAAGCATTCTCTCCTGACATTTCACCTGTATCTATGGCACCTGTATCTATGACATTTCACCTATAACTCTGAAGACCTCACAACCTCTGAGGATGCCTGTCATAGATGTAGACAAAATGCATCCCAAAATCCCATTGGCTTTTAAAGCTATTGTTGGTTCATGTTCAACTTGTCTGCTAACACTCCAAGATCTTTTTCACATGGACTGTTGTAAAGCCAGGCGTCACTCATCCTGTATCTGTACATTTCATTTTTTCCTGCCTAAGTGTGGTATCCTACACTTAGGCAGAAAGCACCTAGCCCACTCCTTCCCCTTCTTCCAGCTTCTTTGATTTTGGCCCCAGACCACTCCTCGCAATCTGTCTTGTCTTTTGGAGGAAAAGTTTCAAGCTGTTAGAGCATCCTGCCTGTTTTTTCCCATCTTCCGCTTCTTCTTCCCAAGGTACACTGACATCCCTTCAGGTCTTCAATAATCTTCAGTATAAATGAAAAGTTCAGACTTGTCCTCAAAAGACCTCTTTAGGGAGGAAGTTTCATGCAAGTACCCCTGTGGGAGTCTCCTCAAATGTGGTGGAAGCTCCTTCTTTGGAAGCTTTTAAACAGAGGCTGGACGGCCATCTGTCTGGAGTGCTTTAGTTGTGCTTTTCCTGCATGGCAGGGGGATGGACTAAATGGCTCATGTGGTCTCCTCCAACTCTCTCCCTTGGGAGTGCTTTGCTTATAGAATCATAGAGTTGGAAAAGACCTTGTGGGCCATCCAGTCGAACCCCCTGCCAAGAAGCAGAAAAATTGCATTCAAAGTACCCCCAACAGATGGCCATCCAGCCTCTGTTTAAAAGCTTCCAAAGAAGGAGCTTCTACCACACTCTGGGACAGAAAGCTTGTGCTTTACCTGCCGAGCAGAATGGTCGGACTGGCTGGCCCCATCCAAGGCCATGTTTCAGTCCATGAACCCAGCCTTCATGGTACTTCCTCTCATTAGGAAGAACATCCTGACTGTAAGATCTGTTCAACAGTGGAACTCTCTTCCTGGGAGTGTGGTGGAAGCTCCTTCCTTGGAAGCTTTTAAACAGAGGCTGGATGGCCATCTGTCAGGGGTGCTTTGCTTGTACTTTACCTGCCTAGCAGAATGGTCGGTCTGGCTGTCCCCACCCAAGGACATGCTTCATTCCATGGCCTGACATGAACCCAGTCTTCGTGGTGCTTTCTCTCATTAGGAAGAACATCATGACTGTAAGATCTGTTCAAGAGTGGAACTCTCTCCCTGGGAGTGTGGTGGAAGCTCCTTCCTTGGAAGTTTTTAAACAGAGGCTGGATGGCCATCTGTCGGGGGTGCTTTGATGGCGCTTTTCCTGCTTGGCAGGAGGAAGAACTAGATGGTCCATGCAGAGGCGGCCCTAGGTAATTTTCAACAGTAAGCAAACAGTATTTTGGCGCGCCCCCCAACCAATTATTGATATATATTTTCTGTTCGTCATGGGAGTTCTGTGTGCCATATTTGGTTCAATTCCATCATTGGTGCAGTTCAGAATGCTCTTTGATTGTAGGTGAATTATACATCCCAGTAACTACACTTGCCGCACTTGCTCCCTTGCTTGGCCCGCTTTGGGTCCGGAGGCGTGCCTGAAGACCCCGGCGTGTGCACCAAAAGTCACCTCTTCTCCTGACTTTCTCCTCAGCCATTGGGACCAAGAGAGGGAGAGAGAGAGATGGAGATGCCCACCTTTCCTGAAGGTAGGCGCAAAAACAAAGGAGGGAGCGGAGGTGGTAGATACCTACAGCTGGAGGGTCTCTCTCTCTCTCTCTCTTGGTCCCAATGGCTGAAGAGAAAGTCAGGAGAAGAGGCGACTTTTGGTGCACATGCTGGGGTCTTCAGACACGCCTCCGGACCCAAAGCGGGCCAGGTGCGGTGGCTCCGCTCCTTGGCCCACCCGCGGATTGGGGAGAGGAGAGGAGGCGGGTGGAGTGCTGGGGGATCAGGAAAGGGAGAAGGTCATGGGGAAGGGATTGAATGCGGCGAACGATTGAGTGCCGGGTGGAGCAGGAACGAGAGGGGCTAGGCAAGGCTCAAGGGCCCGGCCCCTTTGGGAAGAGGATCTCCCGGCAGCGAGGCAAGAAAGCCAAGGCTCCCCCCGGACTGCTAGAGCTGTTGTGAGTGAGGGGGCGCTCCTTGAGTGGCAGTCAAGGGGCATTTACAGAGACGCCTCTGCGCCCCTGGCAAAAAAAGTGTTCTGCGACCGCTTACTTTGCGTAATGGATGAGCCGCCCCTGGGTCCATGTGGACTCCTCCAACTCTCTGCCTGGGAGTGTGGTGGAAGCTCCTTCCTTGGAAGTTTTTAAACAGAGGCTGGATAGCCAACTGTCAGGGGTGCTTTGCTTGTGCTTTACCTGCCTAGCAGAATGGTCAGTCTGGCTGGCCCCATCCAAGACCATGCTTCAGTCCGTGGCCTGACATGGACCCAGACTTTGTGGTGCTTCCTCTCATTAGGAAGAACATCCTGACTGTAAGATCTGTTCAAGAGTGGAACTCTCTGCCTGGGAGTGTGGTGGAAGCTCCTTCCTTGGACGCTTTTAAACTGGGGCTGGATGGCCATCTGTCGGGGGTGCTTTGATGGTGCTTTTCCTGTTTGGCAGGAGGAAGAACTAGATGGTCCATGTGGACTCTTCCAACTCTCTGCCTCGGAGTGTGTTGGGCCTCCTTCTGTGGAGCTTGGACAGTGCTTTGCTTATAGAATCACAGAATCATAGAGTTGGAAGAGACTTCGTGGGCCATCCAGTCCAGTCCCCTGCCAAGAAGCAGGAATATTGCATTCAAAGCATCTCCAACAGATCTGTTCAGGAGGGGAACTCTCTGCCTGGGAGTGTGGTGGAGCTTGGAGGGTGCTTTGTTTGTGCTTTACCTGCCGAGCAGAATGGTCAGTCTGGCTGTCCCCATCCAAGGCCACACTTCCTTCCATGGCCTGACGTGAACCCAGACTTTGTGGTGCTTCCTCTCATTAGGAAGAACATCTGACTGTAAGATCTGTTCAAGAGTGGAACTCTCTGCCTGGAAGTGTAGTAGAAGCTCCTTCCTTGGATGCTTTTAAACATAGGCTGGATGGCCATCTGTCAGGGGTGCTTTAATTGTGCTTTTCCTGCATGGCAGGGGGGTGGACTAAATGGGCATTATGGTCTCTTCCAACTCTCTGCCTCAGAGTGTGTTGGGGGCTCCTTCTGTGGAGCTTGGAGGGTGCTTTACCTGCCTAGCAGAATTTTTGGTCTGGCTGGCCCCATCCAAGGCTATGCTTCCTTCCATGGCCTGACATGAACCCAGCCTTCGTGGTGTTTCCTCTCATTAGGAAGAACAACTTGACTGTAATATCTGTTCAAGAGTGGAACTCTGTGCCTGGGAGTGTGGTGGAAGCTCCTTCCTTGGAAGCTTTTAAACTGGGGCTGGATGGCCATCTGTCAGGGGTGCTTTAATTGTGCTTTTCCTGCATGGCAGGGGGATGGACTAGATGGTCCATGTGGTCTCTTCCAACTTTCTGCCCGGGAGTGTGTTGGGGGTTCCTTCTATGGAGCTTGGACGGTGCTTTACCTGCCTAGCAGAATGGTCGGTCTGGCTGGCCCCATCCAAGGCCATGCTTCAGTCCATGGCCTAACTTGAACCCAACCTTCGTGATACTTCCTCTCATTAGGAGGAACATCCTGACTGTAAGATCTGTTCAAGAGTGGAACTCTCTGCCTGGGAGTGTGTTGGAAGCTCCTTCCTTGAATGGCTGGATGGTCATCTGTCGGGGGTGCTTTAGTTGTGCTTTTCCTGCTTGGCATGTGGACTCTTCCAACTCTCTGCCTGGGTGTGTGCTGGGGGCTCCTTCTATGGGGCTTGGAGGGTGCTTTGCTTGTGCTTTACCTGCCGAGAAAAATGTGGTGGAAGCTCCTTCCTTGGAAGCTTTTAAACTGGGGCTGGATGGCCATCTGTCGGGGGTGCTTTAATTGTGCTTTTCCTGCATGGCAGGGTGATGGACTAAATGGGCCGTGTGGTCTCCTCCAACTCCGTGCCTCAGAGTGTGTTGGGGGCTCCTTCTGTGGAGCTTGGGGGTGCTTTACCTGCTGAGCAGAATGGTCGGTCTGGCTGTCCCCATCGAAGGCCATGCTTCCTTCCATGACATGAACCCAGCCTTCGTGGTGCTTCCTCTCATGAGGAAGCACATCCTGACTGTAAGATCTGTTCAAGAGTGGAACTCTCTGCCTGGGAGTGTGGTGGAAGCTCCTTCCTTGGAAGCTTTTAAACTGGGGCTGGAAGGCCATCTGTCGGGGGTGCTTTACTTGTGCTTTTCCTGTATGGCAGGGTGATGGACTAAATGGGCCATGTGGTCTCCTCCAACTCCCTGCCTCAGAGTATGTTGGGGGCTCCTTCTGTGGAGCTTGGAGGGTGCTTTACCTGCCTAGCAGAATGGTCGGTCTGGCTGTCCCCATCCAAGGCCATGCTTCAGTCCATGGCCTCATATGAACCCAGCCTTCGTGGTGCTTCCTCTCATGAGGAAGAACATCCTGACTGTAAGATCTGTTCAAGAGTGGAACTCTGTGCCTGGGAGTGTGGTGGAAGCTCCTTCCTTGGAAGCTTTTAAACTGGGGCTGGATGGCCATCTGTCGGGGGTGCTTTGATGGTGCTTTTCCTGCATGGCAGGAGGATGGACTAAACTCTCTGCCTTATAGAGTGTGTTGGGGGCTCCTTCTATTGGAGCTTGGAGGGTGCTTTACCTGCCGAGCAGAATGGTCGGTCTGGCTGTCCCCATCCAAGGCCATGCTCTCCTTCCATGGCCTGACGTGAACCCAGCCTTGGTGGTGCTTCCTCTCCCGCGAGGCAAGGCAGCAACAGGCGTCCCGGCGCGAGCGCGAAGGAGGCAGGGAGCGCCCCCTCCCACGCGCAGGGCCTCCTTGCTTCGGCGGGCGGGGCCACATCCAACAGGAGACTTTGTGAGGGAAGGCAGCCAGAACCGTGGAGGCTGCGGAGCCCGAGGGAAGGCGAAGAGGAGCGGGGAGGAAGCCGCAGCACCAGCGGGAGGGACGGAGGCACCGGCTCGGCGAGACCAGCGCGTGCAACTTTTCCTTTGCAGGGCTGAGCTTGCACCTGGTCCTCCTGTCCCGTCCCGGGAGGAGCCGCGCGCTAAGCAGCAGGAGCATTAATCAGCAGGAGCCTCCGCCGCGCGCGCCTTGGATGCTGGGCAAGGGCGGGGAGGCGCGCGGCCGAGGAGATCTGCTGCCCGGCGCCCTCCGAAGAGGGCTCGCATGGGCACCAAGCACTCCTCGCGCTGCCTGCTCCTCCGGAGGAAGATGGCGGAGAGCGCGGCGACGGAAAGCGCTGAGGTAAGGAAGCAAGGAAAGGGGAATTGGGGGTCCGGGGCTACAGCCGCGTCCTCCTCCTCTGCGCCACGGGCCGTCCGGAGACTGCGGGAGAAAGGAGGGAGGGAGAATGAGGGAGAGAGAGGGAGAGAGAGAGAGAAAGGGGGCCGCGCGCGCGCTCTGCAAAGCTGCCTCCGTCCCAAGCGGCTCTTCCATTCCCCTCCCTCCGCTTCCTCTTGCCTTCACCTGGCCGGGCAATGCCTTGCTCCTGCATGGGCTTCAATGCCAGGCAGGTTTCACAGCCATGGCGTTGGCTGCATGGCAACTCCCTCCCCCTTTCCTCCCTCCCTCCTTCCTTCCTTCCTCCGGTTGTAAGAGGAGCGTCTCAAAATAGCGGCAGGCAGGCGGAGCACATCTGCAAGCTGTCAGCCCTCGGGTGCCTCCTCACACTCCCGCTCAAAGAATGGGCAAAGGGGGTGCCTTCATGAGTATTAGAACCATAGAGTTGGAAGAGATCTCGTGGGTCATCCAGTCCAACCCCCTGCCAAGAAGCAGGACAATGCATTCAGAGCACCCCCGACAGATGGCCATCCAGACTCTGTTGAAAAGCTTCCAAAGAAGGAGCCTCTACCACACTCCGGGACAGAAAGCTTGTGCTTTATCCGCCCAGCAGAATGGTCGGGCTGGCTGGCCCCATCCAAGGCCATGCTTCAGTCCATGGCCTCACGTGAACCTGGCATCCTTTCATTAGGAAGAACATCCTGACTGTAAAATCTGTTCAAGAGTGGAACTCTCTGCCTGGGAGTGTGGTGGAAGCTCCTTCCTTGGAAGCTTTTAAACAGCCATCTGTTGGGGGTGCTTTGATTGTGCTTTTCCTGCTTGGCAGGAGGAAGAACTAGATGGTCCATTTGGACTCTCCCAACTCTCTGCCTAGGAGTGTGTTGGGGGCTCCTTCTATGGAGCTTGGAAGGTGCTTTGCTTGTGTTTTACCTGCCGAACAGATCTGTTCAAGAGTGGAACTCTCTGCCTGGAAATGTGGTGGAAGCGCTTTCCTTGGAAGCTTTTAAACAGAGGCTGGATGGTCATCTGTCAGGGGTGCTTTGCTTGTGCTTTACCTGCCTAGCAGAAAGATCGGGCTGGCTGGCCCCATCCAAGGCCATGCTTCAGTCCGTGGCCTGACGTGTACCCAGGCTTTGTGGTGCTTCCTCTCATTAGGAAGAAGATCCTGACTGTAAGATTTGTTCAAGAGGGGAACTCTCTGTCTTGGAGTGTGGTGGAAGCTCCTTCCTTAGAAGCTTTTAAACAGAGGCTGGGTGGCACTTGTCAGGAGTGTTTTAGTTGTGCTTTTCCTGCATGGCAAGATGATGGACTAAATGGGCCGTGTGGTCTCTTCCAACTCTCTGCCTCAGAGTGTGTTGGGGGCTCCTTCTGTGGAGCTTGGAGGGTGTTTTGCTTATAGAATCATAGAGTTGGAAGAGACCTTGTGGGCCATCCAGTGCAACCCCATTCTGCCAAGAAGCAAGAAAATTGCATTCAAAGCACCCCCGACAGATGGCCATCCAGCCTCTGTTTAAAAGCTTCCAAAGAAGGAGCCTCCACCACACTCCAGGGTAGAGAGTTCCACTGCTGAACAGCTCTCACAGTCAGGAATTTCTTCCTAATGTTCAGATGGGATCTCCTTTCTTGTAGTTTGAAGCCATTGTTCCCTGTCCTAGTCTCCAGGGCAGCATGATAATAATAATTATTATTAACTTTATTTGTACCCCGCTAGCATCTCCCGAAGGACTCGATGCGGCTTACAAAGGCCAAGGCCTCAACACACAACATAACAATACAAAACCTAAAGCAAATTAAAAACAATTAAAGCAATATAAACAACAAGCAATAAACAATACACTAAGACACAATAAAACTGGGCCAGGCCAGAGTAATGGGTACAGAATTAAAGTGCTGATGTGACAGGTGATATGTAAGGATTATAGGGTAAGTGCAGTGTGCAGAGTGTGGCAATCTTAATTCTAATAAAGTGCTTCTGGGACTTGGTATTGGAGATTTCCTATTCTGGAAAGGCACATCGGAACAGCCAGGTTGTCAAGTTCTTTCTAAAGACTGCCAATGTAGGGGCCTGTCTAAGATCTTTGGGGAGGGTGTTCCAGAGTCGGGGGGCCACCACAGAAAAGGTCCTGTCTCGTGTCCCCACCAACGCGCCTGCGATGCGGGCGGAATCACGAGCAGGGTCTCTCCGGATGAACGAAGTGAGCGCGTGGGTTCATAAACAGAGATGCGGTCACGCAGATAGGATGGTCCCAAACCGTTCAGGGCTTTGTAGGTAAGCACCTGCACCTTAAATTGGGCTCAGAAAATAAATGGCAGCCAGTGAAGCTCCTTGAACAGAAGCGTTGACCTCTCTCTGTAAGGAGCACCAGTTAACATCCTGGCCGCTGCCCGTTGGACCAGTTGAAATTTCCGAGCCGTTTTCAAGGGCAGCCCCATGTAGAGCGCATTACAGTAGTCCAATCTAGAGATAAAGGGAAATATACTTAGTTTTGGTCTTGAAAAAAATGACTCAATTTAATGAGTAGTCTCAAGCATTGCAATCTTTCAGGAATTGTTTGATATTACTTGAGACTGTTTCAAAATATAACCCAGTTTAAAATCGTAATAAAATATGGTTGGCCTGTACTTATAACTGCTTACTACTGAATCATGGTCATTTGTCAAACAAGAAAGAAAGACAAAATCAGTCTACTCAAGTTAAATGACACAGTACCTGTGCCGTCACACCCAAACACCTTATGATGTGCTACTCTCTTTGCCTGGGCGGACCGCTGGGGTCTTTCTTTTGAGGCTCAAACCTTCTGAGTAACTGAGTCCACTTCAGATTTAAAACAGCAAACAGGGTATTTATTAACAAAGTCGTTGTAGACTTGGCTCAGCTTATTAATGTTACAAACAGTCAATGAGTACAGATATTGAGGCAGCTTTCCTCCAAAAGGTATAATGAATTGTGGAATTCTTCTACCCTAATCTTGAGCCTCTATGGTAAGAAAAAACAGGTTTTTCTCCTATCTATTACTCAAAATCAGCTTTGGAGGCAAATGCCCAATACTATCTATCTAAATACTCAATAGCTCTTCTATTGATCTATCTATAATTTCTCTATAGCATAATAAACTCTATCTGTATTCAATTGTTCCCTATAGCTCAATAACTCCATGACTCTATCTATCTATAGGTCTCAATTACTCAATATATTTGTTTTATTTTAGTACTTGCAATGATTTCTCGGAGCTTCCTGAACAGGCCTCTGGCACATCCAATTGCTTCTTTAGAACTGAATGGGGCAGGGAAGGCTCCAAAATGGAAGTCTGACCTGGTAAAAGGGCCGGGCTCAAAAGTTACTCTCTGGGCCAATCATTGCAGAGAGCCTGCAAACTGGCCTTCCTGCCACTGGCTGCTAACTCTGCAGGCTTTTCAAAACTGCAACAGCCCTGAAACAAAACAGGTTTATTGGGAGACGGAACAGTACCATAGAATTATAGAATGATAGAGTTGGAAGAAACCTTGTGGGCCATCCAGTCCAACCGCTTACTTCGGTCTTGAGTTCAGAGTAGAGCAACTACTTTGGGAGACGGTGGTCGGGCATCCGGACAAAGTGGCCGGTCCAGTGGAGTTGATGGCGGAGGACCATCGCTTCAATGCTGGCGATCTTTGCTTCCTCCAACATGCTGACATTTGTCCGCTTGTCTTCCCAAGAGATTCACAGGATTTTTCAGAGGCAACTCCGATGCAATAGTTCTAGGAGTTGCATGTGACGTCTTGCAGGCATATAGCAGGGTTGGGAGGACAATAGCTTTATAAACAAGCACCTTGGTATCCCTATGGTCCTCAAACACACTCTGCTTCATTCGGAAAAATGCTGCACTCGCACAGCTCAGGCGGTGTTGTATTTCAGAATCTATATTATTATTATTATTATTCCAAACAAGAGGCTCAAAGAGGATAGCGTTAAAAACAATGCAATATAATTTTAAACCGCAAAGAACATACAAACATTAAAATAGAATTCATTATTAATGGTATTAAAAAATAAACCGTTAACATTCTTAAAACTGATTTTAAGTAGTAGAGTAGCTTTGGGAGACTGTGATTGGGCATTTGGGTAAAGTGGCCAGTCCAGCTGAGTTTATGGCAGAGGACCATGACTTAAATAATAAATTAAATAATAACAGTGTGATAAGAACAGATTTAAAATGCAGCAAATACATTAAAATGGCTTTTAACACTCATGTCTCACTCTCAATCCCACCTTCCCCCTCCAGAGCCTCCCCTTATCCATCCCCAAAAGCCTGTTGGCAGATGAAGGTCTTGGCATGCTTGCAGAAGACCATTCTGGTTTCTCTTGGGAGGGAGTTCTACAGCTTGGGAGCAGCCCCCCAAAAGGCCCTTTCCTGTGTTCCCACCAAATATGTTTGAGTGGGTGGTGGGACCGAGAGAAGGCCCTCCCCAATAGATGGTAGATGTCTCCCAGGTTTAAAGAAAGAGATGTGTCCCTTCAGATTTCTGACTGCAGCCATGTAGGGCTTTGTAGGTCAAAACCAGCATTTTGAATTGTGCTCGGAAATGTGTTGGCAGCCAGTGGAGCTCTCGCAACAGTGGAGTAGTAGGCTCCCTCTCACCAGCCCCAGTTAGTTGTAGTACGTTTTATTGATTAACCCATTGGCTGGATCAAAACGTTTGACAAACACATTTAACACCTACACATACAGCATACAACCCACAGTACAACATAAGTTAAAATAAGCAAGCTGTTAACAAGGTCTCAATCCAGATCAAATATCTGCATCACCTCTACAGTTTACCTCAATATGCAGTTCTCAGCTGTGTTGCTTTAAATAGAAAAAGGGCCGTTTTGTAGGTGATTTTAGCATAAAAATGTTGTTTTAATGTAAGAATCTCAGTTCGTCTTTTGTATAATGTATGTCCCGAGGTATTGGTTACAAATATACAGTACATGTGTGATATCTTCCACCACTGATGCTCCACAGATAGAGAATCAGTCCCAGTTAGCAGTCTGGCTGCTGCTCTTTGGACCAACTGAAGTTTCCGAGCACTTTTCAAAGGCAATCCCATGTAGAGCGCATTACAGTAGTCCAACTGGGTCAAATCAGACTTCTCCAGGGATGGGTGCAGTTGGCGTACAAGCTTTAACTTTGCAAACACACTCCTGGACACTGCTGATACTCTCCAGGTTCAGAGCTGAATCCAGGAAATTACCCTCTACCCACTCTCCCTCTCCGTAGACAACTTTCCATGATTCAAAGTGTAATCAGACAATACAATCAAGGGCAATATATATAGATAAAAAAACCTCTCATCATGGTACAATCCAGAATACTATGCAGTACAGTGCTGGCTCCTGTCTAGAACGTATGCGCGTCAGATATGTTATAAACAGATGCCATACAGTCTCAAGGTGACTCCAGTTATTTCAGCTTTGGCAATTAATTTTGTATGTCAGTTTCTCTAATAATGCAACCAACAATTAACATATAAACCTTGTGAATTCTCTCGATTTTATATACAGGAAGGTAGTTATACGCTCTTTTTACAGAGCATTTTCATTTCCTTCTTTGATCAGTAAAGTAATTTGAAAATGTATATTCTGATATTTTGTTAAACCAGTCAAGATTGGGATTATTTTATGGTAGCAAACTACATACGTGAACCAATATCATTACAGCATCTCCAGAATCTTTCTGACAGTTCTTGGTTTTATATAGCAGCGGTTACCAGGGTTTTTTGTTTTGTTTTGTTATGAAACCCTTTAAACAAACACTCCCCCCTCGGCAGAACCCTAACCCTGTCCCTGTTTTTTCCCCCACAGAATTCTAACCCTGTCCCTAAGCACTGTGAACCCAGAAATTCTTCCTTCTTTCACGTTTTTAAAGATTTTCACTTTCCCAGCATCACTTGCATGGGGCAGGCATTGAAAAGTCTCTGAGTTCCTCTCAGAGCATGATGGGGTTGAAGTTTCTTTCTCCCTTTTTCTCAGGCAGTAAAAAACCTGATTGTGTCAATGCTCAGATTAGCTGAGAATGGACACAACTGGCAACTGCAATTCCCAGAACCCCCTCTTGCAGTTTGTCTTCTTTTTAAAAAAATGTTATGGTAAAAACTTAGAACAATTCTTAAAAAATCAGTAGACTGGTGAATTGTTTTGAAACTTGGCGTGCCTGCAATTGTAAATGGGATCTAAAACTGAGGTAGATTTCATGCAAACAGGCCTGTAGCCAGGATTTTGATTCGGGTGGGGGGGCTGAGTTTGTTTCGGGGGGGGGGGGCTGAGTCCGAGTGAAAGAGGGTCTACCCTAGCAAACCTTTTGTATCGTTACCCCAATACCCCCATGCATATGGGATATATTGAGTATGGTGATCAGATCATGATATGAATAAACATAACAGTTTAAATAATGCACCAGTAAGGCCTTTTCGCGAACCACCATGAGAATTTCGGGGGGGGGGGGGGGGGGCTGAAGTCCCTCAAGCCCCCCCCCCCCCCATGCTACATGCCTGCATGCAGAAAAGCCTTATAATGACTAAGGACTGAGCCTTTAAAGCAAGCATCCTCAAACTGCAGCCTTCCAGCTGTTTGGGCTTCCAACTCCCAGAAGCCCTAGCGAGCTTATTCAATTGTTAGGAATTCTGGAAGTTGAAGGTCAAAACAGCTGGAGGGCCACAGTTTGAGGATACCTGCTTTAAAGTTTCCCATTGTAGCCAATGGGCCGAATTTTTGCTGAATGAAAAGGGCAACACTCCTCCTGATTCAAGTAACTTCGCGGTAAACACAACCCCTCATTAGCTCAAAATGTACCCTGAAATGACATGCCTTTTGGCCTAATTGCACAAGCCTACCCTATGATGCTTGGTTTCAGGGAACACAGTTTGCTATATAATCTTCAAGGGCACACATACCAATGATGTATTTCTCTAATAGTAACCTCCTTTACAGATCTCTAGTTCTTATCCCATTTATTTCCAGTGATCACCCTAAGCTCAAAATCCCAAGCTTCTTTACATTTTTTCTGGACCATATGTAACCTCAATGATTGCTTTATAAATATCAGAGACCAATCCCTTATTTCTGTTAGAAGTATCAAGACAATATATCCCAAAGCTTCTAAGGGAATGGGGGAAGATTTGTATCCCAACATAACCTAGACCAGTGGTTCTCAACCTTCCGAATGCCGCGACCCCTTATTTATTATTTATTTATTTCATTCACTTATACCCCGCCCTTCTCACCCCTAGGGGGACTCAGGGCGGCTTACAGGGAGGGCATAATTAGATGCCCAAACAGTTCCTCATGTTGTGTTGACCACCAACCATAAAATTATTTCCATTGCTACTTCATAACTGTAATTTTGCTACTGTTATGTATTGTCATATGAATATCGGATATGCAGGATGTATTTTCATTCACTGGACCAAATTTGGCACAAATACCCAATATGCCCAAATTTGAATACTGGTGAGGCGGGATTGATTTTGTCATTTGGAAGTTGTAGTTGCTGGGATTTATAGTTCACCTACAATCAAAGAGCCTTCTAAACTCCACCAACGATAGAACAGAACCTAACTTGGCACACAGAAATCGTCTGACCAACAGAAAATACTGGAAGGGTTTGGTGTGCACTGACCTTGAGTTTTGGAGTTGTAGTTCACCTACATCCTGAGAGCACTGTGGACTTAAACAATGCTGTATCTGGACCAAACTTGGCACAAATACTCAATATGCCCAAATGTAAACACTAGTAGAGTTTGGGGGAAATAGACCTTGACATTTTGGAGTTGTAGTTGCTGGGATGTAAAGTTCACCTACAATCAAAGAATATTTTGAACCTCACCAACGATAGAATCGGGACAGACTTCCCACACAGAACCCCCATGACCAACAGAAAATACCCCTCTGACACCCCCTCACGACCCCCCTCGGGGTCCCAACCTCAAGGTTGAGAACTACTGACCTAGACACAAATATTGAACTATTTCAGTATTATCGTTTTATACTTTAAAGTTATGCAAGTCATCTGCCGTCCTCATTTTTGTTTTCTTAATATCCAGCTGTAAATCTGCACTTATACTTCCAGCCTTGATTTTGTTCCATAATCTTTCCAAGCTTTTACTATTTCCTGCTCGTGGTACAGTCTCATCTACATATCTAAAATTGTTAATATTCCTTCCATCCCCTACCAAGTCCACTCCTTCTTTACATATCATATGCTTAGTGTCCATCCTAGACCCCTGCCCATCCTGGCTTCTGAAAGAGGCCAGAGGGGGATTGGCTGAGTGGGTAACGGTGGTGGTTAATGCCTCCCTTCGGGAAGGCACGATTCCAGCGAGCCTAAAACAGGCTATTATAAAGCCGCTGTTGAAGAAACCATCACTGGACCCCACTAAATTTGACAACTTTCGGCCTGTTTCCAATCTTCCCTTCTTGGGCAAAGTCATGGAAAGCGTGGTGGCCTCACAACTCCAGGTATTCTTGAGAGACACGGATTATCTGGATCCGGCACAGTCTGGCTTCAGACCGGGACATGGTACCGAGACGGTCTTGGTCGCCTTAGTGGATGATCTCCGCCGGGAGCTAGACAGGGGGAGTGTGTCCCTGTTGGTGCTTCTGGACCTCTCAGCGGCCTTCGATACCGTCGACCACGGTATTCTTCTGGGACGCCTTGCAGAGATGGGTCTTGGGGGCACCGCCTTGCGGTGGCTCCAGTCATTTCTGGAGGGTCGTACCCAGAAGGTGTTATTGGGGGACTCCTGTTCAACACCACAGCCTTTGACCTGTGGTGTTCCTCAGGGCTCCATACTGTCCCCCATGCTGTTTAACATCTACATGAAGCCGCTGGGTGAGATCATCCGGAGTTTCGGGGTGCGGTGTCACCTGTACGCAGATGACGTCCAACTCTGTCACTCCTTCCCACCTGCTACTAAGGAGGCTGTCGAAGTCCTGAACCGGTGCCTGGCCGCTGTGACGGTCTGGATGAGGGCGAACAAACTGAAATTAAATCCAGACAAGACAGAGATACTCCTGGTCAGTCGCAAGGCCGAACAGGGTATAGGGTTACAGCCTGTGCTGGACGGGGTCGCACTCCCCTTGAAGGCGCAGGTTCGCAGCTTGGGTGTGACCCTGGATTCATCGCTGAGCCTGGATCCCCAGGTTTCGGCGGTGACCAGGGGAGCATTTGCACAGCTTCGGCTTGTGCGCCAGCTGCGCCCGTATCTTGGGAAGTCTGACTTGGCCACGGTGGTACACGCTTTGGTCACATCCCGCCTCGACTACTGCAACGCTCTCTACGTGGGGCTGCCCTTGAAGACGGCCCGGAAGCTCCAGCTAGTCCAGCGCGCGGCAGCCATGTTGTTAACCGGAGCGGGGCGCAGGGAGCGCACAACGCCCTTGCTGTCCCAGCTCCACTGGCTGCCGATTAGCTACCGGGCCCAATTCAAGGTGCTGGTGCTAACCTACAAAGCCCTAAACGGTTCCGGCCCAAAATACCTTGAGTACCGCATCTCGGCCTATCAGCCCACGAGGACCTTGAGATCATCCGGGGAGGCCCTTCTCTCGGTCCCGCCTGCCTCACAGGCACGCTTGGCGGGGACTAGAGAGCGGGCCTTCTCGGTGGTGGCCCCCCGGCTGTGGAACTCCCTCCCTGCTGAAATTAGACAGGCGCCCTCCCTCATGGCCTTCCGTAAGGGCCTAAAAACCTGGCTCTTCGAAAAGGCCTTTAATTAAGTGCTATGTTTTGGAATGACCACCGGAATGGACTAAGACGACGAGACTGGTTATGACCCAAACAAGACGAAGCGGATTTTTAGTTTAATTAGCTGTTGTTAGTAAGATGTGTGTTTGACCCTGATCTACTGTAATTGTTGTCTTCATGTTCTGTGTTCTGTACACCGCCACGAGTCGCCTTCGGGCTGAGAGTGGCGGTTAACAAATGCAAATAATAATAATAATAATAATAATAATAATAATAGTGTACAGGTTAAACAGACGGGGTGATAAAATGCTCGCCAATAGGAAACTACTTTGTTTCTCTTTGTTCTGTCCTCATGGCCTCTTAACCTGACTACAGGCTACACATTAGGACAATTAAATGTTGAGGCACACCCATTTCTCTAAGAGCAAGCCGTTTTTTCTCATGATCTACACAATAAAAATCTTAGCTATAATCTAAAAAGCACAAGATGATTTACTTCTGAAATTTTAGGTCTCTATTGTACTAGAATTCTTCTGTGTATTGTTTCAATTGTCTTTTTGTTTGCACTTGGTCGTATAAAGTATTCTCCTGCTAGTCGTGTAACTTTCACAGTTTCCCTTTGATTTCTCAAATCTTGGGGAGAGGTTTTTTTTTACTTTCTTTTTCTTTCTCATCTTTCTCTGAGAAGTTCTCTTTGCCCCTGCTCACAGGTTGCTGAACAGTTGCATTCAGGATTCTGATTCTATATCTGTCACTTTATACTTCTATGTCTTTTCTGAGCTTACCTGCTTGAAGAATTTCATCTGTCATCAATGGAGACTTCTTTTTATTTTTGAATCTTTTGGCATTCCTTCCTAACAACATCCTTAACTTCAATCCAGAGCTCTTTTGGCTTGTGGTCAATTAGGCTGAATAGTGCAAATCCACCGGGATATTCTTTAGCTTGTGCTTCCCATAATGGTTGGTTCAGTGTTCTTCTTTAGCTTTAATCTAGATTTTGAAAGCAGAAGTTCATGGACTGATCCTCAATCTGCACCTGCTTTTTTGCAGAAAGAATGGAACCTTTCCATCTTTTGCTTCCAATTATGTATGATTTCTGTATTCACCATCAGGAAATGTTCTTGGTATAGTCACCTCTTTGGTCACTTGAAGAATACGTTAGTGATGAAAAAACTGTTGGCCTCACAAAATTCAGTCAGCCGTTTTCATGCTTCATTTTTTGATCTTAGGCTAAAATTTTCTCCAGTCTTTAATTTTCACCTGCTTTTGCACCCCAAATCACCTATCATTAACAATTGTTTTCTTGTGTGATCAATTTCCTCCTGTCATCCCCCCTAGACTCTTTCAAGTCCCCCCCCCCGCCCCTGTCATTGCAATTGGAGCAAAAACATGGGTTATAGTTATATTGATAAATTTTCCCAGAGGTCTTATTGATATTATTCTGTCAGTTTTGGCATTATATTGTTTGACTGCTCTTGCTACATATCTTTTAACGCCACCCCATTTCTTTATAAATTTTCATTTTCCTAGCACACAATCTCTCCACCATAGACAGGTATTGTCATGGTGGGGTACTGATGGTATCTATTAACTTTAAATCTTGTTTTCATCTTTAACATCACCATCATAATTTATTTATTACCCGCATCTCCTTGTTGCACAAAGTGAGATACAACATGATAAAACAGATCACTACTAAAATACTTGTAACAAATATGCACAGGTAAAATGCAGATTAAAATTACTGATAATATCAAAGTTAGGTTTACAAGTTAAAATTGACTGGATAGGCCTGCTGGAAGAGATTCTGACAACTGATTTAGTTGTCATATCTAGCAGGTCATTCCACAGTCATGCAGCAGCCGATGAAAAAGTCCTGTGGGTTATGGTTGCCAGTCAGATTCTGGCTGGTTGGAGCAGATTGTATGGGAGAAGGTGATCCTGTAGGTAACCTGGAACCAAACCATGTCAGACTTTAAGTGTCAAAACCAAAACTTTGTACTTTGATTGGAAAATAATTTGCAGCCAATGGAGTGACTTTGGAATAGGTATAATATGGTCACTCCTATATGTTCCTATAACCAATCCGGCTGCCGTATTTTGAACCAACTGGAATTTCCAAACTTGGTACAAATGTAGCCCAATGTAAAATGCATTACAGAAGTCCAATTTTGAGGTTATTGGTGCATGTATTACCATTTTCAGGTCCCCCAAATCTAGGAAAGGGTGCAGCTGGCATAATAAGCACTCCTGACAATTGCATCTACCTGGGCTGACATTTGGAGAGGCAGATCCAGGAACATTCCCACAGCTGCGAACACAGTCTTTCAGGGAGAGTGTAACCCCATCCAGAACTGGTTGGCACACTTCCATCTCCAGATTAGGACCCTTGGTGGCAAGCACCCTGTTTTCTCTGGATTCAGTTGCAATTTGTTTTTCCCCATCCAGCCCATTGCTCCTCCATACATTTATTCAGAGGAGAAACACTATCTTTAGCTGAAGCTGTTCTTGAAGGCATGGAGAAATATATTGGGGTGTCATCAGCATACTGATAACATCCTGCCCCATTCTTATGGATGATCTCTCCAGTGGCTTCATGTAAATATTAAAGGACATTGGGGATAGAATCACACCTTGTGGGACACCATATAACAGCTCCTTTTTGGAGGAACAGCTATCCCCATGTGTCACCATTTGGAACCTGCCTGAGAAGTATGACTGTAGTCACTGCAACATGGTGCCTCCAATTCCCAAATCCGCTATGCATTCCAGAAGGATATCTTGGTTGATGGTTTCAAAAGCACCAACAGGGACACACCCCAGTTGTTAGTGTTAAGTTGGAGATTATCCACTACATAATAAAATATAGACAATTCCTTCATTTAATTCTTAAATGGCATTCCAAACATGACTTCTAACTTTATTCTACTTCTCGGGGAGTATTATTAGCCAGTTTTTCTTCTATTTTATAAGATAAGAGCTCCACAATTAGGTGACAGCAATTTAGAACATAACCAGAATGTGTCTTTAGAACTAACCCACTAAATATATATAGCCGTTATGGCTAGTAATCATTGATAATTCTCACTTTATCTACTTTTGAATTTTATGCCCATGGCCATAATTACATCACAGGTAGCACTTAAGCTCATAATTTAATTATTTGCTGCATCTCAGTCTTCATCGTATTGCCAGTCTATTTCATGGAGTGGCTCTTTGTTCTAGTATTATAAGAAAGGGGAAAAATTCTGTTCGAGCCAATTATAAATCTATAAATATGTAATTTAGATGAAGGGGCAATAGAGGATGACTCCTTGAGTTGATTAAGATAATGTTTTATACATAAAATAGAAAAAGCTTACGTATGAAAGCCCTGGGTGTTTTTATGTGCTTTTTCTATTTTTTAAGCAGCGAAAGAGCTTTGTTCCGCACGTCTCAGTAGAACCTGTTATCACTCATTTGTTGCTATGGGGTTATTTTTAACTTCAAAAAAACGTAAATGCCTACTCTCCTTTTTGAGGCACGTTGTGTCATCTTACATGGGTTTGCACGTTACAGCATTTGGGAGTGGGATGGGGAGGGAGAAATTGAATCCATTGACATTCAGAAATGATTGGAATGGCTTAAGAGACACCATCTAGATACCTTTAATAGGTTCTCATATGGCTTCTGTTCATTGTTCAGATGCTATGGTCTGCTGGGCTTTCCAAGTGTCTGTCTGTCATGTTTAAGATGGGGTGAGGCAATAGTTAAAAGTCAGGGCAAAGCTCCCATTTACTCATGCTTTAGATATGCAAGAAATTCCAAGAAATCCCCAGTGAGGTGAAATAGTTCTTCAGAAGTTTCTTTGCCAGTCTGTATAATTGTCCTCGACAGGACCATTCTCCTTTTACAGTAGTTAAGGCTGTAGGGCAGGCCTGCGCAACATGCGAGCCGTGGGCCAGATGTGGCCCGCAAAAAGCTGGCTGCTAGCAAGCTTAAGCCCGCTCCAGCTTTGCGCCATTCCCATGAGAATGGCAGGAGGGCAGGGAAGGGTTTCTCCTTCAGCATGGAGGAGGGGTGGTCCATCTAAGGGTTTGGCCTGCTGTAGGGTAACTCTTAGGTCCGTCGCAAACTCTGTTCCTGCGAGAGAAACCTTGCTAGCAAGTCCCTGATGTCACGAGACTCCGCCTCTCTCCCCGCCCCTTTCTCTGCCCCTTTCTCCATGCGAGCGTGGTTTTTCCTCTGCTAGGGCAGCATTGCCCGCATTTTCTCTCAGTTGGCATAATTCAACTGAGAGAAAATGCGGGCAATGCTGCCCTAGCAAAGGAAAAACCACGCTCGCAAAGAGAAAGGGGCGGAGAAAGGGGCGGGGAGAGAGGCACAGGCTCATGACGTCAGGGACGTGCTAGCAAGGTTTTCTCCAGCAAGAACCTAGTTTGCGACGGGCCTAAGATAAAGTGTCAAGGGCTAATTTCTTTACAGATAAAAATAAAAAATGAACAGAAGGCTCAAAACAGAGAAAGAGAGCTTTTGATATTATATATAATTAGATTACTGACATTCTGGTGGCCACTGGCTTAAATACATTAATGAAACATAGCTCATTCAGTAGCCGATGTGTTATTTAACTTCTTTATCAGTGCTATTCAACAGCTTTATCCCTGATTTGGATGATGAAATGGAGCACATGCTGATTAATTTGCAGAAGAGAGCGAATTGGGAAGGATAGACAGGATCAGAATCCAAAACAACTTTAACAGATTAGAGAGCTAGGCCAAAGCTAACAAAATGAATTTTAACAGGGAGAAATGCACTTGGGTAATAAAAATGAAATGCACAGAGATAGGATGGGTGACACCGGGCTTGAAAACTGTATATGTGAAAGGGGTCAAGGAATCTTAGGCCCCTTCTACACTGCCATATAATCCAGATTATCAAAGACGATAATCCACATCGTCTGCTTTGAACTTGTATGTATGTATGTATGTATTTATTTATGACACTAGCTGTCCCCTGCCACGCGTTGCTGTGGCCAAGTCTGGTCATCTAGAAAATAAAGTAATGAGAAAGTGTTGGTTTCTAATATATGTAATTTCTTTATGCTTGTGGGTAAACAGTATTTGATTACGTTTTCTTGCCCTTGTGAAGGGAGTTGGACTGGATGGCCTTAAGTATTTTCTGTTGGTCATGCGGGGGTTCTGTGTGGGAAGTTTGCCCCAATGCTGTCGTTGGTGATGCTCTTTGATTGTAGGTGAACTATAAATCCCAGTAACTACAACTCCCAAATGTCAAGGTCTATTTCCCCCAAACTCCATCTGTGTTCATGTTTGGTCATATGGAATATTCATGCCAAGTTTGGTCCAGATCCTTAATTGTTTGAATCCACAGTGCTCACTGGAAGTAGATGTACTACAACGCCAAAACTCAAGGTCAATGCCCACCAAACTCTTCTAGTGTTTTCTGTTGGTCATAGGAGTCCTGTGTGCCAAGTTTGGTTCAATTCCATCATTGGTGGAGTTCAGAATGCTCTTTGATTGTAGGTGAACTATAAATATCAACAACTACAACTCCCAAATGAAAAAAATAATTTTTTAAGCAATGGTCACTCCTTGGGTTAGTAGGTGTCTTGTGGCCAAATTTGGTGGCAATTCGTCCAGTGGTTTTTGCGTTATGTTAATCCCACAAACAAACATTACATTTTTATTTATATAGGTATAGATTTATTTATATAGATTTATATGCCGCCCTTCTCACCCCAAAGGGGATTTAGAGCGACTTACAAGTAATATACAATACAATAAATAAAATAAATTCAATATCTTTCTGGATCCCTCTTTACTCTGGTCCCAGAGTAGCAGTTGGTGTTGGGGGGAGGGGCTCCCAACTGCTACTCTTAGCAGTTGGGAGACACTGAAGACAAGATGGCACTGTCTTCTTTGCCCCTTTCTTTACTCTGAGTCTACACTGCCATTTATATGAATCTACACTGCCATTTAATCCAGATCAAAGCAGATAATCTGGGTCTTATATGGCAGTATAGAAGGGGCTTAGTAGACCACAAGTTGAATATGAGTCAACAGTGTGATGCAGCAGCTAAAACAGCCAATGCAATCCTAAGATGCATCAATAGAAGCCTAAACTAGTGGTTCCTAACCTTTGGTCCTGCAAGTGTTTTGGACTTCAACTCCCAGAAACCCCAGCCAGTTTACAAGCTGTTAGAAATTGTGAAAGCTGAAGTCCAAAACACCTGGAGGACCAAAGGTTGGGAACCACTGGTTTAGACTGAAGAGAGTCATAGTTCTATTTTGTTCTGCTTTGATGAGACTAACTCTATGATTCTATATGTACTTTCAAGTTGCTTCCAATTTATGGTCATCCTAAGGCATGGGGTTTTCAACAAGACACTTTCAGAGTGGGTTTGCCGTTGTCTTTCTCTGAATCTGAGAAAGCATGGCTTGCTCATGGTCACCCAGTAGACTTCCATGACTGAACAGGGATCAAATTTCTTGTCTCCAGAGTTCCAGTCCAGCACTGAGACCACCATTGCACATTGGCTCTCACAGTAGCTATTAGCTAGCTACATTATAGTAACTACACAGTGTCTCAGCTCAGAATACCATTGGGAACCAGGGCAAACTATTGCTTTTATGTCTTCTTATATTCCCATTATTAACTTCATTATTTTTATACAGACACACATCATTCATATAATTTCATTGGGGACTCATTTACATTAGACTTTTATAGATAGATACAAAACATTTTATGTGTGCCAAAGCTGTAGCATGCATATGTCTGAATCTGTATGACTGAAAGGAACAACTGCATGGAAACCGAATGTTCTGCCGCTCTGTTCTGTTTTGGTCAGACTTCACTTGGAGTATTGTGTCCAGTTCTGGGTGGCACAGGTCAAGAAGGATGCAGAGAATCTAGAACACATCCAGTAGAGCTAAGCCTTAAGATATAATTAGGAAGCTGTATATGTTTAGAATTAGAGAAGAGAAAACTCAGAGCTGCCTTTGTAGTCATCTTTAAACATCTGAAAGGGTGTCATGTTGAAGATGTAGTGAGCTTGTTTTCTAATGTTCCAGAGAGTAGTACACAAATGGGTAGGTTCAAATTACAAGAAAAGAGAGTCTACTTAAACATCAGAAATAACTTCTTTACTATTTAGCAAGAAAACCATCTAACTTCTGTTTAAAGACTTCCGAAGAAAGAGACTCTGTCACTCTCAAAGGCAGTGAATATGTTCCCTCAGGGAGTGGTGGAATCTCCTTTTTTGGAGGTTTTAAACAATGACACATTATATGTTTTCTCTTTCTAACATTCGTCTCTTTCTGGTGTCTCCCAGTTACTTTGACTCATGCCATCTAACAAAAATACACAGAGGGATTTTATCATTTCAAAAATGAATGGCAACAATGAATTTAGTAGAGTCCCAAGCAAGCACAAACCCTTCCTCATCACCAGAGAAATGGAAACACATGGCAATAACATTAGGTAAAGGGATCATACTTGATTAATACATAATTCCCACGGCAGATACAACAGAAATTAATATGTGAAAAATTGGCTTTATTATTTTGGGAACTTCGGGCAATATTCATGACTTTCTTTTGAACGATCTTGCCCTGGCTCTAAGCTAGTTTTCGAAGGTTGAATTCAAAGATTTCTTTGCCTATGCCTCAGATATGCTACAGGCAAACCCTTTCATGGGTGCCCCCTTTTTGAGGTTCTATTAGCTAAAAGCAGACACAGGTTGGGAAGGTTAGAAAACAAGGGTGTGTTAGAACATTTTGTGCAAAAAGAGAACTTACAGTGTGATGATATATAGAAACCACAGTCCTTGGTGACAAAGAATTCATTAGCTTATATATGTTCCTGATTTTCAGGGGCCGACATTTTTCCAAAAACATTTCCTTATAAGGATATGACAGATTCAGTTTGTGCACAGGAGCCCCCAATGGTGCTGTGGGTTAAGCCCCTGTGCCAACAGGACTGAAGACTGACAGGTCACAGGTTCAAATCCGGGGAGTGTGCGGATGAACTCCCTCTATCAGCTCCAGCTTCTCATGCGGTGACATGAGAGAAATCTCCTACAAGGATGTTAAAACATCACAACATCCAGGCGTCCCCTGGGCAATGTCCTTTCAGACTGCCAATTTTCTCACACCAGAAGCGACTTGCAGTTTCTCAAGTCGCTCCTGACACGACAAAACAACAACAACAACAAAACCAGATTGGGTTTGGTCCGTTCCTTTCGGCCAATCCAGCTTGTTCGGCTTGTTCAGATGGCTGTAACGGTAAGGGCTCAGCTGTCACATTTTTTGTCTGCAACAGGACCACACAGCAGCTGATCGTGGCTCCTCTTTCCCTCTTCAGCAACACATGGCGCGTTGAGAAGCTGCCGCATGCTGCTTGCATAGAGTTTCCCTGTGAGTCCTTCCTGTTGGGGCAATCAGAACAGAAGATTGCTGTGACATGTCTTACGCACTGCTTCCTTAACCGTGTTGCTCGAACCCAGACTTCCTTGAAAGGAAAAAAAAGAAAAGGGTCCCAGGAAGGATGCTTCCTTAACCCATTCTTCAAACCCAGAGTCCCTTGAGAGGAAGATAGGAAAAGATCCCAGGAAAGGTGCTTCCTTAACCCCATTGCTGAAACACAGGCTCCCTTGAAAAGAAAGAATCCCAGGAATGGAAATGGGAGCCTTGTAAGTGCCTCATACCTGCCAATGGGCCGGATCTTCCTTGATCTTTCGGCTGCCTAGCTGAAAACAGATTTTTCAATTAGCAGATTGAAAAATTAGCAGATCTTGAAAATGGATCTGGGTACCCATCAAAATGTGGATACCAAAAACAGATCATCCTCCAGCCGGATTGTACAAACCTATTTTCTATGTGTCCTGGTCCTTCCTCTCTCTCCTTCCTCCAGCCAATGATCAACCCATGCCTTCCCAGTCTGCTTGTATGCAATTCACTGAAAAGCTGAAATGGTGATAAACAAATCTCCTAAATTATTTCTGTCAATTCCTTCACTCCCCTCTTTGAAGACTAGAAACAATTTAAGTTCCATCATCTTAATTTCTAATCGACTCTCATTCTCCCAATTTCTTCAAAACCTGTATCTCATAGGGCCCATCCTGCAGATACATCCATGTTAAGTGGGCTTGGTTGATCAAAAAAAAAAGAAAAAGAAAAAATGTTCAAAACTCTTTTTGGATGTAGGGGGCGCTGATGGTTCAATTCTAAAGTCACTTCCGAATTTTTCTGAAAAAAGTCAGAACTTTCCAAAACTTCCGAAACTTCTGAATTGCTTCGTTAATGGTGGACACGGTTGCTCAATATGCAGAAAACAGCACTGGCACTGGGGAAAATCCAGAGTCTTCTCCCTCCCTCATTTTTACACCAATCTTGATTAAACTTGATATACTGCTACAACACAATCTCCTCTGTTAGCGTACCAAATTCCAACGTGTTAGGTCATGTGAGCACAAAAGAAGTTTCCAGAAATGACTTTATTAATTTCACTCTCTCCCTCTCTCCCAAACACACTTTTTCTTCTTCTTTGGAACAGGACTGTTAGGATATATTCAAAATATAGACCCCAGAAAAAAAGGGAGAGACCCCAATAAAAATAGCAAAACTTTGGTGGTGAGCAAAAAAGAAGTTTCCAGAAATGACTTTATTAATGTCACCCTCTCCCCATCTTCCAAACAATTTTTTCCTTCTTTCTCTCTCTTATCTGGCTCCAAATCCTTCCTCTCTCAAAATCTTTCCTTCTTCCTTGCCTTCCTCCGTTTTGCAAAACTCTTTTCCTCTGGATCCAAACTTTTCCTATCTCAAAATCTTTCCTTCTTCTTTGCCTTTCTCCATTATCCAAAACTCCTTTCCTCTGGCTCCAAATCCTTTCTTCCACCCTACACCCAACAGCAACAAGCAGCAGCAGCAACAACGGTCCAACCTCCCCTCTCCCTTCCCTGGCTGTCAATGAGCTTTCCATCCATGTGCTTGGGTTTATACAGCAATGGCTGCCAGACACTGCAACCCCCCCTCCACTCCTCAAAACATAACTCCTGATTGGCAGGGTTAGTTAAATTAAAAATTCTTCATCATAGTTCCGACTCACTTCTGCATACCTGAAATTAATTGCGCATGGCGAGTTGGAACTATAGGGGACTACAGCCTCACAGAAATGTGGCGGAAGTCCCTTAGGAAGGCAAAAACATCCGCTTTTTTCCAAATTACACCACATCCAAGCAAACCTATCCATCCCTAATGTTTAGTATCTTTCTGGATGGAAGGAAAGTTCAACACAGTTGTGTCATAGAAGGCCAACATGATATATACAAGCAAAAGAGAATACTAATGACATCTTTTAAAAGAAAACCTACCAATAAATGTCTCAGCCATCCAAAATTTGTCAACCAAAAGATTAACCATAAAAAGGCCAATTTCTGATCCTCTTGTATTTGAGAAACCAAACTAGGTAAGTGGTGGATTTTGGTTTCTGTTGATTAGACATTGTCAGACAGGTTACATAGCACATCCTTGGTTATGGTGTAACAGTAATAATGTCAAGCCCTTCAACAGTACACAACAGGAGGACACAAACAACTGTATATATATCGAGGAAGAAAAACTCAGGCCAATCTCTGAATGAATAGCTGATCTATCAGTGAATCAGTGTGGTGTAGTGATTTGAGTGTTTGGTTATTACCCTTGAGACCATAGCTGGTCAGTGTAAATGAAGCCTGAGCAAAGAAAGTGAATGCTATTCTAGATTGCATAGGTGGGTATAGCAAAGGTTCCAAGTTGCCTTATATTCTCAGTGGGTCAGCTTTCATCTGAAGTACTGTCCTTAGTTTCTGGTGCCTAGTTTTAATGAGTAAGAAGCCAGATTGGAACCAGTTCAGAGAAAAAACAACAACATTCTCTCTCAAGTTTCCAGGAACAACTCTTTTATGCTGGGTTGCTGTGAATTTATGCTCTTTGTCAAATCATTCCATAGTCTGTTTCACTTTTTGTGTTCTCACCTCTAACCCCTGTCTTTTCTGCTTCATATCTGAAGTTAGCTTGATAAGAGTGAGCTTCACGTTTTCCAGTTCTTCCTTCAATGTATTATTATTATTATTATTATTATTATTATTATCAACATCATAATTATTATAGCTATTTACATCTTACTTTTATCTCAGCAAAGATGCAAACCTGCTCACATTAAAAAAAAGTACAGTTTAAAATACACAACACGCAAATATTAAAATAGGATTAAACACATCAGTCAACTGAAATCCCTTAAAACACTTAAAATAATTACTGTTAACACGATCAAATACTCTACAGCACCCCCTGGATCGCTCTCAAAAACATTCTATAAAGCCTGCATGAATGAAAGGGATGTGTTGCTGGAAGGATAACAGGAAGGGGGCCATTCTGGCTTTCCTGAGCAGGGAGTCCCAGAACCCAGGCAATGGTGCTTGTGATGGTGGTGAGATTAAGAGAAGGGGCTCTTCTGAGGATTTCAGAACCTAAGCAGATTTGTTATGTTATGTTAGATATGATTTGTTAAATAGCCTGGAACTGAGCCATATAGGGCTTTATAGGTCATGACCAACACTTTGAATTGTGCCTGGAAACAAACTGGCATCCAGTGTAGCTGTTGCAACAGGGGAGTTGTGAGCATCCTGTAGCCAGCCTCAGTTAACAATCCGGCCACAGTTCTTTGGACCAACTGAAGTTTCTCAATACCCTTCAAAGGCCGCCCCAAGTAGATCATACCAAATTAATCCAAACAGGATGCAACTAAGGTATGTACCATCATAGTCAGATTTGACATCTCAAGGAAAGGGCACAGTTGATACACAAGTTTTAACTGTTCATATGCATTCCTGGCCATCACAAAAACTTGTGTTCAGGGGTATCCCTAAACTATGAATCTGTGTCTTCAGGAGGAATATAAGCCCATCTAGCAGTTTGCTAAACCATTACTGTTGACAAACACTGGTTTGGAATTAGGACAGCTTCCTTGGTTTTAGCTGGAAAGGAGTAATAGAGCTGGGTACCTTCTGCATGTAGATGACACTGTACCTCCAACTCCGGATGACACAACAGTATAACTTTAAAAGTCTATAGAGAATTTAATCTGATACCACCTATTGTATGCCTTCAAGTTTTTTTTTATAACTTACAGTAACCCTAAGGCAATTCTATAACAGGATTTCCTGGACAAGATTTGGTTGGGGCTTGTGACCTTCCTCTGATACTGTGATTGTGCGAGCCTTGTCCAAGGTAATCCTATACTGATGCCAGAATGAGAGGGCCATGCAACCAGGAAAGAAAGAACATTTCTTGCTAGTTGTGTTGATGCTCCATTCGAATGTCAGCAGAGGCCAGGGGCTCAGATGGAGCTTTGTGACGTGCTAGGAATGGCATTAGAAGCAATATGGAAGTGGGATGTGTGCTGCCTCAGGGGAACAGATGCACTCCTGGACTGTCTGAACAATGGCCCCAGGGTATATTTACACCAGTCTAAACTGCACAGTGTGGATGAACCCTATGAAATTATGGAAGAAATTGATGGTGATGGTGGTGGTCTTTATGATGGGTTAAAATACTATGTTAATGGTTTACAAAAATAATGTTTTAGATGTGTTAATTATTACATATTAACACATCTAATTATTACTTTAGCAAAAGAGATGTAAGGAGATCATCTTGATGTAAGCCCTTATGAAACTATAACATTTTAATTGTCATATCCTGTAATGTAATGGTGCCTTATCTGCAATGTAAAGTTGTATAATGAAGCTGGGAGCTCAGACATTACTATGTCTGTCTGTGTTTCTTCCCATGAGGGATGTATCATTATAATATATTATACTATTTTATGTGTGTGAAAGCATTAATAACCTAAAAGAGTACCAAAAGCCTTCTCATTCCTCATATAAGTATCGTGAAAGGCCAGTACTAAAGGCTGCTTAAATGGAAAGTTGGTACTGACTCGGCCTTGATTTAACTATCATCATAAATTGGGCACTGAGGTGACCAGAAGTTGATAGTGATACCCTAGACAGAATCTAGAAAAGCTGCCAAGGGGCAAGGTCTCTCAATTCCTGAGTTTAAGAGTTTATATTTCTTCTATCTCCTGTTAGAATTTCACTATGCTGTGGCCCTACTGTTTTCTTCTTCTTCTTCTTGTTCCAAGCCCCCCTCCCCCTTTATTTTAAGCTATCTATCAAGTCTGATGTAGGAACATAGAGAGCCAGTGTGGTGTAGTGATGTGAGTGTTTGACTATTACTCTGGAGACCAGGCTTTGACTTCCCATTCAACCATCAAAACCCACTGGGTCATCTTGGGCATGTCACACTTGCTCAGCCTCAAAAAAAAAAGGAGAAGTTAACTCCCTTCTGTACAAATTCTACCAAGAATATCCTGGATAGGGGCACATGAGCATCCCCATAAGTCAGAAATAACTTAAGGGCACACAACAGCAATATCAAGGAACACAAGAGTTGCTCAGACTGATAAAATATATAATCCAACATTCTGTTCACACAATAGCCAACCAATTGCCTTTGGAAAACCCAATTGTAAAGTATGTGTGTACCTGCACTATCCATCTTCTACTTTACATCTACTGTGGCCAGAGTAGGATGACCAAAAACGGTAAAGGCATGGAAACCATGTACTGTGAGGAGCAGCTTAGGGAACTGAGCATGTTTTGCTTGGAAGGGACATGATATCCATGTTGGATGGTTAAGAGAGGAAATGATAGCCATGTTTAAATATCTGAAAGTATGATATATAGAGAATGGTGTGAGCTTGTTTTCTTCTGCTCCACAATCTAATAGCACATCAGCACTAATCATTTGGGTTCATGTAGAAAGCAACCACCCTGCAGCGGCTACATGCTGCACTGGGTTGATCCAAATAATTCCAGAACAAAGCCACTTAACATGGCTTTACTCTGAGTTGAACAAACTTGGGGAAATCCAACTCTTGAAGCAGGAGTCAGGATCTCCCCCAAGTTATGAACAGTTCAGACAGCTGCAGTTGGTTAAGACAGCAGAATCGCTGCAGCTATCTTAACAGCCATCCAATGCTCACTGGGCTCAGGTGGCCCGGGGATATGGGGTGGCTGCCCTGTTCCTCCCTCTACCCTCAATTTGCTACTGGTTACAGCAGTGAGTTGGCCACTTATTCTTTGTAGGCTTCCCCCATCTTTTCTACCTGTCCATTTCATGGCCCATGTGACCTGGTAGTCAGAAGGAGATACGCACCAGGATGAGATAGGTGGCTGTGTTACTGCTGTAGCCAACACAGCTCAGGGGGTTCCTTTCAGACCACCTAGCAGGCTCAAGCTGTTGTCTGAGAAGTTGGTTTGAACTCACTTAACAGGTATATGTAGAACCCACCTAAGCAACAGGTAAGGAGATTCCACCCAAACATTATGAAGAACGTAATGGTAAGAGCTGATGAACAGTGGAATATGATGCCTTGGCACTGTGATGGACTCTCCTTCTCTTGAGGTTTTAAAAAAGAGCCTGGATAGCCATCTATTTGGAATGCTTTGACTGGATATTCCAGCATGGCAAGTATTTGGCCTGGATAACCCTGGGGCATCTCTTCCAACTCTGTGTTTCTATTATTCTGCCTCCGATACTGGAGATGATACATATAGCTATATTGACTAGTAGCTACTGATGGATTCCCTCAATTTATACAATTCTCTTTCAAAGCCATCCAGGTTGCCAAAACCTACTACATGTGGCAGCAAATTTCATATTTTAACTATGCTCTATATATTTTAGGCTGTCTCCTAGGCTTGATGTTATTGAGTGATAATGACGGCTCTGACCAGAGCACATGTACATTAGAAGGTTCAAAAAGCACATTCGCTTAGAATTTTAGCATTGTAGGTATCTTTATACTGTACATATAAGTTGAGCCTACAAAAATGTTTTTGTAACTGTATCTAACCACAAGAATATTTTAAAACAAAAAAGAACATTCTGCTGAAACACTGCACAAAATGTTTATAGCCTGTGATTTTGGTGTCACCCTCTCTGATCACCCAGTGCAGTTTACACCCCCACACTCTCCTAGGACCGTATCACATTGAGATATAATCTGTTTATATCAATATGCACCTCATATTTATTTAGGACTGAATGCATACTGTATTGAGTTAGGATGCATACTCTCCTCATCATGATTCTTATGATTTGAAAATATTGCACTTTGACTCATCACACCACAGAAGTCTGGCTCCTCCCAATCCCCTACACACACCCTACATCAGGGGTCCTCAAACTAAGGCCCGAGGGCCAGATATGGCCCTCCAAGGTCATTTACCTGGCCCTCGCTCGGTCAATCTACGTCTGAAACAACAACAAAGCACACAACAACAGCCAAAACCAGGTCCACACATCCCATTGAAATACTAATGTTTATATTTGTTAAAATTGTTCTTCATTTTAATTACTGTATTGTTTTAAATTGTTTCTTGCACTACAAATAAGATATGTGCAGTGTGCATAGGAAGTATTTCGTGTTTTTAAAAAATTATAATCCGGCCCTCCAACAGTTTGAGGGATTGTGACCTGGCCCTCTGTTTAAAAAGCTTGTGGACCCCTACCTTACATCACTTTATGACCTTTAAAAAGTATAATTGCCAATATGATGTATACAGATTTTCCTATCATACATAAGAGCAGCACTTCAGCAACGGAAGAATATGTAGTATTTCAAAAAAACACAATTAGAATTCTGTCTGCAAATAATCCGCTTCTGCAACGCTTTGCAGATGGATTCTGATCGAATACTGACGGGGTGGAGCAAACTTCATGTGATGTGACCCATTCGAAATCATTCTCAAACAGTCCCAGAAACTGAATATTTCCTAATGTGATAAGTGATGCCACTGCTTGTGCTTATGACCTAGCATTTTATTTCCAATGCTAAAGAACATTGGGTTCCTGAATTACACCTTCTATCATGTTTTTGTTCCTGTACTAAACAGCCCCAAACAATGCAGCCTGTCCTCATAAATGAGTTGCTCCAGTCGTTTTTGCTATATTGCTTATCTTTTTCTGCAAATTTCTATGTCTACAGCATCATTTGTTAATGTAATAACCGGAATAGTAAAGTATTCCAATTATATTTGCAACATGGATTTGTATAAGGGCAGTATGATATTACCAACCTTATTTCTGATTCATATTCCTGTTATGCCCATCTTGGAATTTGCCTTCTTTAAAAAATAGTCACACATTCGCATAGAGATACCAACTATAACTCAAAAAACACCTTGTTCAGTTGCTGCAACCTCCGATTCCATCCATGTATGTATAAAATGGGATTTTTCTGCTCCATTATGCATTACTTGGCATCTTTAAAAAACTGATTTCTCACCTACCATTTTAAAGACAGTTTCCCCAGCCTTTAGAGCTCTTTACAATCTTTTAATTCTAACACCCTAAGTAATGCATTGCTGTCAGCAGATGTGGCCGCCTCACTATAAAACCCATACCTTGTGTCACGAGGCTCTGTACATCTCAAGTGTTGTAAATAATAGACATGTTTTGCATTTTCTATAAGTGTTTTATTTATTTACAGTATTTATATTCCACCCTTCTCATCCCGAAGGGGACTCTGGCCGGATCACAAAACATATATATGCGGCAAACATTCAATTTTGTTTCTACACAGACAAGACAGACAATTGAACACAGATAGAGGTATATATGGCTTTCCCATCTTCGGCTTGTGCTCGGTTCTGGCCCCAGAGGGTGGTGTACTGTTGCTCCATCTCCCTGCCAAAGAGCTTTGTTTATAAACTTCCTCCTTGATCTAATCACTCGCAATTTTTGGCATTTCCTTATGGGTGCCTTAAAATACCTCCCTCCTTTTAAGCAGTACCTATTTATCTACTCACATTTTGCTTTCAAACTGCTAGGTAGACGGAAGCTGGGCTAAAGGCCAGGAGCTCACCCTGACCTGGGCTTCAAACGGTCAACCTTTCAACTGACCAGATTTACTGCAGCTGGTGGTTAAACCTGTTGTGCTAATGCCTGGTCTCATTTTTTAATGTTGCTCCACAACCTGTGCTTTTAAAGTGACATGGCAGATGTGTAAGGAAATTTTATTGACATCTTTGAATTTATGTAATAGGACCTTACATATTTTTGCCTTTGCTCAATGTATTAATTGTATTTCTTCTTTTTTCATTTCCTCTGTATATTTCAATTTTTATTTTGCTAGTACTTTTGATGGACAGATCTCACCTGCTTCAGTTAGTTCTAGTTGCTATTTTAATACAAAGAATTTTGAGTTTTCATTGTTTTGTCAAAATGTACCTGCAGACAGGCAGAATTAATGACAAACTGCCTCATAATGGTGACCCCCCTCCCACACACTTTAAGAGTAGTTCTGACATCTCTGTTCTATATAATAACATCTTTATCTTGTACTTTTGTTGCTACTGCTACCTCCACCACCTCTTCCTCCACCTTAAGATAAAATAAACTACCAAGGCCAAAGCCACTCTAGATGACTTCAAATGTTCCACACTGATGATTCATTCATTTAAACACTTTCAGAAATCTTCTTTCTTCTCCTCAAGGCCATTTACTCTTCAGTTCTTACCAAACTAGAAATATCCAGATATATCCTATTGAATTTGCAACACAAGTAGTAATGAGAGCATACAATTATAACTTCAGTTAAGAGTTTAATTAGTTCAGTGACTAAGCTCTTAACTCAAATTGCTTTTATCTCAAAGTGAATTTTCCCATTAAAATGCAGTGGAATGCTATTAATCTGTTCTGCCTCCCCCCAAATTTTGTTATGTGTTTTTAATTAAGAAAATGTACTTTACAAATAGCAAATAATGTATAAATGCACATTCACATGGAACAATAAAAAAAGAAAGATCAACTTTAAAATGGTAGAAGCATTTCAATTGACACAACAGTAGAAGCAAAAAGTTGTGGCAAGGAATCACAAGGCAAAGAGGCAGAAGCATCATTTTCTTTGTACTGATTCCAGCCTCCCTCCCTCTCATGCTCTCCCTCCCTCACTCTCTTCATGAAGCCAAACACACTAGGAATAAAACCCACACAAAATTGACTAACCCAAAGTTCCTCAAAGTGTGTGATGGAGGAAGCATCAATGAGAGGAAGCTGCATGTGGGGCGAATTGCCCCACTACCCCCTCTGTCAAGTAGGTTTGTGCATTTCAGTAGAATTGCTATCCATTTCTGCTTCCTGGATACAGGAAGCCCTCATATTTGTTTTGCAGGTGCTTCCCAAAACGGGTGGCCTCCAGAAACAGCTTTTTTGCTCTGTGTACGAAAAAACAGATCTTTTGTCCCATTGGTAGCAATGGAGGGGAATTCCCCTCCCCTTTCCATCATTTTGGCAATGGGAGCATCCTTTGCTCTTGTATCCTCCATTAAGACCTGGTTTAAAAGCATCAGAGTTACTTAAAATACCACTCTTTCTTTGATGCTTTCCCCTTGGTCTGCAGAGGACAATTGGGTTTAAAAAGAGGATTTAAGATACCACTCTTTCTGTGATACTTTCCCTTGGTCTGCAGAGGAGACTTGGATTTAAAGCAAGGGCTTAGGAGTTAAGAGCACGTAGCAGTTCTCTGCGCGTCGAATGAGAAGCGCTGCGTGCTCCCAAAAAGCAGAGAAGGAGCCAGATCGGTTCCCTCTTGCTTTTGTGTGGGGCGGGTTTTCATACCGGGAGGGGCCTTTCGTTATGTGCTCTTGGAGGTACTAAAGGTACCGAAGGAAAATAAATCTGTGCACAAGCCTACTGTCCAGTGGTTAAGCTAGGGAAGTGGGACACTTCACTTGGCTTTTGTGATGAGGTCATAAGTCTGAGGACAAGAAACTGTTTTGTTGTTCTCTTACTAATAAAGTGCCATGTGCAGGTACGATGCTATATAAATAATTAATGGTGGTGGTGGTGGTTGTGGTGATGAAAGTCACCAGAAGAGCTGTCATGTCCAACCTGCTACTATGCTCTCCTGATCAAGTTTGTGAGGCACTCCAAAATGATCACATTCCAACTGCTACTTAAAGACCTCAAAAGAAGGAAAGCCCACAACTCTCACGGGCAACTCTTACTAAGATCCCAAAATAATTTCCTCATGTACTGTAATCAAGCCAGGAATCACCCATCCTCTATTTGTACATTTCATCTTTCATATCTAACCGTAGTACCTGGTTGAACATTATGTGGTAGTTTTGGCCCATCTTTCCAATCCATTCAGGTTATTTAGAGGGTATTTTCTCACCCTCTTAATTGGTGTCATATGTAAAAAATAAAATAAAATAAACAGAACAAGTGTCAGTTTGAAGCTTTAAGTGATTGCTTGAAAAGTTATGTGTGTGACATGCTTACCTCTGGAGAGACAAGGGTAAGAAGGAAAAAACTTTTCAAAAACCACCCCATAAGAGCTGCACTCATTAACACCTGGAACAAATATAAAAACAAATTCCATCAAAAAACACCAATGTAGTTTTCCCCTACAGAAGCACACCATAAAAGGGAAATACCCCGGAAAATATGGCCTACGTACAATCAAATCTTAAACATCAAGGGACAGGAAATAACACTAAAATCAAGAGAAGAACTAAACCAAACGGACTCCTCTATCTCATGGTTTCATTACCATCAGATCAGAGAAAATTTCCAGATCGACAAAACAATAGGCTTCGAGACTAGAACAACCTTCTGGGATAACATATTAACAATGGATACAAAACTCATAAGAAAAATATATAACCAGCTGTTAATCTGGGCCACAGAAACAGAGCAAGTGAAGACCAATATGATAAGTTGGGCAAGGGACGTAGGCCAATCAATACCATTAGCAGACTGGGAAAAAATCTGGAAAAACAAAATTAAGTATACATATGCCACCGACTTAAAGGAGAGCTGGTATAAGATCTTCTATAGATGGTACCTAACACCTGAGATCTTAGCCAAAATTAATAAGAACAAAAAAAGAGACTGATGTTGGAAATGTGGGAGGGAAAAAGGAACATTTCTACATATGTGGTGGAATTGCAAAAAGATAAAAAAATACTGGGTGCAAATTCATAGATCGATAGAAAAAATATTGGAGATAAAATTTGAATTTAGACCAGCAATTCTATTACTAGGAATTCACAATCTCAAACTTGAAAAGAATGATGATAAAATAATTTTCTACTTAACAACAGCCACTAGGATGGTCCTAGCAAAAATGTGGAAAACTAAAGAAGCTCCAACATTAGAACATTGGACTAGTAAGATAATGGACATAATAAATATGGACATCTTGACGCAGAGGATCTCCCAAAACTACAGAATACCTCAAAGAACCAACTGGGAATCAGTATTAAAATTCATAAAGGAGGAAAACAATGGGATGTACACAATAGATATATAAAAGTAATCCAAGAAAAAGATGAAAGCTAAGAAAGAATAAGGGATTAATTACCCTGAGCAAATAACCATAATGACATCTTGTTAAGGAAAACAGTCACAAAACTTAACAATTATTAAACAAAACTTAACAATTATTTTAAACACACCAGGAAAGGGAAAGGAAAAAAAATAACAAATTGAGAAACTAGAATTTAATATGTAAAGCTAAGAATGTTTGAACCACTCTGGATAAACCTGGAAGTACCCCCCCCCCCATTCTTGTTGTCCCATCTTACCCTTCACATTCTTTCCCCGTATGTGACCCATTCCCCCCTCCCCCCCTTCCTCCCCAACACTTTCCCTTCATTATGGCTATCCTTTGTAACTTTCCCCCTTACCCATAATCTGTTTTTAATAATGTACATGTAATATAAAATTATCAGATAGAGATAAACATGAATTACAAAATTAGGAAATATAGGTAAATTAATAATAGGTATAGGGGGAAGCCTCCTCAACCTTTATGTTTGTATGTAAAGTATTTGTTGTGCTCGATGTCTTACCCTGTTTGCATATATGTTGATGTTGTTCAAATCCTTTTCAATAAAAAAAAAGAAAAGAAAAGTTATGTGTGACCCTGCCTTCAAATTACCTGTTGACTTATGGCAAACCTGTGAATTTCATAGGGATTTCTTAGATAAGGAATACTAAAAGGTGGTTTTGCCATTTCCTTCCTCTGAAATATAGCCTACGGTATCTAGTAAACCTTGGTGGTCTCTGATTGAAGAACTAAATAGAGCTGATCCTGTATTGTCAAAGGCTTTCATGGCTGGAATCACTATGTTCTTGTGGTTTTTTTCGGGCTATATGGCCATGTTCTAGAGGCATTTTCTCCTGACGTTTCGCCTGCATCTGTGGCAAGCATCCTCAGAGGTAGTGAGGTCCTCACTACCTCTGAGGATGCTTGCCATAGATGCAGGCGAAACATCAGGAGAAAATGCCTCTAGAACATGGCTATATAGCCCGGAAAAACCTACAACAACCCAGAGCTGACCCTGCTTAGCTTCTAAGATCAGAAAGAATCTGGTGACTTTGTGTACTGACTTCCAAATGTTAGTCTGCATTTATTCTGGTAAATGGATTACTGCTTGCTGTTTTTGTCTATACTGTACTAAGTTGACTAAATATCACATATCATTGGGAAGTTAGAAGGGAGATGTCTATTGGATAGCTAGAGCTGGCTGTAATGACTCCTTTAGAAGTTGTGCTGTAAATATCAACATGGGACATACAAATGTTGTGCTATGGGCTAGAGAGTAACATACAGGGTGTAATGTCATACCATTTGTCCAACCATTTGTTTGGAGGAATTAAGGAAATTAAGGAAACATAAAAGACTGTTTATACCTGATGGGATCTTCGAAACCAATGCTTTTATGATAGATAAGACTGAGAACAAAGAACTAGGGTGCATGGTCAATAAGCCAACGAAAAGGTTTGATGTTTTGTTTTTCTTTTTGAATGACGATTGTATGCAGGACCTTTTAGAAACCTTGTAACTGAGGATCCATCTGCACTCCCATATAATGCAGTTTCAAACCACATATATGGTCAGTGTAGGCTTATACAATGCAGTTTTAGTGACTTGTCTATACTGAACACATTCAAACTGCACTATGGGGCAGTGCAAATGGGGCCTGAGGCCCATCTATGCTGCCATAAATGTGGTGTAGCACTCACATTAGCCTTGATGACCAGCAACAGGCTCCAAGTTAGTTTATGTATTATTTATTTACTGTATTTGTATACCGCCTTTCTCAGCCTGCAGATGACTCAAGGCAGTTTACAGGACAAAATTCAATGTCCACAATACCATAAATACAATTAAAATATAATAAAAACCACAACAAAATCAATAAAACAGAAATCCATAGTGTCTCCTTGTTAAAAACATTGTCCAGTCCATCGTCTAGTCATTTCATTTTCCTATTATCGGTTACTCTGCATTTGCAAACACTTGCTCAAAAAGCCATATTGTGACTTTTTTCCGGAATGTTAAAAGGGAGGGGGCCGATCTGATATCCCTAGGGAGGGTGTTCCACAGCCGAGGCGCCACTACCGAGAAGGCCCTGTCTCTTTTCCCTGCCAAATGTACTTGTGATGAAGGCGGTAACGAGAGCAGGGCCTCTCCAGACGATCTTAAGGTCCTAGATGGTTCATAAGGGGAGATGTGCTTGGATAGGTAAGTTGGGCCAGAACCGTTTAGGGCTTTATAAGTTAAAGACGTTGGCTTCGCACAAACAGCTTGTACTTATTTTACCTTAGTCCAATCCAATGTGTCATTCCCATCTTCATCACTGCTTGACCCAGCACCCCCAGAGAAACCCATATATGACTCCTCATCTGTGGGGGCTGCAAGTATATCCCTGATTTAGGTCCGCTCTGTTTCCTATGGTGTAAAAAATTGAGAGGGACACTGTGGAGGCAGGGGATAGTGTGGATACAAATGGAACTTTTTGCATGGAGGGAGGGAGTGTGTGTATTTGACTATATAGTGCTATTCGTGGTTTTCAAAATATCTACAATCTTGTTGTAATATCCTTTGTGCAGTTAGAACTCCCATTTCTTTAGACTACTATAAAATTGAAAAGCTGCCTGCTCAGTGACTGTGTGCCAACGCTTGAGGGGTTGTATCTGTGCCAGCCCATTTCACACTCCCTTAGCAATTGTGTTGTAAAGTAGGCATATGTATTAGGGGGAAAGATTTTTTGTACAAGCATTGCTGCAGAGTGTAAGGTTAAAATCTCCCCATCACCTCTTTTGCCCCTTTGCTTTCTGTTCAGGATCACAAAGCTATGAGGCTGGTACCTAAATATCGAATTTATCAGATTCTAAGCACTTCAACAGATTTTTTTCCTGTTTCAATGCCTGTGTGGCTATATTGTTTTCATTGTGTGCAGACATTAGTATGATTGGTGTTCACTTTCAGTAAAGAAACAACCCACCACTACTTCCCTGGCAGTAACTGAGCAAGGGTCTAGGAATTACCATTGATATCCCTATGTAATGTAACCGCTATTTTTTAAAAATGGCATATTCCAAGATGGGCACAATTGGGAAAGGAATCAGAAATAAGACTGGCAGTATCATACTGCCCGTGTTCATGATGTAACCCTAACTGGAATACTATATAAATCCAGTTATTACAATAAAAATGATACTGTACAGACGGAAACGTGCAGAAAAGGATATCAGTATGACAAAAGATCTGGAGCAACTTTTTATGTGGACAGACTATTCAGTACAGGAACATACAGGATAGAATAAATAATCCTAAAGCTCAAGGTTCTGAAACAAAATAATAGGTGGCATTGTGAGGGGTGTGAAACACCTAGGAGTGACACCATCAGAGGGAGTGATACCAAAATGACAGGCTACAACAATATTCCAACAGTAAATTATGCGAATTTAATTTTTGAATCTTCTGATGTGCATGCACTCCTGTCAGAGCTATCATTATCATCAGTTATAATTATCCTTCAAGTTATCTGCACATGGTTTTGTCTTCACATGATAAAGACACGATCTGTTGTTTAGTTGCTCCTAGTTTTTAAAAAATAGTAGTTGATTTTCTGGTATTTTAGCTACAACATGCATGGTGTTATGGTCCAGTACAGGAAGAGGCCCATGACAGTGATTCCAAGATTTACTGTACTCGGTGACACCAATCCTAGTGATGCCACTGAGGACAAATAAATGTATAAAGCATAGTTAAAATGGAGACTTTACTACTAACAAATATAGTGATGTTGCCAACCTGGATAGCTTTGAAAATGGACTGGAGAAATTCATGGAGCTCATCAGTGGCGACTATATATGTCATCTCCAAGTATAAGAGGCAGAATGCATCTGTGTATCAGAGGAACACAGAGCTCAAAGAGAACAAAAAGGTGAGCCAACCTGATACCACTCTGCTATGCAGTTAAACACAATCAAAGTATTTCTGACAGCCACCCAGTCTCTTTTTAAAAATCTCCAAGAATGAGATTTCATCACTCTAAGGATCTTATCTCATTGCCTAATGGCTGCGCCATGCATTGTGCCAAATCCATGGGGTCTCATCAGGAGGCATGGGGAACCCGTTGCTCCATGCCAGCATCGCTTGACTTACCTGGGACCCTATCCTATGGGGAGGGGGGGAGCGTATGCCACCTGGCTTCTCCCCATTGTTCTGAAGGCGGCAGCATATGCCACTTGCTCTCCCCTTTCCACATGGAGCCTGCCCTGAAGTACAAGTGTCCGAACGGATTCTCCCCTATGAACCATTAAGGTTGTTAAGATCTTCTGGAGGGGCCCTGCTCTCGGTCCCACCACCCTCGCAATCACGTCTGGTGGGGACGAGGGACAGGGCCTTCTTGGTGTTGGCCCCACGGCTCTGGAACTCTCTCCCATTGGAGATTAGAATTCCCCCTTCCCTCCTGACCTTTAGAAGGTTGGTGAAAACCTGGCTCTGGAACCTGGCATTTGATGAGTGAGTCAATAACTCTTGACCACACGGACGGATGGTGATGAATTGTGATTTTATTCTGACGACTTGGCCTTATGTAATTATATGATTGTATTTTAATGTGTTTATATTAGAATTTTATAGGATGTGATGTTTTAACTATTGTGTATGAACTCCTCTGTTGTAAACCGGTCTGAGTCCCTCGTCGGAGGTGAGAAGACCGGTATATAAAAGTTCTAAATAAATAAATAATGGGCTCCATGCTGAAAGGGGAGAACAAGTGGCATACAATGGGCAAATTAACCTGTCTGATGAGGTCAAAAGGCTTCCTATTTCACTATCTAATAGCTTTTGCCATCAGAAATATGTGTAGGTGGAATTTCTTTCCCCGAAGTTTGAGTCCATCCATTTGTGTGTTGGTCTCTGGAGCAGCTGAAAACAAACTTGTTCCATCTTCTGTATGGCATCCCTTCAGGTTTTAAAGATAGGCATCATGTGCCTTTTTTTCTCTAGTCTAAACACCAAGTTCTCCAATTCATTCATCATAATATTGCATCTAGATCCTTAATTGTCTTGGTCACTATTCTCAGAAAACATTCCAGCTTGTTATTACCCTTCTTGGCCTGTGGTGCCCAGGAGTGAATGCAATATTTCAAGTGAGATCTGACCTAAGCGGATACAATGACACCTCTCCTTCTCTTGGTGTGAACACTATACTCCTGTTGATGTGGCCTAGAATTGCATTGGGGATTTTTTTATGGGCACATCACATTGTTGACTCATGTTTAACTCTTGTGGTTCAAGAGTTTGAATTCTGAAAACTTTTGAATTTAGAAGAACTGCTCCAGAGAAGCACACTTTGATCCCCATTCTTTTTTTTCCCATGCAAGAAAAAATTAGGTCCCCTTTTTTTTACTTGATCCCACAAGACTGTAATTTTATGTGACCCCCAAATTTGTACATGCATTCATCGATTGAGGGGAGCAGCAAATACCCACAATCATACCTGTCCTAAGGCTATGAGATCCTTTTAGTAGCCTTGCACATCTGACCATGGGTGGATCAGGAGTAATAGCAATATTGCCAGGACATCACTTTTCTGAGCCCCCCGTTACTGATTTTCTAAAAAGCAGCAAAATCTCTAAGCTTTTTAGTTCAAATACATATTATGCCGCCATCATTCCATAAAACTCATACAGAGTTTTATGGAAAAACCATCTTCTAAGATAAGGAAACAAAATGCTAACTTAGATTTAGAATGTGTTGCTAAAAAACTTTGCTAGTTCTGCAGTTCTGACACGATCATCTTTCCTCTTGGCCCTGGAGACAGCTAATTTCAGGGCCTGAAACACCAGAGAAAATATATTGTTATATTAATTGATACTGACCTTGCTAATTCCATTAACATTAATAGAGATCAACAAGAATTTTTTTTTTTGCATTTCAAAAAAACAAAAACAAATTCACATATAGAATCATGAAGTGGGAGGGGAATGCAAACGGCAACTGAATATGGAATAAGCTGGGGGCACTATTATGATTATTAACTTCCATAATGATGCCTTTCTAGGTTTGCAATGATCCTTCCGAGCCTCTTCAACCTATAATAATTCCAAAACCAGTTCAATCCATCATTCATGTACCTTTGCAACCGAATTGTCCAGGTCGGGGAAAGATGGCAAAATTCCTGAATCCAGAAGAGATGACATCAAGAGATTATTATTTTGATTCATATGCTCATTTCGGAATTCATGAGGTAATGTATTAAAATAGCAAACATTTTTTTAATTGTGTAGATTATATATAGGCATTGATATTTGAGAAATGAATCTCATATATCAATAGCTATCTTGCACTAAGACTGAGACGTTTCTGAACACTAGGATGAATTGGAGACGAGATTCTTGCAGTGATTTGAACTTATCATGATGTGCAAGGTGTCTAAGATTTAAGGCATTTCTGTAATTGGAGCACAGGTGGCATTATACCGCTACAAAGAGCAATTCTACTTCCCTATAGGAGATTTCTGAAAAGTGACAGTTTCCCAAAGTCCTGTCTAGAAATCAGTTATACTTTTTCTGTTTCATTGTCTGTTTTAGTCCTTTAGTCCTTTACTTGTGGTTCCACGATAACCCTGGAACGGGATGCCCAAGATTTTTTTCCCCCTGAAATCAAGTTTGATCCTCTGATTGGAAGAGGTTCCTCACACAGGATCAAGTGATTACCAGTTTCTATAGTTTTCAGAGACATTTCAGTATTCTGATTTTCTTCAGACACTGTTTCAAAGTACAAAAGTGTATTTCGCTGCACATATGGACCTGCTTCTGACCTGCATGGGCTCTATTCTTATGCTAGCCACTTGCTGTTAGCAGTAAGAGCTTCACAATTATGGAGCACAGTGTGGAATTTAATTTGAAATATGAACATATTTAAATCTGAAGCATTGCCTCTATGTGCTTTGGAGATTTGGTTTTATATTTATAACAGTGCTGTAACTATGAGGGAGAGTAAAAAATTATCCACACTCTGGCTGTAGGAATAATTTTAATCAAATTTCATAGAAGACAAATACATCAGTATTCGACATAATGTCCCTGCTGTTCAATACACTTTGTCCATCTGTCAACAAGCTTTCGTATTTCCTCATTTAAAATGTTTAAGCTGAATTGCAAGCCAAAAATGCACCACTATCTTGACCTTGCCATTAGACATAAATCTTCATCATTGTAGGGCTTTTTTCAGGGGTCCAAACATATGATGTTCTGATGGGGCAAGATCAGAACTATAGGGAGGATTCTTTAACACTTCATAATGAAGTTTTTGTAGAGTTTAGATCAGGGTTCCTCAAACTATGGCCTGGTGGCCGGATACGGCCCTCCAAGGTCATTTACCTGGCCCTCGCTCAGGGTCAGCCTAAGTCTGAAATTACTTGAAAGCACACAACCACAACAACAACAACAATTCTATCTCATCAGCCAAAAGCAGGCCCACACTTCTCATTGAAATACTAATAAGTATATATTTGTTAAAATTGTTCTTCATTTTAATTATTGTATTGTTTTTAAGTGTTTTTGAACTACAAATAAGATATGTGCAGTGTACATAGGAATTCATTCGTATTTTTTTCAAATTATAATCCGGCCCTCCAACAGTTTGAGGGACTGTGACCTGACCCACTGTTTAAAAAGTTTGAGGACCCCTGGTATAGATAGTATAGTATGTAGACGTACATTGCCAACACAACTCCCTTGGATAGCAGTGCTCACGATAAAACATTTCGTCAATACTGTGCACAAAGTCTTTGATAAATATTGACACCAGACATACCTTCAGACCATAAAAATGAAACATTTCTCTTATTTCTTGCAGATAACAGAGGGAGGTGGGAGACAGCCATTTTTTTTCGTTCACCATTATTGCAAACAAACTTATAACATTTTCAATACTGCACAGCAGTGACGGAAGAGATAGCCACCTTGTACAGAAAGTACTGATAAGAACATGCAGCCAGTAGAAATGTTAATATAACCAGAGTGTGAATAATTTTAACTCACCCTCATATATAGATTAAGGCTCTGAAACGTGAATATATCACCACTTTGTTGTTTGTTTTCATGTGCAAAACATTAGGCTAGCTTCTGCTCTTTTTCCAAATATCCATCAAACATTGAATTTGCTAGCTAAAAATGTACAGTTTTTTTGTTAAACAAATAGGATCCGGTTTTCTTCAAGTGAATACGTGATGCCTTTTTTCCAACACAGGAAATGTTAAAAGATGAAGTGCGCACATTAACATACAGGAACTCCATGTATCACAATAAACATGTGTTTAAGGATAAGATTGTACTGGATGTTGGAAGTGGTACGGGGATCCTCTCAATGTTTGCAGCAAAGGCAGGAGCCAAGAAGGTTTATGGGGTAAGAGGAATGTTTTCTATGAATCCATTTAATTGTTCAGCTGTATTTTTTTTTCAATTTACAAACAAGACTGCCCACTTTTAATGTTTTTTTAAAAAGGACTGCCTGGGTGAAGCTGCAGAAAGAAATCCACTAAACTCATGTTATAAAAGCCCTACAGGGGCAAGTGTGAGAATAATCTTGGTTCCCCAATCTTACTGTATTGTATTTTCTTGTGAGTCATATCTTCTCACAATGTGGTGAAAGTACTATAGTTACAGTGTTCATCTACACTACAGAATTAATGCAGTTTGACATCACTTTAATTGTCATGGCTCAGTGCTATGGAATCCCGTGATTTATTCTTAGGTGAGGCACCAGCAGTCTTTCGCAGAGAAGGCTAAAGACCTTTACAACTACAAGGTCTGATTTACTTTATTGGTGTGGACGGTTCCTTGGTTTAGTCATCTTGTTTTCTAAGGACAGTTCAGGCTTGATTTATTTTGGGGCCCATTTATTTGTCTTTTTTAGTTATCCATAGTTTACATGGAATTCTTCTCCAGCACATTTCAAATGAGTTGAGTTTCTTCTTATCAGGCTTCTTCAGTGTTCAGCTTTCACAACCAATATATAGAAATTGGCAGTTGGTCACCACTTTAATTGCAATTGTTTATTTCATGGACCTCCTCACAGGTGTAACCATTCTTGGTATTCAATGCTACTTCTTCTTTCCTGTTCGGTCTAATTTTCAGAAATAGGTTATACCCCTCTATTACTACATTCCAATCATAGAACTCACCCCACAAGGTATCATATTTCAAGAGTTCAAGTTCATCTTGTTTATTTCCCATGTTTTGTGCATTAGTGGAGACACCGTAAACCATGGGACATTTCCCTAGCGGCTGGCAAAAAAATTAAAGAAGTAATACTTTAAATGAAAATTAAAATGCATGCAAAATTGTGTTACATTGAGTTAAATTTGTCTTTTTTGTTTTAATTTGCTTTTGATTACTGTGTTTTAATATTAATATATGTCAATACAGAGTCCAGTGGATGGTATCATATGTGGTATAGTATTACTAAGGCCTATAGTAACACTCTTTTTTTATCGTGTCAGAAGTGACTTGAGAAATGCAAGTCACTTCTGGTGTGAGATAATTAGCCATCTGCAGAGACGTTGCCCAGGGGATGCCCGGATGGGTTACCATCCTGTGGGATGCTTCTCTCATGTCCTATAGTAACTCTTGAAAAAGTAGATTTTTTTTTCTGGCATGAGGTACTGGTTAACTGAGAGTCTACTGTATTATGTTATATGTCTTGTTTCTACTAAACTGCATTGCTTCCACCTCAACCAGGATATAGTACTTCCATCTTTCTTCCAGAATCCCTTATCTGATCTGGAAAAGCTTCACTGCCTCGACATGAGGAGGGCTTCGGCCTTCTGTGTGCACTGTTTTGATAGTATCTCAAGCTTGGTAGATGAAGGGAATGCTGTGGATGTAGCATATCTTGATTTCAGTAAGTCCTTTGACAAGGTCCCCCATGACGTTCTCACAAAGTAGCTAGTAAAATGTAGAATATAAGTAGAGTATAACTTCTTAAACTGTTCGTCGCAACCCCATTTGGGGTCTCCTAATGGGATTTGAGGATTGCAAAGAAATTTTGTAGCTTGCCAACTAGTTGCTCTTTTATACATTTATACAAATCTGTTAGCAACAACATGCAGCAAATGCTTCAGCTGTGTTTCATAAAAAAAGTAAAATCATCCTGCCTTATTTAGCAAGCCTTGTAAATGCTGCTTTTGCTTGATAGCCACCTTTTCAGTTTCAATAATGCTTCCCTTCAAAGTTTGATTCTAAAATTAACTTGGGTTCATAAAGCATACACGATTAATTTTTTTTCAAAAATGCCACTCATCTGCCATTAAAAAATTAAAAAGAATTTGCCTGGAACATGTGCGTGCACATATGTGGACAAGAGGGAGGTGAGTATTGTCCATTTCAGGCATATGGCCCACTTTGCAACCTTGTTGGAGGTATAGTCCCCCCCCCCCCCCGCCCCAGAACACCCCATTGTAGTTTCCCAATTCAGGAGAAAAAAGAAGAGTATATTGTGCCACTTGAGGCTGCAAACCAAACATGCCAGCATGGCATGAAAAATGTTGAAGGTACCATACATCCTACATCCATCTCATCACTATGAAAATTTGCTTTTCTTTTTAATAAATGGTAAAATTATATGTATACCAAATAATTATTTTAGAATAACTTTCTTTTTGATTTATTATCAAGCACTGTTGGATTGTATATCTATTTCATAATGCTATGTACCCGGGATCACATAAACTGTTCTTGGGCCAAAAGGAATTATGAATGAAAAAAGTTTAAGAAGACAATGCTACTGTTAGGAGGATTGGTAGTGGCTTAACTGGCTGAACCTAAAGGGTGCTTATACATGGCTCCTCTTCATGAACCACCGCACAGGTTCAAACATCCAAATCCAAAGGGTGCTTACCAATGACCTCTTTTCACCCTGGAGAGAAGTAACCCGTTGGTTGCTACAGGGTTTTGTTCTAGATCCAGTGCTATTCAACATCTTTGTCAATGACTTGGAAAATGGACTACATAAAGCAGGGGTCCTCAAACTTTTAAAGCAAAGGAGGGGTCAAACTATAGTTTGAAATGAAAAATAATTCTTATGCACAGTTCATATATCTTATTTGTAGTGCAAAAAAATTGAACAAACAATACAATATTTAAAATTAAGAACAATTGTAACCAACATTAACTTACCGACATTTCAATGGGAAGTGTGGGACTGATGAGAGAGTGAAATTAATTAGAATCATTGTATTGATGTGCCTTCAAGTTGTTTCAGACTTAGGATGACCTGAACTCTAAGGTTTAGGGCAAGGGCTGGGTAAATGACCTTGAAGGGCCACAACTGGCCCACGGGCCTTAGTTTGAGGATCCCTGACATAAAGAATGCTTATCAAATTTGCAGATGACACCAAATTGGGAGGGATAGCTAAGGACAAAATAAGAATCTAAAATGACCTTAACAGATCAGAGAGCTGGGCCAGAACTAATACAACGAATTTCAACAGGGAGAAATGTACAATAGTACACTTATGCAATCAAAATGAAATGCACATATAGAAGATGGGTACTTTGAAAGGGATTTAGGAGTCTTAGTAGCACACAAGCTGAACATGACTCAACAGTGTTATGTGGCAGCTAAAAAGCTAATGCAAATCCAGGCTGCATCAATAGGAATTTAGTATCTAGATCGAGGGAAGTAATAGACCCACTCTATTCTCCTTTTGTCAGATTCACCTGGAATTATGTGTCCAGTTCTGGGCACCACAATTCAAGAAAGATATTGACAAACTGGATTTGTAGTTTGGTGAGGCATACACACTTTTTGGCAGGAAAGGTTAAAGACTTTGTAAAACTACAGCACCCTGAATTCCATAGCTAATGTACCATGGTAGTTGAAGTGGTATCAATCTGTATTAATTCTACAGTGTAGATGCACCTCTAGTCTCACATGTGCCTTTCTTTTCATCTCCTGTTCTTGGTCATCTTATTATTTGTATTATATGTCTTTCTGTACAGGCCTTGAAATCTTTAATGCAAAACACTAACCCTTTCTTTCCCTGTCCCATGTCCTTTAGATTGAATGTTCCAGTATATCTGACTACTCAGAAAAAATTATCAAGGCGAACCACTTGGATCACAGTAAGACATATCTAAGGAGACTGGTTTTGTCTGCTATTTTTTAACAAATTTCACTTCATTTATATATCGGTGGCATATTTTATATGTTGTTTAGAGTCATTTGGCATTTGAAAACATTCACAAAAACATTTATTATCGTAAGGCATCTGATGGTAAGTTAAGAGTTACAATTTTATTAAGAATTTCATGACAGCATTTGTATAGAAGAAAATGCATTAAGGAACACACAAACCCATCTATATGGATAGTCAAAACTGGGAGTTATATGCAGATCTTTGAACTATAACCACCTATTGAAGTTACAGAAGCATGAATGGGGTAACGATAATGTACTAATTGCATAGTTTTGTCATGTCATAAGACATGAATGTACTTTTTATGCTTTTCAACTATTTGCTAGTTTTCTGACTCATCCCACTTGCTTGTTCATATAGGAGATAATAGATTTGGAGTTCTACCACTGTATTGATCCTTGCTATAGATTGATTCTTGCTATAGACTGGTCCTTGCTGTAGATTGGATGTTTGAAGCTCTGAATGAGGCTCTCAATCCTAGAGTGGATTAAATATTTAACTTTCATCACTTTATTCAGAGAGTGGGATGGTAGTTACTGTGCTGGAATGTGAACAGGCCCCTGGGAAAGCCTGGGTTTGGGTGGTAGATGTGTGGGCTTAATTCTGCGGGTTTCTTAAATCTGTTTCTGCGCACATTTAAATCTAGAAGCACCCTGCATAACAAAATTTGGAAAAAAAATCTGTTTCTGATTTGAAAGTGTTATTTCTTGTTTAATTATCGTTTTGTTGCTGTCACAAACTATGTTGAATTGGTTGAGACTCTATGAGGTATACAGTAAAAAAATATAGCAAAATGTACTGCAGGATGTCCCGCAAAAACAAAGTTTTTGCCGTTCAATAAACTTTTCCCAAGTTTTTATGATGAAACCAATTAGGAAATGACATTTATAACCCACAAACAAAAATCATGTTACAAAGTGTTATTTTTTCTTTTTATAACATTATATAGCCTCTTCTGGCACTTGCAGACAGTACCTATAATTCGGGAGAGGACGGGTTAAAAAGGATGGTGGCCAGATAACATTTGTGATAAATGTGCTCTCAATCACAGCAACGGAGGGAAGACCCAATTCAAAAATGTCCTCTTTTATCCCAGTTCTGGGCAAAAAAAGCAGATTTTCCTATGACTGTGAGGCCCTGTATTCATATAAAGGTCAGGATTTCCTTCTTTACTCCCTGTGGAGACTGCTTCCCACCCTGTGGTTTTAAAAAGCTCAAAACAGCTGATCAGCTGTTCGGGCTCCCACAAAGACACAGATAATTTCCAGCTGGTTTCAGGAGAAGAGAAGCAGAGAGCCATGAGAGGTCTCAGAAAGTGCTTATTTTAAACTTTATAATATTAAATAGATCATGAAGAAGCAACTGGGAAAAGAGGGAATCTCGCTGTTATGTGCTGATACTTATATGTGCACATAGGAATCTCTCCATATTTGTATTAAGATATTCACATGTGCGCATATACACATCAGTGTGTAATTGAGTGATTTAAAAAACTTATGGCTGATGTCCCCCATCTGCCCTCCATTTTTCCCCGAGATACAGAAGGGCTGTAAGAACAGTGGCGTAGAAATCCTGGTACTGGCAGATCTGTGTAGGGACTTGCTCTGAGGTCCCAAGTTTGTTTATACCGCATATTAATCCTGCATTTTTGTGCTGCCTGGAAGTGCCTTTGACAGCATATAAAGGCCTAAATGTGTTGGGATTTATGCATTGAGCACCTTGAGCGCATCTGTTTTCTGCTGATTATATTTTGTGCTCACCATTTTTTGTTTTCTTTGTCTCTTCTTGCATCCATTTAATTTTTAAAATTATGTTTAAAAAACTTAAACTTTTAATTATTTTTGTCTTAGTTGCATTAGAAATGGTGGAGTACAACATTGCTCTTTGGTATAATGAAATACTAACTATTCATCAGAACAATATGATCGAAAATTCAGGCTTAGCTTGATCCTGTTTTTATTAGAAACTTGGATTATTTTACCTTGACTTTCCTAGAAAATAATATATTCAGTGTAACCATGTGGCTATGCAGCAAAATACAACAAAAATCACAAGCAGTGATGCTTTTATTGGCTCAACTCCAATACATACAATATATTATGTAAGCTCTTGAAGCTTCAGTAGTTTCTTTATCAAGCAATGTCAAGAGAAAAATGGTAATGATATTGGAGCCACAGGCTTGCATTCTGTCTGAGATGTTGTCAGTTAAGGTGATCAGGGGGGATTTCAGTTCAAGATAATATATTGTGTGTATATATATATCTTGTAAGCCGCTCTAAGTCCCCTTCGGAGTGAGAAGGGTGGCATATAAATGTCGTGAATAAATAAATAAGATACGCTTAATGTTTATATGTATTTTTAATTTCTTGTTTTAATGTATACGTTTATTTTACTGTATGTATATTTTACGGCATCGAATTTTTGCCTACTTGTGAGATCGCTCTGAGTCTCCTTCGGGGTGAGAAGGGTGGTATACAAATGGAGTAAATAAATAATAAATAACACAGACCCCTCCCCATAGGAGGGAACGGGACAAGGAGCAATCAAGCACATGTAATAAAATAGCAAATCAATTAATCACAAAATGTAACTTCTCTTGGGATTCAGATGTTCTGTACAAAACTCACTGTTCCTTTCTTGGACAAACAGCACTCACTTTCAAGGAGTCTCTGTACTGTTATATCTGGGAAAGCATTTATTGTATGCTTTGGGGATGGCCCAGTAAAGGTACTGTTGCTTGTGGGTTTTGAATATCTTGGTAATTCATTTTTACTACAACCCTGAGAGATCCACTAAACAGAGCAGTAATGATGAGCCAGTCTGGACACCTATGACCAGGGTATTTCTGAATACATCTTAGCTCAAACTCATAGGCATTTCATACACATAGAGTCACACCTGATTTTTCTCTTTTTGCTGCATTTTCCATTTCCCCCCTAATATCACATTTTCTGGTAGTGCATGAAAAGGTTGTCTTGCTGCTGGACCTTTCTGCATCAAAAGATTAGATTATGTTTTCTTTATTCTGTGTTCTGCTGGCCATGATTTCCATTTAAGCAAGCATTTGTCTCCATTGTTGCTTGATTGTACTGACTGATTGTTAACATCTGTATTTTTGTCTTTGCTACTGCTTTTAGCTTTTTATAAATTGGTTATGGTGATTGGTTACTGTTTGTATGCTTTCTAGTTTTTTGTAAGCTGCTTTGAATTTTTTCGCCCTTGGAGCAGAAAAGTGGGGTATAAACATCAGCCACATACAAAAATGCATATCCATATGGTATTTATTTTGAACTAAATTGCATCATCTTCTGGGAAATAGGAAGCCATGGCCAGATTTTCATGGACCAATGCTACATCAATGCTAAGCAAGCAGTAAGACTTCCTCCATCCAATTTAACATGCATGAACTCACATTTTATCTTGGTATTTTATTTTGACATTGGGCTGTGGAGACAAAAATTCTACAGAGACAGTTTTTCTCAGTGACATCCTAAAGCTGAACTTTGTAGTTCACTCTTGTATTATCCAAGGCACACAAATAATGAAAAAGGGAGGGAGAGAAGGATGAAACTTCCTTTGATTGCCCTCATTGTGTATCACTGTTACGTTTCCTCTCCCATTTGTTTTCACATGTGCATTTTGTAGAATGTTTTTAGATGATTGCATGTTTTAGCAATGTTGTAACTCACCTCAAGCCACGAGGAGAAATAAAAATTTTAATATTTAATATTATTATGCCCTGGTTGCACGGAGCTATTAAAACCATAATAATAGACACTAATTTAGAATGTAAACTACAAATCAGGAAAGGCAATACAAAGATAGAACAAAGTCCAAGAGGTCGCCAGAGTAGTATTAAAGAAGCAGTCAAATAAAGAGGGGGGAAATTTCTTTAGAAATAAGAAACTCACAAAAGGAAATACCAGCTTTCACATAGGAAATGCAAACAAATAACCACAGATACAAATATAATTGTGGAAACATCTTGGGAATCGCATGAGAACAGTATCAAAAATAAAGAGTTCTTAATTGTATACACCCACATATTTAATAGTAAAAATAGTTAAAATATTTTAAAAGAATTCTTTACATATAATACATCAAAAGCAGAAGAGCCAGGAAGGCAACTGGATTTTTCCATGAAATATTAAAGAAGGAAAAGCTAACCAAATTTTGTTAATTTTTCTTCACTGCTGATGATAATCCGATCTAGCCATGAATCTCCAGTTATTTAGCAGAATGGACCCCGTGATCTGGAATGATGTGTAAGGTCACCAGTCATACCTGTTTACAACCATCCTCCATGTATTTACCATTTTCTCTGGTCTTTCTGGTCCAAAACCAGGTGGGGAGCATGGAGAGGCTAGGACTATCCAAGATACTCCATCATGAAGCAACTGAGCATTTATTACAATGCTAAAGAAATACTTTTGTGTGGTAAAGTACAGGACCAGGACAAGATACTGGATTTGGACCTGAAGACTAAACAGTCACAAGAGCTGTAGAATAATACCTTTCATCAAAGGTTTCCTTGTTGATCATAAGACTATGCAAATGCTATTTGTTTTTGGGCTCTTTTCCCAGTAATCACCATATTTAAGGGCAAAGTGGAAGAAGTTGAATTGCCTGTGGAAAATGTAGACATCATCATCAGTGAATGGATGGGTTATTCCCTTTTCTATGAGTCCATGCTGAATACTGTCATCTTTGCTCGAGATAAGTGGCTAGTAGGTGGTTTTTATATCCTACTTTTTTCTGGAAGGCAAGGCCAATAGTTTGGACAGTCGCTGTCTTCTTTTCCTGACCAATAACATTTTACCAAGTCTGAATGTGATGTGAGATTTTGCAAAAAGACCTGAAAAGAGGATGGAATAAAGAAAAAAAATCATATCTTACGTTTTAATACCAAAGCTTTGTATAATAGTTATAGGTGTCAGATTTCTATAGATGAGATATATACACAATGGTATTGTGGTACAGTTCAGGCTCTCAAAAGACAGCAAAGATCTTATCGATACACAGCATGCTTAATAAAACAGATGACCTGGAAGAGGGTGGGATGCTTCTCTGGTTTTTTGGATGTAAAGTTCAAAAATATGATGTCTTTATCAGGTGAATAGATTAAGAGATCCATTTCCACACAATTCATCAACAGAAACCTGGAGGGCTTATGTTTCCAGACCGGGCTGCTTTGTACATGGTGGCAATTGAAGACAGGCAATACAAGGACTTCAAAATTCACTGTAAGTATGAAGACAATGCAGCATTTCTATGCACACCATTCAAACACATTGACTGAAATCCAACTTCATGTTTGCATATACAGTAGTTATGACACGCCACCATTCTGCTGAACACTGACATTGTGTTATTGTGTATTAGCCAGTGTGATGGCAAATACACAGTGGCTGTTTGTGCTATCTCAGTGAATAAAGGGATTTATGAAAAAAAATATTTATTTACAGTATTTATATTCTGCCCTCCTCACCCTGAAGGGGGCTCGGAGCTGAACACAAAACACATAAACGGCAAACATTCAATGCCATTATACACTGACAAGACAGACAATCGTACAGATAGAGGTATATAGACTTTCCTCATCTTTTGGCACCTTGGAGTTTGTGCTTGATTCTGGCTGTTTGTGTGTGTGTGTGCTGTCACTCCATTCTCCATGCTGAAAGAGCTCAGTTTATAGACTTCCTCCTTTCGAACGCATCACCAGCATTTCCTAGTATTTCCTTATGGCGCCATTAAAATAACTCCCTGCTAAGCAGTACCTATTTCTCTACTCACAGCTGTTTTTGATCTGCTAGGTGGGCAGTGAACTGGGTTAAAGTATGGGTGCTCATCCCCAACCTGGGCTTTAAACTGCCAACTTTTCGATTGGCAAGATTTATTGCAGCCGGTGGTTAACCTGCTGTGCTAAAGCCTGGCCATGCAAATAATAATGTGCTGCCACTATATGTAATGATATAGCTATCAGCTGGTCCCAAATAGAGTAGGCCCATAAAATTCAATATTGAACAATAACACATAAGGCAAATCCGGTTGATTTACTGGCTCTACTCTTGGCAGATTCAGCAATAGTGTTTCACATTATATGAAATGGTTACACTTGTGGAAATTCACTTATGGCACTATGAATTAAATGTATGTTGCATTATGGCTTTAAAAAAGCAGAACCAGAGAAGTAAGGTAAATACACTAAATGGACTCTGGCCATAGTGTGAGAAGAGTAGCTCTTCATAAAATGAATAAAAACTTTGCTGTTCAAAAACTTAAAATGAAATGAATTAACTGGAGCTAAAATAAATGTGTGCCCAAGAGCTGAACCAAATGCAGATATACAGTTTGTGATACAACAGGGAGAGTTTCGCTTTTTTTTACATAATTCTGGGCAGATCCAGTATTCCCATTAATGCTTGTGGGAGAAGTAATTGAGTAGTCACTTCTGGAAATGAGACACGCACCATAGATTTCACAGATTTAAGCATTAGAAGGAACTTTTTGACAGAGTGATTTAACAGTGGAACCAATTCCCAAGAATGATGGTTGGATCATCTTCTTTGATGTCTTTATAAAGAGGCTGGAGAGCCATCTACTGGGAGGGATAAGTGCTTTTACAGAATATAGAGCTGGACAAGACAAAAGGGCCATCAAGTCCAGATCCTTGCCATGTAAAAACACACCATTAAAGCACTACCAATAGATGGCCATCCAGCCTCTGTTTAAAAGCCTCCAGAGAAGGAGACTCCAACACAACTCAAGACAGCATATTCCACTGTCAAACAGCTCTTACCATCAGGAACGTCCTCCTAATGTTTAGGTGGAATCTCTTTTCCTGCAGCATGAATGCATTACTCCAGAGTAGCAGAAAGCAAGCTTTGCCTCACCTCAAATATTATTATTATTATTATTAACTTTATTTGTACCCCGCTAGCATCTCCCGAAGGACTATGACATCTTTTCAAATATTTAAACGTGGCTGTCATATCCTCTTGTGCCTTCTTTTATCCAAACTAAACATACAAAGCTCTCAAAGCTTCTTGTAGAGCTTGGTTTCCACACCTTTCGCCATTCCAGACGTCCTTCTCTGGACACATTTCAGCTTGTCAATATCTTTCTTGAGCTGTGGTGCTCAGAACTTGGCACACTATTCCAGGAGAGATCAGGCCAAAGCAGAATAGAGTTGTGCTATTACTTCCCTCGATCCAGACACTACACTCCTATTGGTGCAACCTTTATTTTGAGATCCTTCAATGAGCAGGATTGTTGGACTCATTGGTCCATGAGAATTCTTCCAACTGTATGATTCTATATAGACTGCAGGACTTTTTCACAAGACACGTTGTGGAAAAACAAGTGAAGTGAATAAACTCTTTCCATGACGGACATAAAACGTTTTAGTCCAAGCCTACATTATATTATTGTAGTAGGTGATGCAATATATGAGGATAGTCTACTGAGTTCAATCCAGAATAATTATTGTCACTAGAACAGAACTTTTCTGAGTCTGGTGTGGTGCAGTTTCTCATTATCAAAAGCTAGTTGGGAATCATACTGGGAGCATGAAAAGCTCATCAGGTGTACCATGACCGAAGTAGTTGTATGCCCTTTTTTTGTTGTTTTTTGTAGGGTTCCAATTCATGTCACCTGCTTTTATGCTTTCATACTATTTAGAAATTCTCACATTAGCTCCAGAACCATTCTTTAACTCAGCACAAACCGAGTACATTCCTGTTAACTTTCTTTTTTTTAATTTCATTTTAAATTTAATGGGGCATTCTGTGCACTAATGGGATTTGACTCATTTGATATAGATTTTTTTTCTTTTTTGAAAGGGCAGTTATTTTTAAGCTATCCATTCTTTGTGTTTTATCACAAAAGTACAGAGCCAGTGTACTTTCCCCTAGGAGACTATTTGTTCAATGATCGACATTCAGCAAGCTTAAAAAGCACTTAGTACAGTCTTTGGAAAGCTTGAAAGAACCAGTGAATGCAACTCAGCTTGGAAGCACTTTGCAATGTACCATTTTGCAATGTGTTTGCACTTGATGCATTGATCCTCACTTAACTTTGTAGCTGGCACCGAATGTTGCCAGCTTGGCAGGTATCCATATGCATCAGCACTTATTTCATATAAAGGTTATAGCGCATTAGGAAGTCCTACTTTTAAAAAAGGTAAGTGAAGCCAAGCCCACTGCCATTGCTGATATGTCCCACCGAAGCCTTGCTATAATTCTAGGATCAACAGGCTTAGAAAGGATGCAGAGAATTATATTCTAAACCAAGTCCATCCAATGGATGAAAGTGAATCGAGTATACTAAAACACCAAAAGAAGCCTCAAGACTGAGAAAGCCAAGCAAACAGAGGGCCCTTTTAAAATTAATTTTGAAGCTGGATCGCAGTTTGAGTGCCTACAAAATGTAAGGTTCAGCATGAATCCAGCTGGAAAAAGCGTATTAAAAACACTTACCAGAGATTCCCCAATCAAGCCATAAAATTCGCTGAAACTGATCAGCATATAAACAATTCAGGAATCTGTGACGAAAATGTGGAGTGCTTGTGAATATGGAGCTAGTCCTAAAGCATCCGAAGAAAGAAACCAGATACACAGCTCAACCAGAACGTGAACAAACACCTCCCTGCTGATGAAGTCACCACAATGTCCCCAAAGGAACACTCAATTTCCCTTTCTTCCTGTGCCCTGTTTTAGCCCAGCACTGATCCTCATTAGATAGGCTGTTTCTATTCAGTGCATCTCATCAGAGGAATCATAGAGTTGGAAGAGAAGGTTATGAGAGGACATAGAATCATAGAATCAGAGTTGGAAGAGCCATGGCAGTGCCACATCCCCAAAGTGAATTATTTACTTTAGAACAATCTAATGGCCAAAACCAAGCTTCCTGGTCAGAACAATTAACAAGGTTCTTCCGCACCTGTAGATTACAAATTGCCTCCTTAGGCCAGAACAGGGATGCTGAAAAAAGGACTGTAACTCAAAGGGTCCTAGATATTGAAGCCCAGAAAGATATAGCCACCTTGTCAAACACAGGATCCCTGAAGTGGTTAGGGCGCTTTAAACGTAATTTCCAGCGGGCGCTGTACCTAGAAGCTGATATGCCAAGATACCTAAGAATCGCTTTTACCAGGGCAAGTTCTGAAAAATTGAATCCATGGAGAAACACGACAGATTCAATCATATCCTATATGAAGAAAGACTATGAATCTGTGGAGCCCCTGAAGTTGAAAATCTGAACCACATTTTACATAACTGCAATCTATATGAAAAAGAAAGGAAAAATATTTATGGCCTTTCAGTGGCTAAAACCTCATTTTTTTGGGCTGGTTTTAACCCCATTCTGACAACACAAGTTGCCCTTTATTTGTTTAAAGCTGCTAAAAGGAGATCAGAGTACATAGATCACATTGGGGTGCAGTGTGGGGGAGACGAGGATTGTTGATGTATATATCTATGGCTAAGCTACATTGGTTTTAAATTGATAAATTCCTATATATTTGTATTCTATTTTAATAGGACCAGATGTATGTTGTATGTTGTGTTTGCACTGTCTGTTTTTGATAAGGCCAACTGGCTAATCAATAAAAATTGTTGTTGTTGTTGAATTATTTATGAGTAATTACCAAGTGGAAGAGTTTGGTGACAAGGTCTGCTGTAGCCTCATTCAGGGTGTTATCCTTCATGGTTTGTACTCCATTCTGGTGTAGAATGTGAATGTGTACGGATTCTACATCTATAGTGGCTAAGGCAGTGTTTCCTGGGAGGTTGTGGATGAGCTGTATTTTCCTCAGGAAATCAGTTTGAGCATTGTAGCTTGGAGCACTGATAGTACAGAATACGAAAATTGAGTCCATATATGTAGATACCCCAAAAGTCAGGATCCTAATACTTGGTGCATTTGATATATGTATTTTTGTATAGTAAATAGAAGAGGTTCAGTTTAGGCTCCTGGGGTGTGTTAGCATTGACTGTTATTTCCATCCTGCCAAGGTCAAATCCCATGGTAGTCTGATGTCTTTTGACAGATTTTGGATTTAAGTGTTTGTACTTTAATAGTGCAAAGATAGTCTTTTAAATGCTAAGCTCTTAGAAGGCTATCAAAGTTCATGCTAACAGCTTCTCGCTCTCAGTCTCAAAGTGCTACAAAATCCCTTTGCATACTGCTCTAGATCAAAGTGGCTTTGCCTATGAATTCTGAACTCTTAAAATGACTTGTTTGATGAACATCAGTTATGAAATTTACACGGACTGTATTAGAACTTGAGATGCTACGTGGACTGGCAATGTTCACTGAGACCATGCAGGGATTGGGGAGGGCCAATGATTCTTCCAAATCTATTTTTATTTCAAAATGAATCTCCCTACCATGTAGGGAGATCACAGTTAGATTTTTTGTTCCTTTTTCTTATTTTTAGTTACTTCTGGGAAAACACATTCTGACAGAAAAATTGCCAGAACTGAGGATTTTAATCTAACCCCATCCTTGTATAATGATCCTGTTCAGGGTTGGGGTTGTGTACTCTTAACAATATAGTAAAAAGATAGACTGAAAACATACCATAGATTATAGTTATAAAGTACTGTATATTCTGTTGTATAAGACTACTTTTTAACCCAAGAAATCTTCTCAAAAATCAGGGGTTGTCTTAGACGCGGGAGTCATCTTATACATGGGAGTAGTCTTATACACTGGAGTAGCCTTATGCATGGGAGTGGCAACGCTGTACAAGTACAGTAGAAGAAAATCCATTCATCAGGATTAGTGGACTTAATGCGGTCTAGATGGTGAGGTGAAGGGGCGCCTCACGGGGAAGGTGTAAGTGAAGGGCAGAGCAAGCTGCAGGAGTCCGGGGCACTCGGGGTATGGAAAAAAGAGATAGAGTGGTTCTGGGCCCAGAAAAACACACCTCTTTTACCTGTCTGGCCCGCCCTTGTATCCTATTACCATACCTCCTCCTCTGCCTCTCAGATCTCGCTCCTGAAGACTGCAGTGAAGTGGTGCAGGTGCACATGTGCGAGATCTGAGAGGCAGAGAAGGAGGTACAGTAATAGGAAAATTACCATATTGAAATAAAATCTGATGCATAGAGCAATGTTTTCTCTTTTACATTTGACCCTTCTGTTTGCTTTGATAGGGTGGGAGAATGTATACGGCTTTGACATGACCTGTATCAGGGATGTTGCCATGAAGGAGCCATTGGTGGACATTGTAGACCCCAAGCAAGTGGTGACCAACAGCTGTTTAATAAAGGTTTGGGCCTTTTAAAAATATGAATCTAATGCAATTTTATTTTTAAAACATTTGTGACAGTCTGTTAGATTGCAATATTTTGTATTAATCCATTGCTTTTTCACACTGCCAATAAGCTGCACATGCTCATCCAGCTTTCTAATCAATATGTCATCATACTATGGTGGCAGAAGGGAAATATGCTTAATGCAGGGGAGCTGAAGTAGTATTTTCTCCTCTAGTTATGACACACTAACATTGTTACTGTGGTCCACTCAAACCTAAATGTTCTGCTACCAAAAGGCAGACTGACAAATGAAAAGGCAAATCACTTGCCACGATGAAGTGTAGGAAGAGCATCTCGACCTGGCTTGTCTATCAGAAACATATCTGAATAAAGTGGGTTGTGTAATTCTTTCAGATGTGTCTGTCAGGATCCTGAATTCAACAACTGGCTCGGTTAGGAAAATATTGGTCACTATTGGGTTGTTGTAGGTTTTTCCGGGCTATATGGCCATGTTCTGGAGGCAATTTTTCTCCTGATGTTTCGCCTGCATCTATGGCAAGCATCCTCAGAGGTAGTGAGGTCTGTTGGAAGTAGGAAAAATGGGTTTATATATCTGTGGAATGACCAGGGTGGGACAAAGGACTCTTGTCTGCTGGGGCTAGCTGTGAATGTTTCAGCTGGTCACCTTGATTAGCATTCAATGGCTTGGAAGGGCCTGGGGGGAATCTTTTGTTGAGAGTGATTTTATGTGCCTGTTTGTTTCCCCTCTGTTGTTTTTTTTATAATAATTTTATTGATTTATCACAATTACTACATTTGTTATACATTTGTTATTACTGTTATATTTTGTACAGCACACTCTTTAACATGTTATTTTATTGTTTTGCTTAAACATTTCCCCCTTTTTTATTTCCACCACAGTGCTCCCCTCTGTTGTTTTGCTGTTGTAATTTTTTAATTTTTTAATACTGGTAGCCAGATTTTGTTCATTTTCATGGTTTCTTCCTTTCTGTTGAAATTGTCCACATGCTTGTAGATTTCAATGGCTTCTCTGTGTAGTCTGACATGGTGGTTGTGAGAGTGGTCCAGCACTTCTGTGTTCTCAAATAATATGCTGTGTCCAGGTTGGTTCATCAAGTACTCTGCTATGGCTGATTTCTCTGGTTGGAGTAGTTTGCAGTGCCTTTCATGTTCCTTGATGCGTGTCTGGGCGCTGCGTTTGGTGGTCCCTATGTAGACTTGTCCACAGCTGCATGGTACACGGTAGACGGCTGCAGAGGTGAGAGGATCCCTCTTGTCCTTTGCTGAACGTATTTGTTGGATTTTCTTGGTGGGTCTGTAAGTGGTTTGTATGTTGTGTTTGCTCATCAAGTTTCCCTATGCAGTCAGTGGTTCCCTTGATGTATGGCAAGAACACTTTTCCTCTGGGTAGATCTTCATCTTTACTCTCGTGGCTTGTTCTCGGTCTTGCAGCTCTTCTGATGTCTGAGGTGGAGTATCCATTGACCTGTAGAGCCCAATTTAGGTGGTTCAGTTCATCTTGGAGAAGGTGGGGTTCGCAGATTCTTTTTGCAGACTACACAGAGAAGCCATTGAAATCCACAAGCATGTGGACAATTTCAACAGAAAGGAAGAAACCATAAACCCGTTTTTCCTACTTCCAACAGACCTCACTACCTCTGAGGATGCTTGCCATAGATGCAGGCGAAACGTCAGGAGAAAAATTGCCTCCAGAACATGGCCATATAGCCCGGAAAAACCTACAACAACCCAGTGATTCCGGCCATGAAAGCCTTCGACAATATATTGGTCACTATTGTCCATAAAGATTCCATCCTCCTATTCGGATTCTGAGAGCTATTAACTATAAATCAATCAATACATCTTTTAAATAAATGGAGAAAAATAATATACTGCCCAGACTGCTCTAACAGTCTCTCTAAGCAAGCTAGTGAAAGTAATCTTAGAGATAGTTTTATATCTTGGGCAAAATATATGCCAAAGCCACCTTGTCTGGCATAACTCAAGATTTTGTTGCTACCATAGTAACAATGTATCTGCTTTAAATTATATCAGATGGATAGACTTTAGATCCTTTCCCCTCTGTATTAGACTGGAAGAAAATGATCTGTAGGTGAGGAGGTAAGATTGAATTTGGAGAGATCATTTATTTGACCAGTTTTTTTTCCCATTATGCAATTTCTGACCATGGTTGTAGTAATCAGTTTTAATGTCCTTCCCCCACAACCTTACATTATCCGGATAATTTCATAAAGTTTCACTTCGTTTTTGGCTGGCAAGGTCCTGACCTCTGTTATAAATTAGGAAATGACTTAGGTCACAGTCACCATTATTTCTAAGCAACCTTGGAACTACAGACATATTGCTTTCTTTCATCTGCTTAGACTAATAATACAATTGGCAACTAGAATATTGGATCACAGTGTTCAGTACAAGGACCAAGCTTTGGAAAACTTTATAATTTCTTGAGAATTCAAGATGTCAAGGAGTCTGGAGGACAAATTATTTTCGAAATGGATTAAAAAGCTGGACATGCCTAGCCTGGAATAGAAAAAAAGGGTAGTGATTTTCAAACATCTCAAGGGTTGTCATACAAAAGAGAGAACACTCTTGTTTTGTGTTGTTCAAATGGGTATTAATCTGTGTCCACGGGTACTCAATATTGCTGAAGGATAAGAACCCAGTGGTGAAAATTGCAAGGATGTGGGTTTGGGCTAAATGTATAGGAAGTTATGTGTTGTCTATTGGAGGATGCATTTAAGTAGATGCTAGACATGTGCATTTGGAGTAAACCTTGTCCCATTTTGTAACCTAGCTTTCATTGGGGGCCTCAGTCTGTTTTTTGTAAGCCTCCCAAAATTGGGAGGATTGTTTTTGGTTCTTTCATTTCAGGGCCCAAAAATTGTACCATTGTGTGTCTATGTGGGGGGGGGGGGGGTTGCCACCTACTGGCTCCCTTTCTAGGCGTGCATTCTTTTTACCAGGCACCTGCTGCTTCTACTCTAGAGTAAGAGGCACTAGGCTGTAGGCATTAGCAGGTGTGCATGCTTTCCAGGCCTGTGTGCACACTGCGCCACACAAGCACTCTCTTTGGAAAGTGTGTGTGTGTGTGGCAGGGCATGTGTGTGTGTGGCAGAGAGTGCTTGTGTGACAGAGCGTTTATTTATTTTATTTATTTCCAGTATTTATATTCCGCCCTTCTCACCCCTCAGGGTACTCAGGGCGAATTACAATGAACATATACATGGCACACATTCAATGCCATAGACACACAACATATATAGACACACAGAGAGAGGCTATTTACATTCCAGCTTTTCATGAGGGTATTCTCACCACCAGGGGAGCTGTCGCTTCACCATCCATTTGTGACACTTCCTCATTCTTTGCATGCCTGCTGGAGATTTTTTTTATGACGTCGTAAATTAGCCTCCCCGCATAAGCAGTACCTAAATTTCCTACTTGAGAGATGCAACTGTCTTTTGAGTTGCAAAGGTCGACAGCAAGCTACTCAAATTGGTCAAAAGCTCACTCCAATCTGGGCTGGCTTCAAACTCATGACCTTTTGGTCAGTAGTGATTTTAATGCAGCTGACTCCCAGCCAGCTGCGCCACAGTCCTGGTGCTGAGTAAGAGGCACTTGGCTATAGGCACTGGCAGGCCTATACACCCTGCCACACATGCACTCTCTTTCCAAGGAGAGTGGTTGTGTGGCGCGGTGTGCAGGTAGGCCTGGAAAGCATGCATGCCTACCAATGCCTACAGCTGAGTACCTCTTAATCTAGAGTAAGAGGCACTCAGCTGCAGGTGTGCTCTAGGCCTGCCTGCACATACTGCCACAATGCCCCACCACACTCTCCAAGAGTTTCATGTGTGGCGGAGCATGCAGGCAGTCCTGTACACCCCGCCACACACATTCTCTCTTTCCAAGGCAAGGAGGCAAGTTCAGATGCACACGAAAGCAGGCTTTTGTATTGAGCAAATTTTCATGTGGGGAGGGGGAGGGGATTCCCGTTTCGTGCTTCCAAAGAAACGGAAGACATGAAAGAAACGTAAAAAACGAATTTTGCACAAAAGTCTAGTAGACATTAGATGCTTTGAGAGAGCAGAGCAAATCTTTACAATTTTAAATGTGAAAGACTTGAGACATTTTAAGTTCTGGCAGAGATAGAAGCAACGAAACTTGAATCCCCTCTCTATCTATAATCTCCCGTTATGATAAACAGAGGCTCTGCTACTGGGAGGAACATACTGTATACCCAACATGACTAACATCCATTGGCAGTATCGCCCTCTGTGACAATGTCATTTCTCTTTTTAAAGCTGCCCAACGTAACATAGGTCACCATTTCCTTTGGTGACTAATTTCATTGTTTAACTGAATCCCACAATGTTACTATGTTCTAAGTATTGTAGGACACAGTGTACTTGTTGAGTATCTAATTTCTCCCTATAATGCATAGTTTTATTCACCTCTGTTGTTTATTTACTCTTTGTCTGAACTAAAAAGCCCCCAAAGGCTAGAACTACCACCCTATATATTTTCTGAACCTTTCCCACTTTTATCTTTTAGAGAATGTAACTAGAACAGGGCACAGTATTCCTACTGTGATCAGATGAAGGAATTGATACAAGCGCTACAATACTAGCAATTTTATTTTCAAAGTGTTTATATGCTCAACATGAAATCAATCTTTTGTCTTCCCCCCTCAATCAACGCACTACCAAGTGGGTCTCTGAAGGTTATCGGCTATATAGAGGATGGCTGGAACTGTAAAATATCCGTGAAAGGAATGCGATAAATACATTTCAATTTAAACAACACCTTTCAAATGTAATTTTGAAAATAGCTTGTACTGTAAAGTGAAACAATGCCTCCTTCAGTCCTCTTTTATGTAGTTTTTCCCAGAATCTTTCTCTTAGATTGTGCTGTTCCAGCTAATAAAGCATATTCAAACAATTACAATAAGGAGGAAAAATAGGTGCCTAAAGAAACCAGAATGGATGCTGAAAGAACTTTTCACTGAGCTAAGATTTAAAAGGGACATATATAAGAAATAGGAAAACAGAGAAATCACTGAAGAGGAATTCAAATGAAAACTCAGCATGTGTAGGGAGAAAATTAGAAAATGCAAAGTGCAGAATGAGCTCAGGCTTGCTAGAGAAGGTAAAAACAATAAAAAGAGCTTTTTTATTATGCTCATAGCAGAAGGAACAACAAGGAAATGGTAGGGCCACAGGTGATGGAAAGATCTTATCAGGGAACGGGAAAAAGGCACAACCACTCAACATCTTCTTTGCCTCTGTCTTTTTCCAAAAGCTAAGTAGTACTCATTTTGGGAATAATGCAACACATGGTACATTGGGTGAAATGCAAGACAGAATATATGATTCCTCTAAACGATTTCAGGTCTCTGCGGACAGATGAATAACATTTAAGGTTATTAATACAACTGGCAAAAGTAATTTCAGAAACAATGGCATCATCTTTGACAATTCCTGAAGAACAAGAGAAGTTCTAGAGCAGGGGTCCTCAAACTAAGGCCCAGGGGCCGGATACGGCCCTCCAAGGTCATTTATCCGGCCCTCGCTCAGGGTCAACCTAAGACTGAAATGACTTAAAAGCACAGAACAACAAAAACTGTTGGTCCTCCAACAGTTTGAGGAACTGTGACCTGGCCCTCTGTTTAAAAAGTTTGAGGATCCCTGTTCTAAAGGAAGGCAAAAGTTTTTCTCTGCTTCAAAAAGGGGGAGAAAAGAGCACCCAAACAATTCTCCTCCAGTCAGCTTGACATCAATAACAGGAAAGATTCTAGAGCAGATCAGTAGACAATCTGTAAGCACACAGAAAGGAACACTATGCTCACTAAAACTCAAGATGTGTGAGCATGATTATGGTTTCTGTTTAGCATCTTTGGTGCCCGTTGCTCCGAGGGTACAATTGTGTGCATGTGGTGCTTTTTGTCATGGCCTTGGGTCCGTACAATAAACTATTTTGATGAAGAAGATGTGTTTCTCAAAAACAAGTTGTACCAGATAATATTATATCTTTTGTTGAGAAAGTTACAAGCTTGGTAGATTAAGGGAATGCTATGGATGCAGCATATCTTGATTTTATTAAGACTTTCGACAATGTTCCTCATGATAGCCCCACAAAAAAGCAAGTAAAATGTGGGCTAGGCAATGCTGTTTAGGTGAATTGCGAATTTGTCCAACTGTCCAAGCCAAAAATTTGCTTACTACTGCATTTCCCTGAAAATAAGACATACTCATAAAATAAGCCATAGCAGGATTTCCAAGCATTTGCGCAAAAGAAGCCATACTCCAGAAATAAGACATAGTGACAGTGTACCAGTGCAGACCAATCGTGACACAAGATTCTGCATGGCAGGGGGCTGCACAGGATGGTCTTTGTGATTGCTTCTAATTCTGCGATTCTGTTAAAATATTCCTTAACCTGCTGATATTCTTTCATATAACTCTGTTTCCTTTGCATCCCCTGCCCCAAATACAGGAAGTGGATATTTATACAGTGAAGCTGGAAGAGCTGGCCTTCACGTCTACGTTTTGCCTCCAAATTCAGCGTAACGATTATATCCATGCATTGGTCACATACTTTAATGTAGAATTTACAAAGTGCCACAAGAAAATGGGATTTTCTACAGGTAAAACCTCACTTACTTATGATATGAAATTCTCCTGGACAGGCATAGATGTCAAGTTCACTTTGATTTCTTTACTAGGCCTTTGACAAGTACATAGTACAATTGAATCTCACTTTTTCAAAATAGTTGGGGCCATAGTTTTTTTGGGATTTTGATTTTTGTCTGTTTTTGGAGTACATGTATTTGTACATATGTATATGTTACCAAAGTTTTCAAGACCCCAAAATTGATCTAAGAGGACCCCATCTGCTGTCGGGACCCCCAGTTTCAGAAGCAGTGCTCTAGAAGACATGGCACTGTGAAGACCTTTCTTAGTCATACCACACCAGTGAAGTCCTGTAGATGAATCCCAACAATCTTGTTTGCACCAGAATCAGATCTTCCAAAGGTTCAAGCCCAGAATATCTGCAAAACCACATCTCCATATACAAATTAGCACAGGCGCTGTGGTGTGCGGAGGAGGCCCTGCTCTTGGTCCCACCCCTTTCTGGTGGGGATGAGAGAGGGGACCTTTTCCATGATCACTCCCAGCCTTTGGAATAATCTCCCTAAAGAACTAAAAAATGACCCCTCTCTCCTCTCCTTCAAGAAGTTTTATAAAACCTATTTATTCACCTTATCCTATGGAGAGGAGGATGACTAGTACATTGTTAAACATACCCTGGTTTAGATACCGGAAATCTACCTCAACCCTGTTGGACGCAGTAAATTACTCTATATTTTAATGCTTTTTATTCATTAGATTTTATCAAATAGTAGGTGTGTCTGAAGTGTTATATTATGTACACTTAAGTTCTTAATGCTGGTTATTTTGGGGTTGTCATTAAAAGTTTATATTGATGTTGTCCTTATTTATTGTTTTTGATTTGATTTTTTTGTTTAGCATTTAATATTTGCCACCTTTGTTGGAAACCGCCCTGAGTCCCCTCAGGGAGATAGGGCAGGCTATAAATAAAGATAATAATAATAATAATAATAATAATAATAATAATAATATTGTGGAGTAGCAATGCCACAGCAGCAGCACATCGTAGCACCAAATTTTGTTGCTCACCTAAAAAGAAACGCCATTACCACTGCCTCACCTCCCTGCTTTCCTTCAGCATGCTCCTATCCTCTGCTTTGCCCCATGTGCCTCATCTTCTGAACCTCCATTCACCTTCCCCTGCAGTGACTGACCACCCTCCTGCCTGATGTTTAATTACCCCTCTCTCTCCCTCCCCCCCCCCCCTCTCTCTATATATATGTATAAGGCATGTGCAATACATGGTTCTAAATGGTTCTAAAGCACTTACAAAACTAAAACTAGGGGGCGCTGGTGCTTTACTTCTACAGTGTTGCTAAAGTTCTGGTGGTGAAAATTTCAGAACTCTAATAAAACTTTCAAAATTTCATTATTATTTCATAATTGATGATTTTTATGACAGAACCAATTAGTACCTGCCATTTATAATGAAATTTTGAAAATTTTGTCAGAGTACTGAAATTTTCACCACCAGAACTTTAGCAACACTGTAGAAGCAAAGCACCAGCGCCTCCTAGTTTTCACCACCAGAACTTTAGTTTTATAAGTACTTTAGAACCATTTAGAACTATGGATTGCACATTTTATGGTGCAGACATATGAATGCTTACAGCCATTTGGGGGATCAAGAGGGGCAGGCTACTGGAGGAGGTTGGGTGGGATTTGGGGGGGGGGGGATATTGAGTGTTAAATGTAATTTTAATTGTATGCTTATTGTACTTTAATTATATTCTGATTTTATATTTATGACACAAATATTTGCTTTTTAATATTTCTATTTGCTTTGCTTTTAATTTTATTGGGTTGTGTTATGTTATTGTTCGCTGCCTCAAGTCCCTATGGGAATAAAAATAAAAGTCCATCATCATCATCATCATCATCATCTCACCTGGAGCCATCCGGTGTCACATGACCATCAGCACTGATGGATGAAAAGGAAACCTCTGCTGAGATTGGAGGGTCCATCCATTCGTAAAATGATGATGTGACTGTAACAAACAGATTACTGACTAGGACTGGGCTGTTCAAAGTGGAAATTTATCCTAGTCATGATCATTTTACAAAGCTGAGCAAATGGCTCAATTTGCAGACCATATAGCAACTTTATTTTGTATTTGCTATGAAAAATACTACAATTAGCCACTCAGGCATTGATTTCCCATCAGAGGGAGAGGAATTTTGACACTCAAGAAAGATTGCACAATGAATTTTCCAGCTACCCTAAGGCATGGCTTCAATTAAATTTTTATTGCAGAGTATATCACCCAAATTACTGATACTAAGACTGCCATGCTTAAAAATGCATTCAGCAGTTCTCAGTGTACTGACCAGTTTCCTGGCTTGTGGGGATGGATGCCTTAACTATGTATCTCAGGAAGTTGAAAGCCGGCATTTTTCATTTCCGTAAGGCCACAGTAACTGCAACTGCAGAGTAACTTGCAACTGCAGAGATACACAATGACCACTCCATCAGGCCAAATCTTGCTTAATCTATATTAACTTTTGTAAGTCACCCTCACTGGAAAAGGAAAAGATATATATAACTACTACAACAAGTACCATTGTGCTTGATACCCATCTAATTTATTCATCAGAGCCAGGAAGAAAGCAAGCTCTGGGAAAGGGTTTTATCAGTCCTGGCCTCTTGTTTGAAAAATTTGTTTTCATTGTGCACAAGGTACCATCATTATAGGCATTAGAGGAAAATGTCAAGACACACTTTTTTCACAGTCTGCACAGGTTTAGCGATATGCAAAAAATCCTTCTAGCACCCTTCTTTATTTTCTGGGAGTTAGATTTAAACTTCCCCTTCCTGGTGGACCCCCCACTCTCAGCATGGTATTCTAGCACCGATTCCAGTTGCAGACTGCAAGGGAAGAAGGTGTCACGTTGCCAGGGCTCTGCCTTATTTAGGTAGAGATGAATCAAACTCCCAGTTTTATCAAACGGTTTAATTAAAACAGCACTTACTTACTTGCTGGCTGTTTTTATAGTCCAAAACATAAAACATAAATATAGCACTCAGCCACAGAATAAACAAAAACTGATAGCAAAAATAACTTCATAGTCAAAAGGGTCCAGTCCAGTGGTCAAACGGCGAGAGTTCAATAACAGAGTCCAGGGATCAAGAGTCTATACTGTAGTCAAAAGCCAGTCCAAAGGTTCAAGGTTCCAAGATTACAGGAGACAGGTCAGGATACCGAAAATCCAACAGACCTGGGGGAAAAACCAGCAACATCCACCACCAAAATGCAACAGATAACTTTTCTCCCAAACATGAGTCTCAAGGTTAGCTCCTTAAATCCAGTAACACCCAGCTGCCACCCATCTCTTGCATACCTCCACCCTTAATTGCTTTCACCCAAGAACTCCCACTTACAGATTACCAAACCCTCTAGAACTAATACTCACATTAACCCTTCCATCACCACCACCATCAACTGCAGAACATATGACAAAAGTAGGCAAACCTGGCTTTATTTATTTATTTATAGTATTTATATTCTGCCCTTCTCATCCCTCAGGGGACTCAGGGCAGATTACAATGTACATTTACATGGCAAACATTCAATGCCATAGACACACATCATATATACACAGTCACACAGAGCCTATTTAACATTCCAGCTTTTTCATGAGGGTATTCTGGCCACCAGGGGAGCTGTCGCTTCACCATCCATTTGTAACACTGATGAAGTACTTTCTCATTCTTTGCATGCTTGCTGGAGATTTTTATGGCATCGTAAATTAGCCTCCCCGCAGAAGCGGTCCCCAAATTTCCTACTTGAGAGACGCAACTGTCCTTCGGGCTGCAAAGGTTGACAGCAAGCCACACAAATTGGTTGGAAGCTCACTCCGACCTGGGCTGGCTTCGAACTCATGACCTTTTTGGTCAGTAGTGATCTTAATGCAGCTGACTCCCAGCCAGCTGTGCCACAGTCCCGGTGTAATTCAATCAATCACAGCTCAGGGAACGCTGTGAAGTGGCGATAAGGGGAAGAATCTTTCAAACAAAAACAAAACAGAGCCTTGCCACTCTGAGAGACCAGATTGGGTTTGGATTTGATAGACATAGGGCTTCATCCCACGGGATAAAAAAAGCGTATGGGATCATTGGTTTTCTCTTAAGCTTCACAATGCCTTGTTTGGAAATTAAATGGATGATTTTCCTACCTCTGTTACACCTTCTCCTTTTCTCTGCTTTCTTTAGGATTTCTCCATTTGATTTTCCATCACACGGTAGAAATTGTTTCCTTCCCTTGTCCCTCCATGATTTTTTTTTATTTATCTTTTTAAAAGAGGATCCTAGAAATTGGTTTTGAATTAACCCAGATTTTTCCTCAAGCCTCTGCATTGGGCTCATGGAGGAAATTGGCATTTTGGCTCCTCCCACACATGGCGTCATTGTTTTATTTACAAGCGGGAAACAAGGATTAACATCACAAGGGGAAATTGGCCATTTTGCCCATCTCTACATGGGGAAATTAAAAATAAGTCAATTGCCAACTGGCTTAGGAATTGTTGGGGAAACCAATACTTTAGAAAAGGTAAAATATCTCTACCCCATAGTTGAAGCTTGCATCGTGTGAAGGGCACCATGGTTTGCAGTTTTTTCATTGTGTAGAAATGCTGATTTTACTGAGTGGAATGAAGTCCATATAAACAGACTGATACGGGTGTAGGAAACAGTAGTGTAGTAGTGAAGAATGTTGTGTTCATCCCTTCCGTTTGGCAAAGAGGCGGAGGAATGCCCAGGGAACGTGGTTGAATTGCAAATATAGAACCACATCTGGGTTTGTGGTATTATGTTGCTGCAATGTATCCTGGATTTTTTAAAGACACACAAATAGACACTGGTTGGCTGTGAAAAGCTGGATTGCTTTTAAATACTCTGGGACAACAGAAAAATAATTTTTATATCTGAAAAACATTAGACTCTCCTTCATTGGAGGTTTGTTTCTATTACTTTGATATGAGCATGGAAATACCTATCGATAGTGTCAGTTTCCAAATACCTTTGGCATGCGCCTTTTCCTTAGGACCTTCAGCTTTTTAAACCATCCATTCCCATCATGTCTGCATTCAAAAATATTTCAGTCTTTATCCCTTAATGCTGGTACAACTCAAACCAGATGCTCCCCAACACTTGTTTGCTTTCTGGATTTGAAGGCTTTTCTATCACCTTTTTCCACGCTAAATGGCGCAGGTACAAATGTTAAGTGGAATTTGTATAAATTTCAGCTTCAGTGAAAAAAGTGGCTAGTGGGTATGAAATCTAAATCCTTCTCTTACATTACCGTCTCATCTATGCATTGAGATACCTCCAGTCCAGATATATATTTTAGATAAAGTTTTTCTTGGAGATTTTGGCTTTTATCCTATGTATCCAATGTATGCACCTAAATTTGGCCGCCATAAATTGCCACATTTCCCCACATGGCTAGTTCTGATATACAGCACTACTCATTTCACCCTAGTAATTAATATAAACAACACATGGTTTCTGATGAACAGACTTGTTCCCCGAGGGCCTGAATCTCTTGGCACTCAACACATGCTCATATTTATGCCCTGCAGATACTTTGAGAAATATGTAATATACAGTGCGATGTACTGACTCCACACTGCTACTAGCTTATGTTCACATGTGGTTCATGATTATTGTCACTAAGCTTGTTTTCATTAAAATACTATGCTATTTACTACCAGAAAAGATGTGGTAAGGTTGGCTGTTGAACCTCCTTGATCACATGCTGAACTTCCACAAATCTTTACATGTGTAAGGCATTGTTGTTGGGGCTTCTTCTTGTGCATATTGAACTAGACTTTACACAATCTTTGCTTTGTGACTCTGTTCACTATTTGCTTCTCAGCTATTTTCCAGAGTTCTTCAGGCTTAGTGGTTCTAAAAACATTTTAATAATTTGCACCTGAACTTTTAAAATGCAGATAATTATAATGTGTCTTCTTTTGTAGCTCCAGACGCTCCTTATACACATTGGAAACAAACAGTATTTTACTTAGAGGATTATTTAACTGTTAGAAGAGGTGAAGAAATTTATGGAACCATATCCATGAAACCAAATGTAAAAAATGAGGTAGGTTTGTATTTTATATCTGAATGGACACAGAAGCTCATTAACAGCTGTTTTCCAAACATAACAGTAATGGAGCAAATTTACTTGGCATTACAGTGTTCCCTCGCTACTTCACGGTTCGCTTTTAGCGGACTCGCTGTTTTGCAGGTTTTTGAAAATATTAATAAAAAATATTAAATATTTACGTCGAGTGGCGGCCAGTGACCCCGGAAGTGTGACAGGGAAGGCCTGCCTCCCTGGCCTCCACAGAGCACATTATCTTCTATGAACTGGATTATATGGCAGTGTAGACACATAAATTCCAGGCCAAAGCAGATAATGTGGATTATCCGTGTTGATAATCAGGATTATATGACAGTGTAGAAGGGTTAGATAATACGGATTTTATACAGCTGTGTAGAAGAGATCTTTAAGACCTAGGAAGCAACTGCTTGTTTGACTTGGCTGCTGTGAGCCGATATTATTCAGATATGGCCTATCTAAATCTTACATCTCCTTTTTTTCTTTTTTCTTTTTTTACAGCGTGACCTGGATTTCTCAATAGACTTGGATTTTAAAGGGCAGCTTTGTGAAACTTCGGTATCGAATGACTATAAAATGCGCTAACAATGCACTATCTTCCAAAGAGGAGGAGAAAAAGCAGCACTTCTGGATCTGTCCAGTGTGAACGGGAAACAATTATTTTACAGGAATAATGACATTGCTGTGATGGATAGTAGACTTTCCTTCTTGCAGCGGAGAATGCCAAGTGGGCTCTGTGTGTATGTGTGTGTGTTTGGGGGCGGGTGGGGGGTACTAACAGGAATGTGTAGTATTATATAAATATAGTTTTTGCCTAGACCAACTAAAGGAGCTGTCTTTCTTGTTAGTTTTAGGATGTGATAAGACAAAACAAAAATGCATATGCAATATGGGCATAGAGAGAGAGATCACCATCAAATTTGAGTTATTTCCCCCAATTTTTGCATGCTGTTTTTCTGACTAGAGTGATCTTAGGGTTGTCTGTTGTGAGTAGATGATTGAGATTGTATTGAGTTTTAAAATAAAATTTCATTATTTATCAGAAAAGCTGTATTGTCAAAACATAGGAATTTATTTGTGATTGTTTTTTTATTTATGTGTAGCTGGGACATTATTTATTGCAATTCTGCTTACACATTTTTTTGAAATGAACAGAATGTACATGCGATCGAGTTTTAGATGAAGCTGAGGTTCTTGCTGTGCCATTTACTGTACTTTTGGAGAAATAATTCTTTCTGCAAGCGAAGAGGTGATTTGAAATAAATAAGCCTTGATCATAACAAAACACAAGGAATGTATTTTCATTTGATCGTCATCCTTTTTCTGTAAGTGAGGATTTGGGCTCCTAATTTCATTACAGTTGATATCTGTCTCTCTCTTGTCTCTAGATATGTAACCCACTGGTGAGCTTACTGGAAAATGATATTAGTTGTTATGACTGGAAATTGCATGGAATTGTCTCAGACTTATTGTCTGAAACTTAAATATTATGCATAGGAAGAGTCCTGCTTTTAGGAATGGTGTGTTATTTTCTTGCTGTATACTTCTTGATAAATAAAAGCTCTGTATTTATTGATCGGTGGTCTTTATTCTTCTTCATAGCACAAATATGCACATTTCCTTTTAAATTGTTGTATTGAAATAGCACAAAAAATCCAGCCTTTCTTGATGTAAGAATGGCTGGATAATGGGATTTTAAATTATCAAAGGTAGTAGGTGGCTTTCTCAAACTGGGGCTATTTTTTAAATGTTCTACAGACTATTGCTAAGGAAGAAATGTTGATTAATTGACATTTTTCAAATGCATGCAGTTCCAATTTAATAGGCAACAGATGATGTCTGAACAATGTGGGAGAGTATCCCTTCAAACCATATTTAACTACTTAGCATTTAAGCCATGCTAAGCAGTCAAACATGTGCAACCTAGCCACTTTTAAACATTCATGCCAAGACTTTGAGAATGACAATCCACAACTCTCAGTCTTCTGTTTATTTTGCTTCAAAGATCATTCAGCTTATTGTTGAAATACTATGTACCAACAGAAATATTGAGTGATGGCTGCCAGATTGGATGTCATTAAAAGGAAATTGGGCTTCTTTATGCAAGTTGATGCTCCCAATGACAATAAGTCATGATGACAGTGTTCTGTGTCTTTGCACACATATTAGATTTGTTGTTTCCCCATAGTCAAGTGATTTGAGCTCATACAAAATGTGCTTTTCCCCTGGTTAAAAAATATCTGAAGCCCAAGATGCATATTGTATATGTAAATCCTAAATGAAACAAAATAATTGTAATAAAATGGCACAACTGATCATTTGAAGATTTATTTTGATTGTGGCAATATATGAGAAAACGGATTTATCACATCACTACCTGTCCCCTGCCACGCATTGCTGTGGCCCAGTCTGTGTATATGGGTTTTGTGTGTGTATATATTTGTGTATATGTGTGTTAGTGTACACATGTGGTTTTGCGCATGTGTTGTATTTTTTGTTTTTTGGCTTTTTAAGTCTCTTCTGTTGTGTTTTTCAGTGTTTTTATGAGTGATGGTAACTCGTTGGCCTGAAAGGTGCATGGTGTCCATATTTGGTGTCAATTCGTCCAGTGATTTTTTAGTTATGTTAATCCCACAAATGAACATTACATTTTTATTTATATAGATAAAGAAAAACTGTGTTGAAATTTCTTTGAGCATCTCAGATTCCAAATACAGGAGGTAGACATTTGAAGGAATGTGACACATAGAAGTAGAAGAACCAGAAACTACTGAAGCTACAGAATTGGTTTGATATTCTCTTCCTCATAACTGACAATGAGCAATAGCAACACAAGCAACAATGCCAATCTTTAGAGAATGTGCAGGTAACCTTGGAAGACTGAACACATGGAATGGCCCCTGCCAGTCACCAGAGGAGATATGTGGTGTGGCAGAGAACTCTGAAGGCCCTTCCACCCAGCCATATAACCCAGAATACTGGGTTATCTGAGTTCACGCTGCCATATCTTCCAGTATGTGGGATTTTATTCAGCTTTGTGGAAGGGGCTTCAGAAAAATAAAACCAGTGATTGACAGACCTGACAGAATTTCTCTGATGGGATTGTTTTCTTCCTGGGGCAAAATCCATGGAATATCACAGAGGATGACAAGTCTCCAAAAGCTCACTGACCATTCCTCATTAGAATCATAGAGTTAGAAGAGACCACAAGTCCAACCCCCAATGGCCAGTCCAACCCCCTGCCATTCAATAACATGCAATCAAAGCACCCCTGACAGATGACCATCCAGCCTCTGTTAAAAAACCTCCAGAGAAGGAGGCTTCACTCCAAATTGAGGGGGAGGCAAGCTTGGCAGCACCAAAATGTGGGATTTAGAAGAGGGGCAAAATACCTGGGACTTCAGAGCAGGTCCCCACACTGACCTACTGGTCCTGAGATTTCTTCCCCACCATCCACACAGACCTCCTTGCTATGTCTTGGGATGAAAAGAAGGGCGGATGGGGTCATCTTCTGGAAGGTTTTTAAAAAATATATTTTAAAGGATGTCATAGGAGGGGCGAGCTTGTTTTCTGCTGCTCCACAAAAAATGGATTCAAATTGCAGAAAAAGATTCCATCTAAACAGAACTTCCTGATAGTAAGAGCTGTTTGACAATGGAATACACTGCCTTGGAATGTGATGGAGTTGCCTATGGATGTTTTTAAACAGAGGCCTGATGACCATCTATTGGGAGTGTTTTGATTTGCATTGCAAGAAGTTGGATTGTCGGCCATTATCATTGCTGCCACATTTTCCCTGGCTAGGATTTGTTGCCTTTAGAAGTGAAGCAATTGCCTGACATTCAGCAGGATTGCACCCTCATGTTCTGAATATGCACAGTTTTCTGGAGGCTCAAAAGCAATTAGAAAAAGGGAATAATAAAGGGACTTGAGGTGCCAAAGGGCCAGGTTTTTTTTAAAAGAAAGAGCATGACAAGAACAACCGACTCTTCTCTTACCCCCTTAGGAGAAGTACATATATTATGCATTGTTCAGCATTGTTCAGCATATACTTACAGTACTCATTTATACCAATGAGATTGCTGATAATAGAAGGACAAGAAACTTGTAGCCTTTCAGATGTTTTTGGACTACAACTCCCATCGGCCTTGTTAGTACAACCAATGAGGAAGTACTTCATCAGTGTCACAAATGGATGGTGATGCGACAGCTCCCCTGGTGGCCAGAATACCCTCATGAAAAAGGTGGAATGTTAAATAGCCTCTTTGTGTCTGTCTATACGTGGTGTGGCTATGGCATTGAATGTTTGCCGTGTATATGTACATTGTAATCCGCCCTGAGTTCCCTGTGGGGTGAGAAGGGCGGAATATAAATACTGTAAATAAATAAATAAATAAATAATCAGATATAACTATGACATGCTCTCTAAAATCCTACCTCATAAGCCAGGCAGTGCCCAAAACAAAGTGATCCCAAGGCACTGCAGTTAGAGGCAATGTGAGACAACGAATGCAGTATTTTTCTGGTTTTGGCACATTGAGAAGAATTGCTGAAGAGAATCCTTGGGATTCTGCCACATTTGCTTGTCTTAATGCACTCTACAACTAGAAGTGCTGCAGTTATCATTTCCTGGTGTGCGGCATCTCAGAAACCCTTTGGTTGGGGTGCTACCTTGCTCAAGAAGGTGGTTTGTTGGGTTATATATGGTCCTCCCCAAAATGTACATGATTGCAAGTCTGGCTTACTATGTTGTAACTATTGAACAGGATGTCAGCCATGGTTTTAAAGCATCCTGTCATCCTGATAAGTCACTTCTAATGTTGTTTTTTAATTCCAATTTCAGATAGTATTTGGTTTGCTTGGGGGTTTTTTTGTATCCTGCCTTTTTCACAAGATAGTTCACAACTTTTGAGAAAGATAATTATTGTTGGAATTGCTCCATCTTCACCCTCACCTGATATAGCTATCAAAGGTTTAGGAAGGCTGCCAAGGAACCCAGAAATAGATCTGGTGCATGAAGAGGAGAAGGAGTGGAGTGGAAAAGGTCAGATTCAAAAGGAAAGTGAACATTATTTGGGAGGAGAAGGCCATCAGTGTAGGGGTGCAGGGGGCATAGGAAATGAAGAATGAATCTACTTTTGGATAAGTTTGTGAACTTGGCTTCAATGGAACAACCCATAGACCTGTCTCTTTGGCTCATCATTTTAAAGCGGAAAGCTATTAAAAATATATTTAGGCTAAGAATGCCATCTGCTGGAGAAATGCATGATAACAAGTCAGAGAAATATCTGTAAGAAAGGCTGCTGGCTAGGGACTACAACAGGATGGGTTTGAAGCCACTTTAAGACACTGGCATTTAGCCACAACGGAGATGCAGGTGCTTTGAAAGCCCTAGCTAGAAGGACTGAGTCAATTATCCACATAACTTGATGAGCCTGAATCCTGGACTTGCAACTGAAATAAATAAGATCCTGGCTATCTGTCCCTGAAGGGAATGGAATACAGCGGATCGGCATCCTACCCCAAGCAACTGTTTCTCTAGTCTGACTTAAGCCTGAGGCATAAAGAGGCCCCAGCTAGTCTCAATAAAAGATACAATATCAGAGTAATACTAAATGATGATAATGATACATTTATTTGTTACCCGTTTTTCCTTGCTGCTCAAGGCAGGGTGCAACATGGTTAAAACAGACACAATACTATTAAAGTACATATTACAAAGTATATACAAGACCAGCAATAAAATGCTGGTTAAGATACACAGTTTACAATTGACTGAGGGCGCATCCAGAAAACCCCTTAAAAATGAAAGCTCCTGTGTTTTAAACAATGCCCCACATAAAGGTAAATGCATTAGGCACAGAGCAGGGGGGAAAAAGTGTAGAAAGAGAGAGGGCCTTCTCGGTAGTGGCCCCCCAACTCTGGAACTCACTTCTTAAGGACATCAGGCATGCCCCAACTCTGGCAGTCTTCAGGAGGAGCTTGAAAACGTGGTTGTTCCAGTGTGCCTTCCCAGAATAGTGAACCCTTAGCATCATGTCCTCTAAAAGCACTTTATACTGATTTAGGACTGCTTGTTCGTTTCAACCAACGCCCACCTCCTCTATCTTGTTCATGCCCAGCATTATTTTTAACTTGATTACATTTGGTCCAGCCATAGTTTTAAATGTGTTTTATGCTATTGTGCAATGTTTATGCTATTTGTATATGAGGTTTATTTTAATTGCTTTGTATTAGTAGTTGTATTTAATTGCTTTGTATTAGTAGTTGTATTTTGCTTCGTATTGTGTTTATTGCTTGTATTGATGTATTGTGGGCTCAGCCTCATGTAAGCCGCCCCGAGTCCCTTGGGAGATGGTAGCGGGGTATAAATAAAGTTTATTATTATTATTTATTATTGTGCTGAATTAATTTGATACTGGAAAGACCCAGGTCAAATCCAGTATGGCCACTGGATGTTGAATGTAATGTGCAACTTCCACTTGCCTGTTGGCCATTCTGCTATCTGCCTGGGGCAGGCCTGATGAACAGGTGGCAGCTTCCAAACTAAGACCTCATTCACAAAGACTTCAAAACTTCCCCCTTGGTTTTGAAGATCTTGTGAATGAGGCCAGTTGAAAAGCCTATTACAGAAAGTTGTAATAGGACCAAGTGTATGTGTGTGTTGAAGAAAAACCTTATGATGGTAATTATTATGTGCAGCTGGTAATGTAGGTCAACCAGCAAGCTTGGACTACGTCCGATGGGGTATAACTGTATGTGTTTTTTTAGAAAACAGTTGGGTGCTGGAGAGCTTTTTGCCTGAGGTCTATGCTCAAAGGCTGTGCTCTAGGGAGCAGGTTGGAGAGAAGCTGTTATGCTGCTCTAAAGGAGGCTATGGTGGAATAGCTGGTTACTCAAGGTTTATGCTTTTGCTCTCTTATTTGACTTAAGATGAAGATGCTTTATTTTGTATTACTTACAAAGACTATGTAAGTTTCTTGCACTATTTGTTTTTTGTATGCAACATTGCAAGTTTGTGTTTCATCTCTGCTTTTATGAATAAAGATTTTTCTGTTCATTTTTACTCTTTTCTGTGTGTCTCAGGCATGTAGCCGGGGGGGGGGGGGGGGGGGGGGGTTGGGGGCTTCAGCTCCCCCCCCCCCCCCGAAATTCTCATTGTGGTCTGCGAAAAGGCCTTACTGGTACATTATTTAAACTGTTATGTTTATTCATATCATGATCTAATCACCATGCTCAATATATCCCATATGCATGGGGGTATTGGGGTAATGATACAAAAGGTTTGCTAGGGTAGACCCTCTTTCACTCAGACTCACCCCCCCCCCCCCAAATCACACTCAGCCCCCCCCCCCCCCAAATCAAAATCCTGGCTATGGGTCTGGTGTGTCTTGTGCATGGGACGTAGCTAAGATCCGCTTGCTGCACAACAAAGCCATCCCTCTCTATCAGGCTGAGGCTGGTGAGTTAGAGACAGAGAGATGCAGGTGAGTTTATGTGCACAATTCTAGTGTACCATCAAATCTATTGCATACCTCACTTTTGGCTATGTAATTTAGCCAAAAAAAGGTGAGAATTAGATTTAAGGAAATATGGTAATATGAAAGGTCTCCTAGAATACCGTACTAAGTTCAGTTCCTGATATCACGATTCAAGGACATTGACAAATTGGAATGTGTCCCGGGAAAGGTGGCCAAATACTCAAAAGCCTGAAAACCAAGGAAGATGTGAAGTGGCCTAGGGAATGTGTATGTTTAATTTGGAGAACAGAAGGCTGATAAGGGACATGATTAATGTTTAAATATTTGAAAGCATGTCACAGTGAAGATGAAGCAAGTTTGTTTTGCTGTTCTAGAAGCTAAGGGTTCTTCTGACACTATAATCCAACTTGGAATTGGTTTGGGAGGAATTGGTTTAGTTGTGCAGGTGATCAGAGTGCCATGTCTGGAACCAGTTTGAAGCCAGGAAGATGGTTACATTAAACATGGAATCTGGCCTCATACTGTTTTGCAGGATTTTCCTCCCCAAAGCCAGGGAAAGATGCTCATTGGTGCACCAGAGTCATTGGGAGTAGAAAAAGAAGGGAAAATGATAGCTAGCATAATTCCCCCTCCCAGGGGGTGGATTAGCCACTTCCTGTCCAGCCATACTCTTGGAGCATTTTTCAACAATCCCCATTCAGGATTCTTTACTGTGCTTCAGCAGGGGCAGATGTCTACAATATGCTCTGCATTTTGTGCAGTCAATTTCGCCCTGGATCTGGAATATATTGGCATCTGCTGAATAGCAATTTTTTTTGTCTAAACTAGGACTTTCCTGAGAATTTTTAATGCATGGTATATCCTTATATGCATACTGCAATACACATTCCTGGTGTGTGTTTTGTGGTCACCACAGCCTCAAGTTGGCTTCAAACTGCTTTATATAGTCAGTGTAGAAAGGTCTTAGGACATGGACCAATGGATTCAAATTTCAGGAAAGATATTCCACCTAAATATTAGGAAGAACTTATTGACAGTTAAAAATGTTGGCCAATGGAATGCACTGTCTTGAAAACAATGTTTGGGTGGTACCATAAACAAACCTTAAATTTTGTTGAGGGCTTTCATGGCCGGAATCACTGGGTTGTTGTAGGTTTTTCGGGCTGCATGGCCATGTTCTAGAAGCATTCTCTCCTGACATTTTGCCTGCATCTGTGGCAAGCATTCTCAGAGGTTGTGAGCATCCTCACAACCTCTGAGGATGCTTGCCACAGATGCAGGTGAAACGTCAGGAGAGAATGCTTCTAGAACATGGCCATACAGTCCGAAAAACTACAACAACCCAATCCTTAAATTTTGTTTCAGATCAGGTTCCATGAAAAAGTGCACTGTAAGTACCATGATGCTTGAAAGGAGAATACTTAAAGTCAGAAATCCAGCAAGCAGACCAGGTCAGAGTGGAGAAAGTCAGAGAACGATAGACAGTCCAGTTTAGTCAATCAGGCAGTCCAAAAAAGCTAGTCACATAAACAAAGGTTCTCAGCTGCTAACAGAGTGGTGGATGAAGAGAACTGAGGCAGTTGCTCCACCAACCAGCTACTTATACTCACAAGGGGAGAGTGGGCAGGGCTAACAGCCAGAAAAGTTTTCAAATATATGCTCAGGTGCAGAAGTTACCATATGTGCGATTCACAGTTGACCACGATGGGAAAATGATAGTACAGATGAGTTAATAAAATTTCCTTTCAACAGGTAAAGAGTGCATACCCACAGCCTTGCCAGTAAATAAACAACTATTATTAATATTATGGGCTAGAGTTTTCAGACAGACCTGAAGCTCTCTTCTTTCCTTTTATCTAGAAATTAACCATTGAAATATTTTAGATAAATAAAATACACGTATCATTCAGTCTATGTTAAAATCATTTTATATAACAGAGGCAGATTCTTCTGCTTGCTTTAAAAAGGATTACGACTGACTCCATCACATATTTTATTTTTGATTTCTAAAACTATTCAAGACAATATCTATTACTTTTTTAGTTTCTAAGACCCAGCCTTCAAAACCAACAGTGATTGAAGAGTAGACAGACTTTGGCTGCAAAGTAATCCAATTACTCACAATCATTACACTTATCTGATGCAGGAATTAGTAAATGGAGGTGGGGATAGAAGAGATGAAGATTAACAAAATCCTTTTTATTAATCATTCTAGAGCTATCTTCTTAGGGAACAACTTCATTGCAATCTTGTATGTTTTTCTTATGACTGGGTCAGAGCCAGTTTTACAAAAATGCAATGGATTCTCTGAACTTATCTGAACATGCACATCTAGATCATTTCAATTTTAATGTAATATTTCAACCACAATATGGCGCTATTGCAAAAGGCAATTGTTAAAAGAACTGGTCTTTCTTTATTTCTCATCTCATCTCCTCTATGTTTCTATTTTTCTCCCCTTCACCCCACTGTTTTCTATAAGTATTGGGTCTATGGAGATCAACCTAAATTGACAGTTTAATTCTAGACCAGGCATTTTTTTTCACATGTACACTTCACATATCTAATTTCATCATCGTGAGACTGCGATGTTATGCCACTATATACAGGCAGTCCCCAAGTTACAAACATTCGACTTACATACTGCTCCTAGATATAAATGGGCACAAGACAACATGCACTGAGATTAAATTTACATGTAGGAAGGAAAAATCTACTCCTGTAAGAGTAATCATGGAAAAAATGTGTCTCCATTGAAGCTTTATCACCCATTCTTGTTTCCACGACAAGCCAAAAATTTCAAAATCCAATGGTCATAGGAAAAGAAAGTGAGGTGAAATCTTCTGAACAGGGGCACAGAGAACAAAACAAATGTCACAGGGGTGTTAACTCTTCCCTGTGCTATCTAGAACTATATATGAGTTCTATACAAAAGGTAAAGGTTTTCCCCTGACATTAAGTCCAGTCATGTCCAACTCTGGGGTGTGGTGCTCATTTCCATTTCTAAGCCAAAGAACTGGCATTGTCTGTAAACACCTCCAAGGCCATGCAGCCGGCATGACTGCATGGAGCACCGTTACCTTCCCGCTGGAGCAGTACCTATTGATCTACTCACATTTGCATGTTTTCAAACTGCTAGGTTGGCAGAAGCTGGGTCTGACAGCAGAAGCTTACGCCACTCCCTGGGTTCGAATCTGTGACCTTTAGAACAACAAGCTCAGCTGTTTAACCCACTGTGCCACCGTTATCATAGAAACAAAACAAGAACACGAAGCCAGAGAGATTATCAGCAGCCCCTTGTGTGTGTGTGTGCATGTATGGCTGCAGTTACACTTTTAAAATGTCCCTGTTCTGACTGACATATAAATTCATCTTAAGAACAAATCTACAAATCCTATCTTGTTCTTAACCTGAGGGACTGTGTAACAGGACTTGAGCATTCACAAATTTTGTTATCCATAGGGAGTCCCAGAACAAGAACAAAAAACCCCCACCAAAAACCAAGGATCAATTCCATATAAACGGTTTCTGTGTTGGATGACCTTTCTCTTCTGAGCCACATCAGAAAATGGCCATACAAACAATCTGTAACAGCTATAAATTCTAGTACTTCTCCTAAACTCATACGTACACATACATGTTAACCACAGTTCTGAGCTGTTGCTCCTCCACCTCCTCTTCTCCATCTTATTTTTATTCTATAAAAGGTAAAGGTTTTCCCCTGACATTAAGTCCAGTCGTGTCCAACTCTGGGGTGTGGTGCTCATCTCCATTTCTAAGCTGAAGAGCTGGTGTTGTCTGTAGACACCTCCAAGGTCATGTGGCTGGCGTGACTGCAGCTTAAAAGTATCTTCAGTGGGCTAGAGTGCTATCTACTCCTTGTGTCATGATGTTTCATTACTAGATTACTCCAGTGACATCACCAAAGGTGGTACTTTATCTTCTCCAAGAAAATAATGATGGTTATTAACTGAAGATGTATGAAAACAAGGCCACTGTGGCCATCAGGCTGACAGACTATACATCTCTGCCAGAATATTTACAGAAGCAGTTGAGGCTTTCTTCTCGGCTTGTCTGCTAAGGGTACACTTCTGTTTGTATAGGTCCACTACTTGCACATCAAGGCTCATTTCAGCTACTTTTGAGCACAGAGGGGAGGCATTCCTGGCTCCCAGCTCTGAAGAGAAGCAACACTTTATCCAGGACAGAGACAGAACCATCAGCCTCCAGGGTCTCGTTGAGTACTGATGGTGACAGAATATTGGTCAATGTGTGCCTGTGCTTGGCATGCGATCTGCACAAGTGTCGCCTTTGCTCCTGTCCACTTTTCCCCAAGCCCTGGTTCCACTCCTTGGCTGCTTCAGTGCCACAGGCTATTAGGAAGTTTGACTGTAGGTGGCAGTATTTGAACTGTTAAAAAATCTTTGCCATAAACTTGAAGGAGGAAGAGGACAGCTGGGAGAGATTTGGATGAGCAGTGCAATTTTTTTAACATAGTGACCTCCACCATTGCATTTGTTTGGGCTTTATTACATTGTGGGTCATGGTTAAAGGCATCTAAAGTGCCCAGAAACAGTTCAAAACACTTTTCAAATATGGAAGAAGCTGTAGCCTTTGCAGAATTTTTTGGAAGATAAGCTCTTGGGGGAGGGAGGGATCCAAAGGAAACTGAAAAAGAAATCTCAACTATAGTTGAGAAAACTACAAGCAATGTAGTTGTCTTCTTTTTTCAACATTGCTAAAATAGTTCCCTGCCACATGCCTGCGTATCTGGCAAGATTAGGTGCTGTGTATTAAATTACAAGGCATGTTCATTACAGGAGGTCAGAGGCAAAAGTAGGGAATGGCAGGAACCTTTGTAGTTGAGAGCAACACAAGTTGCTGGTTGTTTTTCATCTTAGGAAACCTAGTGAAGCAACTCTGTAGGCTAATTGGATTGGGAGTTTTTGCTTATTCCCTTTCCTTAAACTTGGAGAGGAGAGCGTATTGGTGACTGCAGCTTCACAGGCTGTGCATGCATGTCAAATTGTTAACCCTTTAGCTGTTGTGGAGTGAGAATTCCTATCTGTAAGGACAAGATTTCCTTCTCTAGAGTGCAGGCAGCAGCTCGAAAAAACTGCCGCCTTCACTATAGAACAGCAAATACAGAATGAAACTGTTGGGAATGTTATCTTTTTGTTATAAGAGGGATTTTTTTGTTACTCTCTTGATGGAAGATGTGAAATGCTAAAGGGATGAATTACTTTACAGACTGGAAGAAAACCAGAGGACTGTAAAAGAGCTCCAGCAAAAGAAAAATTCCTGGTCATTCCAATGTGAAAGTTGTTCCAAGCAGTGAAATCATGATGATAAGGCAGGTATAATGTATATACTTTGGAAAGCTACTTTAAATTCCTTAATTGAATGAAACTAATAAGTGATTCTATATATTACATGATTTTTATAGATATATGTTCCCATAGATGTGTATATGTGAAAAATATGTCATATTTGTGTTTATTGATAATGTGAGCATGTTGCATTACCTGTTGGAAATTTGATCAAGGTCCAAATATAATTGTTTATATTTGGCTGGTGATAGCATCCTTTTAAATATTTATCAGTGTGTCTCCAAATATTTTCAAAATTACTGGTAAATGAAAACAAGTTTTACATTGCCATCTGGCATAAATATTTGACATGGGTTGTTGTAGGTCTTTTCAGGCTATATGGCCATGGTCTAGAGGCATTCTCTCCTGACATTTCGCCTGCATCTATGGCAAGCATCTGAGGTAGTGATGTCTGTAAGGGGGGGGATGGCGGCACAGACGGACAAGGTGGTTCTCCATATATGGTGGAGATAATAAAATGGATTTCAATGCGCTTTATGTAAATTAGTTATGGGAGGGTCATCGTAAATTAGTTATGGGAGGATCGTAGTTCCTTTTCCCACAGAAATATAACTCAGTGGGAATCAGGGTGACCCAGTTGTCGAATAAAAGCATGATTCAAGTCCTGTCTGCATATCTTTCATTTTCCCTGATTTGATAGTTGGATTAGTTCTCTGTAGCACAATTTTATGATGTGGAATTGCTGTCTCCTCCTCATAGTTTCCCATTTTGCCCTCATTTTACTTCAGTTACTCTCAACTATAGTAAACCACTAACTCAACGGGGTGGGGTGGGGTGAACAGAAGATGAGGGCAGAATCTGGCCCTTCTCAGTAGGCTCAGGCAAAAGCAAAGGGCTGTAGTCTCTTATTCTTCCTCTTCAATAACCTTTGCCATCTTGACCACGCTCTGATGTTGCTTGGCCACATGTGTCCTGGTTTCTGTCTTTTAAATGTCAGAATGCCTATGTCTTTGCTATGACTAGTGCTTCAACTATAAAATGAAAATGATCTGCTGGAAAGAATTGTTTCATTGCTATGCTTGTGAAACAGGCCAACATTATGATATCATGCAGGAATGGTAGGTGAGATCAATGGGAGATCACACCCCTGCTGTGTCCCACGTTTAATTTCCCTTGATTTCCAGCTAGGATTAAAAATATGGAGAACCACAGGAGAGCTGACAGCACTGAACTAAAAAAATCATTGGCTGAAATTTCGTATGGCAACTTCGGATCTTCCTCAAGATGTTAGACAATGTTTAGACAATTTATTATCATACATGCAGTGTATGAATAATCATAAACCAAACCTTGATCTCTGTCCTAGGGAGGGTACAGTACTTTAGACAAATCGATAAGATTTTCAACTGTTGTGTTGGAAAGGGTGTCCTGTGGAAGTCTTTATCCACAACTTCAAGATGTTAGTTCTAACTGGATCTCCTTGTTCTGCTTGAATCCAGGAATCTCTCATCAACACTAGGATTTAGCCAAGCAAATCCAGGTAGAACATTAAAGAGGCATCACTCAAATTATCATCACCCTAATAGGTGAACTAATGGAATCTGTTTAAAGAAGGAAAATGTTTGGGAACTGGTTTTCAGTGTTTGCCAGTGTTGAGATAGTCCTCAGACTTTATTCTAACAACACTGGCCAAGATGCATTTTGGTGCCTCAGATGTTAGACCTGTTTCTGGGTATATTTGACCTCCTGGTTCCCTCTATCAGTTCGAGTTTTGAGATACAGAACCCATGTCATCTACCTGTATTCATCTGCTTACCCTCAGAAAACCATGAGAATCATGTTGAAGGAATTAGAGCTGATGTGGTCTATCTATGCAATTTTCTGAAACAACACCCCAAATAACCCCAGGAAGAGGTCTATAAAGCAAGACAATAAGAAATATGGAGGGTTTTTTGTTGTGTAATGTTTACTTACAAAAATGTGGTAGATTCACACCCACTCTTGAACAGGCTGTTACTGATATAATTTTGGGGGGAAACACACAATTAATAAATGTATTTAAACTGTAAGGACCTGACCTTCTCAGTAGCTGCCCAGGGAAGCCAGAATGCCCCCTTCCTACTATCCTTTCTGAGGCAGGTAGATACCTTTTTATTCAGGCAGGAGGTTTTGAAGATCAAGTCAGAGGATGCTGTGGTTTTAGCTATGAATGGATTTTTAATCAGTTTAACTGTTTATTTTTAATACCATTAATATTTAATTCATAGAATCATAGAGTTGGAAGAGGCCACATGGGCCATCAGGTCCAACCCCCTGCCATGCAGGAAAAGCACAATCAAAGCACCCCACCCCCGATATATGGCCATTCAGCATATTGTTTAAAATCCTCCACCACATTCCAAAGGAGTCTCCACCACATTCCAAAGCAGAGAGTTCCACTGTTGAACAGTTCTTAGAGTTAGAAAGTTATTCCCAATGTTCAGGTGGAATCTCCTTTCCTGAATTTGAACCCATTGCTCTGAATCTTAGTCTCCAGAGCAGCAGAAAACAAGCCTGCTCCCTCTTCCTTATGACACCCTTTCACATATTTATATATGGCTATCATGTCTCCATTTAACCTTCTCTTCTGCAGGCTAAACAGATCCTCCTCACAGGGCATGGTTTTCATACCTTTGATCATTTTAGTTGCCTTCCTCTAGATGCTTTCCAGTTTGTCAATATCTCTCTCGAACTGTGGTGCCCAGAATTAGGCACAGCATTCCAGGTGAGGTCTGACCAAAGTAGAATAGAGAGGGACCATTACTTCCCCTGATCTAGAAACTATATTCCTTTTATGCAGCCCAAAATCCCATTGGCTTTTTTAGCTGCTGCATCACACTGTTGTCTCATGTTCAACTTGGTGTCCACTAAGACTCCAAGATATTTTTCATATGTTGTTGACCCAAGCATTTAAAATTCCATTTTAATGTTTTATGTGTTTAGGTTTTAATTTGTATTATATTGGTATGTCACTTTGAGTATTTTCTTAAGAGGAAAAAAGTGGGGTACAAATAATAATAACAACAATAAGTTCACGATTCCCCTTCTCTACTAGGAGTTAACAGTTCTCACTCTTGCTATGTGCTTTTGAACTGGCAGTGTAGATTCAGATAACCCAGATAAAAGGAGGTATTATGGATTAACTACCTGATATCCTGGATTATATGGGTGTGTGGAAGGGCCCTTATCGACAAAAGCAGGAGCAATTCTACAGTCACTTTAAATTCTGTTCCTTTCCCGAGAGGAGTTGAGAACTTGAAAAGTTATAAAGTGAGAGCCCTATATTTCAGTTCAAAACAGATAATGTGGGGTTTTATTTAGATGTCTGGAAGGGGCCTCAGAGCCCTTCCACACAGCCATAAAACCCAGAATTTCAAGGCAGAAAATCCCACAATATCTGCTATGAGCTGTTATCTGAGTCCATACTCAGATAATGTGGGATTCTCTGCCATGATATTCTGGGATATAGAGCTGTGTGGAAGGGCCCTGAGGCTCCCTCCACACAGCTAAATAAAATCCCACATTTTCTGCTTTGAAATGGGATATATGGCAGCATGGACTCTGATAACCCAGGGCCCTTCCACACAGCCCTATATCCTAGAATACCAAGTGAGAACACCACACATTATCTGAGTGATCATGATATGAGTATCATGATATCAGTATCGGAGCCCATGGTGGTGCAGTGGGTTAAACCCCTGTGCCAGCAGGACTGAAGACTGACAGGTCGCAGGTTCGAATCTGGGGAGAGGCGTATGAGCTCCCTCTATCAGCTCCAGCTCCTCATACGGGGACATGAGAGAAGCCTCCCACAAGGATGATAAAAACATCAAAACATCCAGGCGTCCCCTGGCCAATGTCCTTGCAGACGGCCAATTCTCTCACACCAGGAGTCACTCCTGACACGACAAAAAAAAAAAAAATTATCTGAGTATGGACTCCCAGTTAAAAGCAGGTATTATGGGATTTTCTGCCATGGGATATAGGGCTGTGTGGAAGGGCCTGAGACCCCCTCCACACAGCTAAATAAAATCCCACATTATCTGCTTTGAAGTGGGATATAAGGCAGTGGGGACTCTGAAAACCCAGGCCCCATCCACACAGCCCTATATCCCAGAATAGCAAGGTAGAAAATCCCACAATAACGGCCTCAGGCCCCTTCCTTTTCCCCCTCAGCCGCTTAAACTGCTGAGGGGGAAAAGGAAAGGGCCTGAAGCTGTTATTGTGGGATGCTCTGCCTTGATATTCTGGGATATAGGGCTGTGTGGAAAGGCCCTAAGGCCCCCTCCACAGAGCTAAATAAAATCCCACATTTTCTGCTTTGAAATGGGATATAGGGCAGTATGGACTCTGATAACCCAGGGCCCTTCCACACAGCCCTATATCCCAGAATATCAAGGCAGAATATCCCACAATAACAGCCTCAGGCCCCTTCCTTTTCCCCCTCAGCCCCCTCAAGGATGTTCTGCCTTGATATTCTGGGATATAGGGCTGTGTGGAAGGGCCCCTAGAGGTAGCTTTCTCTCGCTTCCTGTTGTCTCCCCCCTGTTCTTAACTAGGAGTTGTTTGTAAGTGGGGTGTGTGTAAGTCAGGGGCTGCCCGTGGACCGCTCTCCGCTTCTGGAGAAACAGGCTGTGAGAGAGGCGGACCGGCGCCCGTGTGAGAGAGAGGAGGACGTTGGCCCCAACTGGCTCTTCGTCGAAGGCGCGCGAGGGCCCTGAGGGCTCGTGTCCTGGGCTCTGAGGCCCGCGCGCGCGCCGGGACTGCGGCGCCCAAGGGGTTAACGTCCCGGGCCATCTGGCGGAGCGCGAGAGCGAGAGAGCGAGCGAGCGGGCGGGCGGCGGCGCCTGGAGCCGATGCGGGCTCGCGGGGCTCAGAGCCGGAAGGCGCCTCCCCGCGTTCGCAGCCCCGGGACCTCTGCCTCTTTCCGCCGTCGGAGCAACAGCAGGAGCAGGAGCAGCCGAGCCCTATTCTCTTCATGTCGGCTGCCTTGCAGACGGGCCCACGAATGCCATGGTCGCGTCGAGCGAGGTGAGGGCGGGAAAAGGGTTCTGCTTTGTTGTTGTTTTGGTCGGCGGGGCGGCTGTTGTGGCTCCTTTTCGGGCGGAGAAGGGGGGGGGGGGGGACAAGGCAAGGCAGGGCTTTCTGGCGGCGCGAGACCCTCTCAAGCTGCCTCCAGGTTCCCGCCAAACAGGTCGCGAGACACACACACACACATACACAGAGGTGCCTTCGGAAACGCCTCCTATTTGAGCAGGGCCCTTTTATGCCCCTCTGGGCAGCTAAACAAGGAAACCCCAACTTGATGCCCCCCTCCCACGAGGGTCTTCCTCCAGGGGCAACTTGGAAGTCCCTGAACAGACTCAGAAGTGGAGTGGGCAGAACAAAAGACAACCTGGCAATATGGCACTACCTAAAAGCATCCCACACCTTGTGTGACTGTGGAGCAGAACAGACAACTCTGTCCGCATCTGGATGCTTGTCCACTACGTCCTGCCTCATGTGCAGAGGAAGAGTTGTTGGAAGCTACAGACAATGCCGTTGCTGTTGCCCGTTTTTGGTCAAAAGATATTTAGCCACCTGTGCTCCTTCTATTTTTATCAGTTTTGTATTAATTTATGCAATCCTTGTGATATGAAATAATAATAATCTGCTACATTTTCCCCAAGTTGAACACTATTGTCCTTTTGGGACAATACTGAGGCAACAAAGTTGTTGAGTAGCTCTATTTTTTCTCTGCCCCCTATTAGTACTAATTTATTTACGAAATAAATAAATAAGTAAATGCCCCTTCCACACAGGGTAAAATCCCACTTTTGCTGCTCTGAACTGGATTATATGGCAGTGTGGACTCAGGTCCCTTCCACACAGCCACATAACTCAGAATCTCAAGGCAGAAAATCCCACAATATCTGCTTTGAACTGTGTTGTCTGAGCCCACATTGCCACATATAACTCAGTTCAAAGGCTTAATGGATTGGATTGAACTCAGTTCAAAGCAGTCCACATTGCCACATATAACTCAGTTCAAAGCAGATAATGTGGGGCAGGCCCATAGCCAGGATTTTGATTGGGGGGGGGGCTAAGTTTGATTGGGGGGGGGGGTCAGGATCTACCCTAGCAAACCTTTTGTATCGTTATTCCAATACCCCCATGCATATGGGATATATTGATATGAATAAGCATAATAGTTTAAATAATGTACCAGTAAGGCTTTCTCGCAGACCACCCTGAGAATTTCGGGGGGGGGGGGAGTGAAGCCCCTCAAGCCCCCCCTGGCTATGGGCCTGATTTGGGGTTTTATTCAGCTGTGTGGAAGGGCCCCCAGTTCAAAGCAGATATTGTGGGCTTTTCTGCCTTGATATTCTGGGTTATATGGCTGTGTGGAAGGACCCCGAGTCCGCCCTGCCGGATCTGGGATCAACAGAAATCGTAGGGCCCTTTCTTCAGCCTTTCCACTTTAGTGGCTTGGGAGCGCCTTCTTCCTTTTTCCTCCCCCTGAGGACCCCCCTCCCTTCTTGCCTCTTTGGGAAAAGAAAACAAAAGTCAGCCCAAAGTGCAGTTGAGCCTCAGGAATGAGGTGGGAGAGCCCAGGCATTCTTTGCAGAGGGGGAGGCAGAACTTTAGCCCCTTTGGTGAGGGAAACAGACCCTGCAAAGCCCCTCCCCCAAAAACAAGAGGGAGGGAGACTGCCCCCCCTCTAAACTGCAAGATTATACTCAGTGGAGAGAGGGGGGATTCTGAAGTATTGGGAGACTCTCACGCTTGATCCCTACCTAGCTGCTCCCCTCCTGATCTAAACTGCAAGATTCTTTATACTCAATGGAGGGGGGGGGGTTCTGAAGTATTGGGAGACTCTCACACTTGATCCCTACCTAACTGGGGCCTTCTTGTACCCTTAAACTGCATTGGATGATCAGTGGAGGCTCAGGCCCCTTCAACACTGCCATATAATCAGATAATCCACATATGAGTCTACACTGCCATTTGGAGCCCTTTCACACAGCCACATAACTCAGAATATCAAGGCAAAGAATCCACAATATCAGCTTTGAACTGGATCATTTGAGTACACCCTGCCATAGAATCCTGCTCAATGTGGATTTTATCTCAGCTGTGTGGAAGTGGGTATAATCCAGTTCAAAGTAGATAATCTGCATTTCATGTGGCAGTGTAGAAGGGGCCCCGTACACTGACCGTATAGTGCCTTATAGTTGCAGACTGCATTGTATGGCTGTGTTGATGGGGGCCTGGGAAGTGGAAAGGAGCGGCAGGGCATTCCAGTCTGAAAGCCGCCTTTTTGGAGTTTGTGGCGCACTTGCTCAGAGATGGACGATCAGGAAAGAGACCAAGGTGCCTGGAAAAGGGCTTGTGTAGGGCAGACATTGGTCTCCTCCGGCTATATCAGCGCTGCCATATACAGGCAGCCCCCAAGTTATGAATGAGACAGGCTCTGTTGGTTTGTTCTTCAGTTGAAGGCTGAACAGGTATATTCTTAAGTGTAACTCCAGCTATATATTTTGTACCTCTATCTGTATATATATATAGAGAGAGAGAGAGAGAGAGGGAGAGGGAGAGAGAGCGCGCATAGGGAAGGTGAACACCCCTGTGGTGTTTGTTTTGCTGTCTGTGCCCCTGTTCAGAAGATTTCACCACACTTTCTGTCCCTGTGAGAATTGGATTTAGAAGAGTTTGGCTTGTTGTGAAAACAAGGATTGGTGATAAAGTGGAAACACCTTTTCCTCATCATAACTCTTTCAGGAGTGAATTTCCCTTCCTACGGGTAGATTTCTCTCACTTCCTGTTGTCTCACCTGTTCTTAAGTATGAGTCATTTGTACAGCGGATGATTGTAACTCAGGGATTGCCTGTAATGCCATTTCAGAATGCAGATTAACTGCATTGAAGGGGATTATGTGACAGTGTAGACTCATATGGTCAAATGCAGTGCAGTTAATCTGCTTTTTGAAAGAGCATTATATGGTAGTGTAGATCCAGCCCTCCCCCATCCCTCTCGAGGACCAAACTGATGGGGACCCCAGCAAGGCAGAGGACCTCCCTCACCCCCCCCCCCTTCCGCCTGCCTCCAGCCTCAGCAGCTGGGAAGCAGCTTGCTTGGAAGAAAATGGAGGGTATTCGTCACAAGAAAGTTAAAAATATAACCCCCGTGACACAAAGGCATTGTCACAACAACTCCATTCAGCTTAGCACACCCATTACACTATGTAATACGGTCTTTGTTCTCGAGTTATAAATGTCATGTCCTAATTAGTTCTATCATAAAAACATGGGGAAAGTTTATTAAACTGCAAAAACTTTTTGCTAAAGTTTTTCAATGAGTATCTCATAGAGTTTCAACCAACTCAATATAGTTTGTGGCAGCCACAAAAACAAAGTATCTGGAGCATAACAACTACTTTCAAAATAAGCACCACACAATTAAATAGAAAATAATGCATTCAAATGAGGAACAGATTTTTTTTTCAAATTTTGTTACATAATGTGATAGAACCAAGGGCAGATTTTCAGAGCACAGTCCTCCTCCCTAGGTTGAGCTTCACGCTGCATGTGAGCAAAAAGTTTCCTGTTTGTGTGCTTCCCCAAGTAACACCTCAAGTATCTCTTAATCTCTTCTTAAAGAAACATAGGGTAGGCAGCAGAATGTTGGGATGCGTCATTATTTCCTTGGAATAGGAAGTGGGAGTTGGCATTCATAAATCTTGGCACTTACAGCACGAAATGGAACAAGCTCAGAGATGTTTGATGATTCTTTGAACTGATTCTCACTCCCTTTGTACTGATGAGGAAATATACTGTAATTAGGCTGACCAGCATTCAACAGTTAGCAGCAAACAGGAGGATATGGGAATGGCGAAAGGTGGGAGATTGCAACTGCAACTTGAAAAGGTGTCATCCAGGTTTAGTAGTGAAAGTAAACAGCTGGGAACATGGCAGCTAGGTAAGATTTCTGAGATATTAAACATGATTCGAGTGTTATCAGAAAATAGGGTTGGGAATTTGGAGCAAGCTCAGCAGTTCTTTTCTTTTACTACAAACTGAAGAAAAGGGGGATTGGGGCTTAATCTATCTGCTAGTCTCAGGTTGGATCTATACTGTCCTATATCCTAGGATCTGATCCCAGATTATCTGCTTATCTCTTATTATCTAGCAGTGTAGATTTATATAATCCAGTTCAAAGCAGGTAATCTGGGATCAGATCCTGGGATATAGGGCAGTGTGGATTCAGTCTCAGTAAGATTCCATGTGAATTTGGCAAGTAAACACTTAAGTCAGTTCAATTAGTTCAGCAATTATTTAACTTGGCTGGGGTATAAAAACTGAGTTTCATCTTTGGTGTTACTGGACAGGCATGGCTTGGGGTTAGAAGGAGATTTTGAATGACAAACATGCATTTTAAAGTGTTGCAGAAACAGTCTAGATATATATTATCTGACTTAGGAATATGCTTTCAAAAGCAGAAAAATATGTGTTACCACTATCTTTAAAATGAACATTGGTGGTTCCGACTTATAACCTCATCAGATGGGGCTGTTTTTGGTGGTATATGCCAGTTCAGTTTTAGTTTAGCCACGAAGCCCACTGGCTTCCACCCCATGATGTACAGCTACTTCTGGCGGAGCTCTGTGGCTAAACTAAAGCAGAACTCGTGTATGCCCTCTCAGGAACACAGGAGGCTTCTTGTGTTTCATTGCAAACAACGGGGGAAGCCAGGTGGCGGACACTTCCCTCTGTGGGATGGCGTTTCTACTAAATCAGGCGAGGCGTGGGGCAACAGGTTCCCCACATCCCTCAACAGGCATCACCGGATTTGCCATGATTTGTGGCGATTCTGTTGGCCAATATGATGAGGTCCCTGGTGATGTCCCTTGTTGGAATGACATTGTGTTCTACAGAAGTTGTCTGAGGAGTATGTGTTACTACCAAGCATGATTTAACCAATGCCCATTGGTACCCATCAGGATTGACAGAACAGGGTACCTGTTGGGAGGTGAACTCAAGGTCAACAGTTGGCAGACCAAACTAATTCTGTTTTCCCTTTCTTCCTCTGACCTTGGACCAACACTGAAATTCAGCCCCTTAACTATGACCATTTAACAACTGAAAACCCTGTAAATTCAGTAGGTTTCCTCATTGACATATTTGGTTATCTGCTGGGTTTGGGTGTGGAAATGAGAAATGACAAATTTAGGAACAGTGTGTTGCCACTGGCATGCATTTAGAATACACAGATTGGATGTCACACATCCCCCACACGAAAACAAGGCAAAAAGTGCCTCAGGAATAGAGTCATCTTCTTTAAAAAGACATGTTGATATCTTGCTCTCTTGTCCATTGTCTTAGAGAAAAGAAAACCGCTGTGCCCTAAATAGTTGCTGCTTCTTCTTCCAAAACTCTGAAAGAAAGAAAAAAGAATCAAAAGTTATTTGCTTTGTATAGAGCAGCCATGGGCAAACTTTCTGACTTGGGGGCTGTATGGCAAGCCGGAGCAGGGTGGATGGGCTGAGAGGGAGGGGGTCCTCCCCAAGTCCCCTTCTTTCCCATTACTCTACTTTCTCTTCTCTTTTGGAGGCAGAAAGTGAAGGAAAGACAGGAAACATTTGGATGCCAAAAAGGCTGGCCTTGGTCAGAATGAGATGGTGGACAGTGTATCAATTAGATTCTGTTTTGCCGACTTTTGATATAGAATCCAGGCGCTGGAAGAGATCCCCAAGGGCCATCCAGTCCAACCCCCAATAGACGGCCTCTGCAAAAAGGCCTCCAGAGAAGGAGACACCATCACACTCAGAGACAGCCTATGCCACTCTCCAACAACTCTTACTCTCAGGAAGTTCTTCCTAATCTTTTCAGTCGAATCTCTTTCCCTGCCATTGGAAACCATTGCTTCCTTGTGCCGTGGTCTCTAGAGCAGCAGAAAGTCAGTTTTCCCCCTCCCTCCTCCTCAGTGGGCATCCTTTTAAATCTTGAAACATGGCTCTCATGTTCCCTCTACCTTCTCTTCTTCCAGCTTAACATCCCCCAGGAAGAAAGGAAGAAGGAAAAAGAAAAGGAGGAGAAGGGATGGAGGGAGGAAGGGAAGGAAGGGAATAGAGGGAAGGGAGGGAGGAAAGACAAAAAGGGAGGGAGGAAGGAAGGAAGGATGGGAGGAAGGAAGGAAGGAAGGAAGGAAGGAAGGAAGGAGAAAGAGAGGGAAGGAGGTAAGAGGGAAGGAAGGAAGAGTGGAAGGGAAGAAAAGAGGGAGGTAGAAAGAGGGAGGGAGGGAGGGAGGAAAGGAGGAAGCAGGGAAGGATATGATGGTGTGAGAGAGAAGAGCTTGAGAAAAGAGCCCAAGGGGCCACATCCCGGCCCCCGGGCCTGGGTTTACCCATACCTGGTATAGAGTGTAGAGTGACCCCTGCTAGGTGAACTTCAGCCATTTGCAACCTCTCATTAATCCTAGCAGGAGATAAGTAGCACATTTTCCCACACTGGAACTTGCTTTTGCGTAATCATCCTCCTTTTCAGCATTTCCAACATTTATCCTTTTAAGAAGGATTATCTTGGCCCAGAAGGAACTCTTTAATCACCTCCAACAACACAATGTTTGCTATCCTAAAACGTTCTATTCTGGAAAATACATTTCACCTCTTTCCATTGCTTACAGGGAAAATATAGCTACCTCATCCAAATCCTCAATCTCAAAGGCAATGTTTGCTGCTCTTTTAAGGGGCAGGAGAATTCACATGTTCTACCAGAATTGCCTTCTGAAGCAGCCTTAAATGCCCAGAACCCAATCTCCACCCTCCTTACTTTCTTTCCTATAATCCGTGCTTTAATCATACTTACCCTGATGTTTCCTAGGCAGCATGAGTATAGGACCAGTTTTTCTCCATCCTCTGTGTTTATTATTCCTACACATGCTTGTCCAAAAGCAAACTTCACTTTTTCCCAAATTAAATGTGGAAAAGACTGCAGCTTCACAACATCCTATTTCATAGACAATATTATCTGTCTAGATTTAAGATACACATAGTGTGCAATTACATTTATTCTCATATAAATAAGATAAGATAAGACTAGAATACTGTTCTAGTTGCTGATACTTTTCAAAATCATGCAGTGGTGGTAAAGGGAGGCAGAGAAAATGTCACAGAATGGAGCCATCTATTTTTATTTGGTGTCTTATTTTCTTGACAGCTAAAGGCCATAGGCCATTATCCTCCTCCTGGCACTGCCTGTGGTATAATGAAGTTGTTTGTAGAAATCCCAACCTTATGGTGTTATTCTCTTGCATTTTAAAGGTATTCCAGAGATCAGCCACAATTCAAAAGAAGCAACAGAGATAGTTTACAGTTACGTTGTATCATAAGTCTGTGGTCTGATATTTTAAACATGGTTCAATCTGGCATACAATGTTTCCTTTAAGCTTATTTTAGGGCACATCATTTACACTTACACTTAATGAGGAAATTTCCTGAATCAGATTTGTACTGACCAAACACTGCATAGAGCTGATCCAGTGTAAAGTGTGGCAAAGATTTACTTGTTTTAATCATAGTTGGGGGATACTTTGAAATCTCGCCCAGAATTTGGAATATCCCTGGACTTTGAGCCTGGGTAACTGTTTTCATTGTCATCCTGTATTTGGTGTCCTGGAGACACAGAATGCCTTTTACCATCTCTTCTCGATCAGGAAAAGGAGTAGGGAGAGGTGGATGCGATTCTTTCTCTCATCCTTCCCTTTCCTTCATTGCCCTCTGTTTGATGTCATTGTAGGCAAGAGCCTACCAGTATTACCTATGTCACATCTGGAGACTGTTGTGACACAAGAGAATGGTAGGGCACAGACCAAAAGGCTCCCCAGCAGGGCTGAATCCCATTTGGCACAGCTAGACGGTCAGGACTCCCTCCCACCTATGCAGCAGGCCAGGGAGGGGGTGGGGATGAGGGGGAAGGTGCCACAGTCATTTTCTTTTTTGCTTTTTATACGTATTTCAGATTGCAGGGAAGACTCAAAGGCAGCGAAGTATGTGCAGCACTCCTAGTGCAATCAGAGTCCTAATTATGCACAGGTAGTTGATTGTTTATGCATTGAGTGATTGGTTGAATGTTTATGAATGGATATTAATCATATGTCTAGAATATAATATGCTTTTAAAAAGTATATATTTCAGTCTAAATAAGATGACAAATACCATGAATGCATACATTATAAATTGTAAGAGAATCTATTACTCTAATTACTTGATTCTATTCTTGAACGCCTCTTACTGTTTTGAAGTGCAGTGAAATCAAAGTGGTTCAGTTTAGTCAACTTGGTTATACGTAGCCTGCATTAAGCCTATGGGTCACATGTTGCCAATCTTCCATATAATGTACTGTTTGGCTCTGAGTTTTATATTTCTCACTTCCACATAACCAATCAACTTCTGACATTTTTTACTGCAATCATGTCCATGACTTCTCTTTTGTTCTCCTGATCCACAGATTTCTCCTGCCTGTTTAATTCTTCCCTTTTACATTGATTTCTCTCATATGTGCTTACTTAGAATTTTCCAGACTAAAATGTTTGGGGTTTTAGAACCACTTAAAAAAATTCCTTGATTTTTTTTTGGTATTGTTGTTCCTATTATTATTGTTGCCCTATTATCTGCAGATTTTCTCCAATGAATGCCATCTGAAGGTTTTAAATATGTGCAATTGGGCCCCCCAATAATTTAATTAAAAAATGAACAAGGACTGACTCTTTCAACTCTAGGTGGTTGTGGTATACTCCCCACACCAAAATAGTTTCTTTCTATGTTTTGGTACCTCATTGCTTTTAGTTGTTTCCAGCCTTTTTATAACTGTCCATCAGTTGAATATGAAGTGGTTTGGTACAATACTTCATGAAATAAATTGTGTCTGATTTTGTCTGAAATCTGTGTTGTATTATTCTAAATGTTTCCATTTGCCCACATTTCCTCTTCTCCCATATAGACAAATTCTGTTGTAAACTCCGGTCATTTTTCTTGCCTACAGCTATGCTCATATCGTTCTAACTCACTAAATTCCTCAATCAGTTCCTCTTCCTAACACCACCACCTCAAAGTCAGACTTTATACAAGAAACTTAGGTTTATTTTTAAAGAGACATTATTGAATTCAAGCATAAACACAAACCATAAAAAACTTTTTAGTAATGTAAAACACAGAAAAGGTTTACAACTGATGAATCCTATACTACATAAACAACATAAGGATGCAACACACACATAACAAAACAAAGCTTGACTTCTCACCCTTCCAGTTTACAATAATTTTTGTTTTCAAGTTCTAATTCCTCTAATGTTAACTACATTACTTTTGTTATTTATCAAATTAGATAACACACACACAAAATTGTACTTAACATGATTTCTATTACTCTTCTACTATTGAAATTCAAGCACAGATTTCAACACCTCTGCTTTCTTGTTAAGTCTTCAGTTGTCCTTGTGTCCCCAGTTGCCCCTTGGTTATGTGAATAATATGTGTGTTCAAACAAAGATTCCGTTGAATTATCTCTTGCAGATTTTCTAAACTAGGGCCCAAGTACAGTGCCATATAAAATCCAGATTATCTGCTTTGAAGTGGATTATACGACAGTGTAGATTCATATAAAAAGCTCAAAGCAAATAATTTTTATTATCTGCATTGATAATCTGGATAATATGGCAGTGTAGAAGGAGCCTAAGTGTACCTATTATTATTTCCCACCATATAAATGTGTGGTTGGTGAAATGTCATAATTATAGGCGATCCCTCCTGGCCAAGTATGATTGCCTCCCAAGTGTAGGGTTTTGGCGGTGAGTCCGTATTCTTGATCCACATGTTTTTCTACAATGAAGACATAGATTTCCAGATGGAAAGCTGTCCCGTCAAATATTGGCTTGACACTCCTTCCTCTTGTCATGTTTCTCCTTTCACCTTCCATTCATGCCACTTTGAATTCCACGGCAATGCTGGTAACAGCTCAACTCCAATTAGAACGCTCAAGGGACAGGGCTTCCCCGTTCTCTGTGTTTATGCCACAGTTTTTAAGGTTAGCTTCAAGCCCATCTTTAAATCTCTTTTCCTGTCCACCAACATTCAGTTTCCTGGTCTTGAGTTGGAAGTATAGTAACTGCTTTGGGAGACGGTGATCAAGTATTTGGATAAGGTGGTCAGTCCAGTGGAGTTGATGGCAGAAGATAATTGCTTCAGTGCTGGTGGTCTTTGCTTTGTCTTTCTGTCTTCCCAAGAGATTTGCAGGAATTTTTGGCGGCAATGCTGATGGAATCATTCCAGAAGATGGGTGTGACATCTGTAGACAGTCCACATTTCATAGGCTTATAACAGGGTCGGGAGGACAATAGCTTTATAAACAAACATCTTGGTATCCCTACAAATGTCCCGATCCTCAAATACTCTCTGTTTCATTCGAAAAATGCTGCACTCAAAGAGCTCAGGCGGTGTTGTATTACAGTGTTGATTTTAACTTTTTTTGTAGAGGTGGCTGCCAAGGAAGTGGAAATGGTCAACATTTTCTAACATTACACAATTAAGCTGTATTTCTGGTGCCTGCTGATAGAGCACTTTGGTTTTCTCTATGATCAGTGAGAGGCCAAGCTTTTTGTATGCTGCTGCACAAGTGTTTTGAATGGCCTGTAGGTCTTCTGAATGAGCACAGACTACATAATCATCAGCATATAGAAATTCTATAACAGACGTTGTGGGTGAGCTTGATTTTGTCTTTCAGTCTGGTGAGATTAAATAGCTTCCCTTTTGTCTGATAGATGATTTCCATGTTGGTAGGAAGCTTCCTATCAACAAAGTGCAGTATCATATCTATGAAGCTGGAGAATAAGGTTGGGGCAATAACACATCCCTGATTGACACCCGAGTCCACCTTAAATGGGTCACTTTGGGAGCCATTGTTGTCCAAGACTGTTGCCATCATGTCATGGTGGAGGAGCCGCAGGATTTTCACAAATTTGTCAGGGCATCTGATTTTTTTGACGATGGTTCAGAGAGCACTGCGATTCATTGTGTTGAATGCCTTTGTGAGGTCGATGAATGCCATGTACAAAGGTTGATTTTGTTCCCTGCATTTTTCATGGAGCTGTCATGCAGTGGAGACCATATTCACTGTTCCTCTGGAGGGGCAGAAGCCATTCTGGAAGGATGCCTTCTGAAATAGGTAGAAGGAGGTTTGCAAAGATTCTTGCAAGGATTTTCCCAGCAGAGTTTAGAGGGGAGATACCTTGATGATTTCCACAGTCTGTTCTTTCCCCCTTTTTGAAAAGGGTGATGGTGGCATCCTTGAAATCTCCTGGCATTTTCTCGGTTGCCCACACTTTTTCAATGAGCCAGTGTAGTTGTTGTGTCTGCTTAGGCCCACCTTCTTTAAAAATTTCAGCAGGTATTCCATCAAGTCTGCTGACTCTATTATTGTTCAGTTGGCTGATAGCTTTGCTGACTTCCTTCAAACTAAGCAGTTCTGCAAGCTCTGTTGCGGGATTTTCAAGAGAACCTCTTCAGCCACGTTGCAACTGTTATAGAAGTTATGGTAGTGCTCTTTCCAACGTAGTGCAATTTTTTTATATACTTCAGGAGTTTGGTTCCATCTGATTAACATAAAGGGTATATGCCATGATTTCTTGAGACATAGATGACCTTTGTGGATTTAAAGAATCCCTGTGCACCATAGATATCTGCAAAGTGTTAGATTTCTTGAGCCTTTTTTGTCCACCAGATGTTCTTGAGTTCTCTGGTTTTTCTTTGGACTTCAGCTTTTACACTAGCGTAGATCTTTTTTTTAGCAGCGTAGTTGGTGTTTCTCTGCCGTATTTGCAAGACTTTCCTTTTCTAATCAATTAACTGTTGGATCTTGGTATCATTTTAATCAAACTAGTTTTGGTTATTTCTTAGTTTGGTATCCAATGGTTTCTTCACAGGCTGTGATGATTGAGGTCCTATGTCCAGCTTATTCCTATGTTTCTCAACATTTCCAGTGTGTTCCAAGGGTCCATTTGAAGGGCTTGAGTATTCATTTTAGGCCTTATCTTTCTTTCTTGGAGTCTGCGTTTGGGGGGCAATCTTGATGACCATTGTGAATCGAATTAACCTGTGGTCTCTCCAGCAGTCATCAGTGAGAAGCACATTGTGGTGGTCTCTAGCATATATAATTCCTTACTTATTTATTTCAAACATTTGTATCCCACCCTTCTCAACCCTCCTTTGGTTGGGGGGATAGACTCAGGGTGGCTTACAACCAGCAACAATTTGATGCCAACACATACAAAAACACAATATAACCTAAATTGAACATTAGTTAAAACATTAAATTATAAAATATTCATTTAAAAACATTATTAACAACAATATAGCCACATCCAAGTCCAATTCAGTATAAATTGAATTATACATAGTCTAAGAGGTTCCATCATAGGGTGCTTCCATGATGTCTTGAGCTTGTTTTTCTGGCAGAAGAGCATGTTGGTGATGATAAGGTTGTGTTCCATATATTTGTTGAGAAGAAGGATGCCATTTAAGTTTCTGTATACAACCCCATCTTTTCCTATGGTCATAGAATCATAGAATCATAGAATCAAAGAGTTGGAAGAGACCTCATGGGCCATCCAGTCCAACCCCCTGCCAAGAAGCAGGAATATTGCATTCAAATCACCCCTGACAGATGGCCATCCAGCCTCTGCTTAAAAGCTTCCAAAGAAGGAGCCTCCACCACACTCTGGGGCAGAGAGTTCCACTGCTGAACGGCTCTCACAGTCAGGAAGTTCTTCCTAATGTTCAGATGGAATCTCCTCTCTTGTAGTTTGAAGCCATTGTTCCGCGTCCTAGTCTCCAAGGAAGCAGAAAACAAGCTTGCTCCCTCCTCCCTGTGGCTTCCTCTCACATATTTATACATGGCTATCATATCTCCTCTCAGCCTTCTCTTCTTCAGGCTAAACATGCCCAGTTCCCTAAGCCGCTCCTCATAGGGCTTGTTCTCCAGACCCTTGATCATTTTAGTCGCCCTCCTCTGGACACATTCCAGCTTGTCAATATCTCTCTTGAATTGTGGTGCCCAGAATTGGACACAATATTCCAGATGTGGTCTAACCAAAGCAGAATAGAGGGGTAGCATTACTTCCTTGGATCTAGACACTATGCTTCTATTTATGCAGGCCAAAATCCCATTGGCTTTTTTTGCCGCCACATCACATTGTTGGCCCATGTTTAACTTGTTGTCCACGAGGACTCCAAGATCTTTTTCACACGTACTGCTCTCGAGCCAGGCGTCCCCCATTCTGTATCTTTGCATTTCATTTTTTCTGCCAAAGTGGAGTATCTTGCATTTGTCACTGTTGAACTTCATTTTGTTAGTTTTGGCCCATCTCTCTAATCTGTCAAGATCGTTTTGAATTCTGCTCCTGTCCTCTGGACTATTGGCTATCCCTCCCAATTTGGTGTCGTCTGCAAACTTGATGATCATGCCTTCTAGCCCTTCATCTAAGTCATTAATAAAGATGTTGAACAGGACCGGGCCCAGGACAGAACCCTGCGGCACTCCACTTGTCACTTCTTTCCAAGATGAAGAGGAAGCATTAGTGAGCACTCTCTGTGTTCGTCCACTTAACCAATTACAGATCCACCTCACCGTAGTTTTGCCTAGCCCACATTGGACTAGTTTCCTTGCCAGAAGGTCATGGGGGACCTTGTCGAAGGCCTTACTGAAATCCAGGTATGCTACATCCATGGCATTTCCCGCATCTACCCAGCTTGTAGCTCTATCGAAGAAAGAGATCAGATTAGTCTGGCATGACTTGTTTTTGATAAATCCATGTTGACTATTAGCGATGACTGCATTTGTTTCTAAGTGTTTGCAGACCGCTTCTTTAACAATCTTTTCCAGAATCTTGCCCGGTATCGACGTGAGGCTGACCGGACAGTAGTTGTTTGGGTCATCCTTTTTTCCCTTCTTGAAGATTGGGACCACATTGGCCCTCCTCCAATCTGCTGGAACTTCTCCTGTTCTCCAAGAACTCTCAAAGATGGTTGCCAATGGTTCCGAAATGACTTCCGCTAGTTCCTTCAATACTCTGGGGTGTAGTTGATCTGGCCCTGGGGACTTGAACTCATTAAGAGCGGCCAGGTATTCCTGGACGACTTCTTTCCCAATTTGGGGTTGGATGTCCTCCAATCCCTCATCCACTCCATCTTGCTGAGGTTGAAGACTCTCTTTTTGTGAGAAGACCGAGGCAAAGAAGGCATTAAGTAGTTCTGCCTTTTCCCTATCCCCTGTCAGCATTGCCCCATCTTCTCCTCGAAGAGGTCCTATCGCCTCCTTGTTTTTCCTTTTTCTACTGACATAAGAATAGAAGCCCTTTTTATTGTTTTTAATGTCCCTGGCAAGTCTGAGCTCGTTTTTTGCTTTAGCCTTGCGGACCTTTTCCCTACAGGTGTTGGCTATTTGTTTGAATTCTTCTTTGGTGATTTCTCCCTTTTTCCACTTCTTGTGCATGTCTCTTTTGTGTCTTAGCACAGTTAGAAGTTCTTTGGACATCCATTCTGGCTTCTTTGCACTTGTCCTATTTTTTCTCTTTGTTGGCACGGTTTGCAATTGCGCCTTGAGTATTTCACTCTTGAGAAATTCCCATCCATCCGTAACTCCCTTGTCTTTTAGTATCTGTGTCCACGGAATGCTGCTCAGCGTTTCCTTCATTTTTTGGAAATCAGCTCTCCTAAAGTCCAAAATGCGGGTTTGACTTGTCTTAGTTTCGGCCTTCCTTTGTACCTCAAATTGCAGGAGCACATGGTCACTTGCCCCTAAGGATCCTACCACTTCGACCGCATCGATCAGGTCCTCCACATTTGTTAGGATGAGATCAAGAGTAGCCAATCCCCTTGTTGCCTCTTCTACCTTCTGGACCATGAAATTATCTGCAAGGCAAGCGAGGAATTTGTTGGACCTTGTACTCTTGGCCGAGTTTGTTTTCCAGCAAATATCGGGATAGTTGAAATTGCCCATGACTACTACATCTCTTTTCTGTGCCACAAGTCAAAGTCTTGTCCATCTCTTGCGTTAAAATCCCCCAGGAAGATGATTTTGGCCTTCTTAGGTATCTCCAATAGGATGAAGATACCTATGTCTTTGATGTCTTAGTCAGCATCTAGTGTTGGTGCACAGACACTTAGGATGGCTGTGTGCTGGTTTTCGGCAAGCTTCATTGATACTGATGGGTGCATGGACAGGTGCTTTACCAGGTTGCTTCTGATAGCAAAGCCAACTCAGTGTATTCTTTGTTCTTGTTCAGGCAGTCCCTTCCTGAAGAAGGTAGAGCCTTTTTCTTCTTTTTTCTTCCTTCAGCTGTCCCTCTTCTGCTCGCTGAGTCCCTTGAAATGCTGCTATATCAATGTTAAAGCATCTCAGCTCCCTTGCAATAATAGCAGTCCTGCTTTCAGGGCATTCACTATCTGTGTTGTATTCATAAGTACTGAGATACCATTGTACAAAATAATTAGCTAGGAGTTACAGGACTGCAATAGGTTTTACATATTTGTTTGTTTTCTTTGGTAGTAAGCTAGAAGTTTTAGGTCTGTAATGGTCGGATTTGTCAGCGAAATCAATCTTTCTGTAAATACAGGGTATGTTGCTGCAAGCTTGTTTGCTGTGGACTCAGGATAGAATTAGAACCATCGGATTAAAAATTTTAATTAAGGAGATTCCAGCTAGACTTTCTGACGCACACACTCACTTGATATGGAGGGAGATTTGATATCATAGAAGTTGTTTCCTGCTCTCTAAACTGAAACAGGTTCAGTTAGAATTTTAGCTACTAATGCTATATATGTGAAAATATGTCATTAGATTAAGAGACAGTTTGTATTACAAAGACAATTTGTCAAACACATGATTTTAAATATGAAAATAGGTTTGGAAAAAGAATAAGAGCAGACTAAGGAAAGACAAGAAACAATTCAGCCCCCTTTCCTGCCAGTTCTAAGGGCAATATTTTGGCAGGTAGAGAAAGAATTCATAAAAGAGTCACACTCTATCTGAAAGTGAACTCATTTTGAAATGGTAACTGTACACAAACACACACCCCAAAACAGTGTCTGGTGTTTGTTGAGAGGGACAATGCATAAGGAAAAGGCAGATCAATCTCCCATATTCAGAATTGGTACCAGTTTGGAAATTGCCATGGGAAGCAAGGGAGGGGGCGGGTTGATTCAACTGTCCTTTTCACCCTTTCTTGCAGAGGGAGTCTAAACTATTTTGAAGATGATGAAGGAAGAATAGTCACATGTGTTCTCAACCTGTGGATCCCCAGGTGTTTTGGCTTACAACTCCCAGAAACCCCAGCCAGTTTACCAGCTGTTAAAATTTCTGGGAGCTGAAGACCAAAACATCTAGGAACCCACAGGTTGAAAGCCACTGTGCTAAGGGATCACCATTTGAAGAAAGAATTCGACCTAGTCCAATAGCTTTCTGTATGTCAAAGCTTTGCATATGGATAATAGTCATTCAGAAAATGAGGAAAACTGATTGGTGTTTTCTGATTGGTGTTGCCAGTGATTCTTGAAATGTAAATTGTATTGGTTGTACCCAATACTGATATTTGCTAGATAGGATTAGCAATATGTAGCAATATGTAGCATAGCAGAATGCTTCCAATAGAATTGAACACGACGGGAGGAGGGACCTTAAAAGTTCCATAGAAATCCATGTATTTAGAAGAAGACATCCAGAGAACAGCGCACACCCACAACAAAACAAATCTTATACACTTTCCCATTTCTCCAAAAAATGCTACCATTAGAATGGAGCGGCACAGTGTGGCATGGAAACATGTTTTTAGTGGTCTAGTGATTTAATGGGATGGAACCAATTATGAAGAGAGGTCATATGTTAACCAAAACGAATGTAAAACAGCAACAACAAAAGCCGAAACCCAGCCCTTGTTAAAAAAAAAAAACTTACTGGAAAAAAGTTGTTGGCTGTAAATATGGGGCAAGAAACTTGTTTTTAGGAAGGGAGAGTGTATCTGGAAAGGAGCATAGCTTAAATTATCTAGAGTGTTCTGGGAGTCACAATTCCTGGAATAGAGCAAGGAGGCCTAAGAACGTGGGCTTGTATATTCAATTCCGTGATGGTAACAAATAAATAAACTTTGGGAAAAGCCAAACCATCTTGAAACCTGATATATCAGTAGTTTAAAAACACCCTAGTAGTAGAGGGTTGCGGTATTGATACGTTATCTTATTTTACATCTCCACATTACTTTTTTTATTGAGAGTTGCTAAAGTTGATGTCAAGTTGATGAAGAAAGCAGTCCAGTTACTTTTTGAGGAACCAGTTTGACTGGTTTAATATGGCTTTATGAGGATAAACTGAAGAGAAGGAGAAGCAATTATGCAAACATGAATTCCAAGGAAAGAAGATGTGATGTCAATATGACTTATAAATCAAGCTGTCTGTTGTCAGAGATACTCAAAATGATCTGTTGTGTAGATACACAAAGATGATGAAAAGGGTTGAATGAGGATATTTACAGGCCATGAAGGAAGGGATGCAGGTTAATAACCTTCAAAAGGGGCACAATCTGGAAATCCCAAACGGATTTCCAGATTGGGGAACACCAAAAGACTCTGAAAACAAGGCACTTCAAAATATGGACCATTGGATTTTAAATTGCAAGAAAAGAGATTCCACCTAAATATTAGGAAGAAGTTCCTGACGGTAAAAGCTGTTCGGCAGTGGAATATGCTCTATCATGTGGTAGAGTCTCCTTCTCTGGAGGGTTTTAATCAGATACTGAATGGCCGTCTGATGCAAGTGCTTTAATTGTAGTTTTCTGTATAGCAGAGAGTTGGACTGAATAGCCCTGGGGTTTCTTCCAAGTCTATGATCCTATGATTCTATGATAAAATTCTGTGACCCACACTGACCATTTAAAGCAGGGATCCTCAAACTTTGTAAACAGAGGGCCAGATCAGAGTCCCTCACACTGTTGGAGGGCCGGATTATAATTTGAAAAAAAACCATGAATGAATTTCTATGTACATTGCACATATCTTATTTGTAGTGCAAAATACACTTAAAAACAATACAATAATTAAAATGAAGAACAATTTTAACAAATATAAACTTATTAGTATTTCAGTGGGAAGTGTGGGCCTGCTTTTGACCGATGAGATAGGATTGTTATTGTTGTGTGCTTTCAAGTCCTTTCAGAATTAGGTTGACCCAGAGCGAGGGCCAGGTAAATGACCCTGGAGGGCCGTATCCGGCCCCCGGGCCTTAGTTTGAGGACCTCTGATTTAAAGCAATTCTAAGCTAGCTTTCAACTGCAGTTGCCAACCAACAAACTCCCCCAAAAGCGCACAAAAGAAAATCCTTTATATGCATCAGTGCTCTGTGGTTTGTGAAATTACCATCTGGGTGATATCCTATGTACCTATGCAGTCATCTGCAGTGAAACCACTTTCTTCATTATTAATTTGAAACTGCATTAAAGAGTCAGTGTAGAGGCGGCCAAATATAGCAAAGACAAATTTATTTTCTGTTAGATCTATAGAAAGCTGATGAGCAGAACTGTTTCAAGTTTCTTCTCTTGCACATAGCCTCAAGAGAAGAAAATCCAGACCATTTGATAACTGGCTGCAAACAACTTGCCCATCACTTTGTACAAAACATTACTTGGATCCACTCTGATGTCAATGCTATACTTTATATAGAATCAAGTGGACATAATTTTAGTACCTGTTGCCCATTAGCAATTGATACTTTGTGCAACGCAAGGGTGTAGGCAGGATTCTTGAAAGGATGAGAGTCACAACAAAGCTGTAAGTAGGATTCTTTGAGAGATGAGAATCATCACATATTTCATAGATCCTGGCTCTTCTTGGTTAAAAAAAACTAGAAGGAGATTATCTGAGTAGGTAGAGGAGGTGGTTAATGCATCACTAAAACAGTCAGAGTCCAAGTTTGCCCAAAGAAAGAGGTTATAAAAACAATGCTAAAGAACATGGCCATATAGCCCGAAAAAACCTACAACAACCCAATGTTAAAGAAGTCATCTATAAAACAACATCCCACTATTCTGGATAACACGGTTAAACGGAGAAAAAGTTGCGGGCCTGAAAATAGTTGTTCTTTTATGATTCTGGGATGCTGAAAATGAAAATGACATTTAAAAATGTATATTGGCTCTAGTTTTTATGATATAAGCAATCACGTGATCACGTATGGTTGAAAAAATCCATGTTGCGACTTACATATGGAAGATTCTAGAAAGTTGCGGGCCTGAAAATAGCTGTTCTTTTATGATTTTGGGGTGCTGAAAATGAAAATGACATTTAAAAATGTATATTGGCTCTAGTTTTATGATATAAGCAATCACGTGATCACGTATGGTTGAAAAAATGCATGTTGCGACTTACACTATGGAAGATTCTAGAATATTCTAGAAAGTTTGATGACGCAGTATTAGTGCCGTGTGCAAAAGCCAGAAAGCCCTATATAAGGCCAGACTTTTGAATGGTGGGGGTCAGTCAGTTGAAGACTGAGACAGTATCGTTAAACATCGTTTTACATTGTTCTTTTTACTGTAGTTATGCCTCGCACGTGTGTAAATCAAGCACTATGGAAAAAAGATATCAAGGTAAATGGACTCCGTCAATGCTGTCAGACTACTGCTGGAGCATTGTAAGAGACAATCCTTTCCTTGAATACAAAAGAAAAGTCAAGTGAAGCAAACAGGATATAAACTAAAGTCACGATTAAAGCGACATTTAAACTTTCAGACTTTTCAACTGCATTAGGCCTACTAATATAGTTTCTTGCTGCACAAACATAAACAATAGACTAATTAAATAAATATTTCTCATGTATAAACTATTGGCAATATAATTTGACTAAAATTTAGTAAATATTCACGGTTTATATACATAAAGTAAGGTTAGGCGCATTATCATAATATTAACGAATTACCTATTGTGGAGAAAATTGAAATAGCTGTTGCATAAAAACCAGAGCCAATTAACACATTTAATTATTATATTTGAATTCAGCATGTTAAATTTATTAAGAAACGGCACATTTCGTTTCCGCAACTGAGAAAAACTGAAAATTTGTAGAACAGTGTAATTATTGAGTAATCTCTAACATTCCCTATTATGGTAAGGTTGCATGCAGTCTGTGGTCATTTCTGAGCTATAGCAAATCAAACCTCTAACAAATGAAAATGGTATTTTGGGAGGAGTAAAAAGAAATGTAACTCACAATATTATGCATATGATGTGTGTAACGCAGAAGATGCAGTACCTGAACTTAGATGGATTCCCATAGATATTTTGGAGTAAATACATGACTGATGATATATTACTGTCAGTCCTCTGGACCCATGGATTCTGTATCCATGCATGCAATGATCATCAGCATCCACAAATTTTGGGAGGGGGAACAAATACATACGTTTCTGGGATCCCACAGAAATCCAAATGGATGACCAGAGAGGTATGAGAATATCTGCCATCAGTTGTGACTATACCGTTGTTTGAAGAGGAAGGACTATGCAACCAGGTGTGACCCTTTGCAGTGTTGTAAAATCCAACGATTGCTCCACTAGTTCTCAAGGCTAGTGCCCTAGTTGCTTCTATACAGGGTTTCATTGAATTAATCTGTCATTCCTTTACCTCTTTTCTATAGTATTCAGTATATTGTTTTCATTACATTTTTATTTGCATTTCATCGTGTATTGTGTTTCCTTGCTGGTCAGAAAGCACCCTTGCTCTTGTTTTAAATTTCCCATGGCTTTCGTGGATGAGGTGTCTTGTTCTATTTAGATAGCATCTTCTACTGCTCCACATGGATTATTGTAGTTCTCGTTGTACCTGTAAACAAATTGCTGAACAGTCACATTAGGACTTTGACCCTACATCTGACACCTTTTACTTTTGCTTTTTGTCTGCTTGAAAAGTTTCATTTATCACTGATTTGGGCTTATCTTTCTTTTTGACTGCAATGTCTTCTTGCATTCTTCCCTAGCAATGTCCATGGATCCAGTCCAGAGTTGGCTTCCACATAATTAGGTTTAATGGTTCAAATCTATTTTACATTTTTTAAAAGTTCTATAAGGATGCTCTAACGTTTGTATTATGGCATAATGATTGGTTTAATTTTCTTTTTTAGTTTTCACTAACGTTTTGTTATTTGCAGTTCATGGTCTGTGCCACTATCAGTTTTTTGTTTTTGTAGAGAATTGCAACTTCTCCATCTTCTAATTCCAATTACTGTATATACTCGAGTATAAGCCTAGATTTTCAGCCCCTTTTTTAGGCTGAAAAAAATCCCCTTGGCTTATACTCGAGTCAAGGTTATTTATTATTTTACTCTGCTATGAGTAGTATTTTTATTACATTTATTATTTTACTCTATTATTACTTTTATTACATTTATTATTTTACTCTATTATTATTACATTTACATTATTTTACTGTATTATTATATTTATTGCATTTACTATTTTACTCTATTGTTATTATTACATTTATTCGTTTATTATTATTATTATTATTATTAAATTTCCATTATTTACTCTATTATTTTTATGACATGTTATTTCATTTATTATTTTATTCTATCATTATAAGTAATAGGTAAGCACATTTACATTGAAGGAGGTTAAAATAATGGTTGAATCAGAGTTGGGCAGTCTTATCTTAAATTACAATTTTGTGAAAATACTCAAAAACATTTAACCTACTGACGATTACCAGTAGCAGCTACATTTCTCACCCTCGACTTATACTCGAGTCAATATGTTTTCCAGTTTTTTGTGGTAAAATTAGGTTCCTCGGCTTATATTTGGGTCGGCTTATACTCAAGTATATGCGGTATGTAGTTTATTTTATGTGTTGGCCATCCTGTGATATCCATGTATACACCTCTTTGGTTGCTTGAAGGGTATGTTTGAAAAGAATTGTTGGTCTTTCAAAATTCAGTCATTCTGTTTTATTTCTTGATCCTAGGCCACATTTTCCTACAGTCTTTGATTCTGCTTTGTTTTGCAATTTTACATTTAAATTCCCTGGGATTGACAAATTCCGTTTTGTGTATGTGATCAATTTTCTCCTGGACTCTGGTATAAAATCATTCTGTTTCTTCTTCTGCCACTAATAGGAGCATAAACTTGGATTATTGTTGCAATTATGGGTTTTACCTGAAGTGTTATTGTTATTTATTTGCCCAGGCTTTGCATTATATTCTTGAACTGCTTTTGCTATTTTTTTCCTCTATTAATTCCACCTCATTTCTTATTAGAGTTTTCATTCCTTGGGGAAAACACTGCAATTATCTGTCTTAATATATTCAGTTTTTTCCATTTTTAGTTGGTTTACTCATAGCATAAGATGACCCCTGTAACCATGGAACCCCTACCTGCAGTTTTACTTACCCATGCCAAGAAAAAACTATCTCTCACTGAATTGGCTTTTTCCTCAGGACAATTTTATAGTATGCTTTCTTTGAAAGTTACTACAGAGTTGCCCTGAAGTACATAACAAATTCCTTGGTCATATCCACAGTTTCAGATAATGATCCTTTTCATGTTTAACTATGCTTAGCTTCCCCTGATTCATGCTTCTCACATTCCATGTTCACATAATATGTGTTGTGCAGCTTTAGTCTTTCCTTTTGCCTTTCAGCACCACAACAGCTGACATCCTTTAGGATTTAATCCATCTGCATCATTAACCACAACACTACTCATAATTGTTTTGTGCTCTTTCCCAGTAGCTCATTGAGTGTCTTTTGACCTGCGAGCTCATCTTCTGGTTTTATCGGTGGTTTCATTTTTAGTGTCTCATCACATTGTGAGCACATTTTTAGCGGTGTTTAAACTGAAGTTGGATAGGTATCTTTCAGGAGTGCTTTAGTTACATATACCTACATGGTAGGAGGTTTGACTATATGGATCTTTGGCGCCTTTGAATGCTAAGACTTTATTATTAGAATCATAGAATCATAGAGTTGGAAGAGACCTCATGGGCCATCCAGTCCAACCCCCTGCCAAGATGCAGGAAAATTGCATTTAAAGCACCCCTGACAGATGGTCATCCAGCCTCTGTATAAAAGCCCCCAAAGAAGGAGTCTCCACCACACTCCAGGGCAGAGAGTTCCACTGATGAACAGCTCTCACCATCGGGAAGTTCTTCCTAATGTTCAGATGGAAACTCCTTTCTTATAGTTTGAAGCCATTGTTCCACGTCCTAATCTCCAGGGCAGCAGAAAACAAGTTTGCTCCCTCCTCCCTGTGACTTATTGTTAATAGCCTGGCCGTGTATCACATGTGTCCCAGAGCTGCCCATCAACAGTCAGGTGTAATGTTCTATAGAAACGATTCATCAAGTATTTCACTTCCATTGCCATTTTTGTAATTTAGTAAAATCAGGAAATAATAAAGGTTATATGATCTAGTTAGCATCCATTAGACCAGGGGTCCTCAAACTTTTTAAACAGAGGGCCAGGTCACAGTCCCTCAAACTGTTGGAGGGCCAGATTATAATTTGAAAAAAGCATGAATAAATTCCTATGCACACTGCACATATTTTATTTGTAGTGCAAAGACACTTAAAACAATAATTAAAAGGAAGAACAATCTTAATCAATATAAACTTATTAGTCTTTCAATGGGAACTGTGGGCCTGCTTTTGGCTGATTGTTGTTGTTGTTGTTGTTGTTGTTGTTGTTGTGTGCTTTCAAGTCGTTTCAGACTTAGGTTGACCCTGAGTGAGGCTGGGTAAATGACCTTGGAGAGGTGTCTCCGGCCCTCGGGCCTTAGTTTGAGGATCCCTGCATTAGACTATCAGTGCTGTGATCCCAAGTACCTTTTTCTTAACCACACAGTAACTCAAATCACAGATACAGTGTATATAGGACCCATGAAAGTTGTTAGTTTGACACATTCTTTTGCTTGTTGCAAATGTAAACACATCTACTGCCCCAAACCTATGCCTCAATAAAATGAAGGTCGCAACAGTTCTTAACTATTTCCCTGGCAGACAAAAGTGCCAGCTCCTTCCCAGTCTTTGCTTCTTCTGCCTTCAGCACTAGCCAGTTCTTCCAAATCAAACTGCCTTTTCAAGTGAAGAAACAGGTTAGACTAGTTCTCTCCCTCCATCAACTGACAAACTTCTTAGAGAGACTGCTGAAAGTAGACTGCTGAATGTAGAGATTCCTTGGATCTATATTTAGTGACATGTTTTAAAAGATAGCATAATCTATATTCATTTTAATATGCCTGCAAACACACATTTTCTTTTTTTTCTTACAAACACTTGCCCCCTTGACATTTTTTGCCTTCTCTAAGAATTCCAAAGATGTTTCCATGAGGAGGAACCCTGAAATTATATTTTTCTACAGCCTTCAGAACTGATCCAGATTCAGATAGCCCTCTAGCCAGTGTGAGATGGTCCTACCTTGACTACACTTGTTAGCATTCAGCAGTCACTTTTCAATTGCTTGGTAATCTAAGATATTTATTACATCACTATTCAATATGCTACCAGAAATGGACCACTGTAGCCATTGTGTTTCTATCCAGGTATAGGTGGCAAAAGAGACTCTTGAACCATTAAGACTTCTAGTGACAAAACTGAATATGGGTATACTCTAAATCCCAACATGGCACATACCCCACAGGGGGTGATTTGTTTTGGGGGGGAGGGCAATTCAAGAATGAGATATTAACAGTGAAGTTTTTGCATTTCTTATGGTTCTAGGGGCCTCATATGCAGTATATAAATATTCATATATTGTGACATACACATTTTTAAAATTAAAATTAGAATGTACGAAGTGGTCAGCTGGTGACAATGAAGAGGAGGAAATCCCACTGATACAGAGGAGTGGTGAGAGTGTAGAGTTAACTAGAGTATAGAAAAGTCAGGCCACTTTCATTCCAAACGGCCCACTCTGCTCAGTGTCCATTTCACATTATAAGCTATACAATATATATATATATATGTGTGTTTTAGTTCTACATGTGAATGTAGCTTGTTTCCTGCTGTAGAGATGAACACGGAGCAAAGGATTCAAATTGCAGGAAAAGAGAATCCTGATTACAAGAGCTGTTCAACAGTGGAATATACTGCTTCAGACTAGGGTGGACTCTCTTTTCTGGAAGTTTTTAAGCAGAGGCTGGATGGCTCTCTGTCAAAAGTGCTTTGATTGTGCGTTTCTGCATGACAGTAGGTTTGGCCTGGATGGCTCTTCCAACTTTTTTATTATATGATTCTAAGGTTAAGAAGTGACATGATCACTACATTAAAAATTTGAAATGATGTAGTATTGAAAATTAATGAGTCAGTTTGTATTCTGTTTCTACAGAGATATGGAACAATTTATTCAAACTCTAGGAAAAGAGATTTCACCTGAATATTAGGAAGAACTTTCTCACAGTAAGAGCTGTTCAACAGTACAATGTGGTGTTGATTCATGGTGTGATGGAGTCTCCTTCTCTGTAGGCTTTTAAGCAGAAGCTGTATGGCTATCTATCAGGAGTGCTTGAATTGTGTGTTCCTATGTACCAAGGGGTTGAATGGATGGCCATTGCAGTTTCTTACAAATCTATAAGTTGTAATTTTTTGGACCGGGCTGTGGTGCAGCTAGTTAGTAGCCAGCTGTATTAAATCACTACTGACTGAGAGGTCATGAGTTCGAAGCCAGCCCGGGTCGGAGTAAGCTCCTGACTATTAATAGTCTAGCCTGCTGTTGACCTATGCAGCCTGAAAGAGAGTTCCATCTGTCAAGTAGGAAATTTAGGTACTGCCTTATGCACGAAGGCAAATTTAACAAATTTACAACACCATAAAACCTTCCAGCAGTGTGCAAAAGAATGAGGAAGTACTCCATCAAGGACTTGGTGTCACAAGTGGGCTGTGAAGCGACAGCTCCCCCTGTGGCTGGAATCAAGCATCCCCTCTTGAAGCCAGAAAGCTGGAATGTTAAATTGCCTCTGTGTATGTGTATATATGTTGCATGTCAATGGCATTGAATGTTTGCCATGTATATGTGCATTGTAATCCACCCTGAGTCCCCTGAGGGATGAAAAGGATGGAATATAAATACTGTAAATAATAAATAATAATAATTCTGTGTTACTGACTAACCTAGCCTTTGTTTCCTCAATACAGCCATATAATAGCTTGCGAGCCATGGGGAAGGCAGAGGAATGTTCCTCCATTATCTCCTGCTCTCTACCAACCACCAAATGACTGCTTGGAGGGGATGAGAGGGGGGAAATAGATGGGTTTTGAATGTAGTGAGGGAAAATGGGACATGGTTGCACCTTGAGTCCTATTTTTGTGAAGAAGTCACAATATAAATAGAATTATTGATTAATTGATGAGTTATGCCTGGGCTAAATTTTATGCCAATGTCCTCATGCAGAATTTCAGCATAATGTTTCGCTAGCTGGTGCCAGTACAGTGCTGTGATTAGAGTGTTGGATCAGGACATCGGACAACCAAGTCCAATTCCCCATTCAGCCATCAAACTCTTGGGCCAGGTGTTTTCTCTCTCCTAGTTAGAATTGGCTCACAGGGCTGTGATAAAGAGAGGAGGAAGACAGTGACATACATATAGATGTAAAATGAGGATGTTGATGTGCTAACAACAATGGAATATTATTATTCGTTTGTGATTGTGACAACTGGAATACAAATGATTCCTATACATTTAAAAACAAATAACTTTGGTTTGGGGTGAATCTATAGGGGCCTTTGAAAAAAAGGAATTGTCTTGTAGAGAAATAGTGGGGTTAATAGTTTTCAGCACTTTGCTGCAAAATGCTTTTAGTAGATGAGTCAAGAGAGAGGAATGCTGGGGCTTGGTAACACCTTAGTTGCTGACTTGCTGCAGCTTGTTTTATTGGGTGTAGATTGGTATTGAAAGCAGCTCAAAAGCATTTTACAGGATCAGAGATGGGAGCTCTATCATAGATTCCCATATCGGAAAAAACACAGGAATAGAACTGAAATGTGTTTTGTGTGTTGATGAACCTTACCTGTGTTTCCATAGTGATGAAGTCATCCTCAGGCCCCACCTTTCTTCTCTGCCGAATGTTGTTGTTGGCTTTCCAAACCAAGCAAGACATTAACCTCTCTGCGTTCTTCCAGAACCCTTCTATGAACGCGGAGAAGGCACTTCATTGTTTAGACATCAGAAGGGCCCTTGCTTTCTATATCAACATCACCTCTCTGCAGAGAAATTCTCTGAAATTGTTCCTGTGCTAGTCAGCTAACAAGCGTGGCACTCCAGTATCAACCCAAATATTGTATAAGTGGATAGAAGCTACCATCAGAGTTGCTTATGAACTTCTGTGAGATGGCTTCCATGACGTTTTAGATCGTATTCTCTCAGAGCATTGGTGGCATCAGCAGCTTTATGGAAGGGGTTTCTCTTAACTCTAGTTGTAGAGCTATGACATAGTTGACTCCCTTGACATTTGCATCACACTACCTTGCAAAATTGAGATCATGGAGGGACACTGCTTTTGAAAGAGCTGTACTTTTTCCTGTGTGGCATGACTTTTGCCACATACAGTTTGTAGCTAGTCACCAATTTGAGTGATTCAAAAGAGATAATGAAGACGAAGTACCGGTTGCCTACCTGTAACTATGTTTCTCCAAGTCATCATCCGTGATATGGAGCCCCCGGTGGCGCAGTGGGTTAAACCCCTGTGCCGGCAGGACTGAAGACCAACAGGTCACAGGTTCGAATCCAGGGAGAGGCGGATGATCTCTCTCTATCAGCTCCAGCTCCTCATGCGGGGACATGAGAGAAGCCTCCCACAAGGATGATAAAAACATCAAATCATCCAGGCGTCCCCTGGGCAACGTCCTTGCAGAAGGCCAATTCTCTCACAACAGGAGTCACTCCTGACACGACCAAAAAATAAAATGAAATAAAAATTTAAAAAATCCATGATATCTCCCAACTCATCCTCCCCAGTCATTCCATCTCCAAGTGATAATGGCTACTGCACTGGCAGCTGTGAAACTGAGGTTCTGGTGGCAACTGCAACACATATACCAGTGGGGAGTGTGGATGGGGATACCATGAGAAATTGCCTTTAGAATTCTAGAAGGTCCCAATGTGATATTATCTCCCCCAACCAGCATACCAGTCAAACTATCATTATAGATCATCAGTGGCCATGCATCCTCTGAACAGTTGTGCACTCTGGGCTTTTTAAAGATTGAACTATTTCTGTAATTGCCGAATTGAATTCCAACCCTCTGAAAGTGCTAGTGAATTTAAGACCCAAAATCTATGCTCTGTCATTATATATTCTACAATTTTATAAAAATGCTCTTAAAATTAGAATATTGGAAGCAGTTAGACGTAACTTTCAGTGTAAACATTGATACTCTTAATTAGCTCTTTTGCCATTAATATTTCTACAATTCATTCTGCCCATTTTCTACCCAAAAAAGGTTGTGATTTAAATATCCATGCTGCAATCCTTTTGTAGTTTATTGTGATGTTAGAGTATTTTCTTAAGTTCACATTTGAAAGGATGCATTAAGGATTGCCATTTCCAAAGAGTTTATGTTACCTAGGCAGTTGAATTAATCTATTACTATGGAAGTTTACACAATGCATTAATGTAAAATTGAGATAAGCTCTCCTTCCGATATGACACTATCATTGACTACCAAAAGCGCAAAGGCTGTTAAAATGTAGCTGCACAGTGGGATTTGCAATATTCAAGACTGTTGAGGGAGAAGGAATCGACACAGCTGAGTTCTGTACATACAGGCAACAACATTCCAGTACCCTGGGAGCTAATCCTATTGCTAATCCTATTGTTAGTTACATACAAACAGGCATGTTCCATGCCTCGAGGAACTTAATTTTAGAAACATTATGACTAATGGCTGTGTTTGTTTACCAAACAGGATTGGCTGGGTTATAATTCAGTGTGGGAATAGAGGCATGCTTGATATTGAGTTCTACTATTAAACCGATTTTTTTCTTTAATAGAATTTAATTGAATGCTTTTTTTTTGGTAAGTGGTGTATCTTTTTATAAAAAAAGAAAAAGACCCAGCTTCTTCATATTGTTATTAGACTAAAGAAGGATTTAATGCTCAAAAATTATGTTCTTTAAGCACTGCTCTCCATGCCAAGGTATTTAAATTAAATGTACTTTTAATGATAATTACTGGGTTCCCATGCAGGACTCAGACACATTTCAAGAGCAGAAGAGAAAGTTTGAGATCATTTATTTGGCTATGCAAATAAATGTATGCATTTTTCTCTCAGAGCAAGTTCTAGAAAAAGGTCTGCAAGGTTTGCAGTGATCTAGTGACATTGTTTCCATATTAAAAATATTTTAGCCCTCTGTTTTTCACTTCGCCAAATTCCTGTTGAAATCTGTTGAACAGCTAAATTAGCATTTGGAAACATTCTATTTTGTTGTATTGTTGGATTGATGTTTTGATGTGAATTAATTGATATTGCTGTTTTAATTGATTAATGATCTGTTTTGTACTGTTGAATTGGTTGTTAACCGCTCTGAGTCGCCTGAGGGCTGAGAAGAGCGGTATACAAGTGAAGTAAATAAATAATAATAAATAAATTCTAAACTGGATGAAATAGTGACACAGGTTGGAACCACTTAGCACAGATTAAAGGCAAAGAGACAAAACATTGACATTTCTAAATCAACTTCTTTATGTAGAACTAAATAAATATGCATTCATTGGCATAACAAGGTGTCCTGAAGCTGTACTTCTTTTGTGTTTTGCATGAGACACAAAGGTATGATCCAGTTCAAAATTTCTGGCCAGTCCAAAACTAGGAAACAGGGGCTGGCACAGCATTTGCAATCCTTTTTCATAAATAATTTCTGTCCTGAGTCCCCCTTCGGGGGTAGAGAAGAGATGGGGTACAAATACCAGAAATAAATAAATAAAATAAAGTATGGTTGGCCTTTATAAACATGATTTGAATATTTTCCTATTTTTTGAAATTCCACATTATTTAGGTGATCCCTTGTTGTCTGAGTATGATGGCCTTCCAAGCGTAAGGTCTTGGCGATGGGTCCGTAATCTTGATTCACGTGTTCTTCTACAAAAGAGGGCATCGGCTTCCAGGTGGAAGATGTTCCCTGTCAAAGTTGGCCTGATACAGCTTCCTTTTTGCCCATTTCTCCCATTTGCTCTCCATTCATGCCTCTTTGCATTCCGCAGCACTGCTGGTCACAGCTGACCTCCAATTAAAGCGTTCAAGGGCCAGACTTCCCAGTTCTTGGTATCTTTGCCACAGTTTTTAAGGTTAGCTTTAAGCCCATATTTAAATCACTTTTTCTATCCACCAACATTCCATTTTCCATGCTTGAATTGGTAGTAACTGCTATGAGAGACAGTGACCGGGCATTCGGACAACGTGGCCAGTCTAGCGGAGTTGATGGCATAAGAGCATTGCTTCAGTTCTGGTGGTCTTTTCTTCTTCTAGTACGCTGACATTTGTCGCCTGTCTTCTCAAGTGATTTGCAGGATTTTTCAGAGGCAATGCTGATGGAATTGTTTCAGGAGTTGAGTGTGATGTCTGTAAACAGTCCTTGTTTGGCAGGCATATAACAGGGTTGGGAGAACAGTAGCTTTATAAACAAGCGCCTTGGTATTCCTATGGATGTCCTGATCCTCAAACACTCTCTGCTTTATTCAGAAGAATCCTGCATTTGTAGAACTCAGGCGGTGTTGTATTTCAGTGTCAGTGTTGATTTTTGTGGAGAGGTGTCTGCCAAGGTAACGGAAATGGTCAACATATTCTAATGTTTCACCATTAACCTGTAGTTTTGGCATTGCAGAGGGATTGGCCGGTGCCTGCTGGAAGAGCACTTTGGTTTTCTTGATGTTCAATGAGAGAAAACCACCTAGAAACATAGAATCATAGAGTTGGAAGAGACCTCATGGGCCATCCAGTCCAACCCCCTGCCAAGAAGCAGTAATACTGCATTCAAAGCACCCCTGACAGATGGCCATCTAGCCTCTGTTTAAAAACCTCCAAAGAAGGAGCCTCCACCACACTCCGGGGCAGAGAGTTCCACTGCTGAACAGCTCTCACAGTCAGGAAGTTCTTCCTCATGTTCAGATGGAATCTCCTTTCTTGTAGTTTGAAGCCATTGTTTCGCGTCCTAGTCTCCAGGGAAGCAGAAAACAAGCTTGCTCCCTCCTCCATGTGACTTCCTCTCACATATTTATACTTGGCTATCATATCTCCTCTCAGCCTTCTCTTCTTCAGGCTAAACATGCCCGGCTCCGTAAGCCACTCCTCATAGGGCTTGTTCTCCAGACCCTTGATCATTTTCGTCGTCCTTCTCTGGACACATTCCAGCCTGTCAACATCTCTCTTCAATTGTGGTGCCCAGAATTGGACATAAACATTAGGAAGAACTGTAAGAGGTATTCGATAGTAGAATATGTAGCCTTGTAGTTTGGTGGAATCTCCTTTTCTGGAGGTCTTTAAGCAGAAGCTGGATGACCATCTGTCGGGGTTGCTTCGATTCTGTGTTCCATCATGGCAGAAGGTTGGACTGGATGGCCCTTGTGGTCTCTTCCAACTCCATGATTCGGTGTGGCATCAGCACATGTTACTTATCATGTCAGTGTTTATGGTGAAGCAAAGCATTTAATTCCCTCATGAATTAAAGGTACAATGGGGGAAACCAAACAATAGGGAAAAGTGGGTAATGCCATTGGTGTGCAACAACATTGTGGGAAAACTGGGCAATCGTTCACTGTTAAACAGTCACAAATATGCATCTTAACCCTCATGCAATAATATCAGTAAATTTGGATGTTGCTTACCTTTTTCTTGGTATCTCCAAACTCTGGAGATCAAAGGCTAGAGAATAGAAAAACATGGTTTGTATAACCATGTCCACCCTGTTTTGTGTTCACTCCCCCCCCCCCCCCCCCAAATAGCATATGAAGAAATCCAGAATAACAAGAGTCCCACACTATGTGGCAATCTGAGGTTCTGACTTTTGGGATTGATACCCAATCTGTGTTGCTTGCATGTTGGCAATTTTGTTGGTGTAAAAGCTTACTTAGTATTTGGGCATACTAGTTACTTGGTATTTTCTTGAAAATATTACATAATATACATTGACTGCAGTGATGTATTTCGGGTGGTAGATTTAATTTTCCAAATTTGTCAGCATATCTCCTGATTATGTAGTGATACTGGAAATAAACAATTGATAAGCAGGTAGTTTATACTCATATCTCTTATTTCTATGGTATTTTTTAATTCCAACCACCTATCTGGAACTTTTTCTAGAATTGTCTTATTGTAAGTTGTGCTCATTTAATGAAGAAATAAAGATGTGCCCCTTGCAGGCTCTGTTGCTAAGGTTCCCTGCTGTAGAATATCTTGTCAATTACAATTTGAATTATTTTGTCAGGCTGTCACATGAAATAAATCTACTCTAAATACAGTGAGACACTCCTATTTATGGAATTAATGGTTTAACTGGGGGAGTTATGTGTGTGTTCGTGTGTGTACATATGTGTCTTTAAGTCACCTGTCAATGTATGAGAGCCCCACTAATTTTGTTCTGTCGCCACTGGGTCCGAACAAAATGTCTTTATTCTATAGAACGCATACTTTAAACCCAGTGGGAAGCCGGGGTGCCCGAAGAGAGATTGTTAGAGACTTCCAAAAGTAATGGGCTTTAGAGTCTTTAAAAGTACAACAAAGTCTTTATTAAGGAACAAATCTTCAAACAAAACTTCACGGCTTTACTATTCAAGTCTTTAAGAAACTGGCACTAACTTGGTTTGGCTGTACTATCTCATAAGGAAGAACTCTTTATAATCCCTCCCAGGCCGTCCATCACCTAGGCCTCGCTGGTCTGGGTAATACTGCCGATCCCCAAATGCGTCTGGAAACCGAGTAACCTACCAGACGAAGCTAGAAGATGTTTAGCTGGAATTCTGTGGTTCTGCAGTGATGTCCTGTGGAAAATTCAGGGCTGTTTTCCCCTCTGGTGCTGTGAGGCTGAGAGGCTGTGAGCTCTCAGCCAGAGCCTTTGGGACCTTTTCCTTCTGTTTCCCTGGAACTGGATGGTCACTGGATGACCCCTGGATGGTCGCTGGATGGACCCCAGATCACCTTTGGATGATCCCCGGATGGCTATTTCTATTTCCCCGGAAGGTTTTGAGGAATGAAGCCTTTCCTACGGGACTAGCTGATCCGTGTCCTATAGACTGGCATCCTTGTGTGACTGAAAATAGGCCCCTTCCCTCCAAAAGGCAAAAAGGGGGCGGGACCAGGGATCCTAACTATAACTGGCAGGTGGCTTACCCTATAAATGCAAATTATAACAGGAAACCCCTTGCTGCAAAATCCCAAGCATGGGTTTGCACACAAACATATAAACACAGCAAATAAATCTGGAGCTCCTGGAACAAATTTCATAGGGTTTTCTTAAGCAAGGAACAGTTTGGAGGTGGTTTTGCCCTTCTTTTCTGCAAAATACAGCCTACAGTACCTTGTTTGCATTGGTGGTTTATAATGCAAGTACTTACCAGGGCTGACTTGGCTTAGCTTCCAAGATCGGAAGGAATCTGGTGATTGTTAAGTATTTAGTCCCTTGTGGGATTTATATTGACTATTTGAAGAAGTCTGATTTATAAATGTTTGTTGGAAAGCATTACCCATATAGTAAATATTAATACAGTGATACTGAACAACAACAACAAAAAGATTACCTGTCATATTCCAGAGCAGGGAACACCTGACCTTAAACACCACACCAGCTTGGTAAAATCAGCAAGCAGTTTATTGTAGAATATATGTAGGCAAAGCAGTAAAAAAATTAGCAAAACAGTAAAAGTCCAAAATTGAAGATAGTCCATAAGCTTCAAAGGAAACAAGCTCCACTAGCACATAAAAATCCATGAAGCAGGACACTTAAAACCATGAAACAAAACAGCAGGAAAATCTCATAAGCAAAAAACTTAAGCTTGGCAAAAACTTGGTACATGAAACTCAGAGCACTTGAAAGCAAGACTGGGATAAAAAACACAACATTGCCTCAGTAGAGGCAGCTCACTCCCATTAATCATGACAAACCTTTTCCAGAACCCAGAACTTAAAGGAAAGCATTCTTCTTGACTTTTCCACTATCTTTTGTTTGTTATCTTTCCTTTCTTGTAGATGAAATGATTGCTTCAGTCTCTGAAAACTCTGCCTTTGTTTACGAAACTTCGCTTTCTGCCAAGGTTTCACTATCCTCACCCTCATTAACTCCTGCATCTGACAAATCAATCTCAGCATCATTTTCAGACAGTTGCTCTGAGAAAAGCGGTGAAAGGTCTCTCCCAGGAATGTGGCCTTGTGAATCTTCCTGAAACAGTTCAGGCCCCTCTTCCGATCTTAGCTCAGGCCCAAGCAGCCCCTCATCCCCAATCCCATCAGGAACACTCTCATCAGGAACATCAACATGAACATCATTTTCATCATGAGCATAAGCATAAACATCAGAACAATCACAAGCCGAACAGGCTGACATACAACACTACCCAGTGAAAATTAAGCAGAAGAAATCTGCTATAGAACAATCTCTAAAATATCCAGGAATATTTACCAGAGTATTCACAGATGAAAGCTCTGATGTGGCTGAGTGTCATCAGAATGTGGTCTAAAATGTCTGATCAGGCAAGAAGAGGGCAAAAGTTATTAACGACAACGAACATAGAAAAACACTATTTTAAGTAAGAAAAACTTGGAATGTAATGGCTGAGCACAGGAAAATCCAAAAAAAGAAAAACCACAAAACAGTACATACTATATGCTGGATTGTGTGGGCGTGCACATATGTATTTGTGCACCCAGCAGGATTAACAATATAATCTTGTATAATACATTATTGTAACATCTTAAATGCCTTAATTGCACTCTGGTTTGTCTCAGATCTGTGGTCGCTGTTCAAAATTGGTGTTTGAACTTGCTCCCTCTGGCCAATTCTCATTATAGATGAGGTCAAATCCCAGCTTCCCCATAATGCTCAGAAGCCAATCATAGCTTCATAGCTTAATATGATTCACATTGAAGCCTACTTCTGAGTAAATGCAGATGGCTGCCTAAAACCCCCCCCCAAAAATCTCTAAATTACAAGGATTTACCAATTTTAATTTTTGACGGCTAATTTAAAAAGTGTTCTTTCTTAAGAAAAAAGAGTAGCTGAATGAAGATAGATTGCAAGTCAACTACTTTTCTTTTTACTTTTTCTATTTTCTTTTTTTCTATATTGCTTTCTGTTTTCTTTTTCTTGTCATTTATGTTTCTATTCTATACTTAAATTGATTCTTTTTTAAACTTTCATTTTTTTAAAAAATCTTTCAACAAAATAAAATAATAAGAAAAATCTCTAATAGCCAATAAATATATCCCAGTAGCCAACCAGTAATTTTAAAATTACAATTTCTTTCCTATGGTGCTACACAGCCGTGTTGCATGGACAATCAGATAAAGGGGGTTAGAGATATAGGGAGATGCTATTTTTATTGACTTCTTCACAACTCAAGCTGATGATGAGATGTTATACAAGTGTGAAAGTTACGTTAAAGTAGATGGAAGACTGTTAGAAGAGGACATAAACAAGGGTCTTCACTCCTTTTTATAGATCCATGAAATCATAGAGATCAAAGACTCTCCTCAGTGCTAAAGCAGTGGTTCTCAGCCTTTGGGTCCCCAGATGTTTTGGCCTTCAACTCCCAGAAATCCTAACAGCTGGTAAACTGGCTGGGATTTCTGGGAGTTGTAGGCCAAAACACCTGGGGACCCACAGGTTGAGAACCACTGAGCTAAAGCATCCCCAGCAGGTAGCTGTCTAGCCTCTTTTGGAAGAAGTACAGAGAAAGGTTCCCCACCTCCTCTCTAGGCAATTGGCTCTATTGTTTTTATTGTCAAGAAGTTTCTTGCGATGTTCAATCAAAATCTACTTTCCTGTAACTTAAAACCATTACATCTGGTCCTACTTTCTGTGGCAGCAAAGAACAAAGCTGCCCTTCCTCTCTGTGGCAGCTCTTGTAGTATTTATGAACTGTGATCATGTCACTCCCCCTCCCCCCATCTTCTCTTAACCAAGGGCCATTTACACAACCATTTAATTCAATGTAGGAATTGTATTAGACTGGTGCATCCATATGATCCATTTGGATAGCTGCAGTAAAGGAAACAATTTCATGTTTTAATATACACTGAAAGTAGAAGGAGGGAAGGACAAAAATACATATTTTGATGTGTAATACAGTAAATTTGTTGCAGGACAACATTCCAGAAATCTAACACATTGGGCCATTTTAACCACATTTGTAGTTATCAACCAATGGCTTTACAACCTCTCCAACAATGTGGTTTGGTAGTATTAACTGTTCCGGACAAATATGTAGGTGTATGATATCATTGATGCATAATTTTTAAGACACTTTACCTCGTGGCAGATAGATTTGTAGGGCAGAGATGTTCACGCGTGCTAATCTGTGCCACCATGCAAACCTACTCAACCTCTTCTCTTACATATTCCTGTCATTTTTGTATTTGACGTACAAGCAGTCCCTGAGTTACAAACACCCAGCTTGCAAATGATTCCTCATTAAGAATGGGGGTGAGACAACAGGAAGTAAGAGAAGTCTATCCATAGAAAGGGAAATTCACTCCTGAAAGAGTTATCGCTACTTAAGATTTATCATTAATCCTGATTTCCACTACAAGCCATTTTTTCCCAAAATCCAATTATCACAAGGACAGAAAGTAAGGTGAAATCTTCTGAACAGGAGCACAGACAGCAACACAAACACCACAGGGATGTTAATCTTTCCCTATGCTACCCAAAGCATGCATGCATGTATGTGTGTGTGTATATATATATATGTGTGTGTGTGTGCATACGGAGTGTGTGTGTGTGTGTATGTAGGGCTGGAGTAACATTTAAAGAACCCATCTTTTTCATAACTTAGGGGACTGCCTGTAGTTGGAAACTGGGGGAGAAGTAGCTTGGTGGTTGGGACATGTGTTGCAGGTTTGTGGAGCAGGGGTTTTCTGCAAAGCTACTGAGTTCTAGAACTTTCCAAATGGGGCTTCTGCGCAACTGCAAACCTATTTGTGTGAGGGCACAGATGGCCACTTGAAGAATCACAGTTACAAGTAAGCAACATGTTCTTATGTAATCAGGATCAAAAATATTCACTTCATTTATTTCATAAAGATCATAAATTCATAATATCATATATTCATCCTGATCAAACTGGTTTCATTCCAGGGAGAACTTTACAAGATGCAACAAGGAAAGTATTAAATGTAGTATATTTCAATAAATAACAAATATCCAGCTGCAATAATATCACTACATATCTGAAAAACTTTTGACCATCTGGAGCACACTTTCTTGGGTGCTCTTCTTTTAAAAATGAACATGGGAAACACATTTGTTTTAACCATTAAAAAGTATACAAACATTTTAAAGCTGTAGTCAAAATGTAATTGGAATCAGCTTCTAAACATTTTCATTGCTTAAATATTTTAAAAATCCTAGCATTTGTTTAAATGTTTTAAAAATCCTAGCATCATCACTTTTATGTTTCTTTTAAAATACAATTAATTTACCATAAGGGATGAAGAGATAAAGGAATATAAATAAAATATTGATTTTTAAAAGGTAAGCCTAAACAATTAGACTTACTTAAAAATAAATTAGACCAATAGATCCTACTTGGTTTCAGTCAGTACAGATAGTTTCCTTTCTTAATAAATTAAGTAGAACAGAAAATCCCTTAAGAAATTTAACTTAACTTTGAAATATATTTTGAGAATTAAAATATGAAACAGTTGAATAAGTTTAAAGATTATATCAAATATTGCAAGAAGTTTGCAAAATCAAAGTACTGAAAATTATATGGAAATCAGATTTTTGAATAATCTTTTATTATATTTTTGAAAAAACACAACATAAAAAATTCCTTCAAAATGTGTTGACTTGACAGTGAACACCCACAAAGCATGTAAAAGAAAGCCCTTAATATGTATCCGTGCTCAGTGATATATGTAATCACCGTCTGGGTTGCAAACCGGTTCCAGCATTTCCTATGTGATAATCTGTATAGTGGTATGAAACCGACACGGGGTCTATCTACACTGCCATATAATGTGGCATAGTAATCACATTCACCTGGGGTATTCAAACAGCACTCTAAGCTAAAGTGTTTAAACCTGTCTTAAATTTATTCATCCAAGTTTATCCCAGGTTTAAAATTTGGCACACTGATGATGTGTGTCAGAGTCAATTTCCCTCAAACCCACCAGTAGTTAAATTTGGTCATGATGGGTATGTGTACCAAATTTGATTTAGATCCAACATGCAAACATCATTGATGGAGTTCATAGTGCTCTTAGCAAATGAGTGAAGATCTATACATTTAGAATTACAACTCCCATTATCTAGGATCAATTTCCTCCAAAACCCGCCAGTATGTAAAGTTGGTTATGGTGAGTATCTGTGCCAAGTTTGGTCCAGATACATCATCGGTGGAGTTCACAGTTCTCTTGGGATGTGGGAGAACTACAGCTCACGTCATCCAGAATCAATCCCTCCTCCAAACCCACCAGTATGTAAAGTTTGTCATAATGGGTTTATGTGCCATGCTTGGTCCGGATCCATCAATGTTGGAGTTCTCAGTGCTCTCTGGAGGTGGGTAAACTACAACTCCCATCATCCAGGGTCAATCTCCATTGACGCACCAGTAGTTAAAATTGGTTGTGATGGGTATGTGTGCCAAGTTTGGTCCAAATCCATCGTCAGTGGGGTTTACTATTCTCTTTGCATATGGGTGAAATATATCTTACAAGGACACATGTTAGATACTGCACTTAGGCAGAAAAAATGAAATGCAAAAATACAGAATGGATGACACTTGGCTCAACAATAGTCCATGTGAAAAAGATCTTGGAGTCTTCGTGCACAAGTTGAAGATGAGCAAATGGGCTTAGGGCTGCATCTAAAGGGGTAAAGTGTCGAGATCAAGGGAAGTCATGGTGCTTGTCTATTTTGCTTTGGTCTGGCCTCACTTGGAATACTGTGTTCAATTCTGATTACCATAATTTAAAAGAGATATTGACAAGCTGAAAGGTGTGCAGAGGATGGCAACTAAAATAATCAAAGGTCTGGAGGACATGCCCAATGACATGGGGCTTAAAGAGCTGGATCTGTTTAGCCTTCAGAAGAGAAGGTTGAGAGGAGACACGATAGCCATGTATAAATATGTGAAAGGATTTCATAAGGAAGAGAGAGTAGGCTTGTTTTCTGCTGCCCTTGAGACTAGAATTTGGAGCAATGGGTTCAAATTCAGGAAAGGAGATTCCACCTGAACATTAGGAAGAACTTCCTTACTCTAAGAACTGTTGAACAGTGGAACTCTGCCTTGGAATTATGCTATGATTCTATGATTTTCTGTCATTGCCCCCCAAAATCTGCCAGTATTTAACATTGGTCATGTTGGGTATCTGTGCCAGGTTTGGTCCAGATCCATTGCTGCTGATGTTTTCAGAGCACTTTTCATATAAGTGAACTATGTAAGTCCCATCACCCCCTGTCATTGGTCCAGATCCAGATAAACAGATAGACAGACAGACAGACAGACACACACACACACACACATACATAGAAGTTACCTTCTTCTGGTTGGTGCAATTCAGCAGTCATATTCAATCTTCTTTGTTCCACCATGCCCCGCAGAGGTGCATGTCACTGCAACATAGAATCTGGATCCTTATGATCGTCCTCCAAGCCTTCCATGCCCAGGGGCATGGATGGAGCTCTCATATGTTCTCTGTTAACATTTCCTTGGTAACTTTGACTGTTTCTTTCCACTGAATGGCTAAACTATTTTCACATGGTCAAATCAAGTTTTAACTTGCTGTAATGCTATAAATGTTGGGGGCTTGGGGGCAGAACTCTTACTTGGGGTGCAATGCCCTCATTTGTCTACTGTCACCACACCTCTGGCCTACATCTGAACCACCATGCAGTGGTTTCACATTGCAGCTGTGGTATTAGAATCACCTCCCCATGTCCTCTAGTTCTCCTGTATTGGAAGAAAATGAGTTCCATGTACTTCCTTCCCTACCCCATGTGAAGCTGAAAATTTGTTTCTAAAGATTGCAGAAAAGAGGGCCCATGCCTGGCAAGGTCCACTAACCACCAAAATTCCAGGAAGAGACTAGGACCCACCAGTTGAAGGCAAACAGAGGCTTTGTTCAATCTGCAGAAGGGATGCTATGTACCACAACAGATGCCAAAACGTACAAGCATAAACATTATGGGATGTACAGCTATTTTTATACAGTAGAAAACCCATGCATTAACATTGTCAAGTTTTGAAGTTCCCTCCTCAGCCCGATTGGTTGTGCGCCTCTCCTCCTGATTGGCCAGGAGGTAGACTCAAACTGGCTTGCTCGGTGATTGGCACTGGGTCCAATGACACGGCTGGGGATTCCCTCCCTGCTGGGCAGCAATACCCAAGGACCGTCAATTAGCTGTTGAGACATCTCTTGAGGTGAAGAGGGGCTTCCAGGAAGCTGCACTTTCTTTGGAAGCTTATGTTGCAATTTTGGAGACAATGAACGTCCAGTTGTGGAAATGATTGTTCTGCAGATTTGTTCTTAAGTTGAATTTGTATGTAAGTTGGAACAGGTACATTTTAAAGTGTAACTCCAACTTTGGGCAGCATAGGGAAGGGTTAACACCCCTGTGTTGTTTGTTTTGCTATCTGTGCCCCTGTTCAGAAGATTTCATCTCACTTTCTGTCTCTTTGATAATTGGATTTTGGAAAATTGACTTATTATGGAAACAAGGATTGGTCAGAAAGCTTCAGTAGAGACACACTTCCCAAATGATAACTCTTTCAGGAGTGAATTTCCCTTCCTTGTTTCACTCCCGTTTGTAACTATGAGTTGTTTGTAACTTGAGTACTGCCTGTATATCATATGTTCCAATGGCCACAGATTCTAGGTGGGTGTAATTTTATTATTATTATTATTTTGGCTGTTGTGGATCTGAATTTAAACACAGTACCTACCCTTCTGCTGGGAGATTCTTTAACTGATACCTACTCTCAATAAGCAAAAAAATATATCCAGTGATAGGTGCCAGCAGTGTTTTCCTGCCTAATTTTTATTCAGAAATAAAGAAAACATAGTAAAACAGCAGTAATGGTACAAAAAACCATTTTATAATATGTGTTGCTAAAACTAAGCAGCTGTCTAACTAGCGACAATATACAACAAAACTATATCAAGCAAACACACTAACTTAACACAAACCTACATTAACAGGTACATACAATATACACATAGCTACTGAAACTATTCTACTAAGCTTACACTCATTGTCTGTTGATTTTAGCCCTTACTCTTCTACTCTCTTTGAATAGTGTTATATAACCATCCTTCTACTTTTAATAACATTTGTCTAATTCAAAAATTCAGCAGTGGATTAGCTGCCAGCATTGTTGACTGTCTGGCTGACATTCTCGGGCTAAACAATAAGGAAACATATGGCTCCCCAGCTGCTGCTGATCTACAACACCCTTCAGCCTCATAGCCAATGGAGAGAGATGCTGAGAATTGTCATATAACAACATCTGAAGGGCCAAACTTTGCCCACCCCTGCCACAGGTATCTCAGGGCTGAGCAGGGCTAACTGAAGGATCCATTTTCAAACTTGGACAATTTCTTAGTGATCTGTTTTTTGCTAGGAATCATAGATAGTAGCTTTACATTTTCCCATAGAAGGTTCTTAGCACTAGTCCTTGAACTCCATTTAAGTGGTCTGCAGGAAGACTGAAAAAGTTGGGTATGTACTTGGACTTGCAGTCTGGTTTATATTTTCTAACAGTGGAAACGCCTGTTTTGACTCTGGCACAATTCTGAAAGAAATGATTTTTTTCCCACTTGTGACCTTGAAATCCATTTCTAGAAGCAAGGTGAATGGCGAACCTGACTAAAGCTATACAAGGATTTGCACAAATTTTAAAGGCAATTATATATCTACATTGATTGAAAACAACACACTTGATTGGTAGGTCAACAACAACAACAACAACAACAAAAACAAAAATCAGTGGTCTGTTGTGACTTTCCTGATATAGTTTCCAAGTGATCTGGAGAGGAAGCGAGGAAGCTTGAGAATTACTAATATGAAAAATTGTTTTTCCATCAGGATATGGGCTAGTTCAATGCAAAGCATCAACTAATGAGACAGAGTGGAGGAAGTATCCACTATCTTTTAGTAGCCTCCTGAGGGGAAAAAGGTAATCTAATTAGCAGAAAACGTTAGTTCTCTCCTAAACGCACAACTCCTTACACACAAAGCACTATGACCCTGAGAGCAGACATAATTGCAGCTAAAAACAACACTTCAAACTCACTGATCTCAAAGGAACCTGATCTCAAAGGAACAAGACCTTGTCGATTCCAAGAAGGAACCATCCCCAGCTGAGATAGTGTAATTCCTTTTTGCAAACTTTGGACATGAGGATAGAGCATAAGTGGCTTGACCTGTTTCGCTTTCAGTAAAGAGCCCCAATGCTAGCATGTGCATCCTGAATGTATTGGTGCAACTCCACATACAGGAAGGCCACGATAGACTCCAGTGAAGAATCCAGATCTTTTTATGCCTACATAACCTAGTGGATTCATATAGTCTCCTAGCCAACAGAATGAATAACATTCTCATCATACCCTTCAGCCATTAGCCTTTCCTTTTCAATCACCAGGCATTTTTTACTTTAACCACTAGGGATGCAGAGAACATCCTTGATATAGAAAATCTGGCTAATTTGGTAGAGCAAATTCTTCTGAACCTGCATGCTGACTATCTCTGAAAGTCACAGCCATAGAGAACATTGGGACACTATCAGAATCACCCCTACTTCCTCGATTATTGCCCTCCCCCCAACATTCTGGAAATTTGGAGGAAAGATATAATAATATCCCAGGGCAAGTAATCTTCACAAGGATCAAAGGCTAATCCCGCCTCCATCCAAAAATCTTGATATGAATTGAGGTATCTTGTGATTCTTCAGAGATGCAAAGAGCTCTGCCCATGGGGGTGCCAAAATTTAGAACACTTTGTGAAAGACCAGGGAGTTTAGAGCCCACTCTCTCTGGTTCAGATTTCTCAACCAATCAATCAGAAAATTCAGTGGTGCCTTGATACTTCCTTCTCAATGACTGAAGGTGAAACAATCCCTTCAGATTGAAATAAGTTATTATCATCATGCTCCATGGATCTCAGGTGGGCATTCCCACCATGACCACATTGGATAGCTACCAAGCCAGAGAACACCTTACTGGTGGGTGGAAATTGTAGTCTTGAAAAATGTTTCTTGGTAGGTTCACTCTGAAATGGTAGAAGGAATCATGGCAACTCTCTCAAATGGAATTTGACTCAAGGGATTGAGTCTATACATGCCACCATCAACCCCAGCATCAGTTCTGAAGCTGACTAGTTCAACAGTACCCTACTGCAGATGACTTTGCACAGGATGGTGTCAGTGATGGCACCCAAGTGCTAAATGGCTCTTTTCTTGGTTGATGACAAAGTCATGAAACGCTAGACAATCCATGATGACTCACACATTCTTTTTGTCCTTCCTCAGAAAGGGTGAGTAGACCAGCTGTTCAACAAAATGTGGGTACACATGCACCCCATGCACCAGCTAGGCTACCAAACTTAACGGAGACCTCCAGACTGAAAGGAAGGGCTCCGTATTAGAAATACAGGATTTTTTTATGTTGGTTTGTTCCCAGGTTATACATGTTGGCTCCTGATTTATTGTATCCTAAAAACATGGCAACAGCTGACTAGAGGGCAAAAACTTTATCCTGGCATGAAAAACTTTGTGCTCCACACGTTTAATGAAGTTTGTAACACAGATTTTTTCATGTAATCATGTAATCAACATGTTTTTATGATAAAAGCAATGATTAACAGGCGTGCATAACCCAGGAACATCACCCTGTAGTTCCCAGACACAAGTATACGACTAACTCTGTCTGGACAGATGGCCATACAGCCTCTGAATGATAATATGATGATAAAGTTCTGTTCCTAGCTTGCAAGTATCTGTCCCTGTTTAAAAGTGTAGTCCTGACTTTGAAAGTAGGGTCCTACTCTACAAACTTTGTGTGCCACAAACTTCATCAAATGTGGAGGACTAAGTATCTCTTGCTAGGAAAAGGTCTTTGCCCTCTAGTCAACTTATTCCATCTTTTCAGGATAAAAGCATTGAGGAATAGATATATACAACCCAGGAACAAAACCCGTACATACAATGCGCACATTCGCATCTGTGCATTTAAAGTTGTTTTTTTAAAAAAAATGCCGAAATTTCCAGCGGATGCCCTGTGGTGACCATCTTGCAGGCTTCAAAATCCCATAACAAAGAAGCAAATCTGTATATTGCAGGCAGAAATCCCGAGACCAATAGGTCTGTGTGCAGACCTTCTCTCAGATTCCGGGGTTTTTTTTGCCCCTTATGGAAAACCCGCAATTTGGTGCTGATTGGAAGCACCCTGAGGTACTTCCTATGCAAAGGTTCAGAACAACTCTCCAATGCTTAATCTATATCCCTTATTTGAACTAGGTAGACAATGGTTTGTGTTGGTGCCCCTCCAGAAATCTGGACATAGGAGATTGAAAAAGAAGACTGGGACCTTCTAGATGAAATCTATTTTGCATCCTTCCCTCATAGCCCCACATACCAAAACATCAAGAGGTGTCTGTTCCTCATGATCAATAAAGTGTGGATCAATAAAGTCCACACTGGGAACTAACTCAATTCAGAAGGACTTTGCTTTTTGGTGGAATATGTTGATTTTTTAAATTAAGTCCAAAAGGCTACTGTTACTTAGCCTGAGTTTGGGTGAATTCCAACTTTTTGAAAGGTCTCTGAAGAGAAAGCAGGTGAGCTGTGTATTTAGGGGGAGGAAGAGATTATCCTTGACTGTTTTTTTTAAAGGCTACTGGGGAATTTTGTTTGTTTTGGGCCATGTGCTCTCCCTGAGTTCAGTGTCTAAGTGGGAAAGGCTTCTGAGTAAAATAATTGTTTAGAGGAAGAGTTAGCAACCATTAGCTCTGTATAATTGCTGGATCGACACTGCTATATTTCCCATGATCTGATCCCAGATGATCTGCTTTGAACTGGATTATATGAGCCTACACTGCCAGATAATCTGGGTTAAGAAGATAATATGGGATCAGATCCTGGGAGATAGGGCAGTGTAGATCCTGCCTGAGGATCCATTCACACAGCCATATAGCCCAGAATATCAAGGCAGATAATCCACAATAACAGGTAAGGCCAAGAGGCATTTTGCATCGGTGGTTGTTGTTGTTGTTGTTGCGTGCCCTCAAATAATTTCCAACTTATGGTGACAAGGTAAACCTTTCAGCAGGTGGGCCTGTGTGTTTACTCTTAATATTATTAAGGGGCCTGAGGACAGAGTGCGGTAGACTGACCTGGACGAGGAACACAGAAAATGACACCAGTGTTTCCAAACATGGGAGGTAGAGAATTGGAGGAATGTGACACACAGAAGTAGAAGGATCAGGAATTCTGGGAGCTTGAAACTACTTTTTCAGAGAGTAACTGTCACTACTCAGAAAATGTTCAGACTGGAAGGCTCAGCATGTGGATTGACCCCTGCCAATTCTTAGAAGAGATGTTTGGTGGTAGTTGGTACTCCTTGCTGAGGGGAATAGAAGTAGTGGTGTCTGGACCTGACAAGATAAATTAAGAGGAGTGCTATTCAGCTGAGGCAAAAATCATTATGTAACAAAGGAGTTGACAAGACTTGTCAAACCCACCGACTGTTACCCTTTACTTTGTACACATTGGAACCAATGGCACTGCAAGGCATAGCTTTCAAGATATCTCAAGGGATTGTGAGGTTCCAGATAGCTAAAGGACTTGATGCCCAGGCAGTCTTTCATCTCTTCTCCCAATTGGACACTACCCAGGAAAAGAGAGAATAGTGGAGGTGAACAAATGGCTTTACAAATGGTGCCACTGGGAAAGATCTGGCTTCTTGAATGGTTTGTGGTTTCATGAAGATGGAGCTTTGGCAAGTGATGGTTTGCAACTCACAGCAGTTGGTAGGAGCACTTTTGCTAACTTCATCGGGGGCTTTCAACTGAGTTACAAGTGGGAGACAATATTCTTGAGAACAGGAGTTTGTCAAGTGTTGGTGATAATAGAGAATTGAACAAATAGTATAAAACCTCAACAGTGAGAGGCAAAAAGCATTAAATAAAAAGCCATGGGGAATGACTGATAGCTTTATATATATTTATACTATTACACAGAACATAGGAAATAAACAAAATGAACTTCAACTATTAACGAAGCAAAGCAAGTGTGATACAATAGGCATCACTTGAACCTGGTGAGATGAGTCTTGTGATTGGAATGTAATAATAGAGTATGTGACCTATTTTGGAGAAACTGACCAAATGCAAAAGGAGTAACATATGTTAAGGATATTTTCTCGTATATCTGTGAAGAGAGCCAGGATGAGAGTATCTGGCTAAAAACAAAGGAGAACAGAAGTAATAGTGACTGAGGACTTGGATAATGCCTTTCACGAACAGATGACCAAATACTCAAAAAGGAGATATCTACTAGGAAAGGGAAATTTCAACTATACAGATATTTGTTGGGAATCAAATTCTGCCAAGAATATAAGTTCCAACAATTTCCTACCTTGCCTTTCAAATATTTCCATTGTTCACAAGGTGAAAGAGGCAAACCGGAAATAGCTATTTTAGATCTGATCCTAACCAACAGTGATGATCTGGGTAGTATCATAGAAGTTGTGGGATCCGTATGTGGAAGTGACCATGTTTTCCTGGAGTTGTTATACAGTTGAAAGGGAAGTCAAATGGTATCAGACATGTATTTTGGACTTTAGAAAACCTGATCCCAGCAAATGTAAGTAAATACTGGATATAATCCTTTCATCAGTATTAAAACAGAAGGGAATTAAGGGTTGACGGGAGTTTGTTAAAAGTCAGATATTGAAGGTACAATTTCAGTTTTAATGAGGAGGATAAATGGGAGGTGCTATTCAAGCCTGGAGAACATGGGTGGCAGTCAAGACGGTTGCGGCTGATTCCAGTTGGAACCCGGCCCAAATATCCTCACTCCCCTAAAGTTGGGAAAAAGCCCAAAACCTGGGGTCATAGTTTTGGTTTTCTCTTAATATAGATTAACCCAGGACAAAGCCATGTTAGGTGGCCTTGTCTCGGGTAATCCCTTGTAGCAGTTAACCACCACGGATGGGAATCAATCCACATCTACACCAACCTAAATTGTCCGTGTCAATGCGCCCATGGAAATCACATGCCATCACTGATAACCACCACACCAGCTTTTTAAAGAATGTTAATTTAGGAACATTTGCTTCATGCAAATGTGAGAAATGCTATAATTGCCCAAATGTCTATGTTTTGCACAACTAATAAAGGATGGAACCATAGGATCATAGAGTCCGAGACCTGGAAACAATGAAGTCCAGCTCTGCTCTGTCTGGATCTGCAATGCAAAATGCTACTGCTGCATTCTTGACTGAAGGCTGTCCGAACATGCTTTAAATCTTAAAAGACAAGTGATGGGAGCAAATTAGTTTTTACAAATTAAATGGCTTTCTATATTTAAGTGGACTTAAAAGTGGGTGTAGAATGGCAAAGGGGTGACGACTACTTTGAACACTCTTTAAGTGACACTTTTGGCATCTTGCTGTGTGTAGGCTTTTAAAAATAGATTCTTGAACCCACTTAAATAATGTCTCTCTAGCATATTTCAATTTCATTGGCAAGACCATGTAGAAATTCCAATTCGAAGGCTTTGATATCTATAGAAATAAAGTTTAAGAGCTCCTTGCCAAAAAGTAGGCTAATACTTTGAACATAAACAATTAAATATAAATCCAACACAAATATGCAGAAGCAAGTTGGAACAACATAGTCTCCCTGAATGATTTTTTCTTGAAAGTAGGGCCCCTGCTTTGAACAGTGTGACAGGTGTGATTTTATATAGAGGATCAACAAATGGGAGGATGGCATTTGACCTATTCCTGCTTACTGATGTTCTTTTGTAAATTAATCCCATTTGCATTTGTTGCTACAGGAGTTCCATGAGTTTTGAACCTGGGATGGAGATGAGGAAGCAGCTGTTGGGATATGGGAAGCAGATTTGTGGGAAAAGGGGTATCTGATCTCCCCTCATGCTTCCTTGCCTTCAGATCGTAACATCCTTGCACCAATTCGCAAGGAAAAGCAGTGACTAGACAGTGAACACATGGCCTCTCTCTCATTAATTCAGCACTGCAGTGTTGTACAAATTCATACAATACTCAATTCAATGTTTCAATGAATTGAGTAAAACACAACTCTCTCATTGGACATTATTCACATCAGAACTATGTGAAATTTTTGATTTAAATCAATTAAAGGAGAAGGAGATTTTTATAAATTAAAATTGTATAAAACACTGAGTATCAATAAAATTGTCCTCTGTTTATTTTTCAATGTTTCCTGTTCTGAACATATGAGGAGATAAGACTACAACAAGCAGTGACACATGTTTAGATGTCAGACAGCTTTCCTCTGATTATGGATAATGTATTGATAACTGAAAGATTCCATGTCATCTGATGTAGCAGAAAATTTGACCACTTTCTTTGCTTCCCACTCTCTTATACATTTCGAGACACTTTTTGAATGCCATTTCCCTTTTCAGGTTCATATCCGTTCCCACCCAATATATATTTTTTAACTTTAATAAAAATGTGCATATGCAAAGGTTTGGATCCCCAGAGATCTGGTTGGCCAGCTTCACAATTTATTCTTTTCCTTTTAATATCTCAACACAGAATAATGATTCTCCAGATGTACCATGTTTTAGGTTGATTCTCAGTTTTCTGCCAAAGACTAAAGCCTCTTCCATTCTCTTAATATTGTCTCACTCCAGGCTTACCATCTGTGCAGATACTCCTTGATCAGCTGCCAATTTTCAGTTTGGATGTTCTGCTACTAGTTGAGAGTTTTAAAGGAGGACCAAGAAAAGAAAGGTCTTGAGTTGCACCTGAATAATGTTATAACCAGAAAAATGCAACTTTTCTTAATTACAATTTACATTTTGATTAAAGATACTGTCATTTTGATCTTAAGATGGTACCAACTTAACAGATATTTAATATATTAGTGACGCTGGCAACAAAACCCTTGTATTTAGCTCCAGGAACCACAATTCAGGATAACAGTGTGATTCCTTTACACATAAAGGTGGCCTACAAGGAAAATTTAACTAAGTCTGATTTAATAAGATATAGTTTTCATTCATTTTAATGTCATGTGCAGAAAATAACTTTGTGCTGCATCACAGAACCATAGAGTTGAAGGAGGGCTCCATAAGTCCAGAACTTTATAGATTTGGAATTCCTCCTCTTCCTGCTCAATTCACAAAATGAAAACATATGACTCAAAGAGACAGCGATCCACCATCTTTTAGAAGATTTTAAGTGATGAAAATTTCATTGTCAGCATGAAGACATTGCTGCAGATACAAACCAAAATCTATCATCATATATTACTTAAGACCATTATATCTAATCAAGGGCAACTGCTCAGACATCAACATACCTTCAGACTTTCTTCTTAGGCCTTGGTCTCAGCACTTTAAAGATGACCTTGGCCATTTTCATTGATATCATCTAAATCTGTCTCCATTCATATCAACCAATAACTGGACACAGTTATGTTTGTGTACCTTCATTTGTGCAGAATAAAACAGAACTGTGGGCCCTTCCAGACAGGGCCCATATCTCGGGCCCTGTCAGATTTTTACCTGAGGCAACAAATGATGTGTTAGGTAAAAGTGAAATAAGAAAACTCTGCTTTGTCCCAAATTATTTAGCTATCCCATTAGATACAGGCTTTCCTGTGGCCCTGTGGGGACTCATTCCTGGGTAATCCTGGGACTACCCAGGGGTCTTTCCCCACAGCTGACCTCAGTTCTTTGGGCTTCCAAAAGCACAGAGAACCGAGGAGGCTACCCTCTCCAGTTTTGAAGCTGATTTGTATATCAATTTTTTAATTACCCCATCAATTTGTCACCAAGATCTAAAGATTCACCATATGTGGCAGTAGGATTCTTAATGAACTTCACATTTCATTATTTGCTATGTGAGTCTTTATACATTTCTCATGGGGTGGGGGGTGTTAAGTGCTATTTAAGCATCGTTTTGTACAAATTATCTTTAAGATTATTGGATAACATAGTCCCTTCTGCCACATTTCCTCTCGTTTCTCTAATTCTATATTATAGCCAAAGTTCTGTACCTATTTGACCATACATTCTTTACTTATTCAATTTCCATTTTCAAGAAAAATGCATATATTTTACCAGTTCTTCTTTTCTGACATTCCTTTCCTTGGCCTTTGAAGCATGGAAATCTTTCTTCAAAAGATCTGAAGTACCCTCTAGCTGTTGAGATGTCAACATGGCTCTAATCCCCATGCCAAAATAACACAGAATTAACTTGACATCAGGTGTAAGAAGCTGCAGGTGTTCGAAGTTATTCACTGAGCTCTTTGGGAGGAACATTATGAAAGAAATGTAATTGTGATGGGTCCAAGAGATGGGTCCAAAGACACCAACAAACACCTGAAAAATATTCTGTCTGCACACTCAACCGATTTCATAAATTATGTAGTAGCAGCCTGGTTTGTCACTGAATGTTTAAAGCGGGCCTTAATCCATGCTTGATTGGATTCATCCTGAATCAATCTCCACCATCACTCTAATCATCTTCCCAAGCAGTCTCATTCAGAAAACCAAGCAGTGTGTACTTTGTACCTTTTGAAAAGATGATCAGGAGTAACTCTGTCATTTGCCCAGGTCATTTCCATACTCCACAGATAACAGGACCTTAACAAAATAAGCATTTCTAGTAGCTGGAAATTCCCCCAGAGCGAGCATTCCTGTAGAGGACGGGAGTCCCAAAAAATCTAAATGCTTTCAGATAGTGATGTGGCCATGAAAACCAGGTCCCTTCAGTCTTCAGCTCCAGATTGCCATTACCTTGATGAGGAAAAACCAGCTACATTAAAAGAGCTAGACATTGAGGCAAATTCATGGGTGCCTCAATACGAATATTAAATCCCTCAATATGTTTGGGAGAGACTGGCATGACTTCTGAGATCACCTCCAGCAGCTCTATTAGTGAGATAGTTGGATAGTGGGGTGGACGGTACACCTAAAGGATCCCCATCCTGTCTCGTTGCCCTATTGCCTGATGTCTATACAAAAACCTTGAAAAATGTCAAAAAGGAATGGATTAATGATAAATCACTGAGGCTCCTCCTTCCTGCTTGTTTGATTTGCCTGCTGCTGCACCTGAAAACCTGGTAGGCATAATTGGATCAAACTGACAACCTCCTTTCCGTTTATCTAGGTTTCAGTTACACATGCAGTGTCAGCTTGCTTGTCCTAAATCATGCAATTTTCTGTCAGTAAGAAGCAGTACTTCATAGTCTGAATGTGTTCCCGCAAACTGGCCAAGAATCTGTTGGTTGGATGGTGAACAAGGAGGAAAAGCCATGAATTGTCTACCCACCATCTACTTCATTGGCATGTTCTACCTTTAGTGATATAGCTTCTCCTGCCCAATGTGATTGAAATGGCAGTGCCCTTTGTATGATATTTTCCTTTAAAAAAATCAAATTATATACATATTTAGACTATCATATATACCTGCCATTGCTTGCGTGTCTGTGGGACTGCTGCCCACCTACTTTCTTCCTTCTCTTTTCCATATTTTTATTCTCTGTGTATTTGATCCTCCTCTTTGTCGGTCCTGTTCCTATGGGCCCTTCGAGATAGGCTTAAATCCCAGTCCCTCCCAGGATTTAGTCGCCACACCTCTCTCAACCCCTGTGCTTTCCCTGGGGGGGGGGGGGGGGCTGTGTCTCTACATGCCCTCCTGGGTCAAGCAGAGTCAGGAGGGCATGTAGCCAGCTCCCCAGCATCCCGTTTTGCCCAAAAAATTACCAGAGGTGCCTATCTTTATATGAAAGCCCCTCAACAGCTACTGATACATCAAAATGATGCTTTGGGAGGTTGTGGGAGGGAAAGAGGGTACGTTTTTGGGCAAAACTGGAGGCTGGGCTGGGAGGGGAGACTGGGGGGCGCCAAACCTGAAGAACCAGGATGCCAATGGGGCTTGGCTCCCAGGATCGCAGAACGCAGTCCTGGGAGTCAGTCTCCACCAGACCACACCTGGAAAGATCTGTATCTTACATTAAGGTCTGGATCTTTCCAGGTGTCAAATTAAATTGGAAAATTAGGGTTTACCTATGACGTAGTTTGGACGCTTCAGGTCAACCTCGTTGCAGGTTATGGGCCTGTGTGGATGGGCCTATATCTATATCTATATGTGGTGTAGAATCAATCATGGATCAGCAGTGTTGTGAAGTTATGTACCATGACTCTATTGGAAAGTCCATAATCTATTAGAAATTCCAGTCCACCATAATTTTTTTGCAGAGGTAAAATGATGTAATCTCCATTTGGCAAATACAAATCTCTATGAACATAGAGACCCCCTGAAAACCACTAGTCAAAAGAAAAGTATGATGTTGTTAGAAGTCAACCTTAGGACAAGTGATATTCATAAAACATTAATGTAATAGTACCACAGGTAGCTCAGCTGTTAAACTGAGGAATCATGTCTTTAAATGGCCACTACAAAAATATATCTAGTTAGCAGAGGATGGTTGATAGACCCGTCGCAAACTAGGTTCCTGCGGGAGAAAACCTTGCCAGCACGACCCTGACGTCATGAGACTCCGCCTCTCGCCCCGCCCCTTTCTCCACCCCTTTCTCCGTGCCAGCGTGGTTTTTCCTTTCCTAGGGCAGCATTGCCAGCGTACTCTCTCAGTTGGCAGAATTCAACTGAGAGAAAATGCGGGCAATGCTGCCCTAGCAAAGGAAAAACCACGCTGGCAAAGAGAAAGGGGCGGAGAAAGGGGCGGGGAGAGAGGCGCAGGCTCATGACGTCAGGGACGTGCTGGCAAGGTTTGCTCCCGCAGGAACCTAGTTTGCGGCGGCTCTTAGAAGTAGAATTTGCAGTTGCCCAAAAGATATACACTCCCTTAAACCATGCGCTCAAGAGACAAAACAAAGTACTCTTCTTTGAAAAATAACATATCTTGTTTACTAACAAACTTGTATATATTCAAACTTGTATATATTCAGGCATATAGTATTTTAAGTGTCTTTAAGCATATCTGTACTCACTCAAGTCCATGAGCACACACATCCACCTCCAAAGAAGTCTGAAAGCAAACTGAACACAAAATGGAATCCTGAGTTTGCACATGCTCAGTACAATCACATCTCGTATAACTCACACATCAAAGAGATAAGTCAAACTGTCAAATCAACATACACATAGAATGCAGGCTAACAATTGTATATACATTAGCAAACAGCAGAGGCTTGGCAGGTTGCTATTTCCAACAGACTGTGGGCAGATTTTATGTTTGTCATTATAGGAATCCAGTCAATAAATATTATCAACCTCCCAGTTGAAACTTTTATAACTTCCAAGAAATAAGCCAGCACTTTAGACCTTCTGACATGAATGACTTTGTCCTACTTTTCTGGAAGGCCTCAAACTCCCATGAAATTCTTTCTCCTTAAAATCTTGTGCTGTTACTTCTAAACATTCTTCCTGCTAGCGCATTTGTTCCTCTGCTATTTCTGCCTGATCCTGAACCTTGAGTTCAGCTTTAACAGATTTCTGGCTTATCTGACCTTGCTCCCCAGTGTCATGACTCAATGTCATGACTCATGTCAACATGGGACATAGAACTGTTATGTGTAAGCTATATAGAAACATTCAGGGTTTAGAGGAAACTGTCCAAAACATTTGGCTAGGACAATCCAGGAAGCAATAAAAGACTGTTTATACTTAGGACAAATGAGCTTTTTAAAGTAGATGGACATTAGGACATTGGGCTAAGTGGATGATTGATGAACTAATGAACAATTAGGTGGGTTTTTTTCCTGAATGGGATTTTTGCTTGAAGGACATTTTATAAAGCTGGTGCTGTTGAAACTGCTCAGTTCTGACAATGAATGTAACATGCAAGTTGTATGTACTGGGGTTTTTTTGTCGTGTCAGGAGCGACTTGAGAAACTGCAAGTCACTTCTGGTGTGAGAGAATTGGCCGTCTGCAAGGACGTTGCCCAGGGGACGCCTGGATGATTTTTGATGTTTTTATCATCCTTGTGGGAGGCTTCTCTCATGTCCCCGCATGAGGAGCTGGAGCTGATAGAGGGAGCTCATCCGCCTCTCCCCGGATTTGAACCTGCGACCTGTTGGTCTTCAGTTCTGCTGGCTCAGGGGTTTAACCCACTGCGCCACCGGGGGCTCCGTATGTACTGCTGATTAACCAGTAAAGTACCAGATGCATGAGTGTGACTTTTCTTTGAAACAAATGGTTAGACTGCTTTGAAACCTTTCAACTTTTTCAGAGAGATACATATTTTTTCATATCAGCTGTGAAGTCCTCTCTTATCATTTTTATTTCATCAGAAATGGGTTAGTTCAATTGTTTCTTGTTGATCCACAAAATCTCTCAATTCTTTGAAAGCCATTTGCCATGAAATCTTCTAAGGCCCCTTCTACACTGTAACATAAAATCTAGATTATCTGCTTTGAATTGGATTATATGGCAGCATAGAAGGGGCCTGTGTTACCAGTTGATCTAAAATATCAGGGATTTCCTTGCATCAGTTTTGCTTAAACACACTATGGCTCTGCAGTGTAGATTTTTTCCCTAGTTCTCTATGAGTTCAAATATTCACTTTGTTAGTCTCAAAGGCTTAATGTTATAAGATAAACAGTGTAAAGCAAACATTCTTTAAATCTTCGTTAAACATATAGTTGTCCAGTCTTCCAAGTTTTAATAGCATTTACTGAACTATTTTGGAATTCTTAGATGATAATGTGGGAGTCAGCAATTAAAGTGGCCTACAAGTGCCACTTTGTTGATTTATATCCCTTTAAAACTCAGCTCATTAATTTACATCTCTCAGACAAGTAGAAAAGTGCAGACACAGAAGTGAGAATAATTAGCTATCAGTTAAGGAGCTTATCTCAAGGTAAATTTTCAATTTCTTCATTAAAAACAGACATTTGGCACTGCTTGGTGCTGCTTGGCAGCAGACCAGATGTGGGCAGGTTATTCTTCATTGTCCCTACTGACCTTGCATGCTGCCATGATATATGCCACGTCTGGACATCAAAGTCAGAAACTAGATTTTGAGAACAACCTTAGAAGTCTTTTCCCCCTAAAAAGCTTTTAGGGAATACAGCTTTACAGGGCTTTATTGTATCTGCAAAATAGTAATCTTCTTCAGTTCAGGACTGGACTGGAGTTTCCCACAGGTAGCCATGTCTTCCCTCTGAACTTTCCGAAGGACAGCATCATCTTGTTGGGCCTTTTCCACTCTTGTGAATTTCTGTATAAGTCAATTTGTTTTTGCCATGCTTCTATCTAGAACAGGCATGGGGAACCTTCGGCCCTCCAGGTGTGGTGGACTTCAACTCCCACAATTCCTTGAGGCCAAGGTAAGCCTTTGGGGCGAATGCCGAGCCTCAAGGAATTGTGGGAGTTGAAGTCCACCACACCTGGAGGGCCGAAGGTTCCTGACCCCTGATCTAGAAACATCATTTGGGTATTTTAAAGGACAGCCGAGAACTACAGCAACAAATACTACAACATCCTGGTACATTTTGCAGTATCAAGAGGAGCCTAATATAGAATAAAAATATTATATTATATTATATTATATTATATTATATATAGCAAGCCTATAGATTATGGGAGTGCAGTGTTTTGGATGTAGTATATCTTGATTTCAGCAATGCTTTTAATACCTGTTATCCCTGCATATAATCCGGTAACATGTGAGCTATTCAATGCTACTGTTAGTGGGTTTGCAACTAGCTGAAACCAGAGAAAGCTCACCAATGGTTTGTCTTTCTCCTAGAGATAAATGGCTAATGATGAGCCTTAGGGCCCTTCTACACTGCCATATAATCCAGTCAAAGCAGATAATCTGGATTTTATTTCGCAGTGTAGAAGGAGCCTTAGGGCACTTTGGAAGCCTCAGGTAAAAGTCTGACAGGGCCCACATTTTGGGCCCTGTCTGTAAGCGCCCTTAGGCTCCTTCTGCACTGCATATAAAATCCAGATTATCTGCTTTGAACTAGATTATATGGCAGTTTATACTCATATAATCCAGTTCAAAGCAGATAATGAGGATTATCTACTTTGATGATCTGGATTATATGGCAGTGTAGAAGGGGCCTCGGGCACATGTCCTTGGTATGGTATTGTTTATCATTTTTATTAATGATGGATAATTGAATAGAAGACATGGTTAGCAAATTTGCATACTACATCAAATTATGAGTAAGGATCAGAATTCAAAGTGACCATAACATTTTTGAGAGCTAGATGAAAACTAACTAAAGGGATAATTGTAAGGATGGTGAGAAGAACTATAAACAGCAATCCATCTTCATAGTTGAGTTTCCACAGTTCTTTTATTGTTTTGGTCAGTCTTTCCTGCTTCATTTTCCTCTCTACAACAAACTTTTAAAGTTCAGTGGCCAGAATCATACACAGTATTCAGATATGATCCCACTATGTATTTCTGAAAAGACACTACAATATTGACAGTTATTTCTGATTCCTTTTCTAAATTAATTTGTATTTGAAATCCCAATGCCTTTTTTTTTTTTGGCAGAAGCCACGCTCTGGGTCAACATTTCCAGATAGATACCAACCATGACACCTGCCCCTATATCCCCCCAGGTAAGTTTCCAACAAATATTTTTTGCCTCCAAATGCATTTTTACACTACTTTTCACTGAGTTTTCATTTACAGTTTAAAGTCTATCTTAGTTTAGAAATATAACTCTTTGAACTTTGAACTCTTCACTATTTATTTTTGTTCTCACCACCCAAAATGATTTTACTGTCTTCAATAAGTGTTCTCAGCACCTCTAATTTCTTGTTTCATTTCAAAAGCATTTCTGAACTCCAAGCTTTGCATCTATACATGTTTTGCATTTTTCTGTTGAGAATATTTTGTTTGCAACTGTAATATATCTTTACATTTCTTGCTATTTTTGCACTTCTTGCTATTAAACTGGATTAGAAAAAGGAGGGAATATTCTCTAGGTACATTTGCATTCACTTAATGGGATCTTACTTATTTTCCCCTTTGCTTGCTTTATATGCATGTACTGTATTTAGTTTTGTAACATTCAATTTGTTGTTTGTAATAGCTTTCATTATAGTCAGATTGTTTCCTGTTTCAAATGCTTGTTGTTTGTGTTTTGATGCAGTAGACCCTGTGTTTCTATCATTTTGTAAAAAAGCCCAAAATCTTTCAGTTGACAAAACTAAAATGAGCTGATGCCAGGGTTGAGCCCCTTCACCTTAAAAATGGTGCCAGTGTTGTCCTCCTGAAGATGTGTCTAAGGGTAGGAAATGGAACTCCTGCTGCAGGGATTGTGGGCCAACTCATTGCCCTGCCAGGATGGAGTGAATGTTTGGGAACGGGGAGTGTGATCTGAACTCTATAGGTAATGGAATCATTGAAACCTTCATTTTACAAAGCCTTTCATCTTCTCCACCAAATGCCAAAATATAACCACATGATTCCACAGCATTTAAAGCAGTGTAGATTCACCCACAGTCTTCCAGTGCCAGCTTCATATATGTTATTCAAAAATCAACTATGCATCAGGATTACTAGCTTAAATATTTTGTTACATATGCTATGCCAAATTAGTAAATTTAATGTGTGTTATCTAGGTTATTCAGTTCCTTTACGTACTGAAGACAAGGGAATGTGTTATCCATTAAGTGAAAGTGTACTGTGCAAAACACCTCTGCAATTTTTCACTTGTTGAGTGGTCCTTTATCCTTTCCTGGCCCTCTGTTTAAAAAGTTTGAGGACCCCTGAGCTACAGCATTCCCAGTGGATATCTCTCCAGCCTTGTTTTGAAGGTATCCAGAGAAAGAGATCCCACCATCTCTCTAGGCAGTTGGTTCCATTGTCAAATTGCTCTTAGTGTCAAGATTTTCTACCTAATGTTGAATTGATATCTATCCACCTGACACTTAAAACCTTTAGACCTGTTCCTATAACAAACTTGCACCCTTCTTTCTGTGACAGCCATTTAGAAATGTAAAGAAGCTATCATGTAAATTCTCACCTCCTTATCAGCCTTAACTTTCCATAACCTTTCCTCATACACTTTGTTCCTCACACCACTTCGCATCCTTAAAGGTTGCCCTTTTTTGAACTATTTGTCTACATCGGTCCTAAAATGAGCACCGTTGACTACATACATACCCCTGAAGAGGCCTGACCAGTGCAGATTATTATATAATTGTTACTTCCCTTGTCTTGGAAACAAAAGTTCTTTAAATGCAGACTGAAATACTATTTGCGTTCATTGCTATAGCATGACACTACTGGGTCCTGTTCAAGTTACAATTAATAAATAAATTACAATTAATAAATAAATTACAATTAATAAATAAATTAATAAAATAATTACAATAATCTTAATGTTCTTTCCACATATACTGTAGGAAAGTCAAGTGTCATTTTATTAGTTTCAGCTCAAGTTACTAGTTTTTCAAGGTCCTTTTCAGTTTGTCCCTATTTTTTAAAGTGTTAGCTATACATTCAATTTTTTATCATCTGGGGATTTGCTCAGGGTTCCCTTTAACCCGTCATCTAAGTCAATAATTTAAAATATTGAAGAATGTTGGTCTGGGAAAGAACTCTAAGTATTGCACTCAAGACATCCCTTCAGTTTGAAGGGCAGACATTCATGATGTCTCTTTGAACTCAGTCTTGGAACGAATTTTGCTGTCTGACAGTTAACTCACTAGATTGAAAGCTTTGTGCCCTCAGAATGTCTCCTACCACATGAGGTACCACAGAGATAAAGGCTATTCTTATCTGACATGATCTTTATGTTCAGTGATGTCTCTGTTTTCAATGAAATTTTTGAAACTTTTTTAGCATTTCTGTCTATACCATTTGAGGGTGTATCATGGACAAATATCAAAACCATAAACACTTTCTGAAACACAAGTGAAGTTTTTGTGTGTGAGACCACATGCTACAAGGGTCCAAGATGCAGCCTCCATTCTTATACAGTTTTTTTTTGCTAAGTGGATTACTGTTGCAATTTTGTGTTACTGTAAACTGATCATATTATGTAAAACCACTTAAATAGAGTTTGATCTATTGTTGAAGGCTTTCATGGCTGGAATCACTGGGTTGTTGTAGGTTTTTCGGGCTGTATGGAAACCAATTTCCAACAGACCTCACAACCTCTGAGGATGCCTGCCATAGATGCAGGTGAAACGTCAGGAGAGAATGTTTCTAGAACATGGCCATGCAGCCCAAAAAACCTTCAACAACCCAGCATTTGAGCACTTCCTGTGTGGCCCTTCGGTCCCAGATTTGTGCTGGGTGCTGGTCACAACAAATATATTGCCCTTCACTTCTGTCTGGATGTTCAGATCTGAACAGATATCAAATGACTGAGAATTTTCTCTTCTCTAGTGTGATGAGGCACCTGCCCCAACTTCAAGAGGTAAGCTTGCTAATTCTCTGTGTGATGGACACAGGCCACAAAGAAGGACAGGTTTTTTACTTATAAGTAGTTCTTTAATTGGTCATCTGTGCCTAAAAACCTGTCCCCCAACCTCCTGCAGCTACATTTTATCTGACAATTTTCCAGATTAGTTCTCACCTCTGTAGGAACTAAATTGAAATGTGTGTGCCCAAAGGGAGTCACAGATCTGGTGTGATATGAAGTGGTATATTTGAGCTCCCAGCCTCTCAACATCACAGCTGGATACAGAAAGTCACCAGAACTGTGCAGAAGGCAGACTCTCACCTCACTGCCAAACTGGATCCTATTATGATCCTCCTCCTCCACATAAACTCCCAAACCCCCCTCTCTCTTCATCTCCACTGATATGGGCAGCACCAAGTAGTCAGTTCCTTTTGAACTTTTTGGTGCATTAAGTACCGTTCTTCCTCCTTCTTATGCTGCCTTGGAGGGACAATTTTTTTCTGCACTTTCCTTCCAAGGGTGACTCCTTTCCCCACCTCCCATCTTTTGAAGGCAGAGAAATAAATAGTGGTGGAGGAGGGAGTGGGATGGCAAAGTGAGGCATCTTTTCACCCCCTCAAAGGTTTCACACTTGGGAAAAATGGAAAGGGCAGCCAATGCTCCTCCATAATCCATTGATTGACTCTTCACAGCCTTGCAGGTTAGTGGCCTGGCAGGTTGCAGGCCACATGGAATCCTGTTGAGGACTGTATGTGACCTGTGGGCTGTATGTTGTGCAGGCCTGATCTGGACACAGATGAGCCTATTTTGTCACAAAATTAGAAAAAAAATGTTTAAAACATTGCTTGCCAAAAAATAGGAAGACAGCCAGAAGGTGATAATTCAAAATGTTTATTGATAGACTAGCCTTTGTGGGTCAGCATCAACTTCATCAGATGTGCAAATTCATTATATGATGCAATTAGATACAGTAATATCATCATTTGCATATTTTCTCTCCAACATTGTATTTAGGGGAAAACTGAACAAAGATCTCTTTATATTTCATTCTAAGATCTGAGGTTCACCAACATGAGGTTCACTGTAGCCCCCGGTGGCGCAGTGGGTTAAAGCATTGTGCCGGCAGGACTGAAGACCGACAGGTCGCAGGTTCGAATCCGGGGAGAGGCGGATGAGCTCCCTCTATTAGCTCCAGCTCCTCATGCGGGGACATGAGAGAAGCCTCCCACAAGGTTGATAAAACATCAAAAATCATCCAGGTGTCCCCTGGGCAACGTCCTTGCAGATGGCCAATTCTCTCACAACAGGAGCGGTTGCTCTTGACACGACAAAAAAACAAACAAACAAAAAAACCCAACATACTTGAAATTTATCGAGCAAGATTGAACAAAGTGTAAATAATCTGTGTTCTGGGATCTAAAGCATGTCTTCTTGTTTTAAACATTACCAAATCCCTAGCCATACCATTCACTCTGTTTAAGATACAACTGGCATTTGCTGGATAGTTCATCAGAAATTGCCCAGTGTTCCAGGTTTATCTCTGGCACTTTCAATTATGGGGATATGAGGAAAGCAAGTCTGGAAAGGAATTCAAATCTGGGCAACCCGGAGAAATATCTTCAGCCTGGTGAGAAAATGCTGAGCCTGATGGGCTGGTGACTTTGTATGAAATAGTTCCATAGAACAATGTGATTTCTAAGAATCCCATTCCTATATAATTGATGTCTGACATTGCAATTAAAAGAAAAAGCAATCAAAACTAAACACGTGATTCAATTTGTCAGTTGATTTGGTTATCTCTAAGTTAACTCTCAATTCTTTTTCAGATCTTACACGTGAACAAGGTGATGTCCATCTTTTTTTATGTAATATTTCTTGCTTATCTCCGTGGCATCCAATCCACCAACATGGATCAAAGGAGTTTACCAGAAGAGTCACTAAATTCCCTTATTATAAAACTTATTCAAGCTGACATTTTGAAAAACAAGGCTTCAAAGCAAATGGAAGATATCAAAAATAATGTGCAAAACACAATGAAGAAAATAGACATTCTTGACCCAGATATAGATGGCAACGAAAATATGAAATTGGATTTCCAGCCAGTTATTTCAATGGAAACAGAATTATTGAGACAGCAGAAGCACTACAGCTCCCCCAGGGTCCTCTTGAGTGACAATGCCCCATTGGAACCCCCGCCATTGTATCTTATGGAGGAATACGTTGGTAGCTCTGGAGTGATGAATCGAACGTCTCGAAGGAGGAGGTTTGCCGAAAATAAGAGCCACCGTGGGGAGTATTCTGTGTGTGACAGTGAAAGCCGATGGGTGACAGACAAATCTTCAGCTATTGACATTAGAGGACACCAGGTAACTGTGTTGGGAGAAATCAAAATGGGCACTTCCCCAGTGAAACAATATTTTTATGAAACAAAGTGTAAACAAGCCAAACCTGCCAAAAGTGGTTGTCGTGGTATAGATGATAAGCATTGGAACTCTCAGTGCAAAACATCCCAAACATTTGTACGAGCATTGACTTCAGAAAACAACAAACTTGTAGCCTGGAGATGGATAAGAATAGACACCTCTTGTGTATGCGCATTGTCCCGGAAAATTGGACGAACATAGACCTACATTTTTCTGCCATATAACTTATTATGTCTAAATTATATGATATGCATGTAGCATAAATGTTTCTATTGTTTTATATATTATAAGTTGTCCTTATTTATTAAAATCCAGCAAACTACAAGATATATAGATATATAAATATGTATATATCTATATATATATCTAGAGAGAGAGAGAGAGACAGATATAGATATAGATAGACGATAGATAGATAATATGCTTTCATTAAATAACCATCAAGTATGAATGTTTCCCACTGGCAGCAACATTTCTCATTACTGCTTTTGACTCCTGTTTTTTCCCAGCTTTTCATAAACTGCCTGTAAAATCTTTGTGTAGTCAGTATTTTCCATTCAGTATTGTCAATCCATTGACCGCTGAGTAAAGCTGTTAAAAGAAATTGGATCAAGTAAGTTGTTTTCGTTCTCCTCCTGTGTGTATATGTGTATAATTGTAGAACCTTCTTACCAGAAACCAAATTAAGCAATTTAGCCCGCAGCTAATGTGAACAATTCCATCCACTGGCTAGCAATGAAATGCATTTTTGGACGCTGTGCCAGTTTTGCAATTAGAGTTCTAAGGTGGTTCCCCATTCCTACAAGTTACTATTCCAGAACCACTGCTAATAAGCTTCAGTGCAAGTCTTTAAAAATTGACTTTGTAACCCTTTTTACAGTTGCCAGTTTCTTTTTCTTAGAGGGCTAAGAAAAATATGTCAAAGCAACAATCTATACCTATCATTAGTATAATATATAAAACATGGACTTCCTTTTTTTAAAGAGTACTTTAAAAATCAATTTTCTAATGATCATTTCTCTCTGTGTTATAGAGGTGAAATCCTATTCCAATTTTAAATGCTCTAGAAGTCAAGGGCAGAAGACTGTATATTTCTGGAAAAGACATTAGAGTCAGACCAGTTAAAAGTATTCAGACACTGTTAATGGAAAAAGCACTGGGACTCTGGTCCTGGCATCGATGCCTTCCCTCACTATTTCAGGGGGAGACCTCGTGTTGCTCAGACTATGGCTGCACCCCAGAAAAAGAGAAATAAATGCATATTGAATTGATAAGAACAGATGATCTCAAACTCTTTGTCTCTACTATTTAGAAAGAGCGCACTTAGTCTTGAGAAGTTGCAAGTTGAAGAAGGGGTTTGAGTCTTGGACTCAGACTCTGGGAAAGCAGAGCTTCAGTTCCCACTTGGCCATGGAATTCTAGCTGGTGACTTTGGACAAGGATTAGAAGAAATGTTAGAAGCGAATGGCAAACCTCCTCTAAATAAATCTTGCCAAGAAAATCCTCTGATAGGATTCACATGAACTGTAGTTGGCTTGAAAGTACATAACAAAAACAATATTGAGGCTTATTAGTTAATCCCAATTAGAGTAGACTAATTAAATAGTTATTGAAAGGTGAGTCATTACTTTTGAATCTGTGTCTCTATTGGTTTTATGCCATCACAGCGATTAGAAGGAAGAATACAGGATAAAAATTATGTTGTAGTTAGAAGTCAAGCATGATTTCGAAAGGTAAACATTTCTCTAGTGTGTCTGACATCTCCATTTCTAAGCCGAAGAGCCAGTGTTGTCCATAGATGCCTCCAAGGTCATGTGGCCAGCTTAACTTCATGGAGTGCCGTTACCTTCTTGCTCAAGTGGTACCCATTGATCTACTCACATTTTCAGGTTTTTGAACTGATAGGTTGACAGAAACTGGAACTAACAGTGGAAGCTCACCCTGCTCCCTGGATTTGAATGACTGATGTTTCGGTCAATAAGTTAAGAAGCTGAGTGGTTTAACCTGCTTAACCACCAGGGCATGAATTCTAACTGCAACATAATTTTATCCTTTATTCTTACTTCTAAGAATGGCATGAAACCATTTGTACTTTTGCAGCTGACCATTAATTCTACAGATATACAGCCAACATTCAAACAAAGGCTTTGTTAACTGTACAAAATTTAACAAAACGGCAATAACAATAAACAATAAATCTGTCAAAGCACATTTCAGGCACTTTCAGATTTTTACTTTCTAAAAACCCATTGACTGGAGAGAACATCATATTTTTAAAAAAATATTTAAATGAGCAAGTCTTCTCCAATCGATCAGGGGGCCCCTTTGGAAGATTTGTCACGATTTGTCAGATTCTCTTTACTCCTTTAACAAAAGCCAATACCTCTATACTGATTTGGGCATAGTATCTCCTTCAGTTGAGGTCATCATATTTAGGTAAAAGAAAATCTGGTGGAACATGAGTGGGGAAAGTTCTGACTCTAGAAGGTAAGTCATCACACAAAATAAATAGAGAATTCTTCCTCAGAAATGTTTGACTTACTGTTGACATTCTTTTATGCTGAAACACTACACACTTTCTGCCTTCCCCACTCTCTATAAAGAAACATGATATGCAAAGATCAGAGCTAATGCTTTGCTCATTAAATTGAGTGGGAATCTTTATGTAGTTATGTTTGTATTTCTCTCAGTATTGGACTAATGGGCTTACAGTATAATTTAAATTAAAATGCAGTTAAAACAATGGCTAGACAATGGTTTAAAAACGGCTAAGCAAGTATATTAAAAGCATTTTAATTTTTAGAATGCAATTAAAATACAGCAATAATATAAAAATACAAAACAGCCCAATTAAAAATACTTTCTGCAATGAACAGTTAATTATCAAATGTTTGGGTAATCAGAACTAGAAGGTGTTGCATTATATGACTTTGGCAACGAAGTTCCTGTATGCTCCAAAATGGAAAAACACTTATTTCCCAGCCCAAAAATAAATGGAATTTTAAAACTTTTGAAATGTTAGAGATGAACAAATTGACTTTTTTTAATGAAAGAGAAAACTGTGGTTAATTTTTGAACAGAAGGAGAATTCTTTTATTTTATATAAAGAAGAAGGAATAATAACACTAATGGGATTTGAGAACTGACTTTTATTGTTTGATTTTAGCAGATGTTTAAATTTCATTAAGTAGAAATGAGAAGTGAATTGTAGTTTTTTAAACTAATGTTTTGACTGGTGGGATGGGAAGTCTACCTTTAATATGTTTGGGTATTGTGGAAGCTTGAGTTCTTTTGATACGGTTTCTTGTGTTTTACCATTTTTTCTGGTTGTTATCTCTGCATCCACTTGTTTCCATTATTTTGAGAGGCTTTTGGGGGATCTTTCCTGGGTCATTTAAAAAGTGTTTTTTACAGCTTCAATTTGAAAAAAAAAATTGTACTATAATTTTAAGGAAAATTTTTCTCTTTTTTGATTTTTTTGTAAAAAATTCTAGTTGGGTCCCAAATTTGGGAGGTTTTGCAGGACACAAACTTCAAAGAGTATTTCAATGGTGATGAAAAGAAGCTTGGCAGGCTTTCACGTGGGTTTGTCAAACTTTCTGAGCAATCACAAATTCTCTACCTAACAAAGCTGGTGTTCAAAAGATGCTTGATGCTGTTCAGAAAATAGGATGTTGTATGCCCTTGAAATAGTATTTTTTACAGTTACACCTCAATTTCTTCTCCCCTTAATCTTGGAGCAGTGAGTGATGAGCAAGGCGAACGATTCCACCATGACATCCAACTAATGGGAAAACGCTACCAAGGTTTCTGGAATTAAAGCATGATTACTGTTGGATGTTGTGTCACGACGGGCCAGATAAATTACACAAATGATAATCATATTCACAACTATTTTGATGATTAATTTTTGTAGGAGTGGGTTAATTGTATACAAGGTTATTAAATTGATGACATATCTTCATGATATCAGTGAAAGAAACAATATAGGTGAATTTTGGTATGATTCTGTGCCCTGCACATCTCTGAAATATACATAAAATCTATCAAATCCATGGGATGGTGGTGTTTCATAAACCAGACATGTTACCAATTCGGTTTTAGCATGAAAAGCTGATCTATAAAAGTGTGTTTTCATTTTTGATGAGAAAATAAAGTTTTATTTTGTTGTCCTGTGTTATCAACGTAGGATTAACAAGAGGACTTCATAAACACTTGTTAGCTTTGTTATTTGGGTCGGTATGATGGTATGATCTAAGGGCTAATCAATAAAATTTATTTATTATTTACTAGCTGTCCCCTGCCACGCGTTGCTGTGAAGCACATAGGGGAAACTGTATGGGAGGTTTGGCCCAATTCTATCGGTGGGGTTCAGAATGCTCTGTGATTATAGGTGAACTATAAATCTCAGCAACTACAACTCCCAAATGACAAAATCAATTTTTTTGAGTGAAGGACATACATTGGGTTGTTAGGTGTCTTGTGTCCAAATTTGGTGTCAATTCGTCCCGTGGTTTTTGAGTTCTGTTAATCCCACAAACGAACATTACATTTTTATTTATATAGATAAACACTTGTTGGAAAAAAAAATAAGTTGGATGAAAACTCTGATTTTGTTTTTAAAAATTGAATTTAAGATCTACTCAAAATAGTAATGAATTTTTCACTAACAATACTTTAGTAACACTTCAGAAACAAAACACTGGGATTCCCTAATTTTGTAATGAGTTTTGAAACATTTTTTTCATCACTTGAGCAGCCCTAATAGTTAGATATTTCTTTTGTATATGTTATTAAAATATTATAAAAATAATTTTAAAGATTTATTTTAAAAGATTGAGTCTATTAGGAGAAAAACTGGGCTACTAATAATAAATCAATAAATTTCCTTTCTTCTGAGGCTGAAAGTGTGATCTGCCGACGTGAGTGACAAAGTGAGTGACAAAGTTCATTAAAGTTTATCTTGCCAGGACAAGGTTTTTGCTCTCTAGTCAACTTTTGCCATCTTTTCAGGATAAAAGCAATGAGGAACAGGTATGTATGAACCAGGAACAAAACTTGTACAAATGATGTGCATATTCGTATATGCACATTTAAAAAAAATGAAATTTCTGATGGACTTCCTGTGGTAGTCATCTTGCAGGCTTCGAAATCCTGTAATGAAGCACCAAGTATGGACATTGCAGGCAGAAATCCCGGGACCAACAGATCCGTGTGCGGACCTGCTCTCAGGTCCCAGGTTTTCCCACGATTTGGTTTTGTCTGGAAGTGCTCTGAGTGACTTTGAACTGGCCCTCTGTTTAAAAAGTTTGAGGGTCCCTGCTGTAGACCTACTTTTATTGTGTGTTTCTGCATGGCAGGAAGTTGACCTGGATGGTCTTTGTGGTCTCTTCCAGCTCTAGGTTTCTATGATTCTATTATACCAAATTTGACTACTTTAGTTAATTTAATTCTGTGGTGGATTTACATCGTTTTCCTTTGTTTTATCAGTTGTTCAGGGACTTTGCTCACTCCAAATTCATCAAAGATATGTGCAACTTCTCACATAATATTATTGATATAGTGTATTGAATTTTTGAATCAAATACAATCCTGTAATATAATGCTGCATTTCTAAAAAAGTATTTTGTCCCAGAATAGTTATGAAACATACCAATGAATCATCGCACGTTGTGTCTGCTATATTTTCTTAAAATTACATTCTCTCTATATCCATATCATGAAGTTGTCTTGGGCAAAAACAAAAATCAATAAGGGAGGGGGGATAACTAGAAATTGCCAATTGCTTATGAAGAATCGTAAAAAATGCTTTTATTTTATTAAAAGGAGATCTTCTGATAAACTAATATTTGCAGTTGCTTTGTTTGGTTTCCTTCACCAGGTTTTACTAGTTCCTGATTACGAACTTGTTAAACCTGTTATTTGGCTATGTGTATAAAGAGCCACAATTATTTTAAGGGATTATACCACTATTAGGGGGATTTTCATGTAAAAGATCCCCTGCAGGCATGATTAGGAGAACATCTCTTCTAGTAAATTCAGTGGTCAAACCTGCTTTTTGAATCTCTGAAGTCAACTTTGGGAGTGGAGTTGGAGTTTATTTATTTATTATTCATTAAGGAAAGCATTCTGTTTTCCATCCCAGCCCACAAGGACTCCTGAGACAATGAACAAATAACAAACCAATGAAAGCAATACAAAGTTTGAAATGCATCATAACCATATTTCAACACTTCTAAAAACAATCTACAAACAATCCTTGAATCCATTTTGAAACTGTTAACATAGCTTCAAACATAATCCTCAAATGCACAAAATCCCTGTAGGTGGAAGATTTGTCTGCTTCTATCTATGCTGCCATATAATCCAGTTTCTGATCCCAGATTATCTGCTTTCAACTGGATTATATGGCAGTCTAGACTCATATAATCCAGTTCAAAGCAGATAATCTGGTATCAGATATGGCAGTATAGAGCCAGCCTAAGTTTTGAGGCAAACACAAAGAAGGCACAGATGTTGTATAAGCACTCGGGTGACCAACATTCAGCCCTGAATTTAAGGGAGATGTAGTTGTGATATATTTTGCACATTTTGACAGTGGGACATCACTCCAGCAAATGCTTTTGGAATAAACCTCCAGTTATCAAAACATGACAGTGTTATGAATGAAATGTTTATGGGAACATGGTGAATTTCTATTCCTCCTCCTCCTCCTCCTCCTCCTCCTCCTCCTCCTCTTCCCCTTCTTCCTTCTTCCTTCTATTTTCCTTTTCCCTTCTCCTCCCTTGGTGCTTCTCTCTCTTCCTCTCTCCTCCTTCCCGTCTCTAAATGTTCTTCAAAATATAGGGAACAAATCGCAGGGAATGCCAGAGCCAGGACGATCCCAAACATGAAATATGGAAAATCCAGTAAGCACAATTTTCTGCAGGCTATGAGTGGATTCAGGCCTCAAACTTTAGATTAAGGCAGTGTTTATCAACCTGGGGGTCGGGACCCCTGGGGGGGGGGTCATAAGGGAATGTCAGAGGGGTCGCCAAACACCATCAGAAAATAAAGTATTTTCTGTTGGTCATGGGGGTTCTGCATGGAAAGTTTGGCCTAATTCTATCATTGGTGAGGTTAAGAATTCTCTTTGATTGTAGGTGAACTATAAATCCCAGCAACTAAAACTCCCAGATGTCAAGGTCTATTTCCCCCCAAACTCCACCAGTGTTCACATTTGGGCATAGTGGGTATTTGTGCCAAGTTTGGTCCAGATCCATCATTTTTTGAGTCCACAGTGCTCTCTGAATGTAGGTAAACTACAACTCCCAAACTCAAGGTCAAGGCCCACCAAACCCTTCCAATATTTTCCGTTGGCCATGGGACTTCTGTGTGCCAAGTTTGGTTCAATTCCATCATTGGTGGAGTTCAGAATGCTCTTTGATTACAAAGAGATTTGGTTAACTATAAATCCCAGCAACTGCAATGCCCAAGTGACAAAACCAATCCCAAATCCCAACCCCACTAGTATTCAGATTTGGGCATATTGGGTATTTGTGCCAAATTTGGTCCAGTGAATGAAAATACATCCTGCACATCAGATATTTATATTACGATTTATAACAGTAGCAGTTATGAAGTAGCAACAAAAATAATTTTATAGTGGGGGTCAGCACAAGATTAGGAACTGTAATAAGAGGTTGTGGCATTAGGAAGGTTGAGAAACACTGGATTAAGGGCTTGCTACTTTTCAGCTCCGCTCCTTCACCCCTGGAAAGGGAAAAAAATTGCAAGGAAGAACAGAAGGGGGAAGGGGAACGTTATCCTCACTCGAGAGCTAAAGGCTCCTTGTGCTATAATGACAGCGGAGGTTGCAAGAAATGAACTCTGGAGATAGTAATAACAAGATGTTAGGGGAAATTGTGGGTGGGGTGGCTATAGAAGAGTATTGCTCAGATTTAAGTGATACAAATGTATGAATCAGCAAGAGCATAAAGAGCTAGGGATTATAAGACTTTGTGGAAACCAGTGCATGAGGAAGGATGTGTAGAAAATACATGGAGTACCACAGCCCAAGGAGGGTTCTGTAAAATGATTGGAAAATAATGTGTGGTGAGATTTCATGATCTAAAACAAAACCACTGAAGATGAATTTGTAATATTACAACAAATTACACAATACTGCAGGAGTTGATTTCCCCTTTGATTGACTTATTGGGTGGCTACTTGCCATCCAATGGGCAAAATATTTGTGAGTTATATTAATTGTATTGTTTTATTTGCTTACTGCCTTGTTGTTTACTGATGTGTTGTTGGGTTTGGCCTCATGTAAGCCGCCCCGAGTCCATTTGGGGAGATGGTGGCAGGGTATAAATAAAGTTGTTATTATTATTATTATTATTATTATTATTATTAATAATTTGTTTGACATGTTTTGCTTTCTAGGGCTGATTCTGGCCCTATTTGTGAGTTATATTAATTGTATTGTTTTATTTGCTTACTACCTTGTTGGGCTTGGCCTCATGTAAGCTGCCCCGAGTCCCCTTGGGGAGATGGTGGCGGGTTATAAATAAAGATTTATTATTATTATTATTATTATTATTATTATTATTATTATTTGTTTGTTTGTCATGTTTTACTTTCTAGGGCTGATTCTGGCCCTATTCATCTACTGTATGCCTATACAGACTGGCAACAAAGATCTGCATAGTTAAAGCAATGGTATTCCCCATAATCACCTACGGATGTGAGAGCTGGACCATAGGGAAGGCTGAGCGAAGGAAGAGAGATGCTTTTGAACTGGGGTGCTGGAGGAAAGTTCTGAGAGTGCCTTGGACCGTGAGAAGATCCATCCAGTCCATACTTCAAGAAATAAAGCCTGACTGCTCACTGGTGGGAAGGATAGTAGAGGCAAAGATGAAGTACTTTGGCCACATCATGAGAAGAAAGGAAAGCTTAGAGAAGACAATGATGCTGGGGAAAATGGAAGGAAAAAGGAAGAGGGGCTGACCAAGGGAAAGATGGATGGATGACTGGATTGACCTTGAAGGAGCTGGGAGTGGTGACGACTGACAGGGAGCTCTGGCGTGGACTGGTCCATGAAGTCACGAAGAGTCAGAAACGATTGAACAAATCAACAACAACAACAACAACATGCCTATATTTTTGTGCTTGTTTAAGAATTGTTTTCAGCAGCTCATTTTCCAGGAACAAGAAAAGAAAGCTTTGCTAGCAAATCTGTAATAGATGGTGCTGCTCCTTCCCTCATCTGGAGGTCAGGGCATCAAGGGGGGGGGGGGGGGGGGAGTGAAAGAGTCCATTTCTACCCAGCATTGTGTAAATCAGTAGTAGTAATTGTATTGATTAGCCCTTAGGCCATATCACAATACCAAACCAAACAACAAGGCTTGATAAGACTTAATTGCACTCTGTGTAAGTTAAAACAAGACACGTATAACAATACAGTAAATAAATCTGATAAAACTGAGTATATACATCATATTTCCTATCATCTCTACAATTTACTCCGATCAGCCCCATATATGTGGTTCTCAAACGTATTGTTTTCCTAAAATACAGAGCTGTTTTATATGTTATTTTTTGGTCTTGGTCACACATAATATGTTGTATATTGCTTCTTGGCCTTTTGGCTAAGATCAAGTGTAGTATCTGTAAGCCAGTAGATTGTGCAGACTCAGCAGCAATGTGTGATCAGTGAATGCTCATGACCTAATTAGATGCTTCCAGGGTGTGTGACCCCATCATGAGACTTGGAGATACAAAATAGACAATCATGTAACCAAATGAGAATGAAACATCAACTATATAACCCATTGTAACTTGGGTGAGATCCTGGATTCATCACTGCGCCTGGATTTATCGCTGAGCCTGGAATCTCAGGTTTTGGTGGTGATCAGGGGAACATTTGCACAGTTAAAGCTTGTGCGCCAGCTGCGCCCGTATCTTGTAACGTGCTTAACGTCCTCGATGGTTCGTAAGGGGAAATGCGTTCGGACAGGTAAATTGGGCCAGAAACATTTAGGGCTTTATAGGCCAAAGCCAGCACTTTGAATTGGGCCCGGTAGCAAACCAGCAGCCAGTGGAGCTGGCACAACAGGGGAGTTGTATGCTCCCTGAGAGCCGCTCCTGTTAGTAACCTGTCCGCACGCATCTCTCCTTATGAACCATTGAGGACATTAAGATCATCTGGGGAGGCCCTGCTCTCGGTCCTGCCTTTGTCACAAGTACGTTTGACGGGGACGAGAGACAGGGCCTTCTCAGTGGTGACCCCTCAGCTATGGAACGCATGTCAGCTTATTATTTATTTATTTGTGGCACTCTTTGACACTGTCAGGCCAGCTCTATTGTGGTTTAACCTGGTATTAATGTGTCTTAACATTTCTGCTTTCATGTTACTGCTTTTTAAGCTAAGAGGAAGTGCATTATCTGTTTTGCACTCAAACATTAAAATGGCTACCATCCTTTCCATCATGCGTTTTACTATGATTTTTGGCATTCATATTGCATTCCTAGTCAGGCACTTGAATAGATGCCTTAAAGTCAGTTTTAATTGATATGCATGATAGATCAGCCCAACTGTGACTCCAGCTCAGTGTTATATGCTTTATAACAGAAATGTTAAATACTATCAGTGGGTAAAGCATCTGTATTATCATAGCTACCTTTTCTTATTAGAACAATGTGCATTTAGCTTGTTGCTGCTAGCTACAGTTTAGGACTATCCGTTTCCACTTCTGACTCAGTCATCAAGTATGCTGTCAGGACGATGACATGAACCAATTGTGACATGAGTATCAGTTTCCTTAATTATGGCAATGTTTTTCTGCGTATGTGCTATTTGGTGGGCACTGTGATGTCAACACTCTAATGGCTTGCCTCCCTTTCAGTATAGAATGTAGCAGAAGTGCCTCATATAGCTTGCGGTTAATACTCATTCTGGCTACCATTATTTTACTACTATCCTTTATGTATATACTGTTTATCATCAGTTATGGCAAATTACTAGAGCTGTCCTTATACCTAAGTATAGTTCACACTACCTTCCACCCTGACAATGATCTTCCTAGTAGATATTTGCCATCTTAGGACATAAAGAATATCACCAGGTTAAAAAATTATGCAAGTATATTCAGCATAATGACAGTAGATTCCTGTAGCAGTCCGTTACTAGCTCTCACCAATTTTTATTTCCTCCTTTTATGGATAGGAATGACCATGACTTACATCCCTGGTTTTAGGTTTACTCATGGTTTGGGTCTGGGTCCCACAAACTCTGAATCTGTTGATGAATAGGTGCATTTTTAGTGCTAACGTTAGAAATATGACAGGCATGAGGGAAACCAGGTTGGGTTAAGAAGTTAAACAATTTGAAATCTATTCACGCCCATAGGTTGCCATGCATGAATTATTTTTAACATACAGTCACCCTATGGGAAATTACATGTATTGTCTTACAGTATACCAGTTGACCTATTTTAGAGCCAACTCCCATCACATTTAAGCTACCCATCTTTATGTCCTGGATCCCAGTTTAGGCCATTCACCTTTGTATGATTATTGCAGATCTTTAACTAGGCTGGTACAATACCATGGGAACTTATGAATAACATTACCTATTGTACTTATTATAATCAATCATGTTGATATATACTTGAATTGATTACCAGGCCTGAAGTTAGTGGGCCCTATTTGAATTATCTAATTGGTTGCTAACACTGTGATGTATCAGATCTAACTGGTGCTGGAGACTATACTATGGTTAATGCAGGCTGTATGATGGATGCTGATACTTATGTGTTGTCTAACTGTAATAGAAGTAGCATTTACCATGTGGGTTATTACTGGGCCTCTGGATATGTGGCCCATGCCAACTGCCATGGTTCTGCCAATAATCATGGCTCTGCCATTCAGTATTACATCATTGCACAACCCATGGCATATGTCACCTTGGGATTCCCTTAAAGACATTGGATAAGTGGCCAGGCTTGTGGAGTTATGGTGTTTCTGTGGCAAAGTAACTGTTTTACAAGTTTTGTAACATAGTGTTGAGCTCTTGGCTCATTCATATGGTTGATCTTCTGCTTGTCTGTAATGTGATGAACTGGTGATTAAAGTCCCGTATCCATCTTGATGTGGTTGTTTTGTTTCATCTTAGCCCACAGGTGTTATGTGACCAAGAAAGTTGGACTTTTAGTGACCTGGTGGATCTGGAAGGTTAGCCAGGTTCATAGTCACTCGTACATACACTATTTTCCTTTGAATCATATGTCTAAATGGGTTCCTGTGAGCCATTAATGTTTGAAAAAAATCATTTTCCTGAATACTAGTCTTCTTGTTTTTCCCTATTTCTGCAGGCATTTTCAAATCATCTCCATATTCCCTGAAGTAATCTGCCTTTTAATCCAAAATTTGAGGGTTTTTTTTCCTGTGGTTTGTATCTTTCCCACATCAGGCCTATGTGGAGGAGAACTTCATTCCATGCCATGCCCCCAGGCAGCTGAAGTTCAAGAACTTTGAATCAGCAAATGAACCTGAGAAATAGTTAGCTTATAAATTAAGTAAAGAGAGAGATAAGTAATTGATGTATCATAAAGAGACACAGGCAATGGAATTGTTTTAAAGCATTTCAAATATATTACTCAATGATATTTAAAAAGGACCAAACTTCAAGGATGAAGATTGAATAATGCTTAAACCAAGAACTGCTGTAATGTTGACAAAAGCTCAGCAAAACTAGTTTAATAGAAGTATCATAGCAAAGGAGGTCTCTGGTAGTTGCTAAGGCAAAAAACAGAAAGGTGCCTGGTCCAGAAGGATTCTTAGTGAGATATTATAAGAAGTTTGAGGAATTATGATGTGTTCTACAAAAGATTTTACACTCAATTTTGGATGGTAAGAGGGTTCCAGAAACATGAGAAAATGTCACAATAACTCAAATGGCAAAAGAAGTATGTGACGAAACTGAAGTAAGTAATTATAGACTTACTAAATGATTGAATAATAATTTTAAATGATCATTTTGTCTTAGCTGAATACTGCAAGGATTTATCAATGTGTATCAAAGTGGGAGTTTTAAACAAACAAAATATATTAAGGAAATAATTTGAAATATGCCCTAGATATTACAGAAGTGTTGGATAAATGTAATGAGAGACAAGTGGCTTTTTTTCTAGTGAAAAGGCATTTGACAAATTTTTATTTGTAATTTTAGATGGATTTGGGGCATGGATTTTATTAGTTGGATAAAGGTAATATCTGATCAAAAATTAGTAAAGATTTTGGTGGACAATGATCTGACAAATTGGTGTAAGAAACAGAAATAGATTACACAACAATGATCAGTTTCTGCGTTACTATTTATATTAACAAGGGAGAGTCTGCTGAGGGCAATACGAAGTAAAGTTTTTGCAGATGATGTAATTATAGTGCCTGAAGAACCATTAGAATAAAATGTAATCCCTTTTAAAAGTACTGGAACAATATGGAGAAGTTACAGGGTTTGAACCCAATAAATAAAAATGAATATAAAACAAAACTAGAGGAAGAACTCATTTTAAAACAGAAAAAAGTAAAATCACTGATGTAGAACTTTAAATTACTTGCCCTGTCAAATGATTTTGAAAAAGGTTTTTTTGCCATTTTAAAAAATGAATATGAAAGCCTATGGGAAAAACAATTTTTTCCAAAGAAAGATCATTGCAGTTTATTCCATTTTCCAAATCTTGTTTTATTTCTTCCTAAAGCTTTTCATAGTTATTTTGAAATAACAGTGTTATTATTACTCAGTGTAAGTCCTAGTTCTCAACCTTTGGTTCTCCAAGTGTTTTGGACTTCAGCTCCCAGAAATCCCAACCAGTTTACCAGCTATTAGAAATTACAGGATCTGAAGTCCAAAACACCTGGAGGAACAAAGGTAGAGAACTACTGTTCTACACAATCACAAAAAGGAGGAGATCTTGGTTTACCAGAGATTACATATTTCCACCTGCTCTTTGGTTTGAATGAAAGAATAATTGATACTGAATAAGAATTGATCATTACAGTTGAAAGGGCATGTCCTGCAGTTTGGTTGGCATGCTTACATATGGTACAATACAATGAAAGTGAATATAGACTTTAATAACAGTTTTGTTATATGTGCCATTTTGAGAGTTTGGGATGGAACTCAGAGGTCATGCCCCTAAACACCTATGCAGATTTCCACATTAGAAGAATTTCATTGAGTTGATACAAAATAAATTAGAAGGGCCACGACCTTCACTGATTTTAATATAAACATTTGTTGGAAATATTTTGGTTAGATTTGTTTAATGTTTAAAATTGAGTTGGAAAAAGCACAAGTTAAAGAATGTTTGGCTAAATGGGTTATATAACATTGAGATGGAGCATTGGGGAAGGATGTGGATTAATTGATTTAAAGGTGTTGGAAAAATCATACTTTTAAATTGTGAAAAAGCTAAGAAGCACTGGAAGCTGATACAAATGCTGATGTAAGATATTTTAAAAGTAGATTTGACCTGAAACCTCAACTATTTTGTTGGGACTTTCAAATGAGCAAATTAAAGAAGTGTCTTTTAATTTAAAGGTTTCCCCCCTGTATAAATGGTACTGGACCCGCCTATCTGTGTTGCATAATATGATTTTAACAGCAACATTGCTTTATGCTCAAAAATGGAAGGATTTTGATTTCTCAATACAATGTTAAATATTTGATAGTTGGCCTGAAAGCTTCTGTGAGCATACAAATTACTGATATTTCATTTTGTTACTTTCAAATTTTAGCTTAATTCTGACCTGACCAAAAGGAGGAGGTGGGTGATGCTATCCAAAGAAATTTTTCACATATTATTAGTTTTCAATTATTCTGATATCAGCTCAGATTCGATTTTTTAAAGCATAGGCAACACATTCCTGATATGTCTTATAGACAATTTCCTCCTTTGAAAGGTAAAGAAAGGGATAAAAAGATTAGCAAACCTCAATTTAATCCTAACCAAAGGGGAGGAGTTGGAGTCAACGCGTGAATTATTTAGAGCAGGGGTCCTCAAACTTTTAAAGCGGAGGGGCAGTTTACTGTCCCTCAGACAGTTGGGGGCTGGACTATATTTTGAGAAAAACATGGACAAATTCCTATGCACTCTGCAGATATATTATTTGTATTGCCAAAAAAAAAACATGAAAGAACAATACAGTATTTAAAATGATGAATAATTTTAACCAACATAAACTTACCAGTATTTCGATGGGAATGATGGGCCTGCTTTTGGCTGATCGGATAGTCAAGTTAATTCAGATTGTTTTTGTTGTTGATGATGATGTTGTGTGACTTGAAGTTGTTTCAGACTTAGGGTGGCCCTAAGTTTAATGTTTAGACCAGGAGCTGAGTAAATTACCTTGGAGGGCTGCATCTGGCCTTAGTTTGAGAACCCTTGATTTAGAGTGAGCTGTGCATGTATTCCTAGAATTCTCAATCATGGAACAGGCCTATTTTTTTTACGGTATTTATATTCCACCCTTCTTACCCCACAGGGGACTCAGGGCGGATTACAATGTACATATCCATGGCAAACATTCAATGCCATACACACACAGCATATATAGACACTCAGAGGCTATTTAACATTCCAGCTTCTGGCCACCAGGGGAGCTGTCGCTTCACTGTCCATTTGTGACACTGATGAAGTACTTCCTCATTCTTTGCATACTTCCTGGAGATTTTTATGGCCTCGTAAATCAGTTAAATTAGCCTCCCCGCTAAGTGGTACCTAAATTTCCTACTTGACAGATGCAACTGTCTTTCGGGCTGCAAAGGTTGACAGCAAGCTACACAATTTTGGTCAGAAGCTCACTCCGACTCGGGCTAGCTTTGAACTCATGACCTTTCGGTCAGTAGTGATCTTAGAAGAATATGGTCAAACACAGACCTGGTTTTCAGGAAAGCTGATTTTATACATAGAGGCATTTGCTTATTGCAAAGTACTAAGCTTATATTAGTTAAATCATTCTGTGTTAACATTGAGCATCACCAACAACTCACTATTTCTTTCTGGCTGCAGCCCCTCATTAAGAAGTTCCATCATAACCTTTCCCCTTCTGAAATCTAAAATAGCAGTAAAGTGCCTCCTGTCATCTTTTCATTACAGTCAAAAATCATAACCAAAATTGTGTAAGACAGACAAAACTAGAAATGAGATGTGGATTACAGTTTACTGTCTTTTTCTGCCATTTATTATGCTACCTACTGTCCATGGAAGAGGCCTGGCAGGGTGGGATACAGTCTTATGTAAGTTTTGCAGATGGTCAGGAAATCCACCCCTTGGTTGGGCATAACCATTGTTCACTATGTCCATTTACACTGAATTCCCCCAGAGGGAAAACCTGATGGCAAAAATGGGAAATATCTGAGGAATTTTGAGTAAGGTTTCAAGAGCACCAGTGAATTTTGGTATGGTAATGTTGCTGCACATCTCAGTCTAAGAGTTACACTTACACTTTCATAATAAGGCTTACCAAAAGTGCAATGATTTCATGTTAGTAGCCATAACAGCAAGGGTTTTAAACATGTCTGTACAGAGGTCAGGCAATGTTGATATAGCAGAGACGGCTAGGAATTTAACTATCTGAGTTCTCCTTTCATTATATCTGTTGTCTTCCTATTTGATGTTTCTCTCTGCCTGTTGCTATTGTGTATAACAAACCCAAAGAGCTGAAAGACCCACATTCAAAACCTGTCCTTACACGCAGTCTCAAAAATCTACTGCCTCTGGCTGATGCTATTGCATTTTGTTGAAAGAATTCGTACATTTGTGTGTATGTGGAAGGAGGGAGGTGATCAAAGGAAGAGTAGAAGGGAGGGGAAGTGAACCAAACAAAAACTATTTTGACGTTTATGTTGTAACGCTTTCAGTTTTGCAATCTGATTTATTTATATTTCTGTTAGCTAATGGTTACTCTAATTGATATTCTTCCAACAGGTTTTTGAACCAACATCAGGTGGAGACACAGAGGAGATGTCAGTGAGTGGTTACCCTCTCCTGCAATCAATCCTTTCCTCTCACCTCAATTGTCCTATTTCTTGCCAAACCACAGAGAACAAAAATGTTCATGTACAGCGCCAACTATGCACCCCACTTGCTTTCTTGTTCCATTTTTCTTCCTTTTTTCTTACCCTCCACCTGCTCCTCAGCACAACAAGACAGAACATTCTACTTTCTCCTTTTCAAAGCTTTTTCCAAACTTTACTGAGTACTTCTGGGTTCAATTGAATACCTCTCCCAGCTGCCTTCCCCATAATTTTTATGCTATTTGATTTCATTACTGTACTAAAGTAGCTGCAGCCACCAAACCACTATTTTGATTATTTTTTTAAAAAATATAATACATAACCTTTAATTTGACTTACGGTCAAAAGAGAAGACCACACTTTGAATATTCATTCCTGGATAATGCTTTGTTGTTGTTCATTCATTCAGCCGTTTCCGACTCTTCGTGACCTCATGGACCAGCCCACGCCAGAGCTCCCTGTCAGCTGTCACCACCCCCAGCTCCTTCAGAGTCAAGCCAATCACTTCAAGGATGCCATCCATCCATTCATCTTGCCCTTGATCAGCCCCTCTTCCTTTTTCCTTCCATTTCCCCCAGCATCACTGTCTTCTCTAAGCTTTCCTGTCTCCTCATGATGTGGCCAAAGTACTTCAACTTTGTCTCTAATATCCTTCCCTCCAATGAGCAGTCGGGCTTTATTTCCTGAAGTATGGACTGGTTGGATCTTCTGGCGGACCAAGGCACTCTCAGAACTTTCCTCCAACACTTTCCCTATGGTCCAGCTCTCACATCCATAGGTGACTATGGGGAATACCATTGCTTTAACTATGCGGATCTTTGTTGCCAGTGTGATGTCTCTACTCTTCACTATTTTATTGAGATTGGTCATTCCTCTCCTCCCAAGAAGTAAGCGTCCCCTGCAGGTCCGTAGCCAGGATTTTGATTTGGGGGGGGGGGGCTGAGTTTGATTCTGGGGAGGGGGGCTGAGTCTGACTGAAAGAGGGTCTACCCTAGCAAACCTTTTGTATCGTTACCCCAATATCCCCATGCATATGGGATATATTAAGCATGGTGATCAGATCATGATATGAATAAACATAACAGTTTAAATAATGTACCAGTAAGGCCTTCTCGTGGACCACCATGAGAATTTGGGGGGGGGGCTGAAGCCCCTCAAGACCCCCCCCCCCCCCCGGGCTACATGCCTGATTTCCTGGCCACAGTCTGCATCTGCAGTAATCTTTGCACCTAGAAATACAAAGTCTGTCACTGCCTCCACATTTCTCCCTCTCTTTCCCAATTGTCAATCATTCTTGTTGCCATAATCTTGGTTTTTTATGTTTAATAATTTAATAATGCTTTAGAAAGGAAAAAATAGTGGGTTATCAAAAAGGGAGGTGTGGAACAATAGGGAGGCCTGTACATGGTGTCCTCCTGCTCTCTGTCTCTGTGCAACTCAGTTAAAAGGCCCCCAATCAGATTTCACATAATCGTAAAACCACTGAGTTGCAAGAGACCACATGGGGCTAACTTCTGCCATGCAGGAACACACAATCAAAACTTTTAAAACTTTAAATAAATCTTTTAACAAGTCTTAGGTGCAACCCATCACCTGCCAGAAGTTCTTCATGAAAACAAAGACCATGATCCTAGAAACCAAATCTTTCTAATGATACCATCTGTGGAGGCAGTTGCTCACTTCTATTATTCTTACTTTTCCTGGGCCATGTCCAAAATCATAGGTAATGGACAGATAGGACTTGTATTAGGTAAGCCAATGGAACTGACCCATAATCAGAATAGAGCAGTGATTCCCAACTTGTGGTCCATGGACCACCATTGGCCCCAAGAACTAAAATATGATCTATGGCCTCACCATTACCACACCTTTGCAATCAACATTGTAGCCAGAAAAAAAATAGTGGGGGAGGAGGGTTTGAAAAAAACATTTTTAAGCGAATCATGAGGAGTAGTTCCATAGCACAAAATAATTTTAATAGTATGGTTCATTCTATATTTTATATAGACTTAATTAAATCAATTCAATTTTTGCTTCTCATAGACTTGGCATGGGGATTGGCTAATTGGCTAACCAGTTAAAATTCATGAGTAAATCATGGGTTTTTTTACCTGAAAAATGGGGGGGGGGGGGGGGCTTGTTGCAATGAGAGCTGATTCAGAAAATTGAATTGGATAGACCACATCTGCTCTAGATTATTAATTTTTTTTGTGGGCGAGTGGATGGTGACTACTGGTGTGGTCCGGAATTGAATCATAGAGTTGGAAGAGACCTCATGGGACATCCAGTCCAAGCCCCGGCCAAAAAGCAGGAAAATTGTATTTGAAGCACCAAGACAGAGGCAAATTGCTATTTTTTTTTCCAAAATGTGGGAAATTCCTCTTTTTATTCTTTTTAGCAATAGCATTCCCCGTAGTAACCTATGGATGTGAGAGCTGGACCCTAGGGAAGGCTGAGCGAAGGAAGATAGATGCTTTTGAACTGTGGTGCTGGAGGAAAGGTCTGAGAGTGCCTTGGACCGTGAGAAATAAAGCCCGACTGCTCACTGGAGGGAAGGATATTAGAGGCAAAGATGAGGAACTTTGGCCACATCATGAGAAGAAAGGAAAGCCTGGAGAAGACAATGATGCCGGGGAAAATGGAAGGAAAAAGGAAGAGGGGCTGACCAAGGGCAAGATGGATGGATGAGATCCTTGAAGTGACTGGCTTGACCTTGAAGGAGTTGGGGGTGGTGATGGCTGACAGGGAGCTCTGGTGTGGGATGGTTCATGAGGTCAGAAAGAGTCGGAAGTGACTGAATGAATAAACAACAACAATTCTTTTTAGCCGTGACACACGTGTGCATACATAATAGCTAGACTTTGACTAGGGACAGTTTCCCTTAGGCTTCCTTGTCATTTTTCAGGCATTGAAGAAGTTGTTATTCCCTTCATACCTCCACCCCCTATACACACCCCTGCACATTCACTAAAAAGTTTCTGAAGCTGCCTTTCATGGTCATTCTGTGCTTTATAATGAGCAGACAGAATGAGGGAAGCATCTGGCTAACTCCCCCACAGCCAGATGCAAAATGATGACACTGATGTCCTGCAATCCTCCAGAGGTCTCAGCATGCTTTAAATAAATGTTACGGCTGGCTGTGGTAGAGTTAGGACTGTTGGAATGAAACAATGCTCTGCACAAAAAGAAAGTAAGAGTGCCACACAGTGGCAATGGGAAAATAGCAGACAGGGTTAGGGTAACTTGAAACTTTTCCCTCTTATATTAATCCATTCTGTCCCTCCTTTCGCTCCTACCACCGTCACAAGTACAGTTGGTGTGGACGAAAGAGAGAGAGGGCCTTCTCAGTGTTGGCCCCCCACCTCTGGAATGCCATGCCCAGGGAAATTAGACAGGCCCCATCCCTTCCCTCCTTTCGTAAGAGCTTGAAGACCTGGTGGTTTCAACAAACCTTTGAGAATGACTAGTTCTAGCTCAGCCCTAGACATTGTTGAATATGGCCTTATTCTTCCTACCAATTACCCAGGTCACTTCATCTAATAGTCCCCATAAATGAACAGCCATAGACCCGTACCTATTATTGTTGTTGCCTGCTATAGCACTGCTCTTAATTCCCAGGCCCCCTGGAATTTTTGAGCTTGCACTAATCTCGGCCCGGCCTTTTAAATTGCCTTGAACAGGCAAGATTACTTTTAATATATATGTTATGGCGACAATTTTTATGCTTATATTGTTTAGTTAGTCTTATGGTTATGTTGTTTACTCTGTATGTATTGATGATGTTACTTGGAAACCGCTCTGAGTTCCCTCAGGGAGATAGAGCAGTAAATAAACAAACAAATAAATAAATAAATATTAGAAACACAACAAGATGAGTCCACAGCAGAGACTCTGCTGGCTGTTGAATTAGAGCACACGTCGGACACTTCCCAAGTGTCTAGGACTGTGTGATGTATTGGCGAATAATGCGTGCAGATCCCAGTAAGGTGGCCTTCTGCAACTGGCAAATGGCAATTTTGTCAGTGCCGATTGTGTTTAAGTGCAGGCCAAGGTCTTTAGGCACTGCATTCTGTGTTCCGATCACTACTGAGACCACGTTGACTGGTTTGTGCCAGAGTCTTTGCAGTTCGATCTTTAAATCCTCATATCGTGTCAGCTTTTCCTGTTGTTTCTCTGCAATCCTGCTTTCACCTGGGATTGCGACATTGACAATCCATACTTTGTTTTTTAACACAATTGTGAAGTCAGGAGTGTTGTGCTTTGTCTGTCTGAATTCAGAAGTCCCAGAGGAGTTTGACGTGTTCATTTTCTGTAACGTTTTCCGGCTTGTGATCCCACCAGTTCTTTGTCGCAGGCAGATGGTATTTGTGGCGCAAGTTCCAATGAATCATCTGAGCAACAGTGTTATGTCTCTGCTTGTAGTTTGTCTGCACGATCTTCTTGCAGCAGCTGAGGATGTGATCTATTGTTTCATCTGCTTCCTTGCAGAGTCTACATTTGGGATCTGTCGTCAACTTTTTGATTCTGGCTTTGATGGCATGATACAGAGAAAGAACTACTCCACTCCTGTTCTAATGGCTTGTTCTTGGGCTGCCAGAATCAGGCCCTCCATCTCCTTTTTCAAAGTTCCATTTTAATAATAATAATAATAATAATAATAATAATAATTTGAATTGAATTGTGCTCGAAAGCTAATAGCCAGCCAGTGGAGCTGGCATACCAAGGGCGTTGTGCGCTTTCGATATCCCGCTCCTGTGAGCAATCTGGCTGCCAAGCGTTGGACTAGCTGAGCATCCGAACAGTCTTCAGAGGCAACCCCACATAGTGCATTGCAATAATCTATTCGGGATGTAATCAGAGTGTGGACTACCGTGGCCAAGTCTGACCTCCCAAGGCACAGGTGCAGTTGGCGCACAAGTTTTAATTGTGCAAAAGCTCCCCTGGCCACTATAAAGCCTTCACTATGCTATTTGGGCAGGGGGTCAAAGTAATCCCACCGCTGCCACCAAATAATAAAGGCTCCTTTATGCTATCTGGGCAGGGGGGTCAAACAGATCCCACCACTGTCCCTCCTTTAATAAGGAATTTACACCACTTTGGCACTTAGATAACACTTGAGGGGATGTCTCTTTATTTAAACCTTTGCTGCCACCATAAGAATAAATGAACAGGCACCCTCTACTATTTAAGATGTTAAAAAGGTTGTTTAAAACGCCACCAAGTACTGTCTATTAAAAGGGCTTCTTTGTAGGAAAACAGATGAGGTTGATTTTAAAAGAAAAGGGACTAAATCCACAAATGGCACTTGACCCAGGCTTAAGTTCAAACAAATACAAGAAAGGTTTATTGAATAGAAGTTACAGAACAAAGCGAATGCAGTTGAATAGGCTGGGCTGTTACAATTAAAGTGTTCTTGTTCTTAAAAGCGTAACGGTTGCATGAGAGAATGGTTCTTTCTTGGTTACAGTTCCTATTACAAAACCCAGCTATTTCTTTCCTAAATAGCTGTAACTAGTTTGCCACAGCCTGCTTCGCTGTGCAAACTTCAGGCAAACTGCCTATTCTAATCAGGAACTCCTACAAGCTTCTCTGACTCTAACATCAACCAGAACTGAACTGAACTGACTAAAAGCAGCTTCTTACTTTTCCCTCCAACAGTCTAACTCCGCCCCCCTTCTACAAACTAATCTTGGCTGTTTCAGGGCTGGCCCAGGCCTAGGCCACTCCCCCTCTCTGAACTGGAGCTTTTCCCTAAACCAAAATGGCTCCTGCCGCTCCCTGCCAGGCCTTCTAAGCTGAAACTACCTAGCCTGTCTCTTCTAGGCCCTGCCACCCCAGCTGGCAAGGTAAGGGATCTTCACAGCCACCTCTGAAACCTGGGGTTCCAGGCTTAGCAATGAATCCAGGATCACTCCCAAACTAAGAACCTGCGCCTTCAGGGGGAGTATAACCCCATCCAGCACAGACTGTAACCCTATACCCTGTTCGGCCTTGCGACTGACCAGGAGAACCTCTGTCTTGTCTGGATTTAGTTTCACTTGTTCACTCCTTCTTTCTAGAACTCAAGCTGGACTGAAAAGAGCCCTGAGATTATTAACAAATTATTACAAGGCAGAACAGCCACATCTGAACTCTCAGAAAAGCAAAATTATGAAGTTTGCTAAACAATCCAAGAAGTACAACTGGAGAATAGATGGAAATAAGACTACAAAATCCAGATCTGTTCAGGTGCTAGGCCTGTGGGGATTGACTCCTGGGACTGCCTTCTACTGTCATTGCCATCCCAGTTCTTCAGGCTCTAAGAACTTGAAGGAGCAGATGGCACTCCCCTCTAAGCCCCCCATTTTCCCCCTGTAGTTTACCTTTGATGTGTCAGAAGCTGTTTTCGAGAGGCTTAAAGTTGCAGCCAGGTTTCTTCATTACATTGGGGGGGGGGGGGAGAATGGGGGTCTGGAGATTGACTAGATGCCTCCCTGGGTCAACCTCTGGTAGCCCCTGCCATGTATACACTACCCCAGCACACATCCTGCTGTGTAAGGCAGGTGTGGGGACTCAATCCAGAGAGGAATTTAAATATAATATCCCGGTTGCTCTCAGGATTTTGGCCTGTATAGAAGGATGCTGAGTCTACACTGCCAGATAATCTGGGATAAGATTATCAGTAATCAGATCCTGGGATACAGGGCAATGTAGATCCAGCCCCAGACAGCAACTGGTTTCATACCTGGAGCTCTTTGCCCTTGTATCTGTTATAGCCAAAGAGAATGGTCTTAAAATTATCTATAAGTGGCACTTAATCCCTGTGAAATTACCTAGAATTATAAAGGATATTATTTTAGCTGGAAGAAACATTAACAACCTCAGATATGCAGATGACACCACTCTGATGGCCGAAAGCGAGGAGGAGCTGAGGAGCCTTCTAATCAAGGTGAAAGAAGAAAGCGCAAAAGCCGGGTTGCAGCTAAACGTCAAAAAAACCAAGATTATGGCAACAAGAATGATTGACAACTGGAAAATAGAGGGAGAAACCGTGGAGGCCGTGACAGACTTTGTATTTCTAGGTGCAAAGATTACTGCAGATGCAGACTGTAGCCAGGAAATCAGAAGACGCTTACTTCTTGGGAGGAGAGCAATGTCCAGTCTCGATAAAATAGTGAAGAGTAGAGACATCAGACTGGCAACAAAGATCCGCCTAGTCAAAGCCATGGTATTCCCTGTAGTCACCTACGGATGTGAGAGCTGGACCTTAGGGAAGGCTGAGCGAAGGAAGATCGATGCTTTTGAGCTGTGGTGTTGGAGGAAAGTGCTGAGAGTGCCTTGGACTGCGAGAAGATCCAACCAGTCCATCCTCCAGGAAATAAAGCCCGACTGCTCACTGGAGGGAAAGATACTAGAGACAAAGTTGAAGTACTTTGGCCACATCATGAGGAGACAGGAAAGCCTAGAGAAGACAATAATGCTGGGGAAAGTGGAAGGCAAAAGGAAGAGGGGCCGACCAAGGGCAAGATGGATGGATGGCATCCTTGAAGTGACTGGACTGACCTTGAGGGAGCTGGGGGTGGTAACGGCCGACAGGGAGCTCTGGCGTAGGCTGGTCCATGAGGTCACGAAGAGTCGGAGACGACTGAACGAATGAACAACAACACATATATAGATTGAATGCCCCATTGTACAGGGATCTTGGACCCAAATTTTAAAATAAATATCCACAATAGCTAAAAAGGACAAGTCACTAATGTATTCATCACTTTTAATGTATTTTGTTCTCTTTTTTGATTGTTCACAATGAGTTGTTAAATAAAATAGATTAATAGTTGGAAAGAGCCCAATAGGCCACTCAAACCAATCCTTGCTCAATGCAAGAAATCCAGTTGCATCACTCCCAGCAACCAAGAGGGAAACATATTTACATTCAGGACAAAATAAGAAGTTGGAAGCAGTATATTAAGGAATTTGCAAAAGAGATTATTGACAATCTTCCTCGTTGTAACAAATAACATGCATATTTTTAAGATTCTGTCTTAATTTACACAGCCAAAAGTTCAAACCATCCAGAGATGGCCTGCCAAATGCTTAATGACTGTTAACATAACAAATACAGAAGGAAAGAGAATAATAACGGTTCTGAACTCGGTGCTCGTTGTGTAATCATCACCCTCATCATTCTGCAAATAAAACTACCACAGCTGTGGTTGTTTACTTTTCCTAATGTTTCACTTATCCCTCTTAGCAGAAGTTGAGCAGCCGGTCTAATGCAAATTGTATAATATACTGATGTAGTTCCGCTTTAACCTTCTTGTTCCACTTCCGTCTTCTTAGCAGGGATTTCAACGGACATAAATAATAGATTAAACCCCGAAAAGTTTTGATAAAGGAATCTTTTCCTGCTTAAAATGGAAACTGAGGCTGGATCTAAACTGCCCTATAAGCCAGGATCTGGTCCTAGATTATCTGCTTATCCCAGATCCCTTATACACTGCCATATTATCCAGATTATCAAAGCAAATAATCCACATTATCTGCTTTGAACTGCATTATATGAGTCTACACTGCCATATAATTCAGTTCAAAGCAGACAATGTGGATTTTATATAGCAATGTAGAAGGGGCCCTAGATTATCTGGTAGTGAAGATTCATGCCCCTTCTACACTGCCATATAAAATCCAGATTATCTGCTTTGAACTGGATTATATGACAGTGTAGAAGTGGTCTCTGGGCCATTCCAGACATAGGTAAATACTGGGAGGATTGGGATATTAAATCCCAGTTCCTCTTGGGATTTAGTCCCCACCGAGGTGGCTACACCCAGCCCTCCCATCCACCAAATTTACTTGAGCAGCTTGCCAACAGTGGAGGCATCTCCAGAGAGCTCTCTTAATGTGTTGCATCCCAGGCTTGGAAACACCTATGACCGCCGCACCACACAAGAGTCCACGAATATAAGCAAACTGTTTATTGTAAAACACATATAAACAGAAATTGAGCAGCTGGTCTAATGCAAATTGTATAATATACTGATGTAGTTCCATTTTAACCTTCTTGTTCCACTTCCGTTTTCTTAGCAGGGATGTCAACCAACATAAATAATAGATTAAACCCAGAAAAAGATTTGATGAAGGAATCTTTTCCTGTTTAAAGTGGAAACTGTGGCTGGTTCTACACTGCCCTATATGCCAGGATCTGATCCTGGATTATCTGCTTATCCCAGGCCTCTTATACATTACAATATAATCAAAACAGATAATCCACATTATCTGCTTTGAACTGGATTATATGAGTCTGGGTAAATGCAGGGAATGCCGAGGATATAGCGTATCAGGATTTCAGTAAGGCCTTCAACAAGGTCCCCCGCGACCTTCTGGCAAAGAAACTAGTCCAATGTGGGCTAGGCAAAAGTGGATCTGTAATTGGTTAAGTGAACGAACCTCAAGAGTGCTCACCAGTGCTTCCTCTTCATCCTGGAAAGAAGTGACGAGTGGAGTGTCACAGGGTTGCATCCTGGGCCCAGTCCTGATCAACAGCTTTTTTAATGACTTAGATCAGTGGTTCTCAACCTGTGGGTCCCCAGATGTTTTGGCCTTCAACTCCCAGAAATCCTAACAGCTGGTAAACTGACTGGGATTTCTGGGAGTTGTAGGCCAAAACACCTGGGGATCCACAGGTTAAGAACCACTGACTTAGATGAAGGGTTAGAAGGCATGATCATCCAGTTTGCAAATGACACCAAATTCAGAGGGATGTCCCAGAAGACAGAAGCAGAATTCTAAACGATCTTAACAGATTAGAGAGATGGGCCAAAACTAACAAAATGAAGTTCAGCAGGGACAAATGCAAGATACTCCACTTAGGCAGAAAATAAAATGAAATGCAAAGATACAGAATGGGGAATGCCTGGCTCAACATCAGTACTTGGAGTCCTCATGGACAGAAAGGTGAACATAAGCCAACAATGTCATGCAGTGTCAGAAAAAGACAATGGGATTTTGACCTGCATAAATAGGGGTATAGTATATAGATCCAGGGAAGTCATGCTACCTTTCTATTCCACACCTGGAGTACTGTGTCCAATTCTGGCCACCACAATTGAAAGTTGATGTTGACAAGCTAGAATGTGTCCCGAGGAGCATGGCTAAAATGATCAAGGGTCTGGAGAAAAAGCCCTATGAGGAGCAGCTTAAAGAGCTGGGCGTGTTTAGCCTGCAGAAGAGAAGGCTCAGAGGAGACATGGTGGCCATGCATGAATATGTGAGGGAAAATCATAGGGAGAAGGGAGCAGGCTTTTTTTCTGCTGCCCTGGAGATTAGGACATGGAATCATGGCTTCAAACTACAAGAAAGGAGATTCCACCTGAATATTAGGAAGAACTTCCTAACAGTGAGAGCTGTTCAGCAGTGGAACTCTCTGCCCTGGAGTGTGGTGGAGGCTCCTTTTTTGGAGGAGACTGGATGGCCATCTGTCGGGGGTGCTTTGAATGCAATTTTCCTGCTTCTTGGCAGGGGGTTGCACTGGATGGCACACCAAGTCTCTTCCAACTCAATTATTCTATGATTTTATGATTCTATATTTTAAAGGCAGGAATAAGAAAAGGAAGATATATAATCCAAAAAGGTTTAGCAACAGGTGATAACCAAACAGTAATCCAAATGTCTCATTAAGTTGCAGAGGTGACAAGATCCAGGAAATTACAGGTACAGCATAAGTCCACAAGCAAAAGGTATAATTAGTAAAACATGAACAAGAGTACATGAACAGGAATATAGAAAACTTCTAGGATTGAAATCCGAAACCAAGGCTTGACTTGAATCAAGAACAAGAGAACTCAGACTTAGCTTCTCACTCTAACACTGCATTGTATAAATTGTCTTTAAAGTAACAACTTGTTGTTTAATAGACACCCATGAAAGCATTATATCTTCCGTGAATTTTCTCCCCAACTTTCCCACATAATCTCTCAGATTGACGTAAATTATTTTCAGCTATGATTTGTAAACGAAGACTTTTGTTGATCTCTGTAGGTACTGGTGGTTTCTCCTGGGAACCTTCCTTATCACTAAGATCTTCACTCGATTCCTTATCTGCTGTTGCTACTTCTGACTCCTCAGACTGACCCTGAAGCCCTTCACTTTCCCAGCCAGTATTCTCACAGAGAGAAACATCATTTCCCAAACCTGAATTTCCCTCACTTGAGCCCCCCTCATTTCGTGCCATAGGGAAGCCCACAATCCTCTCTAAATCATCAGTTAAACCATCAGCCTCTGGCTGACCTATAACATAATGCACAAAAATGATGTGTCAAGAAGTGGGGGAGGGAGGTTGGATTTCTGTCAGAACCCTCAGGTAAGTTTGGGGGGGGGGGAGAGAAAGGGAGGGGAAGAGGTGGGTGTCGTTCTGCTCCTTTGGCCTCCTTGAACCCAAAGAATGGGGATCATTGTGGGATTGACCCCAGGCCCTCACCTGGAAAGATCCAGAACTTTGCTTTAGGCCTGGATCTTTCTAGGTATTTAATTAATCTGGAGCAAAACGGAAAATCCCAGTTTTCTCTGAATTAATTCAGTTTTACCTGGGGTGTCATTTGGATGCCTCAGGTAAAATTGAGACAGGTCCCGTGGTTTGGACCTGTCTGGAAGGACCCTCATATATCCCAGTTCAACACAGATAATCTAGGATCGAATCCTGAGAAATAGGACAGTGTAGATCCAAAGTGAAACTGAACTTTAAATATAGAAACCCATCCAATCTGTTCCTACACAACACAGGGATTCTTTTATTTAAAAATAGAAGTGCCTGGTCATACCCATTCAGTTTCAACATAATTAAGACTTGTTCCTTCTCTGGGATGCTTTCTCCCAAGCAGGAGTGTTGAACTCTACCTTGAATTCCCATTTTATGACAGATTTGGTGCCAAATACTATCCAAGGTCTTATCAACTGTGGCTCTTTTGTTGATAATTTCTCCACCAGATATAAACTTCAGACAGGATGTTCCACATAGGCGGCAGAGAAAATTCCGCCTCTACTGGAATCTGAGCTGGAATCAAAGCCTCTGGTGGGGGTGGAGGCATTTGGAGAATGGATGCAGAGCTTGTGACTTTCTAGAGAGTGTTATGTCAATATGAAAATATAGAGACTCTTCCTCCATTGTAAGGAGGGGGATTTGTTTCAGCCTACCCTTGCCTGGCTTGTCTTGGAACTTGTGGGTGGGCTCTAATACATTTATGAATAAATAACATGCTGTATAAACAGAGCAAGTAAAATAACATCTAGATGATTAATTAAAGTTGTCTGCTTCAAACAATTAGTAATTGTTATGAGTATAACTGAAAAATCATCAATTGTCTTTTATTTTTCCATTGCTTTAGTTATATATTTTAAAAATAAATTGAGAATGCTACAAGTGAAAAACATACTTTCCTTCTATCTCCTCTTTGGGTACATCTATACTGATATTATAATGCCGCCCTATATGAGAGCCATGTGTGACTTAGGGCCTTTTACTCTAGCACTTAAGACCTGGCTTTTTACTAGAGCATTCGATCTCTAGTAAACCATTTTTAAATTCTGTATGTATGTATTTTATCTTTTACAATTTAGCTGTAAATCGCCTAGAGCATTCTCGGATGGAGGGCGATTAATAAGTAATTAAATATGATGATGATGATAATGTAGCATTGGTTCTCAATCTGTGGTTCACAGACCTCTGAGAGGCCATGATGTCATCACAGAGGGTCCGTAAAGAATTTAAGAATTATTATTTGAAACACAACAAGATGGATCCACAGCAAACAAGATCACTCTACTGGCTGTTGTATTGGATCACACGTCGGACACTTCCCAAGTATCTAGGACTGTGTGATGTATTGGCGAATAATATGTGCAGATTCCAGTAGGCCTTTTGCAGCTGGCAGATGGTAATTTTGTCAGCGCTGATTTTGTTTAAGTACAGGCCAAGGTCTTTAGGCACTTCACCCACTGGGACCACCTTGACTGGCTTGTGCCAGTCTTTGCAGTTCAATCTTTAAATCCTCATATTGTGTCATCTTTTCCAGCTGTTTCTCTTCAATCCTGCTGTCGCCTGAGATTGCAACATCAACAATCCATACTTTGTTTTTTTTCCACACAATTGTGAGGTCACGAGTATTGTGCTCCAAAACTCTGTCAGTCTGAATTCGGAAGTCCCAGAGTAGTTTGATGTGCTCATTTTCTGTAACTCTTTTCAGGCTTATGATCCCACCAGTTCTTTGTTGCAGGCAGATGGTATTTGTGGCTATTATTATTATTATTATTATTAGTCTTGGAAACACAACAAGATGAGTCCACAGCAGACACTCTGCTGGCTGTTGAATTGGATCACACGTCGGACACTTCCCAAGTGTGATGTATCGGCGAATAATGCATGCAAATCCCAGTAAGGTGGCCTTCTGCAGCTGGCAGAATTTTCTCCATACATCATCAAAATCACTTTGTTTCCATATACCTCTTTTAACTTTTAATATACATGTCAGCTTATCATTTATTGCCAATTTCCATACTTCCTTATACCACTCCTCTATTTGTATATTTATTTTTTTTCCAATAACTTGCTATAAGCAGTCTTGCTATTGTTAATAAATTTGTTATCGCATATTTATCCTCTTTTTTCAATTGTTTATTATTATATAATGATAATAAAGCTATACTAGGACTTCTTTCTATTTTATTATTCAATATATCTTCTATTTCTCTAAATAATTTCCCCCCAAAATTATTTACATATTTACATTGCCACCACATATGTATATATGTTCCTGCTTCTTGACATCCTCTCCAGCAATTTTTTGAATCGTTTTTATTTATATTTGCTATTCTTACTGGTGTTAGGCATCATTTCCATATTAACTTATAATAATTTTCTTTAACCTGTATTGATAATTTTTTTAGATATCTTTGTCTCCATAATTGTTGCCACTCTGTTTCATTTATTTTTATCCCTAAATCTTCTTCCCAGACCTCCTTGAGGGTGTTATTTTTTGTTTTTCCTTTCTTTATTTCAATTATTATCTTATATATTTTACTAGTTATTCCCTTCAAATTTTCATGCTCTTCTACAACCCTTCCATTTCGTATTATTTTTCAAATTGGTTAAGCTTACTTCCATTTTTAATATTTCCCCCCCCAATTTTTAAACCATTGTTCTAATTGTATACAGTGGAACCATGTCAATTTTATTTCTCTAAATTCTTCCATAATCGTTTCTTTCTTACTTCCAACCTTTATCCAATCCCCTATTTTGTCTAAATTTTTCCCATAACTTTTTATCCACTACTTTTTAAAAGATTTTGTTGAAACTTTCTTTTCCATTACAATTGGGGTTAATTATTATTATTATTATTATTATTATTATTATTATTATTATTATCTTTATTTGTACCCCGCTAGCATCTCCCGAAGGACTCGATGCGGCTTACATAGGCCAAGGCCTCAAAACACAATACAACAATACAACACCTAAAGCAAATTAAAAACAGTTAAAGCAATATTAACAACAAGCAATAAACAATACATCAAGACACTATAAAACTGGGCCGGACCAGAGTACTGGGTATAAGATTAAAAGTGCTGATGTGACAGGAGGTATGTAGGATTATAGGGTAAGTGCAGTGTGCGGTGTACAGCAATCTTAGTTCTACTAAAGTGCTTCTGGGACTTGGTACTGGAGATTCCTAATCTGGGAAGGCACATCAGAATAGCTAGGTCTTCAAGTTCTTTCTGAAGACTGCCAATGTAGGGGCCTGTCTAAGATCTTTTGGGAGGGTGTTCCAGAGTCGGGGGGCCACCACAGAAAAGGTCCTGTCTCGAGTCCCCACCAAGCGCGCCTGCGACGCAGGTGGAATCACGAGCGGGGCCTCTCCAATGAACAAAGTGAACGTGTGGGTTCATAGACGGAGATGCGGTCACGGAGGTAGGATGGTCCCAAACCGTTTAGGGCTTTGAAGGTAAGCACCTGCACCTTAAATTGGGCTCGGAAAATAAACGGCAGCCAGTGGAGCTCCTTGAACAGGAGGGTTGATCTCTCTCTGTAAGGAGCCCCAGTTAACATCCTGGCTGCTGCCCGTTGGACCAGTTGGAATTTCCGAGCCGTTTTCAAGGGCAGCCCCATGTAGAGCACATTGCAGTAATCCAATCTAGAGGTGACCAAGACATGGACCACCCCGGCCAGATAATACTGAACCATCTGTTATTAACATTCTCCTATATTTGTTGGGGTGCCATTTTGTTAACCGCCCTGAGTCCCTCTGCGGAGGTCGAGATAGTGATGCAGAGCATCTTCCCCCCCCCAAGCATTTATAGTTCGCCAAGGGCCAGACAATGGATTCTGCTGCTTCCTGACCCAGCACACATAACTGGGTTCCTGTTTCCTCTCTATGAATTCTCTGGCTTGTGCACTGGACCCTGGCCCAAAGATCAGGGAAATGTAGTTCTCCAAAGGACATTGCCCCACTCTCCAGCCTTTGCAGATTCTTTGCGGACCTTTCTGCCCTCTCTGACTGACTTGGTGCCCTGGCATCACGGACTTCCTCCATGGACTCCAAACCAAGCCGCTTGGGGAAAAAGGGCCCCCGCCTGCATGTGCGTGCCCTTACTGGAAAAGGATCATATCTCAAGAACTCTGCTTATTGCCTTTATTAATTGCTGTGGGTTTTCCAATAAACTTCACTGGGATGGGGATCTTTCCTATGAAATCTATGAGTTATGAAAGACTGTAAAGGATATATGTATGAAGTGTGTGTAATATGGAATGTAATGAAATGAGGTGCACCCTCACCCCTTTTCCTTGCCTTTCCCCTCTTGAACTTTGCCCTACAAAAAGAGTATGTGACCGGGGGATTACAGTTTAAGGAATCCAATTTCCTTGGAAGAAACTCCATTCATATTGACATTGCATGGATAAATAATGGCAAATCCATGGCTTTTGTTTTTCAGAGTCAGACAAACAAAAGTCAGAGATTTTGTCAGCCAAAGCCCGGAAAACAGACTGATTGCATCAATTATGGTGTTTGTGCATGCTCCCTTGTGACAAAGGCCCCCTTTGCCCCAAGGTTGAAGATCCAGACACCACCCATAGTCACCCTTTTGGCCTATACACATCCTTTTATCGGGACCCAGGAAATCCCTTGTTCCCCCCATCCGCCTCCCTGCCGTGAAGAGACAAAAGGTGTTCCATCAGCTGGCAGGCTCCTCCCAGGCATTCCGCCCCTCTGCGCTGTCAAACTAGAGCCCGCCTCCTGGCCGCTGATTGGACAATCTCTGGAGGCGCTCCGAGGGCTCTGATTGGCCCTCTGGAGGCAACAGCGGCCGGCGATTGGAGGGAGGGTGGGACCAGCGGCCAAGCCTCCTCCCAGCTGTTCCAGAGCCGGCCAACCAGGACAGAGGGGACTGACAGGAGGCGGGCGGGAGATTCAAGCCAGGATTCCTTTGTTCTGTCTGTATAAATATGCCTGAAAATCACTGTACTGTATGCTTATAGAGGAAATATCCCTGTAATGCATCCTTTTCAGCTGAATCGCTAAATAAACGCTTCGGTCGTTGGGTACCTCTTCAGCCTCTGGCGAGATTAATTCTTAATATTTTTGCGTCTTATTGAATTGGCATCCGCTGGCCGCTCGCCAAGGTCAGGACCCCATTCGCGGTCCTTTTAGGGACTCTCCTCGCTGGGAGAACCCCCAAAAAAGAGCTCGATATCATTTGGCTTTACCACGAAGGGACTGCTGCTTGAGGTTCCAGACTAAATTATAGCCTAAATTCTCAAGCAGGCGCCTTGGTCTGATTCTTTGGGCCAGCAGCAAAGGAGGAATGGCTTGGGAAAAGAGGCGCCTCTCCCAATTCGGACTTTCATTTGACCAGCTAACCAAAACTACAAATTCTCCCACAGCCACTTCCTCCCAAGCTCTGACCTAGGGTTTCAGCACAAAGGAGCGCCAGGGAAGCCTTGATCTAAGGACTTCCAGGAAGAGGAGCGACCGACGCGGAAAAGGGGGAAGAAAACGTCCGGACGGGTAAGAAGCCAACCGCGGGCTGCCTTGGCTGCCAGGTGGGAGGGGATTCTAGGCTTTCTGAACCAGCTTCGGAGTCGGCCCACTGGGGAGGGATTCTCTAGGTCTCGGTAACAAATTCCTGGCGGGAGGTAGCGAACATCCACGTTTGAGGTCCAGAATAGCAACTCAGCTCGCTTTTGCGGCCTTGGCTGGAGCTACGCTGGAGAGGGAGCCCTTCCCTTTCGGACTGCCTAGCTGCCAAGGGCTGATCGCCTCGGGCTCTCTTGCTAGGGGACCGTTCAGGCTCTAGCCTGCCAGCGGTTGGGGGGGCTACCCTGATTAGCCACTTCAGTGTGGGGCTATCAAGAGAGATGGGCGCATGTTATACTGGGATCAAACGTCCTGCTTCATCAGAAACATCTTTTGGGAAGATACTGGCGGAATGGGGCAGGGTTGCGTCGCCGACGCAGGCCAGTAGGGTAAAAAAATCGCATGGAGAGGTGGCCCTCCGGGCCCTCAGCAGGTGGAGTTTCGTGGCCCCTCATGGCAGTCGGATCGCTGTGAGGGGGCCAAGAGGGCCGAAACCGCCTTTGCCTCATGCTTTTTTTACCATGTGCCGGTGGGAGGCGGAAGGGGGGTAGCTGCGACCAACTCCGACCATGCAAGGGGAAGGTTACAGAGCCCCAACCCCCAGGAAACCCCCTCCAGACCCCTTCACCCTCTCCCTTTGGAAGAAATTGCTTGTTCCCCTACCATCCCATTCCCATTTCCCTTTACCCAATCTCCCTGACTCCTTCCTTCCCTTCCCAACCCCTCCATTTCCCTATTCCCTATTTATGATGCATTCATATGCCCCTCTGTCTGTTTGGTTTTTTTCCCACTGCTCCTTGAGGAAATGATCAGGGAAATTCTTTGCTCTCCTCCTCTCCTGCTTCCTCCTGTGCCACCTTTTTCCTTCCTTCAGATGGAAAAGGGAGGCATTGCTCATTCCCCCTTCACCAAGCTACTACATCCCTTTCTTTCAAAAGCTGAATCTTCAGTGCCTGTTTATTTATAATAAACAGTGTTTCCCCTCACCAGGAGAGACCCTGCCACTGATGTGACTCAGCTGCCTTGCAAAAGTCTCTCTCTCTCTGGTTTCCCTGACCCAAGAACTCTCTTCCTCTCCCCTTCTCTTCTGTGCAACTACAAAACCCATTTTTCAGGGGCAGTCACCAATGTCCCTGCCTTTCCTTTGTTTTCTCTTCACTCTCCAACTCCCCTTTTTTTGCTTTCAAACCCCTCCTCCCTCTCTCCTCTTGCAAACAAAGGGAGGTGTAAGGGGGGGGGGGCTTTTTCCTGCTCCTGTTTCCTTTTGCCAAGTAAAGTTTGCTGGGTTTCTCTCTCTCTCTCTCTCTCTCTCTCTCTCTCCTCCCTCCCCTCCCATCTTCTAAGAAGCCAGCATTCTGTGAATTTTTTTTCCCTCTATCCCAGAGAAATCCTGCTGCTCCCTCTTACCTCCTTCTCCAAAAACCTAAGGAAGGGATGTTCCAGAAGCATTCCCTCCTGACATTTCACCCACATCTATGGTTAAGTCTCTCTCTCACACACACGCAGTCCCTCGGATGCTTTTTTTTTTCCTTCCTGGCCCTTCCTCCCTCCCCTTTCCCTGAGCGCATGTATGTGTATGTCTAAATTATCCCATTAACTGCCTTAAATATAAAGGGGGCGTCGAGGCCCAGGGGTCCCCTCTGCACAGTGAAGAGGCCCAGGTCGAACTGTGGGACCCATAATCCACTCCTGCCGCTGAGGACAACTACCTGGGTGAGGTGAACAATGGGAGGTCTGTGGACTTTCCTGTGTGGAACCCAGATGGCACAGGAAGATCCTAGGAGAACAGGACAAGACCCCATGCCGCCCAGAAGAGACAGCCCCTCCTAGAGGCTGATCTGAGCCCCCACGGGGGAATGCCATCGCAGGAGGAGCAACCAGGATCCCACAGCAACTGCCATAAAGGAAGGAGGCCCTGCCCGTTCCAGAGGCTGTGCAGAGGAGTGACCCAAAAGGAGACCACTGACGCCCCCACTAGGTATGAAAGTTTTCTTTCCCTTTTGTTTCCCCACTAACTACCCTTGGGCTGGGAATGGGGGGGGGGGGTGGGAGGGGGCTGTAAATCTTCTTTCTGACTGTCCTAGACTCTACCCCTGAGTCTCTGTGATGATGGAGAGCCGGACCTGTCTGCGGTCACCAGGAGGCGCCACGCCAGAAGGAGTAGCCAGACTGTGCCCCATCTTCACCCTCCCCCAAGCGCCAAGGGAGGAGCCAGCGCCCCCAGGAGGCCTGAGGACCGCTGCCAGATGGGAGAATTCCACCATGTGCTATCCTTCTTCATTGGGAACTCATTTGGGACCCCTGAGTGCTCCATGCTGGCTGCCATCACAGACTCCATCATCCCCTGCCTCCACCGTCTTCGCCTTCTTACTTCAGTCTTTTTTTTTTCCTCCAACCCAAAGGACATTCTGCCACTGGTCTCTCCCACCCGGCGGGGTCCGGCTGTTGTTGCTTGAGTTGGGCCCCGAAATAATCAACAGAATACAATCTAATCAGTCTAGAAAGAGGCCCTGGGTGCTTGGGGGGGATTGTCGAGGCTTGAGGAAATGAGTGTAGCCATTTCCCAGCCTCGAAGGGAGGATTTGATGCAGAGCATCTTCCCCCCCCCAAGCATTTATAGTTCGCCAAGGGCCAGACAATGGATTCTGCTGCTTCCTGACCCAGCACACATAACTGGGTTCCTGTTTCCTCTCTATGAATTCTCTGGCTTGTGCACTGGACCCTGGCCCAAAGATCAGGGAAATGTAGTTCTCCAAAGGACATTGCCCCACTCTCCAGCCTTTGCAGATTCTTTGCGGACCTTTCTGCCCTCTCTGACTGACTTGGTGCCCTGGCATCACGGACTTCCTCCATGGACTCCAAACCAAGCCGCTTGGGGAAAAAGGGCCCCCGCCTGCATGTGCGTGCCCTTACTGGAAAAGGATCATATCTCAAGAACTCTGCTTATTGCCTTTATTAATTGCTGTGGGTTTTCCAATAAACTTCACTGGGATGGGGATCTTTCCTATGAAATCTATGAGTTATGAAAGACTGTAAAGGATATATGTATGAAGTGTGTGTAATATGGAATGTAATGAAATGAGGTGCACCCTCACCCCTTTTCCTTGCCTTTCCCCTCTTGAACTTTGCCCTACAAAAAGAGTATGTGACCGGGGGATTACAGTTTAAGGAATCCAATTTCCTTGGAAGAAACTCCATTCATATTGACATTGCATGGATAAATAATGGCAAATCCATGGCTTTTGTTTTTCAGAGTCAGACAAACAAAAGTCAGAGATTTTGTCAGCCAAAGCCCGGAAAACAGACTGATTGCATCAATTATGGTGTTTGTGCATGCTCCCTTGTGACAAAGGCCCCCTTTGCCCCAAGGTTGAAGATCCAGACACCACCCATAGTCACCCTTTTGGCCTATACACATCCTTTTATCGGGACCCAGGAAATCCCTTGTTCCCCCCATCCGCCTCCCTGCCGTGAAGAGACAAAAGGTGTTCCATCAGCTGGCAGGCTCCTCCCAGGCATTCCGCCCCTCTGCGCTGTCAAACTAGAGCCCGCCTCCTGGCCGCTGATTGGACAATCTCTGGAGGCGCTCCGAGGGCTCTGATTGGCCCTCTGGAGGCAACAGCGGCCGGCGATTGGAGGGAGGGTGGGACCAGCGGCCAAGCCTCCTCCCAGCTGTTCCAGAGCCGGCCAACCAGGACAGAGGGGACTGACAGGAGGCGGGCGGGAGATTCAAGCCAGGATTCCTTTGTTCTGTCTGTATAAATATGCCTGAAAATCACTGTACTGTATGCTTATAGAGGAAATATCCCTGTAATGCATCCTTTTCAGCTGAATCGCTAAATAAACGCTTCGGTCGTTGGGTACCTCTTCAGCCTCTGGCGAGATTAATTCTTAATATTTTTGCGTCTTATTGAATTGGCATCCGCTGGCCGCTCGCCAAGGTCAGGACCCCATTCGCGGTCCTTTTAGGGACTCTCCTCGCTGGGAGAACCCCCAAAAAAGAGCTCGATATCAATAGGACAGCATACAAATGTCCGAAATAAATAAATAAACAAATAAACAAATAAATAAATTTGGGATGTTTTCCTACCTGCATTATAGAATCTTTTAATAGTTAGAGTTGCTCCTGCAGAATTTTGGGAAATGTTGTTCAGGACAGAGCCTTTGAAATTCTCAGCTAGAGAGGCCCTTGGCTTTCCTAAACTACATCTCCCAGAATTCTGCAGGAACAGATTAGACAATTGGCCTTTGTTCTAAAACACTGGTGGGAAAAATGTCCTAAGAAGATGCCAGTCTCTGTCTGGTTATGTAATTTGGAGCAGAGAATTGAACATTTGCAGTGTCTCTTAACTTTCAGATGATGATGATAATCATAATGGAATCAGAGAATTTTAAAGTTGGAAGAAACCACAAAATACAACCTCCTGCAATGCAAGAGTACAGAAATATTCCTGTCCACCCCCTCTTTAAAACACTTCAGAAGGAGAAAACTCTTACTGTCAGTAAATTTTGTCCTAATTTATAGGCAGATTATCTTTACTTACAGTTTGAATACGTTGCTCTGCCTCCTAGGACACGTCTACACTGGTTGGGGAGGAACTGGTTTGGCTGTGCAGGTGATTAGATTTCCACCCATTTCCTGGAAAGATGTGCATCATTTTCCAAAGGCATTTGAGGTGAAAACAATGGGAAAATGACAGCAGTGAGATAATCAATTACCCCTTTAATGGGGTCAATTAGCCCTCTGCTAGCCCCACATTCTGAATTCTACTAAGTGCTTCATGGAGGGCAGGTGTCTATAATGTGCTTCACATTCTGTGGAGCTGACTCCATTTTAGGATTTGGAATATATTGGGATCTGCTGCAGCACATTAAAGGAATTAACTTGGACTTTCCTGCAACTTTCTTTAATGCACTGTAACCCTTTTAACCTACGCTGCAGTGTACATTTTGCAGCTGCTGCAGTTTCAGGTCATCTTGAAGTTGCATTAAATGGTCAGTGTAGATCAGCGTTTCCCAACCTGGGGGTCGAGACCCCTGGAAGGGTCACAAGAGGGTGTCAGACCATCTGTAAACACAGCATTTTCTGTTGGTCATGGGGATTTTGTGTAGGAAGTTTGGCCCAATTCTATCATTGGTGGAGTTCAGCATGCACTTTGATTGTAGGTGAACTATAAATCCCAGCAACTACGACCCCCAAATGTCAAGATCTATTTTCCCCAAACTCCACCAGAGTTCACATTTGGGCATACTGAGTATTCGTACCAAGTTTGGTCCTGATCCATCATTGTTTGAGTCCACAGTGCTCTCTGGATATAGGTGGACTACAACTCCAAAACTCAAGGTCAATGCCCATCAAACTTTCCAGTATTTTCTGTTGGTCATAGGAGTTCTGTGTGCCAAGTTTGGTTCCTATTTCATCATTGGTGGAGTTCAGAATGTTCTTTGATTGTAGGTGAACTATAAATCCCAGTAATTACAATTCCCAAACGACAAAATCAGCCCCAACAGTATTCAAATTCGGGCATATTGGGAATTTGTGCCAAATTTGGTGCAGTGAATAAAAATACATCCTGCATATCAGATATTTACATGCCGATTCATAACAGTAGCAAAATTACAGTTATGGGGTAGCAACGAAAATAATGTTATAGTTGGGGGTCACCACAACATGAGGAACTGTATTAAGGGGTCGCGGCATTAGAAAGGTTGAGAACCACTGGTGTAGATGGATCTTCAGCCACCTCTATCTCTGAACTTATGAATATTTACTAGGAGTATTCTATTTAAAAATGTAACCATGTCTTTCTCAATGCAAAGTTCTATATGATCAAGAATGCTATATTAATAATAAAACGTAATTTGTAGACTGCCCTATGTCCCCAGAGGGACTCAGGGTGGTTTCCAACATATATGGAAAACTTTCAATGCCAACAAGGAGTGTGCTGGTATGGCTATACCAGGAGCTTCAGCTTCATTTTCTTTCTATTGAGTGTTTGCATATATTCCAAGGTTCCATGCATTTTGCAGTAAGGTGGCTTCCCTTGGTTTGCAATTATAGGGTCAATGACCTGTCTATCATTGATAAGTTTTGGTTCCACCCCTTTTCCAGGGCTCTGGGAGGGAAAGGGAACCATTTTTAGTTCAGTCTTATAGTGGAAAGCTTAGCTACAGGACGTGGATCAACTCCATCTGTAGATAAGCTTTGTTTTTCACAGCATCCGGGGGAAACAGAAGCATCCGGGGGAAACAGCTCCACATCTTTCGTGGAAAAGATCCAAAAGAACTCCAGCTGGAGAATCTACAAAGCCTTGGCTGGTAGGTCTACTCAGGTAACCAGAATCAATTGGAGCCAGGAGTAGAGCCCACACCAGCAAGCATAGAAAGTAGATTGCCTGGGAGGGGTTAAAAAAGGTTTTCCTTTTAAATAAAAGAATCTGTTCACAAAGCCAGTTACCTGTCCATTTGGGCAAGTTAAGAAGCATTTGTTTGACTTGTTGAAGATCTGAGAAGTGTTTGTTTAAATTGTTGAAGATCTAAGCAATAATAAAGGACTTTGTTAAACTTTTCAAGCATCTGAAGACTTTTGCATAGGAAAATCCTTAGGGCCTCTCAGCCAAGGCAACCTGGCTTCCCGCATATAAACAAATCACAACAAAACTTATCATATAAAACAATATATAAATGACCTGACTTTAAAACTTAATAAAAAGCAAAATAGAAAAGATAAAACTTAAAAACACATATAAACAAACACCTAATATAAATTTATCAATAGATAAAACTACTAGAAGTTAGCGATTAAAACCCAAAGACAGTTGCGGTACTTTTCCACAACCAACAGGCTGAAATAAATTCCAGTATCTAGACAAGTTTTAGCATCTAGACAAGATTCAGCATATCTAGGTGAGCATGTAGGTCAAGGAGTGCTAATCTTCCTCTTTTCCATACACCAGGGTGCATAGATGGGTTTTAGCAGCTTTTTGAAGGCGAGGACTGGAGAGAGGGAACAGTTTTTAATTCTTTTGGAAGGGAGTTTCAGAGGCAGGGTGCGATCACAGAGACGGTCCCCTCTCTCGTTCCCACCAGCGGTGCTTGAGATGGGGGTGGAACCGAGAGCACGCCTTCTCCGCAGATTGCAACACTTGAACCGGTTTGTATACAGAGACGTGGTTCCGCAAATAGTCTTGGCCTGAACCGTTTAAGGCTTTATAGGTAATAACCAGAATTTTGTATTTATTCCAGGAACAGATCGGCAGACAGTAGAGCTGCTGCAACATGGGAGTTGTCCTCCCATGGTACGGCACTCTAGTTAGTAACCTGCTGCCTTATCCTGGTCACACGTACTTCATTCACCTAAATAAAATTGATTTTTTTTGTTCAAACAAGCATAGGAAGGTTTTGGGTGGGGTAGGACACAGTGAGCATTCTTGTTTCACTCAATAGATATAATTACTGTAATAATGAGAAACACTGAACGAGGCGTAACTTGTTGAAAGAGTTTTTAAATATTTATTCAAAGAGAACAGCAGTATGATACATTTTGACCATTACCTAAGCAGTGATTCTCTCAATAAAATACACACATAGTAATATTTTAATTACTGTAAATGTACAGCAAGGAATAAGTGTTACTCAGCCAAAGTAAAGCCCCTTAAAAATTGTACTGATTTTAATGCTTAAAATCATATTCTTAAATCTCTTCCAGTTAAAACATTAGGACCTGAAAAGGCATAAAAGGCATTCTCCGTCTGTCCTGAGGAGCTTTAATAGTTTCATTATGTTTTATTTCATGGTCTTTTTGTACCCTAAATTCATTTCCAAGTGCAAAGTATTTGCACACAAATACTTTGTCATCCTAAACACCATCATTCAACAAATACAAGCCTTTATTTTTATGTCTGAACAGTGGTCAAAAGTTGATCTGTGTCTTGTCATTTGTATAAATTTTGCACAAAAATAAATAAATTCCATCTTTTAGGCTTTGGATGCGATTTCATTTCTAATGGCAGTGGTGTATATACATTCTGAAAAAAAGAAAAAAAATGTGCCTGCACTGGAAAGTACATTAAAAATGTGGAAGAGCAACAGAAGGAAGGGCGACAGAGATGAGGGCTCCAAGTAAAATGCTGGTGCTTCTAACCCATGTAACTTAATCACCTCATTTTCAATGGCAAGTATTAGAGCAGGGGTCCTCAAACTAAGGCCCGCGGGCCGGATACAGCCCTTTAAGGTCATTTACCCGGCCCTCACTCAGGGTCAACCTAAGTCTGAAACGACTTGAAAGCACACAACAACAATCCTATCTCATCAGCCAAAAGCAGGCCCACACTTCCCATTAAAATACTAAAAAGTTTATATTTGTTAAATTTGTTCTTCATTTTAATTATTATATTGTTTTTAATTTTTTTTTGCACTGCAAATAAGATATGTGAAGTGTGAATTAATTCTTTTTTTTCTTTCAAATTATAATCCGGCCCTCCAGAAGTTTGAGGGACTGTGACCTGGCCCTCTGTTTAAAATGTTTGAAGACCCCTGTATTCGAGGGATGGTGTTCCCACTGCATCAAGAACCCCCTTTCCTTATAAATTAACAAATTATTCATCTTTAGTGCACAACACATATTACTTCAATGTTCTTTGGGCATATTAACACTAAACTATAAATGTTTTCTAGCGATTTTAGTAACATTTGTGCAAATGTAGACTGGTGGCACTGGTGACTTGTGGTATCTTCCCAAAGGGACGAGGTCATCTTCCCTGGACCACACAGTGCTGAGTCTCCAGGGAAAATTAAAATTGACACCAGTCGCCAAGAAACATATTGACCACTTGAAATGCTGCAAACATATTGAACTGTTTTTAAAACTACCAGCATTATATTGCAGACTCACCAGAACATCACCTAAACGAGCCAGTCTTGCTCCAGTTGAACTCATAGAGTTAGCAGCAAAGTTATTTTCTGACACAGAGATAAAATGATGGGAAAGCTTTATCTGCTTCACTGTTCTGTGTTACACTACTGGCAAAAGCACAGGAGCAAAGATTTTGGATTTCATCCAGTAAATTATTTAATCAGGTGAAATAATGGGTGAAACTCTCCTAGAGAGTTTGTGGGTGGTTCTACACAGACACTATAATCCAGTTCGGAAGTGGATTAAAACAAAATGGCTTAGCTGTGCAGCACCTACAAGAAAACATCGTAGTTTTGAAAGGGTCTTTGAGTGAAATTTGCAAATGCTAAGCAAGGGGCTTTGAATGAAATTAACAGCAAAAGAAAAATATACCCTTTGTCTGTAGAAAAGGAGCAACACGGAAGAAAATGTTTTTAAGAAACAAGATGTGACATGTAGAAGGCGGAAGTTGTGTTGTGGTTAAGTTCAAAGGTTGTGGTTAAGCGCAGAGTCTGCAAGTACAAGAAGGTACTTTCCATCAAAAGGTCAAGGGGGAGGGCTGGAAAGAGAGTACTTTCCATGACCTATTACTTGAGTATAAAAGTCAGCAGAAAAAGAGGGGGGGGGGCGGGCGGCGGTAGTCACTTGAAGGGTAGCATCTGCGTATGCTGCCAGGCTGTCCATCATCTTCATGAAGAAACTAAAATAAACCTTGTTTTTTTAAAATCTTTTTTGGGACTGTCTCCTTCCTTACGTGTTCCTGTGATGTGGACCTAAGAAGACCCAACTTAGGGTCTCTAATAGTTTGAGGCTGGAATGATGGTCACAATACACCAGTTTTGTGACCATCATTCCAGCCTCAATACCGGTTTGAGGCTGGAATGATGGCCACAATATCTGCTGATTTCAAATTGAAACTAAACCCAGAAACTGCAGTTTTTATAATTAATATGTTGGAAAATGCAGGTTTTTTTCCTTAACCAGTCCATTGAGATGTGCTGATGCACATATCCTTGTCAGTTTGGGATCACCCCAGTTTTGAGCCCTACATGGAACATACTCTCTGATGAGCTGCAGGACATTATCTAGCTTGTTCCACACATTCTGGTGAGTTTTTTTAAACACATTGTTTCTGGCTTGATCCACACCGCAAATCACATTGGGGGTAAGCATTTTGTGGACACCCTGCCCTTAAGCTGACTTCAAACTGCATTGTAGTATCTGTGTAGAACCGCCTTGTGTTAATTTGTTTCAGCAAGAATACTCAAGAATCCCACAGGACCTAAAAGAACACCAAATGTGGTGTGTAGGACAGGACTGTCTACATTGCATGAGTACATTTTCAGGATGGACAATAGATATTGGTAAAAGTTAGTGTTACTAAAAATTAGTACAATCTCTTTGTGCAGACTGATAACCATTTTGCTTCTGTCACACATTTCCACAATTCCTCCTTCAACTGTAACTCACAACAGATATACAAACTTTCCATATATGTCTTAAGGACAATTATTTCTTTTAAGGTATATCTATCCTAAGATAGATAGATAATAGGGGTGTAAGACTCAGCAAATACCCATGCCATTTTCAGTCCTGTTTTCGGCTGTCCCCTCGTTTTGTTTACGAGTAAGTTCCTGAAGTTGAGGAACAGAGGGCAAGGGGTGGGTGGGTCTGATTTTGTTTCCATAAGATTCTTTCTATTGGGACCAATAGGAAAACTTTAGAGGCTAATTTGTATACTGCCTTGAGTCGCCAAAAGGTGGTATACAAGTATAGTAAATAAATTTCTCAATCGTTTTTAGGCCTATCAGCATGAAACATGCCTCAGTTGTACCATCGCGGAGATTAAGATCCTCTAGGGAGGCCCTGCTTTTCGTCCCGCCATTGTCACAGGTGCAATTGGTGGGGACGAGAGACAGGGCCTTCTCGGTAATTGCTCCCTGGCTATGGAACTCCCTTCCTGGTGAGATCAGGTCGGTCCCCTCCCTCCTGTCCTTTAGAAGGATGGAAAAACTTGGCTGTGGGACCCAAACTTTCGGGACAGGGCAATAAAGCGGCAATAGGAAAGATGACCAGGCCAATTAGATTTGGCGCGGATGACTAGGACGGTTTTAAATGGTGTATTTTAACATTTTGATAAATGTTTTTTAATGTTTATGTATGTGTATGTGAATTTGTGTCCCGGCATTGAATGTTTGCCATGTATATAATGTGCTCCGCCCTGAGTCCCCTTCGAAGTGAGAAGGGCGGAATATAAATGTTTTAAATAAATAAATAAATAAATAGGCCACATTTGTGATTGCAAGCCTGTTATTTTTTTTAGAATGTTTCACCAATCCACTGATTTTTTGAGAAATATTTAAAGTTTTTACAATAATGTTTTAAAAAAACACAAGAGGAGGTTCTGGGATTTGAAGTTACAAGTGCACGCCACAAAGGGGGGGGGAGGGGAGAATGGACACAGTCAACCAGGCCTCTGATTGGCTGAAAAAGAAAGCAAGAAATACACACAGAGAGAAACCTCAACTCTTATCATGCCCCAGGAGGGAACACAGAGGCTCCTCCAATGCCCACACTACACAAAGTGCTGCTGGGAAAGCGAGTTCCTATTTGCCTCAAGTGGGCACTGAGAGAGGGGCTTCGGGAAGGGATGGAGAAGGCTGCTGGGGAAGAAAGAAGAGGAGGAGCTGCAGCTTACCTGATTTGCAAGGCTGACCAGCCCACACGCGGCTGCCTTAGGTAGAAGGCCACTCAGCCCCATTAGCCCCCATTAGCTGAAAAGATCTGGCTGCTGTGATCTGTATCAGTGAAGGCTTTGGGTGGCCCCCGTTAGGCTCGTTTCCGGGGATTCAGCAGCTGCATCGCCTGAATCCCGTACACCAAAATAAGATTGTGCATACCCCTAATAGATAGATGGATATTCTGCTTTATACTAGTTTATTGCTCATGGCCTCCTTTCTGACAGAATACTAGGAATTGCAGCAAGATGAGAGTAATGGCACATAATGTTAAGCCCCACTTATGGTGCTGCAGTTCTCAGTGTTCTCTGTAGAGAGGGAGTCAATAATTCATCTGCAGTAAATATATCCTTTTGGGATCACACATCTGTATGCAGCGAACTAGAAGATGTAAAACTGCCTCGCTTATTGTGCCTAAACTGACAAAAACTGGCAGCTCGATTTTTCCTTTCTTTTCTGTCACTCCTACTACTTTGCTTGTCATGCCTTATAAAGTTTTCTATCAGTTTCAATTTCTCATGTTCTTCCTTCAGAAAGAAGTCAACCAGCACACTCTTCTCCTTCTTGATCTGTTCGCTGATGTCCTTGGGAATATCTGGGATCATCCAGTCAACCAGCAAGCTAAGGAACATTACCAGGTTCTGTCAGGAAATAAACAAATGAATTCATACATAAGCAGGAGATGGATGGCTGCCAAAATGATACGTTATCAAGTGCGTTAACATTAACACTGCTAATTAGGCTTGTTTGATCAAAAAATGGTTCAAAATGGTGGTTCGATTCTAAAGTCAATTCTGATTTTTACAGAAAAAAAATGTTCAAATCTTTTTGAAACTTACGAGATTTCAGAATCCTTTCATTAATGGTCTGAAAGTGTCATTTCCTGTTTCATTGGGTGGTCTTTACTTTGAAAGTAGTTGTTTTACTCCAGAAGCGGGGAAAAGCAAGCAGAGGAAATTCCTTCCTTCTCTGGTTTAAAACTGGCTTCTCTGGCTTTAAAACTAGCTTCTCTGGCTTGAGCCGAGACCAGGAAATTCCTTCCTTCCCTGGTTTAAAACTGGCTTCTCTGGCTTGAGCCGAGACCAGGAAATTCCTTACTTCTCTGGTTTAAAATTGGCTTCTCTGGCTTTAAAACTAGCTTCTCTGGCTTGAGCTGAGACCAGGAAATTCCTTCTTTCCCTGGTTTAAAATTGGCTTCTCTGGCTTTAAAACTAGCTTCTCTGGCTTGAGCCAAGACCAGGAAATTCATTCCTTCCCTGGTTTAAAACCAGATTCTCTGGCTTTAAAACTAGCTTCTCTGGCTTGAGCTGAGACCAGGAAATTCCTTCCCTCTCTGGTTTAAAATTGGCTTCTCTGGCTTTAAAACTAGCTTCTCTGGCTTGAGCTGAGACCAGGAAATTCCTTCCTTCCCTGGTTTAAAACTGGCTTCTCTGGCTTTAAAACTGGCTTCTCTGGCTTGAGCTGAGGCCAGGGACCAGAAGCGGGGAAAAGCTGAATAATTTCCGACTCACTTCATGAGTCGTAACAAAAATGGCGGAAAAAGCTTCGGAAGGGCAAAGGGACTTCCGGTTTTCTTAAAAACTTCTAAATGGCTTCAAAAATGTAATTTTTCTGAATTTATTCCAAATCACAAATATACCGATGGTACCTAACCGTGCCTACTGCTAAGGTTATCAAAAAACGTCAATATTCCTGAAACATTTCTCTCAAATTTCCTTTCATGAGATAACCTATAGATAGTTAAAATATCAAGTGAAAGTCAGAAATCTTACCAATTGCTACCCAATAAAGGCTAATCTAGAAATGGAAACGTTTCTGAAAGTATTTTTAGTTCATTTGATTTTCCTTGCAAATCCCTGGGTTTGGCATCCAAATTCTTTCTTGAAATAGCTTACGTTTTTCTCACTCCTCCCTCATTTGTGTTCTTCCTTTTCCCACTGATCACGTGTTAGAAATTGATTTTCACCAATTTCTGTTAAACTGTTCTTAATAATTATTCAGGAATTTTAGAATTTTAATTTGGGAATTGTATCAAACTTCCTTTATTGCATCAGGCAACTGATGTGTCTGGACCATTTATTGTTCACTTTGACTGGAAATGTCCAACTGTTCAGAATCTCAAAGAAACATGTTCATTTCTGATAAATGAGATGCTGTTGAATTGGACCTTCAATCAAGTCCAACTGAGAGAACTAGACTTTCTGAATGTCTTGTACCGTCTCTTCATTAGTAACTTCACAAAATTCTGGATCATTCAAAACACTAACCTATGAATGTTTTTTGAGAAGTAAATTCACCTGAGTTTAATGCAACTAAAGTCATTTGCACACAAAGCATTTTGAATGGAATGGAGATAGGCTTATCATGAGCAAGCAGGGAACTTATTCATAGAATCAAAGAGTTGGAAGAGATCTCATGGGCCATCCAGTCCAACCCCATCCTGTCAAGAAGCAGGAATATTGCATTCAAATCACCCCTGACAGATGGCCATCCAGCCTCTGTTTAAAAGCTTCCAAAGAAGGAGCCTCCACCACACTCCAGGACAGAGAGTTCCACTGCTGAACGGCTCTCACAGTCAGGAAGTTCTTCCTCATGTTCAGATGTAATCTCCTTTCTTGTAGTTTGAAGCCATTGTTTCGCGTCCTAGTCTCCAAAAAAGCAGAAAACAAGCTTGCTCCCTCCTCCCCATGGCTTCCTCTCACATATTTATACATGGCTATCATATCTCCTCTCAGCCTTCTCTTCCTCAGGCTAAACCTGCCCAGCTCCTTAAGCCGCTCCTCATAGGGCTTGTTCTCCAGACCCTTGATCATTTTAGTCGCCCTCCTCTGGACACATTCCAGCTTGTCAATATCTCTCTTGAATTGTGGTGCCCAGAATTGGACACAATATTCCAGGTGTGGTCTAACCAAGGCGGAATAGAGGGGTAGCATTACTTCCCTAGATCTAGACACTATGCTCCTATTGATGCAGGCCAAAATCCCATTGGCTTTTTTGCCGCCACATCACATTGTTGGCTCATGGACTTGTTGTCCACGAGGACTCCAAGATCTTTTTCACACGTACTGCTCTCGAGCCAGGCATCATCCCCCATTCTGTATCTTTGCATTTTGTTTTTTCTGCCAAAGCGGAGTATCTTGCATTTGTCACTGTTGAACTTCATTTTGTTAGTTTTGGTCCATCTATCTAATCATGGTGTTACTGCTGTTCTGTTTTTCCCTGGCAGGGGTGAAGTGGGAGGCAGGGATTACCATCCAAAATAATGTTTCTTGGATTATGTCATGGTATTGTTTTTTTTTACTAGCTGCAATATATATTTTAGGAAGGCAAATACAATTTAATAGCCCTCAGTGAAACCTGGTGGGATTAGTCTCATTGCTGGTACTTAGTAATGGAAAGGTATAACCTTTTCCAAAAATATAGACCAAACAGGAATGGAGTATGAGTAGGACTGCATGTCAAGGACATGACTTAGCGAATGCCTAGAGGTTGAGAGCCTTTGGATAAAAAATAATGCAGAGAGAAACAACAGTGGTACATCAATAAGAATATAGTGTCTAAACCAGTTCACTAAATAATACCACTCTATTTTGCTTTGTTCCGACCTCGCCTAGAATAATACCGTGTGCAGTTCTGGGTACCACATTCAAAAAAAATATTGACAAGTCAGAATGTGTCTAGAGAAGGGTGGCCAACATGATAAAAGATCTGGAAATCATGTTCTGTTAGGAATGGCTGAGGGATCTGAGTAAAGGCTGAGAGGGGAAATTATATTCATGTTTAACTACCATATTTATTTTATTTTCAGAGAATCATAGAATCAAAGAGTTGGAAGAGACCTCATGGGCCATCCAGTCCAACCCCCTGCCAAGAAGCAGGAATATTGCATTCAAATCACCCCTAACAAATGGCCATCCAGCCTCTGCTTAAAAGCTTCCAAAGAAGGAGCCTCCACCACACTCCGGGGCAGAGAGTTCCACTGCTGAACGGCTCTCACAGTCAGGAAGGTCTTCCTAATGTTCAGATGGAATCTCCTCTCTTGTAGTTTGAAGCCATTGTTCCGCGTCCTAGTCTCCAAGGAAGCAGAAAACAAGCTTGCTCCCTCCTCCCTGTGGCTTCCTCTCACATATTTATACATGGCTATCATATCTCCTCTCAGCCTTCTCTTCTTCTCTTCTTCTTTATTTATTTATCATATTTATATACCACCATTCTCAGCCCGAGGGTAACTCAGGGCTGTTTACAAATGGCACAATTTGGTACCCGCAATAACATAAAAACAATTAAAACATTTAACGTAAGTAAAATTCAATAAATAATAAAACCAATAAAATACAGATCATCTGTGCCTCATTACTATTTACTATTGACTCGAATGTAATGCTCCCCCCCCTTTTTTTTTTGGCTAAGTTACCTTGCCAAAATTAGGGTGCACATTAGATTCATGTAATACTGCAAACTTAGTGCTGAGCCAAAGCCAAGGGGGAAGCTTTTTCAAGAGCATCTGGAATGCCTACTTGAGGGATGTAATATGCAATTTAGTTGTCACAACTCAATACTATGCAATCTTGGGATTTGTAGTTTGGTGAGGTATCCACATTCTTTGGCTGGGGAGGCTCAAGAGTTTGCTACAATACAGCCCCCATGAATCCATAGTATTGAATCAAGACAGTTAAAGTAGGTAATGATGATGATGATAATAATAATAATAATACTTTAAAAAAACAAAGTATGGATTGTCGATGTTTCAATCTCAGGTGACAGCAGGATTGAAGAGAAATAACTGGAAAAGCTGACATGATATGAGGATTTAAAGATTGAACTACAAAGACTCTGGCACAAGCCAGTCAAGGTGGTCCCAGTAGTGATCAGCACACTGGGTGCAGTGCCTAAAGACCTTGGCCTGTACTTAAACACAATTGGCGCTGACAAAATTACCATCTGCCAGCTGTAGAAGGCCACCTTGCTGGGATCTGCACGCATTATTCGCCGATACATCACATAGTCTTAGACACTTGGGAAGTGTCCGACGTGTGATCCAATACAACAGCCAGCAGAGTGATCTTGTTTGCTGTGGACTCATCTTGTTATGTTTCAAATAGTAGTAATAGTAATAGTAATAATAATAATAATAATAATAATAATAATAATAATAATAAACTGTCAACTGCAAAAGGCCACCTTAATTGGATCTGCGTGCATCATTCAAAAATACATCGCACAGTCCTAAACGCTTGGGAAGTGTTCGACTTGTGATTTTGTGATATGAAATCCAGCATATAGATCTCGTTTGCTGTGACATACTGTGCTTTTGTGTCAATAATAATAATAATAATAATAATAATAATAATAGCAGTAGCAGTAATCTCAGAGACCATGCAGTCCAACCCTTTTCCACCTCGCAGGAAAAGCACAATCAGTGCACCCCAAATGGATGGCTGTCTAGCCTTTGTAGTAGTAATAGTAATAATAATAGTAATAGTAATAATAATAAATAGCAGCAGTGCGAGTTGTTTTTTCTAAACTAAAACCTCAGTATTCAGATTAAATTGCTGTGTTGGCACTTTGCAATAAATAAGTGAGTTTTGGGTTGCAGTTTGGGCACTTGGTTTCTATAAAGTTCACCATCACTGGATTGGGACACTGAGCAAAGGATTCAAATTACAGGAAAGAAGATTCCACCTAATCATTAGGAAGAACTTTCTGATGGTAAGGGCTGTTTGGAGGTGGGTCATGCTGCCCTGGAATGTGGTGAAGTCTCCTTCTCTAGAGGTTTTTAAGCAGTGGCTACATGTCCCTGAATAGCGGGGGTTGGCAGGGATGTTGTGAGCTCTTCCAACTCCATGATTCTATGTTTTGACTTGTTCCAGTCCTTCCTAATTAGATCAAACCTGATGCTCAAAGAATTATACCCAGTGTCAGGGCATTTGTACTTTGCCCAGAAACTAATCAGTTAGACAGTTGAGTGATTTTAGAATAGATGTAATATCCTAAATGTTCCTATGACCAATTTGGCTACCTGATCTGGCTGCCAACTTCAGAAACTAACTGAAGTTTCTGAACTTGGTACAGATGTAGCCAATGTACAGCACATTGAAGAAGTCCAACCTTCAGATTACCATTGTGTGTATTACCGTCTTTAGGTCTTCTGATTCTAGGAGGAGGTACAGTTGGTGTACTAGCTGAAGATGGTAATAAGCACTGATGATTGCTATCTTTAAATATCTGAAAGGATTCCCAGTTTAGGGATCAGATGGGGTTGTTTTGGATATGCATACTATGAGTGGAAATCCAAGGTTGGCTTTGTCTTCATTCTCAGTTTACTTTTGGTAACACTGGTGGGAGGAAGGATTGGGCACACAAAGGACCATCCCATTGTTTCCTTGATTCTTCCTTTTTTTTAAAAAAAATAATCTATCTGTCTGTCTGTCTGTCTGTATAATGGCGCAGTGGGTTAAACCCCTGTGCCGGCAAGACCAACAGGTCGCAGGTTCAAATCCAGGGAGAGGCGAATGAGCTCCCTCTATCAACTCCAGCTCCTCATGCGGGGACATGAGAGAAGCCTTCCACAAGGATGATAAGACATCAAAAATCATCCAGGCGTCCCCTGGGCAACGTCCTTGCAGACGGCCAATTCTCTCATACCAGAAGCGACTTGCAGTTTCTCAGGTCGCTCCTGACACGACAAAAAAAAAAACAAAAAAAAAAAAAAAAGGCACAGTGACAAAGTAGCTCAGTAGGACTGAGAAACATTTTTCTAAACAGTCATATTCTTTTATTATTACTATTTCATTATAAATAATATAAAATAATATTATCATTGTAATATTAAAATAATAATAAATAGTCCAATAATCCAGGTATTACCATCCATCAGAAGCAAATTGGTGTGAGAGAACTGGCCAACTGCAAGGACGTTGCCTAGGGGATGCCCGGATGTGTTACCATCCTGTGGGAGGCTTCTCCCCTATGGGAAGCCAGGGCTGACAGACTGGAGCTCACTCCATCTGGTCAGCAGTTCAGCCGGCACAAGGGTTTAATCCATTGTGCCACCGCGACTCCTTATTCTGCTACACTACAATGGGAAGAAAGCCCATTGGAGTGTGCTGAAAGAATGTCACACTACCACAACTTCCATAGTGTTTTTTTCTTTTCTTTTAAAGGCAGGAAACATGAGGCAAGAAAAGTGATGACAACCCCCTGGGAAACAGCCAAATAGGGATGAGGTTGGAGAAATACTTGTGCGGAAAATATGTACTGGGAAGCAATCCAAAATTGCCCCCAGCATGGAAAAACTGAAACAGGTACAATTGCCATAAGCACGAGACCAAAACTGCAAAAGGCAGCATTACTATCTGATATTATGGTGCTCCTACTTTATTGTTTATCATTACATTATCTTTTAACTCCCACTTTATTAATGAAACAAGGGGCTAGAGAGAGAAAATAATTGCGACTTCAGTTGTGCTAATTTTAAGTTGAGAACAAGACAAGTGAATGCACATACAGAGGTTTGAATAGATATTCTTTCTTTAGAAAACCAGAAATATTTCAGGATTAAGGGATATGGGAGGCATTTACTCTGTGAATACATTTTTATGGATTCAATTGGTATGCACCTTCCACAAGTAATCAGAACATTTCTACATCACCAGCCTTTCACAGAACTAAAAAAGGTTGACAGGCTTGCAGATTTGGCAATAATCATTCATTATAAATACGCACAGAAGAATACACACATTTCCAAAATGCACATAAACACTGTCCTATGATTGTCCATGGACAAAAAAATGTTTACAACTGAAAATATCGAGAAAAAGAATCGTTTTAAAGTACTAAAGTATATCTATGGTTCTAAATAGTTCTAAAGTACTTACTTACTTACAAAATTCTGGTGGTGAAAATTTCAGAAATCTAACAAAACTTTCAAAATTTCATTAATATTTCATTATTGGCAATTTTTATGACAGAACCAATTAGGAACTGCCATTTATAATGAAATGCTGAAAGTTTTGTTAGGCTTCTAAAATTTTCACCACCAGAACTTTAGCAACACTATAGAAGCAAAGCACCAGCGCCCCCTAGTTTTCATCACCAGAACTTTAATTTTGTAAGTACTTTAGAACCATTTAGAACCATGGATTGTGCATGCCTAATATATATAGGTAAAGGTTTTCCCCTGACATTAAGTTCAGTCGTGTCCAACTCCGGAGTATGGTGCTAATCTCCATTTCTAAGCCGAAGAGCCGGCGTTGTCCGTAGACACCTCCAAGGTCATGTGGCCAGCATGACTGCATGGAGCGCTGTTACCTTCCCGCCGGAGCGGTACCTATTAATCTACTCACATTTGAATGTTTTCGAACTGCCAAGTTGGCAGAAGCTGAGGCTGACAACGGAAGCTCATGCCGCTCCCGGATTTGAACATGCGACAAGTTCAGCAGCTCAGTGGTTTAATCCACTGCGCCACCAGGAGCATACACACACACACACACACACAAACAAACTAGAATCTCTTTGTAGAACAAGTCACTATTCAAATATTAGGTTAAACATTGTGTATGCATAAAAATTATGCTTAGACTCGAGAAACAAAAACACAATTGTAATAATTTTGCAGATTTTTATGGGTATATATGACTTGCTTTCTCTATATTTTTGTGTCACCTGACTTAGTGACTGCATGAGGATGTGTGTGTGTGTGTGTAAAGGAAAATGAATCTAGCTTCATGTCTCATAGAGCTTGTATGAGTTAACTTCTTTAAAGCTTCTTGGAGGATAGAAATTACACTTGGAGGTAATTCTGCAACTCCAAAAAAGGACATAAAGCAAGTTGGCCTATAACCAACACTTTTACTGGATGCTTCAGATGGTTGCACAGCTGACCAAACTTTTGCGAGAGTCATTTCTCACATTTGCAGAATATGGACGTTCAAAATGGGCCAGATAGTACCAGAATTATGGTGAAATTTGACACCACATTAGGGGTTTTGCTGGAAGCCTAAAAACAGGAAATGCACTCATTTTAAAACTTTTTAATATTTCATACATCTATATACTGGTGACTGAATAGATTACCAGAATTTTTCAATGTTCTCTCTCTCTCCCCCACCCCAGTAGAGCAGATAATCTACCATATTTTCCAGAGGAATGGACACACACACACACACAAAGTTTTCAGGTTCAGTAGTAAAATGAGAATTGATACATACCGCATGTTGCAGACAGCAATACATATATTATATGGAGCAATAAAATAAAATAATATGTCAAAAAGATACCTGAAAAATAATGACAAATGCCAAACGGGCAGCAAGAACAGACCAGTACTGCTTGGAAAATTCATATTGGTTTTCGGACCATGGTGGTTCCCTATAATCCTTGAACCTGTAAAATGAAATCACTGTAAAATTATACATTTGATAGCAGCATCTGCTCTGCACAGATCTATAAATAATACTTTATTAGACAGTTCTCTGTCAATTATGTAATTAGAATAATGTATTTCCGACAAAAGTAGGCTTTGGGGATTATCCTTCAAGAATTTTGAATACTGTTCATAAAATTTAACATTTAACAGTTACTTCCACACTTTGTAGGACTGCAGTGTTTTGTCTATATTTGGGTTACATTGGTTGGTTAGATATTTCGACTAACTACAGATACAGATAAGCAGCACGTTATTAAAATAAGTATATATCTTCTATTTGTTTATAAATAGTTTTAAAATATAATATTTCTGTCCTAGAAAGGCAATATATGATGTATATTTAAAGAGACTATGGCCTAGAACAGGGGTCCTCAAACTTTTTAAACAGAGGGCCAGGTCATAGTCCTCCAAACTGTTGGAGGGCCGGATTATAATTTGAAAGAAAATATGAATGAATTCCTATGCATACTGCACACATATTATTTGTAGTGCAAAAAACACTTTAAAACAATTCAACAATTAAAATGCAGAACAATTTTAACAAATATAAACTTATTAGTATTTCAATGGGAAGTGTGGGCCTGCTTTTGGCTGATGAGATAGGATTGCTGCTGTTGTTGTTGTTGTTGTTGTTGTGTGCTTTCAAGTTGTTTCAGACTTAGGTTGACCCTGAGCGTGGGCTGGGCAAATGGCCTTGGAGGGCTGTATCTGGCCTTCAGGCCTTCGGGCCTTCGGACCTTAGTTTGAGGACCCCTGGCCTAGAACTTGAAGCAATGGATTCAAAAGACAGCAAAAAACATTCCAGCTAAACATTACGAAGAACCTCCTGACAGTAATGGCTTTTTGATAGTGGAATATGATGGGTTTTTGTAGGTTTTTCGAGTTGTATGGCCATGTTCTAGAAGCCTTCTCTCCTAGAATCATAGAATCATAGAGTTGGAAGAGACCACATGGGCCACCCAGTCCAACCCCCTGCCAAGAAGCAGGAATCTTGCATTCAAAGCACTCCTGTCAGATGGCCATCCAACCTCTGTTTAAAAGCTTCCAAAGAAGGAGCCTCCACCACACTCCGGGGCAGAGAGTTCCACTGCTTAACGGCTCTCATAGTCAGGAAGTTCTTCCTCATGTTCAGATGGAATCTCCTTTCTTGTAGTTTGAAGCCATTGTTCCGTGTCCTAGTCTCCTCCTCTAGAACATGGCCATACAACCCGAAAAACCTACAACAACCCAGTGATTCCAGCCATGAAAGCCTCAACAATACAGTGGAATATGATGTTTGGAAGTGTGGCAGAGTCTCCTTCTCTGCCACACTTTAAGCAGAGTCTGGATGGCCATCTGTTGGCAGTGCTTGGATTGTGTGTTTCTGCTTGGCCTATGGGCTGAGAGGGATGGTATATACATATAGTAAATAAACAGTAAATAAATTAAATAGGGTTGGATTGGATGGCACTTGTGATCTCTTCTAACTCTACGAGTCTATGAATTGGGTATATCTGTTCTAGAAAGCCAATATATGAGATATATTTAAGGAGACTAGGACTCGGAGCAATGGATTCAAATTTCAGGGGATCCCACCTAAACATTAGGAAGAACCTTGTTAGAGTAAGAGCTGTTCAACAGTGTCCAGAATAAGTGAGTCTCTAGAATAAGTGAAATATAGGGTTGTTGTAAGGTTTTTTTGGGCTATATGGCCATGTTCTAGAGTCATTCTCTCCTGACATTTCGCCTGCATCTATGGCAAGCATCCTCAGAGGTAGTGAGGTCTGTTGGAACTAGGACAAAGGGTTTATATATCTGTGGAAGGTGAAATATAGCTGATGGCTTCAAGATAATGAAACATCCATATGGTAAAAAAAGGTAAAGGTAGTCCCCTGACATTAAGTCCAGTCATGTCTGACTCTGGGGTGTGGTGCTCATCTCCATTTCTAAGCCGAAGAGCCAGCATTGTCCGTAGACACCTCCAAGGTCATGTGGCCGGCATGACTGCATGGAGCGCTGTACCCAACAATAAAAGTAGAAGTAGAAGCTGTTTTGGATCCCAGGGTATGTATTTATATATATATGTACAAATAATTAAATGTCAGGATTACTCTTAAATTCATCAGTCAATGGTTGGTAATGCCGCTTCACCTGCAAAAGGAAACTTCCTGGTGAAACTGTGAGTTTTCCGGCTGTGTTCCAGTCTTAAAATCACTGATGTTGAAGTATGAGAGGGTGTGATTGATAAAGCCATGCATAGTTCCATTAAAGCTGTATGCATATTGATAGACAAGGCGTGGAATGAAATCAGAGGTGACAGAAATGACAAATGCCTGGGAGAAAAACAAAACAAAACAAAACAAAATGCACATTAACTTGCAAATGTCTGTCATACCTTTGGTGTCACTTTATGGATGATGATGGTGGTGGTGGTGGTGATGATAAGAGTTAGGCCAAATAGATTTCCAGCCATCCCTAGGTAAATAAGCAGCATGGAAGTAGTGCCAGCTGAACCTTCAACCATTTTTGCTTCCAGAGCTATTTGGAAGACCATCACAAATCCTTCCCTTACAAAGCTCAGTATTGCATCTGCTTAATAAAAGTAGCTGTTTGAATAGCTGGCGGGCGAAGGAGTCTGGTATTTGTTTTATGGCCTTTAAAAATAGATCTTGGAGGGTGTTTTATTACCATTATTTAAGATGTATATATAATTCTTTATTGTAAAGGGAGGGTTAATCAGTGAAGCAAGTGGGAACAATAATAGAAGGATGAACTTTGGGCCACTGAACAGAACTGAAATCCAATCCATTTATCCCTAGCATATATGTTATCTGTTTTGGTGATTTCAAATAAAGTGCAAGGTGAGATGTGCAAGCACCCAGAGTGCTTTTCTCCCAGCTCAGCAGCTGTCCTCCAAATGTAGGAGAACCTGTCTATTTCTTATACCAGAGCTAGGGATTCTTCTCTTTAGGGACGGCTTCCTTGTTAATTTAATCACTGATATATTTACTGCAGTTCTTTGAGAGAAACAGAAGGGACAACAAAGTCTCCTTCATCTCCTATATTATCCGCTCTCCTCCCTCCTTCTCCTTCCTGGTTTGGTAGCTTTTATATTGGGTTGTTGTAGGTTTTTCGGGCTATATGGTCATGTCCTAGAGGCATTATCTCCTGATGTTTTGTCTGCATCTATGGTAGGCATCTTCAGAGGTTGTGAGGTCTCACCTCACAACCTCCGAGGATGCCTGTCATAGATGCAGACAAAACATCAGGAGAGAATGCTTCCAGAACATGGCCATATAGCCTGAAAAACCTACAACAGCCCAGTGATTCCAGCCATGGAAGCCTTTGACAAGCTTTTATATTCTTTGAGAGTATGCATAGTGCCTATTTTTGAAGTCTCAGTCTGGACCATGGACTACTGGACTGATTGCAACTATAAAATGCTGATAAACAGATTGTGACCTAAGGCCCATAGCTTAATACTTTAAATGCAATGCACAAATATTCCTGTACCTTGGGAAGTCTGATCTGGCCACTGTGGTCCACACTCTGGTTACACCCCAAATAGACTACTGCAACGTGCTCTAGTGGGGTTGCCTTTGAAGACTGTTTGGAAACTTCAACTAGTCCAATGGGCAGTAGCCAGGTTACTAACTAGAGTGACATACAGGGAGCACACCACCCCCCTGTTGTGCCAGCTCCACTGGCTGCCAGTCCACTTCTGAGCACAATTCAAAGTGCTGGTCTTGGCCTATAAAGCCCTATACGGTTTCAGCCCAGCTTACCTGTCCAAACGAATCTCCCTCTACATCCCACCTCGTAGCTTAAAATAATCCGAGGAGGCCCTGCTCTCAGTCCTGCCAGCCTCACAAGTGTGCTTGGCGGGAATGAGGGGCAGGGCCTTCTTGGTGGTGGCCCCACGCCTGTGGAACTCGCTCCTCAGACAGATCAGGTAGGCTTCTTCCCTCCTTTCTTTTAGGAAGAAGATTAAATCATGGCCCTGGGACCAAGCCTTTGGACAGCAAGCATGATAGCACCTTGCATGTTAAACCGGACTGAAATTGGCTATATGGTTGATAACAATGTTTTAAACATGTTTTTAACTTAATGTTTTATTTTACTGTTTTAAAAAGTTACTCTTTGTGTTTATTTTGTATTATATTGTGGCTTCAAATTGTGGCCAATTGTAAGTCTCCCTGAATCCCCCCTCGGGGGTTGAGAAGGGCGGGATAGAAATATTGGACATAAATAAATAAATTCAAATCAGATTGGCATGACTGAATGAAATGTGCTGTTTTATTGCACAAATAAGCACAAACCCCATACTTACATTAATTATAACTGAAAATTTTCCAATGCCACTCAAAACGTTAAACCAAATCCCTGTAAGAGAAGATGAAATATCTTATTTCTATTCCAGTCCTGGGTGCTAACCAAATTTTGACCATCATCTTTTCTTTTTCCATAAATTTACTTTTATCATTATTTAAAGTAAAATCATTTTTTTAAAAAAAAAAAACATACCTATATCTTTTGCTCTGACTGTATCAGGTCTTCTCAGTTCACTGACAAACTTTTTGGCATCAAGCCGAATTTCAATGACATTATTGAGCAAGGCAAACACGGGGGCCAGAGGAAAGGAAGCAACAAAGAGTGTGACGAAGCCAAACTGTATAACTAGAAGACAAAAAAAATGCTCCTCAGATTGTTTGGCAAAGACTAAAAAGTTAATAGTTTTTAAAATAATCATATACAGTATGTTCCCATATATTAAATAAAAATCGAAATCGTGGAATACACTGTACAGTATATGATCCAGAAATGATCCAGCTTTTCCCAGCTTCTGGGCTGGAGCCTGGGCAGAGTTTAAAAACAAACTGGATGTATTTCCTGCCTTTCCTTTCCCTTCGATACTGGGTTGGAGCCTGGGCAGAGTTTAAAAACAAACTGGATGTATTTCCTGCTTTTCCTTTCCCTTCGCTACTGGGCTGGATCATGGGCAGAGTTTAAAAACAAAGTGGATGTATATCCTGCCTTTCCTTTCCCTTTGCTACTCGGTTGGAGCCTGGGCAGAGTTTAAAAACAAACTGGATGAATTTCCTGCCTTTGCTCCCCCCCCCCCTTTCTTGAGTAAAAGAACTACTTTCAAAGTCAAGACCACCCAATGAAACAGGAAATAACACTTTCAAACCATTAAGGAATGATTCAGAAGTCTCGGAAGTTTCGGAAAATATCAAACATTTTTTCTGTGAAAATCTGAATTGACTTCCGAATCAAACCACCAGTGTCCCCTACATCCGAAACGAGTTATGAACCATTTTTTAATCAAACAAGCCTATTGACTACTACTCATAATAGGAGCAGGGCCTGCACTGAAATCTTAGTATGTTTCCAAGTCAAATTCTAAGTGCTGTTTCTGACTTATAGAGCTCTACATGGCTTCCCAATATTTAGTGATGTTGTTTGATTGACCATCCAGGATGACCAAGTGGCCAATGTGGAGGAATTTCAGGAGTCATAATTTAACCGTATTTGCAGAACCACATGTTGAGAACACAAGTTTAGAAGATGAAGACACAATAGTTGGACTTTCTCCTACAGTCAGCTTTTTTCATGAACATTGTCATTTCCTCATTTGTGTGAATCTAGAGATTGTGCAGAAGTTAATTTTCATAGGAGGCAAAAACCTCTAGAAATGCAGTGCCTGGTTTCTCATATAGTTCTCAGTAGCCTCCACATGATGTCTTAAAAGTGCACTTTCAAATTCTGAGCCAACATGGAGATTATAGAAAAATGTAGCTCTCTCTTTAGTTGTGCCAATCTCCAAAATTAATCCCAGAAGGCTTAGAGACCCTGAATTAATTCTATTCCTGTTTATATAGATGCAAGTATTTTCACTGTCTCCAGAAGGAAAAAGAATTAATTCTGTTGTTTTGGCATTTCAAAAGGTTTCTAGTTCAGTACTATATACCCTTTTCATTCTCATTCAGACTATGCAGAACAAAAATTAGAGCAGGAATATTTTCATAGCAATTGAAGAGAAAGATCACTTCTGTAAAATGCCATATGAGATTGCTTGGGGGATAATAGTCTTTGCCTTCAGCATATTTATTCGTTTTATTTATTACAGGAATTTCAATCTTGCCCTGTAAACACATTCCCAGGGCAAAGATTTTGTGCGTACAGTGCTTGGGTTCACTATTTTTAAGTCTGTCTGTTTTATTTTAATGTTCACAGAGGAAGCGCCAACCAATCCTTGCTGCTGCTTGGAAGGAAACTGTAAGGATAGTATGAGCATTGGCCTTGTTCAGTCTCTGAGGAATTGTGTTCCCATGATGACAAATGTAAACAAGGTTCAGCCAAAGCAAAATGACTTAAAGCTCATAAAATCTGAAGAGAATGATAAGATAACCTTATTACTCTATTATAGTTGATAGTTCTTTTAATCTCACAAGGAATTACTCGTGGAACTAAAGTGATCATATTTTGCCCTGTGGTATTGTTCAGCATAAATGTTTGAATCCATACAAGTTCTATGGCCCAAACTACACTGACCATATAATGTAGTTTAACTGAATTGAGCTGCATTATATGAGTCTTCTCTTAATGGGGGCCATATAATGCAGTGTAGCAATCACATTAGCCTGGTGCATCAATACAATGTACACAGTCTAATGTGATTGTACCCAGGGTAAGCTACTTAATCCAGCTTGATCCTGAGTTTTGAAAGCACATGGAAAGGTCTGAATCTTGAATCCTTGGGGCAGTGGGGACTACCATCCTGGATTCCAGTGTGGGATCCAGCATAGCATTCCCACAGACATACTGCACTCCCCAGGCTCAGACAGCCCATGAAGGTGGAACAGCAGTGCTTTCCTGCCCCCTCCCAGCATCACCATTCTCTCCATCCAAGGACAGAAAATCCCCTCTTATCATCACTGCTTTATCTGTACTTTTTATTTTTTTCCTCCTTATGGCAGCAAAGGAACTTTGGAGAAAAGGAGAGGATGTGGGTGCTGGGAGGGTGGGAAACTGAGCTCATGTCCAGTCCTGCCAAACTGATTTTGGCATGGCTGAATGTTAGCCTGGCATCTTGCCATGGAGGCAGCTTCGGGCAGCCATACGTAGCCTCCATGCAGCTTGCAACTGGCATTTTAATGTCAGTTAAGAGCCACATTTTGCAACTAAGTGGTCAGGATCCCATATAACACAGCATTACACTGCATTATGTGGCCTATGACATAAAAATTATTATTTTAGTCTTCTTAACTTTGGTTTGTTGGTAGAAAAAACATTCCAAATATTGATTATAGAAAATGAAATTCCACATTGAACTGCAGTATTTAAGTATATGCTGACCAGGCATGTAGCCGGGGGGGGGGGGGGGGGGCCTTGGGGGGCCTCAGCCCCCCCCCCCCGAAATTCTCATGGTGGTCCGCGAGAAGGCCTTACTGGTACATTATTTAAACTATTATGTTTATTCATATCATGATCTGATCACCATGCTCAATATATCCCATATGCATGGGGGTATTGGGATAACGATACAAAAAGTTTGCTAGGTTAGACCCTCTTTCACTCAGACTCAGCCCCCCCCCGAACCAAACTCAGCCCCCCCTTGAAACAAAATCCTGGCTACGGGCCTGATGCTGACCATAGAAGGCAGTAATGACAGTGTAGATCAGGCCTGCAAACATGCGGCCTGGGGACTGGATGCAGCCCTCTCAAGGATTTGGTGCGTTTAGTATTTCTGTCTAGATTTTGCCCGGTATATCCTTATGCTTATCAGAGAAGGAGATTCTACCACATCTGAGGCAGCATATTCCATTGCCAAACAGCTCTTACCAAGCTAAACATATTCAGCATCCTAAGCCTCTAAGCATGGCTTTCGATAGAGACAACCAGAGTACTCACTGCAAGGTTTGATATATTGAATAGTCTGAGAATGCAAAATGCATAAATTGGACTTTTTTAAAAAAAAGGTAAAGGTTTTCCCTTGACATTAATTCCAGTTGTGTCCGACGCTGGAGGTTGGTGCTTATCTCCAAGTCTAAGCCGAAGAGCCAGCATTGTCTGTAGACCTCCAAGGTCTACCTCCTCCAAGGTCTACCTACCTGACAGGCATGAGTAAGTGGAACGCTGTTACCTTCCAGTCAGAGCAGTAACTATTGATCTACTCACATTTGCACATTTTTGAACTGCTAGTTTGGCAAAAGCTGGGGCTAACAGCGGGAGCTCACCTCGCTCCCCAGATTCGAACTGACAACCTTTCAGTCAGCAAGTTCAGCAGCTCAGCAGTTTAACACACGGTGCTGCCAAGGGCTCAATTGCACATTTAATTTAAAAAAATCATTTAGCTTTGTATAATCAGGTTAAGGAGAGTTGTAAGTCAATATATACTTTATTGTCTTTCTTTCTAATTCCTTAATATTCTTTTTCCGTATTAACTTTCTTTTCTCGTTTTTTCTTATAAATAAAAATTGTTTAAAAAAGAGAGACTTGGAAAAATGGAAAAGTTAAATTTATTTTTTATGGGAATAACTGCCGTGATAAAAATAAATAGGTTGCCAAAACTTCTGTTTCACTTTCAAACAATCCCCATCATAAAAATGGAATACTTTTCATTCAATGCCAGAAAGAAATCTCCAGATTCATCTGGCAGGTAAAGAAGCCTACAGTAATGTTGGATGCTAAGAAAGAAACCATTAGAAGAGGCACTGGGCAGATCTGGCTGAGGGTAACCAACTACAGGGAGGCTGTGAAGAGGCTGCCGTGATCAGGGTGTAACAAAAAACTGTATCTCTAAGATCCCATCTATACTGACAGTATAATGTGACTTTGAGAAGACTTGAAACCATGGTGGCTATAAAATGCACACTATCAATGCGCACAATGGAAACAGTACATTTTTAAAAGTTGCAGGAAAATCCTAAGCCACAAAATGTACTGCACAAAGTTGCTTAAACAGAGTAAGCTGCCTATTACTACAATCACCTGGATCCTTAAGCATACTAGTAGTAATTTCAATAATTCTGACATTCATTCTCCATTAGTAAAACTCAATAATATATTAACATATGCTTTACAAAAAAAGTATTCATGGCTTTTGAGGAAAAAATATCAGTTTGGTACTAGCATATGGAAAGGATATTGAAAGATCTTACTCATCTCCATATATTCTGGAGTCAGCCCAGTGAAAGGTTCCAAGACATAGTCCAGTTCCCATTGCTGAGGTTGTCTAGAAAGATTTGAATCACTTTGTTTTGTCTTAGATCTCTCATCCTTCAGTTTACGAAACAGTTTCTTTAATTTACTGTGGAATTAAAAGAATAGACAATTAATTTGACTAGAAAATTACCTTCTTTTGGGAAAAAATCTCATTGCTACAGAACTTTCACTTGATTATTTTAAAAATCAGAGAGCTCATCTATACTGTATATTTCAAGAAATTTAAAACTATGTGCAGTCATTCGTCTGCACACACACACACACACACACATATATATATATACACACACACCCAGGGGCGGCTCAACCCTTTACGCAAAGTAAGCATTTGCAGTATAGTTGATTTTGCCCAGGGGCGCTCTTGAGGTGCTCTTGGGGGAAAATAGACCTTGACATATGCGAGTTGTAGTTACTGGGATGTATAGTTCACCTACAATCAAAGAGCATTCTGAACTCCACCAATGATGGAATTGAACCAAATATGGCACACAGAACTCCCACGACGAACAGAAAATATATATCAGTGATTGGTTGGGGAGGCGGGGGCGCCAAAATACTGTTTGCTTACCGTTGAAAATTACCTAGGGCCACCTCTTGGATCAATCCCTAAATATACTGTTGAAAATCTGCCTTCTATGTTGACACAATGATATTGTCCCATCTGGATGTTCTGTCTGAATGTGAATACCATGGAAGTTTCAGTCACGCAACATGTTTCTTTCTATTCTATGTCAGCTGAAGGAAAGACCTCAATGCCACCCTCTTCAGCCAGGACGTTGCCCAGGGGATGCCCAGATGTTTTGATGTTTTACCATCCTTGTGGGAGGCTTCTCTCATGTCCCCATGTGGGGAGCTGGAGCTGACAGAGGGAGCTCACCCATACTCTCCCTGGATTCGAACCTCCGACCTGTCAGTCTTCAGTCCTTCTGGCACAATGGTTTCACCCATTGCACCACCAGAGACTCCTAATCTATTTGCTGCCTCCTGCAGAATTCTGGAGTGTGTAGTTTAGTGAGGGCCAGAACCTGGGTTGAGAAAATTGGCCCTCTGCAAGGATATTGCCCAGGGGATGCCCAGATGTTTTGATATTTTACCATCCCTGTTGCCCAGGGGATGCTCCATGAAGAACAGAACAGAAAATATATATCAGTGATTGGTTGTGGGGGAGGGCAAAATACTGTTTGCTTACTGTTGAAAATTACCTAGAGCCACCTCTGCACACACCTCACTTTGAATGTTATTGTGCATGCACAGAATCATAGAATTATAGGGTTGGAAGAGACCTCATGGTCCATCCAGTCCAACCGCCTGTCGAGAAGCAGGAAAATCGCATCCAAAGCACCCCCGACAGATGGCTATCCAGTCTCTGTGTAAAAGCCTCCAAAGAAAGAGCCTCCACCACACTCTGGGGCAGAGAGTTCCATTGCTGAAGAGCTCTCACAGTCAGGAAGTTCTTCCTAATGTTCAGATGGAATCTCCTTTCTTGTCATTTGAAGCCATTGTTCTGTGTCCTAGTCTCCAGGACAACAGAGAACAAGCTTGCTCCTTCCTCCCTATGACTTCCTCTCACATACTTATACATGGCTATCATGTCTCCTCTCAGCCTTCTTTTCTTCAGGCTAAACATGCCCAGCTCTTTTAGTCTCCCTCCTCTGAACGCATTCCAGCTTGTCAACATCTCCCTTCAGTTGTGGTGCCTAGAATTAGACACAGTATTCCAGATGTGGTCTGTCCAAGGCAGAATAGAAGGGTAGTATGACTTCCCTGGATCTAGACACTATACTACTATTGATGCAGGTCAAAATCCCATTGGCTTTTTTTTTGCCGCCGCATCACATTGTTGGCTTATGTTAAACTTGTTGTCCACAAGGACTCCAAGATCTTTTTCTCACTGCTCTCGAGACACACGTCCCCCATTGTGTATCTTTGCATTTGCTTTTTTCTACCTGAGTGGAGTATCTTGCATTTGTCACTGTTGAACTTCAGGAACTTCAGGAACCATTAGGTTCAAGTCAACTGTTCAGTACAAGATCTCTAGCTAAAACATACCTAGCAGTGAGCTGTCCAGCCTCCTTTTGAAGATATGTTGAGAAGAAGATATCACCACCTCTCTAGGCAATTGGTTTCATTGCTGAAATGCTGTTACTGTTAAGAGTTTTCACCTAATGTTCTCTAAAAATCTACTGTCTTGGAACGTAAAACCATTACGTGAAATGTGAACCAGCCCCTTCAACCTTTATTTATGTTTTATTCTCAATACTTCTGATTCCCATTTCCCTTCTCCAAACAGACTCTAAATTATCTATGTCCTTCTTAAATTGAGGTGTCCATAACTGAATGCAGTATTCTACATGAGGCCTGAATATAGTGGCACTATTACTTCACTTGGAAACTATGCTTCTATTAATTATCACTTTCCTATATCTTCAAAGACCAAGGGCAAAGCAACATCTGAAGGCAGGTCCTATGTGCACACCACATCCCTACACTCCATGCATTCAGACAATACGTAATCTGAATATGGTTTAAAAGTCATCAAAATTGCATACTTGCAGGGATTCTCACAGAAAACATTTTATTGTGATTCAGTTCCATGGATGGACAGCAATAATGGCTGTCGAAGCCATTATGGCTGGCTTGGTGTTGGAAAGGCACTAGGCAGATGCCTGCCCTTTCAGTGGCAGGTATTGGGGGCGGGGGGGGGGGGGAGAATTATAGTTGGTGTATATCAGGGGGCCTCAAACTTTTTAAACAGAGGGCCAGATGACAGTCCCTCAAACTATTGGAGGGCCGGATTATAACATGAATGAATTCCTATGCACACTGAGCATATCTTATTTGTAGTGCAAAAAAACCCCACTTAAAAACAATAAAATAATTAAAATGAAGAATAATTTTAACAAATATAAACTTATTAGTATTTCAATGGGAAGTGTGGGCATGCTTTTGGCTGATGCGATAAGATTGTTGTTGTTGTGTGCTGGGTAAATGACCTTGGAGGGCCGTATCCGGTCCCCGGGCCTTAGTTTGATGACCCCTGGTGTACACCATAGTCCCCCCCCCCCCCTTTGGGGTAAAGAGTGGGGCCTATCAAGGATCTGGGGCTTGAGGGGCTGTGAAGAGGTTGCGCTTGAGCTTTGGCTGGGTGATTTCTCTCTTTTATAAAATCCTGGGATTTTATAGGTGAACCTTCCAGTAAAACACTGGATAGTGGCGCAGCTGGCTAAGTGTCAGCTGCATTAAGATCACTCTGACCAAAAAGTCAAGAGTTCGAAGCCAGCCCGGGTTGGAGTGGGTTTCCAACCAATTGTGTAGCTTGTTGTTGACCTTTGCAACCTGAAAAACAGTTGCATTTGTCAAGTAGGAAAATTAGGTACCACCTTAAAGTGTGGAGAGGCTAAATTAACTAATTTATGAGGCCATAAAAAAGACTCCAGTAAGCACTCCAGCAAAAAGCATATGGGGAATGTGGAAGTACTTCGTCAGTGTCGCAGATGGACGATGAAAGCGACAGCTCCCCTGGTGGCTAGAAAAAGTTAAATAGCCTCTGTCTATGTCTGTATATGTTGTATGTCAAAATTGGCATTGAATGTTTGCCATATATGTGTACACTGTAATCCGCCCTGAGTCCCCTGCGGGGTGAGAAGGGCGGAATATAAAAGCTGCAAATAAATAAATAGTGAACAATCCATAAATACAACCCAAGGATTAGGTGAGGAGGTGGTCACAAGGTGACACCTGTCCCTTGGCTAAGGCCCATATTAGCTTGCTGCCCCCTCCCATGCATCTTAGCCAATGTCCCAGAATTAAATAAATTCATAGGCAGAGGTTAAAAATGGTCCTTATTTCAAATGGTCCTTTGTTTAGCCTTATTATTTCACAGCTGGTATTCCAATAAAATAGGGCAGTGTTTTGCCAACATTTTCAGCAGTTAGAACTACAATAACGAAAAAGAATAAACTCTCAGTGATATTTCCATTCCCTTAAAGCAAGAGGATTGCACAGACAACCCCAAACTCCACTTATATTGTTATAGGTGAGAAAGGAAGCTTCCTCTCTGTCTTAATTTCGTCCCTCTGATCTACAAGTGTTAATTAAAATTCCTTGTTTAAAGTAACAGGTCCTCTGACTGTAAGCAACCCAAATGGTTCCTGTTGATTGAATTTCATATACACTGATGTTATCTGTCATGATAAGCTAGTCAGAACAAAGACAGCCATTTTAGGATAATTTGGTGTGACTGATGTATGACAGACAGAAGGGGGTGTGTTTTGAACTAAGAGGATGTGCTTTGATCCAAACTATTACATTCTTCTGTATGCTGAGGAGAGAAAAACAAGTTGGAAATTGTTTCTGGATCTCACGTTGGACTTCGAGTGTGCACCAAATTTCTGCTGCAGAAATAATCTTTTTTTTCTCCTTGCTCATGTTGCTTTGCTAATTGAACCATCTGCTAGGTACCTGTCTTGGCTCAGATATCACGTCTTGTGGGGGAGAAGACAATTAGCTCCATGTTTTTGAGACAACTGCAACCAAGGCAGAAGCCATACATCAACAAGGCTTAAAGAGCATCCTGGCTTGTAAGAATTCACTTGCACAAGATTGTCAGCCATGTCTCCTCTGAGCAGGGAGTCTCCACTTCTGGCGGAGCCTGAAGCCTCTGATGGAGGAGAGGCGCCAGGCTAGGATCCACGAGAGCCTCAACCAGCAAAAAGGACTAATCCTGCCTTTGGTGGGGAAGGATGTCAGTGAGGGCTGCACATCCTATCATCCCCTGCAAAAGGAGGGCTCCTGCTTTTCCAAGCTGGAGAAGGCTGACATCCTAGAGATGACCGTCCAGTTCCTGCAAGACCTTCCGGCCTCTTCTTCTGCCTCCGGTAAGGCCAGTGATAATGGTACTTTCCTGTTGGGCTTCCATGCTTGCCTCTCTGGCCTCTCGCTCCTTCTTCCCGAATGTGCCTGCTGCAGCCTCTTAGCGCACCTTCGCATGGCCTGCGACCCCCAGAACCAACCCCATATGTGGAGGGCCAGCCCTCTGTCGTTGCCCACGGTCCAGGCCTTGGTAGCTCCTCAAAGAGCAAAGAGACTCCATCTTGAGTGGCCATCAGTCAGAAGGGGTCAGGTGGTGCCTCCCTTCACAAACAGAGCAGGGTTGGACTGGATGGCCTCTTGGGCTCCCTTCTGATTCTCCTCTTTATGAAGAAGAGCCCTGAAGCCTGTTCAGCCCCATGCAGCTGTGGAGGGATTTTCTGCCTCTAACTTTTTTGTACATTTCCGGCCAACGTCCAGAAGACACTTTAACCCTGTATATATCCTCATCAATGTGGTTTTGCACTTGCACAAGCATGTTTGAACCAATCCAGGTTCTGGAATACAGCAGGGTTCATCAGGCATTCCAAAGTCAAAGTCACACGCATTTAGTTTTTCTAGCCGAAGTGATCAACACCAGAAACATAGTTGTGCAGATAAGGAGTTGAAGATCTGCTGATGACATGTGCCTGGAGGATTTCAAAACATTTGAGAAAGTACCAAGGATAGGAACCAACATGTAACAGAATCTCCGGCTGCCCAGTTTAGGTGAGATGACCTTTCAAAAGAGGGTTGACAATAGATGACCTGAAGATTGATAATCTGTTTATCTGCTGGAGATTAAGTGATATTAAGAGAAAAAGTATATGACTGGAAATCTTGCCACTTTATAGCATATGGCAGTCTTGCTGAGTCCTTCCTAGAAACCAGTGAAAACTCATGGATATAGTCATCTAATATATCTCCAGGCTCCATACAGGTAGGTAAAGCAACATCAGGACAAAAGGCTGAGCTGTTCATTGGGAGTGAGTCACAGTGTTGGGTGACATGGAAATCACAAATATTCCCCCTGAGCCATGTGAGCACATTAGTGTGTCGCGACTCACAGTTTGGAAAGCTCTGCTATAAAGCTTTAAATTGTTGTGCTGCAAGCCTGTGAGATTCCTTTTGGAAAAGAGAAGCCACAGTCCTATAGTCTTCAGGCAGATAAGGAATGAAAAACAAGCGTTTCTCCCACAGAAATTGATGGTAGTCCACCATGCTTGCTTAACTGGCTACTTGGATTGGCAATACTGTGGAAGAACAAAAATGGCAGAAAGGATAGGCTGCTCAGCATTGACATATAAAAGTATAACTCCACCTTATACTAGGGTATGTTTTGTTGTTGTTGTTGTTGTTATTAAGGATGGTATTCTTTTCCTCTATCAACAACACCTAATTCCCACCAGGGCTCACTACTTCTCTGCAACAGCTCCTTTCATGGTCATTCCATGGCTGGTGGAGAATTGGGGGGAGGAGAATCAGATGCCCACCAGTGGTATCTTCTGCCAAAATCCAGTAGAGTTCTCTGGAGAATTCAGTGGAGGAAGTCATATCCACTGAGGGGGGGGGGGGGGGCTACTGGTAGAAAAGTGTGACTCATAGGGGTGGTGACAGTATCACATGAGGAATTCTTAAACTGTGCTTGACAGTGCAAGATCTCAGCCACTTATATTTTACTCTGTTTCTTAAAATTGTTGCATCCTTTTCTTTCTTTTTTATGTTGGGATATGGATAATTGATTAGGGAAAATAAAATTCCAGCATTTTATTACAGTCTAAAGTATGTTTTCTCAGTTGCCTCAGTCCAGTTCACATATTTCCATAGATTTCAGCACATTAAAACCAGCCTGTGATACATTAAAGAAATAAGAGTATGATACATACGGGACTCCAATTTCAAAAACATTGTTTTGGATCAGCTGTTTTCCCAACATTATAATGCTTAGTTGAATGCAGAGTTCCATTAGGCAGCCTCCCGGAGCACACTAAAGAGGAATGGAAACAACAAGTGATCAGTATAATACCAGCATATGAGTGACAAACGACTCTTCTGGACAAGAGAGATCTTCTGAAGTCCAACCAAAGGTCGTTGGACTTTAAAAGAACTACAGTGGCATGGCATAATTATATATCTCTATCTGTCTATCTGTCGTATCTGTCTATCTGTCTATCTATCTATCTATAAGGTAAAGGTTGTCCCAGACATTAAGTCCAGTCATGTCTGACTCTGGGGTGTGGTGCTCATCTCCATCTCTAAGCCGAAGAGCAGCATTGTCCATAGACACCTCCAAGGTCATGTGGCCGGCATGACTGCATGGAGCGCCGTTACCTTCCCGCCAGAGCGGTACCTATTGATCTACTCACATTTGCATGTTTTCGAACTGCTAGGTTGGCAGAAGCTAGGGCTGACAGTGGAAGCTCACGCCGCTCCCCGGAATCGAACCTGCGACCTTTCGATCAACAAGCTCAGCAGCTCAGTGCTTTAACCCACTGCGCCACCGGGGCTCTATCTATCTATCTATCTATCTATCTATCTATCTATCACCAAACCTATAACCCAATGGTTAATTACTTTTAATACATTCTACCTGGATGTTCTTTGAGTTATTTCTGTCTTGTTTTGGGGTTTTGTTTTGTTTGTTTTTTTGGTATGCGGGCCATACAGATTATTTATCCAGTAGATGGAAAGGTGAACAGAGACCATTACAAGAAAATGGTGAAAGAAAGAAAGATCCTGAACTCTTTTATTTTTGTCATATGTCTAAATTTTATGGTGCCAGCTATCAGCTTGCTGGTAAGCAGAATCAGAGACCACACATTAGGCATATTAGATACGCTTATTTGCACACTTTTGAACATTAGGGTTAGAAAATTTCATGAATTTTAATATGCTGAAGAGAACTACTGACATATTGGTTAGGAGCCCTGGATTTTTTCCCCAAGAACCCGCAATTTCATTAATTTGTAGACTGGAGAAGTCAACCGAGAGATTGGAATTCATTCAGAATGAATTCAATAACGTAGATCATTGGAAGGGGAGAACTAATCTGTTAATGTGAATGTTGGGACAGAAGATTTTTGACTTACTGAGATACTTGTTAATTAAATTATTTGGTTTTAAAGAAATCATGGCATTTACCAGATCACTCCTTAAATTAAAAGAAATGACTTTGACAATGGCCAGGAAATGACTAATGGAATGGAATTTGGAACTCTGAAAGACGAATCGCTGAGCATGTGAATAGTTTTTATGTGATGCGTTGTATATTGATTGTTTGACTTTCTTAACTGTGATGATTGTTTTAACTATGGTTTTGTACATTATGTGTAATTTGTATAGGCATCGAATTGTGCCTTTTTTGTAAGCCGCCCTGAGTCCCCCCTCGGGGGTTGAGAAGGGCGGGGTAAAAGTACCTGAAATAAATAAATAAATAATGTACACATCTTAATCAGAAACATATTTAATGTCTCTAAGCATAAACAGAATATTTCCCTGCAGTATAAAATAATAGCATTCTTTAGCATCTCCTATCTCATCATATTTAAAAGTGTAGCTCACAATAATCAGCAGTAGACCACATGTTTTCAGGTCAAGTTTGCCCTTTGCATCATAAGAATAGTGAGTATTCGGTAAGCATTATTAGGATAGGAAGGAAATAAAATAGCATATAATTAATGAAATATAGCCAGTTATGTCCAAGATGGATGGATGGCATCCTTGAGGTGACTGGACTGACCTTGAAGAAGCTGGGGGTGGTGATGGCCGACAGGGAGCTCTGGCGTGGGCTGGTCCGTGAGGTCACGAAGAGTCGGAGACGACTGAACGAATGAACAACACAACAATGTCCAAGATGTGACAGGGGAATGGCTATTTCCAAGCTCTGACATATATCTCTAATTATCTATGTATGTATTATATGAGTGACAGGAGATTTGACTGAATGACCCTTGCTCCCCCCAACCCCCCCCCCCCCCTCAACTCTGTGATTCTATTATTCTGTATAGGAAACTATTCTGTTCTATGATTCTATATAGAGAACTACTTGAAAGCTTTGTGTGTGTGTGTGAGAGAGAGAGAGAGGGAGAGAGAGAGAGAGGCGACTTGAGAAACTGCAAGATGCTTGAAAGCCATTTCCTGGTGATTTGGTTCCTCAGAACTATGGGGAAAATCCAATATTTTGTCTATACTTCCCAGGGGAAACATACCAAATAGAATAGCACTGGAGGACCTAGAAAAGTCCACAAACACTTGGGGGATATTTTGTGGGGAGAAAAACTGTGGATTCTTATATAAGGGGTTTGTAGTGAAATATGTTTAACACGATATTGCACACCTAATGTACTAGAAAATTTCATGTACCAACAGATATATGATGCCACATTTGCAGTTGCACCCCCAAAAAAATCCGAGCTAAATTAGTAAAGTCCACAGTGGAAGCTAGAAATGGAAATGGTTTGGGATGATACAAATCAGACATTTGTGATTGTTATCATGTTACTGCTACTATAATTTTAAAGAGTCAGTATATGGAATTAGTTTTAATATTTATATTGGAAAGTGCTTAATGTACTTTTAAAGGTTGTATATTATGTGATGTCATGCCATGGCTGGTACAATAAACAATTCAATTCAATGTGTTATTTCTAGAAAACTGCATTCTTTCAGTACTAGTATGTCTAAACATTGCCAGAGTGATGGTTTATGTTTGGGTACTTACCTCTTCCATTCGGTAACCAGCAAATACATACACATATTGCCCAGGTCGACCCACAAATCTGAAAGTGAGAAATGAGTGATACAGATTTTATATGCTAATTAAATAAGTATCAGAAAAATTCAGTTCATATAAATCAAATATTTATTTTGTGGGGCCAGATGTTAAATATTATCTATAAAGCCATTAATCTTGGTCTGGATCATAAAGGTAACCTTAATTCGAGTAAAATCATTGATTCCCTTCCTGAATCCCATTCATTCAATTGGTCTATTTTAATTGGGATTTAGGCTATTATATCACCATTTTTCCTCAGTTAGAAGTAAACCATAAACAGAGAAATACATCAGTAGATAAATCTGACCAAGCATTTATAATCCCAGTGGGGCCATTTAGGGAAGAATATAAAAGTGGGCAAAATCTGATTAAAATGCATTCATCTTGTTCGGGGGAGCAACAGCTGCATCAGCAGAGGAAAAGAGATAATCCACTGGGAAAAACTGGGAAAAGAGGAAAACTACTGAACAAAAGCAATAGTGTGTGGTGAAACTGGTGAAGGATCTGTAGAGGCAATGGCAACAACACTGCTGCTAACTCTTAATACTATGTAGAAAGGGAACAGTACTAAACATATACTTTTACCCTTTATTAAAGATGAAAACCAGTTTGAATACTAATGAGATGAATGTGCTTGTTTATTTTTACAGAAATACTTAAATCGTGGCTGAATATTTGATACTGTGGGGTATAGAGCCTCTTCAACGGCCTGAATGGCAGAATATACTCTGGGTTGCTGTAGGTTTTTTCAGGCTATATGGCCATGTTCTAGATGCATTCTCTCCTAGCATTTTGCCTGCATCTATGGCAAGCATCCTCAGAGGTTGTGAGGTGACCTCACAACTTCTGAGACCTCACAACCTCTGAGGATGCTTGCCACAGATGCAGACGAAATGTCAGGAGAGAATGCCTCTAGAACATGACCATATAGCCTGAAAAAACCTACAACAACCCAGAGATTCCAGCCATGAAAGCCTTCGACAATACATAAATATACTCTGTTAGTTCTCCCTTTTTCTCCTGAATCGGCAGATCACAGTAGGGTATTTTTTGGCTCCCATACTTCCAACTTCAAAGGGCCCAGTTTGCAGAGTGGCCTGAAATGAAACCATACCCACCTACCTCTTATTCTCATCAGGATCTCATAGAATCACAGAATCACACAGCTGGAAGAAATGAGATTGGACCAGATGGCCTTCTGACCTATGGTGACTCTTAAGGTGACCCTATCATGAAGTTTTTTGGCAAGATTTATTCTATAGAGTTTGAAAAGGTGTGACTTGTCCAAGGTCACTCAGTGGACTTCCATGGCTGAGTAGAGATTTTAGCCTTGGTCTCTAGAACCATAGCTTCTAGAGCAAATCACTACACCATGTTGGATCTCAAATACTATTTTAGCTTGCATTAACAGAACTGTAATTTTCAAGTCAAGGGAAGTCACGGTTCCACTATATTCTGCACTATGAAGCCCCACACATTCACGAAATGGTTGGACAGGCATTGAGGAAATGTTGAGTGAGTTAGGCCTGTTCAGCTTGGTGATGAGAAGACACTGGTGTGGCATGACTGTACTCTTGAAATACCTCAAGAGCTATCACAGAGAGAAAGGTTCAGGTTTATTTGCAACTCCCCAGAGGTTAGGTTTCACGTTTGTATGTTATAGAAGGTTAGATTTCAATTGTGTTTGAGTTCAACAATGCTCTGTAAAAGTAATAGTACCTCATAGTAGTGATGGGAAGATTATTAGATAACAATAAAGGAAAATTCCTATTTTCTTCTTTGGTTATCTGTCCTGCCTCTGCTGTCAGTGGTGTAGACTGACACTCTCCGGCTTACTCCAACTATTCTCAGGGTTCCAGTTCCTCCCTGGGACTTTCCACTCTTCTTTCCCTAGAATGTAGTCAGGTTTAGCTAGGATCAGTAACTCCTTTTTTCTATCAGTAATGGAGTTTTGATTATGGCAAGAAGAATGATTGACAACTGGGAAATAGAAGGAGAAAACGTGGAGGCAGTGACTTTGTATTTCTAGGTGCAAAGATTACTGCAGACGCAGACTGCATCCAAGAAATCAGAAGACGTTTACTTCTTGGGAAGAGAGCAATGTCAAATCTTGATAAAATAATTAAGAGTAGAGACATCACATTGGCAACAAAGATCTGCATAGTTAAAGCAATGGTATTCCCCATAGTCATCTACGGATGTGAGAGCTGGACCATAGGGAAGGCTGAGCAAAGGAAGATAGATGCATTTGGAGGAAAGTTCTGAGAGTGCCTTGGACTGCGAGAAGATCCAACCAGTCCATACTTCAAGAAATAAAGCCCAACTGCTCATTGGAGGGAAGGATAATAGAGGCAAAGATGAAGTACTTTGGCCACATCATGAGAAGAAAGGAAAGCTTAGAGAAGACAATGATGGTGGGGAAAATTGAAGGAAAAAGGAAGAGGGGCCAACCAAAGGCAAGATGGATGGATGGGATCCTTGAAGTGACTGGATTGACCTTGAAGGAGCTGGGGGTGGTGATGGCCAACAGGGAGCACTGGCGTGGGCTGGTCCATGAGGTCACGAAGAGACAGAAACAACTGAATGAATGAACAACAACAACAACAAATGGAGTTCTCTTAATAAAGATTACTTTAAACTTGAGCTACTGGTGCACTTTGCTCCTTAACTACCATCTCACTTTTTCCAAGCTGTGGGTGTACTATGCTAACAAAACAAACATTAGAAGTACAGTCATAGCCATTCAGAATTGGAAGAATTTCTGGATATCTCCAAGAAGAGGCTGACTGGCTACCTAATGGGGATCCTCCAGCTGCAGTTTCTGCATTAATGTTGAACTCAGTGGCCTGTGATGACTCATCCAGTTCCATGATACTATTGATTCTTGAAGATCTATCATTCATAGGGTCACCATACGTTGACACCCACTTGACTTAAATTATCATCAAGATTTTCCCTACCTACTGGTGGAATGCAGAAAACATGCCTTATTGTGCCAAAATATTACAACATGAAAAGAAATCACGCTCAACCTACCTTCCTTTAAAAAAGGCCACATAAAAAATAGGTGCATAGGAATTAACAAATTTTAGCAGGAAAGCCTTCAAAATTAGCCTCTCCTCAAAAGCTTTTTCTGTCTTTGGTACCTCTGCCATAAAAAAAGAGAAAGAGAAATTAGTTCGTAAAGCCTAAAAAATTAACTACTTTCATGGACAAGTTGTATTGCAAACAATGGGTATCTTGAAAAGCCACATTCTGATTCAGGAATGCTATCCGGTATTATCCAAAGGAATGCCACTATGACTCCTTTCTACATTGTCAAATAATCCAGATTATTAAAGCAGCTAATCCACACTATCTGCTTTGAACTGAATTGTATACACCAGGGGTCCTCAAACTAAGGCCCGGGAGCCGGATATGGCCCTCCAAGATCATTTACCTGACCCTTACTCAGGGTCAACCTAAGTCTGAAACGACTTGAAAGCACACAACAACAACCACAACAATCCTATCTCATGAGCCAACAGCAGGCCCACACTTCCCATTGAAATACTATTAAGTTTATATTTGTTAAAATTGTTCTTAATTTTAATTATTGTATTGTTTTAAAGTGATTTTTGCACTACAAATAAGATATGTGGTGTGCATAGGAATTCATTCATGTTTTTTTCAAATTACAATCCAGCCCTCCAACAGTTTGAGGAACTGTGACCTGGCCGTCTGTTTAAAAAAATTGTGGACACCTGGTATACACTGTCATATAATCCAGTTCAAAGTAGATAACCTGGATATTATATGGCAGTGTAGAAAGCCTCCAAGTTTCACTTTTACTTCTGTGAGAAGTACCATAGCAATGCCAATTTATACCAACTCTCTGTTTCTATCCTAGTCATGTCTCTCATTTTCTCTCTAAATTTCTCATGTTGGTGGCTGCAATCTCCTATGAGATGGGGAAAGTTCCTTCTCTTGTGTGCAGTGAGGCAAGTGACGTTTTCACAGACTGGGCGTCATGTATATCTTTGCACAATTTCCAAGATAAAAATTATCTGATATTTTTGAGGCAGGTGTACAAAATGTAAAAATAATCTCTGTACAGAGCCAGGGCTAATACGGGTAGGAGTCATGAATAGCTGCCGCATGAGAAAAAAACTACGCAAAATGTCAAAACCTTATCTTGTGTCTACTGACAAGCTTCCTTTTACTTTTGTGTTTCTATCATGTTCATGAGCTGCCATTGTTACGAACCAGAACTAGAAAGCATTATGGTGAGCCTATCGCCTCATTTTCAAAGAACTGAGATATTAGTCAATGGTATGCTGTCCCAAGTTTTCTTGGCAATTAAATTATTTCTTAACCATGCTGTACAATTATAGTAACATGAATTATTGACAACAGCATTATCACAACTTTGAGCTTTTTATCTATTATTTATTGGCTATGGAACTCCTTCCCTAGGGATATTAGATCGGCCCCCTCCCTACTGACATTCCGGAAAAAAATTAAAAACTTGGCTTTTTGAACAAGCCTTTGGAAATGCAGTGTAATGAATAAATATGGAACTCAGGAAATAATGAATATGGAATGGCTTGGCAATGTCTCTGGAAAATGAGCCAATAGGAAGTTACTGGTGTTTATATGTTTTTAATGTTTTTTACATGGTTTTAATAATGTGCGCTAAATGTTTTTAATTTTGTTTTTATGATCGTTGTGGCATCAAATTGTGCCAGTGTAAGCCGCCTCCAGTTGCCTCCATACTGAGAGGGGCAGCATAGAAATGCAGTAAATAAATAAATAATTATTTGCTGATTGTTTACTTCCAACAGCACGACTGCATTTTTATGTCTTTAATTTATTTATTTATTTATTTGCTTGTTTGTTTGTTTATTTATTTCGTACACTTCTATCCCGCCCTTCTCCCCACAAGGGGGACCCAGGGTGACCACACATAGGCATCAATGATGCTTGCAACATATACATCATAAGAATACAATTAAAACAGTAAAAACATTTTAAAACATAATACAAATCAGCCAATAAGTTGATTTAACAATAATATTAGAATGCCAGTAAAGACAAAAATCAAGCCGGGAAATCCAATGTCGCAATGTCGCAAATCCAATGTCGCAAATTCCTTTTCCTATTGTCACTATCATCTAGTCAAACGCTTGGCCCCAGAGCCAGGTCTTCAGTTGTCTTCTAAAGGACAGAAGGGAGGTGGCCAATCTGATGTCCTTCGGGAGGGAGTTCCACAGGCTGGGGGCTAATGCCGAGAAGGCCCTGTCTCTCGTCCCCATCAACCACATTTGCGAGGGTGGTGGGATTGAGAGCAGGGCCTCTCCTGATGATCTTAAGCTTTGTGATTGTTCATAGCAGGAGATACGTTTGGACAAGTAATCTGGGCCAGATTGCCATAAATGATAAATACAGAGTGGCTGTAAAAACAGACAGTTCTACAGTTTATTGTGTTTGCAGTTGCAGGTGGAAACATCCATTGTATATCCCCCGAGACTGTCATCTGTGAAAGGCCTGTAAAGCCATATGTATATTTCAACTATAAACTGAAACATGTACTCACAAATACTCTTTAGGCAATGCAAAAAATGCATATTTAAAATATATAAAATGCACATGAATTTCCATGCCAAGGGATGCCGGGGTTGAAGCTTTACGAACACAAGTAAATGAAATGAAACAAAAATGTTGGTCGAAAATGAGGGGGGGGGGGAATCAATACAGGCCTGCCCAATAGATTTTCACAACTTTCTATCCAAAAAAAGATTGCGTGATCTATAACAGTGGTTTTAATTTTTAATCTCCCCATTCTCCAGATGTTTTGGAGAAACATGGTTAATTACCAAAGATTCTCAGAGTTGTAGTTCAAAATATTTGGAGGACCAAAGGTTGAGAGTCACTGATTTAGTACACATCTATATGATTTTTTTTGTCATGTCAGGAGCAACTTGAAAAACTGCAAGTCGCTTCTGGTGTGAGAGAATTAGCCGTCTGCAAGGATGTTGCCCAGGGGACGCCTGGATGTTATGATGTTTTACCATCCTTGTGGGAGGCTTATCTTATGTCCCCGCATGGAGAGCTGGAGCTGATAGAGGGAGCTCATCCGCGCTCTCCCCGGATTCGAACCTACGACCTGTCGGTCTTCAGTCCTGCCAGCACAAGGATTTAACCCACTGTGCCACCGGGGGCTCCATCCATATGATATGTGCATGCAAGGGAAAACCAATAGTCCATTATAAATTAAAATTATTAATGAGGTTGCATGGTTGCAAAATCCCTGAATGAAGAATGAATACTATTAAATGATCACTACGTTAATCACTATATAATATTTTGTAAGACAAAAAGAGCTACTATTGGTCAATCTAGCAGTTCAAAAAGATGGAAATGGGAGTAAATCAATAGGTACTGCTTCAGTGGGAAGGTAATGGCACTCTATGCAGTCATGCCAGCCACATGACCTTGGAGGCGTCTACGGACAACAATAGCTCTTTGGCTTTGAAATAGAGATGAGCACCCCCCCCCCCCCCCCCCCAAAGTTGGACTCAATTAGACTTAATGTCAAAGGGAAACCTTTACCTTTTATTTATACACTATCAGGAGAATCAAAAGTATGTGTTAAGGTGAAACAACATTACCCATTTCTGTCAACCATTTGGCAACCATTCCATAAATCTCATCTAGGATAAGAATCACAACGAGGTTAATGATTACAGCAGTTGCTGTCACTGTCACGCGAACGTTTGATCTGGTTGATTCATTGGGACTCATTGACAGTGCTGCTGCTGTAGTTATCCGGTACACAATTACACCAAAGACTAATGAAAATGTCAATGAAATCTGAGGAGAAAAAACACAGATGTATACATTTAATATTCTTTAAAATGCCATTCATAACTTAGTAAATATAAATAATAGAATGAGTGTTGTTAAAGAGCAAGGGGAAAACTCAGATGCAGCCTAAAGATTTCCCTACTCAGCAGCAAAGAAACACCCAATTAGAGCAGAAAGATGTGATTCTTTTTCTCTATACATATTTAGGAATTCCTACAAGCAAGCATGGCATGGGAATTTATATCCTCTGTCATTGTTGAGCACTGCAGGATAGTCGCATAATTGTGTGCTATTTTCTCCAATATTTACCTTCTCTTTGTAATGCATTGTACAACATTACCAAACAATTCTTGGAGCGGAAAATAAAAGACATTACTGCTAAAGTTGCCTGACATCTAGGCAGGCCTCAGGGACAACAACATTGCGGGGCGGGGGGGGTGCAGCAATCTTGTAAAATGAGAACTTTCCTTTAGCTATATGTATTTAGCACGTTCTTTTGACTGCTTGTGTAGCTTCCTGCAATTTGCAAAGCTTAATTGACTCCAGTCAAGTTGTTTCAACTTGCAGACTCTCCGTGTTTATTTAACTAACTTCTCCCTACATTCTCCCTCCCTGCTGGAATCAGTGTTCAGCAGAAGCCGGGGAAAATCCATTCTGTTCTGCATCTACCTTTGTCAAAGAAGAAGAGTTGGTGGACTGACTTGGGGGGTATGGGCGTAGTGCATCTATACTCAGGGATGGTTGGAATGACCAGCATGAGAAGAACTGCAGTAAGCAGCAGTATACAAGTGAACGGTGGCCACATCTACCCTGGCCACTTAAGCTAGAGCCAGTGTTGAGCATTATGCTTTGGACTGACCATAGCCACTATGGTGCCACATTGATGTCCAGATGGTTGAACCAGGTGAATATCTCATTGTCCCCGCTGAAACATCACCCCATCCTCCATGATGCCACCACTAATTCCCATTGGACTTAGAGATCATTAAAGCACCTGGCCATCACCCGTCATATCTGCCTACACAACTAGTAAAGGAGGGTAGATTGATCTCCTTCTTTCTGGTTGTGCCAGTGCCTTGTTCTAATATCAAGAGACATGATAGCCAGGTTACCACATGGAGTTTTGTGGCTTGCGATGGCAACACTTGTTGGGTTGCTCTCAGTTTTGGGAACTGTACACGGTATACACTAACTGTAGTCAGGAGCGGCTCAACCCATTACGCAAAGTAAGCATTTGCAGTATAGTTGATTTTGCCCAGGGGCGCTCTTGCGGTGCTCTAGGGGAAAAATAGACCTTGACATATTCGAGTTGTAGGTACTGGGATGTTTAGTTCACCTACAATCAAAGAGCATTCTGAACTCCACCAATGATGGAATTGAACCAAATATGGCACACAGAACTCCCACGACAAACAGAAAATATATATCAGTGATTGGTTTGGGGGGGGGGGGGGCAAAATACTGTTTCCTTACCATTGAAAATTACCTAGGGCAGCCTCTGACTGTAGTGTTTCCGTCTTCATATAACTGTATTATAGTTGCGTTATAATTGTGTATTATAGTTGCTACAAATCCGTCTCTCACATTTATTTTAAAAGGTCTATCATGTAGCTGTGCTCAATGCAGTCAAAGGTTTTCATTGCATCTAGCGATATTATAGCTACTGGATTCTTGTGGGACTGACTCTTCTGGATTATATTTAATACACTCTTTATGGACTCTGCTAATGTCCTGACTGGCACAAATCAAATTTGGTCTGGATGAATATATTTTAGAGTGTTTAATCTTTGGGCCATAACTGATGTAAATATTTTTGAACCTGATTGAGCAATATTTTCAGTCTGTAAGCTGATGATGAATGGTGACACCCCTGGTCTAAGTATAAATAAATACAATTTTTGCCCTATTTTATGATTTTAGATTTTTCTTTCCTAATAATATACCACAGTGCAAACCATATAATTGAGGGGTTTGATCATCTACATTGGGGGGGGGGGGGCAGGGAGACTGATGCTTTATCTATGTGTAATCTATAAATTGTATTTTTATTGCCTCCACAGTTGTCCAGGCATACAATGGATCCCTGTAGCTATATATATATTGTGCTGGTACGGCTGTACCAGGAACTCCAACTTTATTTGCTTTGTATTAAATGTTTGCTTGCAGTCCAAGGTTTCAAGGAGTCTGCAGAAAGGTGGCTTCCTCTGGTTGCAGTCATAGGTCAAGTCACTTGTCCATCATCGTTAAGTTTTGGTTCCGCCCCTTGCTCAGGGCTATTGGGAAGGGAAGGGAGCCATTTTTTAGTTAGTCTCAGTAAGGAAAGCTAATGTAGAGGATGTGTACAAGCTTCTCCTGTACAAAAGCTTCAACCCTTAAGACTTTCCGGGGGAGAATAGTCTTAAGAGCATCCAATGATCTTCAAAGATTACCAGGGAAACAGCCCTAAAGCTTTGAAGAATTTCGGAGGGTAAACAGTTTTGGAAGACCAAAGAAATCCAGCTGGAGAATCTACTGCCCTTACTGGTAGGTCCATTCGGCGCTCGAGACACAGTTTGACCCGGTAGCGGAGCACACATCAGTAAGACGTAGATTACAGTCAGCCTGGGAGAAGTTAAAAAGGGTTTTTCCTACAGAGAAAGTTTAATTAACCAAAGTCATGTGCCAGTCCATTGAGGACTAGACTGAGAAAGCCTTGAAGTGTTGTTTGAACCATTGAAGATTTGTTGTTTGTTCCATAATAAAGACTTTGTTGCATTATCAAAGACTCTAAAGACCATCACTTCTGGAAAATCCCTGAGAACTTCTCTTTGGGGGCCCCTGGCTTCCCGCTGGGCAAAGATTGCACGTCCTATTTTAAAAGAAATTCTTTACAGGCCCAGCACGCAACAGAACACACACACACACACACACACACATACATATATACATACATACACACGTTATGTTTTTAAAATACAAATGTACCCTTGATTCGCTTCTGATACAATAAATAAATAAATCTGAAGCATGAAAGGAGCATATAAACTACCTCCATGAAACCATCTAACTGCACATATCTATACATCAGCTATGAGCCATGTGTATCTTTTCTTCAGATAATTACCTCTCTTGTTATAGTATCTATAGCATAAAAACTAACAAAAAAACTGAAATATTTGAGCTACCAAAATTTCAAAGTTTACTTGCCAATTTAGTTGTGAAGGACAAATCCTATGTCAAGCATTCACTCACATATTAGACTTTGGCAGACAATTACCAGAAAAACATTTCTATTTTTTCTGTGCATACTTCACTTGAAAAAAGTGTTATATTAATGAAAAATAACATGTGCCTCTCAAAATGCTGATTCAGTATGAAAATGCATGCACTAAAAGATAACTTATGTATACCAATGTAGATCAAGGAAAATAAATTATGTAAACAAAATTACCATAAATAAGATAGATGCAAAGTTCACCAGGTAACCAGGGGTACGATCTTTCCAAGTCAGTTTCTCTTTTTCATCCTGGTATAAGACATAATGATTAGAGTGATAATTCTAGTATGTAATGCCAAATATTGAAATGTTAGGAAATTGTTCTGCTTTAAAATAAAACAGAAGGGATTTGATACAAGTTGGTAATATATGGTAATATAATTTGCTATTACTATGCCTCATGTATTAGTTAAATGACAATATTTAATTACACCCAACTTTTGCTAAATTATACCCAATATTTGAAGATTAATGGAAACTATCTTTAATTGGTATGGTAGATTGCATTTCTTTATAAGTATTTGTTCTATCCATATTTTAAATTTCAAAATTAAAAAATATGTTTGGTAGTAAAAGTTTCAAAGTATTAGCTTTTACACTGAAATGAAGACAATTACAAAGTATGGTACCCATGATTACAGCTCAACATGGAAACCAAATTTGAGGAAACAAAGGAAATTGGATTCCAGGTGAGGTCTGATCAAAGCAGAATAGAGTGGGACTATTACATCCCTCGATCTAGATACTATACTCCTATTGATGCAGCCTAGAATTGCATTTGGTTTTTTAGCTGTCACATCATACTATTGACTCATGTTCAGCATGTGATCTAGTTGGATTCCTTTCCTAAATTCGTCTGGATTCCTTTCCTAAATTCCTTTCATGTACACTGTTTTCAGGCTAGCAGTCACCCATTCTATATCCGTAAATTTCATTTTTATTGTCTACGTGTAGTACCTCACATTTCTCCCTGTTCAAATTCATTTTGTTAGTTTTAACCAAGCTTCCCAATCAGTCATTTTGGGTTCTGGTCCTATGTCTCCCAATTGGGTGTCATTTGCAAATTTGATAAGTATGTCCTCTATTCTATCATCCAAGTCATTAATAAAGATATTGAATAGCACTGGGCCCAGGAAAAAACTGTGTGGCACCACACTGGTCACTTCTCTCCATGATGCAGAGCCACTGGTATGCACCCTGTGGATTTAGTCAGTTCACCAATTCCCAATCCACTTCTCTTCAGGATGAAGAAGAGGCATTGGGCTTGATCAATCAATTGATTACCAATCTACCTAACATTAGTATTGTCTAGCTCACATTTTACTAGCTTCTTTGTGAGAATATTCTGGATCACCATCTTGTGAATGACTGAGACCAGGGCTTGTTTGTGCACTAGGAATGACATCAAGAGATAATCATTTGAAACTCTATGCCTCACCCTTTCATGTGTTAAGAGTTTCATTTATGGGCAATTCATGGTTGCAGTGATATAGCGATTTCAAACTGAGTTCATCTTTTTGAAACACCCCCTGGAATCAAAGTTCATTTTTTCTATTGTAAACATGGTGTCCCAATTTAAGTTATCAAACACCTTTTCCGTATCTAGCAATATAAAGTTTGCTTGCTTCTCATTGTGTCTTTCTAAGTAGTCAATGATATCCTTCATATATCCTCCACATATAATTTCTTGTAAAATCTTTTGTCTAAAATAGAGATTTAAAAAGTAACAATCATTGTCTAATGGTGAGACTGACATGTAGTTTCTTGTGTCTTTTTTCTTCTTCTATCAAGACACCTTGCATACAATTGTGGGGCCAAGCACAGTCATACAGAGTGAAAAACATATCATATAAAATATAACAATAACATAAATCAACATTATAACAATAATTCAACAAAATAGTTGGCAACCTATTAGAGGCAACCCTAAGTTTTTCTTTTCCTGGGACTGCAAAATGTACAATATACGCACAAGTACGCACAAACATGACATTGTCAAAAATGAGGTAAATTAGAATACATGGCCAATGGGTGCATTTCTAATGGTTCACAATTTGTGCTAAACTGCTATAGATGCAGTGTCCAGTTAGCTAAGGCAGCAGCCATAGGTATTATCCAAATCTATATAAATAAAAATGTAATGTTCATTTGTGGGATTAACAGAACTCAAAAACCACTGGGGGAATTGACGCCAAATTTGGACATGATACACCTATCAACCCAATGTATGTCCTTCACTAAAAACAAAAACAAAAAGCAGAAAGGACTTCTAAACTGCATTTCCACAGAGGAGAAACTGCATTCCCAAAAAGAGACCCATGGCCATGGCCTTCCTCCTTGTGGGGAAACAGCCGGCCATTAAAGCATGAGGAGCCAGTCGTGCGTGCATGTCCACTCTCTCTCTCTCACACACAAGCAAGAGTGGGCACCATGGGAGTGGAGGTGGAGGCTTGCCGCATGGAGCCCCCAGGCAAGAAAGAAGGGGAGGAGGAGGAGGAGGCGAGGAAGGTTGATGGTACTTCATTGAAGGACCTTCCTTCTCTCTCTCACTCCCTTCCATTATTTCCTCCCTCGCCTTCCTTATTCCCTTTCTCCCTTTTCTCACTTCCTTCTCCTTCCTTTCCTTCTTTCCCTCCTTCTCTTCCTTCCTGTCCCTCCTTCCTTCTTTCTTTCCTTCTTTTCTTTCCTCCCTTCCTTTCCTCCTTCTTTCCCTTTCTTTATTTCTTTCTCCTTCATTTTTTCCCTCTCTCCTTTCTTCATCCCCTCCTTCCTTTCCCTCCTTCCTTCTCCCTTCCTTCTCCCTTCCTTCCTGTCCCTCCTTTTTTCCTTCCCTTCCTTCCCTCCTTCCCTTTCTTTTTCCTTCCTTCCTGTCCCTTCTTCCTTCCTTTTTTTTCTTTCCTTCTTTCTATGTAAGATATAAATACAATATTAAATGGGGCAGTCAAGAAGTAATGAGAGAAGAAGGAATGAAGGAGAGAAAGGGGGAAGGAAGGAAGGAGAGAAGGAAAGAAGGAAAGAAAGAAAGGTAGAGAAGCAAGTAAGGAGAGAAGGAAATAAAAAAGTAAAAGGAAAAAGAGAGGGAAGGAAGGAGCGAAGGAACAAAAGATAGGGAAGGAAGGAAGGAGAGAAGAAAGGATGTAACCAAAGAGCAAAGAAAGGGAGGAAAGAAACAGGTAGAGATGGAAGAAGGAAGATAAATAGGAAAAGAAAAAGAGGAAAGGAAGGAAAGAGGGAAGGAGGGAGAGAAAGAGGGAGGGAAGGTTGGCCACAGCAATGCGTGGTGGGTACAACTAGTTTTGTGATAAATATATCACACATTTCTTTCTTTGAACATGCCCCCAGACTGACTGAAATCATGCACTACAAAGCTGACTGCTGAATGTTATCAGAGCCAATCATATGACATATTTTCTACCCTGATAAGTATTCTTTCTTTTGTTCTTAAAAGTGTCTTCCTCTAGCAGTACCACTTAATCTAACCTGTATATCACAAGGGCTGGGTTAATAGCCTCCATTTAAATGTTCCTATTTCATTTTTCTTTATCATTGGAACTTAGTATAAGATGTAGCCAAGAGCAACAATTAACCTATTGAGTAACCTTTGCTGAAGATCTTAAGCACCTTCCAATATTTCATCTGTAACTCGGCTGTCAAGGAATGAGCACTATAGAACTATGATGTCATTGGCTAGCAATAGCAGAAGCACATCGATGGCTACAGTTTGATAACATTTTCATTAATAAAAAGATATGCCCTCTACTTAATGCTTGACACAGAAAAAAAGCATAGCATCAGCAAAATGTTAATAGAGGAGAGAACATAGTTCTTCAACATCTCCTTATATACATGCTCATCAATCTGCCTAATAGTCATCTTTTCAACTTCTGAATTAAAAGCTTCTTCCTGCAGATTTCTCTGTGATGAATCAGAAAGTAGAACAAGACAAAGCCACTAACCTCTTGCCTGTGGTGTTCATAGTTAGATGTACCCGCTTGTGTGAAATTATATGCATTTTTAATAACTATTTCTATCCTATTTTGAGATCTCGGGGCAGCATACAATTAAAATTCAAAACAATTACAGACTAAACAGTATAGGCACACTGTAAAAGGTACATTTACACCTTTTACCGAAAAATAAAGCTGGTGTCTTAACTTGATACTGCCCCAGTCTGTCCCAAAGAGTCACACAAGGCATCTAAGGATGTTTTGGTACTGCATTTTGTGAGCATTACAACTGGATTAGATAAATATTTGCGATGAAAGTAGCCCAATCAATGACTGCTAGTTGTGATAGCTCTATGTTCATAAGCTGTCAACTCTTAAATAACAGTTGCTTGTGGAGCAAATAATAGAAGAGGAAATTAAATGTTTTATATTAACTTAGGCGATTCCTCGTTGTCCGAGTAGGATTATCTTCCAAAATCGGTGTACTGGTGATGGGTCCGTAGGTGACTGTGGAGCCCTATTCTTGATCTGCATGTTCTCCTGCTGTGAGGGCATTGGTTTCCAGGTGGAAGGCGGTCCCAGTCAGGGTTGATTTGATGCGCCTTCCTCTCTCTTACTCTCTTTCCATTAGTGCCTCCTCACATTTTACAGCACTGCTGGTCACAGCTGACCTCCAGCAGGAGTGCTCAACGGCCAGGGCTTCCCAGTTCTCAGTGTCAATGTTTTTAAGGTTAGCTTTGAGCCCATCTTTAAATCTCTTTTCCTGTCCACTAACATTCCGTTTTCCATTCTTGCGTTCGGAGTAGAGCAACTGCTTTGGGAGACGGTGGTCAGGCATCCGGACAATGTGGCCGGATCAGTGGAATTGATGGCAGAGGACCATCACTTCAATGCTGGTGGTCATTGCTTCTTCCAGCACACTGACATTTGTCCGCTTGTCTTCCCAAGAGATTTGCAGGATTTTTTGGTGGCAACGCTGATGGAATTGTTCTAGGAGTTGCATGTGACGTCTGTAGATAGTCCACGTCTTGCAGGCATGTAGCAGAGTTGGGAGGACAATAGTTTTATAAACAAGCACCTTGGTATCCCAACAGATATCCCGGTCCTCAAACACTCTGTGCTTCATTCAGAGAAATGCGGCACACACAGAGCTCAGACGGTGTTGTATTTCAGTGTCGATATTGACTTTTGTGGAGAGGTGGCTGCCAAGGTAGCGGAAATGGTCAACATTTTCTAATGTTACACCATTAAGCTGTATATCTGGCATTGGAGAGGGATTTGCTGGTGACTGCTAGAAGAGCACTTTGGTTTTCTCGACGTTCAATGACAGGCCGAGTTTCTCGCACTGCTGGAAGGTGTTTAGAGTGGCTTGTAGGCCTTCTTCTGAATGTTGTTATCAGCATACTGGAGTTCTAAATTTATATTAAAATGAAGAATATGACAGAATGTTATGTGATTTCAGCTCTGCTAAATCGCAGGTTCAGGGCCTGGTGTATCAAGTTTTCCAAAAGGCCAGTTGAGACACAGACAGGTTGAAGACAAATTCAGAAGCTTTATTCTCAATGGCCAAAGAGAACGTCATCAGATACAGCATCCCAAAGAACTGACACACCTCCGTGCTAACATAGAGAAATATTTATAGAACCTTGACAGCCATTCAAAACAAAGGACTTCTGCTCTCTTGAGTGTCGAATGGTCCAGATCATGGGAGGCTCAGATCTACAGGCCGATTGGCTGTGATATGCTGTCTGCCATTGTTGCCAATTGGTCTCCGGATTTGGTGGGAAATTTAATCAATTTTCATTGCTCATTTTGATATTTTGTGGCTGTTGCTTGTTCTACCTCTTGTGAGGTGTGTGAAGGAAAGAATTTGTATGGGTTTGGGGTAATGGATGCTAATTTCTTTATTTACTATATTTATACACCATCCCTCTCAACCCACAGGCGACTCAGGGCAGTTTACAGTCAGCACCAAAACCATAAAATACAATCAAAACATTAATATAAATATAAAACCAAGTAAAAACAATATCAATAAAAACATGTATCACAAGAGTCTCCTTGTTAAAAGAATGATCCAGTCACATCATCCGATTGTTCCATTTTCCTATGTCTGCATCTGCAAATGCTTGCTCAAAAAGCCGAGTCTTGAATTTTTCGGGAATGTTAAAAAGGAAGGGGCTGATCTGATATCCCTAAGGAGGGCATTCCATAGCCAAGGGGCCACCACCGAGAAGGCCCTGTCTCTCGTCCCTGCCAGACGTACTTGTGACAATGGTGGGATTGGGAGCAGGGCGTCCCCAGACGATCTTAAAGTCCTGGAGGATTCATAAATGGAGATGCATTTGGACAGGTAAGTTGAGCCAGAACCGTCTAATGATGGTAGTTTCCCCAGCCTGGAGAGGACAATGGGTAGCAATGAGGGTTGGCCAGCCTGAATGGTTCCCCAGGAACAGGACAAAGGAGGGTGTTGAGCGACTTCTGTGACTTTTGGTTTGGCTCCATTGTTGGGTGTATGGAGAAATTTTTAGGGGATCATGCCTACTGCCTGAAGGAGTGAGAAGTTTGTCTATCACCCCCCCCCCCCCCCACGCCACACACACAGTGAATGTTTGGGATATTTTGATGTCCAGCCTAAAAGCCATCTATGGAGGTTTTCTCAAATTAGTTTTCCAGGTGAAATGTCACCTTGGAATTGGCTGTCGAGATCATGGAGTTGTGAGGTTTTAGTAACAAGAATATGTTTGTCTGAGCATATATTTTGCAGTGATCTTTAGGCCTGTTGACTTAGCCTAATATTTTAAAATAAATAGCACTGATATACAGCCCCGTTAAGACAAAGTTCAACTCCATTTTAACTGTCAGGACTCAGTTTTATGGAATCCTGGGTGTTCTAGTTTTACAAGGTCATTCGCCTTTTCTGCCAAAGTTTGCTGCCCTCCCCCCCACCAAACTACAAATCCAGACTATGTTTCTTACAGCATACAAACTGTACTGGATATTTTCTTTATTCATATCAAAAGGAAAATCCATTAGGCAATTATTCAATGTCTGGAAATTTAATATGTGGAACAAAGAATAAGTATGAATTCATATGACTTCCATGCATGCAAGCCAAACTCTTTACAATCATTTTTGCACATATCTTTAATTGCATGCAAAAGCTTTTTTTTTTTTGGGGGGGGGGGAGCAATGGAAAGGAAGCAAAGTCGGAAATGTTTGACTTTTCTCATTTGCTAGTTATTTTAGGTAATTCATTTCTGTTGCATATATTAAATGGCTTAGCAGAAGAAAAATGAAAATGAATTGTACTTTTATGGATAATGCCACCAAATTATTTGCTTGGAATGTCCCTTACGTGCCTTTTTTGGTGACACGGTTTTCTTTTGTGTGTGTGTGGCGTCTCTCAAACAACTATGGTATATAAATGGAAAATTAGGCATTAATTCAAAATAAAGTAGGGAGGATATTATTTATATTTTCATATAATTTCCCGTGTGATAAGAATGGAGCACACCACCAATTTGAAGCAAAGGAAAAGAAACAAAGTCAAAAATGTTTGACTTTTTTCGTTTGCTAGTTATTTTAGGTAATTCATTTCTGTTGCATATATTAAATGGCTTAGCAGAAGAAGAATTAAAATTAGGCATTAATTCAAAATAAAGTAGGGAGGAAATTATTTATATTTTCATATCATTTCCTGTGCGATAAGAATGGCGCACACCACCAATTTGAAGACTAGGGATCAAATTTCTAGAAACAAGATTGTGAGTTGGAAATTTGTGACTGCCTTTTATCATAAAAGCCATGAAGCTTGCTAAGAATACATTCCTTTTCTCATATATATAGATAGGGGGGGGGGGGGGGAGAAGCAAAGCTCTGCATGGAGCCAAGAGCACAGTGCTTCCAAATATAGCAATCCATGAAAGCCCCCAAGTGCAGAAACAAAAAATAGCTTCACTCAGAAAAAAAACCTGGTTTTACCATATCCCTTTCTCGCATGTTGTGATCTCTGATGTGGCAAAGGAACACAAAAATCCATTTCCGAGTTGAATTTGCATAAGCTGAGATGCAAACAATTTTATGTTTGATGCATGGAAATGGTTGAAATCATCCCTCTTTTAAAATCCTTATTGTATTTTAAAGTATTGTTTACAAATTAAAGAAAAAGAAAGGACTGGGAAAGAAAAAGAGAGAGAAAGAGGCAGTGGAGAAGTGAAATAAAAACATAAGATGTGGACAAAGATTGGGCAAAGCTAAAGTAAGATATTTTCGAAGGCTTTCATGGCTGGAATCACTAAGGGAACCACTGACCGCATAGGGAAGCTGATGAGGAAACACAACAAACAAACAATCTACAGACCTACTAAGAAAATCCAACAAATGCTACGTTCAGCAAAGGACAAGAGGGATCCTATCACCTCTGCAGGAGTCTACCGTGTACCACGCAGCTGTGGATAAGTCTACACAGGGACCACCAAACGCAGCGCCCAAACAAGAATCAAGGAACATGAAAGGCACTGCAGACTACTTCAGCCGGAGAAATCAGCCATAGCAGAGCACCTGATGAACCAACCTGGACACAGCATTTTATTTGAGAACACAAAAATGCTGGACCACTCTCACAACCACCAGGTCAGACTACACAGAGAAGCCATTGAAATACACAAACATGTGGACAATTTCAACAGAAAGGAGGAAACCATGAAAATGAACAAGATCTGGCTACCAATATTAAAAAAAACCTCTAAAATTGCAACAGCAAAAACAGCAGAGAGGAAACAGGCAGGGACATCTAATTACCTTTCAAGAAGAGTTTGCTCCAGGCACAGTCAGCCCATTGTATGCTAATCAAGGTGGTCAGTTGAAACATTCACACCTAGCCCACTGACAAAAGTTCTTTGTCTCACCCTGGTCATTCCACAGATATATAAACCCTTTTCCCCAGTTCCAGCAGACCTCACCTCTGAGGATGCTTGCCATAGATGCAGGCGAAACGTCAGGAGGAATGCCTCTAGAACATGGCCATATAGCCCGAAAAAACCCACAAGAACTAAAGTAAGATATTCTGGCCATTGAACATTAAATGATGAATGTTTATCACAGGGAAGGAATTTGGGGGGAGGGGAGTGTGCAGTTATTATTAGCTAGAATGCTTGTTCATTAGGTGAGTAGAGACCTGATTTAAGGAGCAAACACATCAAGGACTCAGGCCCCCATTTACACAGCATAGAAAACAGATTAGCCTGGGGCTTTCAAATGATGCTCCAGGCTAATCTGCTTCAACCTGGAATAAACCTGATGATCCACTTCAACCTGGAATTAATATTATCACCTGTTCATTGCAAAGGAGCAAGCTTTATTGAAGAAATTTCCTTCTAGATAGGAAAGTTACAGGGGGAGCTAATCTAAGCCTGCCTATATCTTGGGAGGTACTTACTTACTACTTACTTACTTAGGCAATCCCTCGTTGGCCGAGTAGGATAGTCTTCCAGGATCAGTATTCTGGTGGGTCTGTAGGTGACTGTGGAGCCCTATTCTTGATCTGCATCTTCTCCCATAGTGAGGGCATTGGTTTCCAGGTCGCGGTCGGGGTTGGCTAGACTCACCTCCCTCTTGGCACGTTTCTCTCTTTTGCCCTCCATTCGTGCCTCTTCAAATTCTGCAGCATTGCTGGTCACAGCTGACTTCCAGCTGGAGCGCTCAAGGGCCAGGGCTTCCCAGTTCTCAGTGTCTAGGCCAGAGTTTTTAAGGTTGCCTTTGAGCCCCTCTTTAAATCTCTTTTCCTGTCCACCAACATTCTGTTTTCCGTTCTTGAGTTCGGAATAGAGCAACTGCTTTGGGAGATGGTGGTTGGACAATGTGGCCGGTCCAGCGGAGTTGATGGCGGAGGACCATCGCTTCAGTGCTGGTGGTCTTTGCTTCTTCCAGCACACTGACGTTTGTCTGCTTGTCTTCCCAAGAGATTTTCAGGATTTTCCGGAGGCAACGCTGATGGAATTGTTTCAGGAGTTGCATGTGACGTCTGTAGACAGTTCACGTTTCGCAGGCATATAGCAGGGTTGGGAAGACAATGGCTTTATAAAGAAGCACCTTGGTATCCCTACGGATGTCCCGGTCCTCAAACACTCTCTGCTTCATTCGGAAAAAAGCTGTACTCTCAGAGCCCAGGCGGCCTTGTATTTTGGTGTCGATGTTGACTTTGGTGGAGAGGTGGCTGCCAAGGTAGTGGAAATGGTCAACGTTTTCTAATGTTACTTGGGAGGTAAAAAGGGAAGGAAAAGAGGTGGAGAAGAGATACTAGGAGTTTCACAGGGGAAGCAGAGGAGTTTGCACAAAGAGGGGATGGGTTTTCCAGGTCACCCTAACTTTATACAGTGTTCCCTCACTTATCCACAAAAAATGAAAATCCACAAAGTAGGGACGCTATATTTATTTTAATATTTATACATTATTTTAGTAGTTATACACTACTTTAAGTCTTTATAAACCCTCCTCACACACTTATACAGTACATAACCCTCCTTGAACGCATTGTTGACGTAATCCTTGGCTCCAGCTTTATCCGCAGAGGCAGTCTCTCCATATAAACAAATGCTCTTAAATCCACATTGAAAAATCACGAAACAGTGAGTCCGTGAAAAGCAAACTGTGAAGTAGTGAGTGACCACTGTAACTCTATTTTACTACTGCCTATCACAGTGAAGCAATCTTCAGAGCTAAGAGCTGCTGTTTTTAATGGCTACAAATACCAAAGTGTATTGCAATACAAAATTAATGAATTGTAAAAGAAAAAAAAGAACCATAAAAAAGTAACCACTGAATATGTCCCCAAACTATGACATAGGGAAGCACAACTGCATTATTTGGCTAACATCTTGTTGAAACCAGCAGTTTCTTTTGAAAAATATAGAAATGCATCCAATTTGAAATGCCAGTTTTAATTGATCAAATGGAGAACCATTGAATTGGAAGAGACAACAAGGACCATGCTGGCCAACCCCCTGCCATGCAGGAATGCACAATCTATGCATTCCTAACAGATGGTCATTCAGCCTCTGTTTGTCGTGAGACTTTAGTATAAGTGATATGTGCTCACTTGTAGATGTTCCTGTAAGTAGTCTGGCTGCTATGTTTTGAACTAATTGAAGTTTTCAAACTTGGAACAGAGGTAGGCCAATGTTAAGCACAAAGATACTGGAAGTAAATATTTGAACTTTGTGGAGTATAATACCCCGTCCCTCCTTTTCTAGGGGAACTTAGTGACTTATCATCAACTATCAAAGATACTGGAGAAAGGAAGGAAGTATATTCTACTGACAGCTTGTGTTTAGCAAAATGAGAACAATCTATTCCAATAGATACAAGGAATAGATACAAGGAAATATTATTATCAACACTAACACCAATAATAATGGATAGAAAATTCCCCAATTTTTTTAAAAATATATTAGATAAAAAATTAAGAGAGAAGAATATAGATAAAATTGGAGATTGGATAAAAGTAAACATGAGGAAAGAAACTATATTGAGATAATTTTGAGATATTAAACTCTCATGGTTCCATTGCTTACAGTTAGAGCAATGGTTCAAGAATTGGATAAAAAATAATGGGGAAGGAGGCAAACTTACCAAGTTGAACAAATGATACAAAAAGAAAAAAATATGGGAGGATACCACAAGATGAAAGGAATAACCAGCAAATTGTGTAAGATAATAATTTATATTAAGGGGAAAAAATAAAGGACGCAACATTAAGAGAGATATGGGAGGAAGACTTAGGGATTAGAATAAAAGAAGCGGATTGGGTACAATTATGGGATCAACGATATTTAAAGAATTTATCAATACGTGTTAAATTGGTTTGGAAATGGTACTTAACACCAGTAAAAATTGCAAATATTAATAGGAATGCCACAAAAAACTGTTGGAGAGGTTGCCAGGAGGTGGGGGCACAGTCATTTGGATTTTTTTTCCAAACAAAAGAGTGGAAAAGTACATTATTAGTGGATTTTGTGTTAATAAAAATGCCCTCTTTTCCAAATGACCTCTGGTGGAAGAAAAATAGAAGAGGGCCGGTATCACGTAATAAGCATCAACTGAAAACACTATTATACTGACGTCATTGCAAGCTATTTATTGTATGATAAAGGCCTTATTAATAAAAGAATACTACCCAGTACCTTCTTATGAAATAAACGTGCATTTCGTCTTAATGTGCATTCCTTTTGTAGTTATGTTTTCAAATCTGCCTTCTCTTCCTATGCTTTCCTAACTGGTTACAACACCACATTTTTGTCAGTCTATTTTACCAAGATCATCATGATATACAGTCCAATTAAGAAATACCTTTGCATTCCATAAGAGCTTTTACGTTCTCTATAAAACATATTCTTCCCAATGCATAAAATGAACAATGTGGTATCAGTGTCATTAGGAAGTAGTGGTGAAAAATGAAATTAAAATGGGTGCAATTAACTCAAGATGCTATTAAATGTTTTAACAAGAGGCATATATCATTAATTGGCTTTGGAAAATGTGTCATTTTTCAGTAATGCGGTGTAGGCAATTATGGATTTTTTTTTGATATTTCAATATGTAAATGCAAGAAAGCAAGTTCATATCTACTTATGGGGGCACAATAATAATAATATTTTTACCTTAATGCTGTGAGAAATTTCAAAATAAAGGTATTCTCTGAGTTACAAACATCCGACTTACAAATGACTCATAGTTAGGAACAGGGGTGAGACAACAGGAAGTGAAACAAATCTACCCCTCAGAAGGGAAATTTACTATGGGGAAAAAGGTGCTTCCACTGAAGGTTTATCATCAGTCCTTGTTTCCACAACTAGCCACATTTTTCAAAATCTAATCCAAGTGAGGTGAAATTTTCTGAATAGGGGCACAGATAGCAAAACAAACACCACAGAGCCTGTTAACCCTTCCATGTGCTATCCAAAGGTTATTTATTTATTTATTTATGCATGTATGTGTGTATGTGTATGGTGGAGTTCCAACTTACATACGAATTCAACTTAAGAAAAATCTACAGATCCTATCTTGTTTGTAACTTGGGGACTGGCTGTATTTGAAAATTGTAGGAAATGGTTTTCCACAAGTGTTGGGAAATGCTGACAAAGAGAATCCTGGATGGGCAACTTTGTGACTAATTTTATATGAAAAACATGGAAAATTTGCAAAAAAACCCCACTTTTTGTTTCATTGCATAGAATAAGTTCTAAGCTGCCAATAATCTTTTCAAACTGAAATTTTTGAGAACTTTCTTGCAAGAGAAGAAAATTGTCAATTCCTTCTTGCTTGAGAAAATGAAATTTATGAAGATTTATATACTTACAAAGGGCAGATTTCCCATAAGAAAAGAAAACATTGCTCATTTTTTCATAATTGATCGCTGTTGAACTTTACTGAGTTCTCCCTTGAATGGTTGTTGGAAATGCATCATTTTCTATATGACAATAATTCTCTACTCAACTATATGTATTTAATAGACTTGGTTGATACACAAAAAGAAGGTTCAAAACTCGTTTTGGGATGTAGGGGGGCGCTGGTGGTTCGATTCGAAAGTCAATTCCGATTTTCCAAGAAATATTTTTTTCAAAACATTTTGAAACTTCTAAGACTTCCAAATCCTTTCATTAATGGTTTGAAATTGTTATTTCCTGTTTCATTGGGTGGTCTTTACTTTGAAAGTAGTTGTTTTACTCCAGAAGTGGGGAAAACCAAACGGAGGAAATTCCTTCCTTCTCTGGTTTAAATCTGGCTTGAGCTGAGGCCTGGAAATCCCTTCCTTCTCTGACTTAAAACTGGCTTCTCTGGCTTGAGCTGAGGCCAGGGACCAGAAGTGGGGAAAAGCAAACGGAGAAAATTCCTTCCTTCTCTGGTTTAAAACTGGCTTCTCTGGCTTGAGCTGAGGCCAGGAAATTCCTTCCTTCTCTCATTTAAAACTGGCTTCTCTAGCTTGAGCCAAGGCCAGGGACCAGAAGTGAGGAAAAGCAAATGGAGGAAATTCCTTCCTTCTCTGGTTTAAAACTGGCTTCTCTGGCTTTAAAACTGGCTTCTCTGGCTTGAGCCGAAGCCAGGAAATCCCTGCTAAAACTGTACCAACTCAAGTGAAAGTTTAACTCCTGAAGCAGGAGTTCAGGAGGCAGTTCCTAAGTGGAAACACACAGTCCAAGGTGGGTGATGGCTGTCGCATCCCCATCCCTCCCCTCATGTTGCTGCTGGCTACAACAGCAACAAAGCCACTTACCTGATCCTTGGGGACTTTCCTTCCTACTACCAGGTCATGTAATCCATGAAGGAGGCTGGGAAACTTTTGCCCTCCCTTCTCCCATTCTCCTTCACAAGACACACAACTCAGTAATAGGAAGGAGAACCCCCCAGGATAAAGCATATCTGGGCAGTGGGGGTCTATTACAGCCATGCTTTGGAAGGACATCCCTGTGGCTTGTAAAATTTACACCCATGGAAGGTACAGTCAGTTTCCTCTTGTCTGTCTTTCTGCTGGCAAATACCTTTTTATTTAAGCAGGCTTGTTGGTTCAGAATTTGTAATTCATGTGGTATTTATTTTATTTTATTTTATTTTGGGTATTTTTACTCTGCCCTTCTCAACCCCCTAGCGGGGACTCAGGGCAGCTTCCAGCTGGCACATATTTGATGCCTACAATTAAACACAATAAAATACACAACAAATAGTAATTATAAATCATTAAAACATTAAGTTAATGCAATAAAATCTACTAGAAAAGAAGCCAGCCTGGTGGCCATCGTTTCACCGAGTTCTGTAATTAGTGAGTCCATTCAGCTTATCGTAATCCATTTCCAAAGCTCTTGTCGTCATTGTCCTTGTCAGTCTGCCAGATTACCCAAAGGCCTGGTCCCATATCCATTTTTTAATTTCCTTCTAAAAGAGAGGAAAGATGACAAAGATCTAATTTCCTGGGGAGTGAATTCCACAGGTGGGTGGCCACCACCAAGAAGACCCTGTCCCTCGTCCCCACCAGTCTCGTTTGTGACGAGGGTGGGGCCGAGAACAGGGCCTCTCCAGAAGATCTTAAATTCCTAGGAGGGACGTAGAAGGAGATACGTTCGGACAGGTATGCTGGGCTGGAGCCGTATAGAAAAATGTAGAAAATGTAGGAAACTTCTGTAGAAAATGATGGCATTGTATAATTATTTCTGCACTATGTAGTACATATAACAACATAATAATAATAATCATCATCATCATCATCATCATCATTTATAATCTGCCACCATCTCCCCAAAAGGGACTCGGGGCGGCTGACATGAGGTCAAGCCCAAAATAATACAACATAATTAGACACAAAATAGCAAAGAAATATATCATAACAAAATATATAAAATAGCAAACAAAATAAAATAGACAATATAAAATGGCATAATAGAATCAAACACAAAGGGTGGGCCAGATGTGTGAGATAAAAGGTAAGATCTGTTTGGAAGCGGCGAGAGAATGGAATGTGAGTGATAACTGATGCAAAGTATGTGAAGGAGTTTCAAAAAGGCTGGGGTAGGCAGTTGGTCATGGATGAGCAGGAATCTGTCAAAAGTAGGCATTAGTTTGTTTTATACAGCTGAACCTATGAGAACATTGTATATTGGAAAGTTTGAATTCAGACATGATGCCTGTGAATGGTGGGTGGTTTCTTGGGGTGGGATAGATAAGATGAATTTTTTTTCATAATAACCATGAGAGCACCTAGGAGATACACACAGCTGGTGGAACAGGAGGAAATCACACGTTGGTGGCAGAAGTTGGAATTAGTGGGAAACAACACACTTGCAACCAGACAATCTGGATGATATATCACTCTACTGACTCTTGGAGGGAGATAAAATTGTTTCAGTAATCTGCAAAACCTGTATCATTTCTGTAGTTTTGGAAAAGGATCCAGGAGGGTGGCTGGATCTGCAAGCCACTGGTCCCGCTGGAAAACAAGATGTACAGAATTGTGCATCAGACAGGATGGGAAAAGTGACAAACACTCTTTTGGAAGATAAGACATGGAAGATGCTCCAATGGAGGGGGACATTTCTCTATATTGGTGATGATAGGAATCCTCTGATGAAGGGTTAGAAGGCAGGATCATCAAGTTTGCAGACGACACCAAATTGGAAGGGATAGCCAATACTCCAGAGGACAGGAGCAGGATTCAAGAAGATCTTGACAGATGGGCCAAAACTAACAAAATGAAGTTCAACAGTGACAAATGCAAGATACTCCACTTTGGCAGAAAAAATGAAATGCAAAGGTACAGAATGGGGGGTGCCTGGCTTGAGAGCAGTATGAGTGAAAAAGATCTTGGAGTCCTCGTGAACAACAAGTTAAACATGAGCCAACAATGTGATGTGGCGGCAAAAAAGCCAATGGGATTTTGGCCTGCATCAATAGGAGCATAGTGTCTAGATCTAGGGAAGTAATGCTACCCCTCTATTCCACTTTGGTTAGACCACACCTGGAATATTGTGTCCAATTCTGGGCATCACAATTCAAGAGAGATATTGACGAGCTGGAATGTGTCCAGAGGAGGGCGACTAAAATGATCAAGGGTCTGGAGAACAAGCCCTATGAGGAGCGGCTTAAGGAGCTGGACATGTTTAGCCTGAAGAAGAGAAGGCTGAAAGGAGATATGATAGCCATGTATAAATATGTGAGAGAAAGCCACAGGGAGGAGGGAGCAAGCTTGTTTTCTGCTTCCTTGGAGACTAGGACGCGGAACAATGGCTTCAAACTACAAGAGAGGAGATTCCATCTGAACATGAGGAAGAACTTCCTGACTGTGAGAGCCGTTCAGCAGTGGAACTCTCTGCCCCGGAGTGTGGTGGAGGCTCCTTCTTTGGAAGTTTTTAAACAGAGGCTGGATGGCCATCTGCCAGGGGTGATTTGAGTGCAATATTTCTGCTTCTTGGCAGGGTGTTGGACTGGATGGCCCATGAGGTCTCTTTCAACTCTTTGATTCTATGATTCTATGATGAATTCATGGTACTCAAAATTCAAAATTGCCTCCTTGACCTTCTTATAATCTGCAGCCAAGGAATCCCCCACCTCTTGGACTGGTCGGACCAAACATGGAGACAATGCGAGAGTCCACAGTGATCAATAATAATAATAATAATAATAATAATAATCCTTTATTTGTACCCCACTACCATCTCCCAAAGGACTCGATGCGGCTTACAAGAGGCCGAGCCCAAATACAACAATAAAACAGCAGCAGCAACAACAACACAATAACTCAAAGAAAAACAAAGCAATAACAATTAACAACACCCAATGACGCAATTAAAAATAATGGCCGTGCCAATTGTAACAATTAAGATTAAAAAGTGCTAGGCATGACAAGGTGGGGTGTTTGGAGGGGGGTGGCCAGTTGGCAGCAAAGGCCACATGTTCAAAAGTATAAAGGTTTTGGGATCATCATCTTTACCCATCTAATTCAATTTAGGAGGAGGAGGGGTGTGGAACATCGGCATGTCTTTTTTTAAAAAAAAACCCCCAAAACCATGAATCAATAAAATAATTTTGTCTGGCATATGAGAAAGTAACATGTATATGAAAAGGAAGGGGAAAAAAAGAAGTTACTTATAGAGACCAAAATAAACAGATGAGTATGTAAGTGGATAAGAATATGCTAGTAATGCAAGAATAAAACAATAGAGATTTTGACTTCTTGGTATCTTCCTGAGGTCTTTTCCTTCCCCTTTCTTCTTCCTTTCCTTTCTCCTTCTCCTTCTTGTTATCTTCTCTCCTTCTATTCTTACACTCTTCCGTTTAGTATTATCCATTTCTTTTTTACTAGATCAAAATCTTGTTCCTTTGTTTAATGTATTCAGTGACTTTTTCCCAATCTGTTTCCTTCACTTCTATTCCTTTGTTTTTTAACACGAGGAAAGTGAGCCTATCCATATTTCTAATCTCTAGTATCTTCGTCATCAACTCATCTTCTTCAGGTATTTCTTTTTGTTTCCACATTTTCGCATAACATATTGCTGCCGTGGTCATAAAAATGTTGATTTTTTTCTATATCACTCTCATGTATTCCTAACAAAAATATTTCTAGTTTCCAGGGTATCGGTATATCTAGAATTTTTTGTATTTCTTTCTGTATTCCTTTCCAAAATCTTTTTGCTCTGTCACATGTCCACCACATGTGGAAATATGACCCTTCCTTTTCCTTACATTTCCAGCAAGCTGTGCTCATGTTGCTGTAACTTTTTCCAAGCTTCTTCGGAGTCATATACCTCCTATGTGATATCTTTATCGAGTTCACTTTTAAGTCGGTTGTGTATGTGTATTTTATTTTTTTTTCTTCCATATTTCTTTCCACTCATCTTGTCTGATGGTTCTTCCTATGTTTTCTTTCCACCTTTTCATATAATTCTTTTCTTCCTTTGATTCTACTGTCAATTCTAGTAGTTTTTATAGATCTTTGTTATCAGTTTTTTCTCTGATTCCATTATTTTGTCCCAAAAGTTTTTTCCTCGGTGCATCCCAATTCTTTATATCTCTCTCTATATATAAATGCTCTGTGCATAATGAGTATCTTAAAAACAAAAGAACCAATGAACAAAATCACACCAAATTTGGCAACAAAATGTCACACTACACAAGGAGTGACCATCACTCAAAAAATTAAGATTTTGTCTTTTGGGAGTTGTAGTTGCTGGGATTTATAGTTCACCTATAATCAACTAGCATTCTGAATTCCATCAACGATGGAATTGAACCAAACTTGGCACAAAGGCCTCCCATGACCAACAGAAAATACTAGAAGGGTTTGGTGGGCATTGACCTTGAGTTTGGGAGTTGTAGTTCACCTACATACAGAGAGCACTGTGGACTCAAGCAATGATGGATCTGGACCAAACTTGGCACGAATATTCCATATGCCCAAATATGAACACAGATGGAGTTTGCAGAAAATAGACCTTGGCATTTGGGAGTTGTAGTTACTGGGATTTATAGTTCATCTACAATCAAAGACCATTCTGAATGAATCCCACGAATGACAGAATTGGGGCAAACTTCCCACACAGAATCCCCATGACCAACAGAAAATACTTAAAGCCATCCAGTCCAACTCCCTTCACCAGGGCAAGAAAACATAATCAAAGCCCTCCTGACAGAGAGCCATTCAGCCATAGATATAGAGATATATGATTCACACACAGAGAGATAAAGTATTATAGATTTGAAAGGGACCCCTAAAAAAGGACAATTATATGTTGCATGTTCCAGAGTAGGAAAACCAGACAATCTCCACATCAACACTGACAAAGAAACAGCAAGAAATACTGTTTACCCACAAGCATAAAGACATATATTAGAAATCAGCACTTTCTAATTACTTTATTTTCCATATCACCAGACTGGGCCACAGCAACGCGTGGCAGGGGACCGCTAGTTTTTTATATTTTTCTATTATTTGCCAAAATTGAAACCATGAGATTTTTTGATCTATTGTATTTAGTTCTTGTTGTGATTTTATTATTAATTCTCCTCCTCCTTTTTTTAGTATTTCTTTGTATTTGGGCCATTTGTTTCATCCCACATCTTTTGGGCATGTCTTTTGGGTGAGTTCTAGCAATATATATAGCTGCCAACTGCTATACTCATATCAGTTCACCTTGAAATTGTTGCTGAGCCCTTAATAATTGTTCCAAAACTCTGATAGTGTTGCCCTTTCTGGAGGAGTACTCATTAATTTGCAAGCCAAGAAAACTTTGGCTGTGTAAGGGTTTGTCCTTTTGGAAGGGTTCCCGGAGTTGGTTGCCAATGTTGCAGACTGCTTCTCTTCCTCTGTGACAGGTTTGACTTGCATGGAGAAAGCTGCACCTTTGTCATTTGAGTCAAAATATCTCTTGCAAGCACTCAGCAAATTTTCATCAGGCTCCTTCTTTGGAAGCTTTTAAACAGAGGCTGGATGGCCATCTGTCAGGGGTGCTTTGAATGCAATATTCCTGCTTCTTGGCAGGGGGTTAGACTGGATGGCCCATGAGGTCTCTCCCAACTCCATGATGCTATGATTTTATGATTCATCAAAGTCTCTCAAGCCTTGGATCACATATCTCTCCATTGAATAAGGGTGTGTGTTTTCTTTTCCCTAAGGGCAGTTTCCTCTAGACTCCACAAACTCTTACAAGGATGGTACATAAATACATATTCACGCTGACGATAACACTGGAGAAGTCTACATAGGGACCACCAAACGCAGCGCCCAAACAAGAATCCAGGAACATGAAAGGCACTGCAGACTACTCCAACCAGAGAAATCAGCCATAGCAGAGCACCTGATGAACCAACCTGGACACAGCATTTTATTTTGAGAACACAAAAATGCTGGACCACTCTCGCAACCACCATGTCAGACTACACAGAGAAGCCACTGAAATCCACAAACATGTGGACAATTTCAACAGAAGGGAAGAAACCATGAAAATGAAAAAATCTGGCTACCAGTATTAAAAAATTCTACAATTGCAACAGCAAAAACAGCAGAGAGAAAAACAGGCAGGGACATCTAATCACCTTTCAAGAAGAGTTTGCTCCAGGCACAGTCAGCCCATTGTATGCTAATCAAGGTGGTCAGTTGAAAGATTCACACCTAGCCCAACTTACAAAAGCCCTTTGTCTCACCCTGGTCATTCCACAGATATATAAACCCCCCTTTTCCCAGTTCCAGCAGACCTCACCTCTGAGGAAGCTTGCCATAGATGCAGGCGAAACGTCAGGAGAAATGCCTCTAGAACATGGCCATATAGCCCGAAAAAACCCACAAGAACTGAGTGATTCCAGCCATGAAAGCCTTCAACAATACAACACTGGAGAAGTTTTTTTAAAAATCAAACTCTTGTATAAAGACTAAGCATTTGATTAAAACAGTTTAAAGGGATATAAAAGTGCAGTAGGAATTGGACAAAGTATCGCATAAAATGGAGCTCATTTTTTCCTGTCCTCTTTCTAGTAAAAAGAAATTTTAAAAAGCCCTGAGCCACATTGAGAGAGCAATGAATTACCAGCCTGGGGTGTAATCAAACACATTGAGATGAATGGAATTTGGTTGCAATTTATGTTCTAAACACATTTTTGAAAAAGCGGTATTTTCGTGAAAATACATAGTGAAATTGTCTACGAAATTCCTTATCTCTGTGTATTGCTTGCTGGCAACCTCTAAAACAGTTTTTTGTGGCATTCCTATTAATATTATGTAGTATACCTCCCAATTATGGACACTGCTTTTAGGTTTTATAATTCGAATCCTTTGTTGTTTTGAAATCCACTTTTAAAGTCATCGAGGCAAGTGAAGATTATCATGAATTTCATATTGGAACAATATAAATGCAAATACATTGTTTATAGTAGTATGCTTATTTTAAAAATAATAGATTTATTGCTTTTGACAAATCGTATCCTTAACCACCACCTCTCTCCAAAACCACACAATTACGAGGAGGACTATTCTCTAAAATATTTTAAGTGATCTTATTCTAAAGAATTTGCCACCATCTCTTTACAAGTGCCTGCAATTATAATTATTGTGTTTGTACTTCTGCTTTCCCTCGGGCATTCATGTTTCCATTCTTCAAATGCAGCAACAACAAAAAATATTTTGAAATACTAACACCTTTAGGGCATTAATATTTGTTTCCATCTGTTCAGATTATTCCCTCCTTTCAGTGAAACTGATAAAATATTTAAGGCATCACCACAGATACTATTGCCTTGATGTCAAAATGCAATATATATAATAACAGATCAAACACTGTAATAACTACAACATAATCCTTAGTGGGAGAACTAATACAACACCTTTATAAAACTGAATAAATATTGAAACAATGTGGCATGCAATAAATGCTGAATATTTGGGGTTGCCTGTAGTCACAAAGCCACCACACACAGGTTTCTTCTCCAGTTTATAGCTAATTACTTGCCTTCATGTCTTACATAGAGAAAGAGCTATACTCACCCCTTTTATTTATACTGACAACATGAGATACTTTGCTTGTATCATCTACCATAGCTAGCTTGGGATGTTGGTGAAAGCATTTGGTTTAGATGTGGGAACCCGATATTTCCATTGATGTTGAATCCAAATGGGCAAAATAATGTGACCTATCCCAAAATAATGTGACCTATCTAAGGATCTTATCAAATTACTTAAATTCCCTGCCCTATGACACAGAGCCCACCAGATCTCATCCCACAATGTGCATCTCCTTCCAGCAGGGCTCTGTGCCAGCTATGATGAGGAAGTGTTGTAGGAGGGAGAATCTACATGGGCAAAATAATGTGACCTATCCCATGTAGCCTATCTAAGGATTTCTTCAAATTACCTAAATTCCCTGTCCTACAACATGGAGCCCACCGGATCTCATCCCACAATGTACATCTCCTTCCAGTGGGGCTCTGTGCCGGATATGATAGGAAGTGTTGTAGGAGGGGGAAACAACCTGAACACTACCCATGTTCAGGTTACGAATCATGGGGACAACGTAGAATGGTGTGGGTGTCAGATTCACCTTGCTGCCCCACAATTTGCTCCTCTGCCCTATGCCCCCTCTCACTGTCCCCCGTGTCAAGGATCTCAATGTGATGAGGTCCTAAGGTACAGATCTGGACACTCAGAGAGGACTTTGGAATAGGCATTGTGCTTACAAGAATGTCTATAAAATGGGATAAATAATTTTCCTTCACCATAACAGTGCCCTGCCAAGCATTGTGAAAGCTGTTGGGATGGCCTGGCTGGGGACTCCAGATCACAGCAGGAGATAGTCTGTGCTGAACTCAGTGGTCTTAAGGTCTTAATATTTGTATTTTGTAGAATTTATGATTAATTGTTTGATTCAATTAAAATATTAATATTCCATCTTACACCTGACTATCTCAGAGTGGCTAGAAAAACAATTAAAAATAAATAATACTTTTTGGCTCGCTTTGAGGCATGAATGGCCATGGCTGTAGATTTTAGCTGTTTTACAGTAAGAGAGAGAGACTGTGTGTGTGTGTGGGGGGGGGGGGGTTGATGTTGGGGGGAAGAAGGGAATAGCAACCTCCACAGCAACCAAAAATAAACATATATAAGCTTAAGGTTAACTTACATGTGCAAAAGTCACTAACAGAATGACAGCCAGTATGCAAGAAAGGAATGAGCCAAAAAACAGGTTTCCCTTCTGTATACTAAGACTTCTGTTTTCAGGGAATCACTCAGCTGTCTGCTGTCAACAGAACTAAAAAAAACCACCACTACCAACAAGGTTCCCATCCACCTGTAGTCTTGCAAGGAAAAGTTATGTTATCTGCTGACAGTACTAAGAAAGTTATCTTTCTCTGATCAAGGGACAAATACTAAAAGTGCAAGTGGAATGAGGGGCTTAGATGTGAAACATTCAAGTTTTAAACCCCAGCTGAATGACAAATTTCACTGAGTGGTCTCAGGCCACTACTTTCTTCCAATTTGAGCCACTTCACAGTATTGTTCTGAGGATAAATGTGGAGGAAAAGCCTAGGTTTTAATTTGTGGTTGTTGTATAGTACTCATTCACAAGCTTAGCCGCTCTCTCATTGGTTTACACCACCGGGAGTGTTTTATAGTTAATACCTCATTTCTTAGTACAAAATCCCGAACTCTGAGGATTACCTGGGAAGGAATCCCACTGGAGCATTGCAGCCCACCCAAATACCTGGGAGTCACTCTGGACCGTGCTCTTACCTACAAGAAGCACTGCCTGAACATCAAGCAAAAAGTGGGTGCTAGAAACAATATCATATGAAAGCTGACTGGCACAACCTGGGGATCACAACCAGACACAATGAAGACATCTGCCCTTGCGCTATGCTACTTTACTGCTGAGTACGCATGCCCAGTGTGGAACACATCTCACCACACTAAAACAGTGGATGTGGCTCTTAATGAGACATGCCGTATTATCACGGGGTGTCTGCACCCTACACCACTGGAGAAGTTACACTGTTTAGCCAGTATTGCACCACCTGACATCCACCGGGAAGTAGCAGCCAATAGTGAAAAGACCAAGGCAGAGACATCTCCAGCTCATCCCTTGTTTGGGTATCAGCCAGCATGTCAACGACTCAAATCAAGAAATAGTTTTCTTAGATCTACAGAGACACTCGCTGGAACACCTCAGCAAGCGAGGCTAAAACCCAGCACCTCAATCCGTGGGTGATACCAGATGAGAGACTCCCTCCTGGGCACACAGAAGACTGGGCAACTTGGAAGACGCTGAACAGACTGTGCTCTGACACCACAAGATGCAGAGCCAATCTTAAGAAATCGGGCTGCAAAGTGGAATCCATGGCATGCGAGTGTGGAGAAGAACAAACCACTGACCACCTGCTGCAATGCAACCTGAGCCCTGCCACATGCACAATGGAGGACCTTCTTGAGGCAACACTAGAGGCACTCCAAGTGACCAGATACTGGTCAAAGGACATTTAATCAACTACCAAGTTTGCAAACTTTGTGTGTTTTTATCTGTTTGTTTGTTTTGTTCTGTTAGAAATGTAATACAATGGTCTGGATGCCCATGACATGATAAATAAAGTACAAAATCTTGTGGTGAGGACAAATGACATCGATTCACAATAAGAATGACAGTCAAATTGATGTTATGAATTTTAATGTGCCTTTTCTTAGTGGATTTTAACTTATGTTTTAAATCTATGTATCTTGTATGTGTTTTAATAATGTTTTATTTTTGTTTCCATGATGTTGTAGCCCGTGATTTTGTCAGTGTTTATTGTTTCCAAACGCTGGTAGAGAACTTTTGGCATGGCACCCAGTGTGCCAATGACCACTGGGTCCTCCTGTACTGGTTTATGCCAGAGCCTTTGCAGTTTGATTTTGAAGTCCTCTCAACTCAATCCCTTCTGCACTTTGGCTAAATGTCGTTTAACCATCTCCTCTTTTAACTCTGATACTTCCGGGTTTTACAGCATGTGAGGAAGGGTCCTACAAATGTTCCTGAAATCCTCATGAAGATGGAGGCAAACAAGACCTCTGCTATTGCTCTGTAGCTGATTCCATTCTTAGCCTCCATTCTCACCCGACATCATCCCAGGAAAGGAGAGAGCTAGCAAGAAGGCCTGAGAAGGAACTCCGTAAGTATTCTCAAAGACCATTCTATAATCCACTCAAATCTTTTTCCCAAGAAAACTGTGAATAACTGAGCTAATTATGGGTGAACCAAGGAAACAGACTTCACTTGCTATTTTCATTAACTTTCACATGGGAGCTACCCAGCTGAGCAAGCCCAAATAAACATTTTTCATCTGAGTAATGTCTAACTAAAATGTTTAATGCCTTTACAAGTCTGTCCTTCTAGCGGTGTGCAGAATGAATTTCCAATAAATATGGATATTGTTAAATTGTTTATCCTAACTGTGCAAAAGGACAAACCATACCTTTTGTAGAATATACGCTTATCTGAGATATGGTGTTCCAAAAGTTCTGCATGCATGACAATCATTAATGCTAACGGAGACTATTATTCCAATGTGGATGTATTAATGCACCGTGACAGTTTGGGTAATAGAAAAGCTAATATTACAGTCCACACTCTTTGTTTACTTGCAGCTTCCTTGCCTTTTATAGGCAAAACCCAGCACAGGAAAAGATCTATATTCATCTCTGCTACCAAATGTAATAGCATTACTCAGAAGCAATTATAACATACTACACTATGACCTTACAATTCATTACATATTATGGACTACTTTAAATGTCCAAAATCTCCAGTAAGAAATCTCACAGCTCAATGAGACTGTCTTGGCTGGAGAAAAGTTTCAGGTACTTTTCCTGGATGTGATCTTTGAAAATCTGTGCGGGGTGCAAGGGGAAAATTTTGAGGTTGAGGTTTGAAATATTTAGCTTCTAGTGAAGCTTTTCAAATGTTTTGTTTAAGCATTAAGATTGTGGCTCTTCAAACCAGCAGTTAAATCTCTTCCAGCAGGTAATTCCAAAATCTATGGGCAGCAGATGAAAAGCTCCTCTGGGTAACCATTGCCAGTTGGGTTTTGGCTGGTTGGAGAATGCATCCCCCAGAGGAATCCAATGTCCTAAGGGGCAGATTTTATGGGAGAAGAATATCCTGTAGATAACTTGATCCCAAACCATGTAGGGCATTATATGATATAACCATCACTTTATGTCGCTGTTCCCTCCATGACAACTGAACTAAGAGACATTTGTCTGCACTGAGGTCCTCATAATCCAATCCAATACAGAAGTATGTCCAGATACTACCTGGGACAGTCTCATAGTTGTCATGGCACCCACAGTCATTTCTGAGAGTGAGGTTTCTGCATAATTGAGCATGTCCCTGAATCTAGATCTCCGAAATGGTAATCTAGCTTTATAACTACCACAGAACAACAACCAAATCAAATATAAGGTTTGAAATAAAAATTGCTCAATTATTATTATTATTATTATTATTATTATTATTTCATGCATTTCTACCTACCCCGCCCTACTCCTAACGAAGGGGACTCAGGGCGGCCTCACACAAGCACCATACAATGATATCAACATATAAAACAGTCTAAAATACATTAAAACACCAAAAATCCTTAAAAAAACTTATTATACAATTCATTTATACAGTAACTTAAACATGCCAGTTAAAACCAAATCCAAGTACGGGCAGATTCAATGTTGCATTTCCAATTGCCACTGCTCACTAATCAAACACCTGGTCCCAAAGTCATGTCTTCAATTGTCTTCTAAAGGACAGGAGGGAGGTGGCCAAACCGATGTCCCTGGGAAGAGAATTCCACAGACGGGGGGCCACTGCCAAGAAGGCTCTGTCTCTTGTCCCCACCAACTGCGTTTGCGATAGTGGTGGGATCGAGAGCAGGGCCTCTCCTGAAGATCTTAAACTTTGTGATGGTTCACAACAGGAGATACGTTCGGATAGGTAATCTGGGCCAGAACTCTTAGCTCCAGCATATAGAATATGTTTCGTTGGCTAAAAAGTATTAATCAATTACAGTTCTACATAACTGAACTGCAGCTAAACTTATTACAGGAATGCCATCCTTTCTAGTATTCAGCATGACTTTCTCAAGAACAAGACATGAAAGATGAACCCTTTTTTTTGACAGAGTTACATGCTTGGTAGATGGAATACTGTGATATAGAATATTTCAATTTTAGCAAGGCTTTTGATAAGGTTCCCATGTTATTCTTACAAAGAATAACATGGGCTAGACAATACAACTGTTAGGTGGACTGAGAATTGGTTAACTGATCGAACCCAAGGGTGCTTACCAATGGCGTGCCTTCATCATGGAGAAAAGTGACCAGTGGGATGCCACAGGGTTCTGTCCTGGGCTCAGTGCTATTTAACATCTTTATCAATTGGTTGGATGATGGAATAGAGCAGGCATGTAGCCGGGGGGGGGGGGAGGGGGGGCTTGGGGGGCTTCACTCCCCCCCCCGAAATTCTCTTGGTGGTTCGCGAAAAGGCCTTACTGGTGCATTATTTAAACTGTTATGTTTATTCATATCATGATCTGATAGCCATACTCAATATATCCCATATGCATGGGGGTATTGGGGTAATGATACAAAAGGTTTGCTAGGCTAGACCCTCTTTCACTCGAGACTCAGACCCCCCGAACCCCCCTGAAAAAAATTCACACACCCCCCCCCCCCCCCGAAATGAAATCCTGGCTATGGGCCTGGAATAGAGGAATGCTAATCAAATTTGCAGAGGACACTAATTTGGGAGGGATAGCTAATACTCTAGAGGACAGGATCAGGTAAGAAAGCTGGGATAAAATTAACAATGAATTTCAAACATAGGAAAGAAAACGAACAGACATAGAATGGATGACACCTGGCTTGAAAATAGGGCATATGAGAGTGATCTAGGAGTCTTAGGCCACTTCCACACAGTTGAATAAAATCCCCCATTTTCTGCTTTGAACTGGAATATATGGCAGTGTGGACTTAGGTAGCTCAGCTCGAAGCAGATATTATGGAATTTTCTGCCTTCATATTCTGGATTATATGGCTGTGTGGAAGGGCCCTTAGTAGACCACAAGCTGAACATGAGTCTTCAGTGTGATGCGGCAGGTAGAAAAAGCAATTCACTTCTAGGCAACATTCAAAGGAATACAGTGTCTACATCAGTGGTTCTCAACCTGTGGGTCCTCGGGTGTTTTGGCCTACAACTCCCAGAAATCCCAGCCAGTTTACCAGCTGTTTACATGTGGGGACCCACAGGTTGAGAACCACTGGTCTAGATCAAAGGAAGTAATAGTCCCGCTCTACCTGGAATACTTTGTCCAGTTCTGGACACTGCAATTCAAAAATGATATTAACAAGCTAGAACAGAGCTTTCTAAACTAGGTATTGTAACACATTATTGTGTCAGCTACAGTGTGTCACATAAACATAATGGGTAACCACTGAGTCTGTGTGAAATAATCAATAAATTATATCTTTTAAAATATATAAATGAAAGGTTTTCATATGTTGTATCATACATTGCATTATTCCAATTTATGTATCTGTTCATATAGCTTATGAGAGGTTGATTTAAACTCTACTTTAGTAGTAAAAATGAATTACTGTGTTGTGAAATGATGCATGACTAAAAAGTGTTTCACCGACATCAAATGTTTGGAAAGCTCTGTGCTCGAACATGTCCAGTTGGTCTTCTCCAATTCTATGATTCTAATGTTTCTACTAAAATGCAACATGCTTATTGTATGAAAGAGGGGAACAAAAATAGCCTACCTCATCTTGAGTTATTATTTTGCTTTTTTCAGTTCTTGACTTCTTTCGTAGTAGTTTGGTTTCATATTCCGGTCTCGGATATTCCTAAAACAAATTTAAAATGTCAGAAAAATGTAATTCTTAGTACTCACAAAGAATTAAACTATGTAAAAAATACATCAAGGCATTATTAAAACCCTAAATAGCTTGATACTTTAGATCAGTGGTTCCCAACCTGTGGGCCCCCAGGTGTTTTGACCTACAACTCCCAGGAATCCCAGGCAGTTTATCAGCTGTTAGGATTTCTGGGAATTGAAGGCCAAAACATCTGGGGACCTACAGGTTGAGAACCACTGCTTTAGATAGTGATCTTTCTGTAAATGCTGCTCCGATATCTGAGGGGTCCTCTTCTTTATCCCATCAAGAGTGAAAAATATATTGTGTGGGGAGATTGGGATAGTACTTTTTCTGTGGTTGCCTCCTTGTTGTGAAATTCTGTCCCCTGGAGGCCTGATTGGCGCCAACAGTAAAATTTTATTTATTTATTTACAACATTTATATGCCGTCATTCTCACCCCGAAGGGGACTCAGAGCAGCTTACAAGATATATATACATACAATATAGTATATTCATTATTAGCATAGTGCAATATCAGTATTATATATAACTATATTGTACTATGCCATTATATTGCAATATTATTAGTAATATTACATGTAATATAAAATATATACTGTATATACTCGAGTATAAGCCGACCCGAATATAAACCGAGGCATCTAATTTTACCACAAAAACTGGGAAAACATCTTGACTCGAGTATAAGCCGAGGGTGTGAAATGCAGAAGCTACTGGTAAATTTCAAAATAAAAGTAGATGCCGGTAAACTTACATTAATTGAAGCATCAGAAGGTTAATTTTTTTTTGAATATTTACATAACACTGTAATTTAAGATAAGACTGTCCAACTCTGATTTTAAACTTCTTCAGTGTAAATGTGCTTTTGTGTCCTTCCAATAATAATAAAGAGAGTAATATAATAAATGCAATAATAATAATAGAATAAAATAATGGAAATGTAATAATAACAGTAATAATAGAGTAAAATAATAAATGTATTATTAATAAAACAATAATAAAGTAAAATAATAATAGAGTAATAGTAGTAGTAGAGTAAAATGATAAATGTAATAATAATAACAGAGCAAAATAATAAATAACCTTGACCCGAGTATAAGCCGAGATGAACATTTTCAGCATATAAAAAGGGCTGAAAAACTAGGCTTATACTCGAGTATATACAGTAATCATAATATCATATTATTATTAAAATCATTTCCATGCTAAATTAAAATTTGGAGTTTTAATACAGCCTTCACACTAAATTGGTTTTTTTTATCCAGAATGGCTCAGTGTTTAGTCCAAGAGTACAGCTAAATTACAAATAATGAGATTTTATCCCTTCCATACTGACATCAGTCACCAGTTTCACACTAAGACAGTTTCCTTGGAAAAAGATGGAGGAATAGAGTGTGGTGTCATCAAAGTGTCATGTTCCCATCCCCTTCGCACCACCATCTCAGTAAAGTCTTCACAACCCCTTTTAGGAAGGATGGAACATTGCCTGGCTGCAATCTGGATTATTGCCTTGTTGTAATATTCTAGAAAAGACAACACTTCCTTTAATCGCTTGGCTAGTTCCCCTCTGTCTGCTTTTATGAGCCAGGAAGGGCAAGGGTCTGGATTGTATACAGTTGCTCTCACTTTTGCCTGAGCTCAAAATTATGGAAATGGTGGGAATATTCTGTTTTTATTTGGACCAGTTATCTTGCTTTTAGTTTTGGTTCACATGATTTTCAATAACTGTCTGGCAGAATCATCTCTAGGAGTACAGCCTATCCATGCTTATGTATGTATCTGTTCTCCTTACATGGATATTTAACTTTCTCCAACCAGAGCTATTTAAAATATTGTTCCAAGTAAAGGATTTTCTCATATCAGTGATGAAAACTCCAAACTTTTCTTAAGGATGTAACTCCAAGAAGATCAGTGATCACTTTAGTGATTAACTGAAAGGTTGGAAAAGACAGTCCCAAGCATGATTAACTCTGCATTGCATAATATAGCCATACATACAAAGCTCAAGTGCTGCTCCCAAAGTGCCTAAATTGTAATATTTTTTCTATTGTTGTGAAATAAAAAAGTGGTTGCCAATCCATTAATTAATTCCACACCCTTTCATACAGGTCTTTTTGCAACACAACTGAAATCTTTGTGTATGCTTTTTGGAATATTTTCTGGGTGTCCATTGCCTGACTAGCAGTAGCAGATATTGCATTCTAGGTTTCAGTGGCAAGCTAACTATTTCAAAGATGTGCATTTAATGGTGTGTAATGTGCTTTTCATTTTTCTGTTGCCAATTTTAATTTGCAATTTGTTGATTTTTCTTATTGTATTTTATTTTTGTACTTAAATATTTTTGACCTGAGATATATATACACACATATATACACACACACACACACACACACACACACACCGTCTCCTGCCACGCGGTGCTGTGGCCCAGTCTGTGTATATGTGTTTTGTGTGTGTGTTTATGTGCACATATATATTTGTGTATATGTGATTTTGCCCATGCATTGTAATGTATTTTTTATTTTATTTTTTGGCTTTTTAAGTCTCTTACGCTGGGTTTTTCAGTGCTTTTATGTGTGATGGTCACTTGTTGGCCTGATATGTGTATTGTGTCCAAATTTGGTGTTAATTCGTCCAGTGTTTTTTGAGTTATGTTAATCCCACAAACAAATATTACATTTTTATTTATATAGATATACTAGCCATCCCCTGCCATGCATTGCTGTGGACCAGTCTGTGTATATGTGCTTTGTGTGTGTGTTTGTGTATATATGTGGTTATGCACATGAATTGTAATGTATTTTTTTTTGCTTTTTAAGTCTCTTCTGCTGTGTTTTTCATTGTTTTTATGAATGATGGTCACTTGATGACCTGATAGGTGTATGGTGTCCAAATTTGGTATCAATTCGTCCAGTGGTTTTTGAGTTATGTTAATCTCACAAACAAACATTACATTTTTATTTATATAGATATGTAACCCATAGAGAAAACTAGACTTCATACACATGACAAACCATTACATATGCACACACATTTATTCAATGCTGTATTTCTATTCGGTTTTAAAGTCATGACTATGAAGCCTATTTTCCCCTCTTTTACATTTTAATTTTACAATACAATGTAATTCTGTGTGACATATTAGAACAGCCACTGAAACCATAATGAATGCAGGACGATAACAGTGTGGGGAGTCAGTGCTATCAATGTGGGAGAAGCAAGAGCCACAGGGTATTGGATGCTTTCGCATTGAATTGTTTGCTCTGGATTCTGTCTTTAAAAAATAATAGGAAATGAAGGATGAAATTAAGGATACTTAGTATTAATTGGATGACAGAAAAAAGAAAATTTCCTTACTATGAGAAAATGGCTCTGTGGCAACTCAAGGGTTAGATAATGCTGCTTGCAGACACAAGCTAACTGTAGTGAAGGTGTTTAAGAACTGGGTATATTTGGTTTGGAAAGTGGTATCAACTAGTAACCACATATATAATAGCAGTTAACAATTATTTTCAAATTTATTTTGGAAGGAAATAGTGCCACCCAATGGAGAAGTCATTTTTAAACGTTAAAAGTTGTTAAGATGTCAGCAGAGTTACCAGGGCCACAGAGAGAGACCAATGACCTTATCACCAAGGCTAGGTGAAGTGTTTTGCTTCACCTGGCTTCACGGAGGAAAGAGAGGGGCAGCAGGTTTAATCTGTCACTACGCACACAGCTCGCTTTCAGTTACGCTTCCCCTATCACACTTGGGAAGTGTCGCCCTTCTGAGGATGGTCCACACCACCTCTATTGGAGCCAGCACAACAAGGGAAGACTCCCATGTTGTGAGAGAAGTGTCCAGTGATTGTTCCAACCTGGTTGGGGATGGGGCCTCCACCGGAAGTCACATGATATTGTGTGATGGCTAGTGTGGGGCTCCATGCCCAAAACAGGCTGGAAGCATCGTAGGATGCTAAATTTGGTGAGTGTGATGAGGCCGCAAGAGAATTGAAACAAAAAATTAATTACATCAACATATTGATGAAGGTGCAAACCCATTTTCTGTTGCTCCAGAGACTAAGGGCGCGTCTACATTGACCAATTAGGTTAGTTTCAAACCGACATAGAAGAAAGTGGGTTCGATGTCTGAATTATTAGCTTGGTAATTCTGGAACCAGTTCAAAGTCTTCATAGTGATTACACACACTGTGGACATTGGTCTTGAACGAGTACAAGGAGTCACAATATCCATGGTTTGGCAGCTGTGGCAAATGCGCTTTCATTTTTGACTTACCAATGGAGCTGATTTAATAGTGTACATTAAAACATGTGGATGCACAAATAGGGGCTCTATCCCCCAAATTTGCTTGTGTGTGTGCATAGTCTAGCCACCACATTTTCAAGCTAGTTTGAAGCTGCATTAAATGGTTAGTGTAAATGTTGCCCAAGACATGGAGCAATAGAATCAACCCAAAAGAAAAGAGATTCCAACTAAACATAAATAAAGTCTTCAGCAGATTGTCTCTTATTGTTTAACAACAGATTTAGTGTTCCACAAATAGCAGAAACTGAAGCTGTTTAAATAAAACTTACTTCTTCTTCTTCTAAACCAGTTAGATCCCAGAAGTAACTCAGCCTCATCTGCAAACGCTTCCAGTTTTCAAGAAACATTGTAGCTGAATAATAATAATAATAATAATAATAATAATAATAATAATAATACCAGCAATAGTAATAATAGTTTATTTTCCAACAAAACTTTATATTCAAAATAATCAGAACACAATTATTACAAAATACTGATGTATTAAAATGTAAAGAGTTATAATATAAGCCTTATTTGGCAGTTTGTATCTTTGCGTACTAAAGTGAGTGAAGAAGTCTTCAAGAAAATGCAGGAAACCCACCCACCATGATCAACATCATTGTCATTATCAGTCTAAAGCAGTGGTTCCCAACCTTTTTTTTGAATAGGGACCACTTGACCAGGGACCACTCTCCAACGTAAGTAGCAGAAGTGTTACAAATCAGTTTTTGGTAAACTTTAGATTCGGTTTGGTTATTTGGAATGCTGATTCAGAAAATTGCATTGTATAGACCTCATCAACTCTAGTTTCTGATACAGAATATATGCCATCCAGTAGTCGCCATCTGCTCACCCAGAGAAAACCATATGTAACAAGCCTTGAAACTATAAGAGGGTTATGTGAAACCAATTGCTCTAATGGTAAGGCCGTGGACCATATTTTAGTTCTTGTGGACCATTGGTGGTCCATGGACCACAGGCTGGGAACCATTGGTCTAAAGCAGGGGTCCTCAAACTTTTTAAACAGAGGGCCAGGTCATAGTCCCTCAAACTGTTGAAGGGCCGGATTATAATTTGGAAAAAAAAGAATGTTTTTTCACTGCACATATCTTATTTGTAGTGCAAAAAACACTTAAAACAATACAATAATTAAAATGAAAAACAATTTAAAAATATAAACTTTTTTGGGGGGGAAGTGTGGGCCTACTTTTGGCTGATGAAATAGGATTGTTGTTGTTCTTGTGTTCTTTCAAGTCATTTCAGACTTAGGTTGACCCTGAGCAAGGGCCAGGTAAGTGATCTTGGAGGGCCGCATCCGGCCCCCGGGCCTTAGTTTGAGGACCCCTGGTCTAAAGGGAGCTCTACTTGCATATATAGAATTTCTTCCATGCACACTGAACAGCAGTGCCAATAGAGAGAACAACCCACTTGCTATGAAGTATGAGAATGCCAATTTCATTTCTGCTACCATCTCATGTCTACCTTAGCAATCTCTTTGATTTTTTAAAATATATGATTACTATTCCTTTGCAATACCAGATATGCCTGGAAAGCCCAAAACCAAGAGCTCCTAAGCAAATATCCAAAACAACTATTTGCCTCCATTATCAGCTAATTAAAGATGTATAATCATTGTCTATGTACTATCCATTAATTTATCTTCCTTCTTTTATTTAAAAAAACTCTTCTTTTGTACAAATATAGGGGGGAATCTCGAAACATATAAATTAAGTAGACTCTGGGAGATTTCTCTTCTTATTGTTTATCAAGTGCAGCCTCAGGGCCACCAGCAGTATGTTAGTCAGCAAACTCTGCCAGAACACTCCAACTATTAGCTGAGGAGACCAGCAAATAAAAGGCCCGAGGAAGCAGCTTGTGCCAGGAGAGAACAGTTAGAACTCGGCAGTACGGGCTACTGAAATCACTTCACTGTCTGCCACTTAGTTTCTGGGAAAGTACAAAATGCTTATTATAACCTTTAAACATACATGGTTTGGGTCCATATAGTAATCTGCCCCATACACTTAGGTCCTCTGGGGAGAAGTTTACTCCAACCAACCAAAATCCGACTAACACCTGTCATCCAGAGGACCTTTTCATTTGCCGCCCAAAGACTGTGGAATTACCTGCCAGAAGGGCATTGACAGCTAAATTAGCTATCAAAATTTAAAACACAATTGAAAACTCATCACTTCCAGCATGCCTACCCATTAATCCCTTCTCATTAATCCCTTCCCTTTCCATTGTTAGTTTTTATTTGGTCATATGAAAATTGAAAGTAAAACTTACCCCAGAGTGCCATGAAAATGGAGAAGAAGACTGTAGCAGGATTGTCAAATAAATGACTGGCCCGTGCTGTAGCACAAGCGGTGCTAAGGTTCCAGTAGTCACAGATCTTGTCACAGAGCGGGCACATGATAAAGGTATTGTGATGGTCACACATCTCCTTGCTATGTAGAGTAAAACCCATAACATCAGAAGAAATTATGATTATTATTTTCTCACTTTTCTCCCCATATAAGGACTCAATGTGAATATTAATAATCACAGAACAATGCTCACAAAACAATGTAAATATGTGGAAATGAAATAAAATAAATAATTAAAAATAATTAAAAATAATTAAAAATAATTAAAAATAATTAAAAATAATTAAAAATAATTAAACAATTTATAATATTTAAACCATTAACATTAACATGTTAAAACACATTAAAGTTTTATTCCCACAAATCACACTCTCTTGAAAAGCTCAAAATGTATTAGTTTAATGGCAGAGAAACCAGAGAAGAGGATAACAACTTAGATCAATGACCACAGTTGAGAAGATTGGAAGTCAAACTCTTCACCCCCCAATACATTTTTTCTTCCTCCCCCCTAAACCTTCCACTTAAAAAAACACTTAAAAACAATACAATAATTAAAATTCAGAACAATTTTAACAAATATAAATTTATTAGTATTTCAATGGGAAGTGTGGGCCTGCTTTTAGCTGATGAGATAGGATTGTTGTTGTTGTTGTATGCTTTCAAGTCATTTCAGACTTAGGTTGACCCTGAGCAAGGGCCAGGTAAATGGCTTTGGAGGGCCGTATCCGGCCCCCGGGCCGTAGTTTGACGACCTCTGCCGTAGAGAGTTAGGAGATACCCCCTTTCCCCATTATTTATCCCACTATGCCAACCCCTTTTCTGTCTTTCTTTCTTTTTTATCTATATTCTTGTAAATACAATTCACCAATAAAAGTAATTTTTAAAATGGCAGAAAAATGTTTTTGCCTTGGGTAGAAGGCCATATCGAAACATGTGCTCTGCCATTGATCTTTGTAGATCATCCTTAAGTTGTTTAAAACAATACATAGTAACAGCTCTGATACAAATCTATATATATAAATTTGTTAGGGGCATCCAACGAGGAAACAAAACTCAAAACCCCCCCAACGAAACTTAACCAAAATTCCCATGCCCATAACACAACTCACAAGGTAGAAACATATCTACTCAAAATGAAAAACAACACAACAACACACTCACAAAACGGCAAAACAACAAAACTCAAAAATCCCCCAACGAAACTTAACCAAAATCCCTGTGCCCATAACACAACCCACAAGGTACAAACATACCTACTCAAAATGAAAAACAAAACAACAACACACTCACAAAACGGCAAAACAACAAAACTCAAAAATTCCCCAACGAAACTTAACTAAAATCCCCGTGCCCATAACATAACCCACAAGAAACAAACATACCTACTCAAAATGAAAAACAACACAGCAACACACTCACAAAACGGCAAAACAACAAAACTCAAAAATCCCCCAACGAAACTTAACCAAAATCCCTGTGCCCATAACACAACCCACAAGGTACAAACATATCTACTCAAAATGAAAAACAACACAACACACTCACAAACCAGCAAAACAACAAAACTCAAAAATCCCCCAATGAAACTTAACTAAAATCCCCGTGCCCATAACACAACCCACAAGGTACAAACATATCTACTCAAAATGAAAAACAACACAACAACACACTCACAAAACGGCAAAAGAACAAAACTCAAAAATCCCCCAACGAAACTTAACCAAAATCCCCGTGCCCATAACACAACCCACAAGGTACAAACATACCTACTCAAAATGAAAAACAACACACTCACAAAACGGCAAAACAACAAAACTCAAAAATCCCCCAACGAAACTTAACTAAAATCCCCGTGCCCATAACACAACCCACAAGGTACAAACATACCTACTCAAAATGAAAAACAACACACTCACAAAACGGCAAAACAACAAAACTCAAAAATCCCCCAACGAAACTTAACTAAAATCCCCGTGCCCATAACACAACCCACAAGGTACAAACATATCTACTCAAAATGAAAAACAACACAACAACACACTCACAAACGGCAAAAGAACAAAACTCAAAAATCCCCCAACGAAACTTAACCAAAATTCCCGTGCCCATAGCACAACCCACAAGGTACAAACATATCTACTCAAAATGAAAAACAACACAACACACTCACAAAATGGCAAAACAACTGAGCATGCGCATTGGCGCCCAGCCGCAAGTTCCATCGCGCGCGCACATGGCCTTCCGGCCAACGTTCCCTCTGCGGAAACCATGCCCACTCCAAGCCCCGCCGCGCCGCTTCCCGCACACACACACCCCCTGCCACACACACACACGCAACCCCATGCTCCATCACTCCCCCCACCGCCGCACACACACACGCAACCCCACGCTCCATCACTCCCCCCACCGCCGCACACACACGCAACCCCACTCCCCCCGCCGCCGCACACACACACGCAACCCCAGGCTCCATCACTCCCCCCCCCCGCCGCACACACACACGCAACCCCACGCTCCATCACTCCTCTGCCCCAATCTTACCTCCTTTTACTTCAGGCCACCTCCAAACCCCACCCCGCCCCTTCCCGCCCTGTCAAAATCTAGGAAAGACAGGAAGGAAGGAAAGAAGGAAGAAAGAGAAAGGGAGGTAAAGAAACAGGGGGAAGGAAGGAAAGTTAGAGGAAGAAGAAAAGGAAAGAAAAGGAAAGATGGAAGGAAAGAAAAGAGAGACAGCAGAAGAGAGAGAGACCCTTTTAGGGGGAATGGGAGAGGTGTCAGGTCCCGGAGGCAATGCATTGCATTATTGTTATTGTTATGATGGTGGTGAAATAAAAGGAAATAAAAAGTGAAAGAAGGAAGCAAACAGGGAGGGAAGAAAGGCAAAGAAAGGAAGAAAGGGGGAGGGAATGAAGGAAAGAGAGAAGGATGAAACCAAGTAGTGAAAGAAGGAAAGAAAGAAAGAAAGAGGGAGAGAAGGAAGAAAGTAGAGAAAGGGGGAGGAAAAGGGGGAAGGAATAGGTAGGTACCTCTCTTTCATAATAGTCCAGATATCTACCTCAACTTTGATAAGTTTTACTATAGGCCACAGCAACGCGTGGCAGGGCACAGCTAGTCTGATATAAATGTATAAATAAATACTTTTCAAGTAAAACAAAGTACACAACAATGAGAAATATACCATATGAATTAAATCCAGTTGTTAATCCTAATATACTCTTGTAAGTAAAAAAACAATCAACCCAAATCACCTGGGTCAATTTATCCAGGGTCAATGTAAGTAACCTTAAATTTTATTTAAAAAGAAACCATTCCTTTTAAGTGGAGTGGCAAAATGTGAAGGCTCAGCATGTCACTTTTTGGGAGAAGCGATGAGGAGGAAATAAGAATGAAGGAAATGCACCATCAAAGGGTAAGGGTACCAGAAGAATAAAATTTTCTCATTCTTTTTCAACTTGTGTTTTTAAAATTAAGTATAAATTCTGTAAAACTTCCATATCTGTAAATCCATATGTTCAGAATGCTAGAACAAAGACAATATACCCTAACGCATCTCCCCCTATGAACCATCGCAGAGATTAAGATCCTCCAGGGAGGCCCTGCTTTCCGTCCCGCCATTGTCACAGGCACGATTGGTGGGGACGAGAGACAGGGCCTTCTCGGTGATTGCTCCCCGGCTATGGGACTCCCTTCAGGTTGGCCCCCTCCCTCCTGTCCTTTAGAAGGATGGTAAAAACTTGGCTGTGGGACCAAGCTTTTGGGACAGGGCAATAAAGCAACAATAGGAAAGATTACCAGGCCAATTAGATTTGACTGTGATGACTAGGATGGTTTTAAATGGTGTATTTTAATATTGTGATTTTTTTTAATGTTTATGTATGTGTATATAAATTTGTGTCCTGGCATTGAATGTTTGCCATATATATGCTGTACTCCACCCTGAGTCCCCTTCGGGGTGAGAAGGGTAGAATATAAATCTTTTAAATACATAAATAAATAAATAAATTTGGATATCACATATATTTTCTTACCTAGGAATGTCATTTTCAATGGTTACACATCCATACAGGAACACTATGATTCCAACTATAGAAGATGGAATAAGAAACTCTGTGTACAGGCCCAGCCAGGCAAAATACATTCCAATTTTTTCTCCGAAATACTTCCTAAAGATAGTATAAAATAAAATCCAAAAGATTAATCATAGAACTACTATATACTATTTTCATCAAGTTATCAAGTATTCTACAAAGAACATTGTCCTGTCCACACCATCTTCACTGGTCTGAGTAGTAGGGCTGTGCGACCGATGAAAAAAAGGTTTCAAAACTAATTACAAAATTAGGGGCACCGGCATTTCATTTCTAAAGTTTTTGGAAAGTATTGTTATAAAGTATCATGAATATTTAGCCATGGTGCGACTAAAAAGGAGGGGGAGAACAAGGAAAGCAACCTGCCTCTATTAACACATTGTCATACAGTCACATGACAATCAACTTATATTGTCTGGATTCATTTTTGTCAATTTATTTTTACTTATACACAAATTTATACAACAACTCATGTCATTTGGCAGGTCTTTGCAAAATGCATCATGCTTCATCTGATGCATGGAGAATTGCCTTGGCAGTTATTTATATACACATTTGGAGTGAAAGGATGTAGGTCAAGAAAAACAAGTGGGTGGAAGAATAGACATCTTAGTACAGACAAGCTTCTTAGCATGTACATTTTAATAAAATGATAATTAGGTGAAAGACAGATAAGGGAGATTGTTTTATTGTTATAGTAATATTTTAATTTCACATCTCCGAAGGAAATAAGACCATGCTTTTTTGCCTTTGAGTTTCTCCTTGCTTTTTTTGTATTTCTTCAGGGAGTGGTCAACCCCACTGATTAAGGAGCTCCACTGGCTGCCGCTTATTTTCCGGTCCCAATTCAAGGTGCAGGTTCTCACCTACAAAGCCCTGAACGGTTTGGGACCCATCTACCTGCGTGACTGAATTTCTGTTTACGAACCCACGTGATCTCTTCGATCATGTGGAGAGGCCCTACTCTCACTCCCGCCCCGTTTGACTAGTGGGGAAGAGGGCCTTCTGTATTAGTGTTTTTATGAGTGATGGTCACTTGTTGGCCTGATAGGTGCATTGTGTCCAAATTTGGTGTCAATTTGTCCAGTGGTTTTTGAGTTCTGTTAATCCTAGAAACAAACATTACATTTTTATTTATATAGATGACTAGCTGTACCCGCCATGCGTTGCTGTGGCCAACCTTCCCTCCCCTTTCCTTACTTTTTTTTCTTTCCTTCTCTCTTTCCTTCCTTCCCTTTTTCTTTCTCTCCTCTCTTCCTTCTCTACCTATTCTTGGACTGTAACTCCCAGCAGTACTCCTGATTGATCTATCTACCTACTATCTATCTCTATCTAATCTATATATCTTATCTATCTGGAGGATTGCTGGGAGTTGCAGTCCAGGAATAGGAAATAAAAAATATGTACAGATTGGGATGCTCTCAAGGAAATCCAAGGAGAAGCAAGCTTGCAGCTTGGAAGCAGTGCATTTGGAGCATCCTCCTCCCCTAAAGGGCCTGGTCTAAAGGATGCTGGGAGCTGTTGTTTTCATGCATGCGCTGTATCGTCAGTTAGCTTTTGGGGTTTTTAAGTCCTTTCTGCTGTTTTTTGGGAGGAGTTTATGAGTGAGGGTCACTCGTTGGTCTGGTAGGTGTCTTGCGCCCAAATTTTGTGTCAATTCATCCAGTGGTTTTTGAGTTATGTTAATCCCACAAACAAACATTACATTTTTATTTATATAGATGATTTTTTAAAACCTCTAGTATTTTAGCACTACAGAACCACTGCTACAAGTTATTATAGACATATTATTTGGTAACATGGAAAATACCACACAGTAGTTTATTGCAGACATGCTAAAACACTAGAGATTTTGAAAATAATTGTCTGCGAGAAAATTAGGAAGAAAAATGGTAAGGGAGAACAAAATTTGGTGGAACAGAGATGTGCATATGAGGATTGCATCACAGCTGGAAGTCCATCTAAAAGCAAAACTGGGAAGGATGCAAGGGGCTTTGATATAAATTGCTAGACCAGTGTTTCTCAACCTGGGGGTCAGTTGCCCTGGGGGTCGTGAAGAGATATCAGAGGCGTCACCAAAGACCATTAGAAAACACTGTATTTTCTGTGGGGTTCTGTGTGGGAAGTTTGGCCCAATTCTCTCATTGGTGCGGTTCAGAATGCTATTTGATTCTACAACTACAACTCTCAAATGCCAAGGTCTATTTTCCCCAAACTTCACCACTGTTCACATTTGGGCATATTGAGTATTCGTGCCAAGTTTGATCCAGATTCATCATTGTTTGAGTCCACATTGCTCTCTGGATGTAGGTGAACTACAACTCCAAAACTCAAGCTCAATGTCCAGCAGACCCTTCCAGGATTTTCTGTTCATCATGGGAGTACTTTGTGTTAAGTTTGGTTCAATTCCATTGTTGGTGGAGTTCAGAATGCTTTTTGACTGTATGTTAACTATAAATCCCGGCAACCACAACTCCCAAATGACAAAATCGCCCCCCTACCCCAACCTCACCAGTATTCAGATTTGTGCATATTGGGTATTTCTGCCAAATTTAGTCCAATGAATGAAAAAGCATCCAGCATAACAGATATTTACATTATGATTCATAATAGTAGCAAAATCACAGTTATGAAATAGCAACAAAAATAATGTTATTTTTGGGGGGCACCACAACATGAGGAACAATATTAAGGGGCATTAGGAAAGTTGAGAACCACTATGCTAGACTGTGAGTAGAGTGGAAGAGACTGTGCAAGCTCCACTATGTCACAACCATTGAAGAAAGTATTATTAAATAAGAAAAAAATGAGTTAAGGAAGCTATCCAGCAGGTAGAGTAATTAACTTTGACATATAGACTTCTATAGTAAAAAAAAAGAAGAGTGAATCATTTCAAACGTCCTTTAAGAGTAAGAGGCAGTGCTTAAGGAAATAAAACTTCGAAAAAGACTTTTAAAAATACAAGTGGGAGTGCTGCAGAACACAGAAACATTTCCTTTGAAGACTTATTAAAAGGATCAGAAAATAGTTTTGAACTACTTAAATACATTTAAGGGGGTTTCTTAGCTTACTTAAGATGAAGGTCACATGCAGAAGTGTGGGAAAAGGGAAGTAACACTCTGCTTGAACTGTATATAAACTTTTACACCAAGTGAACCGAGAAAAATATTCTGGGCCACAGAGTAGTGAATGGAATACTTAGGAGAACGATAGCATCATGTACACTGAGTTACAGGAACTAGCACTTTAGCTATATAGAGAGCTAATTGTAGTTAGCTCCTCCCTCAACCATGAGGATAGAATTATTTTGTAATAGATAGTAGCTTTTTCTTCAGGAGGGGAGACATCATGTTTTAAAAATGTTTAAAATATATTTTATGAATTTTTTATCTTTATTTTTAGAGGGGCGATACAGGGGTGAGAAGGAATTTATAGAGAGGGAGTATTAGGTGATTGTGTTATTTTCTTGTTTTATTTCTAGTGCCTATGTTTTTAAATGTTTTTTCATTTATTTTCAGTTTGTTGGATTTGAGTTGTATTTTTGCAAATTTAATAAAATTAAATAAAAACGTATTTTAACTAGAGATTAAATGACACACTTTTGCAGAATGAAAAAAAAGAAATAAAAGTAAGGACTTTTTTTTTGAAGAAAACGTCAATGAAGGTACTGATATCAGAGTGGTATGGGATGCTAGTAAACAGTTATGAGAGGGTTTTCTTTTTGCAACTACATTCAGAGGTTTTTTTTTAAAAAAAAATACATGTATGGTGGATATTTAAAAAACACAAAATAAATTCAGGTTAAGATACATCAATTAGTGGAAGATATTCCAAAATTAAAAATTCAGTTGAAACCAGAATTTTTTTGTTGGGTTTGTTGGATTGTGTGAATGAGCCTGTATATTACTGCTACTAATTGTAAAGGCTGGTCCACTAATTTTTAATGATGCCACCAAATTGTAAGGCTGTATAAGGAGCCACCTCTTTGTGAGGGCTTATTAAATTGATGACACAATCAATAGCTTGTAATGTTGCTTTGGTCTTTCTTCAATATGTAGCATAACTTGACTTGGAAAGGAATGGTAACATGGGCTTGACTTTAAAAAGAAACTGTAACAAGTTTATTGAGGCACAGAAGCTTGATGGTTTCAAAGTTTCCTTTCTCTTAGAGGTACAGATCTTCAATGGTTACATTCATAACAGTTCTTAAATAACTCTTAGGAGGTCTAATTCTTCTAACAAACAGGTCTCAAACTTAGTTCCTTTAAAGAGATGTTTCTTCCTTTAACAGATTGTTTCAAGCACATGCTTATCCTTTCTTTATGATGGTTCTGTTACAATAAAGATGCTTATTAGGGCTTCTCCTCTTTTCCCACAACAGTTACTTTTAATATAAATAAGTCACTCGACTTATCTAAGCTATATTGGCTTAAAGCCCAAAACCTTCCTGATTCTTAATACCAAAGAACCAGCCTCCTCCTGTAGTTCTTTGACAACAGAATACCTCACTGGTTCTCCACACACAACAGAACCAGCCACTTCTGCAGTTCACCATCCACAGACTGACTGCTTTAAAATGGCTGCTCTGCCAAGTGGCAGTTGGCTCCGCCCCATCTCCATAGCAACTCAGCTCAAAGTGAGCTAAGCTGGCTACCATCCCCAACACCATGCAATACCACATACTTACCCTTACAAACACTTATCTATAACAATACATAACTGTAGATAAAAATTTACACTTCATCACAAATGGTCAGTGTGAGAAAAAAATATGGAAAAATTCTGCAGTATGTGATAACTATGTGCTAGACTACTTATATCTAGAAGTGGAAATACATAGCTACTTCATCAAAAGAAGACTGGCTATTCAAAACAATGAAAAACTGACAACTTTGATTAAAGAAAAGACTAAAAAACTTCAAGCAGAATTGGCAAGTTTTAATGGTATTTTAGAAGAACTATTCAGAGAGATCAGCAGTATTTGGTTTTAAAGAACAGTAGATGATCTAGTTAGAGGAAATTAGAGGACATGCCCTTTTTCTTTTTAGTAGTTTTTTTAGTTCCCATTTTTTCTTGTAATTGTAGCTTTATTTTGTAGTTAGGTTTTTTGTTTTTATTAGTCACTAGTTGTCCCCTGTGACACGTTGCTGTGGCCCAGTCTATGTATATGTGTTTTGTATGTGTATATATTTGTGTATATGTGTATATATGTGGTTTTGCGCATGCGTTGTAATGTTTTTTTTTGTTTTTTTGGCTTTTTAAGTCTCTTCTGTTGTGTTTTCCAGTGTTTTTATGAGTGATGGTCACTTGTTGGCCTGATAAGTGTATTGTGTCCAAATTTAGTATCAATTCATCCAGTGGTTTTTGCGTTATGTTAATCTCACAAACAAACATTACATTTTTATTTATATAGATATGTAGTTTAATACTGTAAAAGGTCTTACTTTTTGTGTGCAATAAAGATAATCCTTTAAAAAGGAGAAAGAGATGCAACATTAAATGGTGAGGCACCATGCATCATAGTCCTTTAGCCTCAATTGGCTCTTTGTCTCCAATTGATATATTTGTACAGAGAAATTATATAACCCAAAACTCAAACACAATTAAATAAGATTTTGGGAAAAGTAAGCCATTGTTGTTTTTTTTAAAAAAGAATAGATGAATACATTGATTTTCATGTCTCTCTGTAATGGAAAACTTCCCCCACCTCCAAATCAGCTTGGAATCTTCAATGGAGCTTTAATAATTTGTTTGTTACCTTATGAGGTCAACAGGCTGAAACTTGTAAAACACTCCATATCTTGCCCATTCTTGATACAGCAACTGAGGAAAAAACAAATAATAATGTATACATGATGACTAAATGAGGGCAGCAAGTTATCAGGAATTAATTTGAGCCAGACTTGAGGTTCACCACATTTGCTCAAGTGCCCAGCTTTCCCACCAAGTGACAGCCCTTAACTCCAAAGTGCAGTGTGAAATACAAAAGGTCACCAAGACCACATACAAATAAACTCAGCATATCTCAAATATCTGGGATAAAGATGCAGCAAGTTTTCGAAAGGAGATACCTATCTGAAAAACCAAAATGGGCCAATACTTTCCTTTAGAATTAAGCAGTTTAAGATGGGGTCTGCATTCAGATGAAGCATGATCTAGATCCCAACCCCCACCCCAAAGTTTTGTCTTCCAGAATGTTTTTGGCTGGGTTTGATTATTACGTAGTGTGCTAGAAATAATTCTAAATGTATAAACACGCAGGAATGCAAGTACAATAATGAAACAAAATGAAAGGTTCTGTATTATCTTTATTAAGGTGAGTACATTTTCATTAAATTTCAGGTTTCTACAACATATATCAAGAAGAAAAGTTCAAAATGTGGGGATGTGGATACAGGAAAATAGATGCAGAAATCTGCTCGTTGTCTTTGAAAGTAGACTATCGCCATACTTCAGAGTTTAGAGGTAACGAAGAGACTCCAAGACCTCTCTCCACTGCAGAGAAAAGACTAACTGTGACCTGAGATCTGTCCATACTATTGTTCAAGGCCCACAGGCTCTTTGAACAATATGTCACATACAGTCATGTATAAGTCGACTTCATGTATAAGATGAGGGTATTACAGTAAGTTGTAGCAGGATCAAATATGTGTGTGTGTGTGAAAGAAAACCTTGTGCTGTTAATTATTATGTGCAGCTGCCAATGTAGGTCAACTAGTAAGTTTGGACCACACCCAGAGAGGTATAACTGTATGGTTTTTAGAATACAGTTCAGTTTTTGCTCAACCATTTCTACTGCTCTCTCATTTGGATGAAGATGAAGAAACTTTATTCTGTATTGCTTGCAAAGACTATGTAAGTTTGTTGCACTGTTTATAACATTGCAAGTTTATGTTTTAACTCTGCTGATAAGAGGAAAGTTTTTCTGTTCCTTTTTCCTCTTGCCTGGGTCCAATGTAATTGTGTCTTTTGCTTTGGACCAGATTAAATTCCACATAAATTTATTTATTTATTTTATTTTATTTGATGCATTTATTAACCACCATTCTCAGCCCTTAAGGGCGACTCATGGCGGTGTACAAAACATATAAAGACAATTTACAAAAGGCTAATTACAACAACATATAAACTCTATGACAATTACAAACTAAACGCAACAGAGGGAATGTCCTGGGACAAAAATTATGGATAAATCAAGGGCTGTTCTGTGGAGAAGGAAAACCACCAATGGCACTTCAGTGGGCTGGCCATCTAACTACTGCAATTACCCTGCATAGACATCCAGAATCTGCTCTGTGTTTCTGGATTGTGTCTAGTCAGACAGGGAAGATCAGAAGTGGAGCCACAGAGTGGAGATTGGTGCTTCTTTGAGGTTTGCCTGAGAACTGGCTGGTTGGTTCCCTTTTTGATAAGAGTTGAGGTACAGTGCCTACATTGACCCGTGGATAAGTCAGTTTTTGAGGTTGATTTCTTGACTAAAATTTCTAGACTTATACATGAATATATAGGGAAATTATTAAGAATCTGAACTGAACTACCATTAATTAAAACCATAGAGCGTTTTAAGTGCTTTCAATGTTGAGGTTACAGATGTGGTTCATGAAGTACAATATGTGTGCAAAACATTTTCTTCTAAATGTTGCATCCCTATTTATCACAAACAGTCCTTTTTTGTGACATATGTTGAGTATTTTTCAAAATAATTCTTAAATATATAAGCATTAAGACTATCTTCCTTAATAAATTTAATAGGCAGTGAACTAGTTTTAACACACTTATGTTATTTTGTTAGTTGAAATGACAACTTGATCATAATTCAAATTGTTGTAAACTGTTAGGAAAGTTAGATTTGCTTAACCCTTATGCATTCTAAGCAAGAAGATGATAAAATGAGGATACATGAGACATGTAAGTAAAATAAAGACTGAAGTGCATAATGATTCTTCCTAAATAGTCCCCCTGTCTGTCTACACTTGTTTGCATTTTGCCCCCACTTCACTTCCTATGTCTTATAGCAACAGTAAGACTACTCTGCTTAACTAGCTGTCTACATGGCTCTCCTGTAGTTATTATAGGTTGTATGAACGAAAGAAGAGAGAAACATAGGATACACCAACCCACCAAACTGGGGCTGAAATAAATTATCTAGATCCATTTCAGTCTGATTTTAGGCCTGGCTATGGGACGGATACAGCTTTGGTCACCTTGATGGATGACCTACGAAGAGTTAAGTAAGTGGTGATGTGTAACAAATTGGATTGGCTAAAGAATATAAGTCATAGCCATGTGACAGTAATGACAAGTTTTGCATCATTTGCTTTTGTCCCTGGGCATGTTTTTGTGTGTGTGTCAGGATCAACTTGCCTGGGCATGATGGGAAGTCAGTGTGTGTGTATAGAGAATGGACAACATGTGCTTGACCCCTTCTCTTCTCCCTCTCTCTCACCATGATCCATCCATGAAGGAGGAACTGTCGTCATGTTGACCTCTAAGGAGGACAAGCTCATGCCATCTTGAGCTATGTGTTATGGTGATCTTTCTTCATGTTTGTGAGTATCCTGACAAAGTCTGTAAATATCTGTAAAATGCAACAAGCCAAAATAAAGCTTTCAAAGTATTTTTGGATGAAACCGAATGTTCCAGTGTTTCATTAAGAGATAAGGTTCAAAAGCTGAACCATATATTGCTCTGCTAATTGCTAAGTTACTGATAAAATACTCTGCTGATATTTGACTGTGTTGATCTGCTTGCCTTGGAACATTTCGTCCGTGCGAAATATTACGGTGACAGTAATTAGAAGTTGTAAATTATATGCCTACCTGGAGGGGTTACTGTGATTATGTGATTGTTGATCCAAACCCACGCTGACAGAACCCCCACCTCTGTAGACTATGTGCTCAAGCAGAGCATATGGACAAAAACAAAGAGAAGCCCCCATGAAAACCAACAAGTCGAAACAACAATTTGGATATCCCTCCAAATACAGTCTCTCCTCAGAGACTAAGCTGCAAAGACTGAGAAAGCAGTTATAAAGAACTACTGGCTGCTAGTCAGTGATTTATCCGCAATTTCATTCTCCTATACTATAATGATCAGAGAGAGCAAAACAAACAAAAGCCCTAACAGAAATCTAAAAACATACTTTACCAATCTATCCGACATATGAATTAGCAAGTGTGCAAGGAAGCAGATGGTTGGTGTGAAGGAACTGTCAATAGGTCAATCTATTTTGGGTCAATCATGAGTCATCTGGGCAAGGTGCAGGAAGCGGTACAAGGGTAGTTGAGAACTGATCCAGATGTCATATTAGTGGGTCAGATACCCAGGGATATCAGCCACTAGGAAGTAAGCACAGTAGTCCATAACCTAACCAATCCAAGATCAAGACAAAACAGGAATGCAAGGGAATACTGCCAGGCAAACAGATAAGACAGTTGTCAGCTCTAAGACAGAGGCCCCTTCCAGACTGCTCCTATATTCCCGGATTTGATCCCATATTATTTCTTTCTCCCAGATTATCACTCAGTGGAGACTCATATAATCCAGTTTAAAACATATAATCTGGGATCAGATCCTGGAATGTATGGAAATGTAGAAGTAGCCTGACAGATCAACCAGAGACAGGATATTTATAGACAGCTCTTTAAAGGCCACAGGTACCTATTATTTCAGCATTCATTACTTAGTTGGTATGTTGGGCTTGGTGTTTCTTTCTCCATCACTCAACAAAGGATGGGGTTATGTGGTTTTCAACCTCTGTCAATGCCTGCTAGAGAGCAGGCTCCCTCACTGTCTCAGCCCCTATCTCCTTGCATTCAAAGAGAGTTCCACTCTCAAGAGCTGCAGCTTCTTGGTGATCTGCCTCCTCTTCCGGAGTTGTTCAGGGGGTGAGTTATGACCAGGCATTTCCCATCCACATGTTTGGTAGGAAACCAAACCTACTCTGCTTTATTCCAGGCATTTCCCATCCACATGTTTGGTAGGAAATCGAACCTACTCTGCTTTCAAGGAGGTCTGGAGCACAAAACCTAGCATTCAAAAAGAGAAACTTTTTGAATGCTAGGTCTTGTGCTCTAGACCTCCTTGAAAGAAGAGTAGGTTTGGTTTCCCCCAGCCAGACCAGCAGGTGCCACTGTGCTTCCATCCTTGGGAGGAGGGAGGGAGAATGGGTGATGGGAGGAATTAAGAGAGAGGGGGGGGGGGGGGGAGAGAGAGAGAGAGAGAGAGAGATTCAGAAGTGGCCAGCAGCTGCTTTCTTTCTTGGTTGGTAGGGATGATTTTGTGTGTGTATGTGTGCAAGGACTAAAAACTACCACCTTAGCAAAGAGTTTAATGAACATAAAAGTGTCAGTAAAGCTGCCTCTGCATATATTTCTAACATTTATCAGCTTCTCGTTTTGTTTTGCCCAAGTATGACAATGTATATATGTGCCTTCAAGTCACTTGTCAATTTATGATAAATTTTGTAGTTTTCTTAAGTATGAATTGTATAGTTTTCGTAAGCAAGAAATCCTTAGAGATGGTTTTAGCAGTTCCTTACTCTGAAATACAGTCCACAGCAGCTGGTGTTCATTTGGTGATCTCCCATCCAAGTACCCCATGGCTAATCATATTTAGTTTTTTGGTCATTTGGGCCCTGAAATAAATCCCACTGAATTCAATGGTTTTCTTTCAGGTAAGTGAATATAACATTGTAATTTGGAGCAGTTCGATTCCATTGCTCGTAACAGACTTTAAGAGCATTTGTGCTATACAGGATGCTACTTTTCAGGCATGCCACAAATTATTTGTTTAATGGGATCCTTTTGTGCAACAAAAGCCCGAAGAGGGTTAATTGGGATTACCTTTGGCTTTATGAGCTGGTACATAAATCTTAATCAATAGAACTTCCTTATTAGGAAATACAATCCAGACAGTCTCAATCCACCTTTGTCTGGAGGCCACACATTGCTAGCAAGGGAATGAAAGCTGCATACGTAAAGGCGATACCATCAAAAGGACTGAAAGAAGAAAACAGCTTTAAAAATGTCTCCCTTTGCTTTAAATCTGATGAGGGCATTTCAGGAAATTAAACACTGAAACTATTCAGCTTCAGATAGAAAACAGATGATCTGAGACGTAGAAATCCTACAGTCATGTCTTACGGCTGTGCAACAGAAACATATGTGACCAATCAGTGCAGTATTTCTGGAAAGACCCTTTTATGTTTTTAATACTTAACACTTCATAAGAGGACCTAAATGGGCAGGATAAAAAGAAGGGCAGCCCAACTTGTAGATGAATATTTTTCCAGGCATTCCGTCTTTTTAAGTAGTATGTCTTTCTGCCAAAAGAAAGTTTGAGCTACCTCTAGTTAAACATACATCGTCCCATTCTTTGCTGATAATAAGGATGCCCATTTATTCAAGCTGTGCCTTCTGCAGCTTGGACTACATTTGATTCATTCATAGATTTTTAGCACCACTTAGTGGCCAGGCTCTGTGTCAAACTCTCTTTAGGAAAAAAAATCTGCCACAATTCTTTTCTGCGCAATTGCCATTCATTTCAAATGAATCGCGTTGGAGAACTTGCTGGATTGCATTCCACGTGTTCAATCAGAGTCAATTTATTTCAAGTACCTTATATACTTGAATATAAGCCAAGGCACCTAATTTTATTGATCCCATAGCACTTTATCCTCCAAAGCACTTTACATTTCTTTAGGTCTGCTCGTATGCCCTTCCACAAACACCACTATCACCTTCTCGTTCATGTCCCAGCATCACTTCCAATTTTAATTTTACACTTGGCTTCCCACTGTTTTTAATTGTGTGTTGTCTTATTGATAACGTTGTATATTTTATGTATTGTCGAAGGCTTTCATGGCCGGAATCCATGGGTTGTTGTAGGTTTTTCCGGGCTATGTGGCCATGTTTTGGAGGCAATTTTTCTCAGAGGAAAAGTGTTCTTGCCATACATCAAGGGAACCACTGACTGCATAGGGAAACTGATGAGGAAACACAACATACAAACCACTTACAGACCCACCAAGAAAACCCAATAAATGCTACGTTCAGCAAAGGACAAGAGGGATCCTCTCACCTCTGCAGGAGTCTACCGTGTACCATGCAGCTGTGGACAAGTCTACATAGGGACCACCAAATGCAGAGCCCAGACACGCATCAAGGAACATGAAAGGCACTGCAAACTACTCCAACCAGAGAAATCAGCCATAGCAGAGCACCTGATGAACCAACCTGGACACAGCATATTATCTGAGAACACAGAAGTGCTGGACCACTCTCACAACCACCATGTCAGACTACACAGAGAAGTCATTGAAATCCACAAGCATGTGGACAATTTCAACAGAAAGGAAGAAACCATGAAAATGAACAAAATCTGGCTACCAGTATTAAAAAACTCAAAAATTACAGCAGCAAAACAACAGAGGGGAAACAAACAGGCACATGAAATTACTCTCAACAAAAGATTCCCCCCAGGCGCTTCCAAGCCATTGAATGCAAATCAAGGTGATCAGCTGAAACATTCACAGCTAGCCCCAGCAAACAAAAGTCCTTTGTCTCACCCTGGTCATTCCACAGATATATAAACCCATTTTTCCCAGTTCCAACAGACCTCATTATCTCTGAGGATGCTTGCCATAGATGCAGGCGAAACGTCAGAAGAAATATTGCCTCCAGAACATGGCCATATAGCCTGGAAAAACCTACAACAACCCGTTGTATATTTTACTGTCTATGTTTTTTGTTTTTTTATTTTAATTACTTCTATTGTTGTTTTATTGCTTGTATTGTTGTATTTGGGCTCGGCCTCATGTAAGCCGCACCGAGTCCCCTGGGGAGATGGTAGCAGGGTACAAATAAAGTGTTGTTGTTATTATTATTATTATTATTATTATTATTATTACCACAAAAAACTGGGAAAACGTATTGACTCGGCTATAAGCTGAGGGTGGGAAATGCAGCAGCGACGAATCAACTTCAAAATAAAAATAGATACCAATAAAATTACATTAATTGAGGCATCAGTAGGTTAAATGTTTTGGATTATTTACATAAAACTGTAATTTAAGATAAGACGGTCCAACTCTGATTAAACCATAAATCTAACTTCCTTCTATGTAAATGTGCTTACATATCCTTCCAATAATGATAAAGAGAGTAAAATAATAAATGTAATAATAATAATAGTTGTAATAATAGAGTAAAATAATGGAAATGTAATAATAAAAATAATAAATAGGGGAAAATAATAAATGTAATAATAAATAGAGTAAAATTATAAATGTAAAAAAATAATGTAAAAGTAATAATAGAGTAAATAAATGTAATAAAAATAATAATGGAGTAAAATAATGTAAATGTGATAATAAATCAAGTAAATAAATGTAATAAAAATAATAATAGAGTAAAATAATGTAAATGTAATAATAAATAGAGTAAATAAATGTAATAAAATAATAATAGAGTAAAATAATGTAAATGTGATAATAAATCAAGTAAATAAATGTAATAAAAATAATAGAGTAATATAATGTAAATGTAATAATAAATACAGTAAATAAACGTAATAAAAATAATACTAATAACAGAGTAAAATAATAAATAACCTTGGCTCGAGTATAAGCTGAGGGGAACTTTTTTAGCCTTAAAAAGGGGCTGAAAAACTAGGCTTATATTAGAGTATATATAGTATATTTACATATTTGAACATTTGTTATTTTAAGGACCCTCACAGCCTTTCGCCAACCTACTTAGGCCACTTAAGAAATAATGATTCAGGATTCAAATATCAGGAAAAGAAATTGCACCTAAGCATTAGGAAAAAAAAACCTCTTGACAGGGAAAGCTCTTTAACAGCTGCCGCAGAGTGTATGGAGAAATCACCTTCTTTCGGGTTTTTTTTTTTTAACAGAGTGTGTGATAGGGCAAACTGGGAGGAACTGGAATTTGTGTTCTTGGTTAGGAATGCTAACTTAAGCAAAAGGGCTTCCTCCTCCCCCCAATTTGTCCTCTCTTATACCCCACATAAAAGGAATTTGCTCTGTGTCCCTGGATTGTGTCTAGCCTGACAGGGATGGAATGTGGCAGGCTGATAGCACCAGCTTTAGCCTGCATTGGGAGCTGATATAACAAGGCCACAGAAAACTATCTGAACTTTTGTATATTTACGCTTATTGCCCTAGTAAATTACACACCTCCAGATACAGGGTTAATATGTTAATTAAGTTTTAAAATTCAATAAAGGAGTGTTATGGGATGTACCTAAGTAGCCTGCCGAGTGCACATATGCCCAGACATGTGTTGTAATATTAATAACTAGCTGTCCCCTGCCACGGGTTACTGTTGATCTGGAAAATAAAGTAATGAGAAAGTGGGTTGTTGTAGGTTTTTTCAGGCTATATGACCATGGTCTAGAGCAGGGGTCCCCAAACTAAGGCCCGGGGGCCGGATGTGGCCCTCCATGGTCATTTACCTGGCCCTCGCTCAGGGTCAACCTAAGTCTGAAAGCACACAACAACAACAACAACAACAATCCTATCTCATCAGCCAAAAGTTTATATTTGTTAAAATTGTTCTTAATTTTAATTATGGTATTGTTTTAAGTGGGTTTTTTTACACTACAAATATGTGCAGTGTGCATAGAAATTCATTCATGTGTTTTTCAAATTATAATCCGGCCCTCCAACAGTTTGAGGGACCGTGACCTGGCCCTCTGTTTAAAAAGTTTGTGGACCCCTGGTCTAGAGGCATTCTCTCCTGACGTTTCGCCTGCATCTATGGCAAGCATCCTCAGAGGTAGTGAGGTCTGTTGGAACTAGGCAAAAGGGTTTATATATCTGTGGAATGACCAGGGTGAGAGAAAGGGACATCTAATTACCTCTCAACAAAAGTTTGCCCCAGGCACAGTCAGGCCATTGTATGCTAATCAAGGTGGTCAATTGAAACATTCACACCTAGCTCCAGCAGAGAAGAGTCCTTTGTCTCACCCTGGTCATTCCACAGATATATAAACCCTTTTGCCTAGTTCCAACAGACCTCACTATCTCTGAGGATGCTTGCCATAGATGCAGGCGAAACGTAAGGAGAGAATGCCTCTAGAACATGGCCATATAGCCCGGAAAACCTACAACAACCCAGTGATTCCGCCATGAAAGCCTTCAGCAATACATCGACACTTTCTCATTATATTGTCGAAGGCTTTCATGGCTGGAACCACTGGGTTGTTGTCGGCTTTTTCGGGCTATATGGCCATGGTCTAGAGGCATTCTCTCCTGATGTTTCGCCTGCATCTATGGCAAGCATCCTCAGAGGTAGTGAGGTCTGTTGGAACTAGCCAAAGGGTTTGTATATATGTGGAATGACCAGGGTAAGACAAAGAGCATATAATGGCCTGACTATTGTATTAGCATACAATGGCCTGACTACCTCTGAGGATGCTTGCCATAGATGCAAGCGAAACGTCAGGAGAAAATGCCTCTAGAACATGGCCATATAGCCCGGAAAACCTACAACAACCCAGAGAAAGTGTTGGTTTCTAATATATGTAATTTCTTTGTGCTTGTGGGTAAACAGTATTTCTTGCTGTTTCTTTGTCAGTGTTGATGTGGAGAGTGTCTGGTTTGCCCACCCTGGAGCATGCAACATATCATTGTCCTTCTTCAGGGGTCCCTTTCAAATCTATGATACTATATCTCTGTGTGTATGAATCATATCTATCTATCCCTTATCTATGGCTGGATGGCTCTTTGTCAGGAGGGCTTTGATTACATTTTCTTGCCCTTGATTAGCATTGCTCCAGGCAATGCTAATCAAGGTGGTCAGTTGAAACATTCACACCTAGCTCCAGCAGAGTTCTTTGCCCCACCCTGGTCTTTCCACAGATATATAAACCCATTTTCCTAGTTCCAACAGACCTCATTACCTCTGAGGGTGCTTGCCATAGATGCAGGCGAAACGTCAGGAGAGAATGCCTCTAGAACATGGCCATATAGCCCGAAAACCCCCACAACAACTCTCTATGCTTTGTAATTTCCATCTATAAATCTATAAATGCTTAGTCCTTTATCTCACTCAAGGTGTCTATTTTGATCTTGAGACGCAGACACCTTTATGTTGCAGCTGAGATAAACTATTGTAATCTCCCATTTGGTATGTTGTCTGAAACATACTGAGAACTGGCCCTTGTTTTGAAGGACAACAGTTTGACACCCCAGATGGACCAGGGTCTTTTGTCCTACCTGTGAAGGCTTTGACTCTGACTGACCATTCACAGCAACTTCAAGAATTCAACATATACAACACAATAGGCACTTGGAGCCTCAGGACCCCAGAGAAGCAGTGGAGAATAGCTCATTGGTGACACCAGACTGAAGGGAGATCCCAATGAGGGACTGATGGCATCCTCCATTTTGGTTGGCTGGGAAATAAAGCCTCCAAGGCAGAATCCAGAGGAATAAGAATGGCGTAAAGTCCAAGACACAACATGAGAATATTCAGTTCTTGGATAGTCTATGCCATAAGAGTAATTTCCAAAAAACAAAGAATAGGTGCACATTGGAAGCAAGTCAGAGCAAGGTGTTGAAATACATACCTTTGGGCTATATGTAAGTGATGTAATGGACAAAGGAACAAATGGTACACTTATGTAATGTTGCTTGGCTGTTTTACAGTTTGGAACATGTATTTCTTTGGCCTCTGAATGGTTCTCTGGATTACAACATGATTATACAACTGTAATTGCTTTGTTGCTGAACTGGAAACTATTCTGGAAATGTATTATGTGGTGTATTTATATGTTTGTGGCAAAACTCCTATCCTCCTGTGGGTTTGCCACATGTGGAAGTGCCAAATGTGGAGAATAACAAGTGTAAAAACAGTGTAAGGTGTTGTATGTTATAAAAGAGGGTTGGTTGGTGGCTGCCTCCTCCCCCCTTCCCATTTCACTCTGGAGGCCCAGGGATCCTTGAAATCTCCAGAACATCCCACTACCTCAATTCACAGTGGAAGAAAATGAGGAGCTGGATAAATCAGAGGGGAAGTGTATTGGACTGAAGAATGATACTATATTATCACATGACACTGTAAACTATCATTAGGGATATTTGCAGGAGGGGGAGCAGTTGAGGAAACCTCTGGAAAAAGGCCAAGATGAAAAGGGCATAGAAAGAAATGAGAGACTCAGACCTCAGCTAAAGCACAAGCAATGTCCATTAAAGGTAATGCATTCCTTCCATTTCCTCATGTAATGACAGACAGTGTGGTGGGGTAATGTGCATTGTCACTCTGTCACTCTCTCCCATCCCCTCAATGTAATGAGGGAAGGAAGGAGAGTGCACAGGATGCCACAAGCTGCCCTATGCACCTTCTCTTTCGCTGGTGATTGTTTGGCGGGGACGAGGGACAGGGCTTCCTGGTGGTGGCCCCCACCTGTGGAACTCGCTCCCCAGCGAAATCAGGTCAACAACATCCCTCCTCACCTTCAGGAGGAAATTGAAAATGTGGTTATGGGACCAGGCCTTTGGGTAGCTTGCAGATAATTGACAATGACAATGATAAGGCTATGGAAAATGGACTATGGGTAGGCTTCCAATTGTGTTGTGTTCACTGAATTGTTTCTAGATAAGGCTAGACAGCCAGTATTATTGTACTTTTATCATTGTACTTTTTATTTTTAAACAAATTTTAAACTAATATAATGTATTATCCATAGGTAATTGCTGTATGTATTATTTGTTATGTTGTGGCATCGAATTGTGCCAGCTGTAAGCCACCCTGAGTTCCCCCCTCTGGGGGTTGAGAAGGATGGGATACAAATGTTGGAAATGAATGAATGAATAAATAAATTGGTGCAACAGCCATGTGAATAGATCCATAGTATCCAATTCAGCTAGAGGCCCAAAGCATGCTAAAGGTGCTGATTGAGAAGATTTTGAAATATGGGCTGCTGAGAGAGCGAGAATCAGCTTCTAATTCACCTATACTTCCTGTCCAAAAACTGAGATTGAGTGACTATTGCTTTTTTAAAGATCTGAAGGCTGTGAACAATGTGACTATACATCTAATTGTCCCCGACCTGTACAGTCTACTCACTACTATCCTGAGGTCTGCAAAGTACTTTACTAATTTAGACTTAAAAGATACTTTCATCTGCATCCCACTAGATTTTGTGAATGAAGAAATATTTGCTGTCAGGTCCAACATCGGGGTTTCAAGAAGAGCCCACATGTGTTTCCTACTGCTTTGAGCACTGGGCTGCAATTGTGGATGTACTCAATTTCATCATCATCATCATAATCTCTATTTATACCCCGCCACCATCTCCCCCAATGGGGACTCGGGGCAGCATACATGAGGCCAAGCCCAAACATCAAAATTACAATAAGATAAAAACCAAAACACAGCAACAACACAGTAAAATACATAAAACATATGAGTATAATAAGCCATATACATAAATCTTATGAATACAATGAACAGTCGCAATGACAATGAGCGGGCCGCATGTGCAAGATAAAATATTAAAACTCAGGGTGAGATAAACAAAGGGGCAGATTATTTGTGAGGAAGAGCGCACAAAGAAACGGGGTTGTAAAACAGGTCTTCATACAAGGGGGGAAGTGTACTCCAAAGACGCAAGTGTTGAGGGGAGCATTAGTGTAAGGTTGTCTGGCTACTCTCCAAAGGCGCAATGGAAAAGTCAGATTTTGAGATTCTTTTTAAAGGTTTCTAAGGTGGGGGCTGTCCTAATCTTCCTGGGCAGTAAGTTCCAAAGTCGGGGGGGGGGGGGGGGCAGAGGAGAAGGCTCTCTCCCTTGTACCCACAAGACGAACCTGTGAAACTGGCAGGGGCAAAAGGAGGGCCTCCCCCGAAGAGCTCTGTCTGGTTCATGGAGAGAATTTAATGTATCATTATCTATAATATCACGGAATCATAGAGTTGGAAGAGACCACAAGGACCATCCAGTCCAAGTCCATTCTGCCATAGAGGAATACACAATCAAGGAACTCCCAACAGAAGGTCATCTGGTCCCCTACTTATAAACATCTCAAAAAGACTCCAACATATTTCATTCCCAAACAGCTCTTATGGTCTTCCTAATATTCAGATGGAATATCTTTTCCTATAGTTTGAATCCATTGCTCCACATCATTGTCTCCACAGTAACAGAAAATAAGCGTGCTCCCTCCTCAATATGATATTTAAATATAGCTATCATGACACCTCATAACCTTCTCTTCCCCAAATTCCCTAAACCACTTTTCATAGGGCATGACTTCTAGATCTTTGATCATTTTGGTCACCCTCCTCTGGACACATTTTAGCTTGTCAACATCATTCTTCAATTTTGATGCCCAGAACTGGAAACAGTGTTTTAGGATGTATGATCACTGGCAGGATTGGTTTGACTATATATCCCTACATGATAGAGGGATGGACTGGGTGTTCATTGTGGTAATTTCCTACTTTATGGTTGTATAAGGAAAAGAGTAATTGATAGTCTCCACATTAGAGAGCAACCTGGATGTGAAAAACAAATCTAGGCTACATATAATAGTGGTCTGACCCCACGCAGTTAGATATCTGCAGAGAGCTGGTATAGGGTGGTGGTTGGTATTTTTTGCTTCAAGATTTGAGTAATTCCAATCCAAGGTCTGGATGGATGGATGGATGGCATCCTTGAAGTGACTGGCTTGACCTTGAAGGAGCTGGGGGTGGCGATGGCCGACAAGGAGCTCTGAAGTGGGCTGGTTCATGAGGTCATGAAGAGTCGGAAGTGACTGAATGAATGAACAACAATCCAAGGTCAACTTCCTTCTCATGATTCCATGTGGAGAGAGAAAAGGTCAAGTTGCATTTTGAGGGTCAGCATTGAGTGGCCCTGCACAGTTTGGAGTCTCGGAGGCTATTTGTTGGGGGTTTTTTGGGGCGGGGGATTTGTGCTCTCCTTGAGCACAAGGTCTACAGATTCACTGAATTGGTTGGGGCTGGAGCTATTAACTCTCAATATAGCTGGTGCCTCAGCCTTTTTTAGCTCAGCAAATATGAAGAGAAAAACAGACATTCATGTGTTAGGCCAAAGCTAACAAAATCAATTTCAGTAGGAATAAATGTAAGATTGAAAAATTGAAACGCACAACTATAAGACAGGAGACATTTCACTTTAAAAAGTGGAAAAGTCCCACACATCTTAGTAGATCACAAACTAAACATGAATCACCAGTGTGATGAGTGGCAAAAAAATTAATGGAATTCTCAATGGTATGAAGCATGGTGAAGTCAAATGAAGTAACACCCACACTCTATTCTACTTTGGTCAGAACGATCTGGTTTTGTCAACTGAAATACTGCCAATTCTGGGCAATACTGAGACGAGGATACGATGATCAAGGTTCTGGAAACCAAGCTATATGGAGATATCACAATATTATGAGATGGATATATTATGGCTAGAGGAGAGAAGACTTACGAACTTATCAGACAGGGTTGAATTTGGTGGCATATGCTCGTTTTGCTACGGAGCCTGCTGGCTCCCTTTCCATGATACACAACTACTTCCAGTAGAGCGCTATGGAAAAAGGGAAGGGGAATCAGTGTATGCCACTGTGGTGGCAACACAGGAGGATTCCTGTGTTGCACAGAGATCAATGGTGGGAAGTTGTGTGACTAACACTTTCCCCTGTGAGACGAGATAAGGGGGAATCCGGGCAATGAAGGGCATGGGCGACGGGTTTCCCATGTCCTCTGGCTGGGCACCACTGGATTTGACACAATGTGGGATGAGGTCCTTACAATTTGTCTACATCACCAAAATAATTCAGCTGCAATTGATATTATTCATATCCAGAACTGCCCTGGATTCACCCTGTTAGCACCACACCTTCCTATGCTATACCACAATGAAATTGTATTGTTGTCAACATCATAAATTCAGATGAGCACCTTTTTAATTTCTCCTTCTCCCCCAAACTGCTTGGCAGCAAAGCCACAGTGGGGTAGTCGTTGACTTGAATGATAAGAATGATGTTCCCAGCCATGTAATCCACAATGAGAAGGTAGTCCTGGTGATCTTCTCATCAATGATTTCCAGATTGGATACCCCATTCTAAGCAAGTGACTTCTCTGGTGTGGCTATGCTGGAAAGCTGCTTGTCCCATTCCATGACCCTGACTTCTTATCACAATAAAAGGATCCTCTCACCTCTGCAGGAGTCTACCGTGTACCATGCACCTGTGGACAAGTCTACATAGGGACCACCAAACGCAGCGCCCAGACACGCATCAAGGAACATGAAAGGCACTGCAAACTACTCCAACCAGAGAAATCAGCCATAGGAGAGCACCTGATGAACCTGGACACAGCATATTAATTGAGAACACAGAAGTGCTGGACCACTCTCACAACCACCATGTCAGACTACACAGAGAAGCCATTGAAATCCACAAGCATGTGGACAATTTCAACAGAAAGGAAGAGACCATGAAAATGAACAAAATCTGGCTACCAGTATTAAAAAACTCAAAAATCACAACAGCAAAACAACAGAGGGGAAACAAACAGGCACATAAAATCACTCTCAACAAGGGATTCTCCCTGGGCACTTCTAAGCCATTGAATGCTAATCAAGGTGATCAGCTGAAACATTCACACCTAGCCCCAGCAAACAAAAGTCCTTTGTCTCACCCTGGTCATTCCACAGATATATAAACCCATTTTTCCTACTTCCAACAGACCTCACTACCTCTGAGGATGCTTGCCATAGATGCAGGTGAAATGTCAGGAGAAAAATTGCCTCCAGAACATGGCCATATAGCCCGGAAAAACCTACAACAACCCACAATAATAAAGTGATATTCAGTGTCAGAAGGTATATACCACTGCAAGCAGGGCATGTAAAGAAGCAAGAGCAGAAGAAATTGTGACATTTTCCATGCAGCAGCCTGCCCTCAAAATAGTGGATCAAGAAGTGAGTTTTGGTCAAAAATCAGAAATTGTGATATTACAAGGATTTTCTGTATTTAGAACAAGATAGTTGGGACCTTAAGTGAATAGGGATGCTTTTTAATGTGACAGATAAATTAATCGATTTGCTTATGTACAGCTCAAAGAGCTATTTAAACATGATAAAAGAGATATAGACAAAGAGGCTGGAGAAAATGACTTTTTACTTAGAGTTATATAAGAATGATGATCGTGTAATTAAAAATGCTGCTTCAAATCAACGTTGGGGTTGTCAGGATGAGAAAGGATCTTGGTGGATTTCCAAGGAGGTGAAAGCTATTAGGCTAAGATTAACATCCACAGCACCCCCTTCATCTACCAAGCTTGTAGCTCTATAAAAGAGAGAGATGAAATTAGTCTGGTCTGACTTATTTTTGAGAGACCCATGTTGACATTTAGTGATCATAGCATTCCTTTCTAAATGTTTACAGATTGTGTATTCAGTGCTCTGCTCTAGAATATTTCCTGGTATTGATGTCAGCCTAACTGGGCAGAAACTGTTTGGGTCCTCTTCCCTCCCCCCCCCCTTTTTTTAAAAGGTGGGGACAACATTTTCCCTTCTCTAGTCTCATGTAACTTCTAGACATGGTTAGGTTCGGTCAGAATCTTCGTATTTTGGAATAAATTCGGAAAGATTTCCTTTTTGAAGCGATTTCAAAGTTTTTAAGGAAACCAGAAGTTCCTTTGCCCTTCTGAAGCTTTTTCTGCCATTTCTCTTATGAATCAGTAAGCGAGTCGGAAATGATTTAGCTTTCCCCCCTTCTTCTGTTCCCTGGCCTCAGTTCAAGCTTGAGAAGCGTTCTAAACCAGTGTGGATGGATTCCCTTCCTTTCCTTAACCTCCCGCGTCAGTTTAAACCAGTGCGGATGGATTCTCTTCCTTTCCTTTCCCTCCTGTGTCAGTTTAAACCAGTGTGGATGGATTCCCTTCCCTCTTGTCAGTTCAAACCAGTGAGGATGGATTCCCCTCGTTTCCTTTTCCTCCTGCATCAGTTTTAACCATTGTGGATGGATTCCCTTCCTTTCCTTTCCCTCCTGCATCAATCTTAAGTGAGAGAAGCGGTTTTAAACTGTATGGATGGATCCGCTTCAGTTTAAACCAGTGTGGATGAATTCCCTTCCTTTCCTTTCCCTCCTGCTTCAGTCTTAAGCAAGAGAAGCGGTTTTAATCAGAGTGGATGAATTTCCTCCCTTTGCTCCCCCCCCCCTTCTGGAGTAAAACAACTACTTTCAAAGTAAAGAGCACCCAATGAAACAGGAAATAACTCTTTGAAACCATTAACAAAAGATTCAGAAGTCTCAGAAATTTTGCAAAGTTTTGAACATTTTTTTCTGTGAAAATCGGAATTGACTATAGATCCGAACCACCAGCGCCCCTTACATCCGAAATGAGTTTTGAACTTTTTTTTGGGATCATGCAAACCTAGTAACTTCCCTTTTTCTCCAGACACCTTCCAAGATTATGGCCAGTGAGATTACTTATTTTGGGTGGTCAGAAGATATGGAATTTTATAACATCCTTGCAATTGAGAACGCTGTGAAAAAAATGGAATTCCTGTATTTCACCTCTATATTATCATGTTTGGGCCCAACAAACAAAGATGGTGAAGTGTTTCAACAGAGACCAAGTCACAAGAACAAACCCTTTTGGAATGTTCCACTTTTTAATATCTCCAGTTCAAAAAAGCTAATGGCAACTCGGTACATCTTCCAATACCCAAAACTCTCCTCTAGGTGGGATTAATCAAAATGTGAAGATATGCTGCCACGACTTCTTGGAAAGAAGTGACTAGTTGGGTACCAATGCTATTTAACATCTTTATTAATGATTTGGATGAAACTTTAGAGGGCATACTTCTCAAGTTTTCATATGACACCAAACTGGGAGGGATATCTAATACTCTAGAAGACAGGATCAGAATTCAAAATGACTTTAACAGACTTTCGCTGGGCCAAAACTAACAAAATGAATTTCAAAAATGAGAAATATTAAAGACTACACTTATGCAGAAAAAAATGAATCGCACCCATATAGGTTAAGTGAAATCTGGCTCGAAAACACTCCATGTGAAAGAGATCTTGGTGTCTTACCACTTCATCACACTAGATAATGAATCCACTTTAAATCTGGTTTCTGCCTCCTATAAAATTCTGGGGTTTGTAGTTTAGTGAGGCTGTTAAAGGCTCCTCCCTAAACTACAAACCCCAGAATTCTGCAGGAGGCAGAACTGGATTTAAAGTGCATTCATTCTCTAGTGTGATGAGGCCCTTAGTAAACAACAAGTTGAATATGAGCCAACAATGTGATGCAGAAGCTAAAAAAAGCCAATGAACACAGGGAATAATATCTTCAACAACATTCAAGAAAAATGTCATGACATTGAACTGAATTCGGTGAATTTAGTGAGTATATGTATAGATTATATACCACCTATGACAAGAAAACATGAAAAATCTACCACACCAACAGATCCAGATGTTCTTATTTCTTTCCATTATATTGTACATCAGCAAAATCACTGTGCTAAAGCTACTATTTTAAGTGACAGTTTGCAACAAGTTATAAGTATTGTTAACTATACTCATGCAGATACATATGCCATTGTCAGTTTCATAAAATGCTAAAGCTGAATGATGAGGTATTCAGTGTGGATTTGTCATATTCTAAAGTGCATTGGCTATCATAGGAACAGGTGTTAGCCATCATTTTATCTGCAAGAAGAAATACATTTTTATGAAGAACAGAATCAGAAAATTATTTCTTCAAAAGGAAATTTCAGATACACATTTTCCGCAGTTAGCACAGATAACTGATGGACAGGATGGTATATGTGAATTATTTGATGAATATGTAGCTGTTATAGGCCTATTAATTGGAGAATACAACGAAAGGTTGACTGACTTTGAGAATCATGGCACCACACACAAATTAACATTTCAGCTTCATATAATGGATATCACCAGGGCATCTAAAGAGCTACAGATGGAATTGATTGAGCTCTCAGTAGATGCCATTTTGAAGTCATTTTTGGATGCTAAGAAAGATCCAACTGAAATATGAAAACATGCAGTAGAACACCCTCACCTTCAGCAACATGCCTGAAAAAGGCTTTCTTGGGTAAAAGTATGATAGCTGGGACCCAGTGCTGGTAGTGCTACGTTGGTTGCATAACGCAGCTCTGAATTAGAGAAGGGAACACGTGTGCCAGACAGTGCACCGAGTGAGAGACGCAGCTGTGGTAGGATACCAGTGAAGTAATGTAACGCAGGTGGGACAGGATAACAGTAATGTAAGAGTGACTGGATCTGATGCATTTTTCACTACTGCTCGTATTTCTCCCCTCTTTTCTATCCTTCCTTCCAATGCAACGTTTTTTAACGTGTTTGCATACGATCTCCAGATAGCCTACATCAATATGCTTGGCTGTTTCTCCTCCCCCTTTCTACCGAACTACCTTGCATAGGATCTCCGGATAACCTACATCAGTATGCTTGGCTGCCCCCCCCCCCCCGAACTACCTTGTCGACTCTATCATGGCTGCGCCTTTCACTGAGTGTGGTCTGGCGCATGTGTTCTCTTTTCTAATTTAGAGCCGCATTACACAACCAGCATAGCGCTACCAGCACTGGGTCCCAGCTAACATACTTTTGCCCTTTCTTGCTTTCAACCACTTCTTGCTGTTACTCTACCTAACTCAAATCAAGATGCCTTTAATGTCACAAATGGCTAATACTCATATTCAAGATCAACTGAAACTGCAGACCTTCACACTGCAATCAAATATTCAAAAAGCAGACACAACGAAGTCAATCAAATATTAGTTTCAAATTATTAAGTACATAGCTGTTAAATTTATACAAGATATACATTTTAAGTATAATGGAAGTTTCTTGAATGTTCCCTTGTTTGATTACTATGGCCATCCAATGCAAAAAGGGTCCCCACCTCTGGGTTAAATCCACAGAATGCTTGCCAATAACTCTTCCTTATCATGGACTATTGGGGTTACACAGGAATTTGTTCTGAGCCCAGTATTGTTCAACATTTTTTATAAATGACTTGAATGATTGAATAGAATCACATGTATAAGATGGCATCAAATTAGATGGATTAGCTAATATCCAAAGGACCGGATCTGGATTCAAAATGACCACATGAGAAAGCAATAGACTATTCTTCATGGACGATCTTTATATAAGAGTTAGTTGGCCATCTTACAGGACTGTTTTAGCTGTGCATTCTTGCTTTGCATGGATTGTTATTTCATGACCATTGCAACTTTATGATTCTATGATTTTATGATTCTCCGCACAGTGTAAAAATATCATTGCATCAGTTACTTTAAAGATGCAACAATTGAAAAAAGTTGTATATAGCAATGCATTAACTCAGTGGTTCTCAACCTGGGTTCCCTAGATGTTTTTGGCCTACAACTCCCAGAAATCCTAGCCAGTTTACCAGCTGTTAGGATTTCTGGGAGTTGGAGGCTAAAACATCTGGGGACCCCAGGTTGAGAACCACTGCTCATGATAATTAGAAATTGAATCTCCATGTCAAGACATATGACCTCATCAGAAGGAGCTTTGTCTGGCGGTATATACCAGTTGAGCCCTAGATGATACACGGAGCCTGCTGTCTCCGATCTCACAACATAGAGAAACTTCCAGCAGGGCTCTGTGGATCATCTAGAACGGAGATGGTATATGCTGCCACCGCGGCAACACACAGGGCTTCACATGTTGCACAGGAAGCAGTGGGGGGAAGCCACGTGGTTGACACTTTCCCCCCTCCCACCCCCATGGGATCAGCTTCCTACCAAGCTGGGTTACGCAGGGTGTGGGGCAACAGGTTCCCGACACTCCCTGACAATAGTTGCCGGATTTGCCACGATTTGTGGAAATTTTGCTGGCTCATGTGACAAGTGAGTTAGTATCCCTCGGATTAGCAGATATTGAAGGAAATATGATAAAAGTGTTGTAAAGAGTCATGTGCAGGAAACAGGTCAACAACTATGAATCCACCAAAGTGGATTGAAAATGGCTTACCTTTCTGTCATTCATTTCTTTGTTTTCATCTTCATATTCACCCTAAAAAGATGGCGAGAAAGGTGAGAAAAATGTAGAAAAACAGGCAAAGAATCCCTAACGAATGGGAAGATATATTTCTAGTATTAAGTATTAAAGTACATTATTATAATTAAATGCTCAGTAATAACTATTTCACATGGTTCTTGAACATTTCAGAGCTCAAACAAGCTGATATAGGGCAATAGGGTCATTTAAATAGCCTGGATCCAAGTTGTATAAAAATGTATAAATCATAAACAACAATTTAAAATGTGCCTAGAAACAGACTAGCAATTGGGGAGCAGCAAGGGAATTGTGTGTTACTTGTAGTCAGTCATAGCTATCAAACTGGCTGCAGCTCTTTACACCAACTGAAACTTCTGAGCACTTTTCAAAAGTGGCCCTCTTAAAATTTTGGAAACAAGTCAAGACGTGGCTTTTTGAGCAAGCGCTTGCAAATGCAGAGTAACTGACATAGGAAAATGAAACGACTGGACTGGACAATGTTTAAACAAGGAGACACTAACGATTTTTGTTTCATTGATTTGTCGTGGTTTTATATTATATATTAATGTTTTTAATTGTATTTATGATATTGTGTGCATCAAATTGTTGCCTGTAAACCGCCTTGAGTTGCCTGCAGGCTGAGAAAGGCGGTATACAAATATAGTAAATAAATAAATAAATAAATAAATAAATGCAGTCCCCTGAGCACTACATTACAGTTATCAAAACAGGATGTAACCAGTGCTTTTTGTTACATAGCAAGATCAGACTCCTCTAGGAACGGGTGGTGTTGGCACCTAGCTCAAACATTGCAAATAAACTCCTGGTTTCCATCAAAATACAGGTTCCAGTTTCTGGGCTGAATCCAGCCATTGAGTGGAATATAATGATGCAATTGCTGGGCCCAATCCACAGGTAATTAATTAATTGGGTACAAACTAATTTATTATTGTTATTATTATTATTATTATTATTATTATTATTATTATTATTATTTCTAGTCTGCCCTATCTCCCAGAAGGGACTCAGGGCAGTTTACAACAAAATTTGTCCATTCAGCGCCAAGAAAAACATAACTAAACACATCAAATCATAGACAGTCAAATATTCAACATCAAAGTATACTCATAAAAACTCAAAAATAACAAGTTAGAGATTTAAATATACAAATAGAACAATCGGAACACATTTATCTAATGAATCTAATAATAACAAGTAATTAAAAACATATAATGCAATTTGTTGCAGGCCGTCCTAGTTTGATCCAAATTAATTGGTTTTTACTGGAGGCATCATTTGGATGCCTCTAGTAAATACTCAGACAGGTCCCGGGATATGGGCCTATCTGGATGGGCCTGTAGCCTCCCTTTGGCTTGGTTCAGTATTTTGTCTCTCCAAATCAGTCCTGGATTTTGTGGCGTATGTAGATGAGCCCTTAGGAAAACAATATTTTAAACCCAAATGTACTTAATATATGCCAACAAGGTATTTCATTTTTGACAAGAATGAAGACTTAAAAAAAGAGACTTACATCATGAAGTGGATAGGCAGCTTCATATACATTGTTTGCTATTAGTGTGTTAATACCTAGAGAGAAAGAAAAAATATTTTTAAAAGAAAAATATTTCCTAATTAATTTTATTCACAGACGATGGTAATTTAATATCTCTAATGTGACAAGTTTCTCCCTCTGTTTTTTTTTAAAAAAAACCCACTCACCGCCAGTTCCTCCCTCTAATACATAATTTTAAAGATACAATTACAGGCAGTCCTCAAGTTACAAACATCCGACTTACATATGACTCATAGTTAAGAATGGGGGTTAGACAATACGAAGTAAGAGAAATATATTCTCTGGAATGGAAATTCACTCCCGAAGAGTTATGGGGAAAAGGTGATTCTACTGAAGCTTTATCACCAATCCAGTAAGCCACATTTTTCAAAATCCAATTATCACAGGGACAGAAAGAAAGGTGAAATCCCCCCCCCTCTATATATACACTAGTTATACCCACCACTTGTTGCTGTAGCCAACCTTCCCTCCCTCTTTCCCTCCTTCTTTCTTTCTTTACTTCCCTTTTTTCTTTCCTTCTCTCCTTCCTTGCTTCTCTTCCTTCTCTACCTATTCTAGGACTGCAACTCCCAGCAGTCCTCCTGATCTATCTGTCTATCTATCTATCTATCTATCTATCTATCTATCTACCTACCTACCTACCTACCTACCTATCTCTATCTAATCTATCTATCTGGAGGATTGTTGGGAGTTGCAGTCCAGGAATAGGAAATTGGAAATATGCAGGAAATGGGATGCTCTCAAAGAAATCCAAGGAGAAGAAAGCTTGCAGCTTGGAAGCAGTGCATTTGGATCATTGTCCATTCCTAAAGGGCCTGGTTTAGGGGATGCTGGGAGCTGTAGTCCGGAGGAGAGTGTGGATATGCTATTGTGTGTTTTGTTTGCAGGGGAGTCGTTTTTGCTCATGCGCTGTAGCATCATTTTGCTTTTTTGGATTTTGAGTCCCTTCCAGTGTGTTTTTCAGTGTGTTTATGAGTGATAATTATTCATTGGCCTGATAGGTGTATTGTGTCCAAATTTTGTGTCAATTTGTCCAGTGGTTTTTGAGTTATGTTAATCCCACAAACGAACATTACACTTTTATTTATATAAATATATATGGGGCTGGAGTTACACTTAAAAATGTACCTGTTCTGACTTACATAAAAATTCAACTTAAGGAAAAACCTACAGAACCTATCATGTCTGTAACTTGGGGACTAGCTGTATGTAGGAACTTTTATACCTGCATTTCTCCATATAATATTGGCGTTTATCTAGTATGTAATCTAAATTTCACTTGATCATTATCTATTTTGAATTTGCTGTTGTTTTGATACATATAACTGACAAATTGTTCCATATGTTGTCAAATAACTATACTTTCATGTTGTCAAAGGCTTTAATGACTGGAATCGCTGGGCTGCTGTGAGTTTTTTCAGGCTGTATGGCCATATTCCAGAAGCATTGTCTCCTGATGTTTCACCTGCATCTATGGCAGGCATCCTCAGAGATTGTAAAGTATTTTGGAAACTACTGGGCAAGTGGGATTTATATATCTGTGGAATGTCCAGGGTGGGAGAAAGAACTCTTGTTTGTTTGAAGCAAGTGTGAATGTTGCAATTGGTCAGCTTGATTAGTATAATGCCAAGTTTTAAACTTTGTTTGTGGTTTTTTATACATTATAGCTGCATTCTCAATTAGCTTCTGACACAATAAACAAATTTATTTATTTATTTATTTCGATTACTTCTACCCCGCCCTTCTCACCCCCGAGGGGGGACTCAGGGTGTCTTACAAAGAAGGCACAATTCGATACCTATGTCAAATATACATACATACAAAACAGCAATTAAACAATTAACAGGTTAAAATCATCAGTACATAACACAATCAGTAAACTAATCTCATGCTCAGTGTTCAGAGTTCCATAAATCCATTCAGTTCAGTCAATTCTTGTCCATCATCAAGGTCCTTCCTCTAGCTGCCAGAACGTCCAAATGCCTGGTCCCACATCCAAGTGTTCAATTTTTTTCTAAATGACAAGAGGAAAGTCGCCGATCTAATCTCCCCGGGGAGTGAATTCCACAGGTGAGGGGCCACCACCGAGAAGGCCCTGCTCCTCGTCCCCGCCAGCCTCACTTGTGATAGAGGCGGGGATGAGAGCAGGGCCTCCCCAGAAGATCTTAAACTCCGAGGTGGGACGTAGAGGGAGATGCGTTCGGACAGATACACCGGGCCGGAATATATAAATATTATAGGCACGGGCCCAATAATAAAACAATATGTATCTTGTTCTGCTTCAATAATGATAGCAATTGCCAATAATTTACCTGAACATAAAATTAAATAAAAATAATAAAACCAGAAAATGCATTCATTTGTCCGATGGAGGCGGATAGTATAACATGAATACCACCATGAAAACACTTAGATGGATAAATATGCACTTTTAGAAGCTTCTGATACATTTAACATGGATACCAAAACCTCTCAAAGTGTCTACTAAAAAAGGAAATACATTCTTACCCATGCTGTTTTTTGCTTTCGTACTATACGTGCGCTTCAAAATTTCATGTACCTACATTTAAAAGAAAGGTGATAAAATTAACATAAGTAGTAGAGATCCACTAACCTCTTAAGCAGTACTTTATCTTTATTGAAATTAATTTATTATTTTTGGTCCAGTTCACCAATTTGCCAGTCATTTAAAATCCTTATCCTGCTCTTCAGGGCATTAGACACCTTGGCTAATTTGATGTCTTCTGAACATTTGAAACACATCCCCTCTGTTCCATCATCCAAGTGGTTGATAAAGATGAAAAACAACATTGGGCCTTTGACAGAACTTGTGGCACACCACTGGTCACATCTCTCCACGACAAAGTGAGTCACGTCCTTGGATAGAGATCTTCTTGGAGCTCCTTATAGTGGAGCAGCCCCTCCTTATGCCTATTTTGTTCCAGCCTTTAACTTCACAGATAACTTAGAAGTATGCTTTCCTTGTTATCTATGACTTTCTCTTGTTGTATATGCCTGTGCTGTGATTTTGCTGTTGTATGCCAATAAAGGCTGTGTGACAAACTTCATGGATAACACTATGTAACAAAATTTGAAGATTTTTCTGTTCCTAGTTTGAAAGTGTTATTTCCTGTTTAATTGTGTGGTACATACTTTGAAAGTCATTATTATATTGCAGAAACTTTGTTTTTGTGGGTGCCACAAACTATGTTGAATTGGTTGAGATTCTATGAGATATTCATTGAAAAACTATAGCAAAATGTGTTGCAGGATGTCCCACAAAAACAACATTTTTGCAGTTTAATATTTTTTCCATGTTTTTTAATGATAGAACCAATTTGGAAATGACATTTATAACCCAGGAATGTCGCATAGTGTACTTTCTTTTCTTGCCTTCTATTACCTGCATTAAAAAATACTCGTCCACATCTTCCCTCTTATCCCTTCTCTTCAAAGCAAGGTAGTTGTTAGGTAAGATTCTTCTGACTCATCATCAAATCAGCTCTGACAACCTCACATTGATCCAACACAGAGGAGGATAACCTTAGCATGTCCTCTGCCTTCAGTACCTCTACATGCTACCAAAACTGAATGTAGGATGGGACAGGAAAATGTTGAAAAGATCCAAACAAATGAATAAAAAACCTCCAAACTGGAACCCGCTCACACCGAATCCACCTTTTGGTACATGATGAGTTTAGGGTACACGTAGCTGGGCTAAACTTCAGAATTTGTGAAACCCCCCCCCCCCCCCCACTTTACACATGGCTGGTTGCCACCTCAACCACCAATGCAATGTTGGAGTTTTGCTCCTAGCTTAAGCCAGTGAAGGCTCCTGCTGCTGTTTCTTCTCAGGGCATTTTTGATACCATCAAAGAGAAGTGTCACCTTAACTTCTTTCATAGACCTCAGGACTTTTTCATTCCCTTTCCAAAGCCAAGAATTCAGAAAAGCATCACCACCTGCTAAAGAAAATCTACCATATTCCAGTGAGTGTGCCATCTTCTCAAAAATGCAAGGGTTTGTATTCTATATTTTGCCTCCTGTCCAAGAAGAACAGAAAGAACAATTCTGACCTTAAGTCCTTTAGTCAGGTACCACCATCTTTGGATGAAGGCCTTAAAGGGCAATTCTGAAAACTATCTAACCAGGGAACCACCTGCTTGTCTCCATTTTACAGAAGTGTATTTACACACCTTTGTCCATCTAGAGCAGCTGTCCTCAAACTTTTTAAATAGAGGGCCAGGTCACAGTCCCTCAAACTGTTGGAGGGCCGGATTATAATTTGAAAAAACAAACAAACCATGAATGAATTCCTGTGCACACTGCACATATCTTATTTATAGTGCAAAAAAAAAACCCACTCAAAAACAATGCAATAATTAAAATGAAGAACAATTTTAACAAATACTGTATAAACTTATTAGTATTTCAGTGGAAAGTGTGGGCTTGCTTTTGGCAGATGAGATAGGATTGTTGTTGTTCTTGTGTGCTTTCAAGTCATTTCAGACTTAGATTGACCCTGAGCGAGGGCCGGGTAGATGACCTTGGAGGGCCGTATTCAGGCCCTGGGCCTTAGTTTGAGGACCCTTGATCTAGAGCAAAGATGATTTCCCCACTTCTCCTTCATAGAAGAACACTGTCAGTATTAGGCCCTTCCCTTTGGTAACTCATCACTCCTTGGGTATTCACAAAAAATGTGGTTATCTTGGTGAGGCAGTGGAGGAAATCAAATCTCCACATTTATCAATACATAGACAATATGTTGACATGCTATCTCTATCTCCTTCCAGCAGGGCAGACAGGACATCCTAAAATGTCTCCAGTCATTATATCACCATGTTTTTTTCAAGTAAACCTTGTGAAAAATCATCTCTCCTCCTCCCAGACTCTTCAACATATTGGTAATATGATTAATGTCCCTGCCCTAAGCATGAACCCAGAACATCACTGATGCCATCACAAAGGTGAATGTATCTCCTCTGAAATTATGTGCTTGAATCATCTTTAACTCTCCTCTCAACCACCCCCCCCCCTCGGAATTCAGAATAGGTTGCCTTCCCTGGACACCAGATCTCTTCAGTGGCCTTTTATGCCTCGCCAATTGAAGATCTTCAAAACAATCACCATAAATGAGCAGTTTCTCCTCTAGTCCTTTGATCCCATTATTGCTGAACATCTCTTGCCATCAACAACGAAGACTAATCTGGGACTCTCCTAAGAGCCAGATAACAATGAAAACAAGTCTATTGTAGTTCAAACCCAGTCTGGGAAAGATGGGAAAAGGACAACGTGACCTACAGTATAAACTGATTAAAGCTGAAGATCCTCTTATCTTTCTCCAAATTGGCACAGGACCAGGCAGTCCTGCCAGCATTGAAGTGTCATGGTCAATTCCCACATAACTACAAGGGCAGAAACTAGATAACTCTCTGTTGGGTGTGGCCTCCCACATTTTCCAGGTTTAACAAGAAAAATAAAGAAGCCTGTAACAGCGAACGAATAGCCCTGGAGGAAAAGCAACATTTCTTTATTTTAAAGACAGGCCCTATACCCCAGGATCTGATCCCAGGTTTTCTGCTTTCAACTGGATTATATGAATCCGCACTGCAAGATAATCTGCTCAAACAGGAAACTATCAGCAAGAGACAAGACATTGCATGCCAAGGAAGGAATCAATGTAACCACCAATCACAATAAGAAGAAAAGAAATAAGCTTGTGGCTGAAGACGCATTACTCAGAATAGAGTATGCTAGCATAACAAGATGAATTCAGAACTTGCACATATCCAGAATGTCACTGACAAATTGCTGAAACTCGTTGAGAATCAGTACCACTTTCTTCTGTGTCAAGAACATCTTTGAGTACATCACCTCAGACTCTGAAGCACTAAGCAAAGAAAGGTTTAGAAATGAATGAATGACTATGTAGATCAGTGGTTCTCAACCTGGGGTCCCCAGATGTTTTTGGCCTACAACTCCCAAAAATCCCAGCCAGTTTACCAGCTGTTAGGGTTTCTGGGAGTTGTAGGCCAAAACACCTGGGGACCCACAGGTTGAGAACCACTGATGTAGATGATGTAGAAGGAAGAGGTTGTTGCAGCCCAGTTGCCCATTTGATTCCCTTTCACCCAGACACCACACAGTTCAATAACTGTGTGGTGAGAAGAAACCCATTTAGCATGTTTGGCATTTACGGTATATCTGGAGATAAAAATTTCACAAGTAGGAAAGTCAGAGAAATCAACCCCCCAAAACTTGGACTGACTTATCCATGGATCAATCTAAGTACTCTTACTCAAAAAGGAAACATCCCTTTCTCTCAGTCAAGAGATAAAGGTGAGAATTTGCTCTGTCCTGGGAGAACCAAGAAGAAACACCAACTTGGCCACCACCTCAATTTTCCTGCCCAAGCATTCAAAAAAGGCAGAAGTTGCACTCTGGCAAAGAGAGTAGAGAGGATTGGTGCTTCTTTTATGTTTTCTCAGGTCATAGTAAGCTCTCAGCTTTCACCACTCAAAAACGGGAAGAATGTTTCCTTTTTAAATAGGAGTAAACGCTGAATTTTAATTTTTGTCAAATAAGGAACCATTCCCTTCTTTGAGTAGGGTGGTTGTTCTGTCGCCGCTGGGCTTGGGACGAAGTGCTTTTAAAACAGAACGTGCAACTTTAGCCCAATGGGAAGCCAGGGGGCCCGAAGAGAAATTCTAAAGGATCTTCACCATAAATAGTCTTTAGAAGGCTTGTGAAATATAACAAAGTCTTTATTGGTGAACAATTAACAGAAACTTCTTCGTCTTCAAAAGGTTAAACAAATGCTTTCAGGCTTCAAGAAACTGGTGGCTTCTAACTGTTTCTTTGCTTTACTTAAAAGGAAAATCCCTTTCTAAATTTCTCCCAGGCTATCTGTGAACCTAAACCTAGCTGATGTGGATCCACTACCGATCTGAACTGCGTCTCAACACAGAGTAGACCTACCAGATGGCCTGTAGTCACTTAGCTGGAGTTCTTGAAGTTTAAAACTGTTATTCCCTCTGAAATTCCTCAGGACTGTAAGGCTGGGAATCTTTAGATGATCTTAAGATTGATCTCCCCCGGGAAGTCTTAAGGGTTGAAGCCTTTGTACAGGAGAAAGTCTGTACATGTCCTGCACATTGACTTCCTTGCTGGAAACTGACTGAAAATGGCTCCCTTCCCTTCTCTCAGAGCCTGAACAGGGGCGGAACCAAACTTAACGATGATGGACAGGGGGCCTGCCCTATAATTGCAAACTTTAACAAGAAGCCACCCTTCTGCAAAAATCTCAAGCTTTGGGCTGCAAGCAAACACTTAATACAAAGCAAATAAAGTGGGAGCTTTTGGTACATCTGTACCAGCACAGTGGTGAAATGACTTTTTGACTCACTAAGAAGGCAAATGGTGGTGGTGGACAGGGCACTTGACTTCCTGAACAGTGTTGGTGCCTTCCTCTCTCTGAAATATCCCTTGACATATCCATGGGTCTTCTAGTGCTAGAACTCTTGAACAGAAAATTTGCAAGGGTGCATTCAGATTCCATATAAACCTTTCCCTCAGTTATCACTTTAAATTTGAAATTTAGGTTGAAAATAAGGGTTCTTTTGCTCGTGTTACCTTGTAAAATCCCATGACCTTTGTCATGGGGATTGAAATAACAATGAATGCCATTAAACACAGTGAAGTCTTTCAACAGTCAGACCCTCAATATTTACTTACTATTCGACTGCGGGTCGCATTGTCAAAAAATGTGTCTTTGTCTGAAATGTTGTACCTTGAAAACAATTGAGACAAGAGAAAACGTAATTAACAGAATCATCTCACTGCTTTGCTTCAGAATCCTCTTGAACCAACAACTAGTAAACCTGCTTTTAAAAATTCTGACAAAAGACACCTTGTATAAATGAAAGATAATGTATGTTCAGAGGAATATTCCTAAGTAAAACTAGTAGCTTATATTTTATTATATACTAGTCGTCCCCTGCCACACATTGCTGTGGCCCAGTCTGGTGATCTGGAAAATAAAGTAACGAGAAAGTGTTGGTTTCTAATATATGTAATTTCTTTATGCTTGTGGGTAAACAGTATTTCTTGCGGTTTCTTTGTCAGTGTTGATGTGGAGATTGTCTGGTTTGCCTATTCTGGAACATGCAACATATAATTGTCCTTCTTTAAGAGTCTCTTTCAATTCTATGATACTATATTTCTGTGTGTGTGAATTATATCTATCTATATCTATGGCTGGCTGGCTCTTTGTCAAGAGGGCTTTAATTATGTTTTCTTGCCCTGGTGAAAGGAGTTGGACTGGATGGCCTTAAATATTTTCTGTTGGTCATGGGGTTTCTGTGTGGGAAGTTTGCCCCAATTCTGTTGTTGGTCGGGTTCAGAATGCACTTTGATTGTAAGTGAACTATAAATCCCAGTAACTACAACTCCCAAATGTCAAGGTCTATTTCCCCCGAACTCCATCTGTGTTCATATTTGGGCATATGGAATATTTGTGTCAAGTTTGGTCCAGATCCAACATTGTTTGAGTCCACAGTGCTCTCTGGATGTAGGTGAACTACAACTCCCAAACTCAAGGTCAATGCCCACCAAACCCTTCTAGTTTTTTCTGTTGGTTATGGGAGTCCTGTGGTGGAGTTCAGAATGCTCTTTGATTGTAGGTTAACTACAAATCCCAGCAACTACAACTCTCAAATGACAAAAGCCAAGACTTGCTGATGAAATCACTTCTGATGAGGTCCCAATGAGGTCATCTGATCATCTGATCAAGGAGGAAAGAGCATGCTTCTCATTGATCACATGGTTGAGCAACCCATTGCCAGGGAATTGCTTCTGATCTGTGAAACCATGATGGTGGTAGCCCCCAGGAGGACAGGGCACAGTGTTGATGTGCTGTTGGCCCGGCTGATCATCTAGACTGCAAAATGGCTTCAAGGCATTTCTTTGCTAGTATGTATGGTGCTTCCATATATCTCAGGAATATCCAGAGCAGACAATTTTAGACTGTGCCCAGATTATTTCGCAAGTTATAGATGCAGCCATAACCTCACAGGCAAATTAATAACATTTTCTTCCTATTATCCCTTGAAGAGTCCGAGACTGTATTTCTTGATCCATCTTAATCTTATTTCTTGCCTGACCTTGGAAAAGACCTTGAGATGCTATGCCAGTTAAGACCACTCGTGGACTAAGATAAGCGGACCATAGTTATAAATACTCTAGGAATATCTCTATCAGGCCACCACAATGTACTTTACATGGATTATTTTTGAAACTTCACTAGGATCAAAACACCAGGGTTTAGGATTGAACTGAGCTGATTGCCTCAAGCATTAAAGTCTTTTTAGGATTTTCCCCTCCTCTCACCCATGACAAAATATTCAACTTTGCTTTTGGTTGTAGGTTTCGATATTTGTTTTATATACTGTTTAATGTTTGTTGTTTTTATTTTTTATTATTTTGTTGATACGCATTTTAATGTGAGATATTTTAACTGTTTTGTTGAGCTTGACCCCATGTAAGCTGCTCCGAGTCCCTTTGGGGAGATGGAGTTGGGTATAAAAATAAAATAATAATAATAATAATAATAATAATTATTATTATTATTTGAAACACAACAAGGTAAGTCCACAGCAAACAAGATCACTCTGCTAGCTGTTGTACTGGATCACACACTGGACACTTCCCAAGTGTCTAGGGCTGTGTGATGTATTGGCGAATAATGCGTGCAGATCCAGGAAAGGTGGCCTTTTGAAGCTGGCAGATGGTAATTTCATTAGTGTCGATTGTGTTTAAGTGCAGGCCAAGGTCTTTAGGCACTACACAATCACCACTGGGACCACCTTTACTGGCTTGTACCAGCATCTTTGCAGTTCGATCTTTAAATTCTCATATCGTGTCAGCTTTTCCAGTTGTTTCTCTTCAATACTGCTGTCACCTGCAATTGCAACATCGACGATCCATACTTTGTTTTTTAACACAATTGTGAGATCAGGGGTATTGTGCTCCAAAACTCTGTCAGTCTGAATTCAAAAGTCCTAGAATAGTTTGACGTGTTTGTTTTCTGTGACTTTTTCTGGCTTGTGATCCCACCAGTTCTTTGTCGCAGGCAGATGGTATTTGTGGCACAAGTTCCAATGAATCATCTGAGCAATGGTGTTATGCCTCTGCTTGTAGTCTGTCTGCGCGATCTTCTTGCAGCAGCTGAGGATGTGATCTATTGTTTCATCTGCTTCCTTGCAGATTATTATTATTATTATTATTATTATTATTATTATTGTATTGTCGAAGGCTTTCATGGCCGGAATCACTCAGTTCTTGTGGGTTTTTTTTAATTATTATTATTATTTTAATAGGTCTTCCTTGATAGTCAACTGCCCAATACTACTCCAGATAGGCCTATTAACTTTTACATTTTTCTTCTGGGGACTGAAGGACAGACAAATATTTGTTAATAGTTTTCCAGCATTTACAAAAGAGACTGGACATTATATTGTCGAAGGCTTTCATGGCCGGAATCACTGGGTTGTTGTAGGTTTTTCCGGGCTATATGGCTATGTTCTAGAGGCATTTTCTCCTGACGTTTTGCCTGCATCTATGGCAAGCATCCTCAGAGGTAGTGAGGTTTGTTGGAACTAGGAAAAAGGGTTTATATATCTGTTGAATGACCAGGGTGAGACAAAGGACTCTTGTCTGCTGGAGCTAGGTGTGAATGTTTCAACTGACCACCTTAATTAGCATTTGATGGCTTGGCAGTGCCTGGGGGAATCTTTTGTTGAGAGGTGATTAGATGTGTCTGATTGTTTACTCTCTGTTGTTTTGCTGTTGTAATTTGACTGGACATTAGATAGGAGGACAGTTTAAGAAGAGATATTAGATAGGAGGACAGTTTGAGAGGAGGCTTAATCATCTCCCCAAACTCTGCAAAAAAAAAAAAAAAAACTTGCCTCCTCCAGCTGCCCTTCCACTTGTAGCCGAAAAGATGCATATCCTTCACATTAGAGGAAGGCAGTTTTAAATATGCCAACAGCTGCAGAAGAAAGGCTTAAATGATCTTCCTAACCTTCCATTAATCCAATCAGATTTGTAGCCTCTTGCAGCGTTGCTGCTGCTGCTGTTTTTCTTCAAGTTGTTTCGGACTTATGGTGGCTTGTTTATGCAAAGTGTGCTTCTTTCTACTGGATCATCCAGTGGTTTTTATGAACACCAGAGCCATAGTATTCCTCTGGACAGACAAACGTAATTAAGAATTTGGTGGACATTGAACTCGGAGGCGGCCCTAGGTAATTTTCAATGGTAAGCAAACAGTATTTTGCCCCCCCCCCCCCAACCAATCACTGATATATATTTTCTGTTCGTCGTGGGAGTTCTGTGTGCCATATTTGGTTCAATTCCATCATTGGTGGAGTTCAGAATGCTCTTTGATTGTAGGTGAACTATACATCCCAGTAACTACAACTCGCATATGTCAAGGTCTATTTTCCCCCAAGAGTGCCCCAAGAGTGCCCCTGGGCAAAATCAACTATACTGCACATGCTTACTTTGCGTAATGGGTTGAGCTGCCCCTGATTGTACTGCACTGGTTCTGCTCCTATGTACATGATTGGTTCCAGAATGTAGTGTTATGGAATTATTGCTCTGCTTTTTGCAACTGTGTTTTGTAATTTCTCTTGGAATATTTTTATAGTGAGTTTATGCTTTTGACATCTACATGAAATCATTGAGGCTATCTGAATATGTGGATGATGATATCACAATACATAGATGATACTAGCTCTCTCATCTTTTTTTAATCTACATAATACAGGTAAGACAGTTGAGGTTGTAAGTCAGTGCTTGGCTATGATAATGATCAGAAAAGTGACTCATAAACTGAGATTCAATCCAGTCTTTATACTTGATCTGTTCAGTTAAATGCTTTTCAGCTTCTCCACTCCTAAAATATAGATTTGTAGGTTGAGAGAGCTGATGACTCTGTCACTGCTATTCGAGAAACAGGTCTTAGTGGCTTGGCACTCATGTTGGTAAACCATCACAGTATTCTTTATTAATTTATATTCCTGGGGTATATCTACACTGGCCATTTAGTTTGTTGTGAAACTGGCAAAGAAGGAAGCATTTTCACTGTGTGGAACCAATTCAAGGCCTGGATGGCGCTTATATGCACCACAAAGGTTGACTTCAAACTCATTTCAGGATCTGCGGTATCTGCAGTTCATGGACATGGAGGTTTTTAATTTAATCTCCCCCAGCCTTCACTGCAATGCACATGTGTGGATTACCAGAGTTCCCATTCCATAATTGGTTTTGCCCTGCAATGTGGGTTACACTTAGGACTTAATCACATTGAGGTCCAATATACAGGTGATAACGGGGGCAAATCATGGCAAATCTGGTGGGGAGAGTGGGGGAACCCATCCCTCCACGCCCCACACCGCCTGCATCCTCCACTTACCCATCCCATAGGATGGCTGATATCAAATGAGAGACTCCCCTCTGGGCACACAGAAAACTGGGCAACTTGGAAGGTACTGAACAGACTGCGCTCTGGCACCACAAGATGCAGAGCCAACCTCAAGAAATGGGGCTACAAAGTGGAATCCACGACATGCGAGTGCGGAGAGGAGCAAACCACTGACCACCTGCTGCAATGCAACCTGAGCCCTGCCACATGCACAATGGAGGGCCTTCTTGCAGCAACATCAGAAGCACTCCAAGTGGCCAGATACTGGTCAAAGGACATTTAATCAACTACCAAACTCGCAAATTTTGTATTTTGTCTGTTTGTTTGCTTTGTTCTGTTAGAAATGTAATATAATTGACTGGTTGCCCTGACACGACAAATAAATAAATCCCATAGGAGGAAGTGTTGTTGCTCTGCTCCCCCCCCCCCCCCCCCACCATCACCACACACACTAGTCTGATTCTTCTCAATGAGTACATCCAGCAGGGTTATGTCCTCCTAGCATGCTGCAAGTATCCTAGGATGCTAAACATTACTAATGTGATGATGTCCTTAGGCATGCTGATACACATTATGAGCTCTATTCCGGAGTATCCCCCAACTTATGCTGGTTTAAAATCCTCAATGTGTGTGGTTGCACACATTCACAGTGTACATCATCTAAACTAGGGGTCCTCAAACCTTTTAAACAGAGGGCCAGGTCATAGTCCCTAAAAACAGTCCCTAAAAACTGTTGGAGGGCCGGATTATAATTTGAAAAAAACATGAATGAATTCCTATGCACACTGCACATATCTTATTTGTTGTACAAAAAACACTAAAACAATACAATAATAAAAATGAAGAATAATTTTAACAAATACAAACTTATAGTATTTCAATGGGAAGTGTGGGCCTGCTTTCGGCTGATGAGATAGGATTGTTGTTGTTGTGTGCTTTCAAGTCATTTCAGACTTAGGTTGACCCTAAGCCAGAGCTGGGTAAATGACCTTGGAGGGCCGTATGCGGCCCCCGGGCCTTAGACTGAGGACCCCTGATCTAAACACTGCACTGACAAGTTATCTTCAAATTGTATTAAGTAGTCAGCATAGAAACATGGCCCAATAGAAACATGGCAAACTTTGTTAGGTACTCACAAATACATTTTTTCTCTGGAAAAGGGATAAGATAAATTCTTCATCCTTGTATTATTTCTCCGTGGCACGTTGGGCTGTAAAGGTTTTGTAAATTGGTGCCAGATTTCAGACATCTTCTTTAGAATTCCCCCATCTTCTTTTATTTTATATGTCTGGAGAAATAAAATGAGTATATTTTAAGGTGACCTCTCAAAAGTACTACTCTCTTGCAGAGATAGACTAAACGAAAGGCAGCATCCAAGGTTGTAGTTCTAATGCCTTCTCTCTGGGGTGGCAGTAAATATCCAACAACAAATTTTATTTTGGTCAATGACTAGCATCAAAACAAACAGCCAGCAAAACGTAAGTGAAACACAAATTGAAGCATCAAAATATAACCTTCAAAAAAACAGAGTCAGGAAACAAAAGTGAGCGTGAGAGTCAAAACACAGCATCAAGCATTTGTACAACTGAATGAGGAAAGCTGATAATCTTTTAAGACTGTGATGACATGCTGCGCTGGTAAGCTATTGTTGCAACACAGAAACTAGCAACTTTGGTTGTAATTTTAGGAGACTGTTCAGCCAAAAGATAAGCAATATAGAACCTGTCAGTTCTCCCTGGTGTACTTCATAAAACTGTGGGTTTTTTATTGCCGGAGTGACTTGAGAAACTGCAAATCACTTCTGGTGTGAGAGAATTGGCTGTCTGTAAAGACGTTACCCGGGGGGATGGGGGGTAGATGTTTTACCATCGTGTGGGAGGTTACTCTCATGTCCCTGCATGAGAAGCTGGAGCTGACAGATGGGAATTCACCCTGCTTGCCGGACTGCTGACCTTTTGTCAGCAGTCCTGCCAGCACAAGTGTTTAATCCATTGCACCACTGGGGGCTCACAAACTGGGTCAATAGAAAGAGCAGTATAATAAAACATATTGCACAGTTTCTACCACCTCGGCCACACAGGGATGTAGGCATTCACAATATGGCCTGTTACATCTTCCCTCCAGTATATCAGAAGGGAGCACATTAAATTTAGCTATGGGCAAATTGAACAACAAATTTAATTTTGGTCAATGACCAGCATTTCCTGTATTTTAGGATGATTACATTACTTAAGTACTCCCTTACTGCTAAATGCACACACTTAAGCACCATATAACATTTGTGGAAAAATCTTAGCATTAAGATTGCTTAGCAGTTGGATTGCCGAGGACACATGCTGACCACCTTTACCATAAAAAAATGAGATAAGTGAATTGTAACTCTGTGGTGCATTCACTTTAGCATAACACTTGGGCTTTCCAGGTACTAGTGGACTAGAAAATAACACCCATATATTTCTAAAGTTTAATGTGTTCAATTGGTATCCATTGATCTGCCTGTGATAATAATAATAATAATAATAATAATTATTATTATTATTATTATTATTATTATCTTTATTTGTACCCCGCTAGCATCTCCCGAAGGACTCGATGCAGCTTACAAAGGCCAAGGCCTCAAAACACAACATAACAATATACAAGGTAAAAAAACACCAAACTATTACTTGTCACAATTAATTGCAAGTGTTCAGTGTTACAAGGACCATTCAGGACTCTTAGAAGCCATCTCAGAACTACGCAAGATAATGATACAGTAAAACAGATATTGTTCTCCTTGCCAATGAGGATTGTTTTCTAAAAGTTACCATGTTGAACAGAACAGGGGCAAGAACACAACCTTGTTTTACTTCCATATAAGTAGATCTTAATCTGGTCAAATGGTCTTCAGAATTACATCTCACTTGCAGTTATGGTTTTTTTTTTTTCCAGAAAGTCTGTGAATAAGAGTTTGCAGACATGAGTCAAAATAGCATGATGCTTTCCTGTATACTTGGAAGGACTGTCAGATCAAGCCTGTGCCTCACAGACTTACATTTTGGATTTGGTAGAAAAGAACCAATAGCTGATTGAAATATGTATAAAAGGCAATTGAATTGAAATGGTTTTATTGCTATGTCAGCCAATAGTTTTAATAAAAGAAAAGTTGAATTGCTGTAGGTTTTTCGGGCTGTATGGCCATGTTCTAGAATCATTCTCTCCTGACGTCTCACCTGCAGCTATGGCAGGCATCCTCAGAGGTTGTGAGATCTCTTAATCTTTGAGGATGCCTGCCATAGATGCAGGTGAAACGTCAGGAGTGAATGCTTCTAGAACATGGCCATACAGCCCGAAAAACCTGCAACAACCCAGTGATTCTGACCATGAAAGCCTTCGACAATGAAAAGAAAAGTTTATTTGGACCTTTGTCTGAGGCAGAGTATGTGACTCAAGGCTGACAGCATGCAACTCACTCAATTTATTTATTTTATTTATTTCTCGCACTTCTACCCCGCCCTTCTCAACCCCCCAGGGGGGGACTCAGGGCGGCCTACAAAAGGCACAATTCGATGCCAACACAAACAATAAGATAAAAATAAAACATATATAAACAGTAATTACAACAATTTAAACAATCCATTATACATCATAATCAATAAAAACCAATCTAGTGCTCAACGTTTGCCAGCTCAGAGTCCATAAATTCATTCCACATTGTCAAATTCATCAATTCTAGTCGTCGCTTGTCCTTTGTCAATCTGTCAGATTACCCCTAAGCCTGGTCCCATATCCATGTTTTTAATTTCCTTCTAAAAGAGAGGAGGGATGTTGATGACCTAATTTCCCCAGGGAGTGAATTCCACAGGTGAGGGGCCACCACCGAGAAAGCCCTGCTCCTCGTCCACACCAACCTCACTTGTGATAGAGGTGGGGCCAAGAGCAGGGCCTCCCCAGAAGATCTTAAACTCCGAGGCGGGACGTAGAAGGAGATGCGTTCGGACAGATACGCTGGGCCGGAACCGTATAGGGTTTTGTAGGTCAAAACCAGCACTTTGAATTGTGCTTGGAACTGGATCGGCAGCCAGTGGAGCTGACATAACAGAGGGGTGGTATGCTCCCTGTGTGACGCTCCAGTGATTAATCTGGCTGCCACCTGCTGGACTAATTGAAGTTTCCGAACAGTCTTCAAAGGCAACCCCACGTAGAGTGCATTGCAGTAATCTATTCAGGATGTAACAAGAGCGTGGACCACTGTGGCCAGATCAGACTTCCCAAGGTACGGGCGCAACTGGCGCACAAGTTTTAATTGTGCAAAAGCTCTCCCGGCCACCACCGAGACCTGGGGTTCCAGGCTCAGCGATGAGTCCAGGATCACTCCCAAGCTGCGAACCTGCGTCTTCAGGGGGAGTGTAACCCCATCTAACACAGGCTGTAACCCTATGCCCTGTTCGGCCTTACAACTGACCAGTAGGACCTCTGTCTTGTCTGGATTCAATTTCAATTTGTTAGCTCTCATCCAGTCCGACACAGCCGCCAAGCACCGGTTCAAGGTTTGGACAGCCTCCTTGGTGACAAGTGAGAAGGAGTGACTCAAGGAGTGACTCAAGACAACCATTTATTAATAACTAGCTTTTGTACCCAACATTGTCTGGGTAAGCAAGAATGAACTCTCCCACGTGCATATGTATCACAAAATTCAACCAAGGGCACATTGACAACGGGGCTATACCCTCCAAGTGGGTGAGAATCAGCTTTGTGAGATTTACATGATGTAAGTGTTATCTCACTGTCAATGTGAAGCGCAGCCACTTAACATGGTTGTGCCCCAACACTCTGGAACAGTGTGACCAGTATGGGCACATTATGATTTGAGACTGGTCCCTATGTTCACATGGGCCAGTGCCATCACCCCACTTTCTCCATGCTTTGTGGCACCAAGAAAACACAGTGGCACTTACCTGTATAATGATGTCATTGCTAAAGCAAAGGCACCAACACAACTTGGGGGTGATGGACCTTTTCCAAGTTGTGTGGGCACAGTTGCTTACATCAATAATGGCACCCAGGAATGGCAAGGGGCTATTGGAGCCCTGTGGCCTTGTCTACAGTGTTGACAAAATCATACAGGTAAGGGTGGCCATCCAACAGAGCCAAGCCCACCACAGTAGGATAGAGGTGGGCAGTGTAGCCACCCTGGGAACCAATTCAATATACTGTCACTCCAGCCCATCCCCATGGTAAATGGCCCGTATAGATGCACTTCAAGACTCTACCACTGTTCATCCTTTATACATTTGGGTTTCCAATTCTATATACCATGCAACCTTTTCCTAGGTTCCAGCATGGGATCTATTCTCATAAGTCAGAGAAGTATGCTAAAAATAAATTAGATGAAATAGGAAGAGTTCATAAGCAAGATTTTAATTATTTTCATATTTTCAACCCAGATCTCCAAACCTGGGATAAAAATCTAATTCCAAATACAGTTGGCCTTCTATATCCACTACTGTATATAATGGGATTTGAGCATTTTGGTATCCATGGGGAAGAAGGGCTTTCCTGGAATAAAATGCCAGTAGATACCAGGGACCCATTGTCATTTATTTCTATTAGGTTTACAACTTTGGATGGCCCAACACTGATTGAAACCAAACTACAAAGAACATTTATTACACTCTGTAACACAATTTTTGTTCCTGGGTTATACATGTCTTTCCTAATTGGTTCTACCATAAAAACAGAAAAAGTTAACTAAACTGCAAAACACTTTGTTTTTGCAGGACATTCTGCTCACAGAGTCTCAACCAATTCCACATAGTTTGTGGCAGCCACAAAACAAAGTTTTACAAGTAATTTCAAAGTAAACATCACACAATTAAAGAGGAAATAACAATTTCAATTTTTCAAATTTCTGATAAGAACACATTAATTGAAATGAGAATCACAAGAAAAGAGAATGGCCAACCCAGCATAATGGCAACATGTCCAATCTCTGAAGACATTGGTTTTGCCAACTCCCAAATAAAAAAGAACTGAGACATATCTGAGGCACAGAGGAGGGCTATGGGAATCTCTTTCAATCTATTTCTCCTACTCTCAATCTGCTTCTTCCCAGTGACATTTCTCCCAGATAGATAGAGAGATCAGCAGCAATCACCTTCCAATCCTTCAAAAAATTCAGCAAGTTTTTTTTGGGGGGGGGGTGGGTGGAGGGAATGTGAGTCCTTCTTACCTTTTTAGTGGGCATTTTTATTTTGAGAAACTCTGCTTCCCGGCTAAGTACATTCCATGGTGCGTGGATCCGGACAAAACTCAGCCCTTGGCTCTTCTTCTGAAAAATGTAAGGTAGCAATATTCAGCTGAAAGGGTTTTTTTAAAGGCCATTTATTTATTTATTTATTTATTTTTGCAAAACGCTATTTATTATGAAACAACCAAGTGTCATGTAAGGAAGGTGTATAGTACTCCCTTTCTGTGGTTTATCTCTTCCACACATTTTAACATCTTCATAGGGTATCATCTAGCAATATTGTGTATGCTACTCAACCTACCCTATTTAATTTCATGAAATCGAAGAGTTGGAAGGAACTACCTAGTCCACTCCAGGCCACGCAGAAACACACAAACTCTTCATAAAATATGGCCTCCAATCTACATTTAAAGACTGAAATGATCCTTTGCTTCAGCTGTGTTGCTATGGATGTAGCGTCCTCTCAAAATAATACTCCAAGACGCATAGTGCAGTACATTTTTATTGTTCGGAATACTACAGCCCACATATATAGGGCTTTACCTACAATGTCATAAATCACTCAAAATCACTCAATGTCATAAATCACTCAAATGCCTGCTCTTTCCCACATATCAGAGTCCCCATTCCCACATTTCAGGGCAATTGATCTTTATGGCTAGTTCATTTGCCCTTCCAGCATCCTGTCCTCCTTTTTGACCATGTGCTCTGTGTCAGTATTTTTCAGTACCTCCTGGGTACATGACATGACACCCTTGTCCCCACTTTTAAACACTTCTTACAGCAAAGACCTTTCTGAAGTTTGGGTGAAATGTCTTTTCTTCTAATATTTTCTTCTCATATGGATACATTGATTTGTTTTCTAGTCTCTGAGCTTCATATATTTTCCAAGATAAACATACCCATCTGTCTAAGTCTCGTCATATTTAATTTCCAGATATTTTCTCATCTGAAATCAGAGTTGGAAAGAGCCACAAGGGCTATTGGAGTCAACCTTCTGGCATGCAAGTAAAATAGTTCTGAAAGATGGCCATCCAACCTCTGATTAAAGACCTATAATGAAGGATAGTGCTCTTTGACTACTATTATGCTCTACTGCTATGATTCCCAACCTATGGTCATCCAGTTGTTTTGGACTTTAACTCTCAGAAATCCCAGCCAGCTTACAGCTGTTAGGAATTATAGAAGCTGAAGTTCAAAACACCCAGAGGACCAAAGGTTGGGTCATCTAGTGTGATAAGATGAGGATCTTCCTACATGAAGTGCTGTCAAGCCAAGTGACACTTATCCTCACAGTATCATAGAATTATCCTATATTTGTGCATTCCATTTTTCTTGCCTAATAGTAAGACCTTACTTTTAGCTCTCATTTTGATAATTTTTGCTACATTTCTCCAATCAGTTAAGGTCATTTTGAATCCTAGATGTTTGAATGTAGAGCAAACTTCCCGCCTCCTTTTCCTATTGGTTCTTTCGGGTGGATGGGAGCACTTCAAACTAAAGGGATGAAGACAGTCATTCATTATTGTAATTTTCTGAGGGGATAATGGAAAGAAAGAAGGTGCTGAGCTCCAGCGGTTTTCTTTGTAACACATCAAGCTTCCTGCTATCATTATTTTTGTTAATTGAGGAAAATCCATTGGTTTTCTAATTAGGAGAGATGGGGAAGCTATATGTCTGGGAAAAGCCAATACTAGAATGGGGTCTGCTGACTTATGGAGACCCCATTATTTCATAGCATTTTCTTAAGCAAGGAGTACTAAGACGTGTTTGTACCAGTTTCATCTTCTAAAATAAAGCTTGCAGTACCTGGTATTCATTAACAGTCTCCCATCCAAGTACTAACAAGCGGTGACCTGTTTAACTTCAAACTAGTTAAGTAACAAATACAATCTCACAAATAATCAAATCCACAGAAGAAAAAGCCACAAATGTGGAAGACCAACTATGTCTTCATTTCATTTTAGTGCTCCCACAGTCTGTCTCTAAATTCAAAATTGGAGTACATGGAGTCATCAAAACTATATAGTTGAGGTAACCCATGCCTAGTTTCTCCCTACATTGTAGAGCAGTGTTTCTCAACCTGGGGGACCCCTGGGTGGGTCGCGAGGGGGTTTCAGAGGGGTCACCAAAAACTATCAGAAAAAAGTGTATTTCTGATGGTCTTAGGAACCCCTTTGGCAGAAAAGGCTGAAGATCTCTCTGCCTGTCCTTCTCTTCCTTTTTGGAAACAGACAGCAAACCCTCCCAGCAAAGTAATCCTCCTCTGTGATTGGCTGGCCAGTCAGCCAAGGGGAGGGCTGTTTCTGAGACTCCAAGGGAGGAGGGGAAAGCAGGCATGCTCGGCGCATGGCAGTGTGGTGCACATGTATGGGCGAGGGAGAGCATGTGAGGTTGGAGGGAGACTCATGCCAGCTACTCCCTTCAAGGCATGGGGGTTCTGTGTGGGAAGTTTCCCCAATCCTATCACTAGTGGGGTTCAGAATGTTCTTTGATTGTAGGTGAGCTATAAATCCCACCAACTACATCTCCCAAATGTCAAGGTCTACTTCCCCCAAACTCCACCACAGTTCACATTTGGGCATATTGAGGATCCATGCCAAGTTTGGTCCAGATCCATCATTCTTTGAGTTCACAGTGCTCCCTGGATGCAGGTGAACTACAACTCCAGAACTCAAGGTCAATGCCCATCAAACCCTTCCAGTATTTTCTCTTGGTCATGGGAGTTCTGTGTGCCAAGACTGGCTAAATTCAATTGTTGGTGGAGTTCAGAATGCTCTTTGATTGTGAGCTATAAATCCCAGCAACTACAGCTCCCAAACGTCAAGGTCTATTTTTCCCAAACTCCACCACTGTTCACATTTGGGCATATTGAGGATCCGTGCCAAGTTTGGTCCAGACCCATCATTCTTTGAGTTCACAGTGCTTCCTGGATGCAGGTGAACTACAACTCCAAAATTCAAGGTCAATGCCCACCAAACCCTTCTTGTATTTTCTCTTGGTCATGGGAGTTCTGTGTGTCAAGATCGGCTCAATTCCGTTGTTGGTGGAGTCCAGAATGCTCTTTGATTGTAAGTGAGTTATAAATCCCTCCAACTACAACTCCCAAATGTCAAGGTCTATTTTTCCCAAACTCCACCACTGTTCACATTTGGGCATATTGAGGATCCGTGCCAAGTTTGGTCCAGATCCATCATTCTTTGAGTCCACAGTGCTCCCTGGGTGCAGGTGAACTACAACTCCAAAACTCAAGGACAATGCCCACCAAACCCTTCCAGACCTCACCTCTGAGGATGCTTGCCATAGATGCAGGCGAAACATCAGGAGAAATGCCTCTAAAACATGGCCATATAGCCCGAAAAAACCCACAAGAACCTTCCAGTATTTTCTCTTGGTCATGAGAGTTCTGTGTGTCAAGATTGGCTCAATTCCATTGTTTGTGGAGTTCAGAGTGCTCTTTGATTGTAGGTGAGCTACAACTCCCAAATGACAAACTAATTTGGGTGTATGGGGTATTTGTGCCAAATTTCATCCAGTGACTGAAAATACATCCTGCATATGAAGTATTTACATTATGATTCATAACAGTAGCAAAATGACAGTTATAAAGTAGCAACGAAAATAATGTTATAGTTGGGGGTTACCACCACATGAGGAACTGTATTAATGGGTCAGGACATTAGGAAGGTTGAGAAACACTGCTGTAGAGTGAGTGTACCTAGACACCTAACCAATGATGACCATTGTGCTCTGTGTAAATGCCATATTGGACAAAAAGATACCAACACCTATTGGTTTTTTTGGGGTGGGGGGTGGGGTGATTTTGCATGGCTGTGGCGTTTTTATTCATAAGCACTTGCTTCATATGGCCTTAGCAATGAGGGCACATCATGCAAGAATCTTTGAATGCTTGCACTTCGGTAAACATTTTCCGTCATTATTAAATGAGGCCATTGTTTATTAGACAGAACCCAGTGTGGCCTTGGTCTCTTACCTCCACATCTTTTTCTATCTCTAGTCCAGCTTCTACCAGGTTAGATTCAAACTGGTTCCTTTGTTCCCACTTTGTTTCCTCCAATACATCCAGTGGACTCATATCAACAGTTTCACTATCTGGACAGGGGGCATCCGGGTTACATTGCTGTTGTTGTTCAGATTGTGTTTTGGCTGTTTCCCCATTAGAAATAATAGCCAAAGATGGAGGTCGGTGCAAGGGTCCTGGAGAACCATCCTCAACATGTGAGATTCGTTTTCGGTAGTGGTAAGCTAAAACGTAATCCACTTTTCTTTTGCTGTCTCGGAAATGCATCATTCCTGGTACAGTCCTTTCAGTGGCTCCTACTTGTGCTCCATCCATATAATTGTTAATGACCTGGAAGAAAGTTGGAAGAAACATATTATAAAAAATATCCTGAGACAAAGTGAACAGAAGAACTCAGTAATTTCCTGTCCTCATAAGTCAAAGGGGAGAGATGGCATGTACAACATATGCAGGAATTAACAGTTGTACATGGCTGAATGAAGCAAATGAGATTAAGATTAAATAGTATTGTACAGGGTGATTCCACAAGAACAGAGCAAGTGTAGTAATGAAAGCAACTTATGCAAATATTCTAAAATGATACAGAGCAATGCAAATATTATGCAATTTTAAAAAAAACTTATGCAAATATTCTAAAATGATACAGAAGGCAACTCCTACTGTCCCATACAAGAAGTTTGTTCTGGATCAAGTCAATGTCCATGGAATGCCATCAGACGTTTCCAAGCACCCACAAGCAGGTATTCAAGTCATTTCCACTGTCGGAACCCAGATGCCTTAAAGAGCCAGACACAAGAGTATATTCAAAACAACAGTTTAGTAAATCCAAGTAAACAGGACTCAGAGACACTTGCTTCAGTGTCTCTGGTCAAAACTCAAAGTTTGCAGCAATTTGCAGTTTGAAAAACGAACTTGGAAAATAAACTGGATTAAACTGGCAAAAAATCCAGATTAAACAAGAGTTCCTTCAAAACACACCAAAATCACACAGTTCAAAGATAATGACCAAACAAAGAGCTGTGAAGAGAAGACGTCGTCCAAAAGCAGTCCAAAGTCGAAGAAGTTCCAGATGAAGATTCCAAAGTCCAAAAGGCAGTGTTGTTGTCAGAAACATTCTGAGGTCAAGAAGAGGGGAAATCCGCACTTACGAGAATCCAAGCCAGTTGGTACACGAAGAAAGCAGCAACCTGCAGTTCCAGGACCCAAGCCCAACAAGAGAAGCGGCAGCGACAAGACCCAAGGCACGAAACCAACACTTTGCCTACTGCAAAGTTCTATCACTCCAGTGCCTTCATTTATCTTACAACTCATCATCCGTTGATGAATTGCCCTCCACCCCATCCTCGTCACTGTCAGCTGGCTTAGCCTCTACAGCTGAACACCAACGCCCATTCCTCCAACACTTCCACCTCAAGACTTAGGTCTCTCCATGATTCCATGGCATCACCAGATTGCCAATCCCCACCAGAAAATCCCTCAAACGTGTCACTGGACGTGGGTTACATACAGACATTCCTGATCTCCTGAACTTGGGTCCAATCCAATGGTTTGTCTTCATCCCCACTACTCCCAGACCCATTACTTCTAGTAAAGCCTATGAAATCCTCTTCTTCAGTGGGAACAGTAAGTATGTCCTGGATCCTCTTTCTCTGACGTTCCTCGTCTGACTCCTGCTCCCAAGTAATCCTCTTAATACCTCTATTCCCATCTCCTTCCTCCTCCTCACACATTTCACTCTCAGAGAAACCTTCAAAGGAGTCTTCGTCTGTGGGTGACATAAGTATCTCCCGAATTCTCTTCCTTTGCTGCTCCTCATCTAACACCCTCCTCTACTACTCCTACTCCTACCAGCAGACTCTACTACAAAACCCACCCTTTTGCTTTTCCCATAAAGTCTTTGGAAAATAGTGGTATGAGTAAGAATTTGAAATGAACTGCCATAATATACCCCTAACAGTTTTACTGCAGGTTCTTAGTTAGCAAAAATGTCAGACGTCTGAAACAATCAGAACTTTTGCCAATAAATATGGACCACATTAAATTAGACTGAGATATATGGGCCACTGACATTGAATACCATAGAATGAAAGTGACATACTTTCATATTTTACATTCATAAAAATATAAGATCCAAGAATTTGCTGCCAAGCTATACGTCATATACAAGGCAACAAATTAGGATAGAGAAATAGATATTTTTGGTACAAGGCATCATTACAATAAACTTTGGGGTGGGTGGGTGTAGTATTTGAGTGTATTTTGGAATGTATTTTAATATTGTTATGTTCATGACACAAACAATTTAATTGGGTTTTTAAAAAAACATCATATTTTATTGCATTTACCCAGTTTAATTGTTTGGTGTTATGTCTGGTGATAGTTACTTGGAGTCCCTATATCAGGAGAAAGGCAAGGTTAAAATAAAGGAAGTAAACAAACAGACAGACAAATAAACATAATATGAAACTGGAGCCTTTCATCAATGTTTGGGATTTAGGGAAGGGGCTGGCATTGGGAAAGGGAGAAAAAATAAACTATTTATAGCACAGGTATAGCTGGTTCTGGATCTTTTTTGCCCAATCAGCTGAATTGAGTGAGTGAGCAAGTCCTAAATGTATGAAGTGAAAGAAGCCCCTACTCTGTTCGTTGCAAAGCCTTCCATTGTGATCTTTTTAATCCAAGTGTGGCAAAAAACAGACTGAGAGATTATGACCATTCATCCCTGCTTTGCATAGTTAATACATATAAATGGGATTAGGAAAAAAGTTTATTCAAGACTCTTTCCACTGTGTTAATTTGGAAATGTTCCAAAAATTTGAGATGCTAGTTGGAAGAGAATACTGTTTACTAAGGGCAAATCTTATGTCATAGTAAGAACAGTTGTCCCCAGATCAGCTCTGTGACAGCTAGATGTCACATGGAACTGATCTAAGGCAATGTGGGGCAAGGGCCAGAATTAAGACTATTCCCCAACATTGGGCCCATCAGATGGGAACAACGGTTCTTACTGCCATCCCATATTTCCCAGGGTTGCGCGGCCCGGGGACACAAGATGGTAGTTACTGTCCCCTCCTGTCATCTGTGACATGGTGATCTCCAGCAGTGACACAATACCTATCAGATGTCTCCGGCAGTGATGTCAGCCGGAGTGATGGGCCAATCAGGGAAGGAAGAGGAGAGGGATTCCTTCTCTCTCTACTTCCTTGTTGCCCTGTCACCCCAGATGACCTCATTGCAGGCGACATCTAACAGGTTCAGCTCTGTTGACAGCTTGGGACTCCCTCCCATCTCTGTCATAGCTAGAGAAGTATGTCATGCTGGATTGCCTCCAGATTAGTGGGTCTATAGATGTGCCCAGAGGTGGCCCTAGGTAATTTTCAACGGTAAGCAAGTAGTATCCCCCCCCCCAACCAATCACTGATATATATTTTCTGTTTGTCATGGGAGTTCTGTGTGCCATATTTGGTTCAATTCCATCATTGGTGGAGTTCTGAATGCTCTTTGATTGTAGGTGAACTATACATCCCAGTAACTACAACTCGCATATGTCAAGGTCTATTTTCCCCCAAGAGCGCCTCAAGAGCGCCCCTGGGAAAAATGAACTATACTGCAAATACTTACTTTGCATAATGGGTTGAGCCGCCCCTGGATGTGCCCTAAATAATCTCAGTTTCCATCTACACTGCCATTTCATATGGTGTAGAGAACATATTATCAAGAGGTGCCCAAACACCCATAATAATGCAGATTAACCCAGAACAAACCTGGAAATCCAGGTTTGCTCCGTTTTTAAAAAAATGTGCAAAGATCTGGACCTTTCAATAAGGTCTGAATATTTGCAGATGTGGAGTGTGACCTCATCACACTGAGGGGAGAATTTAGCATAGGGATTTGCCCCTCTTATATTGCCAGGGGTCCCATATTGAGTTCTGCATCCCCATCGCACTCACTGGTGGAAACTTAAGAGCTGGCAATACATTCATTACAAGGTCAATGCTACATTTTTTTAAATCAGGAGAAACAACATTATCCAAAAACCATGTGATCCCTTGCCCTGACCAAAGCCACTTACATTAAAGGACACTGACAGCAGTTCAAAACCACTTCTTTCCATGAGATAAAATGGTTCTGCATCAAACCCCATAGGCTTTAAGAGACAGTGATCCAGGTTAAAACAATTTCTTTCTATGGGATCCTATTGTTCTGTATCAAAGCCCATAGGACACAAGAAACAGTGATTCTGGTTAAAAATATTCCTTTCCATGGGATCATACTGTTCTGTATTGAACCCCATAAGATACAGGAGACTGCTGCTGAAAAAGAATGGAAAATATTGATGGTTCCTATTAGGGCTGGTCAATTCGTTTCGTTAATTCGTAATTCGTTAAAAAATTCGTTAATTTTTGAATTACGAAACGATTACAAAACTTTTTTTTTAACCTGGAAGTGTTTTTAAATATCGAAACGGCAGGCGCCAAAAAATTTTGTATTTCCGTCCATTTCGGAAATACGTAAGATGGCCGCCTGCCGATGCTTGCTGGGAGCTCTCCTCTCTCGGCGCCGGCTGAGCAAGCGAGCGAGAGGGCGAGCGAGAGGGGGTTGGCATTGGCAATGAAAATCCTGGCAGGAAGCAACGACTGCCACAATTCAGACCTCAGAACCTCAGAACCTCTGATGATGCCTGCCATAGATGTAGGCGAAACGTCAGGAGAGAATGCTTCTGGAACATGGCCGTATAGTTCAGTAAACTCACTGCAGTCTTGCTTCCTGCCAGGAAGTTTGCCCGTGCCTGATCTAGGGTCATAGTCCACCACAGAGAGATTTGAAGGGCTCTCAGCTTGGAAATGGGAAAGGTCTTGCTTCTGGTTCTCTCAATATGCTGCCCCTTCCCTCCAATCAGGTGATTATGTGTCCAAAAAGAGGTGAAATGGTGCCATATGGGAGACAGAAAGGAGGGAAAAGAGGGGAGACAGAGGTTAGGAGGAATGGAAAGAAATAGAAAAGTCCTTACTTCTCCTTCAGGTGAATTATTGGGGGTCACAAAGCAGGAGGGGCGAGCGAGCGGCGAGCGAGAGGGGCGAGCGAGCGGCGAGCGAGCGGCGAGCGAGAGGGCCCGCCAGAGTGAGTGCCTGCCTTCCCTCCTTAATAATAATTTTAATTTCTCCTCCCTATTCTACTAAATTAATAATTAAATTTAAAAAATATTGAAAAAATATTGAAAAAAAAGGGCGCCATCTTTACAAAATGTTTTGTAAATATTTACGAAATTTCGTAAATACCGAAGTTTTTTTTTGGAAAATTTTGTAATTATTTTAAATATCGAAACAAAAAAAACCCCAATTACAAATCGATTTTAGAAACAAATTTTTGCGTTGTTACCCAGGCCTAGTTCCTATCTCATCTGCTTTTCAGGTAGAATCGTGGAAGTAAAGTACGATAAGAGGAACTCTGAACACGATTGCTGGCCCAATTTTCAGAGTTCCTTCCTTTCAGAACATTTCCGCATCTTTTCAACCCTGGAACATGTGATGAGTACCATGCCTCTCCCTGCTTGAAAAGAGGCTGAAGTGTCCTACAAGGGGGAAATGTCTCCATGTGATAAGTTCCCTTCTTTCAGGACATTTCTGCCTCTTTTCAACCATGGAGGGCTATGCATGATGGTCAGAAGTAGTTTAACTCGTGTGAAGAGCTCAGTGCCTCTCCATGTTTGAAAAGAGGCTGAAATGTCTTACGACTGGGAAATTTCTCAATATGATATGGTGGTTGGAGACTGCCCCTGAGATTGCCATCCGCAATAGTGGAGGCTATCCACACAGCCATTCCACCTATGTGGGCTCAAGTAGTCCACATAGGAGGGATGGAAAGCCCCCCCCCCCCCTTTTTGTTTTGGAAAGTATCAAAACAGACTCCTTATCAGGCCTGGGGGCTTCTCCTTGTTCCCTGTCTCTTGAAAATGGATACAATGCAGCTTTCCAGAGGGGAGTAGGGAATTCCCCCTTGAAAGCTCCATGCATCCTTTAGAGCAGCAGTTCCCAACCTGTGGTCCGTGGACCACCAGTGGTCCACAAGAACGAAAATATGGTCAGCTGCCTCAAAACCACATGATGAGAGCGACCGGTCTCACGAACCCCTCTTATAGTGCTGAGGCAATGGGGATGTCAGGAGGAGAGAGGCTGACTACCCACAAAAGATTACTACTACCACATCAGCTTTAGATTATTAAATAAAGTTTTCTGTGGGTGAGCAGATGGTGACTACTGGATGGCAAATGTTCTGTATCAGAAACTAGAGCTGATGTGGTCTATCCAATGCAATTTTCTGTCTCAGCACCACAGATAACCAAACCAAATCTAAAGTTGACCAAAAACTGATTTGTAACCCTTTTGGTACTAATGTTGGAGAGTGGTCCCTGGTCAAAGTGGTCCCTGGTGAAGTGGTCCCTGGAGAGTTGGAGAGTGGTCCCTGGTCAAAAAAAGGTTGGGGATCACTGCTTTAGAGGCACCACAGAGCAAGGAGAAGCCTCCAGGCTCACTAAGAAGTCATTTTTATATTGTTAAAGGCAAAAAGTGAGGCAATGGAGGGCCGGTGGCTATACTCCTCCTGGGCTGATTACAAATTGGCACGGGGGTGAGGTTAGGCCCCTATGTGGAGGTTTAAACTCTGGTTCTCTGCACATTTTCTGCAGTGTAGAAGTGCCCTCAAAGATCCTTAAATAGAGCACATGCCACAACATATCACATCTTGTTTTTGACTGTGGCCATTTATGTTCCTTGAATTGAATTTCTTATGAGAAAATCAATCATCACATGCAAATTATGGAGATAAAAATATTTCCAGGTCTTAATAGATCACGCAGTGTAGAAGAGGCCTAAATTTGTAGAGTAGACCATCAGGGCCCTACAAAAATTACTATCCCTTACAATTACTAGGAAAGGAAAGTTATTTATATAAATCAGGGAAACAGATGCAGATTTACTTAAACATTATTATATATCTATAGCAAAATTGGGTTGCGGTGAGTTTTCTGAGGTCTCCTTATAAATGCTTCTGGAACATGGCCATACAGCCCAGAAAACTCACAGCAACTCAGTGATTCCAGCCATGAAAGCCTTCGACAACACATATAGAGGAATTGTTGTTCTATAAGTCCAGAATTATGCAACTTATCGATAAACCTTGGATATACTGCAGCATGTCCCCATTTTGCCATTTTCCCGATATACTCACAGGCAGTCTATGCAAATTCTCTGACTCCATCTCTGATAATGTAAAACCGTTTAGGTTCAGGTTCCCAATCTGTCCTTGCAAAATAACAAATACACAGTCCACAGGGACCAATGTCACCTAGATTCTAGTTGCAGGTCCAGCCCGGAATCCAGGAAAATATATTAGGTATGAAAATCCTATACAAGTCTATTCCCAATTTTAGGTGATCTTTTGAGTAAATAAAAAGGAAAAAAGAATGCACACTCAAACTACAAGAAGCTGAGCACAACAGGTCTGACAAGATGAGATGCTGAGGAAAATAGTATGCTCTTCATCATTTCCAGGCACCTAGGGATCTTGTCCTAGGAGCTTCCACCTGAGAAGTCACTATAGCAACTGGGGAGGAGAGAAGCAGGTATAACTGCAAAGAGAGTTAGCAGCAGCTTGCAAAAATGCATGTGTTTGTTGCATAGGAAAGGTAACTAAACAACAGAATTCATTTGATCCTGCATCATAGCAGATAGAGGACAAAGGAAGTTCTTGTTATTCTTGTATTTATCCAAATAAATATTATAGATTTTTCTTCATCAATATTTGTAAAATTGGACTTTACTGTTGCAGTCCTATCAACAGCCCCATGTATTCCAGCTGCCTCCCTCTCTCTCCTATCTTGATCTCTTGCTTCCACATCTTATTATTGATTTATTTCCTATATTTATACCCTGTCCTTCTCACCCCCGAGGGGGGGACTCAGGGTGGCCTCACAGCAAGCACCACACGGTGCCACCACCATCATAAAGGTAAAGGTAAAGGTAGTCCCCTGACATTAAGTCCAGTCATATCTGACTCTGGGGTGTGGTGCTCATCTCCATTTCTAAGCCAAAGAGCCAGCATTGTCCGTAGACACCTCCAAGGTCATGTGGCCAGCATGACTGCATGGAGTGCCGTTACCTTCCCGCCGGAGCGGTACCTATTGATCTACTCACATTTGCATGTTTTCGAACTGCTAGGTTGGCAGAAGCTAGGGCTGACAGCGGAAGCTCACGCCACTCCCCGGAATCGAACCTGCGACCTTTCGATCAACAAGCTCAGCAGCTCAGTGCTTTAACCCACTGCGCCACCGGGGGCTCCATCACCATCATAAAACATGTCAATAAATACATTAGAACATTAAAACAGCTAATTAAAAACAAGTGATTAGACACGCCCGTTAAAAACCAAATCCAAGTCTGGGTCAATTCATTGTCCTAGGTTGCCCGAGTCTTCTTTCCACTTGCTACCAGTCACCAGCCAAACGCCTGGTCCCATAACCATGTCTTAAGTTTCCCCCAGTCTGATGTCCCTGGGGAAGGAGTTCCACAGATGGGGGGCCACTGCTGAATAGGCCCTGTCCCTCGTCCCCACCAATCGTGTTTGTGATGGTGGTGGAATCGAGAGCAGGGCCTCTCCAGATGATCTTAAACTTCGTGATGGTTTGTAACAGGAGATACGTTCGGACAGGTAATCTGGGCCAGAACCATTTAGAGCTTTAAAGGTTAAAACCAGCACTCTGAATTGTGCTTGGAAGCTGATCGGCAGCCAGTAGAGCTGTTCCAAGTCCCCATCAGGGAGATGGTGGCGGGGTATAAATAAAGATGATGATGATTATTATTATTATTGGTACTATTTTGCAACGAAACCCTGTTTTGCAGTTCCCCACAAAATATGTATACATTAACTTTGGAGTTCTTAGTAATCACTCTCAAACTCAACATTGTCTGATTTGCTCCAAACCTGTGCCAAAAATAGTGCATTGTTTTACAATGTTTTGCAATAAAAGCTAATGTTTTGCAATGCCCTTGTAACTAAATAATGTGTGCCTCAAATCAGAGTTCCCACTAAATCCCCCAAATCCACCATTGTCCAATTTATTCCAAAAATATGCCAGAATTGTGCAGCTATTTTGCAAAGTTATGCCTCAAAATCTGTATTTTGCAATACTCAAAAATTGAGGCCGCTTATACACTGCCATATAAAATCCAGATTATCTGCTTTGCACTACATTATATGTCAGTGTAGACTCATATAATTCAGTTCAAAGCAGATAATGTGGTTTCTTACGTCAAGGGAAAAAAACAACATTTGTCCAGAACTGATGGAGCATGGACAAGTCTTAGCTGAAAAACAAGTTGGCAAAACATAAAGAGAACAACAGCAAAAATGTTACATAAGAAGACCCTTTCTTCTTGGAAAAGCGTGACAGTTCCTGACGATATTGACAAACTGGAATATGTCCAGAGGAGGGCGACTAAAATGATCAAGGGTCTGGAGAACAAGCCCTATGAGGAGCAGCTTAAGGAGCTGGGCATGTTTAGCCTGAAGAAGAGAAGGATGAGAGGAGATATGATAGCCATGTATAAATATGTGAGAGGAAGCCACAGGGAGAAAGGAGCATGCTTGTTTTCTGCTTCCTTGGAGACTAGGATGCGGAACAATGGCTTCAAACTACAAGAGAGGAGATTCCATCTGAACATGAGGAAGAACTTCCTGACTGTGAGAGCCGTTCAGCAGTGGAACTCTCTGCCCCGGAGTGTGGTGGAGGCTCCTTCTTTGGAAGCTTTTAAACAGAGGCTGGATGGCAATCTGTCAGGGGTGATTTGAATGCAATATTCCTGCTTCTTGGCAGGGGGTTGGACTGGATGGCCCATGAGGTCTCTTCCAACTCTTTGATTCTATGATTCTATGATACTTTCCAAGATGGTCTAAATGAAAAAAGGTGGTGAGTATGGATGAAAGAATGTATGTGGAGCAAATGCTGAGTGGATGTTCCCTTTGTCTGTGTAATCGATATAGCTGTTATAAAACCAGTACTGAGTCCGTGCATCTACTTCTTCTTCTGAAAGTGCCTGATATTTGGCATCTCTCCCACTGAAAATGGATTAAATAACATTTTCACCATTCAAAAAGTATTCATGACATATAGAAATACATTGTTGAAACACAGTAAATAGTTCATGTATTATAAGATAAAGATCAATGAAATTAAAAGTGGGGAAATTGGGAGGGAATATTGAGGTGATGAATTAAATATGAATTTACAAGAATGTGAAGCTTAGCTAAAATGGATAAATGGTTGATATGAATGTTACTAGTGATTATTATTAATTTTAAATATGTTGGTTTATATTAAGCAGAAGCTGAAATGCAGTTAAGTAGAACAAGAATTATAATGGAAAATTATAGTGGAGAAAGGCAGGGAGTTTCAGAAAAACATCTACTTCTGCTTCATTGACTATTCTAAAGCCTTTGACTGTGTGGATCATAATAAATTGTGGCAAGTTCTTGGTGGGATGGGCATCCCAAACCACCTTGTCTCTCTCCTGAGGAATCTGTACAAGGACCAAGTAGCAACAGTCAAAACTGACCACGGAACAACAGACTGGTTCAAGATTGGGAAAGGTGTGCGGCAAGGTTGCATACTCTCACCCAACCATTTTAACTTGTATGCAGAACACATCATGCGATGTACGGATGAATGCAAAGCTGGGGTGAAAATTGCTGGAAGAAACATTAACAACCTCAGATATGCAGATGACACCACTCTGATGGCCAAAAGCGAGGAGGAGCTGAGGAGCCTTCTAATCAAGGTGAAAGAAGAAAGTGCAAAAGCTGGGCTGCAGCTAAACATCAAAAAAAACCCAAGATTATGGCAACAAGAATGATTGACAACTGGAAAGTAGAGGGAGAAAACATGGAGGCCGTGACAGACTTTGTATTTCTAGGTGCAAAGATTACTGCAGATGCAGACTGTGGCCAGGAAATCAGAAGACGCTTACTTCTTGGGAGGAGAGCAATGTCCAGTCTCGATAAAATAGTAAAGAGTAGAGACATCAGACTGGCAACAAAGATCCGCCTAGTCAAAGCCATGGTATTCCCTGTAGTAACCTACGGATGTAAGAGCTGGACCTTAGGGAAGGCTGAGCGAAGGAAGATCGATGCTTTTGAACTGTGGTGTTGGAGGAAAGTTCTGAGAGTGCCTTGGACTGCGAGAAGATCCAACCAGTCCATCCTCCAGGAAATAAAGCCCGACCGCTCATTGGAGGGAAAGATACTAGAGACAAAGTTGAAGTACTTTGGCCACATCATGAGGAGACAGCAAAGCCTAGAGAAGACAATTATGCTGGGGAAAGTGGAAGGTAAAAGGAAGAGGGGCCGACCAAGGGCAAGATGAATGGATGGCATCCTTGAAGTGACTGGACTGACCTTGAAGGAGCTGGGGGTGGTGATGGCCGACAGGGAGCTCTGGCGTGGGCTTGTCCATGAGGTCACGAAGAGTCGGAGACGACTGAACGAATGAACAACAATAACAAGAATTATATGTAATTGTTTGATCATTGCTTGAGAAGAGATGAGTCAGTTGTGTCTTTAATTTTTTAAAAATTTTCCATTTTGTAATTTAATTAATTTTTAAAAGAGTGCATAGAGTTCAGTTGTTATGTTGCTTTATATTTAGCAGAAGCCAAAATGCAGTTAATTAGAACAAGAAGTATATGCAATAGTGTGATAGTTGCTTTTGCTTGAGGAGTGGAAAAGTCAGTTGGGTTTTTTGTTCTATTTTGCATTTATTTAAAAGGTTTAAAATGATCAATAAAATCTATAAAAAAAGAAACTAATTTTGAAACGTTGTACTGTAAGCAACAAGCATTTGATCCTATGTAACCACTACGCTTATACCATAAGAATGATACAAATAAACTAAGTAACTGTTTCACCTTCCCGAAAAAAGGTGGTAATAAAGTTTAATTATTAGTTTTTGTTGCCAGGGATGTGGGGTAAAGGAGTGGAAATATTTGTATTGGATGGTTTTATGTTTCTTATTTTAGTGCCTGCTCTTTTATTTTTAATTTGTCGCAAAAATGTAATCAAACGTAAAGAAAAAAATATGGGGTGTTTGTTGCAAAATGTTACAAAAATTATAAACTGTTGGCACAAGTTTGGAGCAAATTGGATAATGTCGGATTTGGGGATTTCCTATGAACTCTTGATTGAGATGGCCATTACTACATTTGGGGGTGCATTGAAAGATGTGAGGTTTGAGTTACACAGAATCAGTTTGCAGAGACCACATCCTGGAATACACAGCCAAAGCACTCCTTAAACATCCTGCCTGTTTAAAGACCCCCAAAGACAGGAAATAAATTCCGCACTCAAACAGCTCTTGTCACTAAAACATTCTTCCTATTTAAAGGCAATTATGTTAACTCTCTTCTCTAAGCTAAACATACAGTCATTTTTCATAAGGCTTGGCTTCCAGACCTTTGATAATATCTTTGTTGCCCTTGTTTGTGGTGCCCAGAAATAAATGCAATATTCCAGGCAAGGTCTGAGCAAAGTAGAATAGAGTAGAACTAATCTTTTCCTTGATCAACCCAGCCTAGAATTTCATTATCACCTAGAACATTGCCTCCTTTGTAGTCCCTAGCAACTCGTTGACTCTGTGCAATATTATTTATTTATTTATTTACTATACTTGTATACTGCCTTTCTCAGCCTTATCGGCGACTCAAGGTGGTTTACAACAAGTCAGTACACATAACAACAAAATACAAATTGAACATTAAAACAGTATCAAACCACAATAGAAGCAATAAAAATAATAAAAATCAACATCATTATCATCAGCATCTCCTAGTTAAATAACGTTGTCCAAGTTCCATTGTTAAGTGATTCAATTTCCTATGTTAGTTACTCTGCATTTGTAAACGCTTGCTCATATAACCATGTCTTAACTTGTCAAACATTAAGAGTGAGGGAGCCGATCTAATCTCCTTAGGGAGGGCATTCCAAGGGGCCACCACAGAGAAGGCCCTGTATCTCGTCCCCACCAAACATACTTATGATGAGGGCGGTATCAGAGTAGGGCCTCCCCAGATGATCTTAAAGTCCTAGATGGTTCATAAGAGGAGATGCATTCAGACAGGTAAATACACACACAAACAGTACCTAACAGCTGGTAAGATGGCTGGGATTTCTGGGAATTGGCGTTCAAAACATCTCGATGGGCAAAATTTGGAACCACTGACCTAGAATATTCTCAGTCCTCTTGTGAGCACCTGGCGGGGGGGGGGGGGGGAATCATAGGCACTGTGTTCTAGTAGTTCTGGTCATATCTCTTAGGCAGGTTCCAGATGGTGGTGCTTGGAGGTAGCTGCTCCTCAAAAAAGGGGCTGTTATGAGGCATTCCACATTCTATCCCGAATGCTTTGTAACATTTAGATGAATTTACTAGGAGAGATCATCCAGAGGCATGGGATGGGGTACTATCAGTCTCAAATATATTCCTCCATGCCTTCAAAAACAGCTTTAGCTAAGGATAGCATGTCTCACCTGAATGAGTGTGTAGAAGAGATAATGGGCTGGATTAAAAAAACAAACAAATTGAAACTGAATCTAGATCAGACATAAGTCCTGATTTTGGTGAAATCCTTTTCAATTTCTTGTCTTTCTTTTTAATTTAATCTAGGTTCCATGGCATCTTTTTTTGTCTTTTCCCTTTCAACTCTGTATTTTGTTGTATTAAAAAGGTTTCCCACAAAGGCCTTTTATGTGTCCCCCCCCCCCCCCCCCCATAAAAAGTCTACTCAATTTTTAAGTAGTTGTGGGACATATTTTGAGCTAGTGTTAGAAAAGAAACACCTGCTAAACCCCTCTATAACATGACTGAAACCAGTCATCTTTGGTATCTATACCATATTTTCCGGCATATAAGACGACTGGGCAACCCCCAACTTTTCCAGTTAAAATACAGAGTTTGGGATATACTCACCATATAAGACTACCCCTCTTCCAACACACACCAAATAAAAAATTTAAAAGCATCAGATTTGTTTTCAATAAGGTAATTTTCCTACTACTGTACCTCCTTCTCTGCCTCTCAGATCTCGCACATGCACACCTGCACCACTTCACTGCAGTCTTCAGGAGCGAGATCTGAGAGGCAGAGGAGGAGGTACGGTAATAGGATACAAGGGCGAGCCAGACAGGTGTGTTTTTCTGGGCCCAGAGCCACTCTATCTCTTTTTTCCATTCCCCGGGCACCCCAGACCCCTGCGGGTTGCTCCGCCCTTCACTTACACCTTCCTGGTGAGGTGCCCCTTCACCTCACCATCAGGACCGCATTAAGTCCACAAATCCTGATGAGTAGATTTTCTTCTACCATACTTGTACAGCATCTCCCATAATGCTTTCATACAGTCACTGTTTACAGCAGGGACGTGGCCACTGCCATTTTTGAGCTCCCCTCAACATATGCAGCAACCACAGATTATCCAATCCAGATTGGAAGTTTCAGCACCCGCTCTATAAGACGACTATCAGCGTATAAGAGTACTCCCGCATATAAGACGACCCCTGACTTTTGTGAAGATTTTCTTGGGTTAAAAAGTAGTCTTATACGGCAGAAAATACGGTATCTTAATGACTAGGGTACAATGTGATTTTTTTTAATTTTCAAAGTTATTAGGACAATTTTAAAGAGGTGCTTAGAAATTATTATAGAGCTTATACAAATGATTCCTGATTATTTAATTATGACACACAATAGAGAACTATATTTATTTATTTATTTATTTATTTGCTGTATTTGTATACTGCCTTTCTCAGTCTGTAGGCGACTCAAGGTGGCTAACAGGGCAAAATTCAATGCTTACAATGTCATAAATACGATAAAAACATGACATATAATAAAAACTAAACAAATTAATAAAATATAAATTTATAGTGTCTCCTTGTTAAAAACGTTGTCCGGACTCATTGTCTAATCGTTCCATTTTCCTGTGTCAGTTACTCTGCATTTGCAAACGCTTGTTCAAAAAGCCATGTCTTGAATTTTTTCCGGAATGTTAAAAGGGAGGGGGCCTATCTAATATCTTTAGGGAGGGTGTTCCACAGCCGAGGAGCCACCACCGAGAAGGTCCTGTCTCTCGTCTCCGCCAAACGTATTTGTGACGAAGGTGGTAATGAGAGCAGGGCCTCCCCAGACAATCTTAAGGTCCTAGATGGCTCATAACTATAGGGCCCATCCACACCGCCACATAATGTGGCATTGGAAATGGATTAGTGTGGGGTGTCCAAGTGATGCTCCAGGCTAATCCAGGCATCTTTGCAGGTATAGAGGCAACGGGGCCTGCCTACTGGAATCACCATGTGTGATCCCATATGGTCTCTCCCACAGTCATTCCACCTCCCCATGCTCAGTGCTAGCCTCCCTGCCCCCATTTAGCTCTAAAAGTAAAGGAAAGTTGGGTATCTGGCCATTCCCCCAGCCAAAAGGGCAGGATTTTGGGCCCCTATCTGTCTGTAAAATGCAAAGGGAGTCACATTTTAAATGCAAATTCCTCTTTCATTTTGACCAGTGAAGAAGGGCACTCAGTAGATCTAGTTTTTTTTCTGGCAGGAAACATCCTTCTGTTGCATAAAATTCCCTCTTTAGAACTAGTCTTAAAGACTAAAGGTAAATCACCCACACCTTTTTATGATCAGTTAGGTGAATCTAAGCCACAACAAGGCATAGCAAAGGTTATTCAAAAAGAAAAGAAGTGCCACTCAATGTAAATACTTTTTCAACAATAAGTGATCACCATCGTCTACTTACAGAATTCTTGTGAGTATTTCTGTAGTCGGATGATTCAGCAGCTCCACTGTCTTGCCTCAAAGCTTTGGAGTGCAGATTTTGAGGAACCGTTAGGTATTTTTTGTTACTTTTTGATGCAGAAGTCCTGCTGTCATTTTTAGGGCATAAGGGAGCTAAAGGCATATCTGAAGAGTAAGAAATAAAGACTTATCAGAACTCTAGAATAGTTTGGATTCATTCGTTTTTGCTTTCACACTCATACTCCACTTTGGGGCTCAGGTCTAGCCTTAGGGGTGGCTGAGAGTGGGGAAGATGTACCAAGGACTGTGTGCTCTTAAATAAACATACTTTCTTGGAAACCACTTGCACTTTGCACTTCATCTCATTTATTGAATTCTACTGAGTGCTACACTTAAAATCCAGGAAGCCACTCTTGTCATCACATTAGTTTGGCTTGAAGTGTAGGATAGAGTATTCTTTGTGCATTTTAAGCGTGAAGGCCAGCATTCTTTTAAAATGTTTCATGAGGTGGTGGGGAAGTGGATTTTTTAAAATCATCTGGATGTTTTTAAAAATCATCTGGAGCCCCCAGTGGCGCAGTGGGTTAAACCTCTGTGCCGGCAGGACTGAAGACCGGCAGGTCGCAGGTTCGAATCCGGGGAGAGGCGGATGAGCTCCCTCTATCAGCTCCAGCTCCTCATGCGGGGACATGAGAGAAGCCTCCCACAAGGATGATAAAAACATCAAATCATCCAGGCGTCCCCTGGGCAACGTCCTTGCAGACGGCCAATTCTCTCACACCAGGAGCGACTTGCAGTCACTCCTGACATGACAAAAAAAAAATCTGGATGTTTGGCCATTTCTGTAATGTGATGGCATTAGTTGCTCCCAGGTTTACAATGAAACATTTGTGGGAGGGGAAATTGTAGGAGGAGCCAAACGTACCCTTGTTAGGAAAAGCATTACCTTTTGCTCACTGAGTTTATACTTTGCCAAAAGTAGCCTTTCCTTTCCTTTTCTTCCCTGCCCTCTGTGATATGTCTGTGCCTTGTGTTGCATGGGAGAGCCAGGAGAAAAGTATTATTATTATGTCATGTCTACATGCTGTGCGGTCCTGGGAGTTATAGTTTCCAAGGTCCACACCCTTCTCTTGGTTCATTTACACTATGGAATGAATACTCTTCGACTCTACCATAGCTCCATATTATGTGATCCTGGGAGCTATCGTCTCCCAAGCTCTATACTCTTCTCTGGATGCATTTGCACTGGAGAATAAATGCAGTCAGGACCCATTTTAAATGCCATCATCATCCCATGTCTCCTTGCTGTGCAGTTGTTGGAGTTATAGTTTTCCAAGTCCATACCCGTCTCTTGGTGCATTTACAGTATGGAATGCCCTTGCAACCCACTTTAAATGCCATGGCTCCATGCCATGGAGTCCTCCTGGAAGTTATCGTTTCCTAAAGTCCATACCCTTCTTTTGATGCATTTACACTATGTAATGAATGCTCTTGGACCCCACATTAAATACCATAGCTCCATACTATGCAGTCCTGGGAGTTATAGCTTTCCAAGGTCCACACCCTCCTCTATGGGGCATCCAAGGGAGGGAGAGGGAGGGAGGGAGGGAGAGGGAGGGAGGGAGGGGGAGGGAGCAAGAGATAGCATCACTGCTTCCCTCCTGGTTTTCAACAATGAGCAGATAGAGGGATGGTGGACAAGGCCAAATCTCTGCAGCGCGAAAGAATACTGAAAGGAAACTGAGAGACATTTAACAGTGTGATAGAAGGTAGGGTAAACATCCATTTCATTAAAAAAAACTCAGGAAGACTGTGCTCTTCTTTGCTCTCCTCTGACACACAGTTCGCTGCCTAATGTGATGAAGTGGTTACTATCTACAATAGTACAAAATAAATGTGGAATTATTAATAGATGTGAAAGAGAGCTGGGCTTCCTTTACTTTTGCCATTCTAGCAAGTGGAAATTCACACTTTTGTTGTGTGCCTTCAAGTTGTTTCAGAATAATAATAATAATAATAATAATAATAATAATAATAATCTTTATTTATACCCTGCTACCATCTCCCCAAGGGGATTTGGGGCAGCTAACATGAGGCCAAGCCCAAGAATTGCAATCAAGCAAAATAAAATACAAAAAAAGCAAATAAAAACGTCAAAGTAACATGTATACAATAGCAAAATATACAATAAAACAAGCGCAGGAAAAATGGTAGATTGTGCTTTTCCTGCATGGTAAGGGGTTGGACTAGATGGCCCATGGAGTCTCTTCCAACTCTATTCTATGATTCTATGATCCTAAAGCTAGCAGAGGTCGCCAGAGCCATAGGACATCATTGCATGTAGCTCATAGTGCAAGTTTGAAGCTCCCCAGCCACAAATGGAAGTGTTTACTACTGCACAACATTATTGTGAAGTCACTCCAAACCAGTCATGTTGAAGGCGTCCTTTTCAAAAAAAGTGGGATTCAAGGGGCTCTGAAAGCATTTGGAATCTGTGTTCAAAGTGTTTTCAGTTGATATGATAATCCAATCTTATGATGAGGTTAAGAACAGTGATGTGTCATTGTGGGCTTGCTTGACTCCCCCATAGCCAAAGTACTAATCATTTAACTCTGTCTGCAAAGCCATACATTTCCTCTTTCACACAGTTCGCTTGCTTCTTTTAAAAAAAAAATGCATGGAATTGTGCGGTCCCGCAGCTAATTCTATACAAGGATAGGGATTTCCTTTCTTGAAGAATTTCCATCCTCTTTTTTTTTTTTGCAAATGGCCCTGCTTGCAAACTACACAAAACATGAAAAGGCTTGTAAATGCAAAATGCATCTTTCCTTTTTTAAATTAATTGACAACATCTGTTTTGCAAAACAGTCAGATGCTGTCAATCCCCAGTCTAAGCAAGGCTTGGCAATGAAAAATAGACCTTTCTCTTGCAGAATACGCTCCTTTTTTCCAAATTACCGTATATACTCAAGTATAAGCCGATCTGAATATAAGCCGAGGCACCTAATTTTACCGCAAAAAACTGGGGAAATGGATTGACTCAAATATAAGCCGAGGGTGGGAAATGCAGCAGCTACTGGTAAATTTCAAAATAAAAATAGATACCAATAAAATTACATTAATTGAGGCATCAGTTGGTTAAATGTTTTTGAATATTTACATAAAACTGTAATTCAACATAAGACTGTCCAACTCTGATTCAACCATTATTCTAACCTTCTTCAATGTAAATATGCTTACGTATCCTTCCAATAATAATAAATAGAGTAAAATAATAATAATAGAGTAAAATAATAAATGTAATAATAACAATAATAGAGTAAAATAATAAATGTAACAATAACAATAATAAATAGAGTAAAATAATAAATGTAATAACAACAATAATAAAGTAAAACAACAAAAATAATAGTAACAACAAAGTAAAATAATAAATAACCTTGACTCGAGTATAAGCCGGAGGAGACTTTTTCAGCCTAAAAAAGGGACTGAAAAACTAGGCTTATACTCGAGTATATACAGTACATTCTGATTCTTTTTCCTCATTTATATTATTTTCCCCATAAGTGTTTGTATACATGTAAACATTTTAAGATTAGCAATGCAATCTACATCCCCATCGTTTTCCCTTAAATAGATAGACCCCTATCTTCTCTTTAGTGATTTTTAAGTCTCTTCCTTCCATGCATTTTGTAAAAAATAGGAATTTTTTTATTTCATGCCCCTCAACTTATCCATGAGACAAAATGAAACCCATAATTTGGCCCCAAAACCTGTCCTTGAAGTCAATTTATACATAAATAGAGATACAATACTATTTGGGATACCATAATGTACTCAAGCCCTGGCCCTTGAGTGCTCCAGCTGGAGGTCAGCTATGACCAGCAGTGCTGTAGAAATTGAAGAGGCATGAATGGAGGGTGAAAGAGAGAAATGTGCCAAGAGGAAGGCGTGTCAAACTAACCCCGACCGGAACTGCCTTCCACCTGGAAGCCAATGCCCTCACTACAGGAGAAGATGCAGATCAAGAATAGGGCTCCACAGTCACCTATGGACCCACCGCCAGTACACTGATCCTAGAATACTATCCTACTCGGACAACGAGGGATCGCCTAAGTAAGTAAGTAATGTACTTTGACATAGTCATTTCCAAATTGATTGGCTCAGAGGGTCTGCTTCTTGCAGTTGAGGCCAACATGTTGGATTTTATGGAGAAAACAAACAGTACAGCATACAAATTACAGTCCCATCAGAATCATCCAGGTTTGGATCCTTGTGTAACAACCTAAGAGATATTTTTCTTAGCCCTTATCATTAAGATTTCCGCAGGAACGCTGCAACAGGAGTTGGGCCTCTTACTTTGCTATGCTTTGCAATCTCTCACAAACTTCTTAATACTATGAAGTTCACAGAGCTGCCGTGGGGAACAACACAAATTGATCTTCCCATATTCCTCACAAGAATGACTGGCATGTGTTTTAATATTTTCACTAAAAAGGGGGGTAATGTTATATTTGAGTGTAAGATGACACTGACTCTCCAAATGTACTTTTGACAACTGGAGTTCTTTCCCACCAGGATGACATAAGCCCTTTTAGAGCAGGATTAGTGCCAACGCAACCAGGAGGAGGGAAAGCTGAGACATGCGACTGTTTGGAGCTGAGAAACTTCTCAGGACACTGCTACAGAGTGAGAGATTGTGTTCTGGGCCCCTTCTAATGCCGTGGTTCAAAGTGGTGTAAGTTCAGAAGTATTAAGCGGAGAAGTAAAGACATCACTCAAAGGAAGGGAAGGGATAGGTTACCGTATTCATCAGGTGGAGGTGGTAAATGTTGTTGATTTTGTGCATTTGTGAAAGAAGTTGTATATCTAGTACAGTGTTTCTCAACCTGGGGGTCAGGATCCCTGGAGGGGGGGGTCATGAGGGGGTTTCAAAGGGGTCGCCAAAGACCATAGGAAAACACACATATATAATGATGGTCTTAGGATGCCCTTTGACTGATCTCTCTGCCTATCCTTCTCTTCCATTTTGGAAATAGACAACAAGTCCTCCCATCAAAAGCCCTCCTGCTGCTATAATTGGGTGGCCTCTCAGCCAAGGTGAGGGCTGTTTTTGTGGGGAGGGAAAAGCAGGCGTGTTCTCCCCAATATCGCTGTCAGTTCCTCCCAAATCCCTCCAGTAATTGCTGGTCGTGGGGATTCTGTGTGGGAAGTTTGGCTCAATTCTATCATTGGTGGGATTCAAGGGGCTCTTTGATTGTAGGTGAACTCTAAATCCCAGCAACTGTAACTCCCAAACGTCAAGGGCTATTTTCACCAAATTCCACCAGTGTTCACATTTGGACATATTGAGTACTCATACCAAGCTTGGTCCAGATCCATCATTGTTTGAATCCATGGTGCTCTCTGGATGTAGGTGAACTGCACCTCCAAAATGTACAGTCAATGCCCACCAAACCCTTCCTATATTTTCTGTTGGTCATGGGAGTTCTGTGTACCAAGTTTGGCTCAATTCCATTGTTGGTGGAGTTCAGAATGCTCTTTGAATGTAGGTGAACTATAAATCCCAGCAACTACAGCTCCCAAATGTCAAGGGCTATTTTCCCCAAACTCCACCAGTGTTCACATTTGGACATATTGAGTACTCATACCAAGCTTGGTCCAGATCCATCATTGTTTGAATCCATGGCGCTCTCTGGATGTAGGTGAACTGCACCTCCAAAATGTACGGTCAATGCCCACCAAACCCTTCCTATATTTTCTGTTGGTCATGGGAGTTCTGTGTACCAAGTTTGGTTCAATTCCATTGTTGGTGGAGTTCAGAATGCTCTTTGAATGTAGGTGAACTATAAATCCCAGCAACTACAGCTCCCAAATGTCAAGGGCTATTTCCCCCAAACTCCACCAGTATTCACATTTGGGCATATTTAGTACTCATGCCAAGCTTGGTCCAGATCCATCATTGTTTGAATCCATGGTACTCTCTGGATGTAGGTGAACTACACCTCCAAAATGTATGGTCAATGCCCACCAAACCCTTCCTATATTTTCTGTTAGTCATGGGAGTTCTGTGTACCAGGTTTGGTTCAATTCTATCATTGGTGGAGTTCGGAATGCTCTTTGAATGTAGGTGAACTATACATTTCAGTAACTACAACTCCCAATTACCAAATCACCCCCCTCCCCCAGCCACACCAGTATTCAAATATGGGTGTATTGGGTATTTGTGCCAAATTTGGTTCAGTGAATGAAAATAGATCCTACATATCAGATATTTTTACATTATGATTCATAACAGTAGCAAAATGACAGTTATGAAGTAGCAAGTAAAATAATTTTATGTTTAGGGGTCACCACAACATGAGGAACTGTTTTAAGGGATCATGGCATTAGGAAGGTTGAGAACCACTGTGCTAGTATTTTATATTGAGAAAGAGATGGGAGTTGTGAGGGACAAGGTGTTAGTTGTTCCACAAGTGGGAGAGAAGTAAGCTCCTGTGAGTTCATTGCAACTTGTAAATGTTCACAGGGCTCTAGTGTGAACTTCCTAAAAGGCTGCTGGAAGTACATTGGTTTCTTTATGACAGTTATTTTACAATTGTATGTATTTTCACTAATTGCATTCCATTTATCCTCTGGAGTTGTATGTATAGGATTATTTCGCCCTTCAGTTTTACTGTAACAACAGTCCTAAAATCAACAAAGCAAAGCGGTGCCTTATGGTAATCACGTGTGTTTATGAGGAAACTGGGATTTGAAACTGACAATCCTCTGAATCTATAGAATTCCGGAAATGTTCAATTGTAAGAAAACCCCATGGACCTCCTAATCCAGTCCATGCCAAAAAACTATGGTATAAATGATTTAAAGTTCCATTTGGTGACACAAATGCAAATATAGTATTGGAGAAATAAGAACATTGCTTTCAAAAACCTGCAGGGTTCTTGCTTTAAAAGGAATTGGCCTTTTAGAACACTCCTCTTGCTGAAAATACAATCATCCAAAAGTTCTTGAGTTGGCCAACCACTTAGAGTTCCACTTGGGAAGATAGGCAACATAGAAATACAATAAAAATAACAAACAAATACTGAAATGAAATAAATCCATACTCTCCTATATCTTGGCTTTATATAGGTTTTCTTATTTTCATTATAAAGTGTTGGGTGATATGTTCCTTGTCCCATCAAAAATAACACAACCTGACCACCATTTTTTCCCCTTTCCCATTTGGTTTTGGCCATTTTTCTTTGAATAGAGGTGTTCGAAAGTTCACGGGGATGAACAAATGACACTCATCGGCTCGAACCTGATTCCAGCTGTGTTTGGGTTAACAATCACCTCAAAATTGGCCCATTCAAAAAAAGGTACAGATACCCCCCCCCCCCCCCTTGGCTTAATGTGTTGGTGTGCATTAAGTCTAGTAAAGAACAGATTGAATGAATTTTCCTTGCTCTTTTGGGACCTCATCACATTGACCTCATTACCTCCCACAACCAACAGAAAATTCGGGGTTTGGTGGGCATTGACCTTGCGTCTGGGAGTTATAGTTCACATACATCCATAGATCACTGTGAACTCAAACAATGATAGATCTGGACCAAACTTGGCACAAATACTCAATATGCCCAAATGTGAACACTGGTGGAGATTGGGGGAAATAGTCCTTGACATTTGAGAGTTCTACTTGCTTGGATTTATAGTTCACCTACAATCAAACAGCATTCTGAAATGCACCAACAATAGAATTGGGTGAAACCTCTCATACAGAACTCCCATGACCAACAGAAAATACTGTATTTTCCGGTGGTCTTTGGCAACCCTTCTGACACGCCCTTGTGAACCCTCCAGGGGTCCCGATCCCCAGGTTGAGAAATGCTGCCTAAAGGCCATCTGGTCCAACTTTCTTCACCAGGGCAAGAAAACATAATCAAAGCCCTCCTGACAAAGAGCCATCCAGCCATAGATATAGATAGATATATTTGATTCACACAGGGGCGGCTCATCCATTACGCGAAGTAAGGGGTCACAGAACACCTTTTTTGTCAGGGGTGCAGAGGCGCCTCTGTAAATGCCCCTCGACCGCCACTTGAGGAGCACCCCCTCAGCTCACAACAGCCCTAGCAGTCCAGGGGGAGTCTCAGCTTTCTTGCCTCGCTGCCGGGCGATCGTTCTCTGCGTTAGATCCCTTCCCCATGACCAGCTCCCTTTCCCGATCCTCCGGTGCTTCACCCGCCTCCTCTCCTCTCCCCAATTCGTGGGTGGGCCAAGGGGTGGAGCCGCTGTGTCTGGCCCACTTCAGGTCCGGAGGCGTGTCTGAAGACCCCGGCGTGTGCACCAAAGTCGCCTCTTCTCCTGACTTTCTCTTCAGCCATTGGGACCAAGAGAGAGAGAGAGCACCCCTCCAGCTGGAGGTATCTCCCACCTCCGTTCCCTCCTTTGTTTTTGCGCCTACCTTCAGGAAAGGTGGGTATCTCCACCTCTCTCTCTCTCTCTATCTCTCTCTCTGTCTTGGTCCCAATGGCTGAGGAGAAAGTCAGGAGAAGAGGTTACTTTTGGTGCACACACTGGGGTCTTCAGGCACGCCCCCGGACCCAAAGCAGGCCAGGGAAGGGAGCAAGTGTGGCAAATGTAGTTACTGGGATGTATAGTTCACCTACAATCAAAGAGCATTCTGAACTCCACCAATTATGGAATTGAACCAAATATGGCACGCAGAACTCCCACGACGAACAGAAAATATATATCAATGATTGGTTGGGGGGGGGGGGGCACCAAAATACTGTTTGCTTACCGTTGAAAATTACCTAGGGCCGCCTCTGGATTCACACACACACATATGTATATGACAGATATAATATCATAGATTTGAAAGGGACCCCTAAAGAAGGACAATAATATGTTGTATATTCCAGAGTAGGCAAACCAGACAATCTCTACATCAACACTGACAAAGAAACAACCAGAAATACTGTTTACCCACATGGAGAAAGACATTACATATATTAGAAACCAACACTTTCCAGATCACCAGACTAGGCCACAGCAACATGTGGCAGGGAATAGCTAGTGCCAAGTTTTTAATTTTGTTTGTGGTTTTTCTATACATTATAACTGTGTTCTCATTTCGCTTCTGACATGATAAATAAAATACCAATTTCTTCCATGTGCTTGGAGGGATTATCTAGGTTACTGTCACTCCTTCCAGCTATAACTTTTTGTTTGCTCTCTTTCTGTAGTATCTAAAGTTACTTAACAATACTTTGACCTATAGAAAAAATGGGTAATGCACTTTATATTTTTTAAAAAATGGTTATAGAATTGATCTCATTTAATCTCTGGAACTGAAATTAATCAAAAATATGTCCTGCAGTGTTGATTATGTGATTGGAGTGGCAGGCACTCCTTCCAAGCACATACAGCTCAAGGGAGTTATAGCCATTTATATATCCAGGGGCAGTTCACCCCATTACGCAAAGTAAGCATTTGCAGTATAGTTGATTTTGCCCAGGGGCGCTCTTGAGGGAAAATAGACCTTGACATATACGAGTTGTAGTTACTGGGATGTATAGTTCACCTACAATCAAAGAGCATTCTGAACTCCACAAATGACGGAATTGAACCAAATATAGCACACAGAACTCCCACGCCGAACAGAAAATATATACCAGTGATTGGTTGGGGGGGGGGGGGGGGGAGGAGCAAAATACTGTTTGCTTACCGTTGAAAATTACCTCTGTATATATCTCTCCCTTCCTCCTTCCTTTCTCTCAAAATAAAATTCAATACAGCCATGCCAGCTTAATTACTCACATATGTGACTAAAATGTTCTCTCTAGGAATCTCTAGATCAGTGTGACACTGTGGTCAACTTCCTCCAGTCATGTTAGAGGAACTAGAGATTTGTAGAGAGAACAACTCTCTAGGATTCTCTGGGTTTTCCAATGCGATTCTATAATTAGCTTCCAGCAGAAGATGACCATGGAGACATGCCGGAAGGTCTAGAACTTCCTAGAGAAGTGTTCCCTCAAGTTAAAAAAACCAACTTCTTCATTCATCATTGTTTACTTTCAGGGAGTTTCTGTGTCCGCAGCCCAGCTAAGGCAGACGGCTGACTATATGCAGAATTAGATGTTAAAAACCCATTTAACTAATGTAAGTGCACAATTTCTGCATAGGATGTGAACATACTGAGAATCAACATGTACAAAAAATCAAAGCAGCAGCATCTATTTCTGATCTGATGTTTTTGAAGGCTTTCTCATATACTTTAATGCTGGCTAATTTACAATTTCTGTGTAAAACTAGGTACTAAGGCTGCTATTCGTGGTGAAAACGCATTTACAGAAATAAAAGTATTTCAATTACTTCCTCATCATGAACCACCTTAAGCAAAACCTCTTAAATGAAAACAACAACAACCAAAGAGTAAACTTACTGTGTGCCCCAGTTTCCATTCTGCAGGCAGGTCGTATAGTTGAAAATTGCAAAGATGTAGAAAGAGGTTGGCTACATTCACTGTCAGCAGTTGGTTTCTGATCTCACACAGGGTTATCATTGCCGAAGAGCCCAGTGCGAATTGGTTATTTTCATCCTAACCCAAGCTTTCAGGGAGAAAACTGCAAATCGGTCAATTAGCCAGAGTGTTTTTCCCCCGAGCAATCATCATTTGACTGGGAAGTGAAAACTGTCCCCCAACAGCTACTGGTGCTCAGAGCATCTTGTAGCTGGGATTTGTAAATCTCTCCCACAAACTCCATAGACAAGCAAAAGGAAGAGCAACAGCAGGGGATAATAAAAAAGAAAAATCCAGGGCAAAGCCGATGTCTTAAGTTAGAATCTGCTGCGCTGAAGAGCCACGAGGAGCAGCTGCTTCTGCGTATGAGGATTAGATGAGGCCTCTTAGCTCATTAGTGCTGCAGTTAGACCCACGGTGCGTGTGAAAGAGTGGACAGTGCTACCTGGCAGGAGGTCAGTGTGGCAGGCCTTATGAGAATATCTCTCAGGTTGCTCATGTTACTGTACCACTTGGATGCTGCCTACTCATTTCAGCATGAAATATTCAAGTGATTATCTTGTAATGAACTGTATAATCAAAGCAAGGCCATCAGGCTGTGCTTGGCCTTTAACCTGGAGGCAGAGGTGCCTCTGTGTGTATGGCATAGTACTAGTAAAAGGTTTTACTGAGGAACAGCTTAGGGAGCTGGTTGGGTTTAGCTTAGAGCAGTGATGGGCAACCTTTTGAGCTTGGTGTGTCAAAATTTGCCAAAAACCTGAGCATAACTTGGGTGGGATGTCAACTTCGAGGAAAAAACCCCCATAATTTTGCAATATTTATAGTTTAAATAAGCAAAATGTATATTCCATTCTGAGTTATGGAGTGAACAATGCTTAAACGTACAGATGTTAAATTTGTAGAGCCTTTTACAAATTTAAGGATGGAATTAGATTGGCTCTTATAACGTGTACTTCTCTGTATGCGGCCGCATGTGGCCGCGTGTCATCAAAAATAGCCATGCGTGTCAGTGCTGACACGCATGTCATAGGTTCACCATCACGGGCTTAGAGGGAAAAAAAGGCTGAAAGTGGACATGGATAATAGGGGTGTGTAAATCGGGTAAACCTCATGTCATTTTCAGTGTCAAGTTTTCAGCTGATTCCCAATCCATTTTTTGGGAGCTACCCAAATTTGGGAGGGCAAAATGCCGTTTTTCGATCCAGCAGGTGGAAGAGCCGTTTTCACTCCGAGACAATCCGGCCCATTGACTTCCGCAGCTCCCCTTTCTGTCATTTTGAGGTCTATCGGGATTAAAATGGCCACACTTGGAGGACACATTTACCTCTGCTAGCCCCTCAAGTTTCAGAACGTTTGGGTCATCCAAACATTCTGAAACTTGACGTTTTAGGACATTTTTAAACTTTCTAGAAATAAAATCACCCTTTTTTTAAAAAAAAAGCCCTTATAAGAGGTATCCTGTGAGACAGGCATGTAGCCGGGGGGGGGGGGGCTATAGGGGCTTCAGCCGCCCCCCGAAATTCTCATGGTGGTCTGCAAGAAGGCCTTACTGGTACATTATTAATATCATGATCTGATCACCATTCTCAATATATCCCATATGTATGGAAGTATTGGGGTAACGATACAAAAGGTTTGCTAGGGTAGACCCTCTTTCACCCAGAATCACACCCCCCCCCCCGGAATCAAACTCAGCCCCCCCCCAATCAAAATCCTGGCTACGGGCCTGCTGTGAGAGAATCTTATAGAGCAGCGGTTCTCAGCCTGTGAGTCCCCAGATGTTTTGGCCTTCACCTCCCAGAAATCCTAACAGCTGGTAAACTGGCTGGGATTTCTGGGAGTTGTAGGCCAAAACACCTGGGTACCCATAGGTTGAGAACCACTGTTAAAGAGATTGCCTGGCAACTTGGCCCAGCAGCACCCACACCATGGCTACACCGATACATACATACACACACGCACGCACGCACACACACAAACACATTATTGTGTGTGTTTGTATGTAATATTTGGGAGGGGGAAATAGGCTCAGGCTTCTTGTGAGAAAGAAGGATTGCATGCATACAGAAGCCACAAGAAAAATACAAGAGAGAGTGAAAGAGGAAAAACAAATAACTTACAAGGGCTTTTTAAATATTATTTTTTAATTTTTTATAAAGAATTGTTTTTGGGGAGGAAGACTGCAATGCTAGATTAGGGTTAGAATACACAAACCAGAGGGCACACATGCACACACAAACCAGATGAATTGGGGCAGGAGTACACGAGCCCGAAGGTAGGGCAGGGGAGGGAAATGAGGTGAACGAGAAGAAAGGGCTTTTTTTCTGGCAATTTTTAAAAACATATTTGGGGTTAAGGGGAAATAAAGTGCAGGAATGAGTACAGAGAGAAGCAAGAAGATAGGTCTGGGTGAAACTGAGCAATTTAAAGCAACCATGGGTAGTGAGATCTGGGCCAGATACTGGTAGCTAGATTTTGTTCATTTGCATGGTTTCCTCCTTTCTGTTGAAATTGCTATGGAATCGTGAATGCTGTAGTTTGGTAAGGAACCAGTACTACTGGGTAGAGAACAAAGGTGTACAAGATGGCTGAAATCTGATTAGCAATTCATTTCGGCAATTCAGATGGCCTCCACTTCAATTCATAAAGATTAGGAGGGGTCCCATTCCGATTCATGATCCCAAGCTTCATAATAGCTTCATTAAAATTTGTTTCATTAGCAGCAATCGGGAAAATTTTGAGGCGCATTCTCCATCAGTTTATGGCTATCAGGATGAAACTAGACACACTTGGAGGCAACATTTATAATGTTTAACCTTCCAAGTTTCAGAACATTTGTTTCATCCATAGATTTTTAGAGAATTTTAAAAGTTTTTACATTTAAAAAAACTAGAAGTGATATTCCCTTGAATTTCTTCACAATCAGACAACATAAACAGGGCATCAATCTTGCAAAGTTTCAGAACCATTCATTCATCTACTGATATTTAGGAATATGTTTAAGTTTTTTCAATAAAAAAAAATTAAAAACTGCAAGAGGCCTTAAATCAGGGGTCCTCAAACTAAGGCCTGGGGGCCAGATACAGCCCTCCAAGGTCATTTACCCAGCCCTTGCTCAGCATCAACCTAAATCTGAAACGACTTGAAAGCACACAACAGCAATCCTATCTCAACAGCCAAAAGCAGTCCCACACTTCCCATTGAAATACTAATAAATTTATATTTGTTAAAATTGTTCTTCATTTTAATTATTGTATTGTTTTTAAAGTATTTTTTGCACTACAAATAAGATATGTGCAGTGTGCATAGGAATTCATGGTTTGTTTTTTAAATTATAATCTGGCCCTCCAACAGTTTGAAGGAGTGTGACCTGGCCCCCAGGTTGTGCTAGTCAGCTTTTGTATGATATTGTTTCTAGCACCCACTTTTTGCTTGATGTTCAGGCAGTGCTTCTTGTAGGTAAGAGCACGGTCCAGAGTTACTCCCAGGTATTTGGGTGCGCTGCAATGCTCCAGTGGGATTCCTTCCCAGGTCATCCTCAGAGCTCGGGATGCTTGTCTGTTCTTAAGGTGAAAGGCACATGCCTGTGTTTTAGATGGATCAGGGATCAGCTGGTTTTTCCTGTAATAGGCAGTAAGAGCACCTAGAGCTTCAGAGAGCTTCTGTTCTACCATCTCAAAGCTCCCTGCTTGAGCGGTGATGGCACGATCATCAGCATAGATGAAACTCTCTGTCCTTTCTGGCAGTGGCTGGTCATTTGTGTAGATGTTGAACATGGATGGAGCAAGCACGCTCCCCTGAGGCAGGCCGTTCTTCTGTTTCTGCCATCTGCTTCTCTGGCCCTGGAACTCAACATGAGTTGAGTTCCATGAAAAATAATAAAAGTAGCTATGTCTACTATATCTTTCCTGGACAATGGCAAGATGTCTCTTCACTCTAGAGAAGACAAAAGGAGAAGAAGGCAGGCCAATATGGAGAACTCTGACCATAGAACCACCTCTACCAGAGTCTTTGCAGTTGTATTGTTATGAAGACTTAAAGATAGAATTGCAAATACTTTGTCACAAGCCAGTAAAGGTGGTCCCAGTAGTGAACGGCACACTGGGTGTAGTGCCCAGAGACCTTGGTCTGCACTTAAAAACAATTGGCACTGACAAAATTGTCATCTGTCAGCTGCAAAAAGCCACCCTACTGAGATCTGCATGTATTATTCACCGATACATCACACAGTCCTAGACACTTGGGAGGTGTCTGGCATGTGATCAAATAGAAAAGCCGGCATAGTGATCTTGTTTGCTGTGTACTAATCTTGTTATGTATCCAATAATAATACTCAGGGGACTCAGGGCAGTTTACACACAAAGAAGTCAAACATTCAATGCCCTAGGCAAATACAAATATTTTAAAAATAATTATAAATAATAAAAATATAACAATAAAGATATAACAAAAGAGAAATTAGCATCAAAATGAAAAACAAACAATGAATAATCAAATAAACATAATTATACTGATAACTTATTTTACCTGGTTCTGTAATAAAGCTTGTGGTTGTCGAAATTGAAGGATTCTCTGATGGACCAAACTTATTAGATGTTACATGGGGATTATAGTTTCAGAAGCAGGAGTGATATAAAATTCTTGCTTCCCAATAATATGGCTGTCTGGCTATAATTTACATTTAATTCATATAATTGTTTGATTTTAAATGTATCTGGTTTGTACTCAATTTTAAACATATTTTATTAAGCTATGTTTATAATGTCTTTCCATGCTTTCAATTATATCCTTTTGTACCATCCCAGCATTGCCTGTTTATGTTTCCCAGTATAGTGTCTACACTTATGTAAGATATATATAACCACTAGCTGTACCCTGCCACGTGTTGCTGTGGCCTATAGTAAATCTTTTCAAAGTAGAGGTAGATATCTGGAGTATTATGAAAGAGAGGTACCTACCTATTCCTTCCCCCCTTTTTCTTCCCCTTTCTCTCCTTTCTTCCTTCTCTACCTCTTTCTTTCTTTCTTTCTTTCTTTCTTTCTTTCTTTCTTTCTTTCTTTCTTTCTTTCTTTCCTTCTTCCGCTCCTTGGTTTCATCCTTCTCTCTTTCCTTCATTCCCTCCCCTTTCTTCTTTTGCCTCCTTTCTTCCCTCCATGTTTCTTCCTTCTTTCATTTTTTATTTTCTTTTCTCCTTCCTTCTTTACCTCTTTCCTGCCTTTCCTTCCTTTTATTTTTCTTTCCTTTGCTGTGGCCAACCTTCCCTCTTTCTCTCCTTCTTTCCCTCCCTCCCTCCCTCCCTCCCTCCTTCCTTCCTTCCTTCCTTCCTTCCTTCCTTCCTTCCTTCCCATCTTTCCTTCCCATCTTTCCTTCTCTATCTCTTTCCTTCCTTCCCCCTTTTTCTTTCTCTTCTGCTCTCTTTTCTTCCATCTCTCTTTCCTTCTTTCCTTTCCTCCCTCTTTCTCTACATCTTCCCCCTTCCTTCACTCCCTCTTTCCTTCCTTCATTCCCTTTTTTCTTTCCTTCTATTCTTCCTTCCTCCCCGCTTTTTCTTTCCCTCCCTCTTTCTCTCATTTCTTCCTTCTCTACCTCTTTCCTTCCTTCCCCCTTTTTCTTTCTCTTCTGCTGTCTCTCTTATCTTTCCTTCCACCTTTCCTTTTCTTTCCTTTTCTTCTTCCTTCTTTCTCTTACTTTCCTTCCTTCCCCCTTTTTCTTTACCTCCCTTTCTCTTTCTTCCTTCTTTCCTTCCTTCCTGTCTTTTCTTCTCTTCTTCCTGCATCTATGATGGCCTGTGGAAATGGTCCCCTGGGTAGTCCCAGGACTACTTGGGAGTGAATCCCCACAGGGCCCATACTCCATTAGACCTGGGCCTTTCAGGAAGGGGAGGAGGGATGGTTTTGACAGGTTAGAAGGGGGCGGGGCTTGGAGGCGGCATGGGTGGGGTTAGATGGAGGAGGGGGAGGAGGGATGGTTTTGACAGGGGGAAGGGGTGGGCAGGGTTAGAAGGGGGTGGGGAGGAGGGATGGGTTTAACAGGGGGGAAGGGGGTGGGCGGGGTTAGAAGGGGCGGGGCTTGGAGGCAGCGTGGGCGGTGTTTGATGGAGGAGGGGAGGAGGGATGGTTTTGACAGGGGGGAAGGGGGTGGGCGGGGTTAGAAGGGGCGGGGCTTGGAGGCGGCATGGGCGAGGCTTGGAGTGGGCGGGGCGGGGCTTGGAAGCGGCGTGAGCAGGGTAAGACGAAGGAGGAGATGGTTTTGACAGAGCGGGAAGCGGCGCAGCGGGAGGATGGGGGCGTGGCTTGCGCGGAGGGAGCGTTGGCCGGCAGACCATGTGCGCGCGCCAGGGAACTTGCGGCTGGGTGCCATTGCGCATGCTCAGTTGTTTTGTCATTTTGTGTGTTATTGTGTTGTTTTTCATTTTGATTCGGTTTGTTTGTACCTTGTGGATTGAGGTATGTGCATGGGAATTTTGGTTAATTTCCGTTGGGGTTTTTTTGAGTTTTGCTGTTTTGTTTAACGCCCCTTACAAATTTATATATATAGATTGCATTGCCATATGGTTTGTTGATTGTAATAAAGACATTGATTGATTGATTGATTGATTGATTGATTGAATGCTTTTAAGACGGCCATGAGGTGTGTTTTTTTTGTCGTGTCAGGAGTGACTTGAGAAATTGCAAGTTGCTTCTGGTGTGAAAGAATTGGCCATCTGCAAGGACGTTGCCCAGGGGACGCCCAGATGATTTGATATTTTTATCATCCTTATGGGAGGCTTCTCTCATGTCCCTGCATGAGGGGCTGGAGCTGATAGAGGGAGCTCATCTGCCTCTCCCCGGATTTGAACCTGCGACCTGAAAGTTGGGAAGATTTTCCACAAACAATCCCTGTATTTTTGAGTGTAGTCAGAAGTGTGTGTATCATGTAATTTATGAATGTGGACTAAGTGTCAGTTTTATAGAGAATCACATGGCTAAGTTAATTGAAATCAATCCTTTCATTTGATACTTAGGAAACTGCAAATTTGTGAATAACTGACTTTCAGCCCTGCATATAATGATTTTCAACAGCCCCTATTCTTACTTTGAAAATTTGGTAACACTATGGGTAAGTGAAAAAAATGTTTTCAAAAATTCATGTAGCTTTTCCCTGGCAAAACCAGGAATGGTGAGAGAAGTAAAATGGTGGTAAGGCTTTTAGTTTTGTAATTGAACATCATCACCATATTTAAAATTAATTTTTGAAAATGTGTAGCATTTTTGAGCTTATTAATGAAGAACTTAATGTGTTGATCGTTTTGCTCCAACCTGCTGCTTAATTGTTTCTTACTATAAATTCTTGTGCCTCTGATGGTCTGAGTAATAGTAGCTTGTACTTAGTCAATATAGGATCTGGGGGAGGAAATGGTGATGATGATTTGTTACCTGCTTCTCCTCACTGCTCGAGGTGGGGTATAACACAGGACTTCATCCCACAAGAGTAGGAAAGTGGAGGGGATTGTAGTTTTGTCGTTGTGCTTTGAGAAACCCCGTTGTGAATTTTTTTTGTCGTGTCAGGAGCGACTTGAGAAACTGCAAGTTGCTTTTGGTGTGAGAGAATAGGCCGTCTGCAAGGACGTTGCCAAGATTATGGCAACCAGACTGATTGATAGAGGGAGAAAACGTGGAGGCAGTGACAGACTTTGTATTTCTAGGCAGGAAGACTACTGCAGACACAGACTGCAGCCAGGAAATCAGAAGACAAGTACTTCTTGGGAGGAGAGCAATAACCACTCTTGATAAAATAGTGAAAAGTAGAGACATCACGCTGGCAACGAAGATCCACATAGTTAAAGCAATTGTATTACCCGTAGTAATCTACGGGTGTGAGTGCTGGACCATAAGGAAGGCTGAGCGAAGGAAGATAGATGCTTTTGAACTGTGGTGGTGGTGGAATTTTTGAGAGTGCCTTGGGCTGCTAAAAGATCCAACCAGCCCATACTTCAGGAAATAAAGCCCAACTGCTCATTGGAGGGAAGGATATTAGAGGCAAAGATGAAGTACTTTGGCCACATCATGAGAAGACAGGAAAGCTTGGAGAAGACAATTACGCTGGGGAAAATGGAAGAAAAAAGAAAGAGGGGCAGACCAAGGACAAGATGGATGGATGGATGGCATCCTTGACGTGACCGGCTTGACCTTGAAGGAGCTAGGGGTGGCCACGGCCAACAGGGAGCTCTGGCGTGGGTCACAAAGAGTCAGAAATAACTGAACGAATAAACAACAACAAATTTAATCCTACCCCCATCACATGTTTTCCGCTGTTCTGCTTTCTTTAGAAATTATTTGTTTGCTGTACCATCACACGGGTGAAATATCTTTCCTCCCATTGTCCCCTTGCTCTTCAAAATTGTGGAGTAACTTGTTCTTAAATAATTTTCCAGCATATTTTCAACCCCATCTATTATATATAAAAATAGTGAAGTTTGAATAGACTAAAGGAAACACCGGTAAACTTTCAATATTTGAAATAGTTGAATGTCAGAAATGCAAACAATTTCTTTTCACTTTTGGAACACAAGCTACATTGGGATACTGGGCTGTTGTGTGTTTTCCGAACTGTATGGTCATGTTCTAGCAGCATTTTCTCTTGACATAGCTGACATCTTCAGGGGAAGATAGAATCATAGAATCATAGAATCAAAGATTTGGAAGAGACCTCATGGGCCATCCAGTCCAACCCCCTGCCAAGAAGCAGGAATATTGCATTCAAATCACCCTTGACAGATGGCCATCCAGCCTCTGTTTAAAAACTTCCTAAAAAGGAGCCTCCACCACACTCCAGGGCAGATAGTTCCACTGCTGAACAGCTCTCACAGTCAGGAAGTTCTTCCTCATGTTCATGTGGAATCTCCTTTCTTGTAATTTGAAGCCATTGTTCCTCGTCCTAGTCTCCAGGGTGGCAGAAAACAAGCTTGCTCCCTCCTCCCTGTGGCTTCCTCTCACATATTTATACACGGCTATCATATCTCTTCTCAGCCTTCTCTTCTTCAGGCTAAACATGCCCAGCTTCTTAAGCCGCTCCTCATAGTGCTTGTTCTCCAGACCCTTGATCATTTTAGTCGCCCTGTTCTGGACACATTCCAGCTTGTCAATATCTCTCTTGAATTGTGGTGCCCAGAATTGGATACTAGGCCTGGGTAACAACGGAAAAATTTGTTTCTAAAATCGATTCGTTTTTTGGGGGTTTTTGCGTTTCGTTATTTAAAATAATTACAAAATTTTCCTTTTAAAAAGTTCGATATTTACGAAATTTCGTAAATGTGAAAAAATTACAAAACATTAATGAATCGATTTCCGAAACAATAACGAATTGATTCGTTAATGGCGGACGCGACCGCGAAATACGCTAAAAAACCTCCAAAAACTTCTGAAGCTTCCCTCTCCCTCTGTTGTTGACTGTTGGTGTGATATTATAATTTTTCTTCACTAATTAAACAAAAAACTTGCCCCAGACATGCGGAAATAATAACGAAACGACCTCAGAACAATAACGAAACGAATACAATAATGAAATACGAAGCATTTACAAAACGTGTTTAAAAATTCGTTTTTTAAAAAAAATGCTCCAGAATGGTTCGTTATCGTTTTGTAATTAAAAAAAATTAACGAATTATTAACGAATTACGAATTAACGAAACGAAACCGCCCAGCCCTATTGGATACAATATTCCAGGTGTGGTCTAGCCAAAGCAAAATAGAAGGGTAGATGCTTTCTTCCAGCATGATTCATACTTATGCTTCAATTTGTATTGCTAGTGCATCAATTTAAAAGAATCATTGGAGCAATATTATCCACCAGAGTTTATGGTATGGAGTAGAGCAGGAGTCCTCAAACTAAGGCCCGAGGGCTGGATACGACCCTCCAAGGTCATTTACCCGGCCCTTGCTCAGTGTTAACCTAAGTCTGAAACAACTTGAAAGCACACAACAATCCTATCTCATCAGCCAAAACCGGCTCACACTTCCCATTGAAATACTAATAAGTTTATATTTGTTAAAATTGTTCTTTATTTTAATTATTGTATTGCTTTTAAGTGTTTTAGTATTGCAGATAAGATACATGCAGTGTGCATAGGAATTCATTCATGTTTTTTTCAAATTATAATCCGGTCCTCCAACAGTTTGAAGGACTGTGACCAGCCCCTCTGTTTAAAAAGTTTGAGGACCCCTGGAGTAGAGTATTTATTATTTATTTATTTATTTATTTATTATTTGCACTTATTGACCGCCACTCTCAGCCCTAGGGCGACTCTGTAATCTAATGTTCCAATTAGATAAATAACCTATTTAGTATAAAATTTGGTTGAGCTAAATTATAAGACATCACTGTATTCATGATAGGTCATTGTTTTCTTCCGAAGGCCATGAAAGTAGCGTTAGTTGATAATGCAGAGTTCTGATAAACAATGCCATTATACTAGATCATGTTTCACCATCGCAGAGGCATAGCGCTTGCAAGTCTGTAAAGCTGATTGAGAGATTACACATAATTAATAATTGAGGAGTTATACAAAACTTCTCCTTAAATCTATTTAATGTTCCTGTAATCCATCCCCCCACCTTCCCAGTAAGCCTCAGTTCTTCCCTTGGCCGAAATTGTTAGGGCATGTTAAAATATACTGTCAGTGAAAGTATTGTGTTATTCAAATCTGGAATGAGTTACTGGTTGGGTTCTCTATGCTTCTTCATCACGTAATGACTGCAGCGTCAAGCAATGATACGCATATCTGAATAAAATGAAATAGATTTAAAAAAAAAGCACAAGAGAACATTCATTATCTTTGTTAAAAACAATGGCTTCTCGGAGAATTAAGTTCACACTTTCAGCAACAAGTTAATCAATATTTAACAATTGAAAATTAAACAATGCATGTGAACTGGCAAAAGTAACAAAGGAAAGCTTTAGATTTGTCTTTAATTACTCTGCTATCTGGAAAATGGTTCACAAATGGCCTGATAAAAGAGATACGGGCAAGGTGGAATATACCCAGAGAGAGGATACTAAAAATAGATAGGGGCCTGGATATCAGGTCAAATAAGGATAGGATGATTGTGTTGTATTGGCTTAACCTGGAAAAGGATAATTAAGAATGTATAATATGTTGGGTAAGTGAGCCAACGTATCCACGGTGTAATGATTTGAGTGTTCAAATAGGACTCTGGGATCACCTCTTGCCCATGGAAACCTGGTGCAAAGCATACTCTATCAGCATTATTATTATTATTATTATTATTATTATTATTATTATCTTTATTTGTACCCCGCTAGCATCTCCCGAAGGACTCGATGCGGCTTACAAAGGCCAAGGCCTCAATACACAACATAACAATACAAACCTAAAGCAATAAACAATACACCAAAGCACAATAAAACTGGCTGGGCCGGAGTAAAGGGTACAGAATTAAAAGTGCTGATGTGACAGGTGATATGTAAGGATTATAGGGTAAGTGCAGTGTGCAGTGTGCGGCAATCTTAGTTCTAATAAAGTGCTTCTGGGACTTGGTATTGGAGATTTCCTATTCTGGGAAGGCGCATCGGAACAGCCAGGTCTTCAAGTTCTTTCTGAAGACTGCCAATGTAGGGGCCTGTCTAAGATCTTTGGGGAGGGTGTTCCAGAGTCGGGGGGCCACCACAGAAAAGGCCTTGTCTCGTGTCCCCACCAAACGCGCTTGCGATGCTGGCGAGATCACGAGCAGGGCCTCTCCAGATGAACGAAGTGAACGCGTGGGTTTGTAGACGGAGATGCGGTCACGCAGGTAGGCTGGTCCCAAACCATTCAGGGCTTTGTAGGTAAGCACCTGCACCTTAAATTGGGCTCGGAAAATAAACGGCAGCCAGTGGAGCTCCTTGAACAGGAGGGTTGACCTCTCTCTCTAAGGAGCGCCAGTTAACATCCTGGCCGCTGCCCGTTGGACCAGTTGAAATTTCCGAGCCGTTTTCAAGGGCAGCCCCACGTAGAGTGCATTACAGTAATCCAATCTAGAGGTGACCAAGGCATGGACCACCCCGGCCACATCAGCCTTCGCGAGGTACGGTCGCAGTTGGCGCACGAGTCATCAGAGGAAGGCAATGGCAACCCCTCTTTGAACCAATCTTGCCATGCAAAGCTCATGATAGGTGGTTCACCTTGCAGTTGCAAAACTCAGAAATGACTTGAAGGTATAAAACAAAAAATATGTTAGGTTGGGTTTCATTTGTTCACATGATGCAACTATGCCTGCAAATTTCTTGAAGTTGCCAGCAGTTAAAGTACAACTTTGATCAAGTCAAATCAAGAAAGCCAAAATTAATGGCTTGAATTTATTTATTTATTTATCGAGTCATCAGCAACCAGTCAATTATATTACATTTCTAACAGAACAAAGCAAACACACAGACAAAATACAAAAATACAAAATACAGAATACAAAATTTGTGAGTTTGGTAGTTGATTAAATGTCCTTTGACCAGTATCTGGCCACTTGGAGTGCTTCTGGTGTAGCTGCAAGAAGGTCCTCCATTGTGCATGTGGCAGGGCTCAGGTTGTATTGCAGCAGGTGGTCAGTGGTTTGCTCCTCTCCACACTCGCATGTCGAGGATTACACTTTGTAGCCCCATTTCTGAAGTTGGCTCTGCATCTCGTGGTGCCAGAGCGCAGTCTGTTCAGCACCTTCCAAGTCGCCCAGTCTTCTGTGTGCCCGGGGGGGGGGGGGGGGGGGAGTCTCTCATCTGGTATCACCCATGGATTGAGGTGCTGGGTTTGAGCCTGCCACTTTTGGACTCTCGCTTGCTGAGGTGTTCCAGCAAGTGTCTCTGTAGATCTTAGAAAACTATTTCTAGATTTAAGTCGTTGACGTGCTGGCTGATACCCAAACAGGGGATGAGCTGGAGATGTCTCTGCCTTGGTCCTTTCACTATTGGCTGCTACCTCCCGGCGGATGTCAGGTGGTGCAATACTGGCTAAGCAGTGTAATTTCTCCAGTGGTGTAGGGCGCAGACACCCCGTGATAATGCGGCATGTCTCATTAAGAGCCACATCCACTGTTTTAGCGTGGTGAGATGTGTTCCACACTGGGCATGCATACTCAGCAGCAGAGTAGCACAGCGCAAGGGCAGATGTCTTCACTGTGTCTGGTTGTGATCCCCAGGTTGTGCCAGTCAGCTTGAATGCTATTGGTTATTCCAATTACAATCGACTCCATTGACTCTTACTATAGACTTTATAACTGTTGTCTTGGAGTGAATGTTTTATTAAGCAAATGGTTAGACAAACCAGAGTAAAGACTATAAATTGCAAAGGAAAGTGGCAGATTAATTTCTATCTCAAGTCAGCTGTTTGATTTGAGTTTAAAGAAAGAAGGTTAGTGTATGAGGACATTTCGGAGATTTTCCAAGAGGAATACAAAATTTTAGACAGTAGTTGATAATAGAGGGATATAATTTTAATTGTTTTCTTTGTTATAATTACTGGAAAGATTTTTAAAAGATGTATGAGTTTGAGTAAAATAATTGAGAATTGGAGTAATTGTGTACAGAAGATGGTTGTATGAAGGAAATTGATGAAAAGTATACATTTTCATTGAAGATCACCTGGGAAGGAATCCCACTGGAGAATTGCAGCGCATCCAAATACCTGGGAGTCACTCTGGACCGTTCTCTTACCTACAAGAAGCACTGCCTGAATATCAAACAAAAAGTGGGTGCTAGATACAATATCATACGAAAGCTGACTGGCACAACCTGGGGATCACAACCAGATACAGTGAAGACACCTGCTCTTGTTCTGTGCTACTCCGCTGCTGAGTATGCATGCCCAGTGTGGAACACATCTCACCACACTAAAACAGTGGATGTGGCTCTGAATGAGACATGCCGCATTATCACGGGGTGTCTGCGCCCTACACCACTGGAGAAATTACACTGTCTAGCCAGTATCGCACCACCTGACATCCGCTGAGAAGTGGCAGCCAATAGTGAAAGGACCAAGGCAGAGACATCTCCAGCTCATGCCCTGTTTGGGTATCAGCCAGCATGTCAACTACTTAAATCCAGACATAGTTTTCTAAGATCTACAGAGACACTCGTTGGAACGCCTCAGCAAGTGAGAGTCCAAAAGTGGCAGGCTCAAACCCAGAACCTCAACCAATGGCTGATACCAAATGAGAGACTCCTCGCACATAGAGGACTGGGCAACTTGGAAGGCGCTGAACAGACTACGCTCTGGCACCACGAGATGCAGAGCCAACCTTCAGAAATGGGGCTACAAAGTGGAATCCTCGACATGCGAGTGCGGAGAGGAGCAAACCACTGACCACCTGCTGCAATGCAACCTGAGCCCAGCCACATGCACAATGGAGGACCTTCTTGCAGCAACACCAGAAGCGCTCCAAGTGGCCAGATACTGGTCAAAGGACATTTAATCAACTACCAAACTCACACATTTTGTATTTTCTCTGTTTGTTTGCTTTGTTCTGTTAGAAATGTAATATAATTGACTGGCTGCCCTGACACGAGAAATAAATAAATAAATAGAAATGGAAGAACAAAAAGTTTAGAAAAATGCATGATTTAAGGGAATATCACCTTTCACAGAGGAACAGCTGTTTGGAGTTGATAGATATTAGTAGAAATTGACAAATTGTGAAGAGCCGTAATTTATTGTGATATTTAATGTGTTCTAGTTTAGTGATATTTCTTAAAGACTGGAAATCAATTATAGAGCTTTTGGAAAAAAACAAAAACAAAAAAAACACAAAAAAGATTTAGTAATCTTTGGTTTTGAATGGAAGACCTCTATTTGTTTATCTGAATATTCGCTCCCTTATTCGGGGTTGGAGTGGGTGGGAGGCAGGATGGTTTCACTTCACATGTTCTGTCAAACCCAGATAAAACCCCCACTCCCCTGCTGTGACACACGTAGTCTTATTGTGGGTGACTCAGCCTGCCTTTCTCACTATCATAAGCTGGTGTCTGATTCAATTATCTGATCCGATAGCACTTTTTATAGCCATTTAACAGTGGGTTGTAATCATACCATGGGGTTGGGGGGTGATTGTGACTGAACAGAGATAAAAAGACAGGGCTGTAGCCAAGGGGGGGGGGGGGTAGGGATTCAACCTCCCTCTCCCCAGATTTTTTCAGGTTGAAAAATACCTGGTTTACTCATGAATTTTAACTGGTTAACCAAATCCCCATGCTAAGTCTATGAGAAGAAAAATCAAACTAGTTCCTCCAGAACTATTTCAAACACATTTTGGCAATTTATTCACACTGCATATTACTTGCAGCCATAGCTGATATAGTGGAAGCAACTAAGTTGGTCCACCCATAACTGGCAGGCAAAACCTAATGCATGAGGGGATTTGAAGGCCCTCATCAGACTTGTTGGGGGCGGTTGACAGGCGCAGAGCTGCAGGCTATTTAAATCTGCTCTGCCCCCCTGCTGTGCTCTTTCCTTCAGCATGAGGTAGGAGGTAGGTTCCTGATGGGGCATGTGCCGTCGCGCCTGGGGGATCAATAAAGGAGGGATGGACGTGGGATCTTTCCCCCAGGGGATTGCTTCTTGCCCTCCTATAGGAAACTGGAACTCCCAAAAACCCAAAATGCTGTAAATAGCTCAAAATAAGTTTTATTTATCACAAAGTCATTTCTTCAAAGCAATGAGCTGGAAAGCTTTAGAGGCATGAAGGAAAACATACATTACAGTCTCAATTAGTCCTGGGTCCAAGGGGTTTGAAGTTGAGAAGCCTCACCAAGTTTCCTCTTTCCTCAATGGCTGTGAATGCCGGAGCAAACCACAACCCCAGTTCAGATGGCCTATGTCTTGAAGATTCAGAATCTTCCTTTGGTGCCAAAAGAACCGGCTTGAAGGCGCCTGGGTCTCCTCAATAATTGTCCAGGACGATCTGGACATAAAGCATGAGTCCCAGGGGTAAAAAACCTCAGAACTGGTGCTAAGAGGTAACTTAAATCAGGGTCCTTTAGAATCAAGTCCATCTGGCAGGACCTCTGAAGGCAGAATGAAGAGAAAAAGGAAGTTTTCCCCTCTTGCAGGAAGAGGTGGAGCCAAACAGTACTGATTGACAGCTACAAGCAACCAATCCATACAACTATACATAAGCAGTGTAAAAAGGGCAGGATTAAGCATGATACAACAGTTTAAGTCTAACAACTAACAGTTCTATGCATAGATGGCGCCACTCGCACCGTCACAGGGCATTAGCCCTTTTCCTCCTTGCTCCCTCTCCTCCCCTTTCCCAGATAGTAGGGTTCTTATTGCTATGCCTTTACCTCAGGGAGACACTTTGCAATTTGGGCAGTTTCTGCTCTTGGAATTTATTGTTAGGGATTTCCCAGCAGAAAATAAGGACTGAGCTGGAGGTTTAGGTGGCTGCACTAAGCAAAGTTCCCCTCCTGAGTTGCCTCAAGGAATGCACATCCTGTAGCACAGGAGGTTTGTCCTCCCTCTCCCCTTTTAGAATAAACTCTTAATAAGTTGTTGTCTGGGTGAGTCACACTCTCTTGAGCTCAAGTCATGATTTCTAGGCCACAGAGGAAGGTTTCAGACAGGAGCGGCTGAAGCAATAGGCAAATTACGCATTTGCGTAGAGCGCAAATCCCCGAGGGGAGCTCTTGAGGCACCCCTGGCTATAGCAGGGGATAACGTAAGAGCCTCTTTCCCGACTGGAATTCTGCCCTGACCCATTTTCTTTCACTCCCCAAATGTCTAGTATTGCAACAAATGGAAAGTTTGGTTGACTGTGTAGAAATGCAGGCATCCAATGGAAAGGGGTCGGCATTGGCAACGTGACCAAGGGAAGAAGAAGACAACCAGTGTGTGAGTTATATATACAGTACAGACCTGGACAATTATGGTCAATGTTAAATTAGAAGGCATGCGCATCCGGGCTCCTGGTGAGAGCACCGAGCAGCACGTGGTCGCTGCAGGCTCGGCTTCAGTTCTCAGCAACGGGGCTTCACATTGGTTTTGCCTTTAGCAAAGTCCTCTGCTCTTGCACGGTCTTCGACGTCATTGGCCGTGCTGGCACAATTTGCTCTCCCAAGATGCTAGTTTGCGGCAGCTCTTACTTTGTTCCAATGTCAACAATCAAGATAAGGCTTTATTTACTGTTAACATTCACTTAAAGTGAGATGTTAATGAGGCCTCACCATTTGCCAATGAGATGGGTTTTCCTGCACTCTCCTCTCCCTTCGCTTTTGGGGAGATTTCGGGAGAATTTGGAGGCAAAGGGACTGAGTTTTGGGAAGGAAAGGAGCTGGCCGAGGTCTGTTGGTGACGATTGAATCCTATTTGATAAAAGTGTTGAGGAATCTGAGCTGTTAGGCTCAAAATAACCCTCAGCTGGAGTGATTCTACCATAAATATAAGTTATATTTATTCAGTGATTAGTTTGGGGAGGGGCACCAAAATACTGTTTGTTTACACTTGAAAATTGTAAGGAAGGATAGAAAGGAGGGGAGAAATATGAGCAGTGGTGAAAAATGAATCAAATCCAATCACTCTTACATTACTTCACTGTTATCCTGTCCCACCTACGTTACATTACTTCATTGGTATCCTGCTGCAGGTGCGTCTCTCACTATCTGGTGCATGTGTTCCCTTCTCTAATTCAGAGCCGCATTATGCAACCAGCGTAGTGCTACCAGCACTGGGTCCCAGCTATCATACTTTGGCCTTATCCATATTTATCTGAATAAGGTGCCATTGCAACTTGAAAAGTGATGTTGGATAACTATGGGCCCTTCCACACAGCCCTATATCCCAGAATATAAAGGCAGAAAATCCCACAATATCTACTTTGTACTGGGTTATCTGAGTCCACACCCAGATAATGTGGGATTTTCTACCTTGATATTCTGGGATATAGGACTGTGAGGCAGGGCCCTCAGTTTAGTCCCATCAGAAATCTAAAGATGTTGGGTAAATCTAATCTCATGCATTTGAGGTTCAAATTTCTTATCATGCCTACTAATGGAATTAACTGGAAACTTAAATGTGCCCACTCCGGTGTTCACACTATGACTTGCATTCTTGAGTGTCCTCCAAAGTTTACCAATAGAGCCTGGCACAGTTTTCAAGTGTGTTTAACAGACATTGTGCTATTCTTTTGCAACTATAAATTACCAATTACACTGTTCAACGGAGAAAAAGTTGCGGGCCTGAAAATAGTTGTTCTTTTATTATTTTGGGGTGCTGAAAATGAAAATGACATTTAAAAATGTATATTGGCTCTAGTTTTTATGATATAAGCAATCACGTGATCACGTATGGTTGAAAAAATGCATGTTGCGACTTACACTATGGAAGATTTTAGAATATTCTAGAAAGTTTGATGACGCAGTATTAGTGCCATGTGCAAAAGCCAGAAAGCCCTATATAAGGCCAGACTTTTGAACGGTGGGGGTCAGTCAGTTGAAGACTGAGACAGTATCGTTAAACATCGTTTTACATTGTTCTTTTTACTGTAGTTATGCCTCGCACGTGTGTAAATAAAGCACTATGGAAAAAAGATATCAAGGTAAATGGACTCCGTCAATGCTGTCAGACTACTGCTGGAGCATTGTAAGAGACAATCCTTTCCTTGAATACAAAAGAAAAGTCAAGAGAAGCAAACAGGATATAAACTAAAGTCACGATTAAAGCGACATTTAAACTTTCAGACTTTTCAACTGCATTAGGCCTACTAATATAGTTTCTTGCTGCACAAACATAAACAATAGACTAATTAAATAAATATTTCTCATGTATAAACTATTGGCAATATAATTTGACTAAAATTTAGTAAATATTCACGGTTTATATACATGCAGTAAGGTTAGGCGCATTATCATAATATTAACGAATTACCTATTGTGGAGAAAATTGAAATAGCTGTTGCATAAAAACCAGAGCCAATTAACACATTTAATTATTATATTTGAATTCAGCATGTTAAATTTATTAAGAAATGGCACATTTTGTTTCCGCAACTGAGAAAAACTGAAAATTTGTAGAACAGTGTTTTCAGTCATTTTCAGTTATTTTAAGACCTGAAACTTTGTAACTAAAATAGAATTTTGATTTAATTAAATCTTTATAAAATATAGAATAAACCATATGATTTAAATTATTTTGTGTTATGGAGCTACTCTTCATGATCCACTAAAAAAGCCCCCCCCCCCCCGGCCTGAGAAAAGGGCTGTGTTTTCTCATGATGTGGCCAAATACTTCATCTTTGCCTCTAATATCCTTCCCTCAAATGAGCAGTCGGGCTTTATTTCCTGAAGTATGGACTGGTTGGATCTTCTCACGGTCCAATGCACTCTCAGCACTTTCCTCCAACACCACAGTTCAAAAGCATCGATCTTCCTTCGCTTAGAATTCCCTATGGTCCAACTCTCACATCTGTAGGTTACTACGGGGAATACCATTGCTTTGACTATGCAGATCTTTGTTGCCAGTGTGATGTCTCTACTCTTCACTATTTCATTGAGATTGGTCATTGCTCTCCTCCCAAGAAGTAAGCGTCTCCTGATTTCCTGGCTGCAGTCTGCATCTCCAGTAATCTTTGCACCTAGAAATACAAAGTCTGTCACGGCCTCCACGTTTTCTCCCTCTATTTGCCAGTTATCAATCAGTCTGGTTGTCATGATCTTGGTTTTTTTTTTTTAATGTTTAACTGCAACCTAGCTTTTATGTTTTCTTCTTTCACCTTGATTAGAAGACGCCTCAGCTTCTCCTCACTTTTGGGCATGAAAGTGGTATCATCGGCATATCTAAGGTTAATGTTTCTTCCAGCAATTTTTACTCCAGCCTTGCATTCCTCGAGCCCCACACATCGCATGATGTGTTCTGCATACAAGTTGAAAAGGTTGGGTGAGCGTATACAACCCTCCCATATGCCTTTCCCAATCTTGAACCAGTCCATTGTTCCATGGTCAGTTCTTACTGTGGCTACTGGGTCATTTTACAGATTCCTCAGGAAAGGTTTAGGTGTGGATTTAGTTTCTAATTGATAGCTGTAATTTTTATTCTTACTCACCAGCAAATTCCAGTTGTGGTGTTTATAGGGAGAAAATTGATGTGTTCATTAAAGTTATTATTTATTTTCTTCTGGTCTTCTTCATGTTTTGCTTAGGGTAAGATGTAATAGTAGTAACTAGCCAGGGATCATCTGTTTGAGTAATTTGTTGGGAGTTGATTTACTTATGATTATGGGGGATTCACACATTGATCTTTAATCATTTATTCTTCCGGTTTTCCACAAAGATTTCCCTCTTTGTACTATATTAAATTGCATTGATAATTGCACCCCCTCCCCATTTTTGGGGAGGTTTCTTAGGGAAGAGGGTTGAGTTTTCAACATAGCTTCTACTCTGCAGGACAAGTAAAACCAAAGTACAATTCCTTTCAGTCAATAAGAAAATAAACATGTGGTGTGTGCAATTATCAATACAGACAACAACACTGTGAGTTGGAGAAGACTCATGGAAAACAGACTTAATTTACTTTTTCTGAAACATTATAAAAATTGAGACAGTTATAGTTGTTCATTGTGTAAGCCAAAATAATCAACTTCAGGTGGAGGATGTGACACAGCAAGCTGAAATTCATGGCATATTTTTTGGAAAAGAAAGAAAGAAAGTAATTGCACCCTCTTTTTAATTGTCAACAATAGTTTTACCACAGGACTTTTAATATATAACCATCTCACCATTCCCTCTAATGCAAAAGAAAGGAAATGCTGGCAGTGGGTCCAGGAGGAGCTCAATGATCTTTTCCACCCAAAATTAAACAGAAACACGCTCTCACTGCAAACATCAGGGAGGCATAGTATTAACCAGGCTTATTTTTGTTTTCAATTAATTTTTAATTATGTTTATTAGATTTTCTAAAATATAACTTAAATCCGATATATTAAAAAATGAAAGACACTAAAATAAAAAGCAAACCAGAATGATCAAATATAAAAATAACAGTTTAGTCTGTATTCCCACCCAATTACTTCCACTACATTATTATCAATTAAAAGTATCAAATAAATGCTAATCCCCCTTTTAAAAATTAATAAAATGGAATAATAAATCAAAGAACATTAATATAAACATGACTGGCTTCTCCCTTCCTCAAGCAAAGGCAACGAGCAAAACATTATGTTATAAATCTTGTTTTTATTTAATTGAATTTCAGCTTCTGTTAAAAATAGACAGACATGTTTAAAATTAATGCAATGACTTGTAATATACACAATTCTAACTATTTTGACTAAAGGTTTTGTACTTTCATCTTTATCCATTGTCTTAATATTCTTGCCCAATTTTTCCCCTTTAGTTTAAATCAATGTGATCTTATGTCATGTTGCTTATTACTCTATTTCAGCTGTCGTGAACCAGAAGCCTTAAAGGAGCCAAACACAAGTAAAAGGTCCAAACAAGATTTATTAAAGTAACAAAAATAGCTTAGAAACACTTAACTCAGTGTATCTAGCAAGAAAACAAAGTCTGTAGCAAACTGCTATGCAAAAAACGCAACTTGGAGAATAATCCAGATTACACAGGAATATAATCTGGGATAGCAAAAGCTTTAAACAAACTGCTTCAAAATCACAGTTCAATAAACACAATGTAGCAAGGTGGGAGCAAGCAAAAACATAATCAGGAAACAGTCCACAGTTGAGGCACATCCAAAAGTAGAAGTTAAGTCCAAAATGCAATGTCGTCATCCCAAAAACAGTCGAAAGTCAGCAAGGAAGTAGAAGTCAGCACTTACAGGATTCTAGTCAGTAGAAGCACGAAAGCACAGCGATCTGCAGTCCCAGGACCCAAGGCAAGAGTAATGGCAGCAACAAAGTCCCAAGCTCAATACAACACTTTGCCTACTGCAAAGTTCCAATAGTTTGATACCTTACTTTTATCCTATAACTCCTCATCAGAGGATGAGCTGGACTCCACCCTGTCTTCATCACTCTCAGGTGCCTTTGCTTCCACAGTTGCTCACCACCACCCGTCCCTCCAATTCTTCCGGTGTCATTCAAGACTTAGATTACCCCATGTATTTCCAGGTTGCCATTCTCCAGAAAACCCTTCAAACTCATCACTTGATGTTGGTTGGATACATATGTCTCTAATCTCCTGTACACGGATCCAACCTAGTCCATCCTCCTCTTCGGTACTACTCTCAGTCCCATCAGTCCCTGTGAACCCCATAAAATCCTCCTCCTCTGTCGGAGCATTAAGTATTTCCCGGATCCGCTTCCTTTCCCTTTCTTCATCTGACTCTTGCTCCCGAGTAACCCGTTTCAAGCCTCTACTCCCATCTCCCTCCTCCTCCATCTCAGAGTCTGTGAAACCTTTGAATGACTCAGTATCTGTAGGTGTCATGAATATCTCCCTAATTCTCTTCCTTTGTTGCTCTTGTTCCAGCACCTGAGCAGCCCCCTTTCCCCTACTACTACTAGTAGTAGTTTGATTAGCACACTGTACTACAACATCAGCACCTAACTTCATTTGTTTCTCTGTAGTATCTTATTATCTCCCCTTCATTCTTAATGTTATTTTACCAAACCTTCCCTCTACATAAAACCTCTTCATTTTTATTTTTAATTCTGCCAAAACTCTCAGTTCATTCATCCCAGGCTGTTATTGATGTTCTTCTTGTACACCAGATCCTTACCTTACTATAAAATAGTTTATGTAGATTTAACATTCTTCTTCTATCTAAATGGGCTGCCATACTGTTTTCTTTGGGGTAAAAACTTGAATACTGAAACATCTTTTATCCTGTTTTCTTTTGTTTTTCCTCAATCTGAAGAGTTTATCCATTCCCCTGGCTGAGCCACATCTGTGTCGACACTTAGTTGTTGATGTTTCAAACTGTTTGTGGAGATCCATTTGTTTTTGTTGCTCTAGTTCTGTCGTTCTCATTCTTGCTTTGATATCAGTTGTTTTCCTTGCTCAATCTGTTTTGTGACTCTTAAGATTTGCATGGATTCTATTATTAATTGCTTAAAGTCCTGCTTAATTCTGGTTGTACTTTGAGTCAGTTTTTCCTTCAATAACAATAATAATGACCTAATCTGGAGTTTCGACATCTTTCAACATTTTTCAGCCTTTCAAATATTAAAACGTGGCTATCATGACCCCTCTGACTTTTTTTTCTCCAAGCTAAACATACCCAGCTCTTTAAGCCATTCTTCATAGTGTTTGGCCTCCATAGGTTTGTTTTAGTTGTCATTCTCTGGACACATTCCAGCTTGTCAATATCCTTCTTGAATTGTGGTGCCCAGAACAGGACACAGTAATCCAGGTGAGGTCTGTCAACAGTGAAATAGAATGGGACTGTGACTTTCCTCGGTCTAGACACTATATTCCTGTTGGTGTATCCTCGAAACTTATTGGCTTTTTCAGCTACCACATCTCTCTATTGACTCATGTTTGACTCCTAGATCCCATTCCCATGGGCTGGTTTCAAGCTGGGTATCAACCATCCTTTACTAGGGCATTTCATTTTTTCCTACCTAAGTGTAGGAGAAGAAAATGGTTTCAAACTACAAGAAAAGAGATTCCACCTGAACATTAGGAAGAACTTCCTGACTGTGCGAGCTGTTCGGCAGTGGAACTCTCTGCCCCGGAGTGTGGTGGAGGCTCCTTCTTTGGAAGCTTTTAAACAGAGGCAGGGTGGCCATCTGTCAGGGGTGATTTGGATGCAATATTCCTGCTTCTTGGCAGAGGGTTGGACTGGATGGCCCAAGAGGTCTCTTCCAACTCTTTGATTCTATGATTCTATGAAAGGAAAGCTTAGAGAAGATAATTATACTGGGGGAAATGAAGGAAAAAGGAAGAGGGGCTGCCCAAGGGATGGGATCCTTGAAGTGACTGGATTGCCCTTGAAGGAGCTCGGGATGGTGATGGCTGAAAGGGAGCTCTGGCGTGGGCTGGTCCATGAGGTCACAAAGAGTCAGAAACGACTGAATGAATGAACAAGTGTAGTAACATATGCTTCTCACTGCTGAAAATTATTTTGTTAGTTTTGGTCCAGTCCTTTAATCTGTATCGCCATTTTGTGTTCTGATCCTGTTCTTTGGTTTATTAGCTATTTCTTCCAATTGGTTGTCTGTCATAGATTAGTCCTTCCCCATTGTAAGTGGAGACACCAAATCTACAAAAAACATGTAACAAGTGATCTCATCACACGATAGCATCTATCCACTTTAAATCATGTTGCTACCACCACAGAATTCTGGTGTTTGTAGTTTAGTAAGGCCCGACCCCTCTGAGAAGTTTAAAGACTCCTCCATAAACTACAAACCCCAGGATTTAAAGTTGACAGATGCTCTAGTGCAGTGGTTCCCAATCTTTATGAGACAGTGGACCACTGAGGCAAAATTTGGATACATCCTTAACCATCAAGATCAACCAACCCCTCTTCCAAGTGCCCATGTGCTTCCTGCCCTTCTCCTCCTCACAAGGAGCCAATGATATAGCTTTCCTCAGCTCCAGCCTTCAGTGACCTCCTGCTTTCAGCTGCCTCCTCCTCCTTGCAATCCAGGCTTCGAATGGGGCTTCCTTCCTTGCCTCAAAAGTGGGTAAGGAAGGAAGGATCCAACACCACCATTCCTGCTCTCTCCTTTTGCCCAGCATTAGACCATTCAAGATCGTCTGCTTGGGCAGCTCCTTCCCTGAGTGTCACACTGTTACAGTGCTATCTGAACATTTGATAAGCATGTCCTTATTCTATTGTCCAAGTCAAAGACTATTGCTAGGGGTTCTGAAATTATTTCTGCCAGTTCTTTTAATATCCTCAAATATAATTCATCTGGTCCTGAAGACTTGAATTTCATTAGCCAGATTTTCCTGTATGGCATATCTGGCTAATTGAATGCAGCTGTTTTGTTTTGCTTTTCTTCTAGTGCATCCTCAGCTCCATTATCTCCATGTTGAGCTGTTTTACCTTTTGGCAGAAAACTGAGAAAAAGAAGGTGTTAAGTCAATTTACCTTTTCTCTGTCCCCTGTTAATATTTAACCACTGCCTGTACGCAGTGGCTCTAATCATTTCCTTGTTCTCCTTTTTGCTATGGATGTAACCAAAAAGCTCTTGGACCATGGTCCAAGAAGCAAAAACTTTCCTGATTTACCCATCTACAAAAGTAGTTATTAACTTCTATTTTTCCTTCTCTCTCTTCCTTGGCTGGGTCTTTGAACTGCCAGAAGACACAAAATGATGACCTGAACATCAAGACCCTTCAGCTATCAATCTACCACAATCCTGTGTGATCTTCCAAAGACTGCACCATGCAGTGTTGTTGATTCCCACATGGAGCAAAAGGAAGGGGTATTGTTCTGTGGGCTTGGCAAGCCTTTTAAGCTTTTCTGTTGCATCAGTGGTTCTCAACCTGTGGGTTTCCAGGTGTTTTGGCCCACAACTCCCAGAAATCCCAAACAGTTTACCAGCTGTTAGGATTTCTGGGAGTTGAAGGCCAAAACATCTGGGGACATATAGATTGAACCAATGCGTTACTTCATGGATTTTGGCTCCAAGGAGATAGCACATCTCTTGAGTCATCCTGGAAAGCCTACAAACCACTTTCTCTCCACTCAATGGCAGAGAGACAGAGGTCAAGAGAACTGTGCATTTTTGGTTATGCACAGCAGAACAAGAACTAGGAAATGTTGGGACGACTATGTGGGGAACATGGAGAAATACTAATAGGGGGCAGAGAAAAAAATAGAGCTACTCAAGACCTTTGTTGCATCAGTATTGTCCCAAAACGGCAATAGTGTTCAACTTGGAATAAATGTAGCAGATTATTATTATTATTATTATTATTATTATTATTATTATTATTTCATACCAAAAGCATTGCATAAATTAATATAAAACTGATAAAAAATAGAAGGTGTGCAGGCAGCTAAATATCTTTTGACCAAAAACGGGCAACAGCAATGGCATTGTCTGTAGCCTCCAACAATTCTTCCTCTGTACATGAGGCACGGCACAGTGGACAAGCATCCAGATGCAGAGTTGTCTGTTCTGCTCCACAGTCACGCAAGGTGTGGGATTCTTTTAGGTAGTGACATTTTGTGAGGTTGTCTTTTGATCTGCCCACTCCGCTTCTGAGTCTATTCAGGGACTCAGAGTTGCCCATTCTTGGTTGGCCCCTGGAGAAAGACCCTCGTGGGGGGGGGGGGGTGCCATCCAGTTGGGATTTCCTGGTTTAGCTGCCCAGAGGGATACCCTTGCTGTTGCTGGGGGGATGCCAAGACGAATGGTAGTTCTCATCAAGTTTTTCCTTGATTCGAGTCTACTGGGAGGAGGCTGGTAGCCATATAGTGGATGGCTTTCGCAGTGTTCAACCTTATTTCTCTCACATTTAGCAGCAACTTCTTGTCGCACATTGGGGGGGGGGGGGCAATGCCAGCTAACTTGTAGAATCTATCAACAGGTGTAGGATTAAGACATCCTGTGATTATTCTGCATGTTTCATTCAATGCTATGTTCACCTGCTTTGCATGGGCAGACCTATGCCAAACAGGGCAAGCATACTCAGCAGTTGAGTAAGACAAGGCTAGGGCTGATGTTCTTACTAATTTTTGGTCTGCACCCCATGTGCTGCCAGGATGTTATTGCATACAGCTACTTTGTGCTTGGTGTTCAAGCCATGTTTCCTATATGCTAGTGTAGCAGATAATGAAGTATGAAAAAGAGATAGTACAGAAATGCCTGCCTACTTTAAATTAATGAAAGTCTTCTAGGCCACCAGAAGTCAATCAAGAACTGTCAGATATAATCTCAGAACCATGGGCAATCATCTTTGAAAATTCCTGGAGAAGTCCCAGCAGACTGGAGAGGTTTAAACGTTATCTCCATCTTCCAAAATGGAAAAAGGAGGGGCAAAACCATTGCCGCCAGTGATCTGACATCAATACCAAGAAAGATGATAGAGCAGGAATGTACAACCTGTGGTCCTCCAGGTGTTTGGAATTTCAACTCTAGAAGCCCTAGCAAGCATCTCCAATGGTCAGGAAGTCCAAAATACTCAGAAGGCCACAGGTTGTGCAGGCCTGTTCTAGAGCAACTCATTAAACAGAAAGCAGTAAACACACAATATGCTTTATCCAGTCCTCACAAACATTTGGGTGGTAATAGAAGCTTGAGTAGAGAAATCTTGATGGGACATAAATGTATTAAACTTCTCAGAGCAGCTTCCAGTGTTGGAAGTTATGCTTTTTCAAGAAAAATATAGAATACAAAAATAAAATATCCAAACTATGCAGCTAAATCAGTTTATTGCAGTTAAATGAGTTTATTGTTGAACTTTATTGCTTGGTTTTGTTAAACTGAACGTTTTGGTTAGAAGAACAGTATCAAATGCCAAAAAGAAACCACCCAAAGAAAATTAGAATCAGATTGCAAGTTCCTTGGCAGCTGGATAAAAGAAATGTCATGCATTAGCTCTTAAGTATATTCAAGGCATGCATTTCCGTGAGAGACATTCACACTGTCTGGCATTGAACACTTTGTGCTGTACTATGGAACCATTGGCACAGCGGAGGGGCACCAGCATCAAATCTGTCGCTGTTGCAGAACAACAGGTGCATTGATCTTCAATGTGATTCACTGTAATGTTATAAATGGCTTTGCTTGCACATTTCCCCTGAAAATGAAATAAGAAACAGTTGGTATTTGTGACACTGCAGATTAAAATGTTGTTTCTATCACAAATAATCATATAAAATAAGGATGAGGAATCTAGCTTTCAGGTGTTTCGGACCCAGAAGTCTGTAATAGCAGGGCCAATATTAATACTGATAATAACGGATTATGGAAATGGTAGTCTTGGATAGTCAAAAACTCCTCACACTCAATGTTATAGTCATAACGCTAGTCTTCCACAAAAAAATCATGTTTTGGAATCTGGAAGCTAGTTTCAGGCTGTACACACCTTCCTCTGCCTATAATCTATACAGATAAATGTAATGTTTGTTTGTGGGATTAACATAACTCAAAAACCACTGCATGAATTGACACCAAATTTGGACACAATTCACCTATCAGGCAAAGGAGTGACCATCACTCAAAAATTGATTTTGTCATTTGGGAGTTGTAGTTGCTGGGATGTATAGTTCACCTACATTCAAAGAGCATTCTGTACTTCACTAATGATGGAATTGAACTAAACCTGGCACACAGGACTTCCAAGACCAACAGAAAACAGTAGAAGAGTTTGGTGGGCATTGACCTTGAGTTTTGGACTTATAGTTTACCTACACCCAAAGAGCACTGTGGACTCAAACAATGATGGATCTGCACCAAACTTGGCATGAATACTCCATATGCCTGAATATGAACACAGATAGAGTTTGGGGGGAAATAGACCTTGAAATTTGGAGTTGTAGTTGCTGGGATTTATAGTTCACCTACAATCAAAGAGCATTCTAAATCCCACCAATGATAGAATTGGGCCAATCTTTCCATACAGATCCCCCATGACCAACAACAAAATACTGTTTTTTCTGATGGTCTTTGGCGATCCCTCTAACACTCCTTTATGACCTCCACAGGGGTCCCGACCCCCAGGTTGAGAAATGGTGCCTTAAGGTCATCCAGTCCAACTCCCTTCACCAGGGCAAGAAAACATAACCAAAGCCCTCCTGACAAAGAGCCATCTAGCCATAGGTATAGACAGACAGACAGACAGACAGATAGATAGATAGATAGATAGATAGATAGATAGATATGATTCACACAGACACATATATACGTATATGACAGATATAGTATCATAGATTTGAAAGGGACCCTCTGCATGTTCCAGAGTGGGCAAACCAGACAATCTCTACATCAACACTGACAAAGAAACAAGAAGAAATACTGTTTACCCACAAGTACAAAGAAATTACATATATTACAAACTAACAATTTCTCATTACTTTATTTTCCAGATCACCAGACTGGGCCACAGCAACGCGTGGCGGGGGACGGCTAGTTGCCAATAATTATTTTCTGCCTTGGATTCTTAGCTTTAACTATTGTTTAGCATTGCATTATATGCATCAATACTAATACTGGTTTATCTGTACCCAGAACAGCATTAAGCCCTTATTTCAGTCCAAGTTAACAATGTGAAAAGCTACATTTGTATTAACTGTAAAAAGTACAGCTTGTCCCTTGTTAGTTCTCCCTTGCTAGATATTGGCAATACAGGTAGTCCCCAAATTACAAACACCCGACTTACAAATGACTCATACTTAAGAATGGAGGTGAGACAACAGAAAGGGGAATTCACTCCTGAAAGAGTTATCATGGGAGAAAGGTGTCTCAACTGAATTAAATTTTGAAAAAATTGGCTTGTTGTAGAAATAAGGATTGGTGATAGACTTAGCAGGGGGTTTGGTTAACTAGTTAAAATTCATGAGTAAACCAGGTTATCTTTTTTAACCTGAAAAATTTCGGGGGGGGGGGGGGGTTGAACCCCTAAACCTCCTCCCCCCCCCCCCCGGCTACAGGCCTGAGCATATCTATGACCGCATGCTAATAAATAGCCTAAAATATTATCAAAGAGCCTGTTCATCTTTTCATATAAATATCCTGAGATTTCAATAGTTAAGAATGCTTATGTGAAATAGCGGTTTTTACAACTATCACAAATTTGACATCTAAGTGTCTAAAGTCGATAACAAGGCTTTAAGACAGAATCCAGACAAACCAAAGCACTCTCAATCCCACAGCCTGAAGAAATAGAAGGAGAAACAATTAGTGTTTCTCCAGGTACATTCAGAGAACATGCAAACGACTGAAGCAAAACATCCTTATTTATGATACATTTGTGGATAGACTGGAAGGATTAGGGGAGAAGGAAAGTGCTCTTCTGGAAAAAAAAAAGACATGTAGGCTTATAGAGACCTCTTCTTCTTGAAAGTGCATATTATTGTCTACAGAAAGTATCTCACACTTTGCCATCAGATGTAATTTCATAAAACAAGGGAATGTTACCTCACAATAATGGATATTCAGCTGGTTTTCATTCACACAATCGTCCACTTTCACATATTTCAGCCTCCCTGTGACTTCTTTACACTCCGGCTCTACACCTAGGAGAACAAGAAGGAAGGACAGACCAGTAAGTATATATGGAGAGATATCTAAGTCATTCCACACTGCATATCACAGCCATCACCTGGTTTTATTTCACATATGTAATGTAATATATATACAATGTATTGCAACTCTGTTTAGACTAGTTAATTACTCTGTATTAATTATTTCACAAATCTTCATCAACCTTTGTCATAGATTCTAGACATTTCTTTTCCATTCCGTTTTCCATTCAGAAACAGTTCACACAGGAGATCCTTCTTCTTCACTTCTCTTTTGTTGTATATTGATGTTCCTGTGACAATGGTCTCCTAACACAGCCCAATCACGAATTTGCCATTTTATGAGGTTACCCACTGCTTCTATATGCAGATTTTTTTGTTAGCTTCATGCCAGATCTATTGATGAATCTTGTCAATCTCTTTGCCGAAGCCTTTATGTATAGCTTCCAGGATAATTTTATCCAATCCTACTGTCTGCTACTGGATTTTGGATTCCAATTTACCAAATTCTGGCTTGTCTGAATTTGTTCCCTCATCACCTTTGCCGAATAATTATATATTTCTTTCAATTCCACTGTTACTTCTTTTCTTAAAATTCTCAGTTCTACCAAAATTTGATGAAACCCAACTGGCTTCAGATGATCAACCAAGCCATTTTGCCTTAAAGTTATTGATGTAGCAGTAAAATACACTTTCTTCCTTTCTTCACTTTTTGCTGTTGTTGTTGTTGCTGCTGCTGCTGCTGCTAGGCAAACAAGAACCAGATATTTGCTTCCTATATCTTCATCCTGGGAAAATTAATCTGTTATAGCTTTGAGGAAAAGCAAAACGTTTACTCTTTGATGGATGTGAATAATGTGCCAAAGACAATCATTGTTCTATGAGTTAATTACTTTAACTATAAGGGGACCCCTTAGTTTTCAAGGTCATTTCTGATGGTTTCAACAAGGTACTTCAATGCCGTAGTTCTCAACCTGTGGCTCCTCAGGTGTTCTGGCCTACAACTCCCAGAAACCCCAGCCAGTTTACTAGCTGTTAGGATTTCTGGGAGTTGAAGGCCAAAACATCTGGGGACCCACAGGTTGAGAACTAGTGCTTTAATGGAAAAGATGAGTAATAAAGTTTTACATCTGGAATAGCTAAGCCATTTGATGTACTAGCACACCTAGCTGTTTTGATGAAACAGAAATAATTATTTTTCAAGAAAAATATAAAGCTGCTACTTTGGGGCATTCAACAGTACATACAGTGCTGGTCTTGGCCTATAAAGCACTATATGACTCCAGCCCAGCTTACTTGTCTGAACGTATCTCCCTCTGTGTTCTGCCTCGTAGTCTAAGATCTGATGGGGAGGCCCTGCTCTCGGTCCCACCAGCTTCGCAAACACAGCTGGTGGGGACGAGGGACAGGACCTCCTCAGTGGTGACCCCCTGCCTGTGGAATTTGCCCCCCAGTGAAATTAGTTTGACGTCCTCCCTCCTTTCTTTCAGAACAAAACTGAAGACATGGTTTGTGGAACCAGGCTTTTGGCTAACGGCACCTGAACAGTGAATTGGACCAGATGGTTGTTATAATGGAAATGATTGGATAACTAATGTTGTTTTAATGTATTGTATTGTCTACAGAAAGTATGATTTTATTTTGCTTTTATAACTGTAATGATTGAGGCATCGAATCGTTGCCATTGTTAGCCGTTCTGAGTCCCCCTGCGGGGGTGAGAAGAGCGGGGTAGAAATGCTGCAAATAAATAAATAATAAATAAATACAAATAACCAGATATTACCATCTCTTACCTGTTCCTGTCTGAGAGATATCTGATTCAACAGAACTGTGGTTTCAGTATACAAGATAAATCAAAGTATTAAGTGATTTTTCCATTTTTATAGTAGCATGCACCAATTTAAAGCAATTGGTCAATGGTAAATCAACTTTTATGTTAATCTCATTCATTTAGTGGGACCAGCAGTTTAATATATGTCATTATGCAATTTTAAAAAAAGAAATGCATTAAAATCAAAGGGGAAGAATAAGCATTAAAATTAACAATTCTCTTGCTTTCAGAAGTGAGCAAAGTTGTTGCAATGGCTCTAAAAATAAAAGTTGATGTATGAGTAGCACACAAAATACTTTTTTGTTATATTGCTTTGTTATATTTAATGGCATCAAATTGTGCCAAATGTAAGCTATCCTGAGTTCCCCTTCAGGGGTTGAAAAGGACGGGGTAGAAATGCTGGAAATAAATAAATAAATTGAAGATGCATGTATGACCAAATTCAATCATTAATGGCTAGGATCCAGAGAGGCTGGGAATATGCCAAGTTCCCTGCTCTTTTGTGAAAGGCCAGATACCTGAACTTTCATCTCTTTACAGATGAGAATGTGTCAAGGCTTGGAGGATCATCTTTTAGCATCTCCTGAACTTTAGAAGGCTGCAATTAATGTTTCTGGCAACTCACCTTGTCCCTTTCAAAGTCTATTTTAAAAATAAATTTCCAGGCAGAAGCAGGGAAAATAAGGTATACAGGGCAACATGTGCCTCCTACAGTCTAGTTTTGCTGAGAACGGAAAGGAAAATAACATTTTGATCTAGTTGTTTCTGGGATGGCTTGTTCTGGTTCAAAAATAGAACACTATTTGAATATAAACTGAATATGTTTCCTGAGGTATACAGTATCATCCTGGAAAAAGTTCTTCATCAGTAGATGGAGACTAAAACAAGGAGACCAGGAATTGTAATATTACTTTTGCTTTGCTATTTGCCATTTTATTCTCCGCAGAATTTTCTCACCAAAAGTCTCTTTTAAAGTTTTAAACATTGTGTCTTTTTAGTATTTCAATTTTCAATAATAGCATCACATCTTGCTAATACAGATAAAGTCTTCTTAATTAAATTAATCTATGAACGCTGATAGTTTGTTATCCCAAGAGCTCCACTGACTTTTATATGCTAAAACTGGAACTTGCTGATACACATATAAGGGACAAGAAATTATCTTGAAGTGACTTCCCCCAAATTGGGATTTTGTTACAACAATTATCCGTGACTACGTATGAATGTCCTGCTATGCATGCCATCTTTTATTTATTGGCAAATGATCAGAACAAAAAGAAAGAGGAGAGAGGAAGCGAAAATGGAGGGTGAAGCGGTGCTGACATTTTGACCTTCAAATGAGGGATAGTTTTCACTGCTAAACAAATTCTTTAATTATATATCATATAGTTTGTCACCTTAGCCTTCATTCAGGGTCATGTTGGAAATTAGCTTGGAGATTGATTTTAAAATGAGCATAAGAATAATGTGGAGAAATACGTGAAGAAAGATGTGCCGTTTCCGAAACTTCTGAAGCACAGTGCTACACTAAATGTGGAGGTGTGCTTTATTCCTATACTCAAAAGCTGTATTTGTAGAGAGTGGAAACTGGGATAATTAAACTATGGGACAGTCTGAACAAGTTGGTCTTAACCAATATCTGGTCCCATCAATCATGAAGATTTAAAAAAATTGAATCTATCAGAGAAAACATCAAATTCATAAAAAAGATATCATTGGAGACTTCATTTAAAAATCAGTTGTAGACTTTTCTTCATTCAGATTTTCACTGTTACAAAAGAGTCAGTCCATGGCAGTGCAAAGTGCTCCAATTAAATATGGTCATTTGTTACAGGATCAAGCTGGACATAGTATTTATCAAACTGTTTGTTGTTGTGTATCTGTTTCTATAAGTCCAAATAACTGACATGAAAAAGCAAACTGGTCTGGGACCATGGCTTTGGGGTTTGTAAGCCTTTGTCCTCTCCACAGTTCTGACTGGAATCACCAAAGCCTGTTTCTTTTAAACAGAAGAGATGCCCACAGCAACATCATTGCACATAGCAGGCATGTGAGGGGGAAATTCTGCTTAGAATCTTAGTAAAGCAGTGGTTCTCAACTTGGGGGTTGTGACCCCTAGAGGGGTCAGTTGGCAATCTTAGAGGGGTCACAGGGGAGCCTCCTTAGGCCCCACCCCTTCCTGCAGGCCCCACGCGGCATCTACAGGGCACAAAAAAGGCCCCAAGAGGCCTAGGCCTTCTCCTGGTGTTGGCAAGAGTGCACGCCCAGGGGTCGGTGTAGGGAGCATGCTTACTGCACCGGTCCACTTTCCCTGCGCTAATGCCAACGCTGAGAGAGAGATATATGCTTTTTGGCATTGGCAAGCACACAGGGAAGAGGGGTGGTGAAAGGATTGCGCACTCCCCACCAGCCCCTGGGCACCCACTCCCTAAACCTGCCCTCTTCCTCCACACTCTTGCCAACGCTGGAGAGTGTCCCTCTCCCGGCATTGGCAAGTGCGCGGGGGAAGAGGGCTGGTGAAGGAAGCACATTCCCAAGGCCTGTACAGGGAGCATGAGCCCTGCACCTGCCCTCTTCCCCCACGCACTTGCCAACACCGGAGGAGGAGGACCACTGCAAGTGCGTAGGAGAAGAGCCCACCATCAGGGTACTCCTTGCCTTGAGGGACAGCCTGGGGGCTCTGGTGCCATAGCTGCACCAGGCAATGGTGTGCCCCTCCTGGAGGCTGTGCCTACACCCCTCTAGGGGCTGGCAAGGAGGCCTCTCCCAGCAGTTGTGCCTCTGAGCAGTGGGAAAGAGCCCAGTGGTTTTGATGTCAGAGCAGAATCAATTGAAGGTACTGCAAATCCCATCATCTGTTTAACATCCTCGCCCAAACCCCTCCATTATTTTTTCTTGGTCATGGGAATTCTGTATGTCAAATTTGATTCAATTACATTATTGGTGGAGCTCAGAATGCTCTTTGATGACAGGTTAACTATAAATCCACACAACTGCAGTTCCCAAATGTCAGGGTCAATTCCCCCCCCCCCCAAACCTATTCCATATTTTCTGTTGGTCATGGGAGCCCTATATGCCAAATTTGGTTCAATTCCATTACTGGTGGAGCTCAGAATGCTCTTTGATGGCAGGCGAATTATAAATCCACACAACTGCAGTTCCCAAATGCCAGAGTCTATTTTCCCCAAACTCTACCAGTGATCAAATTTGGGCATATTGAGTATTTGTGCCAAGTTCGGTCCAGATCCATAGTTGTTTGGGTTCACAGTGCTCTCTGGATGTAGTTGAACTACATTCAGCGTAAATCACTGTCAGCTCTTCCCAACCCCCTCCAGTATTTTCTGTTGGTCATGGGGGTTCTGTGTGCCAAGTTTGGTCCAGATCTGTAATTTGTGGGGGTCTCAGTGGTCTGTAGAAGTCAGAGCTGAATCGGTTGAAGATACTGCCCTGAGCATCCCTTGTGGGGAGAAGGGCGGGATAGAAGCGTATGAAATAAATACTAAAAATCCCATCATACATTGTCCATATTCCCCCAAACATATTGTTCTTATGATTAATCACTATACTTTAATTATGTTTAATTTGTAACAATGAGAATACACCCTGCATATTAGATATCTACATTATGATTAATAACAGTAGGAGTGACGACGTAGCAACGAAAATGTGGTTGGGGGTCACCACAACTTGAGGAACTATATTTAGGGTCCACAGCATTAGAAAAGTTGAGAACCTCTGTAGTAGAGGCAAAAAAGGCCCCAATTCTGATCTGCACTTCCAGAAGTTATGTACCAATGGTTTGTACTTGACACCATCAAGTACACAAACAAACTGTGTGGCCATCATCCATCACATTTAATTTTAATTCATTCAAGGCTTGTAAAGGAATAGTGACTACTTACACGTCTTACAGCAGGTGTTCTCAATTTTTGCAATTTTACCCTAAAAAGAGGAGACATATTTTAATACAAACACAGCTCTCTCGTGCTCTTTCTCTCTCACACACTCATTTACAAAGTTTCTTTTCAAACTGCAATGTACTGTCTTAATAAGAGGGGATTGTAGAAGTTGTTAAATTAAATTTAAAATGTTTCAAAAATAAAATTGTGTTTTCCGACCACATGTCTAGTTTAGCCAGAAACAGAGGACTGCTGTCAGAACTGTCAAGCAAGCAACAATCAAGTTTTTACACTTGTGATAGTGGCTTACAATCAAAATGCCTTGTAAATAATAGATTCAATCTGATTGGGGGGTGGGGGGGAGGTCTTCTTCTGCCGCACCCAGAGAATATGTACATTGAGTAAAATCTGCACATTAAAATAATCACTACATGTTCCACGGAACAAAAAGAGATGCCATTTGGAAAATATGTGTATATTTCAATATATTTTAAAGCAGGCATGGGCAAACTTGCCTCCCCCCCCCAGATGTTTTGGACTTCAGAAGGCTGTTAGGAATTGTGGGAATTGAAGTCCAGAACACCTGGGGGGAGGGAAGTTTGCCCATGGCAGCTTTAAAGGGTGGATGCATACAAATAACATTTTGAAAAATGTGTGCATTCTAAAACATCTTAAAAATGAACTGAGCTGCTGAACTTGTTGACCGAAAGGTCACAGGTTCAAATCCGTGAAGCGGCATGAGTACCTGCTTTTGGCCCCAGCTTCTGCCAACCTAGCAGTTCGAAAACATGCAAATGTGAGTAGATCAATAGGTACCACTCCGACAGGTAACGGCACTCCTTGCAGTCATGCCAGCCACATGACTTAGGAGGTGTCTACGGACAATGCCGGCTCTTCGGCTTAGAAATGGAGATCAGCACCATGCCCCAGAGTCAGACACGACTGGACTTATTGTCAGGGGAAAACCTTTACCTATGTCTATAGCAAAAGGATGAATGGGAATGAGATGGCCACTGTTTGGAGAAGATGATGAATTACTCTCAAGCAATTTGGGTCTCCAGAACAAGATTATTAATATCCAGGGTAGAAAAAGGTCTTGCAGAAGTAATCTCAGAACCACTGGCAATAATTTTTGACAATTTCTGGATAAAAGGAGAATTCCTAGCAGACTGGAGGAGACAAATGTTTCCTCCATCTCCGCAAAAGGGGGGAAAAGTGGATTGAAGCATCAATATTCTAAAGTAGGTCATTAAAAGACAGATTTTAAAACACTTAGGAAGAAAAAATGAAATGCATAGGTATAGGATGGGGAAAACGTGACTTGACAACAGTGCATGTAAAAGGCATCTAGGAATTTTAGTAAATCACAAGGTGAACATGAGTTAATAGTGTGATGCAACAACTAAAAAAAGTCCAAGTGATTCTAGGCTGCATCAATAAGAGTATAGTATCTAGATCAAGAAAAGTAATAGTGCTGTACTATTCTATTTGATCAGACCTTGCCTGGAATATTGTATTTAGTTCTGGGCATCACAATTCAAGCAGGACATTGGCGAACTGGAATATGTACAGAGAAGGACAAGAAATGGCAAAAGCTCTGGAAACTATCAGGAGCAGTTTAAGGAGCTGGGTATGTTTAGTCTGGAGAAGGGAAGGTTAAGGAATCTGACAGCAAGAGCAGTTCAACAGTGGAATATGCTCCTTCGAAGTGAGGTGGAGTCTCCTTATCTGGAGATTTTAAAGCAGAAATTGGATGGCCATCTCTCAGGAGACGTTTGACTGCATGACAGTGAGTTGGACTTTTTCAATTTTATGATTCAACTATTCAAACAATGTATTGTCTCCCTTCATTTAGTTTGAACTCATTTACTAGAAGTCATTTAGTTTGCTGTTCCATCCTGTCCTCCCCGTTACAAAGTCTATTGTCACTTGGCCTTCTCTGATGCTATTTTCTCTAAAAGTCTAAAACAACTTCCTTGTCACTCAATCCCTCTCTTGCAATACCACACAATTGTTTTCGTAGCATTGTGTGGTGTTTGTGCACTTTTTCTAACCTACATTTAAAATAGTGATCCTTTGTTCAGTCTGCTTAAATTTAACATGCGTGACTCCCCAGAAAGGAAATAAATATAGGAAGATGTCATGCCATTTGGATTTTATATAAAAGCAGAGAAAACTGGTTAACCTCCCCACAAAAATAACAAAAACCTTATACAGTATCTGTCTTTTCTAGCTGGCTTCAAATACAGTGTCCTACTTCAATATGCCAGTAGTTTGGAAAGTATTATGATATAGTGAAAATTCATTTTGCTTGGGTAAAAAAAGCACACCAAGGTTGCAGGCAATAATGTGATAGCTGTCTATTCAAATTAATAAAAAAGCTAAATATAATAATGTAATGTAACAAAGATTTCAATTTTAACAAGAGCCCACACACAGGCAACATTCAGATTAGGTTAGAATCGAAATCTGTACTGAATGAAGTGTTGGCCCTTGGTTTTCCTTGGTGCTGTAAGTATATAACAATGGTAGTATTAATAATGATAATGTACACAACAAAGTACTTGGATCACTACTTACTCCTTCAGCCAGGCATCTATTTGAGTCAAATGGGGGGCAGCCAGTTATCCTCCTTTCCCAGATAAAGTCTCCTTTCAAGTTGACTTTGCACGAATGGCTGTCACAATCATCCTGGATCACCTCATTTGGCTTGAAAGATTCATAATCTTTAGTTATAAAAGAATTTAATTTCAAGAAGACACAGAGTTTTTTTAAATGCTATCAAACAGTTTTGTACAGTGTGGAACAATATACATCTTTATTACTAGAATGCTAGTATGGGCAATGCTGGTGGGTAACTATGGAGCAGTTTACTCTGGGAAGGAACACGGACTGTCACAAAACAATCTTGCCCACCGTTAAGCTATGTGGAGGTGTTATCTTTTGAAGATTAAACAGTGTAGGGAACTGGACATGCTTTCATTTTTACTCATATCTAAGATAGCTAAATAAATCACCCCTGCTGGTGAGATCATTTTGCTCTTTTTATATTAGGATTTATTAGAGAATATTTGTATGTGTAAAAAAAGTTTGTGTTTGTATGAAAAAAAATCCAGATTTTTTAAAAAACAAAAAAATGTTTTCTGTACAAATAATTTTTTCACCCAAAAAACCCTGATCAAAAAGAAACCCTGGCAGCAGGGTAGATTGTCAAGGTATGGAATTTTAAAATATACTAACCTATTTTGAAGATAAAATGTTGGGTTACTCAAAGTTTATGCAAGGATTGCTCAAACTATAGACCAGGGGTCCTCAAACTAAGGCCTGCGGGCCAGATACGGCCCTCCAAGGTAATTTACCTGGCCCTTGCTCAGGGTCAACTTAAGTCTGAAATGACTTGAAAGCACACAACAACAATCCTATCTCATCAGCCAAAAGCAGGCCCACACTTCCCGCTGAAATACTAATAAGTTTATATTTGTTAAAATTTTAATTCATTTTAATTATTGTATTGCATTTAAGTGTTTTTTGCATTACAAATAAAATATGTGCAGTGTGCATAGAAATTCATTCATGTTTTTTTTCAAATTATAATCCAGCCCTCCAACAGTTTGAGGGACTGTGACCTGGCCCTCTATTTAAAAAGTTTGAGGACCCCTGGAGTAGAGTAATGTTCCAATTAGATATATAACCTATTTAGTATAAATTTTGGTTGAGCTAAATTATAAGACATCATTGTAGGTCATTGTTTTCTTCCGAAGGCCATGAAAGTAGTGTTAGTTGATAATGCAGAGTTCTGATAAACAATGCCATTAATAAAGTTTGTGGACCCCTGGTATGGACAGTACTTTGATATTGTTTGGAGGTTTTAAGCCTAGAAACTGTGCTTCAGGTTGAAGAAATACTTGACATCTTTCACATAGGGAAGAACACAATGGCCAAATATTCCGTATATCCCTATACATGACTGGAGGAAATAATTATTAAAATTAATCATTCTCACCCACAATTTGCATTGCTGTTAATAAAAGGGACTACCGCATTGACCTTTGCACATAAATACAGAGAGACAATTTGGGGGCGATAGGTGATACAGTCTTCCCCTGTCTTCTGGGATAGCTGGCAATCCCACATAGTTTCCCATCATTTCTTGTGGTTTCCTTTTCTGGAGTTAGGAATCAGGAAACATCCAACTCCCGAAAACAGAGTCTTCTCCCTTTTTCAACAGCCTGGCAACATGAATTCCCATAGGCAGCCACCGGAAGTGGCCATGGAATGGCTTCCATGGGACTCCATTTTGCCAGTGCCTGAAAATGGAGAGAAGATGCAGAGAAGACTGTGTTCGATTAGGTCCTAAAGCAGATTAAAACGTTGCATTTACATAACCCTATGTTGGGAACTGTTGGGAAAAGGGGAGTGAAAGGGAAAAATGAAAAGGACAGCCAGGCATACTGTACATCTAAAATCAATTGACCTTTAGGTACAAGACGGTTCTGTTCCTCAGCTGTATGGTACACATAGTTGGTAAACATTTCCCACAACAAGAGTCAGGGACTTTTTCCTCTCTGTAATTCTGCAGTGAAAGAAAGGTAATTATTTTTCTGAACTTCAGGTTCAATACAGACATTGAATTATTCCATGTGCAATTGCATTAGCTCGATATATAACTTATCACAAAAATGTGGCACTCACTGAAAAAACATTACTATATGGTGGAGATAAAGAATTTTTTTTAAAAAATACCTTTTTAATTTTTTTTGTTTTGATTAAAATATTCACAATCAATTAAAAGTAAAACAACAACAAAATCAAATACAAAATCTAAAACAAGAATCCCATAATATCCTACCACATCCCTACCAGCATAGACTAACAACTAATTTGTACCCCATTAAAATAAATAAAACAGTGAAATAATAAAATATAAACAAGAAAAATACGTAACTGATTTTTTCTTTCTTTAAGCAAAGACAACTATCAAATTATTAGATATACTTCTTGTTTAAGTTATTGCATTTCATATTCCAGTAAATATAAACAATATATTTAAAATTAACACATAATCATAAGTAATACTAATATCAACAATTTATCCACTTTCACAAGAGTTCCTATTCTTATACATTTTTGTAAATTGTTCTTTAGATTATTTCCTAAATATCTCCCCATTTTTCTAATATAAATTAACCATATTTTAAATTATCCCCCTATTTTTCTTATAATCTAGATTAATTTTATTCTAACATTTTAAAATATAATATCATATTATATTTTCTTCTTCATTTTAAATGAAGTGATATTAATATATGCAGGTTAAACATTATGCCTGTTTAACAGCTTTGTCTGTCTCTTCGCAAAACCTGAAAAATGTAAACATTCAACTTTCTTGTAATTTCACCTTTATATTTCATTTTTCTTTTTCTCAGGATTAGTCATGCTATATTTCAACAGTTCCTATATATTGCCTTATTATATTTTCCCTTCATTCTCACTGTTATTTCATCTGTCCACCCCCTTTCCATAAAAACAATTCTCCGTTCATTTATCCCACTTCCAGTCTCAATATTTTTCTTGTCAAGACATCCTTAAAGCAACAATATGTCAATTTAATTTTAACCTGTTTTCTCAATCAAAATGGGCTCTCAAAAGGCCCATGCAGGCTTTCTCTGTGCAGATTATACTTGTCTATCTTCATAAAACCTGAAAACTTGAACATCTTCTTCCCTGTAACATAGCCATGTATAAATATGTGAGAGGAAGCCACAGGGAGGAGGGAGCAAGCTTGTTTTCTGCTTCCTTGGAGACTAGGACGCGGAACAATGGCTTCAAACTACAAGAGAGGAGATTCCATCTGAACATGAGGAAGAACTTCCTGACTGTGAGAGCCGTTCAGCAGTGGAACTCTCTGCCCCGGAATGTGGTGGAGGCTCCTTCTTTGGAAGCTTTTAAACAGAGGCTGGATGGCCATTTGTCAGGGGTGATTTGAATGCAATATTCCTGCTTCTTGGCAGGGGGTTGGACTGGATGGCCCATGAGGTCTCTTCCAACTCTTTGATTCTATGATTCTATGTAACGTTATATGGGATTCTGTTTTTTCTCATTTTTAAGATACATCTGTATCTGGGTGGATTGTAGTAGATTTATACTGCTGTTGGAAGGACATTTTATCTTGGACTTCTTCAGCTTTACAGCTGAGGCAATTTTCACAGATGAACTAAGATGGCAACTGGAGCCTTCATCTCAAGCGGCAATTAGAAAAACCAATATTATTGTAGGCTGCATGGATAGAAGTAGTGTCAATCTAGACCCTAGATTGAAAGAAATAATAATCTCATTCTATTCTGCTTTAGTCAAACCTCACCTGGCAGACTGTGTTGGGTACCACAATTTAAGAAGGATATTGACAAGCTACAATATGTCCAGAGAAGGATGGCCAAAATTATCAAAGGTTTGGAATCCAAGCCTTATGAGGGATGGCTTAGGGAACTGTGTATCTTTACCTTGGAGAAAAGAAGGTTGAGGGGACATGATAGCCACATTTAGATATTTGAAAGGCTATTTCATTGAGGAGGGGGCAAACTTGTTTTTTGTTGCTCTAGAGCAGTGGTTCTCAACCTGTGGGTCTCCAGATGTTTTAGCCTTCAACTCCCAGAAATCCTAACAGCTGGTAAACTGGCTGGGATTTCTGGGAGTTGTAGGGTAAAACACTTGGGGACCTACAGGTTGAGAACCACTGCTCTAGAGCTATGGCAGTTCATGTGGGGTCAAATTGCATTAATCCTACAGTGACTATGCACCCTCAGTCATTAAGTGAATTTTCTTGCAATTCATTCATTTTCAATATTAATAGGAAATTAATATCAATTAATATTAATAGGGAAGTTTACCAGGCCAATTAGATTTGACGTGGATGACTAGGACGGTTTTAAATGGTGTATTTTAATATTTTGATAAATGTTTTTAATGTTTATGTATGTATATAAGAATTTGTGTCCCGGCATTGAATGTTTGCCGTATATATGCTGTGCTCCGCCCTGAGTCCCCTTCAGGGTGAGAAGGGTGGAATATAAATATTTTAAATAAATAAATATTTCCAAATTATATGCAGGGGAACCCTCTTACCCCAAAATGTTGTTAGGATCTATGCAGTCTAACCATTTCATTCCAAAGTCTCCCTGTTTTGCAGATAGTACTTTACTGGTTAGCAAACAGCAAGAGCAAACTCATGACATTCAATGTCAGGACTGAACTACTGACGTACAAGAGTTATAAAATGTCTTGCATACAAACTGCTGTTGAAAAATAAATCAGCTTGTTCTTAGGTTAATTAATCATGCATCCCAGTTCTTTGTTCTCACAACTATCTATCATAAAAGGGTTGGTTTCCGAGATCTCATCAGTCATAGGTATAAATAGACTTTTATGGCTTGCTTGGTTTTTTTATTCCCCAGACAAATGTTTGGACAAATGGTCTACCTCAAAATGCTGTATGTTACTCTGTAGCCCAGGCATGGGAAAACTTCGATCCTCCATTTGTTTTGAACTTCAATAACCAGAATTCCCAGATAGCTTACTGGAGGGCTGAAGTTTGGCCATGCCTGCTATAGCCCATAGCACATTAGTTGTATGTCCCATGTTGATATTTATGGTATGGCTTCTAAGGGATAATGATAGCTCTAATAAATGTTAATATACATACCTTATATATGCATATATAATCTAGAAAACAATTTTGCAATGATGGGGGGCAACACAGGAAATTTCAGTCAGAATGGTATGCAAGAATGAGAGCTTGGAAAGTTATTTTTAAATAGAATAAATATAATGAGGTACTGAAGCTTTTTATAACACAGCAGTGATAATGTGATGCTCAGTGCTATAGAAAATCATTTTACCAGTGTTTTGTTATGGTTTGATAATACAGGGTGCGGCAGCATAACTTCCTTTTTAAAAATGCACGCCATTCAGTTGGTTGAAAACGTAGCAGAGCGCTAGTAGTCTCGTTCGAGTGGCGGGAGTATAAAGTTTTGTCCTGACACAGTTCAGTCTTCATCATGTGTTGGAACAGTGAGGAGCATGCTTTTGCCATTGAGGCCTACTTTTTGAACGGATGTTCTGTGATCGCAACCCAGCGACCTTTTGGAATCACGTTAATTTAGCCCCATTGGCCCCTGTCCTGGACCGGAAATCAATTGTGATGTGGATCACTACATTCAGACAAACTGCAAGTGAGACAAGACGAAGAACTGGAGTCCCTCGGCCCATTAGATCACCTGAGAACATTGAGGCGGTGAGAGCTTCAATGTTGTGATCAGCACGGCGTTCTGCGCGCAAACATGCGTTTGCCCTTGGACTTTTCCGATTGTTCTGTGAGGAGAATTTTTCATGATGATCTTCATTTCCATCCTTGCAAGATGGCGATTGTGCAGGAACTTTCTGAACGTGACTTCAATTCTCGGAGGAACGCGTGTGAGGTTCTTCTTGAAGTCTTTCCTGAGGACGCTATTGTTTTTTTTAGTGATGAAGACCATTTTCATTTGTGTGGATTCGTCAACAAACAAAACATGCGCTACTGGGCTGATAACAATCCTCGAGAATTTGCATTCACCTAAAATCACAGTGTGGTGTGCAATTTCCTCAGCTGGAATTACTGGCCTCTGGTTCTTTGAGGAAAATTAAATTGCAGTGACAGTGAATTCGGACCGATATGTAAACATGTTACAGGATTTTTTTTCCCTCACGGCTAGATGGGTTGGACTTAGGGGACATTTGGTTCCAACAAGACGGTGCAACTGCACACACTTCAAGAGCATCAATGGCTGTTTTGTGGGAACACATCCCAGAGCACCTCATCTCAATTAGGGGGGAGTGGCCAGCCTGCTCTCCAAATTTGGCCCCTTGTGATTTTTTTTCTATGGGTTTTTTTTGAAATCCCGTGTTTATGTGAACCATCCAAGGACCCTACAAGATTTGAAGACATAACATCCAGGAAGAAACTGCCAACGTAACACTTGCTATGCTGGCAAGAGTAATGACAAACACCAGAAATAGGTTTACTCAGTGTATGGAGAATGGGGGACGCCACCTACCTAATTTGATCTTCAAAACTACATAAAACGAAACTTTAGGTATGCACATTATATAAAAAAATTCTGATTCATACAATGGGTTTGATTAAGTTTTGAAAAAAGGAAATTATGCTGCTGCAGCCTGTATCATTCCATGATATATAATTAATTTGTACAATTCTGCTGACTTTTATTGTTTTAAATAATATGCTATGTAGTTCCATAAATATTAGCAGAGTTCATGAAGGTGTGTTTTAATAGAGGCGTGACTAAAAAGTACACATACTATAGTCTGGAACAGATTTGAAATGTTCAGAAATTAACCGAGGTCTCTTACCTTGGGGCAAGGTTCACAGTGTTTTTTCCCACAAGTCAATTTGTATTTCAAAGTTAATCCACCCTGTAGGCTGCACTGGCAGCTGGTGCATTCATCCACTAACACTTGCTTCCCTGCCTGAAAGAACAAATTTCAAAGTCCTGAGCTATGTTTCTACCCAATTAGAAACATAAAAATGGAACATTTCTAACCACATGAAAAACAATCAAGTCATACATTATTCAAAGAAAGCACTTTGTTTAGAACACTCCCATTTTGTATGTTATGACATTCCCTTCTATTCCCGATACTTCAAACAAAACTAATGTTATGCATGGCATGAAAACTAATCTAAATATGCTGAACTTATTGGACTGATAAAACTGTTACCCATTTGTTTCCATGATTATGTCCTATCCTCATCCATAGTAGTACAAGTTTTCAGCTATTCAATACATGTTACTCTCCATTCTATGGTGAAAGATACAGTAATACAGTCTGGGTGTAAAAGCGCTCTCTGTTTACTGGAATTTTAAGTATACTTTATGATAGATTAGTAGCCTCCGACTCTTCTAAACTCTGGATGAACTGTTAATGCTAACATGAAACGTGGGATCCTTTCGAGATTTAATAGGACTTTAGTGGCTAAATTAAAAGTGTTCCATAGCATAAATCAAATTACTGATTTTTGAGATCCGTCTTTTATTTACTGTATTTGCTTTTATATGTTTTTTAACCATATGCCTGCATGTAGAATAAGTCCTAGATATAATAAAAGGGATAAAATGTTTGTTTTGGGTTCCTTCTTGGTTCATTAGCTATAATTTCTTCTTTCTCCAATGACTCAGGCACCAAACTATACTTTGAGATCAGGCAATCTCAGGCCTCCATGTAACTTGACAACTTGCAATATCTTGAATCTTACCTTTGATTTGTTCCCTTGCCAGATGAATTTGGGAATGTCTTTTTGTCATTCTTTAAATGGTTTCTCATTTGTCAAGACTGGTACAGTTTTGGATAAAAATAGCATTTTTGGTAGTATATTCATCTTGATCACTGAAACCCATCTAACGCATTTTTTATTCATAGGTTATCAATGTCATTTTTCTAATTGGTTCTATCATAAAAACATGGAAAAAGTCTATTAAACTGCAAAACTTTGTTTTTGTGGGACATTCTGTAGCACATTTTTCTTTTCCATGAATATCTCATAGAGTTTCAACCAATTCAACACAAAAATGAAGTTTCTGGAATATACGAGGGTTGAATGAAAAATAATGCCTCCACCTTGGTTACTTGGGTTAGGATGGGAATATTTAAATAAATCAAACGCAGAAATAATCCTTAGAATGTACTCTTTAACTACAACTATTCACTTTTCCACATAATCACCAGACAATTGGATACATTTCTGCCAACGATGAACAAGTTTTCTGAAGCCGTCATGGAAGAAGTCAACACTCTGTTTCTGCAAACCATCGTGCACAGATCTTCCAATAGCCAAGCAAAGCAATAATGTGACCCACACATTCTTGTGAAATGTTGCTTATGCTTGAAATTTCTCTCTGAGTGATATGACGATTGTCCTGAATCAAACTGCCAACCTTTTGCTTGTGAAACTCGGTGGTTGCTGTCACAGGACGCCCAACTCTTTGTTTATCACGCAAGTCAGATGTTCCCACTTCAACATCTTTGAACTTACTCGCTCATCGACGCACAGTACTCACATCAACACAATCACCATAAACAGTTTGCATTCTCTGATGAATCTCCTTTGGGGTGACACCTTCTGCTGTCAAGAATTCAATAACTGCACGTTGCTTAAGTCGCATTGACCGACCATATGCGTAGGGTTCCATACTTTGCACTTTAAGAACACAACCGTTCAATGCTAAGGCTTTCCGCTAAAATGGAACTGTAGGGGAGAGTCTACTGAACAAGCCAGTACCTGCCGCATACCAGTACAGCCATCTGTTGAGGAGTTACGAAGGTGGAGGCATTACTTTTCATTCAACCCTCGTAACTCCTAGTTTCGGTACTATTCTATTATCTGGGGGGGGGGGGAGGCAAAAAGGGGACCCAGACAGAGAAGGATAGTCCATTTTATGGGGGAAAGGGGAGTTGAAAGAGTAAAACCATTTCCCGCGATCTTCCTGTTATTCTTCACACGTCACTTTTGTCGAAATAACAACTGTTAATGACATGGGAGGGGGTCGGGATAACCAGCTGAAACAGGGGAAATGGTTTTCCTACTTCAACTCCTGACCCCAAATGGAATATCCTTTTCTGTCTAGGCTTCCTTTCGGAGTCTGCCTGGATAATAATACCATACTTTCAAAGTAAGTACCGCACAATTAAACAACACTTTCAAACCAGGAACAGCCCCCCCCCCCCCCAATTTTGTTACATAGTGTACTCAAAGATAACTTACTCCGACTGAGGGCCCTTTTATGCAGGCATATAATGTGGCTCAGAACTGACCTGAAAAATGCAGTTTCCAAACCACAATGGAACCACACAAGAGTGTCCTAAGCCACCTTGGCAGGGGGATGTCAGCCTGATAGCCCAACAGTGTCAAAGCCAGTTCAGCAGGACTGGGCATGGGCTCAGTTTCCATCCTCCCTGCACCCTAATCCTCCTCCAGAGAAGAAAGAAAAAGCAGAAGAGGGAGCTCCTCTCCACTCTCCCCAGGTTCCTTTGTCAGTTACATGACTTGGAAGCAGGAAAGTATGCTGCTACCAGGCGGTAGGTGCTTTTTTCTTTCTTCTCCGGGAGAAAATCAAGGACGCAGAAGGCAGAGGGATTGCCCTCCCATCTCCTCAAACTATCTGAGCCCTGGAAGTGAATGGTGGCTGCGGGGAATTCCTTATAGCTATATTCAAAACTTCTAGAGTCAATATAAATAATAAAGGTGACAACAGGCAACCCTGTCTAGTTCCTTTCTCAATACCATAAACTTTGTACTATCTCCATTCATCAGTATCTGGACCCTCTACAATGTATACATTCAAGCAATCTATATTATAAAGTTTTCTCCAAAATCCATTTTTTTCAAGGACTTCCATCATGAAAGCCTAAAAAACATTATCAAATTATTTCTCTGCATAAAAAAGAGATGTTTCTTTCTAATTCTAGCTATTGAAATATTCTGTTATGTATGTAACACAATTAAATTTTCTTTTATCAATCTTTTAGCTAAAAATCTACTCTGATTTTATGCAGCTAATCTTGCAATATTTCTTCCCATTTTAACTGGTATTAAGATAAATAGTCACTGTTTAATAAAGAAATTTGTACTTAAAAGTTTGGATCCATTAAGTTTCTCTCTCCTTTGAAGATAGTTATACTGACCTTACCCCACATTTTTTGGAATTTCTTTAGATTACAAAATTGCATTCATAATTTGTTGTGGCAAAAGTAATTCATCGTCCAATGCTTTATAATATATGTCTGTAAAGCCATCCAGTCCTGGAGTCTAGTATTTCTGCAATTGATATTGGAGAATTTGATATCCTCCTTTGGTTGTCTGTGATCTTTCATAGAGTTGGTGCCTCTAAATATTTCCTTATTTTATCCAATAGTATTTGTCCCAATCTATATACATTTGAAAATAATGTTTTAAACCTTCTATCTTTTATTTTTAAAATTAGTTTTTTTCTGAATCAACCAGTAAGCCAGGATATTAGTCATCATATAAGGTTAAAAAAAGAAAAATATGCTACTTTCGTTTTTATCATTTTTATAATGGATTCCTCCCATATGGAATATAATTTTTGCCTGTTCATTTATTTATATATTTACTTTATATTTCTATCCTGCCTTTCTCTCAAGATAGGGACTCAAAGTGGCTAACACAACATAATACAATACAAATTAAAGCAAAGTAAACATGACAACAATAATTTAAAAACAATTAAACTTTTGTTTAATGAAATATAAAACATTTAATACGACTAAAATTTCAATTAAAAACCACACAACCCCACAAAGGGTGCCTAGGGAGAAAGTCCAATATGTCTTGCTAGGAAAGACTGTGCTAAAGTTAAGTTTTATAAAATTCAACTAAAGACCTCATCATACGTGTCACTGGAATCACCACAGATTATGGTGAATCCGGAGGTGCCCGGCAGGGGCAACGAAAACCTGTGACCCCACTCCCCGCATCGCCTGGTTTCCCCAATCTCATCCCACGGGGGAAGGGTCCGCCGCTTGGTTCCTTCTTATTGATCCCAATGTGACACAAGAACCGTCCTGTGTTGCCGCTACTGCGGCATATGCCAATTCCTCTACAGTTTGGCAACAGAGCCCGCTAAAAGTAGTTCTATGTCATGGGATGCGAGTGAGCAGGCTCAGTTGCAAAACTGCAGCGGAACTGTCTGATGAGGTCATACGTTTTATTATTTAAGTGGATCCTTTTTTGTTTTTTACTCCCACACAGAAAAAGTGTACTATTCATTTATCCTTCAAATGTGGAAGGTTAACAAGTGCTTATGTTATAGTTTAGTAAGGAATGTCTTAATGGCAACATCTACACTGATCACTTAATTCAGCGTAGATGAGGGCTGGTGTGGAATAACATGGGGCAAAACCATATTAAAACAACCTTGCTCCATGTTAACCAAAGTCTTACAGCCTGTAGGGACAGTTTGGCCAAAATAATGTTTTCTTTCTTTTTAACCAGAGTCCATGAGCAGGATGCGCTTTGGTAAAAAACTGGCTGGAAGGGGGGGGGGGGGTGGCTTTAACTTTCATCATGTTTTGGTCTCAGTCCATCTTGGAGCCAATGCATGTTTACTTTGATAGAAAAGGCAAATCCCATGTTGAGGAGTATTGGGAAAGGAATAAAATAACCAATATTTTACCTCCAGTACAGATCAGTATGCTTTTCAAAACTACTTGCTGGGATACATGAGGGAAAGAGTATTATTCAACACATGTTTGACTTTCCATAGACACATGGTTGCCTATGTGTTTATTATGTTTATTATGTTTATTTATTTATTATTATTATGTTTATTTATGTTTTATTATGTTTATTTATACCCCACTTTTTCTCTCCGCAAGGGAACTCTAAGCCTTTGATCTGGTTCAGAATAGTTCTGGGTTATTTTTTTAATCTCTCAGCAAAACTTCCAGTTAAATTACTTTAAAACATTTGCAATGGATCTAGTTTGGATAGAAGTAACAACCTGCAGGAAACTTTAATTATTTCCTTGTATTGTTTATTTATCTAAACCAGGGGTTCTCAAACTAAGGCCCGTGGGCCGGCTGCAGCCCTGCAAGGTCATTTACTCGGCCCCTGGTCTACACTTTACACTTAGGGTCACCCAACAACTTCAAGTCACACAACAACAACAACAATAACAACAATCTGAATTAACTTGACTATCTGATCAGCCAAAAGCAGGCCCACCATTCCCACTGAAATACTGGTAACTTTATGTTGGTTAAAATTGTTCATCATTTTAAATACTGTATTGTTCTTTCACCTTTTTGGAGTACAAATAAATCTGCAGTGGGCATAGGAATGTATCCATGTTTTTCCCAAAATATGGAGCCTCTGGTGGGGCAGTGAGTTAAAGCACTGAGTTGTGAAACTTGTTGATTGAAAGTTTGCAGGCTCAAATCAGGGAAGCAGCATGAGCTCCCGCTGTCAGCCCCAGCTTCTGTCAACCTAGCAGTTTGAAAACATGTAAATGTGAGTAGATCAATAGGTACCGCTCTGATGGGAAGGTAACGGCACTCCATGCAGTCATGCCAGCAACATGACTTTGGAAGTGTCTACGGGCAATGCTGGTTCTTCAGCTTAGAAATGGAAATGAGCACCAATCCCTAGAGTCAGACACAACTGGACTTAATGTCAGGGGAAAACTTTTATCTTTACTCTTTCTCAAAATATAGTCCAGCTCCCCAACAATCTGAGGGACAGTAAACCGGCCTCTGCTTTAAAAGTTTGAGGACCCCTGATCTAAATCATTCCCATCTTTAAACTATTATTATATCTGCAGTGCAGGTCTTTTTTCCTTTGCAAGGAAATATCATTTGAGGGGATCTAGAAGGGGAATGGAAGCATGTGAGGAAAGATCCCACCTCAAACTTCCACTATGAACCAATGTTGTACCACTCCACCAGCTTGGTTTTATACATGAGGCAAGAAATATAATCAATGATTCGTCATGTAGCACACAGTTGGTCTTGTGTCTGTTTTCCTCCCTTCTCATTTATTCTGCTTACTTTTTCCCTCCATTGCTCTCTTTTCCTCCTATCTTTCCTCCACCCATTTTTTTCCCTGCACTCTAGTTTCCCATTTTCCAGTTGCATGTTACAAGCCACCAGTTGGAGATGAATGTAATACTAGAACTACACTCACAGAAAAGACATGCCAATTACTGCGGCACAAATCTTTCTAGGCTCCTGGGATCCTGATCCCCTTCACATGTGTGCAAAGCCCTATGTTTAAAAGGGGATCACATATATGGGATATATTGATTTCTACAGGAAATGAAGTATTATAATATTTTTGTGTTACGGCATTCTCTTTCCAATGGTCCAGGTTTTTACAGAAAACCTCAAATTCCCAAATCATAGCTTACTAGGAATTATAGTTACTATACTGAATCCAATAGCTCATAGTTCTTTTATGTTGAAGCCATGCTTTTTTTGGGGGGGGGGGTAGATTTTACTGGGTGTATGAGCAGCAAATCACATATCAAAATAGCAGTAATACTATGGGGTTGTTGGTAAATATTTAATGAATATAACATTATATATATATATATATATATATATATATATATATATAAGTTTGCTAAATAGATGAAATAGTGAATGAGAACCTCACAAGGTCTTGTCGACATCTGCTCATGCACTGAAACCCATAAAAGTACATATCAAGGCAAAGATTGTCCGTGTCTTCCTTAATCACTCTGTTCAATAAAAGCCTGGGAAACCAGATGACTGTTGCAAGATGATTCCATTTGGTAAGTCAAGCCATCTGGTTGGACATTTAAAGTGCTGTGAAATGAATGCAGTTAAACCAAACTATGGGAGGATAAAGCTGGTAACTGGATACAAGCTGGAAATGTAAAGGGATTAAGGAAAAAAACAAATGGCTCCAGTAATACAATTGCAACAGAAATGTCTGAATATGGAATTTTTCATGGATAAGTTAATGGGAGTTAGGAAACAAAAGAGAGGAAAGAAGAGCACGGGTTTCCCTTTGAGTGAAAATTGAATACACACTTCAAGGTACTTAAAATGTATTTTTCAAATTTGGGAAGTTTGAAGGTAGATATCAAGATTGCTTCCTTGTGAATGAGAGTATTTATGGGACTAGGATCCAGTTTGAAGAGAATGCCTACATATTGGCATTTACAAAATTATGCATTTGGAGGTTTTATTTTTTCACATATATAAAATAGGTTCTTCTAATTAAAGAATATCAATTGCAATATACTGAACAGAAGGACTGAAAGAGACTATTGGCAAAACTATTGAATTAAGACGAGAATATTTTTTAAAGCACTAAGGCACAGCACCCTATTAAAGCATGGATGAGCAGCAGCTTCCATCATCCCCTCTTTTAGCTATACTGATTACGTCTGAAGCTATGCCCCCCCCCCCCAAAGGCATATTGTCCACTTATATTTAATCTATGGGTTTTTAAAAAAACTGTTGTGTATAATTTACAACTTTGTCAGATGGGGGAAGAATCGGTGGTATGCTCCACTTCGCTGCCCCTTTAAAGACACTTATAAAACAATAGCCCACTCTTTCTCATTACACATGGACTACTACTTCCAGCAGGGCTCCTTGCTTAAAGAGGCGGTAAAGCAGAGCATGTAACACATTAGTAGAATCTACACTTTCTGAGGTTCAGTCCCTTTCTTATTCAGATAATACAGGGAATTCAATTTCCCTCCAACCAGAATAATAGTGACCTATTTAAATGCTAACTGATATGCAAAGTTAATGACAATCCTGACTTCCATCAGAGGAAGACCAGTGTGTGTTTAGTCCAATGGTTCTCAACCTGTGGGTCCCAGAAATCCTAACAGCTGGTAAACTGGCTGGGATTTCTAAGAGTTGTAGGCGAAAACCCCTGGGGACCACTGGCTTAGTCCAAGCATAACATACCAAGATTATGGGTTGAAGGGGTGGGGCTTCTGATCCCATTTTAGACAGCTCCACCCCTCCTCCAACCTCTTTGGGTCTTATCATCTCACCTTCACATTTTCTTTCACATTGAAGATTTTCAGGTTGTGTGAGAATTAGGTAGTTTTTCTTCTTCTCCCCCCCCCCCCCCCAACCTACTCTACATTGTGTATTTAAGGGACTTGGAAATTGGCATGGGGCTGTTCCTTAAATAGGTTGTCTCTGATGGTTTGGGGGAGGAGTATATGATTCAGAGAGCACCAGCTTGCACAATTGGTGAAGTGTAGGAATTGAGACTTACCCCAGAGCATCATGTGGGTTGGGGAGAAATTTGCCATTATTTCTGTCATCAGGGGCCTCTTAGCTTGATTAGCCTTCCGGTTTTAGTGCTCACCTAGGAGCAACCCTGTAGTCAGGGATTCCTCCCTGGACTGAGATTTTTTGCCTAGGGGAGGCCAGGAGGTGTGGCCTACCATTCAGTTTTGCTTATTATCAATAAAAATTTAAATAACGTATTTTCTGGCATACAAAGCGACTGGGGGTATAAGTCAATCCCCAACTTTTAAAGATAAAATACAGAGTTAGGGATATACTCACCGTTTAAGACTATCCCTCTTCCAACACCATGTCCCCGCAGCCCCCGCCACTCTCCTTTCAAGGACCTCCTCTGCCCTTGCCACTCACCTCCTCCAAAGGCCACTGGGCTTGCCTAAGCCCAAGGGAGCACCTCTGGATGACTCCCAGCAGCCCCAGGTGGCATGCCTTGATGCGCTCGCTGATACATTCTGGGAGTCGCAGGAGTCAAGGAATTACTGCTTCCAGAATGCCTCAGTGAGCACATCCAAGGCACACTGCCGCCCGGGGCTACTGGGAGTCATCCAGAGGCACTTTCTTGCACCTCCAGATGATGACTACCAGCCACCCTGGATGGTAACATGTCTTGGATGTGCTCGCTGAGGCATTTTGGGAGCAGTGGGAGTCAGGGAACTATGGCTCCCGGAATGCCCCAGCAAACATATCCAAGGCACGCTGCTGCCCAGGGCTGCTGGAAGTCATCATCTGGAGGCACTTCCTTGGGCCTAGGCAAGCCCAGTGGCCTTCAGAGGAAGTGAGCAGCGAGGGCGGAGGAGGTCCTTGAAAGGAGAGTGGAGAGAGCGGAGGGGGCAGAAGGGAAAGCCCAGAGAGCTATCACCCCCAGCCAGTCTCCGTGGCAATGTGGCCTCCCACTCCTCCCCATGCCCTCCCTCCATCCGCCCTCCTCCTCCCTCCTCTCCCTCCTTAGGCCACAACGCTAAGGGAGATTTTGTTCTTTTCTTTTAATTATTATTATTTTAATTTATACCCAGCGTACTAGACAACCAGCAACTTTTCATAAGATTTCCCAGCCCTAAAAAGTCATCTAGTACACCAGAAAATAAAGTAGGTAACAATGAATAAACATGCTCTTATTAGCCCGTATTTCTGTCTGGTCTCTTTATTCCTATGCTAGGACAGAAAAGTTTCTCATCAAAGACCTCCCAAGAACAATTGCTATTTCATACATATATTGAGATAAGTGGATCAATTCAGATAGTTTCCTAAGTTCCTAACTTCAACTGAAGCAAATATGCAAACATTTCAAGCATATATACCATAAATAATTCCAATGTTAAAGACAACACTATGTAACAAAATGTCAAGAATTTTCTCTTCCTGGTGTGAAAGCGTTGTTTCCTGTTTAATTGTGTGGTACTTACTTTGAAAGCAGTTTAGGAACTTCATTTCTGTGGCCGCCACAAACTATGTTGAATCGGTTGAGACTCTATGAGATATTCATTGAAATACTATAGCAAAGTGTGCTGTAGGATGTCCCGCAAAAACAAAGTTTTTGCAGTTTAATAAACTTTTTTCATGTTACTATGATAGAACCAATTAGGAAATGACATTTGCAACTCAGAAACAAAAAATGTGTTGCATGGTGTAATTAAAGCAGTTTCGGAGTATCATCTTACCTCAATAATAGTTCCATTGAAAACACAGCCATTCACAGGTTCTGCAAGAAAGGATGTGCTTATTAGTACTAACCTCAACACAACTATGGCAATCTTAATAAAATATAATTTAAATTTTATTCTAGAACCACTCCTGTGATTTTTATTGCAATATGCATATCATAGCTGCTGTGCATCACAGACATTTCTTTTGTCTCTGCTTGCAGCCCCTCATTCAGAAAAGTACCATTCAAATGTATTTGTAATTTGAGGCATCCTAGGCCCTTAAGTTACAGAGCCAGCATTAAAGACCAAAGGACAGCTCTTGCTGATGTTTTCCCTGGAGATCGCCTGGAGAACGCATTAAACATGATGAATTAAGAATCAACCTCAGTTGTTCAGAACGTACCATTGAAATAACAAATGAGAGACTATTTCTGTGGTTAGAAATGAGCTTTTCTAGTGTTTGCATTAAAGAGAGAAGGAAAAACTTGCCCAGCACTGCCTTTAACTTGAGTTGCAGTACTACCAAAGCAAGTTCTTTAAATTTTGATTTTAAATTTTAAATATTCACAATTTTCCGAGCTGTTTAAATGCCTTTGCAAGCATTGCTTTTAATAAAACATGGTCATCTTCCGAACTCTACTTCTAATAGGCTGCTCCCATCAACCAATAACCCTAACTGGCTGACACTAATCCTGTTCCTGATCCTTGTTCTGTTACAACTGGAGTGTGGCATTCTTCCTTACCTCCTTCCTGCACCTTTTAATCATGATGGTCCTTACAATCTCTTTCTCTTCCAGCAAGCCTACCCAGATTGATTTTTAAATAAGCAATTTAAAACTATGCTTCATTGTTTACAATATAAATTCGATGCCCTTTTAACTGGCATTATCTGCCGAATCTATTATGGAGCTGATTAAATAGAGGATGGATAGCCATCTGTCAGGAGTGCTTTGATTGTGTGTTCCTGTATGGCAGGGCGTTTGACTCGATGGCCCCTATGATTCTATAACTCTAAGATACGGAAATGTATTTGCTTTGATTTATGGAAGAATCATTCCTTACCGCAATGGCATGTGGGACAGCAACCAGTCATTTGGTCACAGTGCGGCTCTGTTCCAAATGGGCAACTAAGAGACTCCATCTGTGCACATGTGACATTCTTTGTTTGAATAAAGACTTCCTCATTCACTCTGACACATTCTTTGATGATACATGGATTTGAAGGGGACTGCCACTCAGAACCAACCTATGAGTGAAAGATATCAAAAAGATTAAATTATATTGGAAGATGACATTATTTTGATACAGAAAACCACACCTTATTTTCTTATCTGCTTACTGCAGAGCTGTTTTTCTCGCTATATGAAGACAACTAGATGAAATATTATTTATTTATTGATTGATTGATTTAAACCATTTTTACCCCACTCTTCTCACCCCCGAGGGGGGACTCAGGGCGGGTAACACAAGCAGCAATTCGATGCCACAATATCAGTAACATAATATAAAATCGTCATACATAGCAAAGTTAAAAACAGTAACATTAAATAAAATCACATAATCACAAATCACAAAGTTACATAGCCGTTTCCAATTGTCGTAACAGTCCTATGGTCCAAGTTCAGTCTAAAGTGCTGCTGTGCCCACTAGCCAAAGACCAGGTTCCAAAACCACAATTTTAGAAAGGAAGGAGGACACCAATCTGATCTTGCCAGGGAGCGAATTCCATAAATGGGGGGCCACCACTGAGAAGGCCCCGTCCCTCGTCCCCACCAGACGCTTTTGCGCAGCTGATGGGACCAAGAGCAGGGCCTCCCCAGTAGATCTTAAATTACGAGGTGGAAAGTAGAGGGAGATACGTTTGGACAAGTAAGCTGGCCCAGAGCCATATAGGGTTTTATAGGCCAAGACCAGCACTTTGAATTGTGCTCGGAGCTGACATAACAGAGGGGTGGGACTGGGACTGAGATTTCTCAGTGACTGATCCCAGGCTGTGAAGCTCCTTCACATAGAAAAGAAAGGCAGAGCTTTTGCACAATTAAAACTTGTGTGCCAGCTGTGCCCATCTGACTTGGCCACAGTGGTCCACGCTCTGGTTGCATTCCGAATAGACTACTGCAACACACTCTACACGAGGTTGCCTCTGAAGACTGTCTGGAAGCTTCAGCTAGTCCAATGCTTGGCAGCCAGGTTACTCACGGGAGTGGGGTACAGGGAGTGCACAACTCGCTTGCTGCACCAGCTCCACTGGCTGCCAAATTGGCTTCTGGGCACAATTCAAAGTGCTGGTTTCGACCTATAAAGCCCTAAACGGTTCTGGCCCAGCTTACCTGCCCAAATATGTCTCCCTCTATGAGCCATCAAGGACCTTAAGATCATCTGGGGAGGCCCTGCTCTCGATCCCACCACCATCGCAGTCAAGTTTGGTGGGAATCCTTATCCAACAGGGCCTTCTCCCTGGCTGTTGAACTCCCTTCCTAAGGAGGTTAGATCTGCCCCTTCCCTCCTGACTTTTCACAAGAAGCTTAAATCTTGGCTGTGGGGCCAAGCGTTTGTAGAATAGACGGATTTTATTGGTGAAGTTAAAATTTTATGGACTGTAATTTGGACTGATTTGTAGGATGTTTTAAACCTGTTTTTAATGTATATTTACAATCATTTTATGTAATTGGGTATTTTATTGCTGTTTTTATATTGTATTGGCATCAAACTGTTGCCTGCTGGTAGCCGCCCTGAGTCCCTCTTCGGAGGCTGAGAATAGGACAGGATATAAATGTTCTAAATAAATAAAATAAAGGCCCCATCTACACTGACCATGTCATCATCTCTACAGCTAAACCACTTCCTAAAATGCCAGTTTGAAACTACGTTAAGTGGTCATTGTAGATGGGGTCTAGACTGATCTCCACCCTGCTATCCTTCCGACAGCAACTGAAAAATAAGGATTAACTGCCTGTGTAGGGGTTGTTTTTTTTAAAAAGTGGATGTGTGTGGTGCATTTTTATCTTTATCAGTACTGTGATGTTTTTAAATGACCCTATTCTGTATTAAATTATTGCTGTTTTAATTTGACTGAATTTTAGTTCTATCTTGTTTTAATCTTGAAATTCATTAGGGCCTCATGTCAGGATATAATTTAAATAAATAAATAAATGTGGAGTGGAGTGGAAGATGTCGGATCAGGCAATATCACCATGCTTCTTAGTACATGTTTTTAAAAAAAATCTTTTATAACTAAAACATTTCTTTAAATAATGTGGTAGTATTTTATACTAGACTTTGAAAACAATACAAATTGGATGGGCTTGCACTGAAATCACTTTGTGGACTTTTGAACTGTGGCTTGTTGTGACATTCAAAACCATAGTGTGATAAGCAACCTAAACATTTATTAGAACCATTGTTGTTTATATAAGAACCCTGGATTGTTTCAACCATGGCTTGTAAAGTTGTATGAAGCCATACATGTGGCTTGTCCCTACCTTCATTTCCCAGCAGATACGTAATATGCAGCCAGAAACATCTGGCTGCCAGATATAATCACAGCTGTTGACAATGGTACAAAATGTTGTAATTAATGGCCTAATATTTCTTTTTTTCATCCACCCACTAAAGAAAAAGAAACATTTTGTATAATTTAAAATCACGACTTACTTCGTGCCAATGGACATCTTCATTTGCATCTCCTCGAGGCGAGTGTAAGATCTCATCACACATGATTTTGAAACATTTCCCACAGCAGGATCCTTCTTTGTTGAAGTATTTATACCCCTGAAAAAATTAAAAGGATATCAGACTGTATAATTTCCTAATGGTGGCAGGTAAGAAAAATGATCAATGCATTAACTATAACAGATGATGACTTTGAACACCAGCACTAAGATACTTTGTAAGAGACAATAATCAAGCTAGAGTAAATAACACAAAATAACCTCTGATGTTTTTCTCCACTTCTCCAAATCTGGCACTATTATTGCTGCTTCTCTTCCGTCTTCAGCAAAGCAACTGGGACTGTTGTTGTGTGCCTTCAAGTCATTTCTGATTTAGAGTGACCAAGAGTTTAGCTAAAAGGGAAATCCAATGAGGGCATTTTGTGTGGATGTGGCACAAGAGACAGTGTAAGGTGAGCTTGTAATGTTGGGGTAAGCATACCTAGCCCCAGATAGTCTTTCCGTAGATTTTGTTGGGTTAGACTGTTTCCTTGTGTGTGTTGGGAGGAAGTTTGCTTAGTTATGCACTCTCTGTTCAAGCCGTTTCTTTTGCCGAGAAATTCCTTCTGATCTGGACATCCCACCCACTCAGTGTTGTGACTCCCTCATTGTCTACAATGAGGCCATCACATGTGAGTTAATTTATATCTCAAGGTCACAAATGTTGTATTTTTTTAATAATCTCTGAGATCTATGAAGCTTTACCCTTTGTAAGGGATCGATGTAATTATGATTTTAACTATGTTTTAACCTTGACATTGTATTGTTTTATCTGTTGTAATCTGCCTTGAGATTGCTTGGCAGAGAAAGGAGGGGGTAAATGTATCTTAAATAAATAAATAAACACTACTCTAAGGGTGTGGATATGCTTGCTGAGATCTGCTTGCTTCAGCTTACAGAATCATAGAATCAAAGAGTTGGAAGAGACCTCATGGGTCATCCAGTCCAACCCCCTGCCAAGAAGCAGGAATATTGCATTCAAATCACCCCTGACAGATGGCCATCCAGCCTCTGTTTAAAAGCTTCCAAAGAAGCTGACCCGCGCAGACTGTTGTGAGATGTTTCCTTAAGCTGTGGGTTCATCTTAAGCAATGTCATGACAGACTGCTAGGAGTTGCTCGTCTCAGAGGAAGACCCTCAGCCACCTTAAGCGCCTTGGCAGAAGTGTATGAAAAGCTTGGCCTCTCACTGGATATTGAGAAAACAGAAATGCTCTACCAGCAGGCACCAATCAATCCCTTTGCAATGCCAGAAATAAAGCTTAATGATGTAATGCTAAAAAATGTTGACAATTTCTGCTACTTAGACAGCCACCTTTCCACAAAAGGTGACATTGACTCTGAAATACAACACTGTGTGAGTTCTGCAAGCACATTTTTTCCGAGAATGAAGCAGAGAGTGTTTGAGGACCGGGACATACAAGAATAACATGTAGGGATAACAAGAAACTATTGTTCTTCCAACTCTATTGTGTACACCTCTGAAACATCAATCGTATACAAACATTGCTCTCAATTTCTGGAAAAATTCTATTAGCATTGCCTTTGAAAAATCCTACAAATCTCTTGGGAAGACAGATGGACAAATGTCAGTGTTCTGGAAGAAGCAAAGACCACCAGCATTGAAGCAATGATTCTCCAGAATCAACTTCACTTAACTAGACACGTTGTCCAAGTGTTCGATCACCATCTTCCAAAGCAGCTACTTTATTCTCAGCTCAAGGGCAGCAAATGGAAGGTTGGTGGAAAGGAAAAGGGATTTAAAGATGGGCTTAAAGCTAACCCAAGGCAATGTGGAATAAACATTAAGAACTAGGAAGCCCTGGCACTCAAGTGCTCCAAGTGTTGGTTAGCTGTTATCAATGGTGCTCTTGACTTTGAAGAGTCACAAATACAAGGCAAAAGGGAGAAATATACCAAGAGGAAGGCACATCAAGCAAACTCTTGTCATGACCACCTTCCATCTGGAAAGCTGTCCTCCTCCTGAAAGACAATATGGATCCAGAATAGGTTTCCGCAGTCACTTATAAACCCACTGTCAAAGAGTCTACCTTTGGAAGACAGTCATACTTGGTCATGAATAAACACTTACAGTAAATAGTAGTAGTTAACTTTATTAGGGCTTGTAAGAACATTAAATCAATTAATATTTGCCAGCTGTAAAACTATAAAAAAAAACCAGCAGCGATGCCCAGACCCTAATCCATTCAGATATGCTGGAAGCTGTATGACATAGGCAAGGTGTTTGTCGATGCAGACAAAAGGATGCCAAAAGAGAGACCAGCATTAAAATAGAGGGCACCATTCATGAACAGCTTTAAAAGAATTGTCCCCTCTGTTTCTAAAAGTAATTATGATTCCATCTGATATAATGAAGATGAGTGTTTACATACTTATCACTATTAGGTTTATAGCAAGCATCAATAAGTCTCCAAGTTATAAACATTCAACTTACAAACATCTGACTTAAAAAGGGGGGTAAGACAACAGGAAGTGAGAGAAATCTACCCCTTGGAAGGGAAATTCACCCCTGAAAGAGTTATCATGGGGAAAAGGTGTTTCCACTGAAGCTTTATCACCCATCCCTGTTTCTGTAAAAAGTCATTTTTTTTCAAAATCCAATTAGCACAGGGACAGAAATTGAGGGGAAATCTTCTGAACATGGGCACAGACAGCAAAAGAAGCCCCACTGGGGTGTTCACCCAAAAGTTATATATAAGTTACACTTAAAACTGTACCTGTTCTGACTTACAAACAAATTCAACTTAAGAATAAACCAACAGAACCTATCTTGTTAGTAACTTGGGGACTGCCTGTTATTAGTCCAGCACTCATCCAACACAGATATTTTCATATCCTGAATATATTTTCTTTTATTGTTTACTGGGGAGGCCATAAAGACAATACAAATATCACTATCTGCAGGGTTTGGGGAAGAAGCAAAAAACATACTTGTCCCAGGAGGTAATAGTTTATGTAATGTCCTGTATTTGAGCAGGTGATATGGGAGTAATAACAAACAGCAGCTGTGGGGAGACTTGCTCATATTGTCTTACACTAAGTCTTTTGGCCTGCATTGTCTGACAAAAACAAGCATTCAAAAATAAGAGGAATCCTCCACATTTACTTTTTTATATTACTGCAAGAAATTCCATTCTATGTTCTTTCTGCCGAGGAAGTCACAAGTGCTAGAACATCAGGTGAGGTCTTTTTGATAGCAGTCTGAGGATGCCTGCCATAGATGTGGGTGAAACATCAGGAGATAATGTTTCTGGAATTCCATTTTGGTCATTTCTCATTTTGTCTATTTCTTGTACAAGCCCCTTTTACATTTTAGTTCAGTTGAAAGTCCTTTGTTATCCATCCTAGTTTCTTTAGATATCTTCCATTTTTAATCTTCAGTGGAATTTTTGAAATGTTGGTTTCAATATCTCACGTTTAAGAAACTCCAATTAATCATGCACTCCTATTTCCTTTAATATTCCTAACCATGGATCACATGTGGTATATCCATAGGTATAAAAATCATATTTCTTTAAATATAGACTCAAATGGGTGATGCTGAGAAATAAAAAAGTACTATAATCAGAAGGGCATCACCTGAGGATTCTGTGGCTTAGATATTTACAGTAAGATAAAATGAATGCAGGGTTTAATAACCCTTTTGAGAGACATGTTGTACTAAGAGGATGGAATAGATATATATCCAGATTGTGCCCAAAAATATCTTTATGGATCTCAGTACTGCAATAAGAAATTAAATGTGCAGATTTGATAAATGTGGATTTAATATGACGTGTTGTTGGGCTTGGCCTCATGTAAGCCAACCTGAGTCCCCTTGGGGAGATGGTGGTGGGGTATAAATAAAGTATTATTATTATTATTATTATTATTATTATTATTATTATTATTATATGTGGGAATGAATGGAAGAATGTATGGAGCTAATAATTTTGGAAACACCAGTAAAAGATCCAGGCATGCAATGACTAACTACCTGCTTGCTGGACTGTAATTAAAAGTTGTTAACTGAAAAGTAAACTCTGCTAAGAATTGGGACAGTGATAAGATAAATGTTTACAATGTTAAGAAGGAAGTCAACATAAGATCAACACCAATCAAGAAGAGTCAACATCTGGCCAGGAAACTGAGATGGAGCCAGGATGGAAGATGTCTATCATTCATTTAAAACTTTGGGATTACATCAACAGAATATTCCTATAAAAGACACAATCTAATAATGCTCAAAGTGTGCCAGACTTGAGGAATCTGTTCCACCCGCTATGCTCTGCTCCATGGGAAGGAGAGAGATAGTGTACCTATGGAGAGTGGCAGATTTGCACAGGAGCGGTCTGGTCACTTTGGCCTTCTTTCTCAAGGGAAGAGGAAGAAGTGCACTTTTGGAGTCTTAGATTTTGTGCAGGGAGTCAGGTTCTGCTGCATGGAAAACAGAGATCTGGTCTTTGCATTGTTCTTAGGGAAAGAAGTTTTGGCATTTCGGCGTTTTGAAGTTTTGGCGTTATAGAACTATGCACTGGCAGACTGCAGGAAAGCGGGGTCTGGCCTAACAGGTGCTTCTCCAAGGAGGGAGAAAATGATACGGTAATATTTGAATGCCTGAGGATGAATACGTGGTGTGAATGTTGAGTGAAAATGTAATTCCCCTTTGTTTGTTTGTTAGCCATGTAATTGTAAATCCAATGTAATTACACAGAATCTGTATATCTGTATGTCCAGTGTCATTCTTTGTCTAAATGCTTTCTGTAATCTGATATACCCTCTCACACTGGAAATTGCAATAAAAAGAATCTATGCTGACAGTACAAGATGTGCATTACATTCATGACAGTACAAGAAGTGCATTACAGAAGAAAAACAACAAGCAAAGAAAGATGGTTAACATACCATTATCTTTCAAAGAACTACCAAGGAGAATATAAAATTAAATGGAATGAGTATTTATTTGAAGATAGATATAGTTTCCAATGGCTGTGAAAAAATAAGTTAGTTTCAATTGAAGTTGTGTACAAGATCTAGTGTGATGTAGTGGTTTGAACATTTGACTACAACTCTGGAGACCAGGGTTCAAATCCCTGTTTGGTCATGAAATCCACTGATGATCTTGGAAAAGTCATTAACTCCCCCCGTCATGGAGGAAGGAATTGGCAAACCCTTCTGAACAAATCTTGCCCAGTTAACCCTGTGATAGGTTTGCCTTGGGTTCAGTGTATATGATGAATATATAATTGGTGAAGTGTGTAAACTATTGCTGAAATCCAACATGGAAGGAGAACAAATAAAACACGGCATGATAAAATGGACTGTGAATTTTGGATATATAGAACAATGAGGAAAGATGGGATCAAAGAGGTTGAAATTTACATTATTCAATCAACGTAAATTTAATGTTTATACAATTATGTATTATTTGTATGTGACACCAGTAAATTATCAAAATACAGAAAGATGTCTCTAACGTTTGTTGGAAAAATGAACAACATGAAAGGTCATTTTATGGTATGTGGGAATATGTCAAAAATTTTTAAAGTTCTGTGTTCAAATTCATACTTTGATGCAGAGGATCTTAGAGGCAAACATTCAATTAAAAAACAAAACCCACACTCTATTTATCTTCCTACTTTCCTGTTACCCCAATTGTTATCCCTCTTTCACTGTTAAAGGAAAAATCACAATAAAGATCATATATATATATATATATATATATATATATATATATATATATATACATACACACACACCTTTTCTTTTGAAACTTATGGATGAACAGTTGGAAAGAGTTATGGAAGATTGCTTCAGAATATGACCACGGTGGTAAGACTGGTGTATGCATAAAGATGGAAAGATTCAATATTACCTACTATGGAAGAATAATGGTTGAAATGGATTGCTTTAGCAGAAATAGCTAAACTATCTAATTTAAATGCTAAAAAGGCATTATTAACATTTTTTGCAGATAGAAGGAGAGGGCAAAAATAACTTTAAAATCAGTTTTGGTCTTAGAATTAACTTTAACACAACAGACTTAATTTTAAAGTCAACCTTTACTTCAGTCTCTAAGTAAAACATCTCAGTACAAACTATCCACAGATAATCTAGTTTTAGAGTAAAATATGGAGGGTGTTTAGACTTGGAAAAGCATCCCTCCTATAACACTAGTTTTTTTTATAATGTCCCTTGGAGTTTCCAGCTGAAAGTTACAGATAATGTCCATGATCCAAAAGAACACATGAACACACCATCTGTGAACACACCTGTGTTGGGGAGACATTTCTTCTCTCTCAGAATTTCCTCCACAGAACTTCTCATGCTGCTATTTAACCACCCTAGAGTTTAAAATTTTATCTGGGGGCTTGGAATGAAACAGTTTTAAAATAGAGACAAGGAAGTTCACAAACACATGTGTCAATTTTTATTTAAAACTCCCTTGCAACCCACACCGTGCCTTTTAAACGCAATAAAACTTTAAAATGCAGTCGGTGGTTACTTAAGAGAAGATTTAAAAAACCCAGCAAACACATTCTGTTGGCAAATAGGTTGCATTAAAATTTGCCTCCAAAGGAGTTCTCACTACCTGTTAGAACACACACAGCGTCAGGGATTATGGTGTGTGAAATCGACTGTAACTGGCCTTGCTTGGCTTTAAAAACAACAACAGAAGCCAGAATAAAGATGAGTTTCTTAATATTAGTCCAGCAATGCATGTCAAGTTTTATAATTGGCTGGTAGCCTCCAGAACAACTCTGATCTGTGATGTTATAATAAATTATTTTTTATTATACAACAGAGAAAAATGTGCAGGCCTAGTTCTTCTTCCATATTTAGGGTCTGATGGGGAATGAAACCATGGGAAAAATATTTAAGCTAAGAGGAGACTGGAGAAAATTTTCTCACACTCAAAAAGCCAGACCTAGTGTCTCCACATGCACAGGAGGCAGGTTTTACAAAATGGGAATCACAGACTAGGCACTGAGAAAAGTAGAATCCTAGAGTTGGAAGGGGCAACAATGGCCATCTGGTCTAACCTCCTCCCATTCAAAATACACAAATGAAGCACTACTGAAAGGTGGTCATCTGTAATGGACAGGCCTACCCTGAAGGGTTGGTGTGATAAGGGTTGCTGTATAGAAGGGTTGGTTTTAAAGGCAGAAGCCAGCCCCCAGCTTGCTGGAGCTAAGCAGGAGTCAAGGGGTGGAGTAATCAGACAGTCTCTAAGGTGAGGTGCAACCTGATTGGCTGTTAAAATTGGAGGGAAAAAGCTCAGTAGCTGGAGGTGGGTGGATCCAGAGCTCGAGCAAGACAGCAGCCATTTTAAGAGGAGTCAAAGAGAGGGACATGAAGAAGAATGTGGAGAAGGGAAGGAAGTGAAGGAAGGGAGGGAGGAAGGAAGGGAGGAAGGGAGGAAGGGAGAGAAGTGGGAACCATTTGTGGTTTAAAAGTTACCTCTTTGAGGATTAACTGTTAATAGGCCTCTAAAGTGCTTAGAGTGCCCTGAAGGAAGGAATGGAGTTGTCAAAATGTTTTTAAAAAGATTCTGGTTTGAATCTTTTGTATGTGGAGCCTGTTCTGAAGAAACCTAAGTTTAATATACCATCCTCTGTAAACAAATACGCTGATAAGATAACTGCAACCATTATGCTTATTGTTTGTTCATAAATAAATTACAATTTCCTGTTTGTTCCAACTGAAGTCTCTGTGTGGCTTGTACACATTTTAATAAAGGAGGTGGCCTACGAAGATCATTCATTGGTGGCAGTGAAGTAATCTGTAATAAAATAATTTAGGAGGAGCAAAGGCAGAATATAATTTTCAATGGCAGCTTCCCCACTGGTTGGCGGTGTATGAGTGAGAGTGTGCATGTGCTCTAAAACTCCTTCATGGCATCGCCTGGGTTGTCTTTTTGTCCTCCATCTTGTGTGTGAGTGTGCCTGAGGTAAATCCTAACTACTGTCCCTGCCTAGGTGGTCATTGTTAAGGGCAGTAGGTTATAATAGGTGCATCTTGGTGGGATCTCTGTAATAGCTGGTCGAAGTCCTTTATATTTTGGTGGCATCTGGTGGGATTGCTGTTACAAGGGGCAAGGGTTCTTTATATCACCCAACTGCCAAAAAAGGAGAGACACTCTAGTCCAGTGCTTCTCAATCTATGGGTCCTTGGGTTGTTTTGGGCTACAACACCCAGAAATCTCAGCCAGTTTCCCAGCTGTAGGATTTCTGGGAATTTGAAGGCCAAAATACCCGGGGACCCATAGGTTGAGAACCACTGCCAAGGCAGTGCATTCCACTATTGTGTGAGAGGGCATGTAGAAGAATCCTACTCTAATAGAGGGATTATCCCAAAATTTTATAAACAATATTTATTTTAGTCTATTATTTCTAGAAAAAATCTATATAAATTCATAATGTATTACTACCTCTCATGAATTCCTTTCTCAGGTAATGAGGGAAAATACAAATCAGCACAGCAGTGTTCTCTCTGTGGTGTAACAAATGTATTGACAAAGCTCACTTGGGGTGATGAGTGTTGCTAGCACCTATTTTAAATATAAGTAGTGCTCCGATAACTTTTCTTCTTGTCCTTTACTTGAAAACAAGAATCTGGTATTAACACTGAGATGCCAGACTCAAGGACTCTCAAATGAATTCCCAAGTTAGACTACATTTGCAGTAAACCTTGGATTGAATTTAGTATTTCAGTAGTTGGATCAGTTCTCTGTATTTATATTCTTTTTAGTTAATAATAACTTTAGAATATAAAATAGTTTTTTGTTATTCTGATTCCTGAATATTTTGAAGACAGACTATAGTTAGAACAAAACTGAATTCAATGGAACCATTTTCTTACCAAAGAAAATGTAAGGAAGAACAATAGAGTTCCTAAGCAATATAAAATCTGTCAACTATTTTCTTCAGATTGGAAAGAGGCCTTATTGTTTATAGTATGCTACTAAAGTTTATTACCTTCAATGAGGACAGCAGAAGGTAGGAGGAAATGCAGAAGGTATTAGAATGACTGGGTTGTGAAGGGAAAAGTGTCTTCAGCACTTTGTACTGATTATGCAAGTCACATAATATTGATATAGGAGTTAAAATCTCAAGAGGCAGAATTAACATTCACATCTTGATGTTTTACATACCAGCGGACAAGTATTTGTGCACTTCTTCTCAAGACATTCTGCAATTCGAAGTCCCGTAACAGCATCTTCCATATCTGTGCAGGAACATTCTGTACACCCTTCTTCCCAAGTTTTTCCAACAGGATACACAATGTTTTTATGTACACAAACCTGCCAATAATTAAAACATGGCATTTATTATACATTCATTTGTAATAAATCACAAGTTTTGCTAGCTTTCTGAAAAGAACTAGAATAATCATTTTAAAGAAAAATAAATACAATGAAATGTTGAAGCCGTACATTAATGAACAGTGATTACAATGCCTGTCCTTCTGCTCTAGGTCCTTCTAGTCATGGTGAAAGTTATGACTCACAGAGTGAAATCTAGTAACTAACAAATATATTTCATCTTTGGGTCAGATTGCTGAGTAGGATGGCTGCTTAGGGCTGAGGTCTGGAAGAGTATCATTCAAGAACAGAAAAGCAACCTACAAGAAATCTGCAATATGAATAATCTTTTAAAATCAGTGCACAGAATAATGAGATGGGGAGCAAGTTTCGGCAAAGAAAAAAATTGTGCAACATCTGAGATCCTTCCTCCAGAAAGCAAGCCCAAAATGAAAGTGACAAACCAAGAAAAAACCCGTTGGGAGAAAATGAGCCATGATCTTAGTCTCTTTATATTATTGCACAGAGCATGGGAAAAAACAAGATGAACTTGAAGTCTTAACACAGGAAGAAAATAGGCATGACTGAAACCTGATGGGATGGGTTTATTTACTATTTATTTATTTATTCTATTTATATCCTGCTCTTCTCATCCTGAAAGGGGTTCAGAACAGCTTACATGGCTAAAATGTAATAGATTATTCCAAAGAAATGGATCAAACCGGAAACAAGTGCCAGCATTCTATGTTAAGCATTTGTATACTGTAAGCTGATCATGACTAAAATATTGAGAACAAGTAAAAACTACGTGGTAAAGGAATAATTCACCACATCATTGAAAATTACTATAACCCACTCAGCCAGACTGCAGATTTGGGTGATACTTTCCTGTTAGTACCTGAACTTAACAATAGCTATATAGATATTGTATTAGCCCAAAGTAGCATGCAACAATGAAACATCAGGTCGGTCTGAATGAAGTGTACAGGGTCTGAAGACAGTGAAACTAGTGAGCAATATTCCAGCCCCAAGTTACACAACTGCTATATCACTCCAATCTTAGCCCTGGAGATCACAAATGTGGACAGTATAAATAGTCTACTCTGAATGTACTCTTTCATAATAAAGTCAAATTCTCAGGACAGTGCTACTCAAAGTTATGGTTTCTGGATAGGTGCAAGTCCCTAAGCCACTGGAAAACAATAATTGACAGAGAATTACATCGGATAGTCTGAGAAACAATGCTTTAGAACAGGACTTCTTAATCCCCCCCCCCTTGCGACCCTTTCTGCCCAAGAAATTTTTATGTGACTTGAGGTATATCAATATATGAAGCATAAAAATAAAAAAATTGAAAATAAATTAGCATTTGCAAGGCTTGCTAAACAAGCTATTTCTTCTTTATGTGAAGTACATCTGAAGCATCTTCTGAAGCATTCATTATAAATACTGCACAGTGTTGCTAACAGGTTTGCGTACATGGGTGGCATTCAGAACCTTTTACTGTTGCCATTTTTTCCATTTGGGTTTGGGACCCATAGTTTTAGAAGCATTGCTCTAGAGTAAGGAGGGAAAGCTAAAGGCCTTTTTACCTTGTCTGGAATACAAGTGGTAGATGTACAGTCACAGTCATTAGTGACAGATGTTGACAAATACCCAGCAGGGCAGGTCACAGTTGAATTGACACAATTACAAGCACACTGATATTCATCACAGCACTGAGTCTTTATCACAGTAGGTTTCCGGTGTGGTGGACATGCAAAAACAGATGGCAGACTGCATGCCTCTTTTTTGCATACTGTAAAAGTAAATTAACAAAGATGGTATATATCAAACAGTTCTTGGATTTTCCTGGAAAACAATTACCATATTTACTTGAATTAATGCACCATCAAACGTAATGCACACCTCAATTTTGATGGTGTGCATTACCAAAAAAAAAGAGGGGGTTTGTTGTCAAATGTGATGCGGGGCAGTAGTGGCTGCAAAAAGGCTGGTGGGAAGCCATGTCCCTCCATCAGACAATGTAGAAAGCTGGTAATGGTCATGAAAAGACTGGTGGAAATCCATGCCCCTCTGGCTGGCACTTCCCACCAACCTTCTCACAGCCACCACTGCCTCTCCCGCCACTGTTCCCAGCTGGGATCTTTGGCCCAACAGCGCAAGCGTGCGATTCTAATGTGCCATCAAATCTAATGCACACCTCAATTTTAGCAAATTTGGCCAAAAAAGATGAGCATTCGACTAGAGTAAATACAGTATATAACATTTCTTTTTTAAATTTTTATTTTATTTAAGAAAATTTGGGGGGGGGGGATTGTTTTACACAACAGTGGTAGCTCGAATAATATATGCTAGATATTGGAAAATCCAAGATATACCTCCTTTAGAAGAATGGGAAAAATATGTTATAGATATGCTGATAATGGACAAAATAACTGTATTATTAAGAGGAGAACTATTAGATAACTTTGTTAATGAATGGTAACCAATAATTCAACACCTTAATGTAAAATTAAATTTAAAATATACATAGAGGATCCTATAAGATTGTAGACAAGTAGGAAGCGGATGTAAAGTAAGAGTCGATGATATTTTTATATGTATTACTAGCTTGGGGACCCGGTGTTGCCCGGGTTATTAGAGAAAGTGGGTAATGGCGGTTCTGTATGCCAAGTTTGGTCTTTATTGGTCTTTGGATAACGGCTGCATTATTTTCAGGAAGTGAGTGAAGGTACTTGAAGTCCCATCATCTATGGGCCATCCTCCTACAAACAGCAGCAGGATATAGAGTGGTTCATGAGGGCTCTGTGTGCCAAGTTTGGTCTTTATCAGTCATTAGATGAGGGTGGCAGTGGTGTCAGTAAGTGAGTGAAGGTACTGCAAGTCCCATCATCCAAAGTCCATCCCCTTTCAAACTGCAGCAGGATGTAGAGTGGATCATGAGGGCTCTGTGTGCCAAGTGTGGTCTTCATTGGTCATTAGAAGAGGGTTGCAGCAATGTTTTGAAGGGAGTGGAGGTACTTGAAGTCCCATCATCCATGGTCTGTCCTCCTCCAAACTGCACCAGGATGTAGAGTGGGTCATTGGATCTCCATGTGCCAAGTGTAGTCTTGATTAGTCATTGGCGAGGGTCTCAGTGGTCTCAGGAAGTGAGCAAAGGTACTGCAAGTCCCATCATCCATCTCCAAAGTTTTCCAAACAACACCAGGACGTAACGTGGGTCATGAGAGGTCTATGTGCCAAGTTTGGTCTTGATCCGTCATTGGATGAGGTTTGCAGAGGTCTCAGAATGTGAGTGAAGGTACTGGAAGTTCCATCATCCATGGTCCACCCTTCTCTAAAACTGCAGCAGGATGTAGAGTGGGTCATGGGGGCTCTGTGTGCCAACTTTGGTCTTGATTGGTCATTAGATGAGTTTTGCAGCAGTCTTGGGTAGTGGAGGTACTTGAAGTCCCATCATCCATGGTCTGTCGTCCTCCAAACTGCTCCAGGATGTAGAGTGGGTCATTGAAGCTCCATGTGCCAAGTTTAGTCTTGATGAGTCATTGGCGAGGGTCTCAGTGGTCTCAGGAAGTGAGTGAAGTGACTGCAAGTCCCATCATCCATTGTTAAATTCTTCCAAACTGCACCAGGATGTAGAGTGGGTCATGCTGGGTCTCTGTGTAAATTGTGTTCCTGATCCATCATCGTTGGCAGTTGTAATGGTCTTAGGAAGGGAGTGCAGGTATTGCAAGTCCCATCGTCCATGGTGCATCCTCCTTCAAACTGCACCTGGATGTAGAGTGCGTCATGGAGACTCAGTGTGCCAAGTTTGGTATTTATTGGTAATTGGATGAGGGTTGCAGTGGTCTGAAGAATTGAGCAATGGTACTGCAAGTCCCATAATCCACGGTCCATCCCCGGCCAAACCACACCAGGACGTAAAGTGGGTCATGAGAGGTCTCTGTGCGAAGTTTGGTCCTGATCAGTCATTGGATAAGGTTAACAGCGGTCTCAGAATGTGAGTGGTGGTACTGCAAGTCCCATCATCCATGGTTCATACTCCTCCAAACTGCAGTAGGATGTAGAGTGGGTGATGGGGGCTCTGTGTGCCTATTTCGGTCTGTATTGGGAGTGTTCTGACCCAGCCCCCGGCCTTTCCTTTCCTCTCTTTCTCATCTCGGAATGTTGGATTTGAGGCTGGCCAATCAGAGACCATATGCAAATTTCCTTCTGTCATGCCCCGTTTCTGCCATGAACCCTCTTCTCCACCAGGGGCTCCTATTGAAGCTGGCCAATCAGAGACCATATGCAAATAGCACCACAGCGGCAGCCAATCAGAACGCTGGCACATACACCGCCCTTCCTCTGTCCGCCCTCTGTCCGCCCTCTGTCCTATACAAACAAACACTCTTCTTTATTATATATACAGATTTAAATAGTAGACTGTGACCCCTTAACAGAAATATATTATCAGATAAATGATTATGGAACATTAATAGATAGAAAGTATTGCACTGTATGCAACCAACACTTGCAAATGTATGTCTACTTAAATAAAATAAAATTCAATGCAGTATATAACATTTCTAATGTTTTTGACTGAGTGAATGTGCGCACCCAGAAACAATGTAAATAAGGATAGATTGCTACAAGGGAATCTTACCACAAGCATAATCTGGTCTACATTTTCCCAAATTTGTCTGCACAAGCTGAAGACCATCTTTACAATGAGGTACAGGAGGAGGTTCACACGTGTTGAGATCACAGACTAAAAACAGAAAACAAGAAAAGTGTTTTTATATTTTGTAACAAAAGTTGCACTGTGGCTGCTGCTGTTCAAGATGACAAACATGTCATACCAGGAAAGTCCATTCCATTTCTTCAATTCAAATCTAGCCACTGTATACATCAGGGTAGGAAAAGTACAAGGTGCGTGACAAACCCACTACTTTCGGTATTTTGACTTAATTAGCCTGGAAAACTGGCTAATAAGCCATAAGCCCCCAAAACAGAGTAAAAAAAAAAAGAAAAGAACTTACCTGGGCTCCACAGGGTGGCTGCCGAAGTTCTCCTGGCATGTAAAAATGATGCACCAGGACAAGGGAAGGAGGAGGAAAATTGCTCCTGCCCCCTCCCCTTCTCCTGGCGCATCATTTGTATGCGCCAGGAGAACTCTAGCAGCCATCCCATGTAGCCTAAGTGAGTTCTTTTCTTTTACCCTTTTTAAGGGGGCTTCTGGGGGGGGGGGATTACAGTATCCTGGTGTTCTACTGGGAAGTCCCAGTAGAACATCTGGACATCCACCCCAGATGGCATGCGCTTTCTGGGGTGTGTGTAGATGGGCCCCCAGGAAGATCAGCATTTTTAAAATGCGGTTCTCCTGGAGTAAAGGCCTGTCTGGAACCGCCCCTGGATGTAGCCTTTGAAGCTATTTTTGCAGGCTGAATGTCTTCTCCACCTAAATCTTTTTTTTTTTTTTGGAGGGGGGAATCTTAAGAAAATGCCCAATAATGTGTCCTCAATAATTCCTCACTACTGAATATAAGGGCCAAGGTTCTCATTAGAAAGTAATCAAAATGGTAACTTTCATATTATTTCTTGTTTGGAAAAAAGGCCTCTGTTGGGCCTCAAATGCCCTAGAAAGGGTGACAAACATGGCAAAATTGCCATCAAGTTTCCCTAGGGATTACTTGGGAGCAAAAATAATTTTCTGAGTCCTACTAGGTTCCCTCTACATTAAATCCTCATTTGGCTGTTTGAGTCTCCCCATTCAGCATTTAAGGGCACTAAACCCTTCCCTCACTTACTAGAAAAATATCATTTTGTTTTTAGTTCCTACATTTGCAGCAATATAGAATAGAATTCTCAGAATGCCAAATACAAGGGGTATTTTTTAAGTAAGGTCCGTTTTGTTGTAGACACTAGTAGTTTGTGCTCATACCGCAACGAGTGCGTGCATCGTGTACCGGCATGCCTCGGGAACAACTGTGCTCAGTTTCCGCTCTGTAGCTAACCTGTACGGTTCTGTTCTGTGCTTTAAAAATGTTTAAGACTATCAACTCACCCTCCGCATGTGAGGTTCGCTCAGTGATATGGTTTTTGTCAGCAAGGAACCTGCCTGCTGCAGAAATTCATCGACAGATTTGTGAAGTGTATGGTGATACTGTTATGAGTGAAAGCGAAGTGCGTAAGTGGGTACGACAGTTCAAAGATGGCCGTGACAACGTTCAGGATGAGGACCACTCTGGTCGCCCTTCTTTGATTACAGACGATTTGGTGGCTTCAGCAGGCGGCAAGTTTTTATGAAGAGGGTATTTTAAAATTGGTTCAGAGGTATGATAAGTGTTTGAACAAACTTGGCAACTATGTTGAAAAATAGAGTGAAGTATGTACTTTCTGAAAATAAATTTACTTTTTTGAAAGAAACTTTCGTTGTGTACTTATGTTCAAATGGACCTTACTTTAAAAATACCCCTTGTACTTCATGTACACAATGGAAATAAACCCATTAATTATACCTTCTTCTGAAACCTACCACATTTGTAGACTGGACAGCATTGATCAGAATCAGTCCATAACCTTGGAACTTCACAGGGACCACAAGTAACAGCTATAATTAGAAAAAAGAAAGACATGACATGTTTTAATATTCCAATTAAGAATTGTTCAGTATTCTCAGGATCACTCTGTTCAGCCTAGACTGTCTTGTAGACCATTCCTAATATTCAAAGCCACCTATTTCTTTAAAAAGTACTAGTATATCTATAAAGGACAAGAGATGTGAAGTTTTTAACTCAACCGAGAGGAAAGGAAAATGTGCTTCTAGGGAAAAAAACTGTTCAGTTGCAAGCTGGCTATGATCCTCTTGCGCTTTGCCTTGGACTTAGGATGGTTCCATATCCCACACTTTATGCTTTTAATGTTTTGAATTTCTGGTTCTAATGTTAATGATTTTTTTAAAAACTCTGATTTTAATATTTTATTTATTATTTATTTATTTATTCTGCCCTTCTCACCCCACAGGGGACTCAGGGTGGATTACAATGTACACATATATGGCGAACATTCAATGCCATAGACACACAACCTATATAGACAGACACACAGAGACTATTTAACATTCCAGCTTTTGATAAGGATATTCTGGCCACCAGGGGAGCTGTCGCTTCACCATCCATTTTTGACACCGATGGAGTACTTTCTCATTCATTTGCATGCTGCTGGAGAGTTTTTTGGCATTGTCAATTTGTTAAATTAGCCTCCCTGCATACACGGTACCTAAATTTCCTACTTGACAGATGCAACTGTCTTTCGGGGTGCAAAGGTCAACAGCAAGCTACACAAATTGGTCATAAGCTCACTCTGACCCGGGCTGGCTTCAAACTCATGACCTTTTGGTCAGTAGTGATCTTAATGCAGCTGACTCCCAGCCAGCTGCGCCACAGTCTGAGACTGCAATAATAAAATTCATTCATTGCCTTAAACCTTACAGAATGTGTGTGAGATACTGCATCAATAATACCAATACATATTAGAAGAACATACAGAGACTCACTGCTTTGCAGAAGGAAGTGGGAGGAATGTTTCCAATAAGTTAAAATCAGGGCCATGGTAATAGGATGTATGGGAAAGTACCATAGATCGCCAGGTCTGAGCTATGCCTTAATTTATGAAACAAGAAAGAAAGACTACCCTGCCCCTCCCATGCTTGGCTTACATTTGGTAGGTGGACAGGTCTGAAGGGTGCAGTTTATAATTTTGTTGTCCAGGCATACACAGATTTTGCAGGGTTCTTCAGAAGGAATCCAGGTTTCCAAGTGCTATACAAGAAGAGCAAATTACTTCAAGCAGAGAAATCTGACAGCTTAGTATATAACTGGATAAGACTTTAAAAGAAGAGTGAGAACAAAATACAGAAAACAAGACAAAAATGTCCATATATAATTTTGGATGTTATAATTACTGTACGAAACTAGAGGTGCAAAAGGCAAAGAATGCTTCAGAACCCTATTCTATTTGTCAGAATTTACAAACCTAATTATAAAATCCAAGGCACTACAGAATGCCAATAGTTGAAGAAGCCATATAAAAGTGACTCAATAGACACAAGTAATATTAACTTGAAGAGTTTCAAGATATGTAATTTTACTTATTATTCAGTTATGCATTTTAGAACAAAGTCAGATGAGGCTAAGGATATAATGAATCTATATCATTTTATTTTAAAATATTAACTTATTCTTCAGATCGATACATACTTAGCCTGATGCTTGTTCTTCAACTGATAAAAACTGAGAGCGACAAAAATGATGATTTGTCCACTTTATTTAATATCACTATGAACTGTTGAAGAGTACTTTTTTAGTTTTCAAAGCCACTCCTAAATCTGATTTTACTCCCAAGTGAATTTTTTCATCACAAACTATGAGGAAAATTTCCCCACCTCATCATACTTACTATTTTATGCAGTGATCAATAATTTGGCTTTTGTGATCATTGCAACTTCACTTGCATCTGCTGTGTTTGTAAACAACCTGACTCTTCTACTCAACAACTGTCAAGGTATGGTGGCAATTCCCATGTAATGCATTTTAATTTTGGGGCAAAATGTGCAGATTGGCTAACAACTCTTTTTTCTCAATATAGTATAACTCTAAATTTGACTATCAAAAAGCTGCTTACTTGGTTAGAGCTTACATTTTCAAAACTTGGGCAGGCTTTTACAGCCCTTCACTTTCAAACTGCACCTATAGCGATGATTGATGACAAATATTAACTGCATCTTGGGCTAGTCATTTGTGATACTCTAGAACAGTGGTTCTCAACCTGTGGGTCCCCAGATGTTTTGGCCTTCAACTCCCAGAAATCCTAACCACTGGTAAAGTGGCTGGGATTTCTGGGAGTTGTAGGCCAAAATACCCAGGGACCCACAGTTTGAGGACAACTGCTCTAGAAGTTGAAGAACCAAAAACTAAATTTGGGGGGATTTATTCTGCCTCACCTACACTCTAATAGTTTTCTAAAAAATATTTTATTTATTGTTTATTTAAAACATTTATATTCCGCCCTTCTCACCCCGAAGGGGACTCAGGGCGAAGCACAGCATATACATGGCAAACATTCAATGTCAGGACATAAATTCACATACACATATATAAACATTTTAAAAAAATATCATAGTATTAAAATACACCATTTAATACCGTCCTAATCATCCTCTTCAAATCTAATTGGCCTGGTCATCTTTCCTATTGCCGCTTTATTGCCCTGTCCCGAAAGCTTGGTCCCACAGCCAAGTTTTTACCATCCTTCTAAAGGACAGGAGAGCGGGGTCCGACCTGATCTCACCAGGAAGGGAGTTCCATAGCCGGGAGCAATCACCGCGAAGGCCCTGTCTCTCGTTCCCACCAATCGCGCCTGTGACAATGGTGGGACGGAAAGCAGGGCCTCCCCGGAGGATATTAATCTGCGCGATGGTACATAGGGGGAGATGCATTCGGACAGGTAAATTGGGCCAGGGCCGCTTAGGGCTTTATAGGCCAAAGCCAGCACTCTGAATTGTGCCCGGTAGCAAACTGGCTGCCAGTGGAGCTGGCGTAACATGGGAGTTGTATGCTCCCTGGCTGCCTCTCGTTGGACTATTTGAAGCTTCTGAGCAGTCTTCAAAGGCAAACCCATGTAGAGTGCATTGCAGTAGTCTATCCTAGATGTAACGAGAGTGTGGACCACCATGGCCAAGTCTGACTTCCCAAGGTAGGGGCACAGTTTTATATCTTCTGTCTGGCGCACAAGTTTTATATCTTCTGTCTGTTATTAACTCTGCAATAACTCACAAAGGTTTCCCCTTTTCCCCTGGCAGCAATAGATATTTAGGAGATGTGATTGTTCTGTGGATACTCTTTTCTAGCTTTTAAATTTTATTTTTAAGTGTTGTAATCCTGTTGACTTTTAAAGGTATTCTAGATTTATTTGCTATTTAATCTATGTTGTACCCTTCAACTGCATTCATTTTTTCTGTAGCCAAACTTTGGCATCTTGAAAGAACTATTTTATGTTGCCTATGTCATATATTTGGTCCAGCTCACTGATAAAATGGAATGCAGGCTATGTATTGCTGCTGCTGCAACCACTACGCATACTTTGTACTTTTATTTTATTTTCCTCCATTGCATTTCTCTTAAATAAGTAAGCCACCCAAAATCTGATGCAATAAAAATTCCTCCCAATTTTCACATTACACATTAGCTCTCTGCTTTGTTACATAAGTTTAATACATGATACACTTAAAGTTAATATTGACTTTTAATAGTGTGTCCTGGAAATAAATTCTCTTTCTAACTTTCTTAGCTGCATGAGCAAGTGGGGGAATGTCTATTGGTTTCCAGAGGAAGGAGAAGCCATATGTGAAAATTGTCCTCAGTGTCGAACATACAGACATGAGTCTGCAGAAGAAAATTTCCCAACAGTTCAGTTCACCTGCTACTGGCTCAATACATCTCTGCATTTGTTACAGGATAGCTGAAATTTTGGTATATGAAAGGTAGAGCAATGAATTGTTGAATATGGCTATATCTTTTTCTACCGCTTATCCAGGTCACTTCCTCCTAATAGGCCCCGGAAATGAATAGCCATAGACTATACCTATTATTGTTGTTGCCTCCTATAGCGTTGCACTTAATTTCCCAGGCCCTCTAGAAATTGCACTAGCCTCGGCCCGGCCTTTTTAAATTGTCTTGAACAGGCAGGATTATTTTAAATATATATGTGCTATTGTGATATTTTATGCTTATATTGGTTTGTTAATTTTATGTTTATGTTGTATGTATTGATGATATTACTTGGAAACCGCTCTGAGTCTCCTTGGGGAGATAGAGCGGTATATAAATAAAGTTTTGTTGTTGTTGTTGTTGAATCCAGCTGTGATAGAAAGCAGTTTCCACTGTAACTACCTACTCTATACTCATGCCAATCTTCCATGGGTTTACATGCACCCCATTCCATCCAGTAGAAAATTGCTAACTGTGGAGCTAATGGACATCTACCTTGTGATGGCTTCCATCTTCACTGACACACTGAGTGCAGGTCTCTTCATGAACACAACTGCCATTTAAGCTAATTTGTCCATCTGGACAGAAGCAACCTTCCATAGGATAATCCATGCAGACTTCAGTGGTGGTACCATTCTCACAATGCTTTGTGCAGTCTTTTTGACAGTGGTCATATATCAACGAGGGCGGACATTTCACAGCTGTTAAAAACACAAGAACACAATAAGAAAGCAAAAGTGCGAGTAAATAAAAAGCATAAATATTTTGTTTAGAAAGTGGTCAGGAGAAGATTAGGGCAATAGCTGACATTGTATTGTCGAAGGCTTTCATGGCTGGAATCACTAGGTTCTTGTGGGTTTTTTCGGGCTATATGGCCATGTTCTAGAGGCATTTTCTCCTGATGTTTCGTCTGCATCTATGGCAAGCATCCTCAGAGGTAATGAGGTCTCCTTTTCATCTACTTATGAAAGGCAAGCGGGGAAGTGGCCATCCTGGTCTTTCTAGGGTGAGAGTTCCAGAGTGGGTGTAGTCACCAAAAAGGATCTCTCCTCCCCCCCCCCCCACTAAACACTATTGAAAGGGTGGTGAGACAGAAAGAAGGCCTTCTCCAGGTGATCATAAAATTCTAACAAGCTCATACAGAAAAATATGGTCCTTCAAATAACTTGGATTTTGAGTTGTATCCCAACAAACAACTTGATAGTCAATAGACCTGTTGCAACAGGGGAATTGTGTGCGCCCTATAGCAAGTCCAAGTTAACAACCTGGCTGTCATTTTTGACCAACTGAAGTATTTGAGCAGTCCAACATGGAGCATCCAAGTAATCCAAACAGAATTTCACCAAGACATGTACCACTGTGGCCATATCCAACTTCTCCAGGAACATGTATAGTTGACATATTAGCTTTAAACGTGCAAAAACTGCTGAAATCTGGGCCTCCAGATTCATCTCTGAATCCAGAAACACCACCAAGCTGTTATATAAAGCCAGTGACTGCTAGTCAGGTATTCAGCAGAAGCACCCACTTCCCTTAGATCACATGCTCAGGGAAAACACGTGCCCAAAACAAACCAATGTTCCCACATAAGCCTTTTTAAAAGTTAGAACATCAAGGAAGTAAATGTCTTCTGGGTTGAAGTTGTGTCATGCTGCATTGTCCTCTATTATGGGGGCAAGTGCCGAAGGAGGCAATTTCTGACCAAGGTGGTACCTGAATAGCAAGAATCCCTAAGACAAAAGTCTGGAGATTGCCAACAAAGATCAGGAACCCATTCCTAGCAACCTAGAGACATGTAAATTGTGCTGCATGGCTACAGATGGAACAGAAGGGATTAGAGGAGAGACTTAATACCACTATATCCTAACCAACCAGTGACTGTGTTTAATATTGCATGTTTAAAGTTATTTGCTTCTCTAAAAACTTTGTGAGATTTTAAGAAGCTTTCCAACTTATTGGCACATTTACGACCTGATCGTAATAGTCATTTTCACTTGCCTACATCTAAAAGCAGCCCTGGCTCATAAACACACACATCACCATTAACCTTGAGGACCTACAATTCAGTAATGTTTCATATCAGGATCTCTAGGACAGAAGATAATTGGGAGCTAACCAGTTAAAATCAAATGGCCAAGGTCTTAATATCTATATCAGGGGTCCACAAACATTTTAAACAGAGGGCCAGGTCACATTCCCTCAAACTGTTGGAAGGCCGGATTATAATTTGTAAAAAAATAATAATAATGAATGAATGAATTCCTATGCATAGTGCACGTATCTTATTTGTAGTGCAAAAACACATTAGAACAATACAATAATTAAAATGAAGAACAATTTTAACAAATATAAACTTATTCGTATTTCATTGGGAAGTGTGGGCCTGCTTTTGGGTGATGGGATAGGATTGTTGTTGTTGTGTTTTCAGACTTAGGTTGACCCTGAGCGAAGGCCGGGTAAATGACCTTGGAGGACCGTATTTGGCCCCCGGGCCGTAGTTTGAGGACATCTATAGCAAGGATCCATGATATTGACCAGAAGTCAATGATGCATGCTCCTATCTCATTCTGTTTCACTGCCCTAAGTCCCTGATTCAGTCCTTGAGCCTTTTAGCTCAGGTTCTCTGATATCAGGATGCCCAGAGAAATGTTTCCTACAATTGTTTGACAGCACAACTATTTAAATAAAGACTTCTTTTCACTTTTCATTGCTTCCCATATCATGTAATGATATGGGAAGAAATGGCAGCATTGCTTTTCCTTAGTATGGCTTTGAGCTCTATGACGAATTCAGGGATGAACTAATTTTTAAAATGAAGCCTAGATTCTTCAAATCTGTACATAGATTTTTATTAGTATGGTTACAGTGATTAAATAATGCTGTCTATGGAGTCATAAATGCATTCTGCACAATGTCTCACAATGCTATTTCTGGCCACTATAAGACATGCACCTGCTCACAAGAAAAAGGGAAAGAAGATGCCATGTTAATACACCAAGGGCTACTTTATGTTGTTAAATCGGGGAGTTATTTGGATGCTCAAGGGCGTTATGTCAGAAGCTGGGAATCTGAAGAATTCAGAGACATTATTAAAATGCTGTGGATGCTCTTGGATGCTGTAACAGGAAAGCTGGATCTCTCACTAAATCCAGTAAATGGCAGGCAGGCTGCTCTTGCTCACTCTTTTCTCAGATTATTCCTCATGGAGCATTTTCAGTGTGCAGTTTCTTACAACAATGGTTTATAATAACATCATTTTCTCCAATGTCTTGAACAGCCCTCCAAAAACTATTTTACTTTGGCAAAAGTTGTTTTAGATGGTGGTTTGATCCATATGAACTGGGTCTTTATCTGGACCTATATATGAAAATGTAAGCGCTTTCCTTCTAAGTGAAAATGGGACAGAGCGAACTTATACATTTTCAGTGAGAACAGTACCAACAAAAACACTGGGAGGAACCAGCAAATCTAAATTATATTAATTAATTAATTAATTAACCACACTTTTATCCCGCCCTTTTCAGCTGAAGGCGACTCAGGGCGACGTACAGACTAGCAACAATTAGATGCCGAACACACATAAATATATCGTTTAAAACAGGTTAAATCACATAATAAAATTCATATAAAAACTATTTAAATCACATAATAAAATTCATATAAAAAGAATTTAAAAGAAAAATCAATAACTTCCAGGTTTAAATCCATGTCCATTTGCATCGTTAAGCCGTCCCATATTTGTTCACAATACTAAATGTATCTGGTTACAATGAGGTTCCAAAAGCTTGCTCAAAAAGCCATGTTTTTACTCTTTTCCTAAAGCTCAGGAGGGAGAGGGCCAATCTAATATCCCCAGGAGGGGAGCTCCACAGCCAAGGGGCCACCACTGAGAAGGCCCTGTGCCTCGTCTCCCAAGCACGCCTGTGAGGTAGGCGGGATTGAGAGCACGGCCTCCCCAGATAATCTTAAATTCCTGGAAGGTTCGTAAGGGTAGACACATTCGGATAGGTAAGTTGGGCCGGAACAATTTACTGGCGGCAGATAATATTAAGCATGACAAAAATCAATGAAAAGAGAAATTGCTTCCCATGAGGTACATGCTAGGGATGTATTAATCTGCTCTTGTTCATGCATTTCTATAATCTGTCAACTGAAAGAAAAACTATTCAAATATATCTTCTGAATTGAACTTGATTTGCCGATGTATACATTCATAGAATCAGAGTTGGAAGAGACCTTGTGGGCCATCCAGTCCAACCCCCTGCCAAGAAGCAGGAAAATCGCATTCAAAGCACCCCTGACAGATGACCATCAAGCCCCTGATTAAAAGCTTCCAAAGGAGGAGCCTCCACCACACTCTTGAGCAGAGAGTTCCATTGCTAAACAGTTCTTACAGTCAGGAAGTTCTTCCTAATGTTTCCTGTAGTTTGAAACCATTGTTCCACTTCCTACTCCAGGCAGCAGAAAACAAGGTTGCTCCCTATGACTTCCCCTCACATATTTATACTTGGCCATCATGTCTCCTCTCAGTATTCGCTTCTTCAGGCCAAACATGCCTTCCTCATAGACAGCTTAGACAGCATTTTGAATGGGGTAGCATGGCTGTTAAACAACAGATTTACAGATAACTATTAGGTAAAGTATTAAAAATAACCTCCACATCCAGAAGAGCATTGCTCTGAATATCAGATACCATGTGCAAATGACAGGGAAGTGCAATACTGCAATCTTCTTTATTTGCTTATGACCTTGCAGAAGCATTTACATGGTTACTATCAGAATTACTGTTCTGAACTATTAACTGTATTTTCATCAAGTAAAGTCCAACTCTTACGCCAGACAACCTAATAAATGTCAGCTGCTAGTCTCACTGATTAAAAAAATATTAATTTTAAAATGCAACATTTAGAGTAAAAATGTCTGTATTAGTCACAATCTTTAGAGAATAATGTACACATGTAGGTAGCTTGCATTGTTAGTACAAAACAACAACACAAAACCCTGGCCACCCAGCTCTTTCCTCCAGGATTTAAATATTGCATAAGGAAACCTGAGCTAGAACAGGGAATTAGATTACCAAAGATTGTATTCCTGCAAAAAGCAGTGAAAGCCTTACCACAGAACTCTGAAGATCTCCAGTCCAAACAGATTCCTTGTGTTCTGCAGAGGTGGGCATAGGATGATATAATCTCACAGACTTCATCTCCATAGCAGTTGTTTTCTTCACATGCAGTATAGAACATGTTTGGAGGAATAATTTGGTGGCATTCATAAAACTGAGCAGACAACAAAATACTGCATTTGGATGTGGCATGCTCGACACATGTGTCAGGTCTGTTCACTTCGCAGAATTTCCCTGGTTGCTTAATGGCCCATTCTTGGATGAAGGTGCCGCTGTCAGATGTAATTGAGCCATCCTTTAATATCATATCATTTTCAATGTTCTGATCACAAACTCCTGCAGAGAGAATCAGAAGACAAATAAAAAATTATGTATATCAAATTGAGCTTAGAGCTGCAGAAAGGTTTTTAAACCTCCCCTGAAAATATTTGCTAATCCTACCCAAAACTTTCATATTTAAGGTGCAGGTGCTTACCGACAAAGCCCTGAACGGTTTGGGACCAGCCTACCTGCGTGACTGCATCTCCGTCTACGAACCCACACGTTCACTATGCTCATCTGGAGAGGCCCTGCTCGTGATCCCGCCTGCATCGCAAGCATGCTTGGTGGGGACACGAGACAGGGCCTTTTCCGTGGTGGCCCCCCGTCTCTGGAACACTCTCCCCAAAGATCTTAGACAGGCCCCTACATTGGCAGTCTTCAGAAAGAATTTGAAGACCTGGCTGTTCCGATGTGCCTTTCCCGATTAGGAAATCTCCGATACCAAGTCCCTGAAGCACTTTATTAGAATTAAGATTGCCGCACACTGCACACTGCACTTGCCCTATAATCCTTATATACCACCTGTCACATCAGCACTTTTTAATCCTGTACCCTTTACTCTGGCCCGGCTTAGTTTTATCCTGTTTGATGTATTGTTTATTGCTTGTGGTTTTGTTGTTTTAATACTGCTTTAATTTGTTTTATTTGCTTTAAGTGTATTGTTATGTTGTGTATTGAGGCCTTGGCCTTTGTAAGCCGCATCGAGTCCTTTGGGAGATGCTAGCGGGGTACAAATAAAGTTTAATAATAATAATAATAATAATAATAATAATAATAATAATATTGGCAATTCTAATCAGGACAGAAAACCTGGGTAGATTAATGGCATACACAAATAATAATAATAATAATAATAATAATAATAATAATAATAATATCTCCCACCTTTCTCCGGGCATAGGATACAAGATATTGTATGAAGGTCAGTCTATCACCCTGTCTCTCTACGAGTTCTCACTCACAAATAATTCTGCTCCTTTATCTCACCCTGAGTTTTTAAATCATTTTATGTACATGTGGCCCGCTCACTGTCATTATGTTTTTTAAATTTTGTTTATTGTAGTCATATGTTCTGTATTTTTCTGCAATGTTGTTTATTTTATTGTAACTTGTACCTTATTTTATTGTAATTTGTTGTATGGGCTTGGTATCATGTAAGCCGCCCGAGTCCCCATAGGGGAGATGGTGGCGGGGTATAAATAAAGATTATTATTATTATTATTATTATTATTATTATTATTATTATTATATCATACAATATCTCTTGTCCTTTAATAAAGATTACCTACAAAACGGAATCAAGACCTGCAGTCTGCATAGTATTGCCCTTTTACCTTCATTCCAACATCTCCTATTCTGCATCGCTTTGAAGACAGGAAGTGCTATACAATTTCCGACATTCAGAATTATTTTCTACATCCTATTTACTTTCAATAACAGATACTTGGAAAAGGTGATTACAAATCCCTATATAAAGAGTATGAGTTGGCTACATAGCTCTTGCTCACTAGCTCTAATTCTACTTTGCCCCATTCTCAGCTGTCGAAAAAACTTATCTGACATTTGGCAACAAAGCTCTCCTTCATTTGACACTCATTACTTTATTAAAAGGATTAAGCTATAAGAAACCTAAGCAATTAATTCAGCATTTCCAGGTTGTAATAATTTTAACATACCACAAAGACCATACATTTTCGAGGCAAAACCTTTTGGACTTAATTGGAGTGTAAACTCATTGTTGCTTGGAGTGAAAGAGATGATATGTCCCAGATGAGAGAACCGTATTTCATGCATTATTGCCCCATAGATATTTGCTTCAATATCACCATTGGCATAAGGAACAGTAACAATTTTGCCATTCACAGTAACCTGTTTGGAAAAAAATGAGAACATCTTAATAATCCACTGGTCAGCAGACATATAACAGCAGCAGCTGTGCTTACAAACCTAGTCACCGCAGTAATCTGAAGGCCATCTCCTTCATGTATGACTTCCCAGTGTCTGAGCAGTGGTTGTTGGAAACATAATGCTGAACAAGATGTACTGTTGGTTTGATTCAACAGATAGCCCATCTTCATACTCTTAGGCCAAGAGATTAAGAAATTACCAATAATAATAATAATAATAATAATAATAATAATAATCTGCAAGGAAACAGATGAAACAATAGATCATATCCTCAGCTGCTGCAAAATCATGCAGACAGACTATAAGCAGAGGCACAACACCGTTGCTCCGATGTTTCATTGGAACTTGTGCCACAAATACCATCTGCCTGTGACAAAGAACTGGTGGGATCACAAGCCTGAAAAAGTTACAGAAAATGAACACATCAAACTACTCTGGGACTTCCAAATTCAGACTGATAGAGTTTTGGAGAACAATACTCCTGACCTCACAATTGTGTTAAAAGACAAAGTATGGATCGTTGATAATGAAATCCCAAGCGACAGCAGGATTGAAGAGAAACAACTGGAAAAACTGACACGATATGAGGATTTAAAGATCGAACTGCAAAAACTCTGGTACAAACCAGTAAAGGTGGTCCCATTAGTGATCGGCACACTGGGTCCAGTGCCTAAAGACCTTGGCCTGCACTTAAACACAATCGGCGCTGCCAAAATTACCATCTGTCAACTGCAGAAGGCCATCTTACTGGGATCTGCACACATTATTCGCCAATACATCACACAGTCCTAGACACTTGGGAAGTGTCCGACGTGTGATCCAATACAAGAGCCAGTAGAGTGATCTTGTGTGCTGTGGACTCATCTTGTTGTGTTTCATATAACAACAACAACAACAACAATAGTATTTCTTACTCACCTGTCCTCAGGGCTTGAAGAGGGTTACAATACCACTGAAAACACATAATAATCTAAAACATTCTACCAAAAACACATACTAAAAATATTGCTACAAAATACATATTAAAATATACAGAACAAAGATTTAACATAAGATGCAAGTTTAAAATTCATGATTAAAACGGGGTAGGCCTGCTGAAAGAGATAGGTCTTTGTCGTGAAACCACGATATTAGTTACTAGGCCTGGGTAACAACGCAAAAATTTGTTTCTAAAATCGATTTGTATTTGGGGTTTTTTTTTGTTTCGATATTTAAAATAATTTCAAAATTTTCCTTTTAAAAAGTTCGATATTTACGAAATTTCGTAAATGGTAAAAAATTAACGAATCGATTTCCGAAACAATAACGAATCGATTCGTTAATGGCGGACGCGACCGCGAAATACGCTAAAAAACCTCCAAAAACTTCTGAAGCTTTCCTCTCCCTCTGTTCTTGACTGTTGTTTTATATTATAATTTTTTTTCACTAATTAAACCATAAAACTGGCCCAGACATGCGGAAATAATGAAGCGACCTCTGAACAATAACGAAACGAATACAATAACGAAATACGAAGCATTTACAAAACGTGTTTAAAAATTCGTTTTTTTTAATGATTGCTCCAGAATGGTTCGTTATCGTTTTGTAATTGGAAAAATTAACGAATTATTAACGAATTACGAATTAACGAAACGAAACCTCCCAGGCCTATTAGTTACATTACAATGGCTTACAGTCATGTCGCTGGACAGTTCCACTGTTGAATCCTTGTGAATGACTTCAATTGTATTCATGCAGTTGAGTTTTGGAGCTGAGGTGCAGAGTCCATTATGAAGGATCATTTGAATATCATGTTCTTTGTCTTCATATAACATATAGGAACAATTGCCTGCGAGTCTAAAGTCCAGTCCATCAAAGGTGACAATATTTCTACTTGGGCTTCCCATGCATGAGCCTGTAGAGTGATTGTACAAAAAAGGATCACTACTAGAGGGCCTAAGTATTTTATTAAGAATACCTTCTATTTTTTAAAACAGTTACCAAGTGAGATGGGAACCAGTGCAATGGAACTGAGCTAAGGCTATACAGCATGTGTAGGATGTAGGGGTCCTTGGGCCTACCAAAGGGATGAGAAGTACATGGCTTAATTGTAGTAAAGGTGAAAAGGATATTGGGATTATTACTGATCATAAGTTGAACATGGCCCAGTAGCGTGGTGCCACGAGAAATAATATAAATAATATTGTCTTCCCTAGGGAGATTAGGCTGCCACCCACACTGTCCTCCTTCCAGAAGGAATTGAAGACTTGCATGTTTGGACAAGTCTTTGAGAATGACTAGTCCCAATGGTCTGCAATTTAATGCCACAGCACTGCACTTTCATCCCATGTCCTAGCTCATCAGCTAAAATTTGCACTATCCTATTCCCTGCTCCTGTTTACAGTTGATTATGTCTTACAACAATTCTCATCATAGGTTATGGGGTGCTGTTTTGACCTTAAACTTTGTTTTGTGTGCCTTTGGTTTTATGTTGTATTATATTGTGTGTTTATTTTTATGCGTTGTTTTAGGCACACTGTGCCATATGTAAGTCACCCAAGTACCTTTGGGGAGATGGAAGCGGGGTACAAAAATAAAGTTGTTGTTATTATTATTATTATTATTATTATTATTATTATTATTATTTGTATTAATGTAACTTTTTGAATAATTTACCCCATTTTCTTCTCTTAATAAAACATGATGTGCACCTCATTAATTTAGACTATTTTCCTATTAGGACCTCAATGTAGAAAATGTTACAATTGGAAAAAGTCATCAATAACAAAAATAATTAATGATAAGAACAGAAGAATAGTAATTTACAATACAGACTGAAAACTACTTATTATCCCTTTTGGAATGAGGCACATACATTTTAATAGTGTTCTGATGAATGTAAAATGTTGCTGGACTCCTAATATTAAGTTCAAATTGTCTGCAACCAGAAATTTTAAAAATAAAATCTTAAACTAAGCAGTTCCACTAATACTCCAAGAACACAGTGGCCACATTAATTACAATTATTCATTATTATTTTTTGCCTTTTGAAGGAGAAATCACCTGCTGGCTTGTGATATGACACTCTCCACTAGTCCACCTCATTATTTCCTCAACATCCACAACAGGTCACAAGCACATAGCATAAGCCAGCACTTGAACCATGAGATATTTCTTCTTCACTAGTAAGGCCACCCTCTCCCACAACTGTAAAAGTAGGAAAAACATTTACAGCAATAATAGTGACAAATCGGTTTTAATGTAGCGTATTAATATCTTCAGCACTGGGGAAGAAACTGATAACTACTTATTTGTGATTAGTTATTTCTGAGTCTTCTTGTTATGAAAATTACTTTAATTACTCTACAAATCATGATTTTTTTCACCTGAATTTATAAATTACACCTCAAAGCAAACTCTATCCAATATTTATTTGTTATTATTTCTTAAAAATATTTTTAAATCAGGCAAAATACTCACATGGACACATCCAACGGCAACCGCACGTTTCCTCTATCTTAACAGCAGGAAGTCCATTTTGACATGTTGGTCTAGCAATCCTCTCACAATTAATTCGGTGGCTCTCCAGAGCTGTATGGCCACCTGGTAAGCACGTCACAGTGTGACATTGATCCACCAAAGTCCATTTGTCACCAGGCTGTGCAAAATGACACAATATATTAAAATAAGTGTCAATGTAAATGAAATCTGTCTGCCTAAGAATGTTGTTGGTTGTTCTTGTTCAGTAGCTATCAGGCTTTGATCTGCAGTTTCAGATAAGCAAGTAAAGTTATACAGCCCTTGGTCAATTAAAATAATCTTGAACAATCAAACAACTAAAAGCAAGATGTTATGACCATGACCATTTAGGGGGATGTTTTTTAAAAAAATTGTGAACACTGCAGAACTGTATAACAGAAATGAAGCATATTTGAAAAAGATAATTGAAAGAATATCTCAGGTGGGCCAAAGTTACTGGTACACTAGGAAATCAAATAGCATTCAAAGTAGAAAATAAACAAAACAAAAAACTTTCATAAAGAAGGTAAGGAGAGAGGGTAGAAGCCCATATAATATAGTCCATATGAAATTGTCACTTCCGCATTCCAAAAAAAAGCGCAACGTGAGTTGAAAATTTTGGGGACTTCAGGCTTAAAACAAAGTGCCGGAAGTCCCTTCAGAATGCAAAAATATCTGATTTTATTCCGAATTACACCACATCTGAGCAAACCTATCCAACTCTAATATATAGGCTTTTTTTAGGCATACAAAGCCGATAACAAAGAAGCTCCAACCTTGACAGTAACGAATGAATGAGCAAAATGAGAGTGAATTTAAGTTGGAGAGAGTATTTTACCATTGCCCCACATTTTGTCTATATGAGCCTGTCATACAAATAAAGCATAAAATATGGGAATGTTGAGAGAAAAAATTAAAATGTATGAACGACCAATGAGTTCAGGCCTTCTGAAAACACTAATTTTTGTGAGATCATATTGTTAGGAAGCTACCATCACCTCCCTTCTCTTCCAGGCCCCCATCAGATGGCCTAGATTTCTTCCCCACTGATGCCCAGCCTAAGGCTGGCCAGCCCTCCATCCCACTCTCCCTACTGTTGCTGCAGTGGACTCAGCCTCCTTTCCCCCCTTCCCAGGAACCATTCTGCTTCTGCCTCCTGGGGCCCACCATGGCACTGCTGCTGAAGGTGGGATTAGGGATCCATTCAACATTGAATGCCCTGAGCCATGCGCCACTTCTCCAACATGAATGAAAAATGGAGCAAGAGCCAGGTCAGGCTGCAGGTGCCCTCAGAGGGAAGGGAGGGATGAGACATGGGTCAGTCAGCTAGCACCACTGACCCCAGTTGGCTAATTGGTCAACTGCCTGCTCCCTCCATCACACCTTGCCTCATCTGCCCAGCCCAACCTGGCCTAATGTTGCCCTTTGACTCAGGGCGCTTGTGGGCAGAGGACCCACGAAGGCAAGGACCGGACTGCAGCAGCTTGTGGGCCACTGGGTAAAAGGAGTAGTAGCAACTCTTCCTTCCATGCCTCTCTGGTGATGGTAATGGAAAAAAGCAATTGATAGCCTCTGCCACTTCACTCTCCTGGCTCCCAGGGCTTCCTCCTATCTCTGAATCTTGATGGAGAACACGTGAATCTGGACTCTTTGTCCAGTCTACAACTAAGCTTCCTTAGATTTGCTGAAGCAGGCATCACTAGTTCCAAAGCCTTTCTTGTGCAACCTGTCATTGTATTTTATAACCATGTTGATATCAATTGCCTGGTTAGAGCCTGGCATAGCATGTTCTCATTAGCTAAGAAAGCTTATCTTTATTTTAGCAAAATATATGGCCCTGCTATTCAGCTTCAAGGTTTTCTCATGGGAAGCCTGGTACAGGGGTGAGAAAGAACTAGTGTGGTTAATAGGTCAATGGGGAAAAAGACCACAAGAGAAGTAGCGTATGCTGAATCCTGCATGTCTTACCATGCTGATGTCAATTGCTTGAATACTGCATGTTCTCATTAATTAAGAATGCTTGTCTTTATTTTGGTAGATGTTTGGGCCTGTTATGGGAGCATAGCAACTTCAAAGTTGTTCTTGTGGGAAGAGGTGTTTGGGTTAATAGGCCAATGGGGAAAAAGACAGTGAAAGAAGTAACATATCCTGGCTCCTGACAAATTGGGTAAAAGCTAGCAATATCATTTAAATTGCGCTACCTATAGATGTATGATGCTTATAATATTCATTAATCTTTCTATCAGCCGTGATACAGTTCTCTCCCCTTGATTGCTTTAAATAAATCATTACTACTTCAAGTGAGCTTATTGATGATCAACCATGAAATAATGAGAACTGTCAACATGATTTTGCCAGATGTCTAAGGCATCTCACATTCAGAGTATAGAACCATTGCCAGTCCTATTAGGAAAATGATAATTACATATGGCAGAGAACCCCCCCTCCCCCGCCCCAGTGCCCTCTACTAAAATTGCATGTGGTGGATACCCGGACAATCCCCACTACTGATAAATTTGGCAGAGGCCAATGGCACTTCCCTAAATATAGCACATGGTGGATGCCGAAGCATTCCCCACATTGTATCAGATTTGGATGAGGTCCTATAGCATTTTCCAAAACACTGCAGATCTCCTGGCACTTTCCATATTCTATCTGGATTGGCAGAGTGCCCACAAAGGAAATATCAAAGCACTCCCCATGTTCTCTCTGGTTTGGCGGAGTCTCACAACAATTACCTTGAGGCAGAAAGTAAAGCACTCTCCAGATTATCTCTGGTTTGGCAGAGGCTCCCAGGAATACATAAAATGGTATGAACTCTGCATTCTCTCTATTTTGGCAGCCTACCACAAATGCCTGCAATAGAAAGCAAACCACTCCCAATAGTATCTCTGGGTTAGTGGAGGCCAGTCTCATTGCCTGCAGCTGAAAGCAAAGCATTCCCCAGTTTCCTTCTGGCTTGGCAGAAGCTCCCAAGGATTGTTTGAGTCAGATGGTAAGGCACTCCACCTGTTCTTTATGGTTTGGCAGAGGCTCACCAATCGCCTGATACAGGAGGCAAAGAATACTACAGTTTTCTTTGGTTTGGCAGAGGCCCCAAGGATTGCCTGAGTCAGATGGCAAAGGACTATCCACTTTCCCTATGGCTTGGCAGAGCCCTACAAAAAACATCCTAGGTAGATAGCCCAGCAATATCTGCCTGTTATCTGGGTTAACAGAGGTCATGCCTGATGGCAAAGCACTCTGCACCTTCATCTGACTTGGTGGAGGCCCATGATTGCTCATGGTAAGCGGCAACACTACCATTATGATTCTGCAACCTGTGGGCTGACGAGAAACAAAAACATACAGACAGTAGATATGCAATTACATCATCAAGCATTGTGTGAACCAAAACTGCTAAGTAAATAAAATTGTGTAGCGGGTTAATTGTTGCACTCCAGGGCAGGAAAAGCCCTCTGACTTTAAACACCACACGTTGCATAGGAAAACAATCCTTTTATTGAAGATAATTAAAAAAAACAATCCTTTTATTGAAGATAATTTAAAAAGCAGCAAGTAAAAAGCACTTTAAAGAACTAGGTAAATCCAATTAGGTAAGAAGATAAGCAGGAACAAAACAGTCCAGGGTAAAGTTCAGTAAAGTCCATGAAAACAAAGTCTACACTTCTCTAATATAATCCAGAAAACCAGAAAACATTGATCCAAGGCATGAGTATGTAGTCATACTCATCTTCCAAGCTAGGCTGAATCTTCCAAGCTAGGCTTCCATGAACAAGGACGAGAACTTAACTTGATCCTAAACAATGTTTCATCTGACGATATTTCTCATACTTGGAACTTTTATCCCCTTATTAAGCTATCTCAAGCACTCAGAAATTGGTTTCGCTTTAAGACTCCCTTATCTTTTTCTGTGGGATTCTGGCAGACTGGCGAAGGTACTGTTCAGCTTGCCTGTTTTGACTAATCTCCTGCAGTCTAACTCATTAACTTCTGCAGGTGCAGAGTTGTTTTCAAGCCCCAAATCCTGGGAACTCTCTGGTAACAATTCAGGGAGTACACCATCATCCCCACACCCCTCAAGGACATTCTCATGGGAAACTACACTTTGAACAGGGATCTCCTGGTCATTCTCTGCATTAATATCCTTGACCCAACCATTGCCATCTTGAAACTCATTGCCATCACTCCCCACATCTAAAGCACCCTGATCCTGAAACACAATCACAGACTGAGCTCCAACATTGATGACTTAAGAGTAGCCCCACAAATTCAAAGTTATTTTCTACTATGCTGTCTTACTACAGTAGTTTTTAAAAAGTAATATTATCATTATGTGTGTAGAGAGCTGTTGTGGTGCAATGAGTTAAACCTTTGTGCCAGCGAATTCACAAGATGGAGTGAGCTCCCATCTGTCAGCTCCAGCTTCCCATGTAGGGACATGAGAGAAGCCTCCCATGGGATGGTAACACATCTGGGCATCCCCTGGACAATAAAGACAGCTATTCTCTCACACCAGAAGTGAATTGCGATTTCTCAAGTCGCTTCTGACATGATAAAAAATCATTATGTGTATTTAGACCTTGCTTTTTCTCTCCACAAGGAGACTCAAAGTACTCCTTGTGTAAGTAAAAAGGTACTCATTTGGAAACCAGTCTTCATAATGCTCTATATTCGACTAAGTATCCAGGGATTTTTGCCCTTAACTTGACTTTCCAAAGCACTAAGCAAAGTCCGGGGATACTCCGCACATTGCAGAAGACGTTGCAATATATTCAGGTTTGCAGTCATCTGGACAGCTGAATTAGGTCCGTTTTGACCTGATCAACTGTCCACACTGCCACCATCAGCTTTACTGCACTGACCATGAACCACTAGTTGGCCATGCAGCTCTTTTACTCTATTAACCAAAAGCAAGACAACATTTGAGCAATATGTACTTACTGCCTTTATATTGCCATCTTCATCTACGCACTCTTGGAGAGTTTCTAAAAACATAAGCACAAGCATTAGTCTTCTAGAACATGAACAGCCAATAGTTTACTATATAAAATCAAAGGCCAATATAGTCCAGCATTTTGTCCACATAGTCGTTGATTGGATGCTTATGGAAAGTTCATAAATGGGTCTTGAGAACAACAGACCCCTTTCACTCATAGCCCCTAAAAAAGTGGACTAGGTGTTAAGAGGCAGACTATCCCAGATAGTAGAGGTAATATTCACCCATCAAAGCCTGTCTGGCATGGGACACTCTACCAGAAGCAATACTACCAGCACCATGGCCTCTTTCCTCACAAGAGTATGTAATCTGTTGGGAATTACATATCCCCTTTTTAGGGTATATGAGTGAAAGGAGGCTATTGCACTCATAACCATTTGTGGACTTTCCATAGGCACATCTAGTATCTGAGATAATCTGCCATAGATAGATAGTGCTAAGGTGGGAACAGGTAGCAATGCAACTGATACAATAATCCAGAGAGTTCACAAGAAGAATCTTATTTGTTTATGCCATAGGAATTGTGGACACTTAACTTAGCAGACATGAGCTGCCTTCAAGCTGAGAAAGGTGGTATAAAATTATGGTAAATAAATAAATCAATAATCTAACATGCTTAGGTCACTACCATCTCAATATGGCATTAGTATAAAATGATGAAAATAATGAAAAAGCATACATAGTCCCACATAGGATTATGTTCACATTTTTTTCCCCTTTAGACTTTACTTATGCTTCATTTCCCTTATGTGGATGAAAGGTTATGTGACCCTTTGGGGTATCTAGAAATATCAACTTTACCTACAGGAGTAGAATTATGAACCATCTAGAAATTTAAGATCTTCTGGGGAAGCCCTGCTCTCGGTCCCACCTTCTTCACAGGTTTGGTTGGCAGGGACGAGAGATAGGGCCTTCTCAGTGGTGGCCCCTCGGCTGTGGAACACCCTCCCTAGGGACATTAGATCAGCCCCCACCCTCTTAATATTTTGTAAAAAAGTCAAAACCTGGCTTTGTGAGCAGGCTTTCTCAAATGCAGTGTAGCAGATAACTTATTGAACTCGGAACGACTGGGCAATTGTGATCGGATAACGATATTGATATTGAGATGCAGAGGATTTATGCTTTTATTAATTTTACTGTTTATGGATTTTTTTTGTATGTTATATGCTTTTAGCTGTTTTTATATTATCGTGGCATCGAATTGTGCCGTTTTGTAAACTGCCCTGAGTTGCCCTCGGGCTGAGAAGGGTGGTATAGAAACATAGTAAATAATAAATAAATAAATAATCTAAAGTAGCAGGAAACCTTTGTAAGGCTAAAATAATTTTAGAAGGTTGATGCTGTGCAAGGAATTCTTGGACTTATTTCATTTGTTTTTCATTTTAATCATAATGCTACGAAGTATGCAAAGTCAACAAACCAATCAATTTGTTTCATTTACACACCTGGGCTATTGTTCTTGGTATTGATTGTGCCCTATATTCAACAAAGCTTCCTCTATAATTGGAGCTGATCCAGATTTTTTAAAAAACTTACACAACTCCCGGAAAGTCACTATGCTGCTTGGAAGCTTGGTTTTGTTAAGACACTATTAATTTGCAAATGTAACTTCTGGATAACCAGACTCCCCTGGGTGTAGGAACATTGCCCTACTTTTGGGTAGACTTTTGTTTCCAAACTGAGGGATGGTGGTAATGGTACTGATAACTATTTTGAATGTTCTTAAATGTTGCAATTTTATATTGTTGATGTATTATTTATAATGTCCTGTTTTGTATGTTTATTTTATTTTATTTTATTGCTGTGTTCTGTTGAATATTGATGCATTGTATTGTGGGCTTGGCCTTGTGTAACCCGCCCCGAGTCTCCTTGGGGAGATAGTGGTAAGGTATAAATAAAGTTGTTGTTGTTGTTGTTGTTATTCAGAGATACCATAATTAGCCATATCCAGCAGATCACAAGGATGGTAGTGCATGTGCTGGTAATCTCAAGGTTAGGCTTCTGAAATGAACTTTACATTGAGCTACCTCTATACCAAGTTCAGAAACTCCAATTAGTTCAAAACATGGCAGCCAGATTAGTTACAGGAACATCTAGGATTGAACATATCACTTTTATACTGAAGTTACTCCACTGATTTCCAATTAGTTTCTGACCAAAGTACAAAGTGCTAGTTTTGACCTTTAAAGTCCTCCATGTTTTGGGTCCAGGCTACCCCATAGGATTACTTTCTCTTGTACAATCTGTCCCATGCATTGAGATTATCTGCAGGGCAGCTACTCCTATCAGCCAGAACCCGATTGGCGACCATCACCCAAAGAACCTTTTCATTGGCTGCCCCAAGACTGTGGAATTGCCTGCCAGAAGTGCTCTGACAGCTATATGAGCTGTCAGAATTTAAGACCCAACTGAAAACTCATTTCTTCCAGCAAGCTTATCTAATCAGTTTTAAGTTGTGAATTTTGGTCTGCTTTTTGTCAGTGATTATTAACCTGTTTATCTCTTTATATGTATTTTAATAGTGTTTGATTTCTTTAACGATGTTGCACTCCTCCTCGAGCCACAAAGAGAGGTGTGTAATAAATTGTTGTTAGGTTTGAGATATTTTTAATCTTCCTTCTTGAGCAATTATTTTCCTGAGGTGCAAAACATGCAAGTTCCTCTTTATGGACCTGTTACTTCTTAACGGACCTGCTCTTACTAAAACATTTTTATTTATGAAGTATTTCTCAAGTACATAATGTAACTGTTCTCTAGGAGAAGAAAATGGAACTATAGTTTCTGAAGTTAACTTGAGCAATGGGAAAATGTAAAGATGGAGAGGGGGTGCCTTTATTATTTTGATGAGTTTTTCATTTTCTAGATACATATGAAGCTTACCTGTGCAAAGTTTCTTCACAAATTCACCCAAGATAACTGTGGTAAGAAGGTCATCATACTGTTGCAGCTGAATTATCCTGTCAGATGCAGATGGCCCAGCTAAAGTACGTAGTTGTTCCACATCGTATCTGTCTCCGATTCCAATGGGAAGCAAGGATATCCCTAAGAAAATGGGAAGCAATGGGAAGCAATGATATCCCTATGTTCAAATACTCCTTACTTTCAATTTGCATTGAAACATGTTGTACCAAAATGATCTAATTAAAAGCAAGTTTCACCAGCTAATTACTTCCTTGCCTAATTCCAATAGATTTCTTTCTGCAAATATGTTGCACAGCTAGCAAACAATACTTTAGATCAGATATTTTACTGTAAGAACGTTAGAAAAATACAGGGCAGAACCAACAGACTTTGTTGGGAGATACTTCAGTGAGGGAAGTTTCCCCTCTCCATTTAGTCTTTTGTGCATCTCACAAATGTGTTCCAGATGATAGACAAATCATTCTGACCTAATTCTGGGGTGCTGCAAAAAGCTGCAGGATGAAGTGCTAGCAATAACTTGCCATTTGATTTAGGGCATAAGTCATACTTAATAGTTGAAATGCTCACAAAATTTCAAAATTATAAAAAATCTAAACAATGTTAATAAATGTAGTCTAGACACAAGATCGTCATTTAGTCAATCAGGAGCAGGACATGGTAAGACAAACTCCCTCTGCTTCATCTACTCTAGTGGAAGGTATAAGAGCCACAACTATAGGTCTAACAAGAAACCACATCTAACCCAAGATCTGACACCACTTTCTGAAGCTCGTTTCAAGTCATGATAAAGGTAATAAGTCCTAATGATTGCTAATGTTGCTGCCAGTAAAACAGTCATATTTATGCTCAACAAGAGCAAACTGGGTCATTTAACATAGAGGTCTTCTAGCCAATTCCCAATTGTTGTGCCATGATTAAGCAACTGGCAGGTTGACATCTATACCACCACCCAAACTCAGTACCTTCACCTTTTAATCACACATAATCTTTTCAACAAATAATAAATATGCAAATACTGTACGGTCCTGATTCATTAGTACAAAAGTAAAATATGAAGGAATCTCAATAGCATAACAGACCTTCACTCATTTTAATTGTAATAACCTTCCTCTGAGGATGGCTTGATAAGAATTAAAGAGTCGATAAATTGCTAGGCATAGCTAGCAAACTATCTATATAAATAAAAATGTAATGTTTGTTTGTGGGATTAACATAACTCAAAAACCACTGGACAAATTGACACCAAATTTGGACACAATACACCTAACAGGCCAACAAGTGACCATCACTCATAAAAACACTGGAAAACACAGAGAAAGAGACTTAAAAAACCAAAAATTAAAAAATACATTACAACACATGCGCAAAACCACATGTACACAAATATATACACACACGTATATACATATATACACAAACAAAACACATATACACAGACTGTGCCACAACAAAGCATGGCAGGGGATGGCTAGTAAAAAAATAAAATATAATGTTTGTTTGTAGGATTAACATAACTCAAAATCCACTGGACCAAATGACACCACATTTGGACACAATACATCTATCAGGCCAACAAGTGACCATCACTCATAAAAACAATGAAAAACACAGCAGAAGAGACTTAAAAAGCCAAAAAAAAATTAAAAATACATTACAACACATGTGCAAAACCACATATACACAAATATATTCACACATATATACACTAACAAAACACATATACACAGACTGGGGCACAGCGTGGCAGGGGATGGCTAGTGCTTTATATAACTCAATAATAAACTACACAAACAGGATTTAGCATGAAGAATCCATATGCAATGCAAGAATTAGAAAATTCCTAGAATACCTCATAAGATATTGAGATGAAATTAAGGGAGACTTCATTACATCTCAAGATCTTATGGGGTATCCTGGGAACTAGCAACAAATCATTGCTGTATGCGTCAAAGTTGTAAGAAGACATTTCCCACTACATGTGGAGGAATTTTATTTCTAAAGGCCGGTCAAAAACTGTGGGAATTGTAGCCCAATGCACCAGGGAGGCAACGATTTCCTCATCCCTTCTCTATCTCAAACATTAGAGTTACTCCCAAAATACAATCAGAAAATATAAATAAAAATAAATTAACAGGATTTACTATTCACTCTTGCAGAGTATGCAGCAGTGTTGATAGAGTCTTGAGATGTATCTGATATGAAAATCACTATGGCTTTGGAAGCATTGGGCCGTCCTCCATTGATTTCAGAAATGGCATGCTGCACTGTGAAGTCTATCACTTTCCCTGAAAATGAAAGAAAAAAATACTTTAAATCATAGAGTTGGACCACCGAGAAGAAGAAGAAGAAGAAGAAGAAGAAGAAGAAGAAGAAGAAGAAGAGGAAGAAGAAGAACAACAACAACAACAACAACAACAACAACTTCTTTATTTTTCTACCCCACCTCCATCTCCCCAAGGGGACTCGGGGAGGCTTACAAGGGGCCAAGTCCAGGCAGCATACAGTTAAAAGCAAAAAAAAAAGCAAAACAACAGCAAATTACAAAATTAAAATAGCACAGTCCAAACAGCTGCTCAGAGTAGTATCTCCACAAGTGAACGAACACCAGAAGCCGATTAATAACAGTGTATAGGAAATTAGCTTAAAACTGGGGAGAAGAACTTTCTACACATAGATTATTTAAAGAACATAAAATAGAGCCAACTACCTTAATGCAACTATAGTGACATCCAGTGGGAAGAAACAATCAAAAACATTACCACCAAACAGACATTATTAGGACAATGTGCTACACTTAGCAAACTATTCTTTATTTAATCCCCATTCAGGGAGATTAAAAAACTTGACATCATCTGTCTAAATCTGTCTGACTCAGAGAGAATTCAAAGAAATTCAAGGGATAAAAATGCCTCTTGAGTTTTAGTGTATATTTCATAAAACCCAAACAAATTATGCCAGAACATATGTTTATCTAAAGAGGAAAGTTTGTTTGGAGTAGCTGTCAAACCTTCTTGTTTGCAAAAATTATAGTGAACACAATTTAAATGTCTTAAAAATGCTGTTTTTGAATACTTTGGCTATTTTTTAAAATCCTCTCTGCCTGGTATGACTCTGCAGGGGGTACTGAATTTTTCCCCCTTCTGAACTGGTCTTTTATAACAGTGTAGTCCATGGATTACAATTGTGGATAGAGGGATTTTTAGTAGTGATTTTCAATGCTTTATTTGTTTTAATGTGCATTTAATTTTAATTTTTAAACCTTTGATTTAATGCATTTTAATTGTTTGTTGTTCAAAGGTACTGAATAGTTGCCCTATGTAAAGCCGCCTTGAACCCCTTTTGGGGAAGAGAAAGGCGGGATATGAATAAAGTAAATAAATACATAAATAAATAGTCAAAATGTCTAGTGAATTCAAGGCTTGGGCTGGATGGGAGGCAAAAGCTTAGGATGAAAGTTGCTCTTTTTCAGTGATGATGATGATGATGATGATAATGATAATAATAACTTTATTTTTATACCCCGCCAACCATCTCCCCAAGGGAACTCGGAGCAGCTTACAAGTGACAAGCCCAACAATTACAGGTAAAACACAATCAAATTAAAAACATCAGATAAAGTATAAAAACAATCACAATTGTAAACAACAACAAAATAATATGGCTGAGAAAGAACATAGCTGCGGTTCAGGCTCCATGAATGGAGTACAACCTGAAGGGAGCGCAGGAAAGTGCAGCAATCAAGTACACAGGGCGGGGAATAGTGTCATCAAAAGTGAGCTCAGGTAGCCACCCTATACCTTGATCAGTCCCGTGACAACTGTAAGTCATTCTTTGGGTCTTTAGGTTCACTTTCTCATGCTATTTAGAATATACACTGTTTGCTCCATAGAGGCGCACACTGTCCATTCTAGACAGGTGCACAACTACCAGAGGAGGATCTGCTTTTGGGCAAACCAATTCCACAGAGCCCTCACAAGCTTAAGGGAGGTAGATGGGTGAGTCACTCCTTGTGGGTTGATATAACAGATTACCATAATATTGTGAGATGCCACTTGAATGTGAAAACTCCATGGCATAATCCAAATGCACAATGATAATGAATCTGGCATGATGTTATGTCAAGTGTTGTAATAGCAGTAAAGCCTGAGTGACCAGAATGGAATCAGGTCACACAGACGGAAAATTGACTGAAGTGTTGCCAATACCAAGAAGTGAAAAACATGATTTGGTGGTCAGGAGCAACTTGAAAAATTGCAAGTTACTTTTGGTGTGAGAGAATTGGTGGTCTGCAGGGACATTACCCAGGGGACGCCCGGATGTTTTGATGTTTTACCATCCTTGTGCGAGGCTTCTCCCATGTCCCCACATGGGGAACCAGAGCTGACAGAGGGAGCTCATCAACGTTGTCCCCGGATCCGAACTGTCGGTCTTCAGTCCTTCCGGCACAAAGGTTTAAACCATTGCATTGATGGTGATGATGGAATGTTGGAAAAATGGCAAACCAAATTCCCTATATATAAAGATCCTTCATACCTAGGCTATAAAAATGGGGGGGGGGAGTGTTTATTTTAAAGTCAGTCCAATAAATCTTTTTAGGAGTGAATGGAAATATAGTCCCTTAAGACCAAACTCAGTAATCACTTACCTAGTCTGCCAGGGCCTTGCTCTCTTCGGTGAATTGCACTCACTATAGACAACAGATTCACCTTCTCTTGGGGTACTTTCCATGACATTTCCAAAGTATTGACATTTCCATACTGAAGAACAGCCACCTGAATTGCTGTAGGGCCTGGAGAATTAGAAAGGATGAACGCAATGGAACTCAAGAGTGATTAAATTTTACAAGTAATACTGCCAAAACTGTTTGATAAGTCAAATCCAGCCTACAACAACTATCATTACCAAGATGCTTTCTCAGATTCCACAAACAGTTCTATATCCATCTATTGCTGTAAATGGAATGTGATAACATACAATCAGAGATATACTATTTTCTTCAACTTACTTTGAGATGTTCTAATGGAACCCAATGAATATTTGCCCAACCATGGAGCTAGGAAAATTCCCATCTAACTGATGATACAGTTATTCTTTCGCATTCTATACCCGGGCTAAACTATCTACTACATTACTAGAGGTTGAATATTCCTTATCCAAAATGCTTAGGGGCATTTGTATTATTTTGGAATGTTTGTATACACATATAAAATGACATGACTTAAATATAGGACCCAAGTACACACATGATGTACACATTATGTTTCATATATACCTTACACATGTAGCCTAAAAGTAAATTTATACAATATTTTTAATAATTTTGTTCATGTGTGTACATTGAAACATTGCAAAGCAAAGGCATCAATATCTCTACCACCAATGGAGACAATTCTTAATTTGGGACTATTTGAAATTTCAGAATTCCAGATAAGGGATTTTTTTTGTTGTGGTAATTGGGGTGTCGGATGCAGGAAGGTATTGCACCCCTCAAGGCTGTCTGAATTTGAGGAGTGCAGGATGGCCAGGGGACAAGATCTTGGGCCATGTATGGCGATCAAGGTAGTATTCCCCAGCACCGAAGCACCGGGAAAGGTCCAGATCTTCCAAGATTACTTTGACCTTTCCTGGGTTGTTTAAACCTGGGGATCAATCTGGATTATTTGGTTTCACCTGGTTAAATCCTAATAGTCTGTGTGCATTTCCAACACTGCATTAAATGGCAGTGTAGATATGGTCTTAAAACTGATGGCATCTTACACTCAATTAAACAGAGTGGTTCAGTCAGAGGCTGTAGTGAAGATGATGGTGGTGGTGCACAAATGTCCTTCGTTAAAATGTGGTGCAAAAAGTGTATCTGAACATTACTCAGCTCTAAAGTGAGTGGGTGCTTTGCTTTATGGTGTTTTTCCACTGTTATAACAGAAAAAGCTAAATGTTAAACTGCAACATAGATTGCATCCACATTGTAGAATTTGACATCATTTTAACTGTAATAGAATTGAAGTTTTATGAAGTCTTTAGCCTCCTCTGCCAAAGAGTTCTGGTGCCTCACCAAATTCCGAATTCCATGTCATTGGGCCGTGGCAATTAAAGTGATGGCAAATTCATTAATTCTTCAGTGTTGATGTACCCATCAGAATGGCATGAAATGCTTGGAGTACAACATTTGAGGGCCTCCTACAGTGTTACAACCTTGTGAAACAAAATAACTACATGAATTGGATTAACTCAGAATTTCACATCTGAATTTGTAATGTTTTCCCCTCCCCAATTTTCTCCATGCCTAGGAGAAGCAAAACATGTTATACAAAACAATTAAAGTAAATTTACTCAGATTGAATAGTAGTGGTAAATTCCAGCTTTTCCTTATACACAATTTGGATTTTCCAATTCTTGGTATATAATTTTGATTATTAGCTTTCAGAGTACCACATATGAACACCCTACACACCCTCCCCTGAAGAAACTTAACATCGGCTTTAAATCTATAAAACAATGCAGTGAATATGCAGTGAATATGCAAGGCTCACCAATATCAGTGCGTTCAATAAATGCTTTCACAAAACGTTTCATTTTCTCAAACTGTGATTCATCAACATTGGGGCTTCCATCCAGAAGAAATATCACATCAATTGGTTTGTTGCAGGTTCCTAAGATAACAAATACGTATATATTTTGTTTACTGATCAACTACTAGACAAAGATGAATCTTCATAAAGAAACACAATTTGTTTAAATAACCCCCCCCCCCCCAAGAAAGAGCAGAATAACACTTTTGTTGATTTCTTTTTCAAATATAAGAAATTGTTTCTATGTAACCCTGACTGATAAAGACTCTGTGCCCATTTTCCACAGTAGTGCGGAGCAATGTATTACTCCCAGATTACAACTGATCACACGTCTACAATCTTTTCAGCACAAAGGGGGCTAGCCTAACCTTTTGCGAAAGAGTTCTAAGCACTGAAGCAGCCTCCTATAAGGTCCTTTGACAGTAGTAGGATCAGGAGAAAGCCCTTTTCAAGAATATTAAACTTTGACTTGTCATATTTATCTGAGAAATCTCACAGTTACTAAGATTTTAACAAAGATTGTTCTTGTTCTCATCTATACGAATGAAGTTTCAAATTATACTATATGGTCAGTGTGAACTCATTGCCTCTGTGTGCTTCCTGTATACATAAGTTGTCACACGAAATGTTCTCAGACATTTTGGCCAGTAGTTCTTCTTTAGCAAGTGACAAACCTTCTATATTAATAGACACAATAGTTAGAAAAAGTCTTGATAAAGACCTTTGGCGTTCACCCATATGTGGAGGGGAAAAAAGACACACCTCTAATTCAAAACGTTTCAAAAACTTTTCAAATGTTTAAAAGCATTGCTTTTGGGTTTGGAAAGATTAACCATTTACAATAAACGTTGCCCGGGGTACGCCCAACTATATTTACTCAGTCTTCCAGGAGGCTCTTTCCGTGTCCCTCTTGCCCCCCCCCCCCCCCCAGCAACAGCAGGGGTATCCCTCTGGGCAGCTAAACCAGGAAATCCAAACTAGATGGCCCCCCACGAGGGTCTTCCTCCAGGGACAAACAAAGAATGAGCAACTTGGAAGTTCCTGAACAGACTCAGAAGTGGAGTGGGCAGATCAAAAGGCAACCTGGCAAAATGGCACTACCTAAAAGAATCCCACACCTTGTGTGGCTGTGGAGCAGAACAGACAACTCCATATCTGTATGCTTGTCGACTATGCCCTGCCTCATGTTCAGAGGAAGAATTGTGGGAGGTTATAGACAATGCCATTGCTGTTGCCCATTTAGCTATCTGCGCTCCTTCTATTTTTATCAGTTTTATACTAATTTATGCAATGCTCTTGATACGAAATAAAATGTGAACTACATTACATGAGTCTACAGTGCACTATATGGTAGTACAGATGGGAACTCAGGGCCCTTCTACACTGACCTAAATTTGTGTGAACTTTGTATTTTAAAAAGCCACTGTCCCCCTACCCTTCCTCATTGCCCTTTAAGGCTTTAAAATAGGAAACATATGCTCTTTGCCAAGCCTAGAGACTTCTCCTTGCTCTGACGCACCTCCAAATGATGCAGCAGAGCTTTGAGGGAGCATTCTCCCCTCCCCTCTTGAAACCTCCATTTAGAGGGACAATTGATCAAGGGGAAGCCACCAGGCTCAGTAAAGAGCCAAATTTTACTATTTTAAAGCCTAAAAAGAGGAGCAGGGAGGATGACACCATCATCCCTTCTCCATGCACTGCTTGAGCCCACAGAGGCAGAATGACAGTCTAGGCTTTAAAATAGTAAAAATAAGCAATCCCGAAAGCTGTCTCCACACCTGGGTTAATGTGCATTTGGATGCCTCATGATAATGTGCCCCCCTACACCACATTATAGTTCAGTGTAGATGTGGTTTCAGAGATACAATCTTGAGAATGTCCCATATCCTGATTTGACCTTGAGTCAAAATAGTTTTTGAGTTTGAAAGCATTACAAAATTCAGCAAAATATACCTGTTTGACTAGCCAGAATATCAGACAAAATAATATTATGACAACACAAATATTAACATGTCACCAGTTAATCCACAGCTCTAGCTATGACACTTAAAATTTTAAAAGTAACATTTCTCAAGATAATTACCATGTAATTCTTCAAGATATTCACAAAAATAATTCATATTCTTATCACTAGATGAAAAGAAAGCTATTACCTTCTCCTGAGCAGCAAGTTCTTAATACCAAGTCAGGCCCTTCTTGCACGAGTTTATTATATCCGTCAAGGATTATTGGTTTCTGTGGCTGACTTAACTGTTGCAGTTCGTGGACATTCACATTAGGAGCTATACCAATTGGAATGAGGTTGATATCACGAGGTAGGCGAGAGACGGTATCTGTGGCAGGGTTTGAAGTCACCATGTAAACAAACTCTGGTGCTTGCCGTTTTCCTCTACGGCTTGTAGTCATGGTTTGTTCGGTGATAAAATTTAAAGCCTTTCCAGTGTTGGTGGCATTCCCTCCACGATATCTGATTTCCCTCACTTTTTTAATCAGGTCTTCCTTTGACTGCAATTCATTGAAGGAATACTCGACCGTGATTGTGAATGAGTACTGTAGTATCATGATGTAAATGGTTTCCTGTTGCATATTCATTTCTTTGATTGTGCGAATAATAAATTCTTTAACCAAATTGAAATTCTCCCTACCAACTTTGTCAGAACCTTCAATTAAAAAAACAATGTTGATTGTTTTGTGAATATAACTAAATGCTGTTGGGATTGCTTCTGGTACTCCAGGTACTGTTACTGTAGGGCGAGTTGTAGCAGGGTTGGGTGTAGTAAATACAGAACTTATTTCGGGCACAAGACCACAAAAGTAGTCAATTATTTCATCCCTGTGTTCCCTTAACTCATCTACGCTGTTCATTATAAAGGCCTTGTTCTCAGATGACTGACTTTCAATGTGTCGAATTTGCTCAATGCTTATGTGTGGTCCAAGTCCAACTGGTATTACAATGATCTTTTTCTTTTTCAGAAGTGGGAAGATAGTCTGAATTCTCTTTGGATCTTTGCTAGCTGTAAATAACACAGCCATTCTAGCAGCATTTGTCCTGGGAGCCTTCCCAAACACATGGAATACTACATATTTAAGTACTTCCGTTGCAGAGGCAACATCTCCACCAGTATATTTTATATTTTGGACAATTCTCCTCATTTGAGATGGTTTTTTGACATCTTTTAGCCCAAGGTAAATATGTGAACCAGTACGATATTCCAAAATTGACAGGCGAATTCTTTTTTGAGAGATGTGGAGTTTTTCCATGGTGCTAATGATGAAAGCTTTGAGCTGTTCAAAATCACTCTCAGAAAGCTTACTGGAACCATCAATTAAGAAGGCAAGGTCCATCATTTTGCTGCACGAGTATTCATATATCATCTCATCTTCTGGGGCAATTGTGGTGGTGAGAAGGATTTCGGTACTTTCTTTTGGCTCACATGCCTGACACGTCAAGTTACGTCCCACACAATGACTAGAAAAAAAATATCAAAAGCTACAGTTAAAAACAACCAACTTTAATATCAGTATATCACTTGGAAATTACTACAGTTCATACTATCTGTTTGCTACATAGGCTGTTCTTTCATACACAGTAATCTTCACGAAAAATCAACTTCAGCTTATGTGTCGATTGTAATTTACCGGTAGTCAGGCAGGGCTCAGAGGGGAATATCATGCTGCAATTCTCTTTGAGGCATGTGAGGAGCACCACATAGCCCAAAAAGCAGGCGACTAAATAGTATCTGTTCACACTTTCTTTCGTTTTGAGGTTATTTTCGTACCAGAAAGTGGGGGGGGGGGGGCGTTTTGTGTCTCCAAATGAAACAAATGGAATGAAACAACAAATGAAACAGGACAAATGGGTACCATGCAGAGATCTAATTCCATAACATTGTGACCTGGCAAAAAGGTTTGATCTTGGTTTAAAGATGCCCTTTCTAGGCAAAAGAACCAAATGTGATTATTTGTAACATTTGGAATCTAGCAAATATCCAGTGAAAATAAATTCTGCTTCTTTATTCAGTAACTAACAGAAATTACTTCTTTCAATTCATCATACTTTTTTGCATTTTTTCTCTCCCCTCCCCTCCTCTATTTTATTCATTACACAGCCCAACAAAAATAAATGGTGTATTGGTTTTTAGGCTTGTTCTTGGGGTTATTCGCATTGGATAGACTTCATTACTTCTAGTTTTGGCACAGTTGGCTGGGAGTCAGCTGGATTAAGATCACTACTGACTGAAAGGTCATGAGTCCAAAGCCAGCCCTGGTTGGAGTGAGCTCCTGACCAAAATTGTGTTGCTTGTTGTCGACCTTTGCAGCCTGAAAGACAGTTGCAAATGTCAAGTAGGAAAATTAGGTACCACTTATGTGGGGAGGCTAATTTAACTGATTTATGAGGCCATAAAAATCTCCAGGAAGTATGCAAAGAATGAGGAAGTAGTTCATCAGTGTCACAAACGGACGGTGAAGTGACAGCTCCCCTGGTGGCCAGAAGCTGGAATGTTAAATAGCCTCTAAGTGTCTGTCTATATATGTTGTGTGTCTATGGCGTTGAATGTTTGCCATGTATATGTACATTGTAATCCGCCCTGAGTCCCTTGCGAGGTGAGAAAGGCGGAATATAAATATTGTAAATAAATAAATAAATATTTTTTGAGATACAAAACATATGCCATATATCAATCACCATCTGCTTGCCCACAGAAAACCATGACAAACATATATAAGAAACTACAGCTGATGCCGCCTATCCATATAAGAAACTAGAGCCGAATGGGGGAAACTGGTGATATTATTGGCATCGGCAGGTCAAATATACTCAGAAATGCGACTTACATTTGAGGCACCAAAATGTGTATTGGACAATATTATGGACACTTCATTTAGCTCATTACTTTGTTTTTATGAGAACAAAGCTAGATTAAATCATAGTGAACATATCAAGAATGGAAAGAAGAGAAGGCAAAATTGCCCTTTGTTTAAGTCTCTTTTCTCTCATGCTTAATGACCACAACTGTCTCGGGTATTGGTCAAAAGAGAAAAGTTTTGTTATTGAAAACATTTCTTCTACAGGTACAAAAAATTGAAAGCGCATTTTAAAATGCATTTAGCATTGATAACAGATGCAAGGAATGGTTGTAAGAACAAAAATATTCTTCTAGAACCCAATTTTCAAACTCAAGCAGGCACTGGGTCCTAAACTTTCTAAAATATATCATTATTATAACCCAAACCAATAATATGAAGAATCACCTTGTATATCATCTGCTGGATCAGCTATACCAGAAAGAAATCTATTTAACTACAATAAGCCACAACTAGTAAGAAATATCCCAGACCACCATAAAGATTTCTGAATGAGGCTAGTCTCAGCATGCACGAGGCCCTCTTAGGACTAGCTGAGATCTTTGTTTTGTTCTCTCTATGTTTTAACCTCAGCAAAACAGCAGCTGGGGCTGACAATGACTGGGCTTAGGTTAAGAAAATTCTGAAAAAACCACAGCACGCAATCATAGAACAGAACATGACATAATGTTACTATGGATAAGAATTTTGGGAATTAATGTTGAGTTCTAAGGCTATTATAATTCATTATTTTAATCTTGATGTAATGTTTGGTGGATGATATCCTTTTAGCTTCCAATTTCTTTGGATATTAGCAATACACATACTTTTTTCTGTTGTTTGTACAGATGGTGCAGCCATGTAAATTAGGTGACAACTACATGCAATAATGTATCCCTGGTGAGGCAGAGATTCATAAATGTTTGCAACATTCCAGAGTTTCATGGGAACAGAAGTGGCCTATTGGCACATACAATAAATTATTAGCAGGCATTTCAAAAACTTTGCTATTGGTTGAACATTTCTCTCTTCAACCTCATACAGTAGACTCTCGGTTAACACAGGCCCAAGTGACCAGAGCTCTCAAGCAACTTGCTAAAAAAACAAAGAAATAATATGTTAAACAAAAAGCTGTTATTAATACAGCAAAACAGTAAAACAGGCCTTGTATACACTACCATATAATGCAGTCTGAAACTCCTTTATATGGTCAGTGTAGAATCATATAAGTCCCATCTACATTATCATTGATGAGTCAGTGTAGGCTCATATAAAGCAGATAAATGATAAATAATAATAATAATACTAATAATAATTCCTAATAAATAAATAAATAAATAAGAAGATCGCGCAGACAGACTACAAGCAGAGGCATAACACCATTGCTCAGATGATTCATTAGAACTTGTGCCACAAATACCAACTAACTGGTGGGATCACAAGCCGGAAAAAGTTACTGAAAATAAACACACCAAACTCCTCTGGGACTTCTGGATTCAGACAGACAGAGTTTTGGAGCATAATACTCCTGACCTCACAATTGTGTTAAAAAACAAAGTATGGATCGTCGATAATACAATCCCAGGTGACAGCAGGATTGAAGAGAAACGACTGGAAAAGCTGACAGGATATGAGCATTTTAAGATTGAACTGCAAAGACTCTGGCACAAAGCCAGTCAAGGTGGTCCCAGTGGTGACTGGCACACTCGATGCAGTGCCTAAAGACCTTGGCCTGCACTTAAACACAATTGGCACTGACAAGATTACCAGCTGCCAGCTGCAAAAGGCCACCTTACTGGGATCTGCACGCATTATTCGCCGATACATCACACAGTCCTAGACACTTGGGAAGTGTCCGACGTGTGATGCAATACAACAGCCAGTAGAGTGTCTGCTGTGGACTCATCTTGTTGTGTTTCAAATTATTATTATTATTATTATTATTATTATTATTATTATTATTTGTACCCCACCACCATCTCCCCGAAGGGGACTCGGGGCGGCTAACATGAGGTCAAGCCCAAAGATACAATACAGCAAAATAAAATACAAAATGCAAGCAACAAAATTTCATCAGAATAAAATACATAAAATACATACAGTAGCAAAATAAAATAAACAAAGGTGATTGGCATATATAAAATCAAATACAATGGGCAGGCCAAATGGACAAGGTAAAATGATAAAACTCTGGTTGAGGTAGGAATAGAAAAAGTGTAAATGAGAGGAGCCCAAAAGGATGAAAAGAGCTCTACATTGATCATATAATACAGTTTCAAACTGCATTATAAGGCAGTGTAGATGGGGTCTAGATTGAGTTATCAATCCTCATGAGTTCTGGTTAACTGGGGCCCCAACTACACTGCCATATGATACCATTTGAAAGTTAAAATGCATTATGTGGAGCCCCTTCTACACTGCCACATAAACCAGATTATCAAATCAGATAATCCACATTATCTGCTTTGAAGTGGATTGTATTTATTTATTTTATTTATTTAAAACATTTATATTCCGCCCTTCTCACCCCAAAGGGGACTCGGGGCGGAGCACAGCATATACACGGCAAACACTCAATACCGGGACACAGATTCACATACAATACATAAACATTAAAAAACATTTATCAAAATATTAAAATACACAATTTAAAACCGTCCTAGTCATCCGCATCAAATCTAATTGGCCTGGTCATCTTTCCTATTGCCGCTTTATTGCCCTGTCCCAAAAGCTTGTATGAGTCTAGACTGCCATATAATCCAGTTCAAAGTAGATTATCTGGATGTTATATGGCAGTGTAGATAGGGCCTGAGAGTCCACTCTACTACTTTAAAGAGTCAAATTCTATAATACAAGTTAGAAGCATTTTGGAGAGCAATATCCACTACATTGGTCATTCCCTCACCTAGCCCACCCACCTATGATTAAAAAGTTCTCTCTTTTACCAGGATTTGCAGAGATGTGTATCTTCAGAGTTCAAAATGATCCTCTTTCCATGGGGAACCCTATGGCCTTCCATTTCACACACAGGACATTCTTCAAGGGGAACACAGGTGTTGGAAAGTTCATCAAGTATTTTTCCTGTTTCACAATTGCAAAAATACGGCTTTTCAAAACAGAAGCAACATTAACAGCAAATTTCAAACATATGAGCCTTTTTAAAATAACCTGAAGGAGCTACTCCGTCCTACACTGCCAGTGGTATCACCAATCTCTCGACCCCTTTCCCAAACAAGCAAGGAAGCAGCAGGGGCATATACTGTATATACTTGACTATAAGCCTAGTTTTTCAGCCCTTTTTTAAGGCTGAAAAAGCCCCCTTTTGGCTTATATTCAAGTCAAGGTAATTTATTCTATTACTCTGTTGTTGTTTTTGTTGTTGTTGTTACATTTATTATTTTACTCTATTTATTATTACATTTAATATATTACTATTATTATTACATTTCCATTATTTTACTCTGTTATTATTATTATTTTATTACATTTATTAGTTTATTGTTATTATTATTGGGAGGATACTACATTGAAGAAGGTTAGAATAATGATTTAATCAGAGTTGGACAGACTGATCTTAAATTACAGTTTTATGTAAATATTCAAAAACATTTAATCTACTGATTCCTCAAATGATGTAATTTTATTGGTATCTATTTTTAATTTGAAATTTACCAGTAGCTGCTGCATTTCCTACCCTTAGCTTATACTTGAGTCAATACGTTTTCCCATTTTTTTTTGTGGTAAGATTAGGTGCCTCAATTTATATTCCGGTCGGATTATGCTCGAGTATATACTGTATGTAATAAATAATACACTACACCTTATTCAATGCAATACTACACTAATTCAAAGACATTCAAAGGGCACCATTTTTTTTCTGATGGTGCCAGGGAACCGAACGTGCTTTCAAGTTGCTTTCCAATTATTTGGGGGGTTCTATGTGCATGTCTGTGTGCTATGTGTGAAGGAAACGGCTTTTGGGAACATAACTGCATCACACATACATGGAAGTTATTTTTTTATTTTAAAAATATACAAATGTTGTTAGTCAAAATTTATTTAGGGGAGATCTGAGGAGGTCACATGATGCAGTTCCCAAGGGATAATGTGACCTATGAGTTGTTACAGCCCTCAAGCTGTAGGGATCTTGGCCTCTTCCAAGATCCCTACTGGAAAAACATAAGGCAAGGAAGTGCAAAAGTTAAGTTACTATTAAATGAGTTATCACAGAGCTGTCATTTTGGGAGCTTATGTGTGGGTGGCTTACAAAGGGACAAGCCCAGAGAGCACAAAGTTAAAAACATAACACAATAAGATAGCATCAGAACAAAACCAAATAAAAACATATTGCAATAAAACTTAACATCATAAAAACAGTACCATACCGAAGGATAAAAGTGCTGAGTTCAGAGGGCTCTGGGTTTGTGCAAATTCCTAGATAGAGCTAAGGGAAAATGCAAAATTCAGAAAGGTGGGGCTGGGAGGATAATGTTCATGGGCATTAAAATGTCAGGATTGTAGAGGGGAGGGCCATGCTAAAGTGATGGAACTTGGGTAACATTGGGCTAATTCTTTGGAACTGCCTAGTCAAAGGCACAGCAGAACATCCATGTTTTTAGGTTTTTGCAGAAGGACGGCAGGGTGGGTGCCAGTCCGATCTCCCTAGGAAGAGAGTTCCAGAGCTGAGGGGCCACCACTGAGAAGGCCCTCTCCCTCGTCCCCATCAACCACACTTGAGACAGAGGTGGAAGCGAAGGAAGGGCTTCCCCGGATGATTTTAGGGCTCATGTTGATTTGTAGGGGAAGATGCGATCGCAAAGATAGGCAGGTTCTGAACCATTTAGGGTTTTGTAGGTAATCACCTGCACCTTGAATTGGGACCGGAAACTCATTGACAGCCAGTGGATCTGTTTGAACAGGGGGGTTGATCGCTCCCTGTAGCTTGTTCCAATTAGTAATCTGGCCATCGATCTTTGCACAAATTGCAATTTCCGGGCCATCTTCAAGGGCAGCCCCATGTAGAGTGCATTGCAATAATCCAATCTGAAGATTGAAGGTAATGGGAACATTCTGTCTCTTAAATAATTGCAACAAAAGCAAATGTTTTTATGATGAACGCTAGAAATTCCTAATAATCCTGCAACAAAAAAGAACAGGCTTGCCTGCAGGACATTGTGCGTGGCATCCTTCAACACATTTCACTGGGCATGCCATTGAATCAAAGTGCTGGCATGTCCTTGGACAGGCAGGACCACAGTTGTTGTATCTCCATTCACACTGGTATCCGTCTTCTTGCCTGTTCATATCTTCACAACTTTGTGCTAAAAAAGGTACAGAAATAAAGAAATAAATGTTTTTCCCATGGAATCATAAAAACAACAGTACTAATCACTACACTAAAACTGTTGATGTTATAACATAGCTATTATGTTGGTGTCTAAAGAAACAAGAATAGGTGCCTAAAAAACTTTCAAGCAAATTAAGATTTAAAGAGTGTGTGTCCAAGAAATAGAAAAAGGAAGAAACCAACAAAAGGAAGAAACCATTAGTTCAACATATGTTCAAATATAATATAGAAATAACTAGCTGCCCCCCTGCCACACGTTTCTGTGGCCCAGTCTGGTGATCTGGAATATAAAGTAATGAGAAAATGTTGGTTTCTAATATATGAATTTCTTTATGTTTGTTGGGTAATCAGTATTTCTTGCTGTTTCTTTGTCAGTGTTGATGTGGAGGTTGTCTGGTTTGCCTACTCTGGAAAACGCAACACATAATTGTCCTTTTTTAGGAGTCCCTTTCAAATCTATGTTAATCTCTGTGTGTGTGAATCATATTTATCTATCTATATCTATGACTGGATGGCTCTTTGTCAGGAGGGCTTTGATTATGTTTTCTTGTCCTGGTAAAGGGAGTTGGACTGGATGGCCTTAAGTATTTTCTGATGGTCATGGGAGTTCTGTGTAGGAGGTTTGCCCCAATTCTGTTGTTGGTGGGGTTCAGAATGCTCTGATTGTAGGTGAACTATAAATCCCAGTACCTACAACTCCAAATGTCAGGTTCTATTTCCCCCATGGTCCAACTGTGCTCATATTTGGGTATATGGAATATTCATGCCAAGTTTGGTCCAGATCCATCATTGTTTGAGTCCACAGTGCTCTCTAGATATAGGTGAACTACAACTCCCAAACTCAAGGTCAATGCCCACCAAACCCTTTTAGTGTTTTCTGTTGGTCAGGGGAGTCCTGTGTGCCAAGTTTGGCTCAATTCCATCGTTGGTGGAGTTCAGAATGCTCTTTGATTATAGGTTAACTATAAATCCCAGCAACTACAACTCCCAAATGACAAAACCATAATTTTTTGAGTGATGGTCACTCCTTGTGTTGTGGGACATTTTGTTGCCAAATTTGGTGTGATTTTGTTCACTGGTTCTTTTGTTTTTAAGGTACTAATTACGCACAGAGCATTTTTAGATAGATAGATAGATAGATAGACAGACAGACAGACAGATAGATGATAGATAAATATATAAACATAAAACTTACGGCATGATAGATAGATAGATAGATAGATAGATAGATAGATAGATAGACAGACAGACAGACAGACAGACAGATAGATGATATATAAATATATAAACATAAAACTTACGGCATAGGCTTGGTGACCTCCAATGCACCACTGCTCCTTTCTGTGCACAGGCATGAGCATAAGCAGCTACAGCATCACAGAAGCAGGCACAGTCTCCAATGGATTCACAAGCACAAGTGTCATACATGCAGATATCCATATATGGTTCAGGATCTATCTGCAAAAGAAGTTACTTGTGTCAGACTTTCCCACTCATTGATACCTTTCTTCTTCATTTTACAGGTAATTCACTTTCACAGTCAAAAAAGCTTCTCTTCCTCAATCTCAGTCTACCTTCTAATACTGGACAATAGTCAAACTTTCTGCCATCTAACCTTCACCTGTTGGATCTCTAAACTCTTTCCTCTCCTTTTCTAAATTCTTTACATGGCAAGTGGACTATCAGGCAGGAAATCAGAAATAACTGTGGTAAGAAGATGCAGAGGAAGATAAGCTCTCCTATCTCATCTCCTCATATTTTTAACATTAAAATTAGATCCAAACATGTGATCAGAATCTGAACAAAAGACCAGATAGTGGCAATGATATTTTGGATTTCTGGCTATCCTGGAAGAAGAAAGTCTTGTGTTAAAAGTGCCAACTGGAACTTTTCTATCCCCATCCCTTCCTCCTGGTTGTGATTCCCCAGGTTATACCACTCAGCTTTCTTATGATATTATATCTAGCACCCACTTTTTGCTTAATAATCAAACAGTGCAGAGCTTTTCAAATATGTTAGTGTGTCAGCCACAGTGTGGTGTGTTATGAATGTAATGAAAAACCTTTGAGTGAAATAAGAAATAAATCGTAAATGTTTAAATATATGTAAATGAAAGATTTTCATGAGATATGTTGCATCGCTGTACATTTTATAATCACAATTTATGCATTTGTCTGTATTACTTACACGGGGCTGGTTTAACCTCCAGTTTGCTAGTTAAACTGAATTAATGTGAAGCAAATGGATGCATGTTTAAAATATGTGTCATCAATGTGGGCATCAGCCAGCACATCAACGACTTAAATCAAGAAATAGTTTTCTAAGATCTACAGAGACACTCGCTGGAACACCCCAGCAAGCGAGAGTCCAAAAGTGGCAGGCTCAAACCCAGAACCTCAATCAATGGCTGATACCAAATGAGGGACTCCCCCCTGGGCGAGAAAACTGGGCAACTTGGGAGGCGCAGAACAGACTGCGCTCTGGCACCACGAGATGCAGAGCCAATCTTAAGAAATGGGGCTACAAAGTGGAATCCACGACATGTGAGTGTGGAGAAGAGCAAACCACTGACCACCTGCTGCAATGCAACCTGAGCCCTGCTACATGCACAATGGAGGACCTTGCGGCAACACCAGAGGCACTCCAAGTGCCCAGCTACTGGTCAAAGGACATTTAATCAACTACCAAGCTTGCAAATTCTGTGTTTTGTCTGTCTGTTTGTTTGTTTGTTTGTTTTGTTAAAAATGTAATACAACTGTCTGGTTGCTCCTGACACGATAAATAAATAAATAAATCAACATGAAATATTTGGAAAATTCTGTTCTAGTGAAAGATTATGTTGATTGATAATACGTAGATGGTGCCCAGGCACTAAAGCTAGAAAGGAATGTGACAAGTTTCTTAGAAGTTGCTTACCAATTTTTTGCACTCATTGAAGAGTTCACTGGTCAAGATACTACATGAAGTCTCCACCATCACTTGCTTCACTACATTACCACTGCACAAAGAAGATACCAAGGTTTGCTCCTGAAAAAGTTCAATAAATAGAAATTATACTGTGGTTTATGTATTTAACACAAGGGCAACAGTGTTAATTACCCATTCAAGGAAACCTAAAGTGTATCATGATGTGAAGTAAACAGCTAGCATTTTATTTTACATAGAGAAATGGAAATTGGGTGCCCCCCCCCCCCCCGAGCTGCTGAACTTGCTGACTGAAAGGTTGGCGGTTCGAATCCAGGGAGCAGGGTGAGTTCCAGTGCTAGGTCCAGCTTCTGCCAACCTAGCAGTTCAAAAACATGCAAATGTGAGTAGATCAATAGGTACTGCTTCTGTGGGAAGTTAACAGCACTCCATGTAAGAGGTGTCTACAGACAACACCGGCTCTTCGGCTTAGAAATGGAGATCAGCACCAGCCCCCAGAGTGGGATACAACTAGACTTAATGTCAGGGGAAATCTTTACCTTTATCTTTTACACTGCCATTATAATGCAGATTGAACTGGATTATATGGCAATGTATACTCATATGATCCAGTTCAATGCAGGTCAATCCACATTATATGAGTCTACAGTGAGCATATAATGCAGTTCAAATTCTGTTATATATGGCAGTATAGATGGAGCCTGAGATGATTCTCCAGGCCATTTCCATCCACGCATGTTTCAGTGACACACACTCATAGGTTCAGCCAAGCTTAGAGTGTTGAGGCTTTCCAACTTTTCTCTGGCCTTACTGACTGTGACATTTTAAAAAGGGGAGGTGCAGACAGATGCTCTCTCCATAGTCCTCACACTTAATAATACCTTTCTGACATCAGCACACTGTGAATTAACTTTCCAGGAATTCCCAAAGTCATTTGGATCCACCTCAAGGTGCTTTCTGCTGCTTGTCAAGTCATTGTTTTGGATACCATCAAAATTCCCACACAGGCCACATACTTGGTCCTTGAAGAAAAATAAACCACAAGAATTAAATATTGTTCTATTTACTTTTTGTAAATCATGTTTAAAACACAAATTTTAACATAAAAAAGTAGAGCAACAAAACATTAAAAATAGTTACATATGACATGAGTTATATTGTCATGACTTTGAAATGAAAATGAATCCCTTTGTAATTATTTTTTCCATTGTATTAATCCTTCACAGATGGGTCAGTGGAATATGGCTTTCTCTATTAGTTTGGCTTACGTAAGAAATAAACGGGAACCATGTTACTTCAAATATAATATTATCTTTCTGTTCTTTTGCTCATCTTACTTGCCACGTCAGTCTTTTTTATACTATAGGTCTAAACGATGTATTGTATGATTTCCCCCAATTACTGGCAATGATCTGCCTAGCCAATAGAACGGAAAACAAATCCTTATGATTATTCTATTTTTTCACCCATAAATAAATGTAATAGTGCCCATTCCAGATCAAGGATGATATGGTAGTCAATCATCTGACTAATTTCTGATTGCATATCCTCACTCTTCTAACACCTCTAAATGAAGTAGGCTAGGTTCAGATGGTGATAGTCTGAAATTCTTTAATGTATTTAATGGTGGATCTGATATATCAGTGGTTCCCTACCTGTGGTACATGGATCACCAGTGGTCCCAATAAACTAAAATATGGTCCATGGCCACACCATTACTATACTGTTGCAACAAGAGTGACTGGTCTTGCAAAACCGGCAATTTCGGGAGGGGAGAGGCTAACTACCCATGAAAAATGCAACAACAAACCTCCTGACTGCTGCTTCTTTTCCTCCTCCCTCCCTCTCCCTGAATGGGGCTATTCCATGTGGCACGTGGAAGTGGGGGCACCTTGGTGTCTTCATGTTTAGGCCTGTTCCTGGGATTATTTGGAGTGCTGATTCAGAAAATTGCATTGGATAGATCACATCATCTCTAGATAATTAAATATGGTTTTCTGTGAGTGAGCAGATGGTGACTACTGGATGGTATATCTTTTGTATCAGAAACTAGAGCCGATGTGGTCTATCCAATGCAATTTTTTGAATCAGCACCCCAAATAACGCCAAATAACCAAATCTAAAGTTGATCAAAAACTGATTCATAATCCTTTCGGTACGAATGTTGGAGAAGAGGTCCCTGGTCAAAAAAAAAGTTGAGAACCATTGATATATGAACCCAGGCCTGTCTGGCCAAAATCTAGCATTCTATTACAAATTCAATGTTTTGACTATTTATTGTTGCATTGCTTACATACATTGGTTTTGTATTTTAGGTTATTTTATTCTTTATATTTTCTGTTGTGTTTTTGTTTTATATTGTGTATATTGTATTGATGGGCGTGGCCTCATGTAAGCCGCCCCAAGTCCCCTTGGGGAGATGGTGGTGGGATATAAATAACATATTATTATTAATAATAATAATAATAATAATAATAATAATACAACAACACTGAAATCACTGAACTGTACAGTATATAATCCCTTTGCACTATATCCTTTGGATAAATAAAGCATTATGCTGGGAAATACTTGACTAGGGAGAAAGTATTTCAAAGGAGTATTTATTTTATTTTATTTATTTATTTACTTCGCTTATATACTGCAATTCTCAGCCCAATGGCGACTCATTGCGGTGTATTTCTCCAGTGTACTTACGCATTTTCAAATTTCTTTGAAAAAACTGGAGAAAGTCCCTTCCACATTTTCTCACTGTACCATAGGAATATTATAGATATACAGCAGAGTCTGGCTTATGCAATATAAACGGGCTGGCAGAACGTTGGATGAGCAAAAAGGTTGGATAATAAAGAGGGATGAAGGAAAAGCCTATTAAACATTACATTATGATTTTACAAATTAAGCCCCCAAAACATTATGTTTTACAACAAATTAACAGAAAAAGCAGTTCAATACACTGTAACGTTATGTAGTAATTACTTTATTTACTAATTTAGCACCAAAACAAACCCTGGACATCATTCCACAGGTAAATGTACACTCCACTTCCCTCACCTGTGGATCCAGGCAGGAGGCAGACTGTGTTGGATAATACAGAAAGTTGGATAAGGGCGACTCTGCTGTAGTTGTAAATTAAGCTACTTTGTGAACTTGTTCGAACATAACAGGGTTGGTATGCACACACAAAAATACAGATCTAATAAAGAAAGCTGCATTATGTAATAAACCAGAATGCACTTACTTTGTAATTCTCTTTCAAAATAACAGTAATTCCCATATCTTGGTCCCAAATCAGAGAGATCCCTCTACCCAGTAGCAGAATGTAGTAGCGTCCAGACTTCAGGACTTCAAAGCTGGCTTCCTCTCTTGGAGATGTCAGGATGTTAACCTCCATAAGAAACAAAATACAGATATCTCAGCAGCATGAATCTAATATAATATCTGAGATTATATTTCATCATACGGGATCATAGCCCAAGCACTGTTGACAATAAGGGGATTGTCGATGTCTTTCATGGCCAGAATCACTGGGCTGCTGTGAGTTTTTTGGGCTGTATGACCATGTTCTAGTAGCATTCTCTCCTGATGTTGATCTCTGAACAACCCTCTGAGGATGTTTGCCACAGATGCAGGCAAAACATCCGGACAGAATGCTACTGAAATATGGCCATACAGCCCGAAAATCTCAGAGCAACCCAATAATGGGATTGTTTGCTTCTGTCTGAGATCATTCAGCATACAGGAGCTTGGCAGTAATGTTCTGCACCCTGGGACTTTGAGAGATCTTGCTCACTCCTCAGATCTAATAATGCTGATGCAAACAGCTGAAGGTTCCTGCTGTACCAATGTTCAGCCTTATCAATCTCTGTTACTTTCTCTGTTACGTGTTTGATGTTTCCCATCTCCGCAAGTTATACGTAAAAAAACAGGAAAGAGAAAAAAACATAAATATTGGTCAACTCATGCTCAAAATAGATACAAATGGAGGTGAATAGAGAAGATGTAGTGATCCACAAGAAAGCTGAGGAACGGATCGTCTAAGTGTCATCTCCCCAAATCAGGTGTCATTCCATGGGATAGTTTTCTTGGATACTTTCTATGGTTTTTGTTATGAACTGGTACATTTCACTGGAGTATACAGAAGAATACTTTATGGTGAAGAAGATACGCAAAAACATACATAAAGAATTAATACATTAGTTCAGCTCAACTGTTTGACTGACACTGTCTCTGCAAGCCAGAAACATTTTAGCATCTGGCTAAAAAGCTGGCACCAGATTTCCAGAATCATGTCTTTCTCTTTTAATTTAATTCCAATGAAACTATAAAAATATTGTATTAGTATCAACTTAGAAATGTGAAAGTGGGAACCAATTCCAGGAGTCGATAGTAGTTATCAACTAATCAAAAGCCAACACCTAGTCAATGATGCCTAACATCTTGTGCCAAATTATGTAAGGTGACCCAATGCATGTTTACTTGCACATTTATAAGTGTAGTGGGACATTCTCAGGTAAAAAGGTACAGGCTTTAAGGCTCAGTCAAACAAAAACAATGCTTTCCATGTCAGTAATAGAGGGGGAGGGGGGAACCAGTGGGCCTTCAGTATCCATTGCTGTTTGGTTCTAGGACAATCTCCTACCCTCACCGCATGGATACAAGAATCTAGGGACACTCAAGTCCCACTACATTCTTTGGTGTAGTAACATGTTTCCCCTTATATAAAATAGCAAAGTTAGGATTTGTCTCTTTTTTTTCAAGCTGTGAACAGTTGGATCTGTGGATACGCATCTCCTCCTATGTACCATTGCGGAGATTAAGATCCTCTGGGGAGACTCTGCTTTCTGTCCCGCCATTGTCACAGGCGCGATTGGTGGGGACAAGAGACAGGGCCTTCTCGGTGATTGCTCCCCAGCTATGGAACTCCCTTCCTGGTGAGTTCAGGTTGGCCCCCTCCCTCCTGTCCTTTAGAAGGATGGTAAAAACTTGGCTGTGGGACCCAGCTTTCGGGACAGGGCAATAAAGCAGCAATAGGAAAGATGACCAGGCCATTTAGATTCGACACGGATGACTAGGACAGTTTTAAATGGTGTATTTTAATATTTTGATAAATGTTTTTTTTAATATTTATATATGTGTGTGTAAATTTGTGTCCCAGGATGAGAAGGACGGAATATAAATGTTTTAAATAAATAAATAAAGCCAATTGTATTAATATAAAACTTTTATTCAGCCAACCAAAAGTGGCAAAAATGTGCAAGCTTTCATAATTTTGGATCTCGGCATAAGGCATTATCTAAAAAACAAATAGGGATAGGATTGAGAGAATGCGTCAGAGTTGTCATTATGAAGTCTCAACTTTGTCATTAAATGAAATGAGGGAAGGGTCTTTAAACATTTAAGGAAACAATGCAACGGTTTTAGCTTTCACTTGTGGTAGCCCCAAGAATACTGAAAGTAAGTAAGAAACAGAGGATAGATCTTCCATTTTTGAAAGATAGAATCTAGCTGTTTTCATCCTGGATGATGCACATAAGAAAACTCTAAAAATACAGTGTAACCACTCTTTATATTAATAAAACGGTACTAATTTTACTTTTAAAAAATCAGAGGACATCAAATTGGAGTATTTGGATGTTAACAATGGAATCTTGACTCAGATATGGACTAGTTGTAAAGTTTTGGGGTTAGGTACCCTCTACTGTCAAAAGAAATGTGCTTTCAGACAAAGCACATGAAAAATTCAGAATATACCCAGATATTCAGATAGTGGGTTCTAGGGGCTTGTCTACACTACCAAATTAACCCAGTTATAATTCAGACTATTTAGCCCCAGGCTGCCCAGGATTTATCTCATTAGCATCATTCCTACCCTATAATACACTGTACTGAAATTATATTTCTATCCACACTCCAAATTCAAATCAGCCCAGTTTGAGAAGTTTACTCGCAAGTAAGTGAAGCACTCTTTGCACCCCTATCTGCTGCAGCTACATCCCAACAAGCAGTACTGGACTTGTTAAAAATGGCAACACTTGGCACCCAGCAACCTACCTTCCTCCCACCTCTTGAAGTCACTTCAATCTAGATTGTACACTCCTAGCAAAACACAGAAAGAACTGAATTTTGGTGTGTTGCATTTATCTAATCCAATTTAGCCATCTGAATTGACAGCAGTCTCTACGTCTTGTAAGAGTGATTCCCACAGCTGAATTATTCACCATGCATTTCCCCTTGCTTTTATGTTTTAAATATATAATTTATTATTTTGCTTTTGTCTTAACACACGTCTTAGAGCAGTGGTTCTCAAGCTATGGGTCCCCAGATGTTTTGGCCTTTAACTCCCAGAAATCCTAACAGATGGTAAACTGGCTGGGAATTCTGGGAGTTGTAGGCCAAAACACCTGGAGATCCACAGGGTGAGAACCAGAGTCTTCAAATTGCTTCATCATACTTGCTGCTGTTCGATGCCCTTCCTGCTCATCTTGAACCCCAGCCTCCCTGGGACTTGTTATTATATTTTATTGAATATGTAAAGATCTGTGGTCCTTGGCAATAAAGTTTAGACTGACATCCTCATGGTTCAAAATTAGCTGTGTGAAGTCATTTTTTATCCTCTGAACCTATTGCTGAACCTCCACAGAGAGACATGGATTTTGAGTTAGGAAAACACATCCATAGATTGACAATAAACCTGCATCATGTTCCTTCTTAAATTTTATACTTTACATGTCTATTGAATCTATTTTTTCATATTTATAATGATTTTTGGTTTTACTGATGGTTCTATGGACCGTAATAAAATTGTTGTTGTTGAGAAGAATCTAGGATGGACAGCTCATACCATCAGTTCCTGGAGAACTGATTCTCAAACTGGGCTGATTTGAATTTGGAGTGTGGATAGAAATATAATTTCAGTACAGTGTATTATAGGGTAGGAATGATGCTAATGAGATAAATCCTGGGCAGCCTGGGGCTAAATAGTCTGAATTATAACTGGGTTAATTTGGTAGTGTAGACTGATTGGACCAAAAGTTTCAGAAAATTCAGTCACAACAAATACTAATGTGTACTCAGAGAAAAGAGCAAGAAAGAAAAAACCCTGACTTGGCAAATACAAAATTGACTCCTAACTTTTGTGGTTTTATAATTTAGCTAATTTTCATATCATTTCATTTGTATTTGTATTGATTTGAGCTCTTTTAAAAGCAGCATCTACAAGTCTCCAAATAATAACACAAAACTGAAGAAGAATGCTTTTTGGACATCTTAAAAATACCATTTTCAATGGAAATGGTTGGATTAACATTCTATATATTTAAGTCCAAAGCAAAGCAGCATTCTGTGGCTTCATGTTTCACTTCAAACCTGTTTGCAAAGCTCCAGTGTTCCAGGGACAATAGAGCACTTTTGGATGTTTAGGTAATGGTAATTCTATATCACTCTGGAGGTCTGTGAAGAATGAATGCAGGGACATTCCTGGCTGTTACAATGCTCAAGGCAAACAGCTGAACTCTGCCCTCTAGAAAGGGGGAAAGGGTTCTTTCTAGCTGTCGGCAGAAAGTGGGAGGTGGGGGTGGATCCTCTGATTTACTCTGCACAACATGTGGCTGGAGGGAGGACGGGGTAATGGGGCCATCTAGCGACGCTTTCCTCAATCTGAGAATTGGTTTTTTTTGTTTTAAATAAATCTTTGTTGATACATTAACAACAACAAAAGATGAAGAAAATGAGAGAGCAAAAAACACACAATACAAACAAATCACATCAACACATCCAGGCATGTAGCCGGGGAGGGGGGGGGAGCTTGGGGGGCTTCAGCCCCCCCCCCCAAATTCTCATGGTGGTTCACGAAAAAGCCTTACTGGTGCATTATTTAAACTTTTATGTTTATTCATATTATGATCTGATCACCATACTCAATATATCCCATATGCATGGGGGTATTGGGGTAACAATACAAAAGGTTTGCTAGGGTAGACCCTCTTTCACTCAGACTCAGCCCTCCCCCCCCCCCCGAAACAAACTCAGCCCCCCCCCCCAAATCGAAATCCTGGCTACGGGCCTGAACACATCTATATAAATAAAAATGTAATGTTTATTTGTGGGATTAACATAACTCAAAAACCATTGGGCGAATTGACACCAAATTTGGACATAATACACCTACTACCCCAGGGAAGGACCATCACTAACAAAAAGGATTTTGTCAGTTGCTGGGATTTACAGTTCACCTACAATCAAAGAGCATTCTGAGCCCTGCCAACAATAGAATTGAACCAAACTTGGCACATAGAACTCGGACAACCAACAGAAAATTCTGGAAGGGTTTGGTGGGCATTGACTTTGAGTTTGGGAGTTGTAGTTCACCTACATCCAGAGAGCACTGTGGACTCAAACAATGATGGATCTGTACCAAACATGGCACGAATACTCCATATGCCCAAATATGAACACAGATGGAGTTTGGAGAAAAGAGACCTTGACATTTGGGAGTTATAGTTACTGGGATTTATAGCTCACCAACCATCAAAGCATTCCGAACCCCACCAACAACAGAATTGGGCTAAACCTCCCACACAGAAAATACTGTGTTTTTTGGTGGTCTTTGGCGACCCTCCTGACACTTCCTCACAACCACCCCCTAGGGGTCCTGACCCCCAGGTTGAGAAATGCTGCCTGAAAGCCCAGTCCAACTCCCTTCACCAGGGCAAGAAAACATAATCAAAGCCCTCCTGACAAAGAGCCATCCAGCCATAGATAAAGATACACACACAACCATATGTAGATCACAGAGATAATATCATACACTTGAAAGGGACCCCTAAAAAAGGACAATAATATGTTCCATGTTCCAGAGTAGGCAAACCAGACAATCTCTACATCAACACTGACAAAGAAACACTTTTCTTTTGCTTCCTCTTGCCTCACATAAGACATATGAAACATTCTCAATCTGAAAATAGTTGTTAATGGAGAAACAAATATTTGAAAATTATACAGGTCCTTCAACAGACCTCATTATTTGCATATTATTTCTAAATAGTTTGCAAGCTATGCCTAGCTCTTCATCGAATCTTTCTGGGCATCTAGCAATTGACTATTCAAAGGTGCCTTAAGACTTGTTGTGAGACTCTGAGCTACTCCTTGAGCTTGAAACAACTGATAATAATGCTGTTTCTAAGCAAGCTCAATAGCCGGTAACTCCTCCAATTTCACAGCATGGAAGGAACAGTCAGTTCATGATCTTTTGTGATGATGCATGGTATCTTCTATTCTGCCTGTCATCATGCAATCTGGCCTCAGTCCTGAGCATTATCAGATACCCTTGTGAAAGGTGATCTCATGGAGCACAGTGGCCAGATTTTCCCCAATAGGGGACAATGATCACAACAGGGGGTCATGGTCATGGAAGTCTGAAGCAATGAGATACTGCAGCCAGGGGGGATGGTTCAATCTGCAGGCGGCTAGGCTTTAGAGCAACTGAGCAAAAGAACTTGTCCATCTGCATTCTAGAAGGAGGATAAGGGAGTTGAAATGGTACAGTTAAAGGGGGAAAGCTGAAAATAAATATAGTTTTCAGCTTCAATCCAGGTTTTTTTAAATATACATAAACTGTCAAAAGAAAAGTAAATGGGATCTTGTGTAGTTTCTGAGCTGTATGGCCAAGTTATAGCAGCATATTCTCCTGAACGTTTTGCCTGCATCTGTGGCTGGCATCTTCAGGCGATCTGATGGTGGGAAAGCAAGTGGTGTGTGTGTGGGTGTGTGTGTATGTGGGGAGGCTAATTTAACCGATTTACGAGACCATAAAAATCTCCAGGAAGTATGCAAAGAATGAGGAAGTACTTTATCAGTGTCACAACCATCTGACTTGTTCAATTTCAGATAGGAATCTCGATAGTCTGCTGAAATGTTACAAGAAACACATATGCATATCTTTCCTGGCTTTGCTTAAGTTCCCGTTAAAAGAATAAAAGCTGGATTGGGTGGGGATGGGAGCTTTTGCACCACCAGCATGTGTCATATGCAATTATTTTGCAAATAGTTACTTTGGTCTAAAATGGAGGAAAAGTTAACTGCATGCAAATTGCTTTTCTTGTTGGAAAATCTTTCTGACTGCACTTGCCAAATTTCAGCACTTGGCTCTCATTGGAGAGAAGGTCCGCACACTTCAACAATGCATTGACTCCTTTCAGTCTGTCAGAGAACATGAGGACGTCCTTGATAGAACAAAGGGAAAATTGATTTTCCAGAACCAACAGGAAGAAACACTCAAGGAAAATGATACCTCAAACATCTGTCTGAAAGCAAGCTCTAACCCTAAGAATGTGAATTCTAGAGAAAAACTAAGGGGGAGAATCAGAGTCATGGTAAAACTTGCAGTAAAATAAAAGATGTGAACAAACAAGACCATTCACCAATGGAGAGAGTTTGGGACACAGATATGCACCTGTGTCACCCAGGCTGTCAGCAGAGTGGCACTTCTGATCTGAAGGAGTTGACTCTCCACTTTCACAGGGGTTGAGATGCCAGATCCCCATGAAAATCAAAAAAGCATAAATATCTTAAGCCCACCTCTTCTAACAATATTCAGCACAACTGATGGCTCTAGGAGCCCAGAGCTGAGTGAAGCTATGCACACAGGACAAAAAGACTGAATGCAGTGTGTTACTGCAATTTTATTCTTTGTTCAATTGTATTATATTGTAATAAATATAGCATTAAAAAGAACAACCATTTCTGAGCACCCTTATTTCACTCTTTCAACCAATTGCAGAGTCACCTAACAGTAGTACTGTTCACCCGCACATCACCATTGTGTTTGCAAGAATAGCAAGAGGAAACATGTCAAAAGCCTTACTGAAATTAAGATATGCTACATCCAAAGCATTCCTCTAAGCTACCAAGTTTTAATTGTGTCCAAAAATGATACAATATTAGTTTTCCAGTTCTTAGTAAACACATTGACTAGTCAGAAGTTGCTCAGATCCTATTTCTTGACAACACGGATTTATCAAAAACAAGTAAGACCAGACTAATCTGATCTCTTTTTTCGATAGTTACAAGCTGGGTAGATGCGGGGAATGCCGTGGATGTAGCGTACCTGGATTTCAGTAAGGCCTTCGACAAGGTCCCCCATGACCTTCTGGCAAACAAACTAGTCCAATGTGGGCTAGGCAAAACTACAGTTAGGTGGATCTGTAATTCCGTCCTGGGCCAGGTCCTGTTCAACATCTTCATTAATGACTTAGATGAAGGGTTAGAAGGCATGATCATCAAGTTTGCAGACGACACCAAATTGGGAGGGATAGCCAATACTTCAGAAGACAGAGCAGACTTCAAAACAATCTTAACAGATTAGAGAAAGGGGCCAAAACTAACAAAATGAAGTTCAACAGTGACAAATGCAAGATAATCCGCTTAGGCAGAAAAAATGAAATGCAAAAATATAGAATGGGGGATGCATGGCTTGACAGCAATACGTGTGAAAAAGATCTTGGAGTCCTCGTGGACAAGAAGTTAAACGTGAGCCAACAATGTGATGAGGTGGCAAAAAAAGCCAATGGGATTTTGGCCTGCATCAATAGGAGTCTAATGTCTAGATCCAAGGAAGTCATGCTACACCTCAATTCTGCTTTGGTTAGACCACACCTGGAATACTGTGTCCAATTCTGGGCACCACAATTGAAGGGAGATGTTGACAAGCTGGAATGTGTCCAGAGGAGGGCGACTAAAATGATCAAGGGTCTGGAGAACAAGCCCTATGAGGAGTGGCTTCAAGAGCTGGACATGTTTAGCCTGAAGAAGAGAAGGCTGAGAGGAGACATGATAGCCATGTATAAATATGTGAGAGGAAGTCATAGGGAGGAGGGAACAAGCTTGTTTTCTGCTGCCCTGGAGACTAGGATGCGGAACAATGGCTTCAAATTACAAGAAGGGAGAGTCCATCTGAACATTAGGAAGAACTTCCTGACTGTGAGAACTGTTCAGCAGTGGAACTCTCTGCCCCGGAGTGTGATAAACAGAGGCTGAATGGCCATCTGTCGGGGGTGCTTTGAATGCAATTTTCCTGCTTCTTTGCAGGGGGCTGGACTGGATCGCCCATGAGGTCTCTTCCAACTTTATGATTCTATGACCTTCTTGAAGATGGGAAGAACATTTGCCTACTTCCAGTCAGCTTGGACCAATCCTACTCTGAAAACAATTCTCTGTTATTCCTGACAGTGGCTCTAAAATTATTTCTTCAAGTTTCTTAAATACTCTTGGATGCAAGACCTTTTGCACTGGAAACTTGAATCCATTTGGTTTCAAGTTATTTATTTATTTAGAACATGTATACCCCATCCTTCTCAACCTCCACAGAGGGTCTCGGGACTCAGTAGTTAGGTATTACTTTGCTGCCACTTTACCTATGCTGGGTTTTAATCCCCTTAATGTATTCTATTTTTTATTTGATGGATTATTGTTTCTCTTTTGGAAAAAGATTGGAACATTGTACAGTTTGTCCTTCTGTTTGTCCCCTTACTTGCAGATAACAAAGATAGTGAAATGCAGTGTGTCTAGATAATGTTCTTTCTTTTCAAGAAACAAGGTTTCATCATCATGATCATCATTTATTTATTCAGCATCATCAACGGCCAAAGAACAACAGAGCAGGCTCCTGCCCTAAAGCTTAAATAAAGATCTGAGACAAAAGGCAACGGAGATGTGTGTGTGTGTGTGTTTGGGGGGGGGGGGGCAGAGAGGGAGATTATGTCCATCAAATACTGCCTCTTCTTTTTCTTCTTCCAGATTAAGATTGTGGATGGCATGGTTTTTAACAGTGAATGTAATGTTTTTAAATGTTTTCATTTGCATTAATTTTAATTCTTAATTTAAATGTTTGTTTTTATTCTATGTGTTTTAAGGCACTGAATGGTTGACTATATGTAAAGCTGCTTTGAGTCCCGTTCGGGGTTGAGGAAGGCAGGATATAAATAGGGTAAATCTATATAAATAAAAATGTAATGTTCGTTTGTGGGATTAACAGAACTCAAAAACCACTGGGCGAATTGACACCAAATTTGGACACAAGACACCTAACCACCCAATATATGTCCTTCACTCAAAAAAATTGATTTTGTCATTTGGGAGTTGTAGTTGCTGAGATTTATAGTTCACCTGCAATCAAAGAGCATTCTGAACCCCACCAATGATGGAATTTAACCAACCTTGGCACACAGTTCTCCCATGACCAACAGAAAATACTGGAAGGGTTTGGTGGGCAGTGTCCTTTGGTTTGGGAGTTGTAGTTCACCTACATCCAGAGAGCACTGTGGACTCAGACAATGATGGATCTGGACCAAACTTGGCACGGATACTCAATATGCCCAAATGTGAACACTGGTGGAGTTTGGGGAAAATAGAATCTTGACATTTGGGAGTTGTAGTTACTGGGATGTATAGTTCACCTACAATCACAGAGCATTCTGAATCCACCAACAATAGAATTGGGTCAAACCTCCCACAGAGAACCCCCATGACCACCAGAGTGGGCCACAGCAATGCATGGCAGGGGACAGCTAGTCTATATAAATAAAAATGTAATGTTCGTTTGTGGGATTAGCATAACTTAAAAACCACTGGGCAAATTGACACCAGATTTGGACACAAAACAAGTGACCATCACTCATATAAACACTGAAAAGCATACCAGAAGAGACTTAAAAAGCCAAAAAACAAAAAATACATTACAAGACATACACAAAACACACACACAAACGTATATATGCAAACACACACATGCATACACAAAACACATATACACAGACTGGGCCACAGCAACGCATGGCAGGGGACAACTAGAAATAAATAAATAAATAAATAAATAAATAAATTCTTCTTGACCTAGAGTGTTTTCACACACAGTTTCATCCTGCCAGTCACCCTACCTCAAACAAAGAATTGTACAAGTCCTAAAGCATTGTTTTCCATTTTTAACCCTTCCATATTTTCCAACTGCTTCTTCAATTTTCTTGCCAGAAAGAAAGGATGTTGGTTGGTGAAAAAAAAAAAAAACCAGAATAGACCTGGGCATGTCATCCAGTACTGGCTTTAGCTTCATGAAAGCCCATGTAAAAATAAAAACCAGCTAGTCTGAAAGGTGATGCTACATTTCTTTTCTCCCCTTCCCTTTCCTTCTTATGCTGCAAAGGACTAACACAACTACTCCTTTAAAACCAATCACAGAATAGTTTCATCATCCGTCAAAGTCCTCAGAAATGTCTATCTCATTGCAGAGCTACCAACAATGAATATTTCTCCCATTCGATGTGGGAAATGCCATTTTCAAATATTAGAAAATCATTGAAAACCTGTTCTTCCACAATGGCACTTCTGTAAAGATGGAGAAAAAGGGGCATACTTACATTTCCATTGTAGAGTTCAATCTCTCCACTGTCCATCAGAATAGTAATCCTTTTAGTGCACTTCTCTCCGGTGAAGCCGCAACCCTCATTAGCCACAAGTATTCTAAAGGTTCCAGAAGCAACATCATTGTCATCACAATGATCCTTTACAAATGGAGATATTGAGAGCCAACGTTAGAACATATACAGATACCCATTTTGAATATCCTCAAGACTAAAATTTGCAAATGTCTGAGAAGAATAATCTCTGAAAAAATATTTGTATTTGCACTCTAAACTCTATGGTTAAGTATCAGTTCTGGAACCATGCTTATGAATATACAAGCAATCCCCGAGTTACAAACATCTGACTTACAAATGACTCATAGTTACAAACAGGGGTGAGACAACAGGAAGTGAGAGAAATCTACCCTCGGAAGGGAAATTCACTCTTTAAAGAGTTACTGTGGGGGAAAGGGGTTTCCAGTGAGGCTTTACTGCCAATCCTTGTTTCCATAA